>NW_028317987.1:1418771-2637542 GCF_062004578.1 Staurois parvus
GCAGTGGGCCTCAAAGGAGGAGAAGGATAGGGAGGGGGGGTTTGGGAGCACTCGGAAGGTGCTCAGCGGTGACAGGAGCAGGCCAACCCCACCACCTTTACGACCGTTGGGCCTGGGTGAGTGGGTCCAGGTGAGATCGCCGTAGGAGAGTGCAGCAGGGGAGGTAGAGTCAGTGGGCTGGATCCAGGTTTCCGTAATCGCCAGGAGGTTGAGGGAGCGGGAAACAAAGAGGTCGTGGATGGCGGTAAGCTTGTTGCACACCGATCGGGCGTTCAGGAGTGCACATGAAAACGGGGGGGAGATTTTAGGGAGCAGGGGGACAGATACTAAGTTGCGGGGGTTGCGGCAGGACGTGGAGGCGGGAGGGTTTTGGGCGGGTGAGGGAGGTAGTGGAGGGCCAGGATTCGGGGAGATGTCCCCCGCGGTTATGAGGAGGAGAAGGGTGAGAAAGGTGGCATGGGAGCGGGATGTGCAGGAGCGTGAGAAACTACTAGTGGAGGTGTTCGGGCAGTGGGAGAGTGGAGTAATAGGAGGAGGTAGTAGGTGCCATAGAGGGGCGAAGGAAGCAGTGAGGACACAATATACAAATGTTTGGGAGGAGCAGAGGGATATAGTGAATGGATTTTGGGAACAGAGGAGAGGAAAATGAGAAGGAGGAGTGAAAGAGGCATTTTGGGGAGGTGATGAAAGCAATAGTAGGGAGATGATAGCAATGAGGGGTAGATGTACAAGTTTTGGGGTGGAGCAGAGGGGTAAAGAAATGAGATTTGGGAACAGAGGATAGTAATATGAAGAGGAGAAGAGGGGTGTATTATATAAAAGGTACACGGAGTGGAACTCAGGTATGTAAAAGATATTTCCCAGGGTGTTTCCTTGCAGTCTGTCCAGCGTGCAGTAGAGTTTCTTGCTGTTGTTGTGTCTTCCTGCTGCTTTAGTTCAACTGCTGTGTTTAACTGCTCTGCACTCCATCATAAGCAGCACCCCATCAGAGATCCCCCCCATGAGCTGAACTAAATTTATAGGGAGATGCTCAAATGAGCATTCAACTCCGCCCCAATTAGAAGCTGATAAGGCTCACATGAATGGGGGGGATGTTTCTTAGGAACCAGGCCACAGTCATAAACCTGAGTGCACCTAGAGGTGAGGACAAGTCAACAGATACACAGATATAATTACAACATTTGGTGAGAATTTAACAGGAGTCAATGCGTTTGTCTGGTTAAGAGTGGAGGTAGCAGATAAATGCAGTTACCCAGAGAAGAACAGCAGGAGTCAATGCGTTTGTCTGGTTAAGAGTGGAGGTAGCAGATAAATGCAGTTACCTGTGAAAGTAGAGAAGGCATAATTAAAGTGCTGTGTTTAACTGCTCTGCACTCATTCAAAGCCGCACTCCATCATAAGCAGCACCCCCATCAGAGACTGTGCCCCCCATCAGATGATGATGCAGCTGCAATGAGAAGTGCAGGATTTGGCAGAGGAGTTCTATTCTCTTCTCTGCTGCCAACTGCTGAGACAAGGTGGGGGAGGAAACAAGGGGGTACCTGCAGGAGAGGTACAAGGGCCACATGAAATAACTTAGAGGGCAGGATCTGGATACAGGTGTTTGACACCTGTGTTATATATATAGAAAGCATATGTACATCATCATTTGTATATATATATATATATATATTTATATATATAATATTTTACCCACGTGCTGACAACCTGTAGTGGGTTACCTCAGTTTCATCAAAAGTACAAGGCCCTATCCTACAAGCCCTTGCCCCCCCCTCCACACCTACTGTATACATTTCCAATGCATACCTTTGACTCACTGCCCCCGCTCTTTGCTGCTCAGTGACTGAGGTTATGTATCATGGACCTGCCAGTGCTGTGATTCCAATATGCTGAATAGGGGCTTGAGACCAGATATACCTTTAATGTTCCTGCGTTTTCATGTCCTCATTCTTCCCGTTTTCTTTCCCTGGGATGACTTACGTCTGATTCTTTGCCTATGTATTGCTATGTATCTTTATGTTTGCTGTATGTGTATTACCTCCTATTGTATTTCTGACTGATACCTTGTATTACCTGGACCTATTGTATGCTCTGAGTTTATTAATAAACTTTAATTTAAAAAAATATTTTATTTTTTTTCCATAAACTAAATTGTATTGTTTAAGTTTTTAAGTGCACACAGTATATCCAACATTCAGCCCAGACAATGGAGTCATACATTCTAACGTATAAGCAGTTGTGGCAATGTTACAGATCATACAGAACAATAACTTGCTTTGTCTCTGGTTTCACTTTTACCTTCTATAAACAAATGAAAAGAGAAACAAGAAGCAACGTAGAACAATTCACCTGTACATGGCAAGTAACTCTCTCCAGTACATACATAGATAGCTGACACCGTTCAAGTAGGCCTGTGTCTACAGGATCATACACCAAGTATCCGCCTCCAATGTAGTTACCATTTAGTAGGGTACAGTTGGCCGGGTCCATTTTTAAAGGCCTAAAAAAGTTAAACCTATAAAAAGCTATGACAAATGAAGTATGGGGAGTGAGTACCGGAGTATCCAGCCAGTTCTGCCAGAGAGCCATAAGTCTCCTAGGAGAAGTTAGGTTTTCATGTATTATTATGGGGTTCACCTGCTCAATCCATGCCTGGTGGGAGTATGAGTTGATAACCAAAATGCTTGGATTCGATTTGCAGGTTCGTTCAGAAAGTACATCTAAGAATCCAAAAATTACAAGCTTAATCTCAGCTAGGGAGAGACTTTGTTCAATTAAAAGAAAAATGTCAGACAGGTGAGAAAAATGCAAATGAGCAGCTGAGAGAGGAGCTAAAAACACTAAAAATACCCCCAAAGATCTATCCTAGACATTCAGTCTAAAATGTAACAATTACACCAAGAAAACCCTCAACTGAGAGAAGAGATAATGACACCAAAGATACAAATGGAGCTCAACAATCAGGAAAGAGAATCAAAGAGGATGATTTATACAAAGTACCCATCAAGGAACAACAGACCGGTGAGACCAATCAGCTTCCGAAATGTAACAAGACAAAGACCAGCAATAGCCAAGACAACTCTACTAATCCTGAGACCACAAATAGTGATGGCCGAACACCCCCCTGTTCAGGTCGCGGTCAAACATCCGAACCTACAGAATGTTCTACAATGAATGTCGAACACGAAGGACTGAGAGGTGTCTTACCGCATCTGAGTATGAAGATACCGCTCAGTTACTAATATCCGGCATGAGTTATATGATGAAGTCACGCGGTATTTTAGTAGTGAGACATTCATTCATGTTCCTGGTGTCAGTGGGGTTTCCTGTCGACAGCTGAATGTCAAAAGAATTGTCAGCATTGCCCAACAATTAAAAAAAAAAAAAAAAAAAAAAAAAACAGCTTGGGGTCCCCCCTCCCATCCATACCAAGCCCTTTGGGTCTGGTATGGATTTTGAGGGAGACCCTCCATGCCAGACCCTTATCAGAGCATGCAGCCTGGCAGGTCAATTAGGGGGGGATGAGAGCCCCCCTCCTGAACCATGCCTTCAACATGGGGGGGGTGCTTTGGGCCAGGAGCCCCCAAAGCACCTTGTCCAGATATTGATGGGGACAAGGGCCTCTTCCCCACAACCCTGGCCTGTGGTTGTGGAGGTCTGAAGCCTGGGGGGATTATCAGAATCTGGAAGCACGCTTTAACAAGGGGGCCCCCAAATCCCGGCCCCCCTGCCTGTGTGAATGAGTAGGCGGTATATGGTACTGCTACCCATTCACAAAAAAAGGTGTAGTTAATAAATGACAGGAGACAGTCTTTGACAAGTCCTTTATTAACTAGCTGCCGACCGCAGATAGCCGAATGACGGCTGCACTGCGGCCGGCCAGTTCTGAGTGGACATCATATGACGTCCTCCCAGAACGCGCTCTCCTGTGCGCCCCAGGGGGCGCGCACCCGGCGATCTCCGTGATCGCTGTGTCCTACGGACACAGTTGATCACGTGATGTGGTAAAAGGCCAATCACAGCGGCCTTTTACCATGTGATCAGCGGTGTCCAATGACACGCTGATCACAGGGAAATGCAAGTGCCGGTTCTCGGCTGCACTTTCCTCACGCTGTCAGATCATGAGGAAAGTACTGCCGAGAACCGGCAGTTGTCAGAGCGGGGATCGGCACCGATCATCAGGGCACTGATGATCAGTGCCCTGATGATCGGTGCCCAGCAGTGCCACCCGCAAGTTCCGCCCACCTGTGCCCAGCAGTGCGCCCACTAGCTCCGCCCACCCGTGCCCAGCAGTGCACCCACCTGTGCCACTCTGCAGTGCCACCTACCTGTGCCCAGAAGTGCCACCTACCTGTGCCCAGCAGTGCCACCCACCTGTGCCCACCCTCCTGTGCCCACCAGTGCAACCCACCTGTGCCCACTCACCAGTGCTGCCCACCAGTGCCACCCACCAGTGCAGCCCAGCAGTGCTGCCAGTCAGTGCCACCAGTCAGTGCCCAGGGGTTGTGCCAGTCAGTGCCGCCAGTCAGTGCCCAGCAGTGATGCCAGTCAGTGCCGTCTATCAGTACCCATCATCAGTGTCACCTATCAGTGCCGCCTATCAGTGCTGCATATTAGTGCCGCCTATCCGTGACACCTCATTAGTGCTGTCTATCAGTGCCGCCTATCCGTGCCACCTCATTAGTACTGCCTATCAGTGCCCTTTAGTGCTGCCTATCAGTGCCCATCAGTGCTGCCTATCAGTGCCCATCAGTGCTGCCTCATCAACGCACATCAGTGAAGGAGAAAAAATACCTGTTTGAAAAATTTTATAAAAGAAACAAAGAAACTTTTTTTTTTTTCAAATTTTTTGCACTTTTTTTATTTATAGCGCAAAAAGTAAAGCGCCCAGTGGTGATTAAATACCACCAAAAGAAAGCTCTACTTGTGAGAAAAAAATAATCAAAATTTCATATGGGTACAATGTTGCATGACCGCGCAATTGTCAATCAAAGTGCGGCAGCACTGAAAGCTGAAAATTGGCCTGGTAAGGAAGGGGGTATAAGTGCCTGGTAGGCAAGTGGTTAAAAATGAAAATTTAAAAAAATGTCCCCTGAAGTAGATCCAACATCAATCATAATGCCCACTGCCACCGAAACCCAAAAAAAGAGGGAAAAAATGCTCCACTTGTGAAGCAGGCTCACGGCTGTCTGACAGCTGCGCCCATGATGACAGTTCTTATATACTGTCCTGATGTCACAAGGGAGTGGGGGATCACCCCGCCCCCTTGTGACATCATCACATGCTGTGAATGGTCAAAGCATTGCACCTGACCTGTGGTTAGGTGCATTGCTTTGACCAATCACAATGCAATGTTAGGGCGCAGTGCATTGTGGGACACAGCTGGCAAACAGCCCACCGAATGCCTGTACCATTCAGGTGTTCACCGAACGCACAAATGGCCCATGTTCAAGTCAAACTCAAGTTTGACTGGAACATGAAGCCCATCCCTACAAACAAACAATCATCAAACCACAAGAACAGCCAACAGACTCCGGATTCTTTTTGTTATTAATAGACTCCAATGGGAAATATCTAAACACCAAACGGCTCTTCCCAGGAACAAGAGACAACAAAATTCAAGTCCAACAACTGAACAAGCGATAGGAGTCATCAATGATCCGTATTTCACTGACCCCAAACATATCATCATACACACCGACCCAAACATATCATCATACACACCGACCCAAACATATCATCATACACACCGACCCAAACATATCATCATATACACCGACCCAAACATATCATCATACACACCGACCCAAACATATCATCATACACACCGACCCAAACATATCATCATACACACAGACCCAAACGTATCATCATACACACCGACCCAAACATATCATCATACACACCGACCCAAACATATCATCATACACACAGACCCAAACATATCATCATACACACCGACCCCAACGTATCATCATACACACAGACCCAAACATATCATCATACACACCGACCCAAACATATCATCATACACACCGACCCAAACATATCATCATACACACAGACCCAAACATATCATCATACACACCGACCCAAACATATCATCATACACACCGACCCAAACATATCATCATACACACCGACCCAAACATATCATCATACACACCGACCCAAACATATCATCATACACACCGACCCAAACGTATCATCATACACACCGACCCAAACGTATCATCATACACACCGACCCAAACGTATCATACACACCGACCCAAACATATCATCATACACACCGACCCAAACATATCATCATACACACCGACCCAAACATATCATCATACACACCGACCCAAACGTATCATCATACACACCGACCCAAACGTATCATCATACACACCGACCCAAACGTATCATCATACACACCGACCCAAACATATCATCATACACACCGACCCAAACGTATCATCATACACACCGACCCAACATATCATCATACACACCGACCCAAACGTATCATCATACACACCGACCCAAACATATCATCATACACACCGACCCAAACATATCATCATACACACCGACCCAAATATATCATCATACACACCGACCCAAACATATCATCATACACACCGACCCAAACATATCATCATACACACCGACCCAAACATATCATCATACACACCGACCCAAACATATCATCATACACACCGACCCAAACGTATCATCATACACACCGACCCAAACGTATCATCATACACACCGACCCAAACATATCATCATACACACCGACCCAAACATATCATCATACACACCGACCCAAACATATCATCATACACACCGACCCAAACGTATCATCATACACACCGACCCAAACATATCATCATACACACCGACCCAAACGTATCATCATACACACCGACCCAAACGTATCATCATACACACCGACCCAAACATATCATACACACCGACCCAAACGTATCATCATACACACCGACCCAAACATATCATCATACACACCGACCCAAACATCCTCCAGGGACAAAAGGAAACCTCTGAGAATAAACTATTACAACTAACAGAGACCGCACAACAAAAATGTCCTCACTCCAACATCATACTGTCCTCCCTAATTCCAAGGATGGACATAACAAACAATAGAAAACTCAGCGAATCAACACAGAGCTGGCAGATAAAACCAGGTCAGAGCCTACCATTCACCTGACACAACATCATTCCATCATGACCCAACACCTCTATGACTACAAACACCTCAACTAACAAGGGGGCAGTCAACTAGCAAGAGAACCCAAAGACATTGTACTGAATGGAACCCACAACCCGGGATCTGGCACAAACCATCTCAGATGGACACAATGGGGCTGATTTACTAAAACTGGAGTGTGCAAAATCTAGGGCAGCTGTGCATGGGAGCCAATCAGGTTCTGACTTCAGCTTGTTCAATTAAGCTTTGACCATAAACCTGGAAGCTGATTGGTTCCCATGCAGAGCTGCACCAGACTTTGTTCTCTCCAGTGTCTCATTGTCATCACATGCTGTGTCCATAATGACCACCCATCCCCCCTTATCAGCTGGCTTCAATGTTATATCTCCCCTTGCTGCTAATGATGGCAATGCACCTTTCTCCTCAATGGTCCCATTATTAGGATATGACCCCAGAGTTCCTGATTATAGACTGTCATACGTCACCATCTTTATCATCCACAGAAGAAACATTTCTGCTGCTGCATATGTAGTGGGTGGTGGAAACTTCCATTTTGTCTGTAAACCTCAGACAGACCTACTCAGTGGTGTGACTACAGATGATCCCTCAATATCACCTCTCCAAGAATAATGTCCCTTCAATCTAATATTCCTGAGACATCTATACAAGTCCTGAGCCAACAACAACGTCTTCCTGATACCTTTAGGGCTAAAGCCCAAACCTTTCCCCAGAAGGTCCATCTTACCTGATGTCAGTCCAGCTGAGGAGAAGGTGACAATTCCGTCTATTTCTGTTGATGATGAATCATCTGTTGGGATGGTTGGATGAGTGGGAGATCCCTTGTTGCAGTGTTGATGTTTCCTACCTCCCCTGTGGCCGGATCTCTGCTGTTTCCTTGATCCCGAAGTACAAAACGAGGCCGGTGTTGTCCCTCTATAGATCCTAATAAAGTGCCTCCAGCAGAGGAGGGAAGTGATGGGTCAGAGGCTGTAGAAGAAGCTCTAGTGAGCAGTCTAGATGGACGAGGTGAGTCTTGTGTAGGTGGTGCTCCAAGAGTACGCCTGATTAGTAGATGGTTAGATGTTGGACTCCTTCAGCTGCTCGGCTGACAATGCAGACTGCAGTGTAGACTCCACCTGTGTGATCTGTACAACCAGAATAGGTTCTTCCTTCTGGAGAAAAGAAACTCAGAGAACAATGGAGCTTTTGTTTAGGACTTGTGTAAACAGACCACTGGACCCCTCCCTGTAGGCAAACAAAGCCGGGTCAGTTTACCTCCTAGCCCCTTGGAATAGGCTGTGCTTTCTAAGATTCAGCTAAAGTTCTGCCATGTCACCCCAATGACCATTGTTTTTTTAGGAACTTCTCAGGAGGATTTAGATCTTGTGTTATTTCCCCCAAAAACCCTTCCCCTCCTTCACAAAGAAAACCCTTCCACAGAGGGCACCCCTCCCCCACTAAAGACACCCCTTCCCCTCTTTTCCTCCTCTGAAGACACCCCTCCTTTCCTGCACTGAAGACACCCCTCCCCTTCTGAGTACACTCCTCTCCCCTAGTGTTGATGGGGTGTCCCCCACTCAAGACACTCTTTCCACTGAGATCACCCCCTCTCCCTCTTTTCCTGAACTGAGGATCCCCCTCCTGCTCTTACATGGAGCTGCAGCCAGAGACAGACAAGAAGCTGAAGGAGAAATGTCAGGATGTGGGGAGCCATAGAGGGAGACTACTAGGGTGACAACAGCTATTGTAGTGAGAGAGGAGAACCATGGGGGGCAATGTGGAGTCACTCAGAGGTGAGGAGACGGAAACCATGGGGGGCAATGTGGAGTCACTCAGAGGTGAGGAGACGAGAACCATGTGGGGCAATGTGGAGTCACTCAGAGGTGAGGAGACGGGAATCATGTGGGGCATTGTGGAATTACTCAGAGGTGAGGAGACGGGAACTATGTGGGGCAATGTGGAGTCACTCAGAGGTGAGGAGATGGGAACCATGTGGGGCAATGTGGAGTCACTCAGAGGTGAGGAGACAGGAACCATGGGGGGCAATGTGGAGTCACTCAGAGGTGAGGAGACAGGAACCATGGGGGCAATGTGAAGTCACTCAGAGGTGAGGAGACAGGAACCATGGGGGCAATGTGGAGTCACTCAGAGGTGAGGAGACAGGAACCATGGAGGCAATGTGGAGTCACTCAGAGGTGAGGAGAGAGGAACCATGTGGGGCAATGTGGAGTCACTCAGAGGTGAGGAGAGAGGAACCATGGGGGCAATGTGAAGTCACTCAGAGGTGAGGAGAGAGGAACCATGGGGGCAATGTGGAGTCACTCAGAGGTGAGGAGACAGGAACCATGGCAGCAATGTGGAGTCACTCAGAGGTGAGGAGAGAGGAACCATGTGGGGCAATGTGGAGTCACTCAGAGGTGAGGATACGGGAACCATGGGGGGCAATGTGGAGTCACTCAGAGGTGAGGAGAGAGGAACCATGTGGGGCAATGTGGAGTCACTCAGAGGTGAGGAGACGGGAACCATGTGGGGCAATGTGGAGTCACTGAGAGGTGAGGAGACGGGAACCATGGGGGCAATGTGGAGTCACTCAGAGGTGAGGAGACGGGAACCATGTGGGGCAATGTGGAGTCACTCAGAGGTGAGGAGACAGGAACCATGTGGGGCAATGTGGTGTCACTCAGAGGTGAGGAGACGGGAACCATGGGGGTCACTGAGAGGTGAGGAGACGGGAACCATGGGGGCAATGTGGAGTCACTGAGAGGTGAGGAGACGGGAACCATGGGGGCAATGTGGAGTCACTGAGAGGTGAGGAGACGGGAACCATGGGGGCAATGTGGAGTCACTCAGAGGTGAGGAGACAGGAACCATGTGGGGCAATGTGGAGTCACTCAGAGGTGAGGAGACGGGAACCATGGGGGCAATGTGGAGTCACTCAGAGGTGAGGAGACAGGAACCATGTGGGGCAATGTGGAGTCACTCAGAGGTGAGGAGACAGGAACCATGTGGGGCAATGTGGAGTCACTCAGAGGTGAGGAGACAGGAACCATGGGGGGCAATGTGGAGTCACTCAGAGGGGAGGAGACGGGAACCATGTGGGGCAATGTGGAGTCACTCAGAGGTGAGGAGACAGGAACCATGTGGGGCAATGTGGAGTCACTCAGAGGTGAGGAGACAGGAACCATGTGGGGCAATGTGGAGTCACTCAGAGGTGAGGAGACAGGAACCAAGGGGTCAATGTGGAGTCACTCAGAGGTGAGGAGACAGGAACCATGTGGGGCAATGTGGAGTCACTAAAAAGGGAGGAGAGAGGAACCATGGGGGGCAATGTGGTGTTACTAAGAGAGGAGGAGAGAGGAACTATGGGGGGTGTTGTGCTTTTGAAGAATTATTAATAATTCATCCAGCAGTGCCTCCAAAAATAGTATGTTCTGCCAGGTAATGCCTGGGCAAATAAAATCAGCTAAAGGTGCTTGCAAATATAATAATAATTTATAAAATAATTTATCTGACTTAATTAATAATTCTGAGTAATTTAGAGCCAACCAAAATCCTTTAAAAACACAGATTAGATCAGTGGACATATGGACTACGGGTTATGAAATATATTATTTATTTACAATAAGGGACTGCGAGACTGTGGCAGACATTCTGACACTGGGGGGGCTGACTTGGTGTCACTGACATCACCAGTGACACCAATACAGTTAAAAGCACTGTCTCTGTACTAATAGCACTGGGAAGGAAGGGGTTAACATGAGGGGTGATCAAAGGGTTAACTGTGTGCTGGGAGTGTTTTACTAGGGGGCGGGGGTGCATTATTGTAAGCTCACTGTTCTGGATGGCTGTGCTGTGCAGTGTGCCCGAGCTGACAGGGAGGAAGATTGTTAGTAAACAAAACAGTCCTCCTCCCCATCAGAGATATTCGGTAATCACTGGGCACCGGCGGGTCATTACTGGCCAGGATGCGGTGATTGACAGCCACACACACTATTTCTATCATTTCTGATTGGTGGGAGATATGACATCACACGTACACTATTTCTATCACTCCTGATTGGTGGAGATATGACATCACACGCACGCTATTTCTATTACTCCTGATTGGTAGAGATATGACATCACACGCACACTATTTCTATCACTCCTGATTGGTAGAGATATGACATCACACGCACACTATTTCTATCACTCCTGATTGGCAGGAGATATGACATCACACGTACACTAATTCTATCACTCCTGATTGGTGGAGATATGACATCACACGCACGCTATTTCTATCACTCCTGATTGGTGGGAGATATGACATCACACACACACTATTTCTATCACTCCTGATTGGCAGGAGATATGACATCACACGTACACTAATTCTATCACTCCTGATTGGTGGAGATATGACATCACATGCACACTATTTCTATCACTATGATTGGTGGGAGATATGACATCACACGCACACTATTTCTATCACTCCTGATTGGTGGAGATATGACATCACACGTACACTATTTCTATCACTCCTGATTGGTGGGAGATATGACATCACACACACACTATTTCTATCACTCCTGATTGGTGGAGATATGACATCACACACACACACTATTTCTATCACTCCTGATTGGTTCCAGATATGACATCACACACATACTATTTCTATCACTCCTGATTGGTGGAGATATGACATCACACACACTATTTCTACAGTCAGATACATTTCCCCGCACTGAATATAATGGGATCCCACATAACAGTCGCTGTTCATATTCAGAATTCCTTTCTTACAATGGGATCTTGTGTCCGGATAAAATCTTTTATAGATCCCTTGTGACATTGTGTTCTCATTGTAAAATCCTAGATTTGTAAATCTGTCGCTGATATTTATAATGGTTTTGTCCAGAAAAAGAATGGAGTGATGTGGATAGATGGAAACATATGTATAGATGAAAGATTGGTCTGTTGACTCCCCAGAGCTCCTTTCCATGAGAGATGTTTGTTCCCCCCCAGAACTGAACAATGGTACGTTCCTGAATGGCCAGGCTGCTGGTTTGTTGAATCCAGAGTCTACATACAAGATGCCTCCACAGTGTACATTGATGGGGCTGGGAAGGCTGGTACATGTTGTTCATTTGCTCCGGGTGCAGGAGATAGGACAGAATCCCATTGTTCCTGCACTGAGGTGTCCTCGCTTTCCTCAATTCTGTACTTGTGAAATAGATACTATATACATGACAATCAGAGGACAATCTCCTAGACTTCATGTGGGGGGAGATCCATTGTTCTAGGTGAGCTCCATAAAATAGCTTTGTTTGCAAAAAAACAAAAACAAACAATGTAACTCTGACTATTGGGAAGGAGATTGTATCCGGCTGGAACTGACACCTGGAAGTCACTTTGGATTTTTGGGCCTCTTCAGTGTAATACAATTCTAGTTGGAGAGAAGATAAAATATCATTTCTCTCATAGAAATTCTGACAGAATAAATGAGTTTCTGCTTTAGAAAGTTCACGCTGGAGAGTAAACTTCTGATGGTTATTATCCCATTTAAGATGGGCTCCAACAGAAATACATGGACCCCTAAAGAATGCCTCATGTGCCCCCCACAGCGTGTCCACCCTGTCCACAGTACCAGTGTTCAGTCTAACCCATTCCTCCAAAGAAGCCTGCAAGTCATATTGGATTTCCGGGTGTTGAAGTAAAATGTCGATCAGCCGACAATAACATGTTCTACTAGACATATCGGGAACCAGAAAATCCAATGATGTGGCCGTGTGATCAGACCAAGGAAATGATTTCAGAGGAGATGATATTCTTTATCCATGGAGCTGAGACAAAACAATCCAGTCCAGAGTGGACCCGATGACCCCCGGAGAATAAAGAATATTGTTTGTGGGAAGGGTGTTTGGTCCTCCACCAGTCATATAGGTGATATTCCTCGTAAGATCGGGAAAAGACATAGATAAAGCAATCAGACGTTTAGACGGTAATCCTCCAATGGCTGAAGGTCTGTCCCTATACAGGACATATGTGCATTGATGTCCCCACCAACCATAATATGTGGACTAGAAAACTGGTGGAGCTTTTCCAGGGTTGGCTATAAAACTGAATTTGTCCAGAATTGGGAGGACAGATAATCAGCAATATTATCATTTTGCCAGCGTAGGTGCAGTTCAATAAGATACAGTGGATATAAAAAGTCTGCACACCCTGCTGAAATGTCAAGTTTCTGGGATGTAAAAAAAATGAGAGAAAGATAAATAATTTCAGATTTTTCCACCTTTAACCCCTCCCCCTCCAGAGGATTTACCCCCCTTAATGACCACGCCTCTTTTTGCTACTTAGCACTGCACTAATTCCACCGACAATTGCGCGGTCATGCAATGCTGCACCCAAACAAAATTTACGTCCTTTTTTTCACACATATAGAGCTTTCTTTCGGTGGTATTTGATCACCTGTGTGCTTTTTATTTTTTGTGCTATAAACAAAAAAAAACATTTTTTTGAAGAAAAACAGTTCTTTTTACTTTCAGTTATAAAAAAATATACAATAAACTCAAAGTTAGTCATAAATTTAGGCCAAAATGTATTCTGCTCCATGTTTTTGGTGAAAAATCCCAATAATTGTATATTGAATGCTTTGTGTGAAAGTTATATCTACAAACTATGGGATAGATACTGTAATTTAAGCCATTTTTTGCTATACAGCTCTGCACTAGTTTAACTGACAATTGCGCGGTCATGCAATATGGTACATAAATGAAATTTACGCACTTTTTTCACACAAATAGAGCTTTCTTTTGGTGGTATTTGATCACCTGTGCGGTTTTAATATTTGGCGCTATAAACAAAAATTGTTTTTTAAAAAAAAGATATTTTCTCATATCTGCCATAAAAATATCCAAAAAACTCAAATGTCATCATAAATTTAGGCCAAAATGTATTATGCTCCATGTTTTTGGTTAAAAAAAAACAATAAGTGTATATTGATTGCTTTTATGTGAAAGTTATAGCGTCTACAAACTATGGGAGAGATAATGGAATTTACACAGCTTTTACTTTCTGACTGCTCATCACATTTCTTGAGGTGCTAAAATACCAGAATAGTACAAACACCCCCAAATGACCCCTTTTCGGAAAGTAGACACCCTAATCTATCTGCTGAGAGGCATATTGAGTCCATGGAAGATTTATTTTTTCCACAAATTTTTGGAAAATGACAAAAACATTATTTTTTATACAAAGTTGTCATTTAAATTGTATATTTCTCACCCAAGCCATGGGTATATGTGGAATTACACCCCAAAATACATTCTGCTACTTCTACTGAGTATGGGGATACCACATGTGTGAGACTTTTTGGGAGCCTAGCCACATACAGAAGCCTGAAATCCAATGACCACTTTGAAAGCCTGAAGGTGCGTAACTTCCTCATTACACTTCCTCACTACCTATCACAGTTTCAGAGGCCCTGAAATGCCAGGATAGCACCAAACCCCCCAAATGATGGCTGTCACGGTCCCCCCTCTCACTCCCTCGCTTCCCCCCTCCCTTCCTCATTACAGGTCCCTGAGTCTGGCACAAGCCTACATCAAAGGCTGTGCCAGATGCCAGGAACCTGCCCCTTGTGGTGCGGTTAGCACCTCTCCTCAGCAATGCCACTGAGGAGTCTGACACCCTGCTGTGCCTGCACTTGGATCCTTCATGTGCTGGCCACTGGGGGGTGTCTCTGGCGGGCACAGCATGGCCCCGAGGTTTAACAGCTCTGCACCTCCCGGAGACAAAGGCTGCGATCCCTGGGCATGGCCAGAGTGAGGGGGCGGGCCTCATTGCCCCTTAAACCCAACGCAGGGCTGGCCATTGCCAGGGAAACCAGGAAGCGTCCTGCTCTGGTAATAAGAAGACTGGAGCAGGACCCGGCTTCACTGTTGGTCCCCTGCTCTGGAAGAGAACAGCTGTGTGAGGTCTGAGCTGAGGCCAGACCCCGCTGAGTGTCCACTGATCGCTGTTTGTCCCTGGAATGTGATCCCTGTCTGCTGATCGCTGTTTGTCCCTGGAAAGCAATCCCTGTCTGCTGACCGCTGCTTGTCCCTAGAAAGCCGTTCCTGTCTGCTGACTGCTGTTTGTCCCTGGAAAGCTGTTCCTGTCTGCTGACCACTGTTTGTCCCAGGAAAGCTGTTTTCAGTCTGCTGAAAGCTGTTTGTCCCTGGAAAGCTGTTCCTGTCTGCTGACCGCTGTTTGTCCCTGGAAAGCTGTTCCTGTCTGCTGACTGCTGTTTATCCCTGGAAAGATGTTCCGGTCTGTTGACTGGTGTTTGTCCCTGGAAAGCTGTTCCTGCCTGCTGACCGCTGTGTCCCTGGAAAGCTGAGTGCTGCATGGGTCCCTGTCTCCTGGCTGCTGCCGCCCATGAAATCATGAGTGTTACTGCACATGGTCTGCTGGTTACCCCTGGAAACTTTCTGCCATGAGTGTCCCTACAAGCCGCATGTGATGGAGTGTGGAAATGTCCTTATTGTGTGCCCCTTGCCCTTGCCTGGACTGCCTAAACAGGTGCCCATGTCACCTCTGCCTGGACTGTTCTATTGTACGCCCATATTGCCCCTGCCTGGACTGCCCCATTAAATGCTCATATTGCCCCTGCCTGGACTGCCCCATTAAATGCCCATATTGCCCCTGCCTGGACTGCCCCATTGTATGCCCATATTGCCCCTGCCTGGACTGCCCATTAAATGCCCATATTGCCCCTGCCTGGACTGCCCCATTGTACGCCCATATTCTCCCTTGCCTGGACTGCCCCATTGAATACCCATACTATCGCTTGCCTGGACTGCCCCATTGTACGCCCATATTCTCCCTTGCCTGGACTGCCCCATTGTATGCCCATATTCTCCCTTGCCTGGACTGCCCCATTGTATGCCCATATTCTCCCTTGCCTGGACTGCCCCATTGTACGCCCATATTCTTCCTTGCCTGGACTGCCCCATTGTACGCCCATATTCTCCCTTGCCTGGACTGCCCCATTGTACGCCCATATTCTCCCTTGCCTGGACTGCCCCATTGAATACCCGGACTATCGCTTGCCTGAACTGCCCCATTGTGTACCTGGATTAATACTTGCCTGGACTGCCCCTATTGTGTGCCCGGATTATTGTAGCTACCTGGACTGCCCCACTGAGTGCTCGGACCATCGCTACCTGAATTGCCCTATCCTGAGCCTGATTATCCCTGTTTGGACTCCTCCCCCTCTTCTCCCCATTTTTGGGTACCTGGACACTACCCTTGTTACCCTGATTGAGTGTCTCTCCTATTTCAATAAAACGTTGTGTGTTCATCATCCTCCGTGTGCATTCTGTCCCGCCTACGCTTCCATCACACCTTTTTGGAAAGTAGACACCCCAAGGAATTTAAAAAGAGGCATGGTGAGTATTTTTCAGATCTCATTTTTTCTCACAAGGTTTTGAAATATAAAAAAGAAAAGAAAATATATGTTTTTGTTTTCTTTCTTCATTTTCCAAAGACTTGTGACAACAAACGAGATCTGAAAAATACTCACCATGCTTCATTTTCTAAAAACTTGTGATGAAAAATTTATTATTCTATTGGCTCAACATGCCTCTCAGAAAATAGTTTGGGGTGTCTACTTTCCAAAAAGAGGTCATTTTGGGGGGTGGGGGCATTTTATGCCCAGCATTAGAAGTTTATGCCACACATCATTCACTCTTCTAACCACCTGAAGACCAAGCCTTCTCTGAAACCTTTGGTTCACATGAACAAAATCAGTATTTTTTGCTAGGAAATTACTTTGAACCTCCAAACAGTTCCTGGCAATCAAAGGGTTAAATGTGATTGTGATGTGATGAGTGGTGTACTGTTGGGCAATCTGACTCTATCTGGAAGGGGCGCTAATGCTATGTGAACACAGCGATCAGCAAAAAATCTGTGCACTGTACTAATGACACTGGTGACATGACAGTGAAGGGGTTAACTGGGGGGGATCAAGGGGTTAAATGTGTCCTAAAATGTTCTAACTGTGTAAGTGTGCTGTTTTACTCTCTGTGTGTCTGCTTTCTTCTCTCTCTGGGACGGAATGTGCCCAGAGAGAGAAGATTTCATAATTTCCTGTACCTGTGTAAGTGTAAACACAGGTACAGGAATATCCCTGATAGCGCAGGGATCGATCATTTGATTCAGGTCGACCATCACTGACCTAAATCAGAAGACCAATCCCTTTGGCACTGAATCACGTCACCTGTGGGTTGGCGTGCGTGACCCCGGCCCGCGATCACCATGGGAGCGTGAATCACATATATATACATGTGATTTTGCGCACCTGTGCTGCCCTGTAGCAGTATTTCAACTATAGGATGGACGGGAAGCGGTTAATATACTGTCACCATGTAGTACAGTGTCATCATATAACTGGCACGGTAGTGATCAGGGACACTGACTGCTAACAGTATGTTAAACAAAAAATTATATTTTTTCTCAATTTTTTTATATGTAATTATTTTTTTATGACTTTTTTATTATTTCCATGAACCAGAGCAATACAATGTTCCCATTAGTAACACTATACTACTCTGCGCAAATGTTCAGAAGGTTGTTTTTACGTTTACTTATACCAATGAATTTCCCCGGTATAAACAACCATTTTACTGAATGAAACTGATTCATTCACTAGTTATTATTGTAATGAGCTGTGATTGGCCACAGCTGATCACATGGTGCAGATGGGCTGTGATTGGCTATCAGGAAGGGGTTCACCTGCTGGTGGCACTGTGGTTCTAAAACCTATAGGCTGAATTTCCAATGTCCACCAGTGGGTGTCTCTCAGCAGTCAGAAGCTCATGGTAATTAGGTATCACCTGATGCTTGTTGCTGTAAGTGTATTTAAACCTTGCCTTGGCTTCTCCTCTGTGCCTTGGAGTTGTCCATGTGCCCCTGACCTGTGTTCCTGCATCCTGCTGCTGACTCTGTAGCCTGGTCCTGACCCTGACCTCTTACCTGCCTGTTTGTTCCTGCCCGTTTCCCCTCTCTGTCTCCTGGCTTGCTCCATGCTCCCCCTGTCTTATCCCCTGTGTATGACCCTGGTCCTGAACCTGACCTCTTACCTGCCTGTTTGTTCCTGCCCGTTTCCCCTCTCTGTGTCCTGCCTTGCTCCATGCTCCCCCTGTCTTATCTCCTGTGTATGACCCTGGTCCTGACCCTGACCTCTTACCTGCCTGTTTGTTCCTGCCCGTTTCCCCTCTCTGTGTCCTGGCTTGCTCCATGCTCCCCCTGTCTTCACCCCTGTGTATGACCCTGGTCCTGACCCTGACCTTTTACCTGCCTGTTTGTTCCTGCCCGTTTCCCCTCTCTGTGTCCTGCCTTGCTCCATGCTCCCCCTGTCTTATCTCCTGTGTATGACCCTGGTCCTGACCCTGACCTCTTACCTGCCTGTTTGTTCCTGCCCGTTTCCCCTCTCTGTGTCCTGGCTTGCTCCATGCTCCCCCTGTCTTATCTCCTGTGTATGACCCTGGTCCTGACCCTGACCTCTTACCTGCCTGTTTGTTCCTGCCCGTTTCCCCTCTTTGTCTCCTGGCTTGCTCCATGCTCCCCCTGTCTTATCCCCTGTGTATGACCCTGGTCCTGACCCTGACCTCTTACCTGCCTGTTTGTTCCTGCCCGTTTCCCCTCTCTGTGTCCTGGCTTGCTCCATGCTCCCCCTGTCTTATCCCCTGTGTATGACCCTGGTCCTGACCCTGACCTCTTACCTGCCTGCTTGTTCCTGCCCGTTTCCCCTCTCTGTGTCCTGGCTTGCTCCATGCTCCCCCTGTCTTACCCCCTGTGTATGACCCTGGCTCTGACACTGACTAGACTTCTACCCTGATATCTGTATCTATTTGGTTGGGCCAGTTGTTTATTGTTTGTTCACTCCCTGATTAGATGTTCTGGTTTGATGTATACAGTTCTGATATATTGGAGGGGCATTTATATTTTTGTTATTAATTTCTTCTTAATAAATGACATTCTACTTGCACCTCATATCTGGTCACACCTGTTTACCAACACTTGTTATCCATGACATTGGCCCTGTTTGTGATCACTGTGGCCAATCACAGCTAGCAACACAATTGTAAGCAATGAATGTCATGAAAGGAAGCCATTCATTGTTTAGGAATGCCATGGTAATGTCATGGTCACAGAAATCACGCGGTCCCGGCACCGGGACAGTACAGTGACCGGCAATGTAAACCCTAACCATGGGACTTTACATGAAGGACATGACAAATGGATAATTATATAATAAATCCACGATAGCAAATGTATTGACCTTCTGTACAATTCTCATCACAATTTAATACAATAAAAGATAATATTGAGCTGATTTATAAAATGTATATTACACCCATATAAAAGAGTCATGTAATAAGCGCCTTCATAAAGAGCACGGCTACCCTGGGATCCTGGTCTCTGTCCCTTTTACAGTTCACAGGACCAGTGGGTCAGACCCAAAAAGTTCACCAAAGAATCCCGGGAGAAACAGAAAAAATAATTGACCCTTTTCCTCCCACTATAGCAGCCATGCTAGCTGACTAAAAGAATGTAAATAAAAAGTTCCTGTATATTAAAATAAAAGAAAAAGTGTTTGAGTCACAGGAGGGAGCAGTTGGAATGCATGTACATAGGAAAAAGAAAAACATCAAAACCAGACTTGAGTTCAACCTCAATATATATGTAACGCTGTCTAGGTTAGGTAGATAGGATTTTTTGTTAGAGGCTTAGTAGAAGCCTGGGATGAGTCAGCCTGGGAGTGAGGTAGTGAGTTCACCTCAGGACAGGCTGGGTGGTTATAAAGGTCAGGGCTTCTGAAGCTCTCCCACCCTTCCAAAAACACAGCAAACTTTCTGTAAGAGGAGTGGAGGAGGCCCAGATTTGCATGTTTAAGGACACTTGGCCAATCTCCAGGCAGGAGGCTGGGCATGGTGACCAAGGACAACAATTAAATGTGGCAGAGCCAGGGCAGCAGGGAAGGGTGTGTTAGTGTCAGGTGGAAGATGGACTGAGAGGAGGCTGGAGTGTGGATCCTGGGAGGGGGCCCCAGTTAGGGGAGCCTATCTACAGGCTGGTTGCTGGACAGAAGAATCTCCACTGTGCCAAATCTCCTAGGGAGGACAACTGTGCCATCCCAGTGTAAGGCCTGAAAGCAGCTACAATCCACCAAGCTAACAAGACAGGACAGTGTGAGTACTTCTACACCACCTGGTCCAGACAAAGGAGGGCAGACAGGTGCCATATTCAACTAGTTCTCATCCGGGACGGAAGTATTGCTAGCTCTTGGAATCCCTTGCCCAGGGATTCCCTCGGTATAGCCGGGTGAAGAGGATGATTCATCTGGGGCCTGAGGAGGTACACCAAGGGCTCTTCAGTGTTCTTTAACCGCCTCCCACCCGCCATATAGTACAATGATGGGCACAAGGTGGTTCTCTCATTATGGGAGGACATCATATGACGTCCTCCCATTCTCACTGCACATGCATGGCTCAGGGAGCGCGCAGCACGGCAATCGGCGGTGCGCTGTGTCCCTCGGACACAGCGGATCACCGATCATGGAAACAGCCGAAGATGTCGGCTCAGTCATGTGATCAGCTGTGTCCAATCACAGCTGATCACATGTAAACAGGGTTATCGGCATTTCTCTCCTCTCAAGCTGTCACGCTGACAGAGGAGAGCAGATCCGGTAATCGGCTTTCTGTGGAGGGGACATGTACACTAATCATCAGGGCACTGATGATCAGTGTGCCCTGATTATCAGTGTAGCCCCAGCAATGCCACCTGTCAGTGTCCATCAGTGCCTCGTGCCAGTGCCCATCAGTGCCACATCAGTGCCACATATCAGTGCCCATCTGAGCTGCCTTTCAGTGTCACCCATCAGTGCCAGTCAGTGCCACCTATCAGTGCTGCCAATCAGTGCCACCTATCAGTGCCAGTCAGTGCCGCCTATCAGTGCCAGTCAGTGCCACCTATCAGTGCCACCTATCAGCGCTGCCTATCGGTGTCATATATCAGTGCCATGTATCAGTGCTGCCTTTCAGTGCCCATCAGTGATGCCTGTCAATGCCCATCAGTGCCACCTACCAAGGCCTCCTCATCAGTGCCCATCACTGCCACCTATCAGTGGCCATCAGTGCAGCCTCATTAGTGCATATCAGTGAAGGAGAAAAATCACTTATTTACAAAATTTTGTTTTCAAAATTTTCAGTGGTTTTTGGTTTGTTTAGGAAAAAATAAAAATCCCCGAGGTGATTAAATACCACCAAAAGAAAGCTCTATCTGTCACAAAAAAATGCTAAAAATTTCATATGGGTACAATGTTGTATGACCGCGCAATTGTCATTCAAAGTGTGAGAGTTGGAAATTTGCCTGGACAGGAGTTATAAGTGCCCTGTAGGCGAGGGGTTAAAGAGATAGATATATTTTTCCAAATCCACATCTTTGTACAGTGTACAGGTTTCTATTCAGTTTGTCCTCAAGTTTACAGTTGCTTGGGCATCCCATATACTCCTAGACCCCATCCAAGTTCTTAACTCCTCAAAAATACTACAAAAACAAGCTCAAGGACTGTATTACTGACTCCATGTGTGAAGATGTGGACAAATGCATGTTGCCAGGCTGTGCAAATCTTAAGGGGGACCCAATACTCAGTGGCCCCTAAGAGGGTAGTGCTACATACTGTATAGATTCTGTTATGTATCCTTGAAAATGGTAAAAGACCCAGTTAATGGCTCGACACACATAAATTGCAAAGTGAACATTTTATGGGAAAACCTACATTATACAAAAAACCAAATGTCCCAAAATAAAACCATAATTGGCCAATTGTTAAAGAACGCTCCCCATAGCACTGCAGGAAAAATACTGATAGGAGAACAATGGAGGCACCACTGAGTGTAGTATCAGTGTATGGGTTATTCAGCAATGGAGGCACCACTGAGTGTAGTATCAGTGTATGGGTTATTCAGCAATGGAGGCACCACTGAGTGTAGTATCAGTGTATGGGTTATTCAGCAATGGAGGCACCACTGAGTGTAGTATCAGTGTATGGGTTATTCAGCAATGGAGGCACCACTGAGTGTAGTATCAGTGTATGGGTTATTCAGCAATGGAGGCACCACTGAGTGTGGTATCAGTGTATGGGTTATTCAGCAATGGAGGCGCCACTGAGTGTGGTATCAGGGTATGGGTTATTCAGCAATGGAGGCACCACTGAGTGTGGTATCAGGGTATGGGTTATTCAGCAATGGAGGCACCACTGAGTGTAGTATCAGTGTATGGGTTATTCAGCAATGGAGGCACCACTGAGTGTAGTATCAGGGTATGGGTTATTCAGCAATGGAGGCACCACTGAGTGTAGTATCAGTGAATGGGTTATTCAGCAATGGAGGCACCACTGAGTGTGGTATCAGGGTATGGGTTATTCAGCAATGGAGGCACCACTGAGTGTAGTATCAGTGTATGGGTTATTCAGCAATGGAGGCACCACTGAGTGTAGTATCAGGGTATGGGTTATTCAGCAATGGAGGCACCACTGAGTGTAGTATCAGTGAATGGGTTATTCAGCAATGGAGGCGCCACTGAGTGTAGTATCAGGGTATGGGTTATTCAGCAATGGAGGCACCACTGAGTGTAGTATCAGGGTATGGGTTATTCAGCAATGGAGGCACCACTGAGTGTAGTATCAGGGTATGGGTTATTCAGCAATGGAGGCACCACTGAGTGTAGTATCAGGGTATGGGTTATTCAGCAATGGAGGCACCACTGAGTGTAGTATCAGTGTATGGGTTATTCAGCAATGGAGGCACCACTGAGTGTAGTATCAGTGTATGGGTTATTCAGCAATGGAGGCACCACTGAGTGTGGTATCAGTGTATGGGTTATTCAGCAATGGAGGCGCCACTGAGTGTAGTATCAGTGTGTGGGTTATTCAGCAATGGAGGCACCACTGAGTGTGGTATCAGTGTATGGGTTATTCAGCAATGGAGGCACCACTGAGTGTGGTATCAGTGTATGGGTTATTCAGCAATGGAGGCACCACTGAGTGTAGTATCAGGGTATGGGTTATTCAGCAATGGAGGCACCACTGAGTGTAGTATCAGTGTATGGGTTATTCAGCAATGGAGGCACCACTGAGTGTAGTATCAGGGTATGGGTTATTCAGCAATGGAGGCACCACTGAGTGTAGTATCAGTGTATGGGTTATTCAGCAATGGAGGCACCTCTGAGTGGAGTATCAGTGTATGGGTTATTCAGCAATGGAGGCACCACTGAGTGTAGTATCAGTGTATGGGTTATTCAGCAATGGAGGCACCACTGAGTGTAGTATCAGGGTATGGGTTATTCAGCAATGGAGGCACCACTGAGTGTAGTATCAGGGTATGGGTTATTCAGCAATGGAGGCACCACTGAGTGTAGTATCAGGGTATGGGTTATTCAGCAATGGAGGCACCACTGAGTGTAGTATCAGTGTATGGGTTATTCAGCAATGGAGGCACCACTGAGTGTAGTATCAGTGTATGGGTTATTCAGCAATGGAGGCACCTCTGAGTGTAGTATCGGTGTATGGGTTATTCAGCAATGGAGGCACCACTGAGTGTAGTATCAGTGTATGGGTTATTCAGCAATGGAGGCACCACTGAGTGTAGTATCAGGGTATGGGTTATTCAGCAATGGAGGCACCACTGAGTGTAGTATCAGGGTATGGGTTATTCAGCAATGGAGGCACCACTGAGTGTAGTATCAGGGTATGGGTTATTCAGCAATGGAGGCACCACTGAGTGTAGTATCAGTGTATGGGTTATTCAGCAATGGAGGCACCACTGAGTGTAGTATCAGTGTATGGGTTATTCAGCAATGGAGGCACCACTGAGTGTAGTATCAGTGTATGGGTTATTCAGCAATGGAGGCACCACTGAGTGTAGTATCAGGGTATGGGTTATTCAGCAATGGAGGCACCACTGAGTGTAGTATCAGGGTATGGGTTATTCAGCAATGGAGGCACCACTGAGTGTAGTATCAGGGTATGGGTTATTCAGCAAAGGTAAGTAACACACAAGAGAGTAGAAAAGTGATTGCTTGTCATCAATATTACACAGGTACAGTGCAGCCCAAAGATCCAGGAATGGAGTCCTTCCACGGATGGTGAGGAACGCCGTCACCGCAGTCCCTACATGGGAATAATGACCAGAAGTGAAGGAACCAGCTCACTTATTTGCTGGTTAATCTACACAGTTGGGAGAACTTTATATAATGATTTAATTATTAGCATGTCATGTAACAACTGAGACTTCTAGACCTTCCTGAGAGCCCTCTAAGGATATATTGGGTGCAGGTTATTTTGATCATATGTGGATTTGTTACCTTTATCTAATGCTGACATGGACTCTGAATGGTCACTTAGCCACAAAATGGATGGACTCTGGGATATCTATATGGAGGAGGAGATCTTTTCATAGAATATGAAATAGGAATACGCACGCACGCGTGCGCGTGCACACACATACACTCAGTTTCAGCTGCTTTGGTGTTAATGAAACTAACAATAGGTGCACTAGAAACAGGAATGGTTTTACAGGTGGAGGTCACTGACATTTTTTCCCTACTCATCTTTTCTGACTGTTCTTCACTAGTTTTGTATTTGGCTCGGGTCAGTGTCACTACAGGTAGCATGAGGTCATACCTGGACCATAAAGAGGTTGTACAGGCAGTCCAACTCCTCCAGGATGACACACCAATATGTGCCATTGCCAGAAGGTCTGCTGTGTCTCCCAGCACGGTCTCAAGAGCATGGAGGAGATTCCAGGAGACAGGGTTGTTCTTATTGGTCCTGGCACAATGCTGGGGGTTGCTCTTGTTGGCCCTGGCACAATGATTGGGGTTGTTCTTGTGAACCCTGGCACAATGCTATGGGTTGCTCTTGTGGGCTCTGGCACAATGCTGGTGGTTGTTCTTGTTGGCTCTGGCACAATGCTGGTGGTTGTTCTTGTTGGCTGTGGTACAATGCTGGTGGTTGCTCTTGTTGGCTCTGGCACAATGCTGGAGTTTGCTCTTGTTGGCTCTGGTACAATGCTGGGGGTTGTTCTTGTTGGCTGTGGTACAGTGCTGGTGGTTGCTCTTGTTGGCTCTGGCACAATGCTGGTGGTTGCTCTTGTTGGCTCTGGCACAATGCTGGGGGTTGCTCTTGTTGGCTCTGGTACAATGCTGGGGGTTGCTCTTGTGGGTTCTGGCACAATGCTGGAGTTTGCTCTTGTGGGCTCTGGCACAGTGCTGGAGGTTGCTCTTGTTGGCCCCGGCAAAATGATGTGGTTATTGTGGCCCTGACATTTGCTGGGGTAATTTAGTAATGCTACCACCGACACCAACAATGGGGCTTATTTTACTCCCACAATCTATTCAGTGTACCCCAAGGACAATCTCTTCAGTGAACCCCAAGGACAATCTCTTCAGTGCACCCCAAGGAAAATCGCTTCAGTGTACCCCAAGGAAAATCTCTTCAGTGTACCCCAAGGACAAACTCTTCAGTGTACCCCAGAGACAATCTCTTCAGTGTACCCCAAGGACAATCTCTTCAGTGTATCCCAAGGACAATCTGTTCAGTGTACCCCAAGGACAATCTCTTCAGTGTATCCCAAGGACAATCTGTTCAGTGTACCCCAAGGACAATCTCTTCAGTGTACCCCAAGGACAATCTCTTCAGTGTACCCCAAGGACAATCTCTTCAGTGTACCTCAAGGTCCTATTCCACCTCTAGCACAGCAATACACCAGAAGGGAAGGTGGCACCATACACACCATACCATGTGAAGCAACACCCAGTTTATTGACTGTGGCCACTTTTTCAGTCATGCCCACAAGCATGTATAGGAAGCGTGCTATGCCAGCCAAATGTTTTCTTGCTAATACCTTACAAAGCAGTGGGCAGCAGCATGCATAGGGCACCACATTTCTCTTTTCAGTTCCTTCAAGGTGTTGCTCTTGCACTTGGTGACCATCAATGTTAGGGATGCTTTAGACAACTGCCCTCGGCACACACCTAACAATATTCAAGAGGGACCGTCTTCTCATTGCACTGTGAATGGTTTCTACATAACATTGCTTTGTTCATTTCTGACTAAGCCTTTCCATGTATTCTCCAAGCACCAGCATAGCACCCCCCAAAAGATGCCTGGAGCCCCCCTCACCATGCACAAGGCTCTATGCTGCAGGAACCAACTTACATCTCCTGATCTGGAAATTCCACAACAACCTGCCAAGCCCTTTCCATTGTCAGCAATGTTTACCTGTAAAGTGAGCCCCTCCCCCCTTCACCAATCAAACATTTATCCCAAAGGACTATTTCCTCCTATATTCTGTTCACTACACACCCCGAGAGAGAAATGTGTGACCCGGAGAGCTTCCCTACCACAAATCTTCATCTACAGAGATACTTCTAGAGATAAGGAGACTGAAAACCACAAACATTCTTCAGGTAATACCGATCTTTGCTGCACATATACAGTTATATATACATATACCAGAGCGCTGTACAGAGAACACTGAGCCAGAGGAGCTTACACTCTGTCCCCTCCCCTATAGTCCCATCAGTCTCTGTACCAGAGGAGCTTACGCTCTAATGTCCCCTCCCCTAGAGTCACATCAGTCTCTGTACCAGAGGAGCTTACACTCTAATGTCCCCTCCCCCACATTCACATAATATTAATATTATCAGAGGCAGCTCTCTAATTAGCCAAATGAGGCAGTTGCCTAAGACCTTGCACTCCTGGGGGCTTTGCAGCTGCCTAATTTGCTTAACCAGGGGCCGACTGGCCGGGGTCATTAGGGGGCCTAATTCCCTGCATCCCGCAGACCTGAGCTGGAGTCACCTCTCATTCACCTCCCAGGAGCTCACTACTCTGGGTCACCTGAGCCTTCACAGCATGGAGGGGCCAGCACCAGCACTGTCCCCATCACACATTGAGTGTCTGGAAGGGGAATCCCCAACCTTTGTGTGCTGCTTCATTCCTTGTGCATTCTCCACCTCCCCTCTCACTAACCCGCATGCTTGGTCTGCTGCCATGCTGGAAGAATTATATCCGGAGTGAAGGGAGGTGAGGGGAACATAAAGGAGTGCTAAGGAGGGACAGGGGAGGGGGGGCTGTTCACCTGTTTGTGTTTGTACATGTCCACTGCCTGTGTGCTACACCAAGACTGGGACAACACTGCCCGTGTGTGTGTGCTACACCAAGACTGGGACAACACTGCCCGTGTGTGTGCTACACCAAGACCGGGACAGCACTGCCTGTGTGTTACACCAAGACTGGGACAGCACTGCCTGTGTGTTACACCAAGACTGGGACAGCACTGCCTGTGTGTTACACCAAGACTGGGACAACACTGCCTGTGTGTTACACCAAGACTGGGACAGCACTGCCTGTGTGTTACACCAAGACTGGGACAACACTGCCTGTGTGTTACACCAAGACTGGGACAACACTGCCTGTGTGTTACACCAAGACTGGGACAACACTGCCTGTGTGTTACACCAAGACTGGGACAGCACTGCCGTGTTTGTGCTACACCAAGACTGGGACAACACTGCCTGTGTGTTACACCAAGACCGGGACAACACTGCCCGTGTGTGCTACACCAAGACTGGGACAGCACTGCTCGTGTGTGTGCTACACCAAGACTGGGACAACACTGCCCGTGTGTGTGCTACACCAAGACTGGGACAGCACTGCCTGTGTGTTACACCAAGACTGGGACAGCACTGCCTGTGTGTTACACCAAGACTGGGACAACACTGCCTGTGTGTTACACCAAGACTGGGACAGCACTGCCTGTGTGTTACACCAAGACTGGGACAACACTGCCTGTGTGTTACACCAAGACTGGGACAACACTGCCTGTGTGTTACACCAAGACTGGGACAACACTGCCTGTGTGTTACACCAAGACTGGGACAGCACTGCCGTGTTTGTGCTACACCAAGACTGGGACAACACTGCCTGTGTGTTACACCAAGACCGGGACAACACTGCCCGTGTGTGCTACACCAAGACTGGGACAGCACTGCTCGTGTGTGTGCTACACCAAGACTGGGACAACACTGCCCGTGTGTGTGCTACACCAAGACTGGGACAGCACTGCCGTGTGTGTGCTACACCAAGACCGGGACAGCACTGCCCATGTGTGCGCAACACCAAGACCGGGACAACACTGCCCGTGTGTGTGTGCTACACCAAGACTGGGACAACACTGCCCGTGTGTGTGTGCTACACCAAGACCGGGACAACACTGCCCGTGTGTGTGTGCTACACCAAGACCGGGACAGCACTGCCCATGTGTGCGCAACACCAACACAGGGACAACACTGCCCATGTGTGTGCAACACCAAGACTGGGACAGCACTGCCCATGTGTGCGCAACACCAACACAGGGACAACACTGCCCATGTGTGTGCAACACCAAGACTGGGACAACACTGCCCATGTGTGTGTGCTACACCAAGACCGGGACAACACTGCCCGTGTGTGTGCTACACCAAGACCGGGACAACACTGCCCGTGTGTGTGTTACACCAAGACTGGGACAACACTGCCCGTGTGTGTGCTACACCAAGACCGGGACAACACTGCCCGTGTGTGTGTTACACCAAGACCGGGACAACACTGCCCGTGTGTGTGCTACACCAAGACCGGGACAACACTGCCCGTGTGTGTGCTACACCAAGACTGGGACAACACTGCCCATGTGTGTGTGCTACACCAAGACCAGGACAACACTGCCCATGTGTGTGTGCGCTACACCAAGACCGGGACAGCACTGTCCGTGTGTGCGCTACACCAAGACCGGGACAACACTGCCCATGTGTGTGTGCTACACCAAGACCGGGACAACACTACCCATGTATGTGTGTGCTACACCAAGACCGGGACAACACTGCCCGTGTGTGTGCTACACCAAGACCGGGACAACACCGCCCGTGTGTGCGCTACACCAAGACCGGGACAATACTGCCCGTGTGTGTGCTACACCAAGACCGGGACAACACTGCCCGTGTGTGTGCTACACCAAGACCGGGACAACACTGCCCGTGTGTGTGCTACACCAAGACCGGGACAACACTGCCCGTGTGTGTGTGCTACACCAAGACCGGGACAACACCGCCCGTGTGTGCGCTACACCAAGACCGGGACAGCACTGCCCGTGTGTGTGCTACACCAAGACCGGGACAACACTGCCCGTCTAATAGACTATTATAAAAGGACAAAATGACCGATCCACGGCCTCCATCCCAATATGGAGCACAAAATGTGCCACTTTGAGGACATTCTTTGTAAGGAGCTCTTCACCACATTTCATGATAGTGTCAGGATTCTCTCTAATGATCAACCTGTCTCTGATCTCAGGATACCTGAAAGGAGTTTCTTTGTTAAACAAAAGAGGCCAGGTTAGGTTGTAGGCAGTATGGTTGCTAAGTACATCAGAATATGAAGAGAAGGAGGGGATGGGTGCTGGAGGTGAGAAAGAGGAGGAGAAGGGATTGGGGCAGGCTTTATCATATGTATGTATTTCATTATAAACAGGACACTGGAGGAAACACTGCAGGGGATGATCTATGGCCATAGGCTGCAATAGCTGGTGGGATGGTAAGGGCTCCTCTGTATGATTAGTATATGGAATGGTGGAGGTTCATCACTGTGAGGATGGTTACATGGAATAGAGGGGGATTTGGTCAGAAGTTAAGGTACAGAGGTACAGTGATAAAAGGCCCAAAAAGCAATATATTACCATCCATCATGTGTTCTTGGAAATGACCAGCACGCTGGAAAATTTTCATGGGAATCTAATTTTACCCAAAGTGGACACAGATAGTAACCATAAACAACACACACCTAATACTCAGGTTATTACAACCTACATAATTATGGGCTTATGAGGAGCTTTCCTCCATACACCACTGGTCAGTACACTCGGCCATCAAAAAAACAGGCACACAGGTTATCACAGACCACACACACTGCTCTCACTAGCAGCTACAGGTTAGATAAAGCAGCCAGTATCACCTCTAAAGTTAGTATGATCGCTCCAGTCACAGCCTCTACAGATCGTTGTGATATTCAGAGAAATCAAGGACTGTATTCATTTTATATTTGATATCTCTAGGTGGGCAGTGCACTTTGGTAATAACAGTTACAAACAACAGAAGTTAAAAAGTAAGACACACATAAACACAGGCACATGGTATAGATAATAAAAACTATTTCTTCTGCCCTGGGATTGGATAAAACACATGGAGTATACCCACTAGGATAGATGAGACCCCTCAGATATGACAATAATATGATTGCATTTCTCAATTGTAATTTTTTTAGAGATCATCGTGGATTTTTCACCCTCCTGACCTGACCACATGGATAGAAGGGACTGGAGGCTGCATCCTATATAAGTAGTACAGGTAGGATTTTAGTAATTATAGTCTTCAAACACTCATAATGTATTGTGTTATAAATTATGAATCCAAAAGTATGTGTAATTCTGTAGGTTCAGCTGTTGAGTAGACACCAAACAATGAGTCCATACACCTAGGAGAACCAGAACCATCATAAAATGATGCAAATATTGATAGATTTCCTTATTTTATAATAAAGCTAACACTTTGCATCTTATAGATAGTATTCAATAGAGAGGAGGGTCTGTACAATTCTATACATCCCTCCACTGCTATCCCCTCGATGTCTGACCATAGGGAAACTACATGTCTCAGCTTCCCTCCACTGATATCCCCTCGATGTCTGACCATAGGGAAACTACACGTCTCAGCTTCCCTCCACTGCTATCCCCTCGATGTCTGACCATGGGGAAACTACATGTCTCAGCTTCCCTCCACTGATATCCCCTGGATGTTTGACCATGGGGAACTACAAGTCACAGTATCCATCTACTAATATCTCCTATGTGTCCAGCTATGTAAACTCTCTAGCTGTGGGGAACTGCAGGTCCCAGCCTACCCTTTCTTATCCTATTCCAATTACTGGAGGGACATAATATAGAGTGGAAGGGATGGATGTTCAGACGACTCTGTAGATTCTGTACAATTCTGAGTATTACAAAATGTTGGAAATAAATTGATTGAGTAGAACAGAAATCTACTTACAATGTCCTTACACATCCAACATCTCAGTAGATCCAGATGAAGAGAGGAACCCGAATATATCACAAGATGGTAATTTAGACACCCATATCCAAGTGTTAGATGTTGGGGTTCCCTGTTATCCCCCATGTCCTCTTATTATCACCCTGAAACTTACTATGTCCCTTCTCCCAACCCTCATGTCTAATCTTATTCCCAACCCCTGGACCCTAACTGTCCCTTAAATCTTCACCTCCCTTCCCCTAGGTGACCACAAACCTGACGTATCACCTGACCTCTCTGCAGACAACTTGCTGGCTGATACTTTGGTTTTGATTAGTACCAGTCTTAGTTATGAATGGCACAGATTTGTGGAGTTGGTCTCTTCATGTACAACAGACTCATGTCTGGCCCTAAACAATATACCAATCAGATGAATGCCAGAATGAAGGTACTGATTGACACGCCTAGATATGGGTTGTAAATGACAGAAGCCCATCCAAATCTGCTATTCTCTGATTGGACAACCAGGCAGCCAATTGTTATCCACTTAAGGGAACAAAATCCTCCTTATTGTTTCCATTCATCACTCTACAAATGGGTTTATTAATGCTTGTGCTCCTTCCAGGTGATGTCATCTCAGGTAATCTCCTCGGGGACCTCTTCCTCTTCATCCTCCTCCTCACCAGGTATGAATGCTGATCCTGACAATCCTTTCCAATGTCTTTCCTCCATCTCACATCACCAGAGACTTTAGATGATAGGATGTCCTATATCTCTGTAGTCTGGACATATCCTGTAGACATCTGGCCACTCCACCCATTAGAAGAGTTCAGGAGCCTTCTTCAGTTGGGAAATTTGCAGGTAATTGGAGTTCACTCTGATCCAACACATTACTATTCAAGGGATAAGGTTTTTTTACGAACTGATAGTTTCTTTTATTTTACTATGAAACAATTATTAAACCTGATGTTAAAAAATGGTCATCCATACATATACAGTAGGATGTCTACACATGAAATATTGCTATGAGTTTGTGTAGACATATGTGTTTTTTTTTTTTTAATTTTGTTACGAATCGAAATTCGTACAAATTTTTTGTTATTTGTAGATTCGAATGTATCCAAATATCTGAAAAACAATAGTAACAAATTACAATGAAGCCAAAATAAATTATAATGAAACAACACAATTAATTTATTTCATTTGGATGTTTGAAACATCTGAAATAACAAATGATCCAAACTGATTTGTGAACAGCTTGTTGTTACGGAGCTGCATCCTTAACAACTATGACTGCTCTGCTGTCACTGGGATTCCCTGCTGACAGCATAATGTAAACAAAAGAAGAGCCGGCATTAGAAATAAAAAAAAATAACATGGGCCCCCCCTATCCTTAACAGGCCCTTATCCAAGAATGCAGGCCAGGAAAGAGGGACAAGTGAGCAGCCCCCCTCCTGAACCATACCAGGCCATGTGCCCTCAACATGGGGGCTTTGGAAGAGGGGGACTCTCCCCCAAAGCATCTTGTCTCCATGTTAATGGGGACAAGGGCCTCTTCCCCACAACCCTGGACTGTGGTGGTGAGGAGCTTATTGTAATATGGAAGCCCCCTTTGACCAAACATGTCTGCTCTCCTGTCCTATTTCCTATTTTTTACCTTTTTTGAGAGTGCTGAATGACAGGTAAACATGAGGTGGTATCATTCAGTGACACAATGAGACATGGGAAAGGATGTGTTCAGTAAACAGCAAGATTTTTTCTCTTCATTCAGGTTGGTGGTTGGCGTTCATCGTGATTGACATTGAATCTACTTCTGGGTTCTCCATTGCTCTGATTGCTACATGATAAATTGTGTGACAATCACGGAAACACCGCACTGCATTCTTGTACTATTAAAAGTGAATGGCAGACAAACGTGTGCAGCACTGCAGTGTGATTTGGAATCGCAGGCAGAATCGAGCAATTCAGCCCATGATCCCAAATCATTGGATGTGAACAGGGCTTGATGAAAATGACTGCTTCTTTGAAATTCTTTTTCTCCCAATGTTACAGTTGATATTTCACACTACCTACCCTAGGCACTGACTATTGTTATACAGATCTGACAAATAGAAATATTACACTGTTGTATGTTACTATGTATAATCCCTGGTATTCATGCTGTATGTCTAATGATGTACGATAACATCTCAATTACAATGTATTCTACTAATTGTTGTCTATGTGACACCTAAACCTTTATTACCTATTACCTGTAACTTGCTGGAAAAGATTACATAAAGAAAAAATGAAAATAATTTTGGGGTAATAATAATTCATATGATCAGTAGCTCCATCTAGCAGTCATAAAGCCAGATCTTCCTGAATGAGGTATTTCAAGAAAATACTGTATTTTGGCCACCAAATGGAGTTGATGATCATAGGAAGTAAGCCTGTTAGACACATTATGGGGATTATTTGTGAAGATAATGTTTTTATCAATAGACCCTGACTGTAGGTGTTTGCAGCCAATATTCATCCATCAGAGTGGAAAGTCACCATTCTAGAGGTAGGCATGTAGGATTATCACCGAGAAGCCAATCTCTCCATAGGGTAATATACATATACAGTTGCAAGAAAAAGTATGTGAACCCCTTGGGATTACGTGGAGTTTTGCATGAATTGGGCATAAAATGTGCTCTGAACGTCATCTAAGTCACAACAATAGAAGAACACAGTCTGCTGAACATAATACTACACAAACATTAGATGTTGCCATGGTTTAATTGCACATAACATGTAAACATTCACAGTGCAGGGAGGAAAAAGTATGTGAGGCCCTAGCTTAATGACTTCTCCCAGAGCTAATTGGAGCCAGGAGTGAGCCAACCTTGACTCCAATCAGTGTGATGATATTGGATGTGTTGCTGACAGCTGTCCTGCCCTTAAAAAACACACACCTGTTTTGGGTTTACTGGTTTCAAGAAGCACTGTCTGATGTGAACCATGCTTCGCAGAAAAGAGCTCTCAGAAGACCTACGATCAAGAATTGTTGACTTGCATGAAGCTGGAATGGGTTACAAAAGTATCTCCTTGAGCCTTGATGTTCATGTGTCCGCGGTAAGACAGACTGTCTACAAATGGAGAAAGTTTAGCACTGTTGCTACTCTCCCTAGGCGTGGTCGTCCTGTACAAATGACTGCAAGAGCACAGTGCAGAATGCTGCATGAGGTAAAGAAGAATCCCAGAGTGTCAGCTAAAGACCTACAGAAATCTCTGGCACATGCTAACATTTTTGTTGACACATCTACAATAAGGAAAACATTAAACAAGAATGGAGTACATGGGAGGACACCACGGAGGAAGCCATTGCTGTCCAAAAAGAATATTGCAGCACGTTTGAAGTTTGCAAAAGAGCACCTGGATGTTCCACAGCACTACTGGCAAAATATACTGTGGACAGATGAAACCAAGATTGAGTTGTTTGGGAAGAACACACAAGACTATGTGTGGAGAAAAAAAAGGCACAGCACACCAACATCAAACCCTCATCCCCACTGTGAAACATGGCGGAGGGAGCATCATGGTTTGGGGCTGCTTTGCTGCCTCAGGGCCTGGACGGATTGTTGTCATTGATGGGAAAATGAATTCCAGAGTTTATCAAGACATTTTGCAGGAAAACGTACGACCATCTGTCCACCAACTGAAGCTCCGCAGAGGATGGGTGATGCAACAGGACAATGACCCAAAGCATACAAGTCATTCAACAAAACAATGGCTGCAACAGCACAGAATACGCCTTCTGGAGTGGCCCAGTCAGAGTCCTGACCTCAACCCCATTGAAATGCTGTGGCATGACCTTAAGAGAGCGATTCACACCAGACATCCCAAGAATATTGCTACACTGAAACAGTTTTGTGAAGAGGAGTGGTCCAAAATGACTCCAGATCGTTGTGCAGGTCTGATCTGCAACTACAGGAAACGTTTGGTTGAGGTTATTGCTGCCAAAGGAGGGTCAACCAGTTATTAAGTCCAAAGGTTCACATACTTTTTCCTCCCTGCACTGTGAATGTTTACATGTTATGTGCAATTAAACCATGGCAACATCTAATGTTTGTGTAGTATTATGTTCAGCAGACTGTGTTCTTCTATTGTTGTGACTTAGATGACGTTCAGAGCACATTTTATGCCCAATTCATGCAAAATTCCACGTAATCCCAAGGGGTTCACATACTTTTTCTTGCAACTGTAGCTATATTGGGGGATATTTTCCTTTCCTTTCTATATGCTCTTTACAGTGTTGCTGGCTGCCATTACAGACTTTTCTGCTGTCATGTGTCAGAAATCGTCCAATCAGGATGAATGTTTATGATTAGGAATTTTCCTGTCTGCAGGGATGGCTCCTGGTGTTGGGAGAAAGAAGAATGTAACCCCCGGGGATCTTATCATATATTCTCTGGAGGATCTGAAAGAATGTGACTTCAAGAGATTTAGGAACAGATTGTCGGATTTCTCCTATGGAGATAAACATCCCATCCCCCGAGGAAGACTAGAGAATGCAGACTGGATCACCACCAAGGACCTCCTGATAGACACATATGGAGAAGAAGAGGCTCTGGATGTCTCCATTAAAGTCTTTACACTGATTGGTCTGATGGGACCTGCAAATGACCTCCACAAAAGCAGAGCACAAAATGGTGAGTTCCCATCTATAATGACCATTTCCTACCAATTCCTGATCAATATCTGTGAGAGGAAGAACTAGGAATCATATATAATATAAATTCAAGTTTGTGGGTGTTATTCCTTTAAGTGACATCCAGATGATTCAAATACTATTGTACACGCTTCCACTGTGTCCACCACCACCTCCACACTGCACTCACCAGAAGTAGAGATGAGCGAATCGAAGTAGGCGAAGTGGAATTCGAGTCGAATATTGGAAAATTTTCGATTTGCGCCGAATCCGAAAAATAGCCTACTTCGGACGCGCGAATCGAAATTTTTCCTAAAATGGCGGCGGACATGTGCGGCGACGGAGCGGGGATGTCTGGGAAGGCGCGCAGACAAGGCGCGCTGACCCATAATGCATTCCTTAATGACATGTGATCGCATTAGCCAATCAGCAGCCAGCTAGCCAGCACTGTGTAATGGTTGAGCTATAAATGGCGGCCATTTTAGAATTCTTCATTTGCCTCCAGTCATTCAAGAGAGGCAGACCGCTCTGTATTAGGGACAGAGTTAGGGCCACAGAATCGTTACTTAGGGCCACAGAAACGCTAGTTAGGGCCACAGAATTGTTACTCAGGGACAGACAGAATTGTTACTGAGTGCCAGAGAATTGTTACTTAGGGCCACAGAAACGTTAGTTAGGGCCACAGAATTGTTACTCAGGGACAGACACAGAATTGTTACTGAGGGCCACAGAACTGTTACTTAGGGCCACAGAAACGTTATTAGGGCCACAGAATTGTTACTCAGGGATAGACAGAATTGTTACTGAGTGCCAGAGAACTGTTACTTAGGGCCACAGAAACGTTATTAGGGCCACAGAATTGTTACTCAGGGACAGACAGAATTGTTACTGAGTGCCAGAGAATTGTTACTTAGGGCCACAGAAACGTTAGTTAGGGCCACAGAATTGTTACTCAGGGACAGACACAGAATTGTTACTGAGGGCCACAGAACTGTTACTTAGGGCCACAGAAACGTTATTAGGGCCACAGAATTGTTACTCAGGGATAGACAGAATTGTTACTGAGTGCCAGAGAACTGTTACTTAGGGCCACAGAAACGTTATTAGGGCCACAGAATTGTTACTCAGGGACAGACAGAATTGTTACTGAGTGCCAGAGAATTGTTACTTAGGGCCACAGAAACGTTAGGGCCACAGAATTGTTACTCAGGGACAGACACAGAATTGTTACTGAGGGCCACAGAACTGTTACTTAGGGCCACAGAAACGTTATTAGGGCCACAGAATTGTTACTCAGGGACAGACAGAATTGTTACTGAGTGCCAGAGAATTGTTACTTAGGGCCACAGAAACGTTAGTTAGGGCCACAGAATTGTTACTCAGGGTCAGACACAGAACTGTTACTTAGGGCCACAGAACTGTTACTTAGGGCCACAGAAACGTTACTTAGGGCCACAGAATTGTTACTCAGGGACAGACACAGAATTGTTACTGAGGGCCACAGAACTGTTACTTAGGGCCACAGAAACGTTATTAGGGCCACAGAATTGTTACTCAGGGACAGACAGATTGTTACTGAGTGCCAGAGAATTGTTACTTAGGGCCACAGAAACGTTAGTTAGGGCCACAGAATTGTTACTCAGGGTCAGACACAGAACTGTTACTTAGGGCCACAGAACTGTTACTTAGGGCCACAGAAACGTTACTTAGGGCCACAGAATTGTTACTCAGGGACAGACACAGAATTGTTACTGAGGGCCACAGAGAACTGTTACTTAGGGCCACAGAATTGTTACTCAGGGACAGACAGAATTGTTACTGAGTGCCAGAGAATTGTTACTTAGGGCCACAGAAACGTTAGTTAGGGCCACAGAATTGTTACTCAGGGACAGACACAGAATTGTTACTGAGGGCCACAGAACTGTTACTTAGGGCCACAGAAACGTTATTAGGGCCACAGAATTGTTACTCAGGGATAGACAGAATTGTTACTGAGTGCCAGAGAACTGTTACTTAGGGCCACAGAAACGTTATTAGGGCCACAGAATTGTTACTCAGGGACAGACAGAATTGTTACTGAGTGCCAGAGAATTGTTACTTAGGGCCACAGAAACGTTAGGGCCACAGAATTGTTACTCAGGGACAGACACAGAATTGTTACTGAGGGCCACAGAGAACTGTTACTTAGGGCCACAGAAACGTTATTAGGGCCACAGAATTGTTACTCAGGGACAGACAGAATTGTTACTGAGTGCCAGAGAATTGTTACTTAGGGCCACAGAAACGTTAGTTAGGGCCACAGAATTGTTACTTAGGGACAGACACAGAATTGTTACTGAGGGCAACAGAACTGTTACTTAGGGCCACAGAAACGTTATTAGGGCCACAGAATTGTTACTCAGGGATAGACAGAATTGTTACTGAGTGCCAGAGAACTGTTACTTAGGGCCACAGAAACGTTATTAGGGCCACAGAATTGTTACTCAGGGACAGACAGAATTGTTACTGAGTGCCAGAGAATTGTTACTTAGGGCCACAGAATTGTTACTCAGGGACAGACACAGAATTGTTACTGAGGGCCACAGAGAACTGTTACTTAGGGCCACAGAAACGTTATTGGGGCCACAGAATTGTTACTCAGGGACAGACAGAATTGTTACTGAGTGCCAGAGAATTGTTACTTAGGGCCACAGAAACGTTAGGGCCACAGAATTGTTACTCAGGGACAGACACAGAATTGTTACTGAGGGCCACAGAGAACTGTTACTTAGGGCCACAGAAACGTTATTAGGGCCACAGAATTGTTACTCAGGGATAGACAGAATTGTTACTGAGTGCCAGAGAACTGTTACTTAGGGCCACAGAAACGTTATTAGGGCCACAGAATTGTTACTCAGGGACAGACAGAATTGTTACTGAGTGCCAGAGAATTGTTACTTAGGGCCACAGAAACGTTAGGGCCACAGAATTGTTACTCAGGGACAGACACAGAATTGTTACTGAGGGCCACAGAGAACTGTTACTTAGGGCCACAGAAACGTTATTAGGGCCACAGAATTGTTACTCAGGGACAGACAGAATTGTTACTGAGTGCCAGAGAATTGTTACTTAGGGCCACAGAAACGTTAGTTAGGGCCACAGAATTGTTACTCAGGGACAGACACAGAATTGTTACTGAGGGCCACAGAACTGTTACTTAGGGCCACAGAAACGTTACTTAGGGCCACAGAATTGTTACTCAGGGACAGACACAGAATTGTTACTGAGGGCCACAGAATTGTTACTTAGGGCCACAGAAACATTACTCAGGGACACAGAATTGTTACTGAGGGCCACAGAACCGTTACTTAGGGCCACAGAATTGTTACTCAGGGACAGACACAGAATTGTTACTCAGGGACACAGAATTGTTACTGATGGCCACAGAACCGTTACTTAGGGCCACATAAACGTTAATCAGGGACACAGAATTGTTACTGAGGGCCACAGAACCGTTACTTAGGGCCACAGAATTGTTACTCACGGACAGACACAGAATTGTTTCTTGAGGGACACAGAATTTTTACTGAGGGCCACAGAACCGTTACTTAGGGCCACAGAAACGTTAATCAGGGACACAGAATTGTTACTGAGGGCCACAGAACCGTTACTTAGGGCCACGTAAACGTTAATCAGGGACAGACACAGAATTGTTACTGAGGGACACAGAATTGTTACTGAGGGCCACAGAACCGTTTCTTAGGGCCACATAAACATTAATCAGGGACACAGAATTGTTACTGAGGGCCACAGAAACGTTACTTAGGGCCACAGAATTGTTACTCACGGACAGACACAGAATTGTTTCTTCAGGGACACAGAATTGTTTCTTCAGGGACACAGAACCGTTGCTTAGGGCCACAGAAACGTTAATCAGGGACACAGAATTGTTACTGAGGGCCACAGAACCGTTACTTAGGGCCACAGAATTGTTACTCAGGGACACAGAATTGTTACTGAGGGCCACAGAACTGTTACTTAGGGCCACAGAATTGTTACTCGGACAGACACAGAATTGTTACTCAGGGACACAGAATTGTTACTGAGGGCCACAGAACCGTTACTTAGTGCCACAGAAACGTTAATCAGGGACACAGAATTGTTACTGAGGGCCACAGAAGTGTTACTTAGGGCCACATAAACGTTAATCAGGGACACAGAATTGTTACTGAGGGCCACAGAACCGTTACTTAGGGCCACATAAACGTTAATCAGGGACACAGAATTGTTACTGAGGGCCACAGAACCGTTACTTAGGGCCACAGAATTGTTACTCACGGACAGACACAGAATTGTTTCTTGAGGGACACAGAATTTTTACTGAGGGCCACAGAACCGTTACTTAGGGCCACAGAAACGTTAATCAGGGACACAGAATTGTTACTGAGGGCCACAGAACCGTTACTTAGGGCCACGTAAACGTTAATCAGGGACAGACACAGAATTGTTACTGAGGGACACAGAATTGTTACTGAGGGCCACAGAACCGTTACTTAGGGCCACAGAAACGTTAATCAGGGACACAGAATTGTTACTGAGGGCCACAGAACCGTTACTTAGGGCCACAGAATTGTTACTCACGGACAGACACAGAATTGTTTCTTCAGGGACACAGAATTGTTTCTTCAGGGACACAGAACCGTTGCTTAGGGCCACAGAAACGTTAATCAGGGACACAGAATTGTTACTGAGGGCCACAGAACCGTTACTTAGGGCCACAGAATTGTTACTCAGGGACACAGAATTGTTACTGAGGGCCACAGAACTGTTACTTAGGGCCACAGAATTGTTACTCGGACAGACACAGAATTGTTACTCAGGGACACAGAATTGTTACTGAGGGCCACAGAACCGTTACTTAGTGCCACAGAAACGTTAATCAGGGACACAGAATTGTTACTGAGGGCCACAGAACCGTTACTTAGGGCCACATAAACGTTAATCAGGGACACAGAATTGTTACTGAGGGCCACAGAACCGTTACTTAGGGCCACAGAATTGTTACTCACGGACAGACACAGAATTGTTTCTTGAGGGACACAGAGTTTTTACTGAGGGCCACAGAACCGTTACTTAGGGCCACAGAAACGTTAATCAGGGACACAGAATTGTTACTGAGGGCCACAGAACCGTTACTTAGGGCCACAGAATTGTTACTCACGGACAGACACAGAATTGTTTCTTGAGGGACACAGAATTTTGAATGAGGGCCACAGAACCGTTACTTAGGGCCACATAAACGTTAATCAGGGACACAGAATTGTTACTGAGGGCCACAGAACCGTTACTTAGGGCCACATAAACGTTAATCAGGGACACAGAATTGTTACTGAGGGCCACAGAACCGTTACTTAGGGCCACAGAATTGTTACTCACGGACAGACACAGAATTGTTTCTTGAGGGACACAGAATTTTTACTGAGGGCCACAGAACCGTTACTTAGGGCCACAGAAACGTTAATCAGGGACACAGAATTGTTACTGAGGGCCACAGAACCGTTACTTAGGGCCACGTAAACGTTAATCAGGGACAGACACAGAATTGTTACTGAGGGACACAGAATTGTTTCTGAGGGCCACAGAACCGTTACTTAGGGCCACATAAACGTTAATCAGGGGGACACAGAATTGTTACTGAGGGCCACAGAAACGTTACTTAGGGCCACATAATTGTTACTCAGGGACAGACACAGAATTGTTACTGAGGGACACAGAATTGTTACTGAGGGCCACAGAACCGTTACTTAGGGCCACAGAATTGTTACTCAGGGACAGACACAGAATTGTTACTCAGGGACACAGAATTGTTACTCTGGGACACAGAATCTTTGAATTAAAGAGTATGTCAGACAACATGCAGAGGAGTGGCAGAGGAGGCAATGTTTTAGGAGCGAGCAGACGTGGCAGCAGAGGAAGGGGTCGAGGCAGCACTATTCGCAGCCAGAGGCCAGTGCTCCCGGTGTCATCCAGCGGTCGTGTCTCCACCAACAACCCTGCCGTCATCGATTGGTTGGCTCGGTCGTCTTCCTCTTCCCAGGTCACCTCTGACACCTACAGCCAACGGTCGGTGGGTACGTCAGACACAACCGTTAGTTGGCATGGCCCGGGACCAAGCCCACTGAAATCACGTGTCCTCTACCTGCCCCTGTCCTTTGGTGTTCCCTCACCAAGCGAAGTATCGCATGCTGTGGGCTCAGCCCCACTGTACAGTGAGGAAGAGCTAACAGAGGGCGGTCAGGAACGGGGGGAGACATCCGCCTTTTCAGCAGCCAGGCGAAGAAGTAGTGGCGAGGAGAGTGGCCCGGTAGCCGGTCTAGAGACAGGTCTGTCTCCTGACCCAGACGCAGCCGAGGGGGCTAGTAGTGAGGCGGAGACCCTACTTGATGATGAGGAGGTTGATCGCACTTGGCAGCCTCGTCGTCATCAGGCAATTTCTTCCGCATCATCAGGAGAAGAGGGTGGCAGCTTGGAAGTGAGCGAAACAGTCGGTGGGTTGCCCAGGAGACAGCAGCAGGGTCGCAGCAGTGTCAGTGGAGCCAAACGGCCACGGAGTAGAGCACCAGCTCCACTGCAGCCTACCACCACGGCCAGTAGTGGTGCCGGTGTGCACGGAGGAAGCAGCAGTCAGCCAGTGAGGAGTATCGGGGGCAAAGTTTCCTACTCGGCGGTGTGGCAATTTTTCGTCAAGCCGCCCGAGGAAGTAAACGTAGCCGTATGTCGACTATGTGGCCAGAAAGTCAAGCGTGGCCAGGGGGCCCATGTTGGGACTACAGCGTTGCGGCAGCATATGCAGCGTCGCCATTTGGTGGCCTGGGAAAACCGTGATAAAGATACGGCAGTTCTGCCCACCCCAGCCCCAGCTCCATCACCCGCTCCGTTACTTGCTCCGTCACCCGACGTCAATCGCCCTCCATCAGCCAGTCAAGGCTCCAACACCTCTGCTGAGGGGAGTTGTCGCTCGTTGGCATCTTCCGCTCGTTCAGATGCTCCTTCTCCTGCTACTCCTCTTCACGGATTCCGTCAGCAGTCTTTCTTGGAATCCGTTTCCAAGAGACAACAGTTTGCGAGCACGCACCCGACGGTGCAAAAGCTGAACGTCCTCCTGTCCAAGTTGCTGGTGCTGCAGTCCCTCCCTTTCCAAGTGGTGGACTCAGCACCTTTCCGAGAAATGATGGCTTGTGCCGCGCCGCGGTGGAGAGTGCCAAGCCGTCATTTCTTCGCCAAAAAGGCAGTGCCAGCCCTGCATTCACATGTAGAAGACATGGTGGGCCAGTCTTTGAGCATGTCGGTCTCTGCCAAAGTGCACGGCAGCGCCGACGTGTGGAGCTGTAACTACGGTCAGGGACAGTACATGTCATTTACGGCCCACTGGGTGAACGTGGTGCCGTCACAGCCGCACCAGCAACTTGGACAGGTCACGCCGCTTTTGCCTCCACGTTTGCACGTCCTTGGTCCACAAAAGATGTCCGCCTCTACCACCTCTTCTTCCGCCATGTCCTCAGCCGCCACCCCCGTGCCAAGTCCCATTACCCGACCGGCATATCACATGTGCAGGGCGCAACGGTGTCACGCTGTTCTGCACCTGGTATGCCTTGGCGAACGTAGTCACACAGGGGAGGAACTTCTCAGTGTAATGAACAGAGAAATCGACAGATGGCTGTCTCCGCGCAAACTGAAAATCGGAACCATGTTGACCGACAACGGAAAGAACATGGTGTCTGCTCTGCGTCAAGGAAGGTTGTGCCATGCGCCATGCATGGCTCACGTGTTCAATCTGGTTGTCAAGCGGTTCCTAAAATCCACCATCCCACTGCAAGACATCCTTAAAATGTCACGTAAACTTTGCATGCATTTCAGCCATTCCTACACCGCAAAGCACACCCTCCTTGAGCTGCAGCGGCAGAACGGAATTCCACATCATCGCCTGATCTGCGACGTTGCAACAAGGTGGAATTCAACCCTACACATGTTAGACCGCCTTTACGAACAGCAAAAGGCCATCACCGATTTCCTGATGTTACAAGCGGATAAAGGTACTCCCCTGTGTAACTTCGATGTCAGCCATTGGCAGCTCATGCGTGACACCTGCCGCTTGCTCAGGCCCTTTGAGGAGGCCACGCTATTCGTGAGTCGGCAGGACTATGGGATGAACGACGTCCTTCCTCTGTTGCACGTCCTGGAACAAATGCTGTTAACAATGGCTGGTCAGGGTGCGGTAGACGTGGCGCACAGATCTCAACGCCACATGACCCCTGTGGGGGCAGGACAGGAAGAAGAGGAGGAGGTAGAGGAGGACATTGGTGCTCAGGAATTATTGAGTGAAATGGGTGGTTTTTCCACTCAGCGGACAGGAGTGGAGGAGCAGGAGCATCTGGTAGAGGAGGAGGAGGAGACAGAGGACCCAGACGCACCGTGGCAGTATGCTGTGGAGATGGAGGCAGGGAGTCCCTCGCATTCCTTGGCACAAATGGCCCATAGCATGCTCGGTTGCTTGCGTAGCGACAGCCGAATAATAACCATCAGACAGAGGGATGACTTTTGGCTGTCCACCTTGTTGGACCCTCGCTACCGTTCCAAAATGGTGGCCTTTTTCACACCTGCTGAGAGGGAGGCCAAAATAACGTACTATAAAAACCACCTATGTAGTCAGTTGGTCTCTGCCTTTGTGCGCCAACGTCCATCCTCAGACACTGTGGGCCCTGTGCGCTCGCGTTCCGCTGCCATGGCAGCAGGGGAGGGGTGGGGTGGTAGGAGCAGTGGCAGCTCCACCAGCAGCGGCTGCCTCAGTCTGCAGTCGATGATGAGTAGCTTTCTTCACCAGCGCAGTGAGGAAACTACTAACCAGCAGCAGCAGCAGCAGCAGCAGCAGCAGCATCAGGTGGACCTGGAGCAGGACCTCAAACAACAGGCTTGGGCCTACTTGGACAGCACCCTGCCAACCGAGGTAGACAATCCCCTTGACTACTGGGCAACGAAACTTGACCTTTGGCCCCAACTAGCTGAATTTGCCCTTGAAAGGCTGTCATGCCCGGCCAGTGGCGTGGCATCGGAGCGCGTGTTTAGTGCGGCAGGAGGTATTGCAACTCCGCGGAGGACACGACTGTCCACCCAAAGTGTGGAGAGACTCACGGTTGTGAAAATGAATCAGGCGTGGATTAGTCTGGATTTCAAACCACCAGTTCCTGACACAACTGACTAAATCCGCCATGAATCATGCCCCAAACATGTGCCACTTTCAGGTCTCCTCACACTGCTAATGTGTTCCATTTTTTGTCATAGGGTGCTGGCAGATTACGGGCCTCCCATAGCTGCTGCCAGGCCCCTAATCTGCCATGGGCCCCTATATACCGCCTCCTCATGCTGCTGCCAAGTCCAGAGTCTCTCATGGGTCCCTGTACGGCCTCCCATTGCTGCTGTCTCCATCGCCACACTCTGCCATGTGCCACTTTCAGGTCTCCTCACACACTGCTGGTGTGTTCAATTTTTTGTCATAGGGTGCTGGCAGATTACGGGCCTCCCATTGCTGCTGCCAGGCCCCTAATCTGCCATGGGCCCCTATACCGCCTCCTCATGCTGCTGCCAGGTCCACAGTCTCTCATGGGTCCCTGTACGGCCTCCCATTGCTGCTGTCTCCATCGCCACACTCTGCCATGTGCCACTTTCAGGTCTCCTCACACACTGCTGGTGTGTTCAATTTTTTGTCATAGGGTGCTGGCAGATTACGGGCCTCCCATTGCTGCTGCCAGGCCTGTAATCTGCCATGGGCCCCGGTACCGCCTGGTCACGCTGCTGCTGGGTCCACAGTGTGACATGGGTCCCTGTACCGCCTCCCATTGCTGCCACTCTGCCATGTGCCACTTTCAGGTCTCCTCACACTCCTGCTGGTTTCCATTTTGTCATAGGTTGCTGGCAGATTACAGGCCTCCTATAGGTGCTGCCAGGCCCCAAATCTGCCATGGGCCCCCGTACCGCCTCGTCACGCTGCTGCTGGGTCCACAGTGTGACATGGGTCCCTGTACCGCCTCCCATTGCTCCCACTCTGCCATGTGCCACTTTCAGGTCTCCTCACACTGCTGCTGGTTTCCATTTTGCCATAGGTTGCTGTATGGCCTCCCATTGCTGCTGCCTCCACCGCCACACTGTGGCTCCAAACACTGGTTTTGGCCCCGTGACTGCCCAAATGAGTGAAGTGTGCGGTGATTCTAAGATCGACGGCACTCATCTGCATGTCATACTGACAGACAGTATTATTTCTCTTCCCCAGCAGACTCCAAGGGCATTTAAATTAAAGGTACAGTGTTCTGCACTAATATAAAGGCTCTCTGAAGCCTAGAAACACCCTTTTATAAGTTAAATTCACAGCGAATATATTCGACTCGAATCGAATATTTTCCACGAATTCGCCGAATCAGTCGAATCGAATTTTTGAATACTTCGCTCATCTCTAACCAGAAGGTATGGCTGCATCAATTATAAACCACATACAAGCTCTATGTATTGTATCAGCTCTGCGATCTTCTATCAGCAGATGTGGTCCCTTTAATAGAAGAGCCTTCTGATATTGGCATCTATTCAGGACATCCGAATCCAGAGCAAGCTGCATAAAGTGAGTGCTCACCAGCAAGAACCAAATTAATATACAGTTGTGTTCAAAATACTAGCAGTCAGACATCACTAACCGGATCAATCACTGTTTTTGGTGGAAATGATATTTCTACATGGCAAATAATTTCCTAGCAGGTGTAGTAGAGTCATAGAAATCCAACAGACCCCACAGTCATGACATGCATGCTGCTGATTCTGTGTCATTGAATCACTCATTGAAAGGGGCGTGTTCAAAATAATAGCCGTGTGGAGTTCTATTAGTGAGGTCATTCATTCTTTGATAAACAGGTGGCAATTATTGCCCTTATTTAAGGAAGGAAGGCAGCAAATGTTGGACATGCTGGTTACAGTGCATTTCTCTCTGAAATTCTGAGGAAAATGGGTGGTTCCAGACATTGTTCAGAAGAACAGCGTACCTTGATTAAAAAGTTGATTGGAGAGAGGAAAACATATAAAGAAGTGCAGAAAATGATCGGCTGCTCAGCTAAAATGATGGAAAATGCTTTAAAATGGCAACCAAAACCTGAAAGACGTGGAAGAAAGCGAAAAACTACCATTGGAATGGATAGAAGAATAGCCAAAATGGGGCGGACTCAGCCAACAATCAGCTCCAGGAAGATGAAAGAAGGTGTGATGTTCCCTGTGAGGACTCAGCCAACAATCAGCTCCAGGAAGATGAAAGAAGGTGTGACGTTCCCTGTGAGGACTGTTACAATTAGAAGACGTCTATGTGAAGCCAAGCTATCTGCAAGAAGTCCCCGCAAAGTCCCACTGTTGGGAAAAAGACGTGTGCTGAAGAGGTTACAATCTGCCAAAGAGCACATTGACTGGCCTAAAGAGAAATGGTGCAACATTTTGTGGGCTGATGGAAGTAAGATTGTTCTTTTTGGGTCTAGTGGGCGCAGACAGTTTGTCAGAAGAATACAAACACTGCGATTTTTTTGAACCGTCTAATATTCACTTTTCTTCCATTTTTTTAGAGGAACAACACAAATTTGATGTATTTTTCTTCATGTTGTGATTTGGAATAGAATGTGTCGTGTTCCCAATGCATTTGTGTGGATGGAAATAAAAGCTATTAGAAGGATTTTCAGCTTTATTCACTTTTTTCAACACACTGCTATTATTTTGAACACAAATGTATATAGTGTAGTAGTTTTTTTAAGAGCAACTCGCATCAACATAAAATAACAAAATACTCACAAAGATGGCCACCACAAACAGAACAATACGGCAGCACTCTTAGTTCCACCCAACGTGTTTCACGCTCTAGCACACGGGTGTCAAACTACAAGTCCCACGAGGCATTGCAAGATTGACAGTTACAAGCATGACTCCCAAAGGCAGAGGCGTGATGGGGATGGGAGCTGGAGGGCTGCCAGTTTGACACCCCGCATCTTCACCAGTCTAAGAGTGCTGATTACCAAATGTCTACTATATATAAAAAAATGACAATCACAATGAATGGAGCTGTATTCATTTGCCATATTGCCAAAGTCCGGCAGCCATTTTCCCCATTGATCAAAACCAATGTACACAGTATACAGTCGCCATTTTGTTGAAGTTCAGAGGCCATTTTCTCATGGATGCAAAAACAAATAACAAGCTAATAATAACTTATACGGCCACCATTTTGAAGTTCAGTGGCCATTTTCCCATGGATGAGAACATATATAATTCATCAACACTAACCTGTAGGACAAGGAAATGCCATTGTATACTGCCGCCATTTAAATGGAGTTCATCAGCCATTATCCCAAGTATAAAAAAGAGGTATATGAATTCTCACAGTAATTTAATAGGTAAACTTAAGCAGCCAAACATTTAACTATAACAACACAGACAATAAGTGGTAGGTAAAAGACTTGAATATTATGCCCCCCCATTCAGATATATACCTGTAAACCTATTAATGCCAATGAAAGATAAATATAATATGCTTATCGTAATGTACAGACGACCGTAGTATATGTCATGATCAGAGGGTAAGACCACCTGGGACTGTAACTCAATATCTAGTGTGCCAATTTAAACAACTAAACAAGTGTACTGATCCTCACAGGAGCAGTTTGACTGCATGCAAATGGGGGTGCATCCGAGTTGCAGGATCTAAGGAGCCACCCAGTATTTACCAGAGCCACTGGAGGGGTGGATGTTGTGCTGCATGGCAGCCCCCCAGGTTGCGGTTCTCTAACACACCCGTGCAGGCACAGTGCAACCAAATAGCATGCTGGAAGGACACGTGGTACACACTGGATATGAGAATGCTCAAACGGCGGTAAACACCACAGGAACCCGAGTTGGTCTGGCTTCTATGTGAAGACATGTTGCTAAAACACTAACACACAGGTGCAGTGACTTAATAATGCCTAGGTTCAGGGGGGATAGGCAAGAGCCCGAGCAACTGGGATAGGAGGCAAAACCTGGTGCTGAATCAATGTTCACAGAAGCATGACAGTATAGTAACCAAAAACACAGCAAGAAGACAATTAACTCCTTCAATAAATAGTGTGAACGTTTTTATTTTATTATTTATTTCAGGTACTTGTATAGTTCCATCAATTTACGCAGCGCTTTACATATACAGTATATTGTACATTCACATCAGTCCCTAACCCTCAAGGGGCGTACAATCTAAGGGCCCTAACTCACATTCATACATACACATACTAGGGACAATGTAGGCAGGATCCACTTAACCTCCCAGCGTGTCTTGGCGTGTGGGAGGAAATCAGAAAATCCAGAGAACATGCAAACTCCAGGCATGTGGTGCCATGGTTGGAAAAATATATAATTCATGGGAAACTATAGACCTAAAAATGGACAATACAAAGATATCTAAAGAAAAATCAAAAAGCAGAAGATTAGTCAATAATAACTTTAAACATAATTAAAAATTATTTAAAAATGGGGGGGATGGAGAAAAAGGGAAACCAACTCCATGTAATGTAATGTAAATTGATACATACAAAGAAATACTGACAATAAATAAAAAATAATAGACAAAGTTAAAAAACCTGTTATATATAACAATGTATGCATGTAATAAAACTTCATTTAGATGTATAATACTTTTTGAAATACAATGAAAGTAAAAATAAAAGACCAGGGTTGGATACAAAAATAAATCAACTGGGGAGCATGGCTACTGGCATGTAGTATGGCCGCTTGCTGACAAAGCTCTGTCAGGCTCCTGAGGAATCCAACCTCCAGGGCACCCACATCACCTCTCTATTGCACCCACGGGAGCCATAACCTTCCGCTCTGTATAGCAGTATGCTCAGATGCTGCTGAGCTACTCCAACACCTAAAAATGACTAATAAAGTTCTTTCTGGCCACTCAGAGGAGGTTACAACAAAATGTTTGTGGCTCCCAAAGCCCACCGGCTGATACCGCTCCTCTAATGTCTTCTCCTCTGCTGCTAGAAACATCAGATGCTTCAGAAGATACAGCTCTATCTACAGGACAGTCTGGATCCTTTTCTCCGGACATTTGCAGCCCTGAGAAAGTCCAAACCCAAGAAAGACACAAATACCAACTATGATGAGAGAGAGCTGTCTGGGGTGAGAGGTGGCTCTAAGCAGAATTTTAAGGATACTGAAATCCCTGCCCCCTTGCTTCTTTTACAACCACTGATCAGCCTATGTCAGATACCATGCTCAAAGAAACGCTGTTACCAATGAGAGCCTCAATACAGTCAGATGTTCTCTCACGTTTGCACCAATATAAAGCTGAGGTACATGGGCTAGGAGGTAGAATCAGCCATGTGGAGGATAAAATGAGTGTAACTACAACATCATTTAATTCACTTGTGGATGCAAGTGCAGAACAAGAGGAAGATATAACCTGGCTGAAAGGAAAGATGGCAGATTTAGAGGTTAGATCTAGAAGAAATAACATAAAAATCAGAGGAATTCTTGAATCAATCCCATCTTCTCCACTACCTCATTATGTGCGGGATGTCTTCCTCACAGCCATTCCATCCTTATCTTCAGACCTTACCATACATAGAGTGCACAGGGAACCAAAACCTTACCTATCTGAGAATATTCCCAGCGATGTATTACTTGGGATACATTTTTTTGAAGTAAAGGAGCAACTACTATCAATATTTTGTCACGCTGACCAACTTCCTGAGAAAATAGCTTGCCTTCAAGTACTACAGAATTTTTCCAAATATACACTTCAGCTGTGGAGAAATCTACAACCAGTTACCAAGGTCCTCAGAAACCACAAGGTAACCTATCAGTGGAGTTATCTAGCTACACTCCTGGCAGCTCATCAGGGATTCATGAAGAGAATCTCAACCCTGGATGAAGGTCTCAACTCTCCAGCAGCTATGGATCCTCTCCAGCAGAATGTGCCCTCCTTCTCCACTTCGCTAAGACCATCACTGTCTCTGGAATGGCATCCAGTCCAGCACAACAAGAAAAGACAACATGCTTAAAAGGGCTCTTTTTGATCTACCTGTGCCAACTCTTACTACACAGCTCCCAGTCTCCAAAGAAGTACAAGCCATTGTACTTTTTCACCCCTAAATACTTGCAGTTTCACTGCTCTTGGTCTTTTTAAGGCCTCTCTTTTTTTCTTTAGAACGTCATTATTTTTCAGTATATCCCCGTTGCGGTATGTTTCTAGTTTGCAACAAGTTTCTCACCTTAAGCCTTGTTATCTTCTCAGGAATCTTTGGCAATACCTCATGATTGTGAAAATTATGTAACTGTGCTGAATGCCCAAAAAATCCAAACAAATTGTGAATTGTAAAACAAACAGTGAAACCATAGCTGCACTCACAAATACCAATACAAATACTCAATAACTGATATCCAGTTGTTGTGCTATTGCTAAAAAATACAGGGGCTGGGCTGAGATTGTGCTGACGGAACCCACGCCTGTCTGGAGCACCAGGAGCATTTATGACTTACACGCTCATATGTCTTTGAAGTTTGTACGTTTTTTTTATTCATTATAATAAATCATTTGTACGTTATCACACTATCTGGAGTATTGTCCTTTTTGACTGAGTATAGAGCGGATCACAATAAAGGAGGAAGAGGAGGAGAGATACTGAAGTCAGTGACACCTCTTTTCCATTTAGGATGATACAAGAGAGATATGTTCAGCCTCATGCTCTTAGACCACCTATTATCTGGGGTCTAACTATTCTGTAAGGAGCAGTGTGTTTATGTGCTGGTGGGCACCAGAGTCTCTATTTCACTACACAAGTGGAGGATTATTGTCCACATGGCTGATCATCAGAACCGGGATTTTGTTATCAAAAGACATTTTCATTGTTTGCTGTTTCATGTATTTTGCCTTAATAATATTATTGGTGGGAACACATTTAAACTATAAGTGACTCGTATTCGTATCTTTTTTTATCTAAAGCGCAACAATAGCAGGATAACACTTATTGAATATTTCATTACTACTGAATGCTACCATCTCAAATTCTGCCTTGAGGAGATGGAACTTTCTACACCAGCTTGTCGCATATCCACTCCATGCACTAAGGTGATTTTCCATCATTGTACCATCAGATGTTATATCACTGCATTAATAATTCTTTAACCACTTCCAGTCCGGACACTTCCCCCCCTTCCAGTCCGGACACTTTCCCCCCTTCCAGTCCGGACACTTTCCCCCCCTTCCAGTCCGGACACTTTCCCCCCCTTCCAGTCCGGACACTTTCCCCCCCTTCCAGTCCGGACACTTTCCCCCCCCTTCCAGTCTGGACACTTTCACCCCCTTCCAGTCCGGACACTTTCCCCCCCCTTCCCGTCCGGACACTTTCCCCCCCTTCCAGTCCGGACACTTTCCCCCTCTTCCAGTCCGGACACTTTCCCCCTCTTCCTGTCTGGACACTTTCCCCCCCTTCCAGTCCGGACACTTTCCCCCCCTTCCAGTCCGGACACTTTCCCCCCCTTCCTGTCCGGACACTTTCCCCCCTTTCCAGTCCGGACACTTTCCCCCCCCCTTCCAGTCCGGACACTTTCCCCCCCTTCCAGTCCAGACACTTTCCCCCCCTTCCAGTCCGGACACTTTCCCCCCCTTCCAGTCCGGACACTTTCCCCCTCTTCCAGTCCAGACACTTTCCCCCTCTTCCTGTCTGGACACTTTCCCCCCCTTCCAGTCCGGACACTTTCCCCCTCTTCCTGTCTGGACACTTTCCCCCCCTTCCAGTCCGGACACTTTCCCCCCCTTCCAGTCCGGACACTTTCCCCCCTTCCAGTCCGGACACTTTCCCCCCCTTCCAGTCCGGACACTTTCCCCCCCTTCCTGTCCGGACACTTTCCCCCCCTTCCAGTCCGGACACTTTCCCCCCCTTCCAGTCCGGACACTTTCCCCCCTTCCAGTCTGGACACTTTCCCCCCCTTCCAGTCTGGACACTTTCCCCCCCCCCCTTCCAGTCTGGACACTTTCCCCCCCCCCTTCCAGTCCGGACACTTTCCCCCCCCTTCCAGTCCGGACACTTTCCCCCCTTCCAGTCCGGACACTTTCCCCCCCCTTCCAGTCCGGACACTTTCCCCCCTTCCAGTCCGGACACTTTCCCCCCCTTCCAGTCCGGACACTTTCCCCCTCTTCCTGTCTGGACACTTTCCCCCCCTTCCAGTCCGGACACTTTCCCCTCCTTCCAGTCCGGACACTTTCCCCCCCTTCCAGTCCGGACACTTTCCCCCTCTTCCAGTCCGGACACTTTCCCCCTCTTCCTGTCCGGACACTTTCACCCCCTTCCAGTCCGGACACTTTCACCCCCCTTCCAGTCCGGACACTTTCACCCCCTTCCAGTCCGGACACTTTCCCCCCTTCCAGTCCGGACACTTTCCCCCCCCTTCCAGTCTGGACACTTTCCCCCCTTCCAGTCCGGACACTTTCCCCCCCCTTCCAGTCCGGACACTTTCCCCCCTTCCAGTCCGGACACTTTCCCCCTCTTCCAGTCCGGACACTTTCCCCCTCTTCCTGTCTGGACACTTTCCCCCCCTTCCAGTCCGGACACTTTCCCCTCCTTCCAGTCCGGACACTTTCCCCCCCTTCCAGTCCGGACACTTTCCCCCTCTTCCAGTCCGGACACTTTCCCCCTCTTCCTGTCCGGACACTTTCACCCCCTTCCAGTCCGGACACTTTCACCCCCCTTCCAGTCCGGACACTTTCACCCCCTTCCAGTCCGGACACTTTCACCCCCTTCCTGTCCGGACACTTTCCCCCTCTTCCTGTCCGGACACTTTCACCCCCTTCCTGTCCAGTGCAATTTTCAGCTTTCAGCGCTATCACACTTTGACAATTGTGCGGTCATGCAACACTATAACCATATGAATTTTTTTAGCATTTTTTTGAGACAGATAAAGCTTTATTTTGTTGGTATTTATTCACCACTGGAATTTTTATTTTTTTTGCTATGTAAATGAAAATGTCCCAAAAATTTGAAAAAAAGTGTTTTTCTTATAAAATGTTGCAAATAAATAGTACTTCATAATAAATCTTGGCCAAAATGTATTCCATTATCTTTTTAGCAAAAAAAAAAACCCAAATTAGTTTATAACCAAAAATTGTATAATTTTTAAACATTTTTTTATATTATCTATGTTTTTTTTTCTTTTTTACATACTTGTCACCCTAGCAGTACAGTGTCACCATGGTGACACTATACTACTTGTCAGGGGGGGGGTGATGAAGATTTATTTTTTTTACACTGATTGCTTTTACACCCATAAATGCTGCAAAAGCAATCATTTCTCCTTCTCTCTAGCTGCATTCTTGCAGCCATTGAGAACTACTGAGTGAGCTGTGATTGGTCACAGCTTGTCAAATGGTACAAGACTGTTGTGAATAGCCCTGTACCATGTGACCTCTGTGATCATTCACAGATTTCACACTTAGTAATCAATGATGTCAGAAGTGACATCTTGCTTACTACTCTGCATGTGATCACTGATTGGCCAACCAGTGATCACATGATCGGGACCTCGCACAGAGGTCCCGTCCGACGATCAGTGTTCCACTGTGTTCAAAAGGACGCAGCGGGCACCGGATCGCGGTGCTGCGTGCTCCCAGGGAGCGTGCACAAGCAGGGGGTGGGGAGGCCATTTATAAACGGCCGCCCGACCCTGCACTGCCACCGTCCAGCCATTTATATACAACGGCGGACGGGAAGTGGCTAATATTGAATTGAAATGGATATCTCTTAATGTTCATGGATTTAATCATCCAGCCAAATGCTGCTCTTTATGGCAAGAGGCTGTACATCATAAATCAGATGTCTGAGCAGTGCAAGAGACACATTTCCATAGAGACTACCCTAAAATGTTCACATAAAAACTTTCCTCATGTATTTCATCAACTACAGCAAAAAAGAGAGGAGCGCTAATACCTGTTAGAGATACAGTATCCTTTGTACGTAAAGGTATGATTTCTGGTGAAGATGGCAGATTTATAAAATGCAATGTGATCCTAACACTAAACCTTATACCACAGTATCAGTGTATGTACCTAACACCCACCAATTGTGATTCATCCGTAAACTTTCCTGAAAATCTCAACGGTGCAATATGGTAATCTTATTGTGTGTGTGGAGATTGTATTGTGGTACCACAACCTATCCTAGACTGCATACCATTGGCAAGATGCAGAGGATCTTCCCTGGCTGCTTTTTCTTCATAGAGATGAATTATATGATGTTTGGTGCTGCCATCACACCAGTGAGAGACATTTTACATTCCACTCAGCTAGAGATAATCGCTACTCCCGTATTGACCTGTTTATTGTGGATAAGTGGATGTTAAAACAGGTGTCCTCCGCCATATATGATATCACTTGGTCAGACCATGCTGTCATCTCTATTACCCTGGAGAAGGACTCCTGTTCTCCCATGTATGTTTGGCGTTGTAATAATTCCATTGTGCAATCCCCTATGTACCAATCTACAGTTGTGTCCAAAATTATTCAACCCCCAATGCTGTAAAGGGGTTTAGGGACTATAGTGTACATTTGGAATTGTATTCAGAATCAAATCCTACAAGGACGTTGTAACTACCCAAATGCAACTAAAATGACATCAATTGTTTATGTAATACAGTAGTAAATGGTTCTTATGTGGTTTCTTCATTGCCACAATTATTCAACCCCTTAAAGACTACCACTCTGAAGAACAGAGGTTCATACAGGTGCTTTCCATCAGGTATTGAAAACACCTGTGGATGTCACCGAGCAGCAATCAAGCATAATAAGCACCAATTAGGCAGCTTTAAAATGACTGTGATACTCAGCTCCTTCTAGACATTTACTGGTGTGGTTACAAACATGGTGAAGGCAAGAGAATGGTCCAGGAAGACAAGAGAAGAGGTGATTTCTCTTCACAGGAAGGGCAATGGCTATAAGAAGATTGCAAAGATGTTAAACATACCAAGAGACACCTTAGGAAGCATCATTCGCAAATTCAAGGCAAAGGGCACTGTTGAAACGCTACCTGGTCGTGGCAGAAAGAAGATGCTGACTTCGACTGCTGTGCGCTACCTGAAGCGTAGAGTGGAGAGAAGTCCCCGTGTGACTGCTGAGGAACTGAGAAAAGATTTGTCAGATGTGGGTACAGAAGTTTCAGCCCAGACAATAAGACGCACACTGCGTAATGAAGGCCTCCGTGCCAGAACTCCCAGGCGTACCCCCTTGCTGTCTCCAAAGAATAAGAAGAGTCGACTGCAGTATGCCAAAAGCCATGTGGACAAACCACAAAAGTTGTGGGATAGTGTTCTGTGGACTGATGAAACAAAATTAGAACTGTTTGGGCCCATGGATCAACGCTATGTTTGGAGGAGGAAGAACAAGGCCTATGATGAAAAGAACACCTTGCCTACTGTGAAGCATGGTGGAGGGTCAATCATGCTTTGGGGCTGTTTTGCTTCTGCAGGTACAGGGAAGCTTCAGCGTGTGCAAGGTACCATGAATTCTCTTCAGTACCAGGAGATATTGGATGGAAACGTGATGCAGTCCGTCACACACCTGAGGCTTGGGAGACGTTGGACCTTTCAACAGGACAATGATCCCAAGCATACCTCCAAGTCCACTAGAGCATGGTTGCAGAGGAAAGGCTGGAACATTTTGGAGTGGCCATCGCAGTCACCAGACTTAAATCCGATTGAGAACCTCTGGTGGGACTTAAAGAAAGCAGTTGCAGTGCGCAAGCCTAAGAATGTGACTGAACTGGAGGCCTTTGCCCATGAAGAATGGGCGAAGATACCCGTAGATCGCTGCAAGACACTTGTGTCAAGCTATGCTTCACGTTTAAAAGCTGTTATAACTGTAAAAGGATGCTGTACTAAGTACTAAGATTGAATGTCACTTGGGGGTTGAATAAAACTGATAATGCTGTGAGCACAGAAAAGACATTTGTGGTTATTTCATTATAACTGTTATGTTATATTTGTCTGACCTACAAGTGCCTCTTTAATGTAAATGTAAGCAAGATGACTGAATGATCAAAAGCAATGTCAAACTGGCCAAAACACTCAATTTCAGTGGGGGTTGAATAATTTTGGACACAACTGTACTTTTCTCCAACATTTCAAAAATTTCTTTCTCTGGACAACAATCTGCCAGATAGAAAAGTCAACCACTCTATGGAATGCCCACATACAATTTATGACAGGCATCCTAATTGAGTGCTAAATCTAAAACATAATAAAAATGCGTCTCTCCAAATTGCTCTCTGATATCCATACACTTGACCTCCAAAATAAAATATCCGTCTCTGATACCAATGAACAGTCTTAACCTTATGCACTGAGCTTATAGGAGTTATTAGATGGACACTGTAAAGAACCTCTACCTCTAGCAGCCCACTGGTTAGCTTTCCCCAGAGCGCGGAGTCTAAGTCCCGGTACGCTTGTTCACCATGGCCCCTGATGGTGGGGATGGACTTGGAGCGAACCAAGACCAGGTTGCTGCTCCTGAGTACACCCTCCTGTGGTAGAGGGATCCGCCAGATGTTTCTGCAGGGGGAGAGCCTGATGTGAAGAGGCGGATATGCCAGAGCGAGGTGGATGGATGGATGAGCAGGAGCGTGGTCAGACAAGCCGAGTCGGTAGCTGTGGGAGCAGTGCGGTACAAAGCAGCGGGCAGAAAATGGTCGGGTCACACGCCAGGTCAGCAACAGAATATCAGGTCCAATAGGGGGCAACCTGGAGTGAGGTCAGGCAAGCCAGGGGTCAGAGCAGGAGAATACAGCAAGGTCAGGAACAATCCAGTCAGCAACAATCAGGGATCACGAACAGCAAATCAGGAAAACAGGGAGACCAAACGGCAACTCCTGACAGCGCAGGGAAGTTTAAATACCGTGCCCTGCGCTGTCATTGGTGCCAGGCGCGCACCCACGGCTTCAAGTGCGCATTCGTGGATTCTGTCTCCGCCATGGCCGGCCAGGACCTAGTGCCCGTACACTAGCGTGAACGGGCACAGTGCACCTGCGCTGAGCTGTGGATTGTGGTGGCTCCTGACATTGCCCCCCCTACGGGCAACCTCCGGGTGCCCAACTGAACTCTCCACCGTGGGTGACTAGGATAGAACTCCTGGATAAGCCTGGGGGCATAAACATTTTGAGCTGGTTCCCATGAGTTTTCCTCGAGACCATAACCTTCCACTTGATCAAAAACTGGGTCTGGCCCCCCTTTTCCGGAAGTTCAGGATTGCTTCCACCTCAAATTCCTCATGCTCCTCAATGGTTATAGCCTCTGGAGGTCTGGACTCCCGATCTGGAAATGGACCTGGCACAGCTGGCTTCAGAAGTGATACATGGAAAACTGGGTGGATTTTGAAAGTCTCTGGAAGAACGAGTTCATACACCACTTTGTTAATCATTTGCTTCACTCGGAATGGACCCACAAACTTCGGTCCCAGTTTCTTCGAAGGACACAACATCTTCAGGTTTGTTGTTGCCAACCAGACTTGATCCCCCGGTTGCAACACTAGTTCTCCCCTTCGCTTCCTATTGAAGGCTCTTTTGTTGTCTTCTTGAGCTCTTGAAATAGCTTCCTGAAGCAACTTGTTAGTGGTGGAAAAAAAAGTGAGTGTGCTTTGAGTGGCAGGAACTGAACTTTCGGCAACCAAATCAGGTAGGAATGTGGGATGGAACCCATAGCTTGCAAAAAACGGAGATTGCCCCTATGAGCTTTGAGTTAGGAAGAGAATATTAGTATGTCATCCAAATAGACAATCACAAAAATATCAAGATAGTCTCTGAATACATCATTAATGAAATGTTGGAACGTGGCCGGGGCATTGCAGAGTCCGAATGGCATGACCAAATACTCGAAATGGCCAAATTGAGTACGAAATGCCGTTTTCCATTCATTACCCTCCCTTATACGGACCAGATTATACGCACCCCTCAAATCTAGTTTAGTAAAATGGCTGCAGATTTAAGTCTCTGGAAGAGTTCGGGGACCAGGGGCAATGGATAACGATTCTTTATCGTGACCTTGTTTAGTTCATGATAGTCAATGCAGGGTCTTAGGGACTTATCCTTCTTTTCTACAAAGAAGATTCAAGCCCCTGCTGGTGCAGTGGAGGGGCGGATGAACCCCTTTTGGAGATTCTTGTCAATGTACTCCTTAAGAGCTCCTAATTCTAACTCGGACAGGGGAAAAATTTGACTGAATGGGATCTCTGAGCCTAGTAGAAGGTCAATTGGGCAGTCATATGTTCCGTGTGGAGGTAGGACGTCTGCCCCTCGTTTGCTGAAGATGTCCAAGAAACTGTGGTAGGCCGAAGGGACAACCTGCCTTAGATTGGAGTCTCCATCCGAGCATAGGAGGAATTGGGGAGCTGCGGGGCCCGAGGCGTGGCAGTGTTCCCGACAATATGGGGATAAGAACTGAACAGAACCGGTTTCCCAATCAATCTGGGGGTTATGGGCCTGCAACCAAAGAAGCCCCAGAATAACTGGGAAAAGAGGGGAGGCTATGGCGTCTAGTTGGAGAAACTCCTGCTGAAGACCCACTACCATAGTGGAAATAGGAGGAGTCTCCTGATCCACCAACCCCGACTTAATTTGCGATCCATCGGCCAAAAATATGTTAAGGCCTTGTTCTCTAGTCTGGAGGGGAATTTTTTGCTGATGGGCAAAGTTTAGGTCCATGAAGCAACTGCATGCTCCGGAGTCGATTATGGCCGTCACTTCCACGGTTCTTCCTGGGAGCTGGAAGGAAATAGGTAAGGCTAAGTAATTGGACTGTTTATTTTTTCTTCTATCTCTGCTGAAAAAAGTAGAGGCAGACTTACTCGCTTTCAGCGGACAGGAACGCACCATGTGACCGGCTTCTCCACAATACAGGCAAAGGTTCTTTGACCGTCTCATCTGGCGCTCCTCTGCTGATAATGAAGGCCGAGCCAGTCCCAGCTGCATGGGCTCGTGGGTATCCATAGGTTCTGAAGTACGGTTCCCCTCTAGCGTAGGTTGGACTGTTCCCCGGAAGGGTGCCCATGTTGTTCTCTGACCCTGGCTGGTTCTTTCAAACCTGCATTCCCACAGCCTGCGGTCTATCTGAATGGCCAAGACAATGAGCTCCTCCAAGGACTCGGGTAGACCTACTCGGGCTAGTTCATCCTTAAGAGCTTCGGAGAGCCCTACGCAAAATTGGTGGCGTATGGCGGCGGCGTTCCACCTTGTATCCACCGTCTGAATTCCGATGCATATTCTTCTGCTGCCTGGCGGCCCTGTCTAAGGGAGTATAGGGCTGATTCTGCGGAGGCTGCCTGCTGCGGGTCATCATAAAGTATGGCCATCGACTCAAAAAAATCTGTGACTGTTTCCAGGTGGGGGTCGTGGTTCTCCATCAATCGATGAGCCCAATCTTGGGGTTCATCCTGGAGCAGGGATATTATGAACCCCACTTTGACTGATTCCGTAGAGAACGTGCGTGGCTGCAATTTGAAATACAGGAGGCATGCGTTCTGGAAGGCCCTGAAACGTGCTCGGTCCCCGCAGAAGCGTTATGGTAATGGGACGTGGGGTTCAGAAGTAGGCAGTGCGGCTGAAGCCCCTGTGGATGGTCCTGGAGATTCCCCCGAATGGGGCAGGGGAGGCCAGGCCCTGGGAGGTGGCGACAGGTGCAGACAATGTCTGGATACGGTTTTCTAGATGGGTAAATCCATCTTGCAGCATCTTGACGGCTTGGGTCAGGGCCGCCAGGTGCTGGCATATATCTTCCAATGGGGATGGTCCTCTCCCAGGCTCAGTCATGGCCGTTTGGTACTGTAAAGAACCGCCTGGTGGTACCTCTAGCAGCCCACTGGTTAGGTTTCCCCAGAGCACAGAGTTTAAGTCCCGGTTCACCATGGCCCCTGATGGTGGGGATGGACTTGGAGCGAACCAAGACCAGGTTGCGGCTCCTTAGTACACCCTCCCATGGTAGAGGGATCTGCCAGAGGTTTCTGCAGGGGGAGAGCCTGATGTGAAGAGGCGGATATGCCAAAGCGAGGTGGATGGATGGATGGATGAGGAGGAGTGTGGTCAGACAAGCCGAGTCGGTAGCCGTGGGAGCAGTGCGGTACAAAGCAGCGGGCAGAAAATGCAAAATCAGCCAATGTGATTGTCTGGATTTGTTTTCTCATTTTGTCTCTCATAGTTGAGGTCTACCTATGATGCCAATTACAGGCCTCTCTCATCTTTGTAAGTGGGAGAACTTGTACAATTGGTGGCTGACTAAATACTTTTTAGCCCCACTGTATCCTTCTTCCAACTCCTCAAACATTAGAGAATTCTCCTTATTTTATAATCTCCTTTAACACAAAATTATGTTTATTAATCCTCCCCACTACTCAAATGGGAATCAGACCTTCATTAATCTTTTACTCCTTCTCAATGGCTCTGGGCATTTACAGTAAATAATACATATAAAGTTCCCTACTGCATTAATCATTGGGAATTACTTCAAAAATGAACCACTAGATGGTACCTTACTCCCTACCAACTGTCCAAATTTTCACCAAAGAACTCAGCCCTCTGCTGGAGACCAGGTAGGTAACATATAGCATATATTCTAGACCTTACCCATTTTTGTAATGTGATATTTAAGCAAATATCTGCCACAACAGGTGCACTGTTATTGTCCAATCCTGCTTTAGCCATTTTGAACTAAAAGATTTATGAAATTCCTCCGCCGTTCCTAACAACCACTGTTCAGCAAAAACATTGATAGCCACACAACGGAAAAAGTGCCAGGCCCCTAATACATTGGGGGCTATAGCCTTAGTCAAATTGAACTATTCATATGAAGGCTCCCTAGCCATTAGCTAAGGCAAATGTGATATCTTTGATAAAATATGGAAACCGTGGTCAGATTGGTGTTGAACCACTGTACTACTGTTTAACTACGTTACTTAAGTTTTGGATTGCTAACAGAGAAATTATTCCTTTCCAAGTGTTAGTAGTGTTGTATGTTATATGGACGTCCCTGATTAGAAAACATTTTGATGCTTACCATCTATGCACACTTGAAATTTTGAAACTACTAAAAAATATTATTTGAAAAATATATAAATACATAAATTAGTGTCCATAAACAAATAATATCAATATCCACATTAAGACCCAATGGTGTGGTTGACTTCATCTCATATACCCACCATGTCTCTAATTTAGACACCTGTTGTACCCTACTTGAACCCCTCCATTGTGGATCTATTGTGTCTATAGCCCAAAACTGCAAACCTTTTGGATTTCTGTGGTGGCATTTCCTAAAGTGGGTAGATAAACTGTGTGCCTTGTGTCCTCCTGAAATATTTTAAATGTGCTCTCTCAATATGTCCCTCAGCCTGTGTGCATATTGTTTACTGCAGGGACATTGCAGTAAGTAAACTACAAATCTAGTATTACATGTGAGGAAGGATGCGATCTCATAGTCTTTCCTTGTACTAATGGAACAAAAGCTAGTGGCTTTTTTCCACCTTACTCTACTTTACACATTACACAGCTATTACATGGATAGAAGCCACTCAACTGAGAGAACAATTGCACTATTGCCTATTATACAGAACCTCTACATTTATAGCTGTATTCCTGGGGGACCCTCTTGACTGTTGTTCGGTGTTCTGAGCTTTGTGTCTCATGCATCCACCTGAACCGCCATCAGAAAGAGGAGTCAGAGGCTCCAGATTTTAAGTGTGTGTCTGTAAAACCCTGCAAAGAGAATTGGGTGCTTTTCTGGTCCCCCCCACTATGGTCAAATATCACTGCAATGTGCTGAAATGTTACCAGGCGACAAAAACATTACCCATCACCTGCATGTAGAATTTGGAAGAGGAGAGGCTCCAATCTCCAGAGGGTTGGTGGGATAATGGTATCTGGGAGGATCTGATACATTAATAACTCTCCTAATATGTTATACATTTCAGAGGTTTGTCAGGACTAATCCGTTTCCTAATCTTATTTCCAGTCAAACTGAAGCAGATGACACAAGACAACAGATCATCAGGTTAGTAGGACATCCATGCTTGATATGAAATTTCTTCTGGATGAACATTTTGTTCTGTTGTAGTCTAGATGATGTGTACATAGTTTGCATGCTTCCACCATCCTCCTGTATTTGATGGAATATATTCTTTTAAGGTTAATATTTGGATTTATAGTTAGAATACAATATTTCAACTCTGTCTTATAAATACTATTTCATGTATGTATGAGGAATAAAATATTCTCCTTTCTCTCATAAAGAATGCAGAAAGGAATGCAGAAAGTCTGTGAAAGAGAGGTACCAGAGGATTAAAGACTATAACTACTGTATGGGGGAGGCTGTTCATCTACAAATAAGATACACCAAGTTATCAATGAGAAGAGGACACCAGAATAAAAAGGAAAAGGAAGAAGAACTAAGGAGTTCAGGCAGAAGACATCTACAGATCATGGAGAAAAGATCTGAATACTCCCCAACCACAATCCAGGCTCTTTTTGACCCTGATGAAGATGGTTTCATCCCTAACATTGTGGTGTTACAAGGACCTGCTGGGATTGGAAAAACAATGACCTCCAAGAAGATCATGCTGGACTGGGCCTCTGGGATTCTCTACCAAGACAAGTTTGACTTTGTGTTTTATCTGAGCTGTAGAGAATTCAACACCATCCCTGGAAACATAAGCCTTGCGGGACTTTTATCCAGAGACTGCAGACTGCCGAGTTCAGATGACCTTCTGTCTATTCTGAAGGATCCTGGAAATCATAGAAAACTTCTCACTATAGTTGATGGGTTTGATGAACTGAAGTGGACTCTGGAAGAGACATCTGAGGTTTGCCTTGACATTACTATAGAAACCCATAAAGAGATAATTCTTCAAAGATTGCTCAGGAAACAGGTTCTCCAACAGTCTTCTCTGATAATCACCACAAGGTCACTGGCCATGGAGAAACTTAACACATTCATTGATGATCCTTGCAATGTGGAAATCCAGGGATTTACAAGGGAAGATCGAGAGGAATATGTCCATAAATTCTTTGGAAATAAAGACGATGCAGACAAGGTTCTCAGTATAATAAAAGACAATGAAGTTCTGTACACCATGTGTGCCGTCCCCATCACATGCTGGATTGTCTGCACTGTAATGAAACAAGAAATAAAGAAAGATTTGGGATTAATTCGGTGTTATACAATTACTTTAATTTACCTTCTCTACCTGGAGGTTCTGATAACCCATCACAGCAAGAAGGAGCAGTCAGTACGCAGGAAACAAACCTGTCTGAAGAAGCTGTGTGCTCTGGCCAATCAGGGAGTTCTGAACCAACAAATCCTATTTGAGAAGAAAGATCTAGAAAGACATGGACTTTCTCTGTCTGAGGTGGAGTCTGTATTTCTGAATGAGAACATCTTTCATTGGGACGTCCGCACCCAGACCTGCTACAGCTTCATCCACCTGAGTGTACAGGAGTTCCTTGCTGCTCTGTATTATGGGATGGATAATAAGTTTGGATTTCTGAAAGGCACTTTCCTCCCGGAGATCTGTAAAGGGGAATCACTCTTTGGCTTCAGTTCAGATTACCCACATTTAGTATTAGCTATACAGTTCCTGTTTGGTCTCTTAAATGAAAAGCAGGTGAAGACATTCTCAGAGAGCACAGGCATCAACATCTCACTCCGAGCCAAACCTGCAATGAAAAAATGGGCCATGAAGAACAACTATTACATTTTCCGTACTCATACCATCTTCTGTCTGTATGAGACTCAGGATGAGGACTTCATTAGGAACATCATGTCTGGTTGTTCAAGGTTGAAGCTGTACGGCTCACGTACTGATCACTTGTGGATGGACAGTAATTATTCCAAGCAGCTGAACTATTGCTTGAAAGCTTTGAAGAGAGAGTGTTTTCAGTCTTTAGATTTTGATTCACTCACTGTGGGTCCAGAGTGCCAGAAAAACCTATTTCCATTCCTACACAGGAGTCAGAAAGTTGGGTAAGTGAGTGTGAGGATATCCTAACTGAACTCCGAGAATGGGCAGGAACCTGCATACAGTATAATGGTGATGATCAGACATGTTCTCCATCTACCACACTTATTACAAGTCCAGGGAACTCATGCTTTCCTCAGTCCTAAATGGTGTTTCCCCACATATCACCTTATACACAACTTCTGGTAAAATCATTATTTATATTGTATTAACCCTTTCATTGGCACCCAATTATACCATTTATCACACACATGATAACATTTTACCAAAATTTACTGAAAGTGTTACTAAACCCCGAACCCTGCATTCTCTATTTCCTCTTTCTCCAGACCCTGCATTCTCTATATCTGCTCTCCCCAGACCCCACATTCTCCATATCTGCTCTCCCACAGTACACACAACATGGAAATGCAATTATTTTAATAAATATAAACTGCTGAATACCTTTTCTCATCTGCAGTATATAGCAGTCTTGTGACTTATATCAGTGTCCAGCTGAACACTGGTTAAAGCTTGTAGGAGGAGTTTTCAGTCTCTCACTGCCCTATGAGATTGAATGACCCCTGACTCTCTGTCTGGGCAGCACTGATTGGCTCTGTGCTGATCACATGCACTCTCCCAAGAAAAAAAAACCTCTCTAGCAGTACACACCAAACTGAGCATGTGCAGAGTGTTCCCGAAGCTGTGTTCTATCAGTAGATGAAATGGGGACTGCGGAAGAAGGGGAGGATCAGAGAAGACAGGATCAAACAGCGTTTTTACACAATGCAGAGGATTAACCCCTTAGGTTCCACAGTGAGTATAACAAGCATGCTTTACTGCATCTACAGCCTGATGTCACTGTTGGGGGTTTAGGAACACTTGAACCCCACAAAACTTCCCATTTTCTTAAAGCAGATGGGCTGGAGAATACAAAGATGGTCTTTGGGGTTTATATTTTGTATATTTGTGTAAAATTGAATAAACCTAAAAACAAACCTGCAAAGAAGTCACAAAATGTTTTCTAATCAGGGCCGTAGATAATTTTTTTTCCTGGTGGGGTTCAGCCTTGGGCACCTAAGGTACAATAATTTGACAGCACGCCTGCCACGATGTGACAAAATGTGGGTGGGACAAATTGGGGTGTAAACTTGACCCTGTTCCCTGTGTACACAGTAACATAGGTCAGTCCTTAGACTCTCACTTGTAGCACAGCAATTAAAGCAGTTACTGAGTACAGCAGTCATGAACAAACTTCAGCATATTGATCTGTAAAAAATCCATTACCAGTGACTGCTGAGCAACCAGCATCTGTTGTACAATATAGCATATATAATGCAGGGGTCAGGAGTATGTCATGTACACTATAACATAGATAATACAGGAATCAGGAGTATGTCATGTACACTATAACAGAGATAATGCAGGGGTCAGGAGTATGTCATGTACACTATAACAGAGATAATGCAGGGGTCAGGAGTATGTCATGTACACTATAACACAGATAATACAGGAATCAGGAGTATGTCATGTACACTATAACATAGATAATGCAGGGGTCAGGAGAATGTCATGTACAATATAACATAAATAATGCAGGGGTCAGGAGTATGCAATGTACAATATAGCATATATAATGCAGGGGGGTCAGGAGTATGTCATGTACACTAAAACACAGATAATACAGGAATCAGGAGTATGTCATGTACACTAAAACACAGATAATACAGGAATCAGGAGTATGTCATGTACACTATAACATAGATAATGCAGGGGTCAGGAGAATGTCATGTACAATATAACATAAATAATGCAGGGGTCAGAAGTATACAATGTACAATATAACATATATAATGCAGGGGTCAGAAGTATGCAATGTACAATATAACATATATAATGCAGGGGTCAGGAGTATGTCATGTACAATATAGAATAGATAATGCAGTGGTCAGGAGTATGTCATGTACAATATAGAATAGATAATGCAGGGGTCAGGAGTATGTCATATACAATATAGAATAGATAATGCAGGGGTCAGTGTGTATTAGCTTTTTATATAACCCAGTGCAGTTTTATAGCGGTAGCCCAGTGTAGTGTGATAGCGATAGCCTGGTGCCGTGTTATAGCGGTAGCCTGGTGCCGTGTTATAGCGGTAACCTGGTGCCGTGTTATAGCGGTAACCTGGTGCCGTGTTATAGCGGTAGCCTGGTGCCGTGTTATAGCGGTAGCCTGGTGCCGTGTTATAGCGGTAGCCTGGTGCCGTGTTATAGCGGTAGCCTGGTGCCGTGTTATATCGGTAGCTCGATGCCGTGTTATATCGGTTGCTCGGTGCCATGGTATAGCGGTAGCCTGGTGCGGTGCACAAACATATTGCACCCAAGCACCAAAATCCCATCCCACACAGTAAAATAAAGTGATATAAATCCCCATCATGTCTGAAAGACCAAGAAGAAGAGGCAGATGCTCACAGACAGCTAAGAGGGCCTGGTATGGCTTTTAGAGGGAACCCCATGCACGTTAACAAAAAAAAAACATTTTCACTGTGGGTTCCCTCCTAACCTTCCTATCAGACCTAAAGCACCTGGTTAGGATTGGGGGGACCACACTCTGTTTGTATTTTGTTTTGTTTTTTTAAAAGTCAGTCCTCCTGCAGCAGGTTCTATACATTGTACAGATGTCTAACTTTACAGGTAGTTTAAGGGGACCCCCCCAGGCATGATATTTAAAGGAATTTTTCAATTGTTTTGTACTTTTAAGCAATGAAAAATGACTGCCGCTTTAATAACTGTACTTTTTGAATTTTTTTTTCACTGATTCATGTCCCTCAGGGCAGTACCCAAGTCCCCATACCCATTTTATGGCCAATACCTTGCATATCAAGGACATCTGAAAGGGAGGGGTTCTACAAGGAATGGAGAGGAATTCTACAAGGAAGGGGGGTTTCAAGTAAAGGGGGAGGGATTCTACAAGTTAAGGGAGGGATTCTACAAGTAAGGGGGAGGGATTTTACAAGTAAAGGGGAGGGGTTCTACAAGGAGGGGGATGGGTTCTACAAGTAAACGGGAGGAACTCTGCAAAGAAGGTGGAAATGATTCTACAAGCAAAGGGGGAGGAATTCTACAAGTAAGGGGGATGGATTCTGCAAGGAGGGGGATGGGTTCTACAAGCAAAGGGGGTTTTACAAGGAAGAGGAGGAGTTCTACAAGAAGAAGTGAATCCAGCTGTCACATTTATAGATACATTTCTGGCCTCTATTGTGTCCATGGCCTTGTCTGCAACCTCTTTCTGTCCCACCATAATTGTTCCACCTGTAGTGGTAATAAAAAGAGATTTTTTCTTCTGGAGAAACCTGGAATCCCCAGAGTTATTCCTCCGTTTAGAAAAGTCGGTGAAATTGGAGATTCTAAGATTCCTCCACCTTGACGTTTTTTCCTCCACTACAAATCCAATCTTGTCTCCCTGGAAATCACAAGTCAGAAGGTTCCCTCTTCATGTCTTCCTTTCCTATTGTCTAATATACAGAATAGACCCCCAACATGAAAGGATTATGGGGTCTTGTAATAAGTAGAGATACAGAGGGTTCCCCTAAAATTGTATGGGGATGAGATGACCAGTGAGGTGAAATGACAGCAATCCCTCACATTTCCCTTCATAGACCCCCCATGATTGTGATACTGTGTCCCATCAATAGATTCTATGACCTTCTCAGTGTGTCTGCACCTCATAGAATTTGTCCAGTGTTCAGCAGTTGTGCAGTCTGACATATCACCCTCCTCCTGCCAGGTCAGGTGTGATCTGCCAGTCATTCATTGGTGGGCAGGAATGGGTCCAGCCAATGGGGGGAAAGCTTAGTTTTCAGAGATCTTGGGGATGGAAATAATGCCAGGGGTGTGACATCATCATCCCAACATTGGAGAGGGCCAGTTGTCTGCAGAAGTGGGTGGAGATGGAAATGCCTGGATTGCATTATATATTTGGAACCAAAGTGGTGTTCCAGGATTTTCCAGAATCTGTTGATTATGGAAACCCCTGTGTAGGTAGACAGGAGACCATGTATACATATCAGGGGCTTCCTTTAAGTTTTGTCTGGAGTGTAACTTCAAACACTGCTCAAAGCCACCAGTGAAAAGTCCTCATCAGATCCCGTATGGGACTGTAGAGTCAGAGGGAAGGCAGCCATGTGGAAGGGAAATGTTGATTGTTACATTTTTATTCTTGTTGTCAGAGGTAATCCATTCTTGGTGATAATTAATATCTCATTATTATGCTTTAGATTTCAGTATTGTACTATTTCCAGTAAAGATTGTCCAGGAGAGGACAAAGCTGAAGCTGAAGAATCCTTTTCACAAGATCAAATGAACTCTGTTAATCTTTCCTTTCTGATTAACCTGGAGAGTAAAATTCAGGAATTAGAGTAAGTGTAATCTGTGATCCTGCAGTGATTGGGAAATGTGACATCTTGTGATTGTTCACGTCTCTAGCTGGGGGGAGTACTAAGAGCTCCGTTTTGGAAAGATTGAGTTTGAGGAAGTGGAGTGACATCCATGCCGATATGCCGCTTAGTAGGTTATGAATGCGAGAGGAGACTGAAGGGGTGAGGTGAGGAGGAGACTGAAGGGGTGAGGTGAGGAGGAGACTGAGGGGGTGAGGTGTGGAGGAGACTGAAGGGGTGAGGTGAGGAGGAGACTGAAGGGGTGAGGTGAGGAGGAGACTGAGGGGGTGAGGTGAGGGGTAGAAAGATAGATTTGTGTGTCATCAGCATAGAGATGGTAGTTGAAGCCTTGGGAGGTTATCAAGTGACCAAGGGAGGAGGTGTAGATGGAGAAGAGAAGGGGTCCAAGGACAGAACCTTGATGGACCCCAACAGAGAGAGGGAGTGAAGAGGAGGTGGCAGCGGACATCTATCCGAATAGACATAGTAATGAATCTGAATGAATCCAAAAAAGTTCTAACAACATTTTCAGATACATTAGGAAGTAGGTTGTTAAGGAGGAGGCGACCGCTGCATCCTGCCAGAGGGATTCCCCGCTGTCAACAGTATGTAAACAAAACAAGTGCCGGTTTAAAAAAATAAATAATAAAAAAACAGCATAGAGGTCCCCCCAATCCATACCAAGCCCATTGGATCTGGTATGGATTTTGAGGGGGATTTTGAGGGGAACCCCATGCCAAAACTAAACAGAATAGGGTCTCCCCCCAAAAACATACCAGACCCTTATCCAAGCATGCAGACTGGTAGGCCAGGAAAAGGGAGAACAAGGGAGCATATAGTATAGTAGCTGGTCAATAAGCATCATATCTGGCAGAGGTGACAGGTTCTCTGGTAGTGAGGGGGTTGGTGTTCTGCCTATCTCTTAGTGGTCAGTTCCTCAGAAGTATCTGGGACCAAATCCATGGTATGGAGATCTCATGTACCTGGCCACATGGTATGGGAGAGCTGAAGGAGTAAAGTGAAGTGAACACATGAGATATGTCCTAGGTGCACAGCGGAACCCCATTCTGTCACTGGTAGTGAGGGGGTTGGTGTTCTGCCTATCTCCTAGTGGTCAGTTCCCTGGAAGTATCTGGGACCAAACCCATGGTACGGAGATCTCATGTACCTGGCCACATGGTATGGGAGAGCTGAAGGAGTAAAGTGAACACATGACATACTGTATGTCCTAGGTGCACAGCAGAACCCCATTCTGTCACTGGTAGTGAGGGGGTTGGTGTTCTGCCTATCTCCTAGTGATCAGTTCCCCAGAAGTATCTGGAACAAAACCCATGGTACGGAGATCTCATGTACCTGGCTACATGGTATGGGAGAGCTGAAGGAGTAAAGTGAAGTGAACACATGAGATACGTCCTAGGTGCACAGCGGAACCCTATTCTATCACTGGTAGTGAGGGGGTTGGTGTTCTGCCTCTCTCCTAGTGGTCAGTTCCCCAGAAGTATCTGGGACCAAACCCATGGTACGGAGATCTCATGTACCTGGCTACATGGTATGGGAGAGCTGAAGGAGTAAAGTGAAGTGAACACATGAGATACGTCCTAGGTGCACAGCGGAACCCTATTCTATCACTGGTAGTGAGGGGGTTGGTGTTCTGCCTCTCTCCTAGTGGTCAGTTCCCCAGAAGTATCTGGGACCAAATCCATGGTACGGAGATCTCATGTACCTGGTCACATGGTATGGGAGAGCTGAAGGAGTGAAGTGAAGTGAACACATGAGATACGTCCTAGGTGCACAGTGGAACCCCATTCTGTTACTGGTAGTGAGGGGGTTGGTGTTCTGCCTATCTCCTAGTGGTCAGTTCCCCAGAAGTATCTGGGACCAAACCCATGGTACGGAGATCTCATGTACCTGGCCACATGGTATGGGAGAGCTGAAGGAGTAAAGTGAAGTGAACACATGAGATACGTCCTAGGTGTACAGGGGGACCCCATTCTGTCACTGGGAGTGAGGTGGCAGAGGTATCGCTGGGCTGGTGGAGAGAACATGGGCTCAGTGTGTCCCTCCTAATGCTACATACAATGAGGAAGGTGTGTAGTGACATGGGATGTATATTACACAGCTGCACATGGTGTACAACTCATCTGTAGACCGGGGTTCTGCCTAACCATTGACTTTCACATTAACACAGCCCCACCTGGTCCTGGGCATTGATGAGTGAGCACACGAGAGGAGCAGTACCCCTGCCTGCAGAGCAAGTAACCCCGCCCACAGGGAGCCGGGGAGGATCCTGGGACACAGAAGGTTTTTTACCTTAGAATTCATTAATGTCAAAGAAAACGTTAGAACCACTACAACCTCTTCACACTGACAGTACACATAAATTCGGCTGGGCCTTGACGCCGAGCAGCCGCATATTTGCATACCATTTGTAAACAAACACATGCTGAGAGTGCATGCCCTGTGAGCTCCCAGCACATGGGTAGGAGTCCCATGGAAAGGTCCCAATCTTTCCTTGCGATCAGGACATTTCCGATCATGTGATTGTCATGACAGCGATCACATGACCCAAAACCCTGCCCCGCCTCCTAGTGTCAGAAATCCCTTAAAGGGCCAGGAGGAGCCAGTGTGAAGGGGTTAAGGAGTTCAATATTGATGAGTCAAGTCTCCTTTATACATGTGATATCAGCCTTAAGCTCCTATTCACATTGTTTTCATGCAGCAATACTCATGGGTTTGGCTGTATGGAGACACATGTCAAGTAGAAATCCCATTATTTCCTATGTGGCCGGTTCCCATCTATGTGCCACAGTTTAGTGTGAAAGGGAATCTATATGGAGCCATTCACCCCTCCAATGTGTACATCACCACGTACGCTGCAATGTACCCGCAAGAGTGTAAATCCAGACTTTTCAGGTGGGTGACAACTCACCTCCATTTCACAGGGGAGGTCCAACCAATATTCCATGAAATCATCCATCCGAATGTCCCAACATCTCATTCTCTGAGACCTGCCCACTGATTATTCATTGGAATGTGACTACTTCTGCCAGTCACTGAAAGAACATTTCACCTCCCTTCTCCTGTTTCTTTCACCAGTATTGTTGCCTGTAATGTGACATTATCGTGCTGTAATGATCTTCGCTCACTTATCACCACAAACCCAACTCTGACCAGACTGGAGATAATATTGGATGATGATAAGAAGATGTCAGACTCAGAAATGGATCATTGTTATGAGGTCCTCAAAAATGCCGGCTTCACTGTATATAGAAGGTAAGAAGTGATATATTTGGAGTAACACACATACTAAGTCTTAGAATGTGAAGAGTAAAATGTAGACCACATTGGATGGTGATGAGATGATGGAAGGGGGACATTGTTGGGGGGTCTTCTGACACCCAGGCTGCACTGTAATGAAAATGGAAGGACGGGGTGACAACCATTCTATACAATGTCTATAGAACCCATTGAAGGTCTCTGGAGTTATACAGATAATGAGATGACTGAGATTTCCTGTGCCAGTCACAGATTTCCCAGATGATTGAGAATTTATTCCTCATCCCAAGTTTTATCATTACAGATGAGTGGATGAGGAACATCAGATCAGCCAGGTCCTACAAACTCCCACAAGGTTTTACCTTTAAAGGATAATTTCACCTTTGGGAACACGTTACATGTTCCACCCACTTTTAGGGTGGAGCATGTAACATGTTCCTAACACTGCAGTCGCTGCCCACTGCCCCCCCCCCACTGACAGAAATACGGGGAGAAGTTCCCTATACTAGTCCGTTTTTGAGAACCACGTGGCCATGTGGGGCTCTGCCCACACAACCACATCATTCCTTCACAGCGCTCTGTGAATGAATGAATTGCAAGTCTTAGCGGCTGTCGGCTTGCAGTTTTCAATGAACTACCACAGAGCTGTGGAGCGCCATGGTAGTTCATTGAATCTTCCTGTCAGTAGTTCTGCTTTCTCGTACATCCCGTATGGGAGTTGATATACTAACAGATCTGCAGAAAACTTGCATGGCACGAGTGATCTGCTGACCGCTGGCACAATGCTTTCCAGGCTCTTGTAGACAAAAAAAATAAATGCACATTTTTGCAAAAAAACTGCATTTATTATTTTTGCTCAAAAGGTGAACTTATCCTTTAAAGAAAAAACACCCCCCCCCCCATCCTCAGGCTCGGCCCTGCCCCCTCTATTCTCTTTGGCTCCCATTGCTGTCTCAGCCAATGAAAAGAGGGAATCCAAGGATAGCTTAGACTCCAGTGCCCATCACTGGATCAAAAGGGGGCTTAGGTGAGAATTGGGGGGCTGGGGGGAGCTGCTGCACAGAGAAGGGTTTTTTAACCTTCATGCATAGAATTTATAATGGTAAAAAAAACCTTGAGCCTGTACAGCCAGTTTAATAGTTCAGGAAGTGTGTCTTCAAGATTTCAGTTCCCTTGGGCATCTTATGCATCCCTTACCCATCCAAGTTCAATCCCCTTAATGAAAAAACAAAACCAATGCTTAAGGCCTGATTTCTTTTTTTTTTTTTGTTCTCTAAAAATATTTTATTAAAGAAAAAGGCATAGCAAAGCAAATACAACTACGGATCGCAGTCCGAGAATAGACACAATAAACGGCGTCCCGTATCGCAGACGGGTCAGACATATAGATTACAATGCAATCATAGCGTAACAATGCAGTAAGACAAGTGTATATTACATATATGCAGATATGAAGAGTTTACTAGACGAGGTAATGTAGATAGTAAAGGGAACTGACCCATGTAATGATGAGCTTTTATGATGGGGGGTACGAAGTGTCGGGTAGCTTTGAAGAGGTTGCGTGTTCTGTGTTGTGATTAGAAAATGTGTTACCTAGAAGTATTTGCATCTGTAAGGAAGTAACTGCTATATTCTGTTGAGGAAATGTGGATGATGTGAGTATTTAAGTCTGAGAAAATAGAACAGGTAGAGAAAGGAATGTGAAGCGGTGTAATTGGAAGGGAGGGGGGGAAAAAAACAATAACGATAATAAATTATTCCTTTACTTCTCTTTCCTCCCCTTTCCCTTCTCCCCTTCCCTCCTCCTCCAAATATGAATTTGGGGGAAGGAGAAGAAGCAATGGAGGGACAGATAAGTGCGGTTAAATGGATCATATTCTTATGTAGGAGACGAGCCGGTGAAGTCATCATTTAGTTTAGCAGATAATATGCATATGGACAATCAATAGGGCAAGATATGGGTCAAACACTCCGACGCCCGTTATGCAACAAGTTTTCAACCCATCTAATTGTAAATCTAAAATCTCCTTAATGAACTGGGCATTCTCTGAAACATCATTATGTATAACCATTCAGTCTGGGGGTCTAGATTGGACATGCAGTGTTGTGTGGTAGGTAGTGGTGGTTTTGAAGTGACTCCAACATTCCCATGTTTTCCTGAATCTCTGGGGCGTTCCTGCACCACAGAAATCAGTTCCTCCATTTCCTCAATTTTGTTGATCCTAGTAAACCATTCTCGAATAGTAGGGACATGTGTGGAGTGCCAATGAACTGGGATACACTGTTTTGCTGCGTTTACCATATACAGGGCCAACGATTTATGGTACATCTTAAAAGGGAGTGAGGAGTGGTGGAGCAAGAATTGTGCGGGAGAGAGGTCTAGAGCGTACGTAGTCACTTGTGCTGATTTCTGACCATGGATGAATGTGTATGTGGGGAATGCTAATGGGCTGGCAGTGCAGGACTATAGGGGAACCCAAATTCAACAGCCGCTCCTGATGGGCTGGGGATACATATATAAAAATGACCATCATTTCTTACAGAGCATACTATGAGCTCCCCCTTTTCCATCATCACAGGAACATTTCCTCCTCTAACACTCTCCATTTATTCTTCTATGCAGGGGTAGAGGTTACTGGAATGTGTCTATATCCAGAAGATTAGAAAATGGTCTTTGTGAACGCGACTAGATCTATATAGGTAATACTCGGATCCTGATATGAAGAGAATGTCCAGAATGGAATAATATCAGATTGACCTGTTCATGATACTGAATATTCATCATTTTCCTTTCCTTCACATTCAGATGATGATTCTACTGACTGATTTCTACTGAACGTTCTTCTGGAATGAGTGATTTGTCCTTCCTCCAATTCCTCCATTTTTATATTGTATTGTTACTCCTTCATGTATTCATTACTACAAAATAAAAATGTGATTTTTGGATCTTCACACCAATACTGCCACCACTGATGAGACCAGCTTCAAATTCCTGTTCATGACATGAAGATTCCTCCTACAGAAGTAGAAGACACTAAAAACACAGTTACCGTGTGGTGAGGACAGGGGCAGGGTGATCTCCATCCTTCATCCCAATTCTCCTTTGTGGACAGATGAGGACAGTGGGTGGCAATCTCCAGCCTTCATCCCAATTCTCTTCTGTGGATGGATGAGGACAGTGGGGGCCGATCTCCATCCTTCATCCCAATTCTCCTCTGTGGACGGATGAGGACAGTGGGGGAGGGGCAATATCCATCCTTCATCCCAATTCTCCTGTGTGGAGGGATGAGGACAGTGTGAGGCAATCTCCATTCTTCATCCCAATTCTCCTCTGTTAAAGGATGAGGACAGTGGGGGCGATCTTGAGCATTCACCCCTATTTTCTTCTGTGGATGGATGAGGACAGTGGGGGGCGATCTCCATCCTTCATCCCAATTCTCCTCTGTGCATGGATGAGGACATTGGGGGGTGATCTCCATCCTTCATACCAATTCTTCTCTGTGGACAGATAAGATCTGTGTGGGGGTGTCTCCATTCTTCATCCCAATTCTCCTCTGTGCATGGATGAGGACAGTGGGGGGGAGTGATCTCCATCCTTCATCCCAATTCTCCCTTGTTAACGGATGAGGACAGTGGGGTGATCTCTATCCTTCATCCAAATTCTCTTCTGTGGATGGATGAGGACAGAGGGGGGTGATCTCCATCCTTCATCCCAATTCCCCTCTGTGGACAGATGAGGACATACCGGACTTGGATCTGAAGGCGCTCCAACCACTAGTCTCTGTATCGCCAGACACAGATCTAAGAAATACAAATCACACACATAGAACAGTACTGGAGATAACAGCAGTATTAAATATGTGTTGAAGATACAGTAATATAACCTACAAAAGTCCTGCAAGATCAAAGAAAAAACAATAAATGTACTGCTGGCCACGGTTAATTGTCTTCCCATATACATAATAATATTAAAGTTACAAATTCAGTGTCACTCGATATTCAGCCTTCTACCTTCAAACTGCATTTCATAAAGATAACTAAATGTATCAAATTATCATAAATGTGCAAATCCAGCATGTATTCCAATGTCCTTTTATTAACCACATGCTCAGTTTATTCTTTTTATTAAATGCAAATAGAAAAACAAAAAGGGTGCCCTGACCTAGTGCATTATTGTTTAAAATATTTATTGGAAAAACAAGGTAAGTATTATACTCAGAATGAACATAAAAACACAGGCATATCACACCGGACAAGATATTATATCCAAGCAGCATCTGAGTCCATACGATGGAACTCTGGATGACCAACTGGCTAACGCGCTTTGAGGCCACAACCTCTTGCTCAGAGCCAACACTTCAAGAGTCTGCACTCCTCTTACCTTGTTTTTCCAATAAATATTTTAAACGATAATGTACTAGGTCGGTGCGCCCTTTTTGTTTTTCTGTTTGCATTCAGTGAAGTTGGACCACCCTGGTCTGTTGAGGGCAGCAAGCATTGCATGTTTCAGAACATCCTTACTGGTTCCACCGAGTCCATTCCCAACGCAGGAGAAAAGTGTTTTGCTGTGTTGGATTATTCTTTTTATTAGTCCAGACAATATGCTTTATACTTTTAGATCTAATGCTCCTTCCTGACCAGATGCCCTCCATGGAGCACAGATTTCTCAATCCACCTCCATCCAGGTATTTCCCACAGATAGATGTCCTCCAATTACCTCATAGTAGCTCAAGAAAATGAGCCATCATAGTGCTTTCCATCTAAATACCGGCCTTTATTAAAAACAATTCTACAAAAAATACACTCGCATTATAACGTGCACTAAACCGGTACACACAGAAAAGCACATGCACTGCCCCTTCAGCATTCAGACTCCCTCAGTGTTTCACAATACAGTGTTCTGTTTGTTTCGGTCAGAGTGGCGTGACATCATCGGCTCCTCCCTATGTGTTACGTCACTATATCACGTGACTCTATGGGGGAGGAATCAACACTTTTATATTCCCCCTTGTGTTTACATTTGTCATGGTAACTTTCCATTTATATGAACCTGGTTGCTGCTGCCATATTATTGTAACCTGAAAGCATTCTCATGAAATACAATGCCATATCCACATGACATGTCCACAGCTCACAAATATTATTTAGAAGCCATAAAGGCTCACAAATGTCTTATTATTCTATTCTCTCCACATATATATGAATGATTTCTATTGTGATGCTAGCTAACCATATTTTTTATTATTCATATAGAAATGCCTGTAGTGGAAAGGAAAAAAGAAAATTAGCGCAGGGCAGGCATGACTAGGCCTAGAGTGGGAAGGAGAATAGAAAGGGTTAATTATGTGCCAGGGGGTGTGAAAAAGTATAGCTGGGGGTGTTGGTTGGTAGAGGGAGAGCGTGGGTGGGCTCTGCCGCACCTTAGGGTGGGGTGTCCCGGTGCGGGGGCATCAGTCGGAGCTGGACGTTGGTGAGTGAGCTTCCCTCCCGCCCTCCCTATTTTGGAGAGTATTGTGTTCCTCGGGGGGGGGGGGAAAGGGGGGTTATTTCGGTCTTGGGCGGTTGTTGGTCTTTGGAGGCGGTTCTTATCTTGGAAGGTAAACAACAATGGTGTGTGACCCATCGGTGGTATGGGGGGCCCGGGGACATTCCCAGTTAACCGAGGTTTAACTGGAAGGTGGTGGTGCTGCACTGCAGACGGTATGGTTGTCTCTGAGCTGGTTGGTTGCGGCTGGAGGCCTAGTGGAATATGGTTGTCCGCAGGTGCATTTCAGATCATTTTTGTGGGGGGCCTTCGAAGACCAACAACAACTCTGTATGTTTCTGTTATAAGGAATGGTTGGTGTGTTAAAATATTTGTTAATAAAAGGCCATGTTGGCCATTTACTCCAAAATTGGTGTTATGTTTTTCTTTAAGTATAGCCAAAAGGGGGGGGGATTTGGATGACCTATCTCTGGTGCTGTAGTCATGTGTCTGCAGTATTGCACAAATATTTATCTGCTTTTAAACTTGTCCAATGTTTCTGTATTATTTTACATTCTTTATTATATTCTAGTACTAGTGCCAGGAAATAGCCTTCATGCTTCTTATTCTTTTCCTTAACCACTTCCCGTCCGGCCGCTGTTTATGAACGGCAGGATGGGACACCTCCAGGAGCGGATTGCTGTTTCTAAACGGCACCTTGTATCTGAGGCTCGTGCGCGGCTCCTAGAGCGCACACCCGCGAACCCGATGATCGCCGAGTCCGACAGACATGGTGGATTACGTGACATGGTATAGGACCAATGAAATAGGTCCCATACCATGTGATCAGCTGTGTCCAATAAGGACACAGTCTAAAGTGTAAACAAAAGCCACATGGTGCGGCTTCCGCCTCCTTCTCCTCACACGGAGTTGTCTGTGAGAGGAGAAGAGCAAAGAAGAGGTAGTAGCTAACTGCCCTCCACCTCAGTGACACCTGATCACCCCCACAAGTGTCCCTGATCGCCCACAAGTAGCCCTGATCACCCACAAGTGTCCCTGATCACCCACAAGTGTCCCTGATCGCCCACAAGTGTCCCTGATCGCCCACAAGTGGCCCTGATTGCCCACAAGTGGCCTTGATTGCCCAAAAGTGGTCCTGATTGCCCACAAGTGGCCCTGATCGCCCAACAAGTGGCCCAGCAGTTTCCCTGATTGTCAGTGTCCCTGATCGCCACATAGTGGCCCAGCAGTGTTCCTGATCACCACAGTGTCCCTGATCATCGCAGTGTCCCTGATCGCCGCAGTGGCCAAGCAGTGTCCCTGATCGCCACACAAGTGGCCCAGCAGTGTCCCTGATTGCCACACAAGTGTCCCAGCAGTGTCCCTGATTACCGCAGTGGCCCAGCAGTGTCCCTGATCGCTGCAGTGTCCCTGATTGCCGCACAAGTGGTCCAGCAGTGTCCCTGATCGCCGCAGTGTCCCTGATTGCCGCACAAGTGGTCCAGCAGTGTCCCTGATCGCCGCAGTGTCCCTGATTGCCGCACAAGTGGTCCAGCAGTGTCCCTGATCGCCGCAGTGTCCCTGATTGCCGGACAAGTGGTCCAGCAGTGTCCCTGATCACCACAGTGCCCCTGATTGCCACACAAGTGGTCCAGCAGTGTCCCTGATCACCGCAGTGTCCCTGATTGCCGCAGTTGCCCAGCAGTGTCCCTGATCGCCGCAGTGTCCCTGATCGCCGCAGTGGCCAAGCAGTGTACCTGATTGCCACACAAGTGTCCCAGCAGTGTCCCTGATTGCCGCAGTGGCCCAGCAGTGTCCCTGATCGCCGCAGTGTCCCTGATTGCTGCACAAGTGGTCCAGCAGTGTCCCTGATCGCCGCAGTGTCCCTGATTGCCGCACAAGTGGTCCAGCAGTGTCCCTGATCGCCGCAGTGTCCCTGATTGCCGCACAAGTGGTCCAGCAGTGTCCCTGATCACCACAGTGCCCCTGATTGCCACACAAGTGGTCCAGCAGTGTCCCTGATCACCGCAGTGTCCCTGATTGCCGCAGTTGCCCAGCAGTGTCCCTGATCGCCGCAGTGGCCCAGCAGTGTCCCTGATCACTGCAGTGTCCCTGATTGCAGCACAAGTGGTCCAGCAGTGTCCCTGATCGCTGCAGTGGCCCTGATTGCTGCAGTGGCCCAGCAGTGTCCCTGATCGCCGCAGTGGCCCAGCAGTGTCCCTGACCACCACACAAGTGGCCCAGCAGTGTCCCTGATCACCGCATTGGCCCAGCAGTGTTCCTGATCACCACACAAGTGGCCCAGCAGTGTTCCTGATCACCACACAAGTGGCCCAGCAGTGTCCCTGATCGCCGGACAAGTGGTCCAGCAGTGCCCCTGATCACCGCAGTGTCCCTGATCACTGCAGTAGACCAGCAGTGTTTCTGATCACCACACAAGTGGCCCAGCAGTGTCCCTGATTGTCACAGTGTCCCAGCAGTGCCCATGATCTCCGCACAAGTGGTCCAGCAGTGTCCCTGATCGCCACAGTGTCCCTGATTGCCGCAGTGTCCCTGATCACCGCAGTGTCCCTGATTGCTGCAGTGGCCCAGCAGTGTCCCTGATCACCACACAAGTGGCCAGCAGTGTCCCTGATCACCGGACAAGTGGTCCAGCAATGCCCCTCATCACCGCAGTGTCCCTGATCACCGCAGTTCCTAGCAGTGTTTCTGATCGCCACACAAGTGGCCCAGCAGTGTCCTGATTATCACAGTGGCCCAGCAATGTCCATGATCGCCGCACAAGTGGTCCAGCAGTTTCCCTGATCGCCACAGTGTCCCTGATTGCCGCAGTGCTCCTGATCACCACACAAGTGGCCCAGCAGTGTCCCTGATCACCGCAGTGGCCCAGCAGTGTCCCTGATCACCGCAGTGGCCCAGCAGTGTCCCTGATTGCCACACAAGTGGCCCAGCAGTGTCCCTGATCACCACAGTGGCCCAGCAGTGTCCCTGATCGCCACACAAGTGGTCCAGCAGTGTCCCTGATCACCATACAGTGGCCCAATCAGTGTCCCTGATAACCTTACAGTGTCCCTGTTCATACAGTGTCCCTGATCTCCGCCACACCAGTGGATCCTGTTCACTGCCATTGTCTGTGAGGAGAGAGATCCAGTACAGCTAACTGTGAGTAGATTTCACCCTTGGCCCACAGTTTACACACACTCACAAAACATTGCCTGCCAGCTCACGGTATCTCTGATCTTTGCCCAACAGTGACTAGTGTGAACCATCTGCAGCCAGATATCTGTCCCTCACTGCAACACCATCATCCTGATCACTGCCATACCAGTGGCTCCTGATCCGTGTCAAAAATATGGCCAAAAGATCATATAGAAGCGAGGAAGCATTTCAAATTCTGAGTATGACAGATGAGAGTGACGGAGAACTCTCACTGTCAGACTCAGATTCTGTATATCAACCAGTACACAGCAGCGGTTCACTCTCTGACTCAGAAGAAGATGTTCCAACAAAAAGAATGAGGAACTCCAAGGAGCAGCAAGCAACCACCAGCAGCTCAATACGTTCCTCTGACATGGCTACTACCAGCACTGTAAGTGCAAGTTCTAGTACTCGGGTGTCACGTCAGCCACCAAGGATTAGGGCCCATACCGCTGTCCCAGATGCTCTTTTAAACCCTGTGTGGCTACCTTCAGGATCAGGAGCACCTATAATTCCCCCATTCATAGCCCAACCAGGCATTCAGGCAGAAACCCAAAATTTTACAACCATTGATTATTTCAATTTATTTTTCACTGAAGATTTTTTGAATTCAGTTGTGCACCAATGCAATATGTTCACCCAGCAATTCATCACCCAAAATCCCAACTCCTGTTATGCTCAAACATTTGAGTGGAAATGCCTCACAGTTGAAGAATTTAAAATGTTTCTTGGCCTTACATTTAATATGGGACTAACAAAAAAAATGGTCGACAAATCGCATTCAACACATGCCGCTCTTTTCTGCCACTATGTCCAGGACCCGCTATAAAACAATTAAGTACTTTCTACATTTCAACGTTAATTCCCTGTTCCCCCCCAGAGATCACCCCAAGTACGACAAACTTTATAAAATTCGTCCACTAATCAATTATTTCAACCAAAAATTTTCAGAAATATATTGTCCTGAAAAAAACATCTGTGTCGATGAATCCCTAATCCATTTCACTGGGAGGCTGATCATAAAACAGTACATTCCAAGTAAACGGCCAGATACGGGGTGAAGATGAACAAACTCTGCGAAAGGGCCACAGGGTATGTGTACAAGTTCCATATCTACGAAGGAAAGGACAGTCAGCTAGAGCCCCCTGAATGCCCAGCCTATATGGGGAGTAGCGGAAACGTTGTCTGGGACCTGGTATACCCCCTCTTCAATCAGGGGTACCACCTTTACGTGGACAATTTCTACACAAGTCTGCCCCTTTTCCGCCACCTTTATCTCAAGGACACTGTAGCCTGTGGCACAGTTCGACCCAATCTGAAGGGCTTTCCACAACAATTGGTTGCCACCAAGCTAAACAGGGGGGAGTCAGCTAGCTTGAGAAATAAAGAGATCCTGGCCCTTAAGTGGAGAGACAAACGGGATGTGTATGTCCTTTCATCTGTCCATAACAGCAGCTCATTGGAAATTCAAGGAAGTCGCGGTCCCATCTGAAAACCCCAATGCATACACGAATACAACCTGTTCATGGGGGGAGTGGATTTAAATGATCAAATGTTACAGCCCTACATACCCAACAGAAGATCAATCTACTGGTATAAAAAAGTATCCTTCTACCTTTCCATATGGCCCTGTACAATTCCTACATCGTTTTCCAGAAGTCCACACAAAGACCTGTCACCTTCTTACAATATCAGGAAGAGATTATCACATCCCTCATCTATCAAGGAAGACCCGTACCTGAACAAATTCGGTCTGATGCAGTGAGCCGATTGCATGAAAGACATTTCCCCAATATCGTCCCCCCTACCGAAACAGACCGCAATCCTCAAAAGAGATGTCGGGTATGTTCCAAACATGGAATTCGATCTAACACCCGATACTACTGTCCCCAGTGTCCCTCAAAGCCTGGTCTCTATATAGAAGAGTGCTTCCGTATCTACCATACCGCACTACATTATTAGTGAAGTACGGTGAAGATATTTCTGTTTGTCCTCTGTTTGCTATTTCCCTGCCACGTTTCTGCCTGTTGCCTGAATTCATTTTCCTGCCTTCCATCTGAACTGACCTCGGCCTGTTAATGGACCATGCCTCTGTTTGCTGCCTGAACTGACCTCAGCCTGTTACTCGATCATGCCTCTGCTTGCTGCCTGAACTGACCTCGGCCTGTTTATTGACCATGCCTCTGCTTGCTGCCTGAACTGACCTCGGCCTGTTAATGGACCATGCCTCTGCCTGCTGCCTGAACTGACCTCGGCCTGTTTATTGACCATGCCTCTGCTTGCTGCCTGAACTGACCTCGGCCTGTTAATGGACCATGCTTCTGCTTGCTGCCTGAACTGACCTCGGCCTGTTAATCGGCCATGCCTCTGCTTGCTGCCTGAACTGACCTCGGCCTGTTAATGGACCATGCCTCTGCCTGCTGCCTGAACTGACCTCGGCCTGTTAATCGACCATGCCTCTGCTTGCTGCCTGAACTGACCTCGGCCTGTTAATCGGCCATGCCTCTGCTTGCTGCCTGAACTGACCTCAGCCTGTTAATGGACCATGCCTCTGCCTGCTGCCTGAACTGACCTCGGCCTGTTAATCGACCATGCCTCTGCCTGCCTCCTGGACTGATCTTTTGCCCTCCCACTTTAGTAGTGGAATTCAAGACAACACAGGGGTCTCACGTATGTGAGGGGATCCAGAGTAGTGTTTCCGAGAAGAGAAAACTTTTTTGTTTTCTTTGGGTTTTTTAATTCCCGGATCAGGGTCTGGAGACCAGAGGCTTTGAAGAGATTTGGGTGGGATGAAGCCTCTACCCCTTTGTCCAGTCTTACCTAACCAAGGCCCTAAGATTAATGTTTCTGCCTGGACCAATCCTTTTACCACGTCTTTGCTTGCTGTCTGTATTGACTGTGGCCTTTTTATGGACCATATTCCTGTCTTCTTCCTGGACCACTGCTTTGCCTGTTTGCTCACCACGTCTATGCATGACACCGGTACTGACCCATCTGCACATCCCACTGGCTACCTTCCTGCAAGACACTGGTGCCACCCATCCTCTGCAATGAAACCACAGGTACTCTTTGGTTTATCTTTTGTTCAACTTCTTGGTGAATGAACATAGTGCTATGTGGACAGCCACGTACTAGTAGGTTAAGCTTTTAGGAACAGGCCGTAGGTGAAGCTACACTATGCTTTATTGATATATAATGTATAATGATACACAGGTTGCAATGACCAGTAATCAGTCCAAACACTGAAAATGTCTTACACATGTGGTATCCCCATACTCAGGAAAAGTAGCAGAATGTGTTTTGATGTGTTATTCTAAGAATGCCTCTGCAGTGTGTTAGAAATATGTTATTATTGGTAACATTGCATTAAAAAAAAAAAAACTACTTTTTTTTCACATTTTATAAAAATCTGTGTAAAAAATTAAGTCTTCAGAAGACTTTGCTGCTCCAGGACCTCCAAAATTGTGATACGTAGTCAATAAATTAGATGTGTAATTTTTGCCCTTAGTATGCCTAACGGTGCTTATTGCATGTGGGGCCCCTCTATTTGGCTAGGCTGTGAAAAAGTCTTACATGTGTGGTATCGTTATACTCAGGAAGAGTTAGAGAATGTGTTTTTGGGGTGTAATTTTAAGTATGACTATGCAGTGTATTAGAAATATCTTCTATATTGACAACTTTGCGTAGAAAAAAATACATTTTCATTTTCTTTTCCATATTCCAAAAACTTATGGCAAAAAATGAAGTCTTAAGAAGACTCCCCATGCCTCCTAAAACATACCTTGGGGTGTTTGCTTTCCAAAATGGGGTCATTTTGTGGGTAATTCCATTGTCCTGATGCTCCAGGACCTCTAAAACAGCAATAGGTAGTCAAGAAATTAGATGTGTAATTTTTGCCCTTAGAACGCTAACAGGTGCTTATTGGATGTGGAGACCCTCTATGTGGCCAGACTGTGAAAAAGTCTCACACATTTGGTATCGCCATATTCAGCAGGAGTTAAAGAATGCATTTTGTGGTGTAATTTTAAGTATGCCTATGCCGTGTAATAGAAATATCTCATAGATTGACAACTTTGCGTAAAAAAAAATACATTTTCATTTTCTTTTCACATTTTTCAAAAACTTGTGGCAAAAAATGAAGTCTTCAGAGAACTCCCCATGCCTCTTAAAACATACCTTGGGGTAATTGCTTTCCAAAATGGGGTCTTTTTGTGGATAATTCCATTGTCCTGATGCTCCAGGACCTCCAAAACGGCAATAGGTAGTCAAGAAATTAGATGTGTAATTTTTGTCCTTAGAACGCTAACAGGTGCTTATTGGATGCAGAGCCCCTCTATGTGGCCAGACTGTGAAAACGTCTCACGCATTTGGTATCGCCATATTCAGCAGGAGTTAAAGAATGCATTTTGTGGTGTAATTTTAAGTATGCCTATGCCGTGTAATAGAAATATCTCATAGATTGACAACTTTGCGTAAAAAAAAATACATTTTCATTTTCTTTTCACATTTTTCAAAAACTTGTGGCAAAAAATGAAGTCTTCAGAGGACTACCCATGCCTCTTAAAACATACCTTGGGGTGTTTGCTTTCCAAAATGGGGTCATTTTGTGGGTAATTCAATTTCCTGATGCTCCATGTCCTCCAAAACCGCAATAGGTAGTCAAGAAATTAGATGTGTAATTTTTGCCCTTAGAACTCCAAAAGGTGCTTATTGGATGTGGAGCCCCTCTATGTGGCCAGACTGTGAAAAAGTCTCACACATTTGGTATCGCCATATTCAGCAGGAGTTAAAGAATGCGTTTTGAGGTATAATTTTAAGTATGCTTATGCTGTGTAATAGAAATATCTTATAGATTGACAACTTTGCGTAAAAAAAATACATTTTCATTTTCTTTTTACATTTTCCAAAAACGTGGCAAAAAATGAAGTCTTCAGAGGACTCCCCATGCCTCTTAAAACATACCTTGAGGTGTTTTCTTTCTAAAATGGGGTCATTTTGTAGGTAATTCAATTGTTCTGGTGCCCCAGGACCTCCAAAACTGTGATAGACAGTCAAGAAATTAGATGTGAAATTTTTGCCCCTAGAACGCCTAAGGGTGCTTATTGGATGTGGGGCCCTTCTATGGGGTTAGGCTGTGAAAAAGTTTTACACATGTGGTATTGCCATACTCAGGAAGAGTAGCAGAATGTGTTTTGGGGTGTAATTGCAAGTATGCCTATGCCGTGTGAGAGAAAGAACTTGTTAAATGGCAACTTTGTGGAAAAAAAAATTGTGTTTACTTTCATCATTTCCTTCAAAAACTGGCAAAAAAATGACAACTTCAAAAACTCCCCATGCCTCTCATTAAATACCTCAGACTGTCTACTTTCCAAAAAGGGGTCATTTGGGGGGTATTTGTACTGTCCTGGCATTTTAGGGCCCCAAGAAATTATATAGGTAGTCTGTACATCAGGATTGATACATTTTAAAAAATATAGAAAATGTCTATGGACTATAACTTTCACAAAGACTAAATAATACACACTGATTTGGGTTATGTCTACCAAAAAAAGTAGCACAATGGATCTTGGCCTAAGTTTATGAAGAAAGTATATTTATTTGCAAAATTTATTATCAAATACTAAGAAGAACATGTTATTTTTCAACATTTTCAGTCTTTTTTCATTTTTTTAGCAAAAAATAAAAACCTCAAGTGATGATTAAATACCACCAAATTAAAGCTCTATTTGTTTGAAAAAAAAATGATAATAATTTCATTTAGATACAGTGTTGTATGCCTGAGTAATTGTCATTCACAATGTGATAGCGCTGAAAGCTGAAAATTGGCCTGGACAGGAAGGGGGTGAAAGTGTCCGGACAGGAAAAGGTTAAATTCAAAAAATACTTTGTGAGCTTCTAGCAAGTGTTTTTGGTTGTCTGGGTTCTTCAATATCGAGGAATTCAGTCTCCAGCTACGGGGGGATTGAGGAATGTTGCTTGTCGTCAAGAGTTATGTTGATTGGAGCGTGATCAGACCAGGTTATGGTGCCAATTTTGGATGACGTTATATGTTGTAGGGTCTATTTGTCTGTAACAAAGAAGTCGATTCTAGAGTAGGATAGGTGAGATGGGGAGTAGTAGGTGTAGTCTCTTTCATTGCTGTGATGGCATCTCCAGATGTCGTATGGATCATGGTCATGTAAGAAACAATTAAAGTAATGTTTTGGGGAGCGTTTGTTGGTGGAAGAGTCCAGGAGTGGGTTGCTGATGACGTTGAAGTCTCCGCCAATGAGAAGTCCGCCTTGTTTGTGAGAAGAGATGCTGGAATGGAGATTGTGGTAGAATTGCATTTGGTTGTTGTTGGATCCATAAACATTTACTAGGGTATATGGTATATTGTTAACTTTGCAGATTAGGATATGGTAGCGACCTCGAGGATCTGCTATTTCTGAGATGTGGTGGAATTGTATAGAGTCTTTTATGGCTATAATAACCCCATTTTTCTTCTTAGAGTTATTGGCCATATAAATATGGAAGAATCGGTGCAGTTGTAGTTTAGGGGTCTTGGTGGTTGTGAAATGTGATTCTTGTATGAAAAGTATATCAGCATGAAGCGTACGGGCTTCCTTTTGGAGCATCCATCTCTTAAAGGGGGAGTTTAGACCCCGAACATTAAGTGATGTTATGTCAATCATTTTGTAGTTCGTTGGTTGGGTTGGTGGAGTAGAGGAGTCATTTCTGGGCGAATTGACATAGAATGGAGAGACTTGGTAGGACAAGAGAAATTTCTATGTGTTTGGTAGAGCGGTATTGGTTTGCTTGATGATGCGTGTGGTATTTTCCATGTTGTTTGGTTGGTTTCAGGTGAACAGTTGGTTCGGATGATCGACTGATGGTGCAGGGGGGGTGAAAGTAAACAGGAATAAAAAAGACTTGTGGAAAATGCAAGTAACATGAGTAGCAGGGAGTGCTACTTCAAAACAGGGGGGTGTGAACAAGCATAGACCGTAGAAAAGGTTATGCCAAACAGAGTCTCGTAATGTAAGAATATTCTGTAAGGGGCCATTGCCAGAGAATAATAGGTTGAGGTATAGTGTCCGAGGTGGTGTGGTTGGGGCCATTGCCAGAGAATAATAGGTTGAGGTATAGCGTCCGAGGTGGTGTGGTTGGGGCCATTGCCAGAGAATAATAGGTTGAGGTATAGCGTCCGAGGTGGTGTGGTTGGGGCCATTGCCAGAGAATAATAGGTTGAGGTATAGCGTCCGAGGTGGTGTGTTTGGGGCCATTGCCAGAGAATAATAGGTGGAGGTATAGCGTCCGAGGTGGTGTGGTTGGGGCCATTGCCAGAGAATAATAGGTTGAGGTATAGTGTCCGAGGTGGTGTGGTTGGGGCCATTGCCAGAGAATAATAGGTTGAGGTATAGCGTCCGAGGTGGTGTGGTTGGATTGTATAGAGTGTAGTAAGTCAGGTTCACTCTGCCTCCATTTGTTGCAGATTGGTAGAGGTGGATTGGTGGGGTTCCACAGGTATTATGTTCCATGTCTTCAATAGGTTGATGCCTGCCTCTAGGTTTTTGATTGTATGTGTTCTGCCCTGATGTCTGACGGTCAGTTTTGTGGGGAATCCCCATTGATAGCCTATTCCGTGATTTTGTAAGGCTTTGGTAATGTTCACCATCTTTTTGCAGTTAAGGAGAGTGGCCTTTGACAAATCCGTATATAGTCTGATGTTTGTATGTGATGGCGGGAGCGGGCGGGGGGGGGGGGGGGGTTCTGGCTGCTGTCATTACTTTCTCCTTGATCTGGTAGAAGTGAATGTGAACCAGGACATCTCTGGGGATGGACGCTGATAGGAATGCAGGTTTGGGTATTCTATGTGCTCGATCTATGGCGAGCGCCATATCTGAGAGAGATGGAATGAGATGCTTTGTGAATTGTTGGATAGATGATAGTAGTGTATCGTTGGCGATATTTTCAGGGATACCTCTGAATTTTATATTGTTGCGTCTTGAGCGATCTTCTAAATCCGCTAGTTTCAGGTTTATTTGCTCGATTTCAGAAGCGTGGTCATCATGTGCGTCAATTAAATGGTTGTGTGCTGTACTTATACCTCCCATTCTCGTCTCAATATGACGTAATCTGTGATCTTGTTGCTGGACCACATTTGAGATCTGGGATAGTGATCCTGTCATATCGTTATGTAGTGTTTGTCGCAGGGATAGACACATGTTCTTCATACACATTTCTGTGATAGGCTGGGCTGAGGCAGGGAAAGATTCTATCAGGGATGGTTCTGTGATGTGCTGAGGTGATGGAGGAATGAGAGGCTGACAGGCAGATAGTGAGTTTGAATCTAGACGGGGTCTAAATTTGGCTGGACTGCTTGTGGTGGGTGACAGGGGGGAGATAGCTCACCCGGGTCCGAAGGTTATAGTGGAGAAAAGAGTCTGATGTCCGGCTGCTGGGATCTGCTGTCCCCCTCATGGCTGCTGTGTCCTGTGTCCATGCAGCCGGCGCCATCTTGGATCCCTGTTGTGACAGCAGGGAAGAATTGGGTTCATTTCCCTGGCTGTCCAGGGGTTTTTCGGCGGCGAGGCATGGCTACCGAGGGTTGTACACCCTTTATCTGCTGATCGGTGCAGGTTAGAGCACTCGGTGTCAGGATGAGCCGCACTGTATCTGGCGGGTGGATGGAGCTGAACTCAAAGCGCGTCCATCCAGGAGCCAGCCATGCATGCACCCCCCAAGGGCTCTATTTATAGAACATTCATTGGACCAATGAGACAATCATTCCTCCAGCTGTGACAACATCCTGCCCTATGTTAAGTAACACAGTGATTTCCTATGATCGCCGGCTCCATCTAGGGGCCACAATGAGGTGATATTTCTGAAATATCTCCATCAGTAAAACTAGCCCAATATAATATTATGGCCACTAGATGGAGCCAATGATCATAAGAAATAAAATATGTCCAAAACTCCTCCCAGCTGGAGAATGCCGGTCACATCTGTTCAACATTGTTCTCCATAGACCTCCAAGTGTTTATGAAATCTCCCACCACAAAATGTACTCAGCCAATCACAGGGCTGGACTCTATTTTTATTCTTCTCCTGACATCAATGGCCAACTCGGTCCCACACTTCATCCATGTCTTTGGGGACCTCTGATCTCCTTATGAACTGTTTCTTCCATGATGAAGATCAGCCATGGAGTATATCTGAGGTGTATATCAGGGTGTGCTTCTTCCCCACATGGGAGCTGGGTTGTCCAGCAACATTCATCTAGAAGACATTTCCCGCACTCAGGGCACTAATACACCTCCAGGGTTGTGTGGGATCCATGATGTACAGGAAGACAGGACTTCAGTGAGGAACATTTCCCTCACTCAGGACAGGAAAGTGGCTTCTCCCGGGTGAGATCTCTGATGTGTGTAAAGTCTGAACATCTCTGAAAAACATTTCCCAAACTCAGGACAGGAATATGGCTTCTTCCCCGTGTGAGATTTCTGATGTGTGGAAAGATGGGACTTCATTAAAAAACATTTCCCACACTCCGGACAAGAATATGGCTTCTCCCCCGTGTGAGATCTCTGATGTATGTGCAGATCGGACTTCTGTGAAAAACTTTTCCCACACTCAGGACAAGAATACGGCTTCTCCCCCGTGTGAGATCTTTTATGCATATTAAGACTAGATTTAGAACAAAAATCCTTCCCGCACTCAGGACAGGAATATGGCTTCTCACCTGTATGATATCGCTGATGTATATAAAGATTGGACTTCTGTGAAAAACATTTCCCGCACTCAAGACAGAAATACGGCTTCTCCCCCGTGTGAGATCTCTGATGGGTGTAAAGAATGAACTTCCTTGAAAAACATTTCCCACACTCAGGACAGGAATATGGTTTCTCACCTGTGTGAGTTATCTGATGTGAGTAAAGATAGGACTTCACTGAAAAACATTTCCCGCACTCAGGACAGGAATACGGCTTCTCCCCCGTGTGAGATCTTTTGTGCACATTAAGACTGGATTTATAACTGAAACATTTCCCGCACTCAGTACAGGAGAACCTCTTCCCTGTTGGAAGGCCGGCCCGGTCCCGCACAGTCTGAGGTTCCTCAGGATACAAGGAATCGGATGGTCCATCTACACTGGGTGGTGCCGGATGGACATTGGAGGGAGCTGGGTTTTCTCCTGGACTATACTGTGTGATGTCCTCATCTTCTACTTTCCAGTCTGGAGACAAAGTGAGACAATCCTCAGAGGTTTTCCTCATCTCCCGGCCATGGACTAAAATACAAAGACAAAGAGGATTACTAGACAGGAGCTGATTGGTTCCCCCAAACCAGGACTCCGCCCACATCAGGCAGCTTGGTCTCTGAGGAGCGCACAATTCCACCCTCAAGGGAACTAGGAAATGGCTCCTCTGATCTCCTACCAGGTCATTTCTTTATTCATGGACCTTAGTCAGAGAGTGAGGAAGCAACCAGAACTGTCTTTTATAGGAAGGACAGTGATGAGGGGATTATAGGACGAGGGTCCCCACCCCCTCTATCACTCATCGCCATCTTCCCAACACAAGAAGTACTGCACTTCCTTATTTAGTCCATGATTTAGTCATGAAGAACAGCGGGGCTGAGCCCCACCAGAGGTCAGAGAGTGAGGATGGGGGGAGAACAACCAAGATGAAGACTGGACTGATCCTGAAGACCACCATCATTGGGGTATTGACTCCTCCCCCATTATCACTTTCTGTTTAAGGGTTCAAAGTTGGAGGATGTTATCACATTATTATCACCATGTAAAAGTCTGTGCTCCAATCACATCATCCGATATAAAATGCCTAGCTGGGAGGAAATGGGGGGAACAAAAGAGAAACCATATTATGTGTATATATAGCAGTGGGGGAAGGGGGAGAGCAGAAGTCAGGGCTATGTAATGTACAACATAGAGCATATAGTGCAGGGGTCAGGAGTATGTAATGTACAACATAGAGTATATAGTGCAGGGATCAGGATTATGTAATATACAACAGAGTATATAGTGCAGGGGTCAGGAGTATGTAATGTACAACATAGAGTATATAGTGCAGGGGTCAGGAGTATGTAATGTACAACATGGAGTATATAGTGCAGGGGTCAGGAGTATGTAATGTACAACATGGAGTATATAGTGCAGGGGTCAGGAGTATGTAATGTACAACATATAGTATATAGTGAAGGGGTCAGGAGGATGTAATGTACAACATAGAGTATATAGTGCAGGGGTCAGGAGTATGTAATGTACAACATAGGGTATATAGAGCAGGGGTCAGGAGTATGTAATGTACAACACAGAGTATATAGTGCAGGGGTCAGGAGTATGTAATGTACAACAGAGTATATAGTGCAGGGGTCAGGAGTATGTAATGTACAACATAGAGTATATGGTGCAGGGGTCAGGAGTATGTAATGTACACCATAGAGTATATAGTGCAGGGGTCAGGAGTATGTAATATACAACACAGAGTATGTAATGCAGGGGTCAGGAGTATGGAATGTACAACATAGAGTATATAGTGCAGGGGTCAGGAGTATGTAATGTACAACATGGAGTATATAGTGCAGGGGTCAAGAGGATGTAATGCAGAACATGGAGTATATAGTGCAGGGGTCAGGAGAATGTAATGTACAACATGGAGTATATAGTGCAGGGGTCAGGAGTATGTAATGTACAACATGGAGTATATAGTGCAGGGGTCAGGAGTATGTAATGTACAACATAGAGTATATAGTGCAGGGGTCAAGAGTATGTAATGTACAACATAGAGTATATAGTGCAGGGGTCAGGAGTATGTAATGTACAACATAGAGTATATAGTGCAGGGGTCAGGAGTATGGAATGTACAACATAGAGTATATAGTGCAGGGGTCAGGAGTATGGAATGTACAACATAGAGTATATAGTGCAGGGGTCAGGAGTACGTAATGTACAATATAAATTATAAAATGAAAGGGTCAGGACTCATAATATTGGTATTCAGCAATCAGTGGAAGATTAAATGTTTACTGTAGACAAGTTGCAGAGATCCCACACCGCTGCCTCCCATCTCCTGAGACTGCACTCAGTGACTTGGGTCTGAGACACTACAGACATATCCCTCCACCCGGCACAGCCAGCAGACTACAGAGCAAGGAACCCTGGGAGAATTGTTCTGTCAGAGATCTTACTAGACCCGGTGATGGGGCAGAAGACCCAAAGCACACACCCCAGGTGCCTAGGTCTAGTAACGTCTATGGTGAAAATGAACATTTTGCTGCCAGCTGAACCCCAGAACCTCCATAAATCCAGTCTAGATACATAAATTGTGTCTGCAGCACAGAGAAGGAAGATTATCCGAGAGAAATCCAGGAATACAGGACGGGGAACACAGCTCAGGAAAGTGACCAGGGGATTACAGGCTGATATCACCCAGTCCCCGCCCTACTCTGGACCAATCAGTGAGCAGTATGGGTGGAGGAATGGATTTAGTGTTCATGATGACCCACCTGTGCTGATCTCTGTAGGAGTGTCCTCCTCTATAAATGTCCCCGTTATTCCATCCTCCTCCATAGACTGCTGATCATCCCTCACATACGCCTCTTCTTCTTCTGCTTTCACCTCAAATTCTATATCGATTGGATCTCCACTCTAAATCAAGGAAATGAGAGAAAATATCATCTGTAAAATATAAGGTCACATAAAATATCCACACATTGTCTTTACAAGTCCATGTTCTAGATGCTCCATCCCACCAACCTTGCAATGGGGAGGGATGGTGTGACCTTCCTGTGTGGAATCCCGGGAATACAGAGGACGGGGACATCTCTCTGGTGGGTTCCTGGTATTAGGTGGCTCCATCATATCCTTGTGTCCTTCTGAAAACTCCTCCATCACTCCATACTCCTCATCCTCCTCTTTATACTCTTCTTTAACATCAATATTATCATCCCCGAGGATTCCACTCTGAAAGATATAATAAAACATTCATTGTAACAAACATGCTGTGTATAAATCACAACTACCAATAATTGTCATCATCTACCTGATGATGGTGAGGGATGGTGTGACCTTCCTGTGTGGAATGCCGGGAATACAGAGGACGGGGACATCTCTCTGGTGGGTTCCCATGACTGGATCCATCTGTAGGAAACACACACACTGACTGAATCCATTGTTTCTATGTGTTTATCAGATGATGGGGGATCTAGGTGGATCCTCCGTACTGCTCTCTCCTTTACAATAAAGTCTCCTCTTACCCGGTGATGTGAGGGGCGGCTGATTGTCCATCATGACGTCCTTGTAGAGATCCTTGTGTCCTTCTAAATACTCCCACTCCTCCATGGAGAAATAGACAGTGACACCCTGACACCTTATAGGAACCTGACACACACAATGATACAGTCACCATCCAGACACATCCCTTGTCTGTTACTGGAGAATGTCCCAGAATTCCCGGCACCGCTCACCTCTCCTGTCAGCAGCTCAGTGATCTCTCTGGTGACTTCTAGAATCTTCTTCTTCTTTCTCTCTTCTATCAGGGAGGGAGGTGGAGGCAATGTGATGTCATATGATCTCCAGACTTCACAGGAGGAAAACTCTACATCTGAACACAAATAGTCCCATCAAATGATATTCCCAGAATCCTCCTCACCTCTCCATTCAGGTCTCCATTTTATTAAAGCCCCACTTCAGGCTGAGGTATAATTCCCCCCACAGGACCCCCACACTACGCAGGGTATAGGCTTGTTGCAGCATTCTGATGTCATTACATACAACGCAGGACCAACAGTCCCACTTTACATGTGAGGATACCAAGGGGCCCCACATCCTAAGAGCATCAGGGAAAAAGACAAGATGGAGGGACATTGGGGGAGGAGCTGCGAGGTCAATGTGATGTCATAGGATTCTCTGACTCTGGATGGAGGGACATTGGGAGGAGATGCTGTGAGGTCAGTGTGATGTCATAGGATTCTCTGACTCTGGATAGGGGACATTGGGAGGAGGAGCTGTGAGGTCAGTGTGATGTCATTGGATTCTCTGATTCCGGATGGAGGGACATTGGGGGGAGGAGCAGTGAGGTCAGTGTGATGTTTCCTCCCCCCAGGGTCACTGCAGGTGTGGAGAAAAGCTGTGTAAGAGGATATGGAGGAGAGATGAGGAGGAGATCCAGGAATCAGGAGAAAGGTCAGGGCAAGCAACAGACGAGCGCATCCAAGAGACCAAGCCGGGGTCACTACACAGAAAATCAATCCAAGGAAACAACAGGCAGGACGAGGAATAGCAAGAAGGAGCTGAGAGACAAATGAGAATATTGCTCAGCCAATGGGAGATGATCTCAGCATGACTTCCATCATGAAGGAGATGAGGGGGAGGGGAGGAAGTCACTGAAGGTGACCATAGATCCATGGAAATTCAGCTGGTTCAGCAGGGATCGCTCACATTTCCATCCATGTGTGGTCACTGCCGGATAAAAGCCACTCCCCCAGCGGCTGCAGCCAATAGCTTCAGTGCTGATCTGTGTATTCTGAGAGCGGAGGAGTCCCCCCATTGTCAGAATACAAGAGTGCAGCGGGGAGGATTCCCCCATCCACCTCCAATGTGTGGATGGGGGAATCACTTCAGTTTTTATGATCATCCCGCTGGCTGAACGATAAAACTGAACCATGTAGGCCAGCTTTGGGAGCAAATATATTATCATCAACTCCTCCCCCTGAAGGGGTTCATCTACATATTACCTCCTCTGCCACCAGATCCAGGAATGTCAACTCTCCGCTTCCTCATTCATGGATCTCCCTGCCTGTACCTGACATCACTTCCTGCCTTTACCTGACATCACTTCCTGCCTTTACCTGACATCACTTCCTGCCTTTACCTGACATCACTTCCTGTCTATACCTGACATCACTTCCTGTCTTCCATAGAGGCTTGATTTTGCAGTAACATTGATTGCAGATTTGGTCCTCTAGAACATCTGCTATATGGATACAAAGCCCCCCAGCGGACAGTAAAGGGTGGAGAGTGATTGAAGTAGATGCAAAGTGGAAGCAGAGGAGGTAATCTGTATATGAATCCCTTCAGGGGGATCAGTTGATCTTTGCCCTAACACAATGTATACCATCCTCCACTCACTCTGACGGACGCCGTCCTCCACTCACTCTGATGGGAATACATTAGACCTTGTTTTCTCCCATCTTTGCACTCCCTACAACCTCACAAACACCCCCTTTCCTCTCTCTGATCACAATCTCATCACCTTCACAGTCTCCTCGTCTTCAAACACCTATCCCTCCAAGCAGCAAACAATTACCCGCAGAAACCTTCACAACTTGAACCCGGCTCCTTTCCACTCTGCAACTGACCAACTCTATGACAGAATCTCTCCCCTGTCCTGCCCTGACCTGGCCGCTGCTGTCTATAACAGTTCACTGTCATCTGCATTAGACTCACTTGGTCCTCTAACCACACGAAGCATCAGGCCCCGACCATTACAACCTTGGCAAACTGACCACACCGGACATCTTAAGTGACATAGTCGTGCGCTGGAGCGATTGTGGTGTAAAACCAAATCCCAGCAAGCATTCACCCGATATAAATCTGCTTTCTTCACATACAATTCCTCCCTCCATGCTGCCAAACAAGACGACTTTGTCACTTTCATCAATACCTTGTCATCCAGTCCTCATCGTCTCTTCTCTACTTATAACTCTCTACTTTCTCCACCTCCACCCAGTACCTCACTCACTGCTCATGAGATTGCAAATAATTTCAAAAACAAGATTGATGCAATTCATAGGGGCATCTCCACTGCACAGACATCCATCCCACTTAGCATACCTTATACTAAACCTCCCTCAACACTTTCCTCTTCTGACCTCGCTACTACCGAAGAGGTCACTAAGGTTTTCTCAGAAGCCCGTCTCACCACCTGCCCCCTGTATCCTGTCCCCTCACAACTACTACAGTCACCCTCTTCTTCCATCCTATGCTCCCTCACTCACATCTTCAATCTTTCCCTCTCTAATGGTGCCTTCCCCTCCCCTCTAAAGCATGTGCACATCACTCCCATACTTAACAAGCCCTCCCTGGACCCCACCAACCTGAACAACATAAGACCCATCTCCCTGCTGCCATTTACCTCTAAACTCCTAGAACGCTTAGTCTACAATCACCTGAGCTCCCACCTCACTGACAACAACCTTCTTCACCCTTTACAGTCTGGCTTTCACTCACTACACTCCACTGACACCACCCTACTAAAACTCACTAATGATCTACTAACTGCTAAAACCAATGGCCACTACTCTGTACTGATCCCAACCAATGGCCACTACTCTGTACTCATCCCAACCAATGGCCACTACTCCATACTAATCCCAACCAATGACCACTACTCCATACTCTTACTACTTGACCTCTCCATGGCCTTTGATACTGTTGACCATCCTCTCCTCCTCAAAAAACTCCTCTTTTGGCCTCCAAGACTCTGCTTTCTCCTTGTTCTCCTCCTACCTATTGCAGCGCTCCTTCAGCATTACCTATAACTCCTCATATATATATATATATATATATATCCTCCTTTCTACTCCCTCTCTCTGTAGGGGTCCCTCAAGGTTCTGTCCTTGGACCCCTTCTCTTCTCCATCTACACCTCCTCCCTTGGTCACTTGAAAAACTCCCATGGCTTTAAGTACCATCTCTATGCTGATGACACACAAATTTATCTTTCTACCCCTCACCCCACCCCTTCAGTCTCCTCCTCACCTCACCCCTTCAGTCTCCTCACCCCTTCAGTCTCCTCCTCACCTCACCCCTTCAGTCTCCTCCTCACCTCACCCCTTCAGTCTCCTCTCGCATTACTAACCTACTAAGTGACATATCGGCATGAAAATTATAATACAATTGGTGCTGCGCTCCCACACTTGTACTTATATAAATAATTACATCAAAATGAGGTTTCCGTGACACCCCTAGTGAATCCTCCTGAGTGTAATTATCACAAACCCAATTCTTCATATTATTATACAATCTTATACAGTGATGTTTGATAAACCATATGAAATAAAATATAAATGTGCAAAACACATAATAACTCAATACATAAACCCACTTGTGTCCCTAAACAGGATGAAATCACAAACATGTACTAAACCACACGTGATAAAACACTTGGCAGAAGTGAATGCCCAAAGGTGCAGTGGAAATAGACTGACAAATGGCACTATTGTGCCTATAGAAACAACCAATAGGACGGTCAGGATAAATGGACCCTGACTATAGGACAATCTACAGGACTATAATGAATCCTTCAACATAAATGTTTGACCACCACTCAACAAGTGCCCACACTTACCAAAGTGTAAATTGCCGTGCTCCAGTCCCCAAACTTGGGACTATACTGCTATATAAATAGATAGAGACGTGGTGACATCACTTCCGGCAGAAGGGCCATCTTGATACACCCCTAGGAGTACACCCAGGAGTTCATATGAGGATCTGTGAGCATTGTTTTCTCATAACTCATGTGAGTGAGCATTTATAGAATTCTTTTACATCAATAAATGAAACAATATCACATGATGGAAGGATTCTTCTTGTTTTATAAACACCGATGAGGAAGCTGAGGTACAATTAGATCATATGAAAACCATCCGGATATCAGGAGAGGTGAAACCTGTAAGTTCTGAAGGGGGACACCACCACTGTTTGTGATACCGAATCTGACGTGGAGGATTGAGCGGTTGGCTGTGCTTAATAGCAGAAAAGCACTTTGACCCTGTGGGGTCGCTTCATGAAGGTGAGGGGGGCAATCTTACCGGTGAAGGATTACACTTTTTGTTCACCTGCCAGATTTCTATTGATGGCTGGAGGTTTCTATATATCCAGCCTTATTGAAGATTACACATGTGGACAATTTTGTTTTTGTTTATTAATAATTGGTGGCACGTGTTTTGTGGACTTTTTTTTATAAATTGATATAAGTTATGTGTTTATCATAGAGTGTCACTGGATTTTCATTTGTGACTTCACTCAATATTTGATTTAATTTTTTTTTTTATTGCTATTTATATAGCAGTATAGTCCCAAGTTTGGGGACTAGAGCACGGCAATTTACACCTTGGTACATGTGGGCACTTGTTGAGTGGTGGTCACACATTTATGTTGAAGGATTCATTATAATCCTTGTAGATTGTCCTATAGTCAGAGTCCATTTATCCTGACCGCCCTATTGGTTGTTTCTATAGGCACAATAGTGCCATTTGTCATCCCACTGCACCTTTGGGCATTCACGTCTGCCAAGTGTTTTATCACGTGTGGTTTAGTACATGTTTGTGATTTCACCCTGTTTAGGGACACAAGTGGGTTTATGTATTGTGTTTTTATGTGTTTTGCACATTTATATTTTATTTCATATGGTTTATCAAACATCACTGTATAAGATTGTATAATAATATGAAGAATTGGGTTTGTGATAATTACACTCAGGAGGATTCACTAGGGGTGTCACTGAAACCTCATTTTGATGTAATTATTTATATAAGTACAAGTGTGGGAGAGCAGCACCAATTTTGTTATAATTTTGATCCCATTCTATCCAGGTGTATAGCCAGGTAGCAGCAACCCATTCCTAGAACAATAGATTATTCAGGGTAGCACAGATGGTTCACCATTGTTTTTCATCAGACATTTTGCCATGGATGTCACTCCACTTCCTCAAACTCAATCTTTCCAAAACTGAGCTCTTAGTATTCCCTCCAGCCCATGCCCCCTCCCCTGACTTCTCCATCAAGACCAATAATATAATCATCAGTCCCTCCCCTCATGCCAGGGTACTAGGTGTAATCCTAGACTCCTATCTGTCCTTTCACCCCCAATTCCAATCACTGTCCAAATATTGTAGACTTCACCTCCGCAACATCTCCAAGATACACCCGTTCCTAACCTCGGAAACCACTAAGCAACTTATTCACTCCCTTGTTATATCTCGCCTTGACTATTGTAACTCCCTCCTCATTGGCCGACCTCATCGCAGGCTATCCCCTCTTCAGTCTATCATGAATGCTGCTGCCAGGCTCATCCATCTTACTAACCGTTCTGTATCTGCCAAACCCTCCACTGGCCTCCACTCAGTGTCCTCCATCCCTCTCTGCCAATCCCTCCACTGGCCTCCATTCAGTGTCCTCCACCCCTCTCTGCCAATCCCTCCACTGGCCTCCATTCAGTGTCCTCCACCCCTCTCTGCCAATCCCTCCACTGACCTCCACCCCTTTCTGCCAATCCCTCCACTGGCTTCCCATTGGCCAACAAATAAAATTCAAAACATTAACAATAACATATAAAGCCATTTATAACTCTGCCCCAAATTACATCACCGATCTTATCTCTAAATATCACCCAAACTGTCCTCTCGACCTCCTGCTCTCTAGGTCCCTTGTCTCTTCCTCCCATGCTTGTCTCCAGGACTTCTCCAGAGCCTTCCCAATCCTCTGGAACTCTCTATCCCAATATATCTGACTATCACTTATTATGTTCCCTTTTAGGCGATCCCTGAAAACCTCTCTCTTCAAGGAAGCCTATCCTGCCTTCAGCCAATAACGAAATCTTCTACTCCTCCTACCAGTCCATCCCCCACAGTTATTACCTTTTGTACCACCAGCCCCTCCCTCCTAGATTGTAAGCTCCCAGGATCAGGCCCTCCTAACTCTCTTGTATTGAAATGTATTGTTGCTGTATTGTCTCCTGTTATATTGTAAAGCGCTGAGCAAACTGTTGGCGCCATAAATCTTGTATAATAATAATATAAAATAATCATGATTAATATATCTTGCTCCCAAAGCTGGCCTACATGGTTCAGTTTTATCATTCAGCCAGCGGGATGACCATAAAAACTGAAGTGATTCCCCCATCCACACATTGGATTCTGACAATGGGGGGGCTCCTCCACTCTCAGAATACACAGATCAGCAATGAAGCTATTGGTTGCACCCGCTGGGGGAGTGGTTTTTATCCGGCAGTGACCACACATGGATGGAAATGTGAGCGATCCCTGCTGAACCAGCTGAATTTCCATGGATCTATGGTCACCTTCAGTGACTTCCTCCCCTCCCCCTCATCTCCTTCATGATGGAACTCATGCTGAGATCATCTCCCATTGGCTGAGCAATATTCTCATTTGTCTCTCATCTCCTTCTTGCTATTCCTCGTCCTGCCTGTTGTTTCCTTGGATTGATTTTCTGTGTAGTGACCCCGGCTTGGTCTCTTGGATGCGCTATATATCTCAGTCTGAAGTGGGGCTTTAATAAAATAGAGACCTGAATGGAGAGGTGAGGAGGATTCTGGGAATATCATTTGATGTGACTATTTGTGTTCAGATGTAGAGTTTTCCTCCTGTGAAGTCTGGAGATCATATGACATCACATTGCCTCCACCTCCCTCCCTGATAGAAGAGAGAAAGAAGAAGAAGATTCTAGAAGTCACCAGAGAGATCACTGAGCTGCTGACAGGAGAGGTGAGCGGTGCCGGGAATTCTGGGACATTCTCCAGTAACAGACAAGGGATGTGTCTGGATGGTGACTGTATCATTGTGTGTGTCAGGTTCCTATAAGGTGTCAGGGTGTCACTGTCTATTTCTCCATGGAGGAGTGGGAGTATTTAGAAGGACACAAGGATCTCTACAAGGACGTCATGATGGACAATCAGCCGCCCCTCACATCACCGGGTAAGAGGAGACTTTATTGTAAAGGAGAGAGCAGTACGGAGGATCCACCTAGATCCCCCATCATCTGATAAACACATAGAAACAATGGATTCAGTCAGTGTGTGTGTTTCCTACAGATGGATCCAGTCATGGGAACCCACCAGAGAGATGTCCCCGTCCTCTGTATTCCCGGGATTCCACACAGGAAGGTCACACCATCCCTCACTATTACAAGGTTGGTGGGATGGAGAATCTAGAACATGGACTTGTAAAGGTGATGTGTTGATATTTTCTATGAATTAATATATTTTATAGATGATATGAACGTTTTAAGTGATGTCACAATATTAAAGCTTATATTTTACAGATGTTATTGCTGATCTGTGTCTTGTTTTAGAGTGAAGATCTGATAAATATAGAATTTGAGGTGAAAGCAGAAGAAGAAGAGGCGTATGTGAGGGATGATCAGCAGTCTATGGAGGAGGATGGAATAACGGGGACATTTATAGAGGAGGACACTCCTACAGAGATCAGCACAGGTGGGTCATGAACACTAAATCCATTCCTCCACCCATACTGCTCACTGATTGGTCCAGAGTAGGGCGGGGACTGGGTGATATCAGCTTGTAATCCCCTGGTCACTTTCCTGAGCTGTGTTCCCCGTCCTGTATTCCTGGATTTCTCTCGGATAATCTTCCTTCTCTGTGCTGCAGACACAATTTATGTCTCTAGACTGGATTTATGGAGGTTCTGGGGTTCAGCTGGCAGCAAAATGTTGATTTTCACCATAAACGTTACTAGACCTAGACACCTGGGGTGTGTGTCTTGTATCTGCTTCCCCATTAGTGGGTCTAGCAAGTTTACTGAGAGAGCAATGTCCCAGGGTTCCTTGCTCTGTGGTCTGCTGGCTGTTCTGGGTGGAGGGATATGACTGTATAGTCTCAGACCCAAGTCAAGACCCCAGAGTGCAGTCTGACCCTTACACTGTATAATTTATATTGCACATTACATACTCCTGACCCCTGCACTATATACTGTACTACCCTAATATTTGTATCCTATACAAAAAGCTGTACAATACATTATTTTACACCCATTTCCTCCCAGCTGGACATTTTATATCGGATGATGTGATTGGAGCACAGACTTTTACATGGTGATAATAATGTGATAACATCCTCCAACTTTTGACCCTTAAACAGGAAGTGATAATGAGGGAGGAGTCAATACCCCAATGATGGTGGTCTTCAGGATCAGTCCAGTCTTCATCTTGGTTGTTCTCCCCCCATCCTCACTCTCTGACCTCTGGTGGGGCTCAGCCCCGCTGTTCTTCATGACTAAATCATGGAGTAAATAAGGAAGTGCAGTACTTCTTGTGTTGGGAAGATGGCGATGAGTGATAGAGGGGGTGGGGACCCTCGTCCTATAATCCCCTCATCACTGTCCCTCCTATAAAAGACAGTTCTGGTTGTTTCCTCACTCTCTGACTAAGGTCCATGAATAAAGAAATGACCTGGTAGGAGGTCAGAGGAGCCATTTCCTAGTTTTCTTGGCTGTGCCATGAGTCACTGCAATTTTATATTATTTTATTTATTTCAGGTACTTTATATAGCGCCATCAATTTACGCAGCGCTTTACATTCACATCGGTCCAAAACCCTCAAGGGGTGTACAATCTATGGTCCCTAACTTACATTCATACATACACATACTAAGGAACAACTTAGACAGGAGCCAATTAACCTACCAGCATGTCTTTGGAGTGTGGAAGGAAACCAGGGAGAACATGTAAACTCCAGGCAGGTGGTCCCGTGGTTGGGATTTGAACCGGCGACCCTAGTACTGCCAGTCAGAAGTGCTAACCACTGAGCCACTGTGCTGCCCTAATTCTTATGCAGCACAACTTCCATAGACTTCAATGTAAAGTCACCAGTACGTTGTGTTTTTCTTAATTGCTGCACATTTTCTGCTACTTCTGAAGCATGATGTGTTTTTTTTTTTTTTAACCCTGACCTCTTCTCCCTGGTCATCCTTGCTTTCTAAAAACTTTCTCCCTAGTTTATCCCATTCTCACCTGAATGCAGCATAAACACATATTCCCACTTATTTTTGTGTGTGTTTTTCATGTGTAAACTGGGCTGTTCCTCCTTAGCAGAAAAGTCTAATAAATCCTCAGTCTCTGGAATTGCTGAAAATCCAGGGCACCGGCTTGCAGCACTTCGGTGGGCAACTCATAATCCATCCCATCCATGGGTGTTGGCCATACTGATGAGTAGTCTTTTATATGCTTGTTCCACCTCCCATTCCTGAAGGCCTAGAAACTCCATATCTTCCTGTGCCCAGCGCACTTCTGAGATGTTCAGCATCTGGTCTCTGTAATCCATGATTTCCTCCAAATGCTATTCCAGATCATTCCCGAAGTCAGGATCCTGTGACAGCCTCCAGTACAACAGCCCCAAGCCATCATAGCCAAAGCCTTCCATCAGGCTGTTGTCTTCTGTCCGAGGGCACCCCTGGGCTACATGCCAGCGGAAGGCTCTGAAGCTCTCAATCAGCAGCATTTCTGCTTGGACCAGCCTTCTAACCCAACTGTCCACTCCTTGTGCAGCTGTTCACCCAATAACAGCACCCGCACTTCATACTGCGACCAGTACCTGTCCTGGATGGAGAGGAGACTTTCCTTGGCAGCGCTGCTCTCAGTCTAGCTCTTCCTTCCACAGCTGCCAGCGGACAGAGTCATCCCATCCCTGCAGGACCTGCACTGGCACTGGTCCTCTGTGCTGCATCCACATCTCTTGCACCCTCCTTACGTATTCCTCTTCCATGGCGGCTGGTGTCCATACCTCTCCTCTTCTGCTAACCGGACCTCAGATCCCAGTGGTGGTTTGGATGTCCCAGACTGCAGGAAACATCCCACTGCTTGTCACTAAATGTGACAGAATGCCTATCACCCTGAATGGGTGATTCCATCATAGAACCGCTTCCTCACCTCCAGGACACAGGCCCAAGGTATTGTAGCCGGGCATTGCACCCAAGACTAGACGAGACTAGCTTAGATGTCAAACAAGAACGACTTTACTGAACAGAAATACAGTTTTTATACACTCCAGAAATAGGGGCAGTCCCCACAAATATTATCCATCAGGATAAACATCCCACACTGGTTAGATAACGAGGTGAAGCTGACATCGGTCTAATCCTATCACGTGGGCACCTCCAGAAGGACCTCCATCAGGATAAACATCCCACACTGGTTAGATAACGAGGTGAAGCTGACATCGGTCTAATCCTATCATGTGGGCACCTCCAGAAGGACCTCCATCAGGATAAACATCCCACACTGGTTAGATAACGAGGTGAAGCTGACATCGGTCTAATCCTATCATGTAGGCACCTCCAGAAGGACCTCCATCAGGATAAACATCCCACACTGGTTAGATAACGAGGTGAAGCTGACATCGGTCTAATCCTATCATGTAGGCACCTCCAGAAGGACCTCCATCAGGATAAACATCCCACACTGGTTAGATAACGAGGTGGAGCTGACATTGGTCTAATCCTATCACGTAGGCACCTCCAGAAGGACCTCCATCAGGATAAACATCCCACACTGGTTAGATAACCAGGTGAAGCTGACATCGGTCTAATCCTATCATGTGGGCACCTCCAGAAGGACCTCCATCAGGATAAACATCCCACACTGGTTAGATAACGAGGTGAGGCTGACATCGGTCTAATCCTATCATGTGGGCACCTCCAGAAGGACCTCCATCAGGATAAACATCCCACACTGGTTAGATAACGAGGTGAGGCTGACATCGGTCTAATCCTATCATGTAGGCACCTCCAGAAGGACCTCCATCAGGATAAACATCCCACACTGGTTAGATAACCAGGTGAAGCTGACATCGGTCTAATCCTATCATGTGGGCACCTCCAGAAAGACCTCCATCAGGATAAACATCCCACACTGGTTAGATAACGAGGTGAAGCTGACATCGGTCTAATCCTATCACGTGGGCACCTCCAGAAGGACCTCCATCAGGATAAACATCCCACACTGGTTAGATAATGAGGTGAAGCTGACATCGGTCTAATCCTATCATGTGGGCACCTCCAGAAGGACCTCCATCAGGATAAACATCCCACACTGGTTAGATAACGAGGTGAAGCTGACATCGGTCTAATCCTATCATGTAGGCACCTCCAGAAGGACCTCCATCAGGATAAACATCCCACACTGGTTAGATAACGAGGTGGAGCTGACATCGGTCTAATCCTATCATGTAGGCACCTCCAGAAGGACCTCCATCAGGATAAACATCCCACACTGGTTAGATAACGAGGTGGAGCTGACATCGGTCTAATCCTATCATGTAGGCACCTCCAGAAGGACCTCCATCAGGATAAACATCCCACACTGGTTAGATAACGAGGTGAAGCTGACATCGGTCTAATCCTTTCATGTAGGCACCTCCAGAAGGACCTCCATCAGGGTAAACATCCCACACTGGTTAGATAACGAGGTGAAGCTGACATCGGTCTAATCCTATCATGTAGGCACCTCCAGAAGGACTTCCCAACAGACAAACAATAGGTGACTCCATTAACAATGCACACCTAGGAGGCACACACTGGGAGAAAGACACATCACACCTTAATAAACAGATTCCAGCAAGAGTCCTCAGCATCAGGTTGTTTTACTGATTATATCAACATCTTCTTAGAGTCTCTGAGTCTAGGAAGGAGGGGGATTGAAAACAGTCAATTCTAGTTTGGGGACAGGGACCCCAAATCTGTATGTTGGTCCTCCAGTTCTCAGAGTCTGTGTGTTTTGGGGAGATATGGACTTGAGTCCCAAGTAAGCTACTCCAAAGGTCCCCCCAGGCACACACCAAAGAATAGAGCCCCCTCAGACACCAGGGCCATGGTCAGTAGGCAAGAGGCCAGCCTGTAGTCCCCTCCAAAAGCCCATGTCCCGGTTGGGTCTGTCACAGTGGGAACTTACATTTCGGCTATGCTCAGGTGTGAATGGAATGTGCTTGGGACTTTATAATCCCTTCGATGTTTGCTTTGAAGTAACATCATGTTTCTGGAAAGTCGTGTACAAAGTCATGATGGAAGTCACCCATCTAGACCAAGCTGCCTGATGTGGGCGGAGTCCTGTTTGGGGAAACCAATCAGCTTCTGTCTAGTAATCCTCTTTGTCTTTGTATTTTAGTCCATGGCCGGGAGATGAGGAAAACCTCAGAGGATTGTCTCACTTTGTCTCCAGAATGGAAAGTAGAAGATGAGGACATCATACAGTATATTCTAGGAGAAAACCCGCCTCCCTCCAATGTCCATCCGGCCCCACCCAGTGTAGATGGACCATCGGATTCCTCGTATCCTGAGGAACCTCAGACTATGCGGGACCGGGCCGGCCTTCCAACAGGGAAGAGCTTCTCCTGTACTGAGTGTGGAAAAGGTTTCCGTTCTAAATATGGTCTTAATGTCCATATAAGATCTCACACAGGTGAGAAGCCGTATTCCTGTCCTAAGTGCGGGAAATGTTTTTTAAGGAAGTCCCAACTTTACAGACATCAGAGGTTTCACACAGGTGAGAAGCCATATTCCTGTTCTGAGTGTGGGAAATGTTTTGTACTAAAATCAGATGTTGTCACCCATCAAAGGCGTCACACGGGGGAAAAACCGCACTCCTGTCCTGACTGTGGGAAATGTTTTTTAAGAAAGTTCCAACTTTACAGACATCAGAGGTTTCACAAGGGGGAGAAGCCGTATTCCTGTTCTGTGTGCGGGAAATGTTTTGTAGTAAAATCAGATCTTGTCACACATGAAAGGATTCACAAGGGGGAAAAACCATACGCCTGTCCTGAGTGCGGGAAATGTTTTTCAGACAAGTCCTTTTATCACAAACATCAGAGATCTCACACAGGAGAAAAGCCATATTCCTGTCCTGAGTGCGGGAAATGTTTTTCATGGAAGTCCAGTCTGAACAGACATCAGAGATATCACACGGTTGAGAAGCCGTATTCCTGTCCTAAGTGCAAGAAATGTTTTTTAGACACTTCAGATTTTTACACACATCAGCGATCTCACAAAGGGGAGAAGCCACTTTCCTGTTCTGAGTGTGGGAAATGTTTTTCATTTAAGTCCCATCTTGACACACATCAGAGATCTCACTCAGGAGAGAAGCCGTATTCCTGTCCTGAGTGTGGGAAATGTTTTTCAGACAAGTCCAATCTTTACAGACATCAGAGGTTTCACACAGGGGAAAAGCCATATTCCTGTCCTGAGTGCGGGAAAAGTTTTTTACAGAAGTCTGATCTTTACAAACATCGGAAATTGCACACAGGGGAGAAACCGTATTCCTGTCCTGAGTGCGGGAAATGTTTTTCACAGAAGTCCTATCTTTCTGGACATCAGAGATCTCACAAGGGGAAGAAGCCGCGTTCCGGACATGAGTGAGGGAAATGTTTCTCACTGAAGTCCTGTCTTCCTGTACATCAGGGGTCCCACACAACCTGGAGGTGTATTAGTGCCTTGAGTGTGGGAAATGTTTTCTAGATGAATGTTGCTGGACATCCCAGCTATCATGTGGGGAAGAAGCACACCCTGATATACACCTCAGATATACTCCATGGCTGATCTTCATCATGGAAGAAACAGTTCATAAGGAGATCAGAGGTCCCCAAAGACATGGATGAAGTGTGGGACCGGGTTGGCCATTGATGGCAGAAGAAGAATAACAATGGAGTCCTGACCTGTCATTGGCTGAGTATATTTTGTGGTGGGAGATTTTGCATTCTATTTGTAAAAAATATTTAATTGAACAGATGTGACCGGCATTCGCCCAGCTGTGATGAATATTGGATGTATTTTATCTCTTAGATTGTAAGCTCTGAGGATCAGGCCCTCCAATCCCTCTTGTATTGATCTGTATTGTTGCTGTATTGTCTCCCATTATATTGTAAAGTGCTGAGCAAACTGTTGGCGCCATAAATCCTGGATAATAATAATAATTTCATACTCTGATTTATTTCATCTAGTGGCCAGAATGCAGTTTTGTTTTATTTTTACTCTGAGTTCATTTTAGGAAAAATCCCCCATTTTGGTCACTAGATGGAGCTGATGATCATAAGAAATCACTGTGTTAATGTATGTTCAGAATTTGTCATGGCGGATGAATGATCATCACGTTTGTCCAACAAATGTTCTTTAGGTAGTTAGTTTTTTTCTTCAGGCACGGTGTCATACTAATCCCTGAGATCATACTCCTGCAGGTATGAGTACATCAGACATAGAAGGACAAAAGTCCAATAAACCAACAATATTCAACCAGTCATTGATTTAATATGGAAAATACCACATTTGGCCTGTAGATGGCGCTATGTTTTTTAGCAATACTCTCTATCTAGTGGCACATGTGGTATTTTCCATTTTAAATCAATGGAGATCATTCGACCAGCAAATATCCTAATAACAGCCATCATTCCCCCAGTCACACAGAAGGAATGGACACGCACTCATGCCAGATAAATTGTTATGACATCTTTTATGAATGGACCCCTAAATGTAAAGTGATTCTTTTTATTTTTTTATTGCATTTTACAAAATGTAATTGTTCAACAAAATTGAAAAAAAGAACATGAAGGAAAATTAAAAGTAATTAAAAAAATAAACTCCTCCATTATGTTGATGATCAATGACCAGCAGGGTGATGAAGAGAAGACTCCGGCCTGCAATGTGCACTCATCTTACTTGGACAGCAGACATATTATAGTAATGTACAACCAAGACAGCCAACAAAGTGCTGAACGGAACAACATCTGTATATTCAACCGAGATATAAAGGAAGAGGTGACAAAAGGAGGTTCAGATCCATTCACACCACAAACCAATGCAGTCACCAGTCATTCCAAGGGAGATCAGGTGACCTGATGATGATGATGATTTCCTGTGTCCTCTGGAATGCCCGCTCTGTCTGTAACAAACTCACATCTGTAGATGACCTTTTTATCACAAACTCCTTTAACTTGCTTGCAGTTACAGAAACCTGACTTCATGAATCTGACTCTCCCTCTCCTGCTGCCCTCTCCCATGGTGGTCTCCTCTGGACTCTCTCTCCCAGGCCTAGTGGACGGAAAGGAGGTGGAGTAGGAATCCTCCTATCCCCTCAAAGCACTTTTCAGGTCCTCCATTCACCTCCCTCTCTGTCCCTCTCCTCATTTGAAGTTCACTGTATTTGTCTGTTCTCTCCAGTTTCTTTAAGAATTTTTGTGATCTATTGTCCTCCTGGACCGATATCCAGCTTCCTTGATGACTTCCCTGCCAGGCTGCCTTACTTTCTCTCTTCTGAAATTCCCACAATCATTCTTGGTGACATCAACATCCCTGTTAATTGTAACACTTCTGCTACCTCTAAACTTCTGAGCATAACCACTTCTTTTGACCTAAAACAATGGACGCATGCTTCTACTCACTCCAATGGTAACTGCCTCCACCTTGTATTCTCCTACCTATGCACTCCTTGCATCCTCACCAACTTCCCTCTTCCTCTCTCTGATCCCTTATCAGCTTCACTTTCTCCCTGGCTTCCTCCTCCTTGTCTTCCAACTACCAGTTACCCGTAGAAACCTTCGTTATCTTAATCCTTCACTTCTTTTTTTGGCAACAGATTGTCTCTATGACAAAATCTCAGTCATGTCCTGCCACAACATGGCCACTTCTGTATACAATAGTTCACTGTCATCCACCGTGGACACATTGGCCCCCCTCACTACACACAGAATTAGGCCCCGACTGCTACAGCCCTGGCAAACAAGCAATACCAGATGCCTCAAAACACGTAGCCGTGCTCTTGAGCTTTTATGGCGTAAGACTAGGACCCAGCAAGACTTCGACCAATATAAATCTGCCCTTCAAAAATACAATTCTTGTCTCCACACTGCCAAACAGACCTATTTTATCACTCTCATTAACACCCTCTCATGCAATCCCCGTCAACTCTTTTCTACCTTTAACTCTCTACTTCATCCTTCTCTACCTCCACCCCCTAACTCACTCACTGCCCAGGAGATCGCTAATCACTTCAAAAATAAGAATGATACAATTTGTGATGAGATCTCCACTGTACAGATATCTCACCCTACACTCCTTGTCCACCAGACATCTTCCTCACCCTACACTCCTTGTCCACCAGACATCTCCCTTACCCTACACTCCTTGTCCACCAGACATCTCCCTCACCCTACACTCCTTGTCCACCAGACATCTTCCTCACCCTACACTCCTTGTCCACCAGACATCTCCCTTACCCTACACTCCTTGTCCACCAGACATCTCCCTCACCCTACACTCCTTGTGCACCAGACATCTCCCTCACCCTACACTCCTTGTCCACCAGACATCTTCCTCACCCTACACTCCTTGTCCACCTGCACAATCTATACTTCCCTTGTGTAACCCAGCTACTATAGAGGAGGTTGGTAAACTGTTTTCTAAAGCCCACCTAACCACCTGCCCCCTGGACCCTGTTCCCTCGTGAATACTACGGTCACCCTCTGGCTCTATCCTTCATTCTTTAACTCATATCTTCAATCTCTCCCTTTCTACTGGCATCTTCCTCAACTCTCTAAAACATGCGCTAGTCACCTCCATACTTAAAAAAGCCTCACTGAACCCCACCAATCTTGGCAACCTAAGACCCATCTCCTTACTCCCTTTTGCCCCCAAACTCCTTGAACGTCTAGTCTACAACCGACTGGGCTGCCACCTTATTGAATATAACCTTCTGGATCCCCTTCAGTCTGGATTTCACCCATAACACTCCACAGAAACTGCTCTCCTAAAACTCACAAACGATTTACTAACCACTAAAACCAAATAATATTTCATCATAAATCTTGGCCAAAATTGATTCCGTTACCTTTTTAGTAAAAAAAAAGACCCAAATTAGTTTATAACCAAAAATTATAACTTTTAAACATTTTTTTTTACATTTTTAAATTATTATTTATGGGTTTTTTTTACCTACTGTCACCCTAGTATTACAGCGTCACCATGGTGACACTGTACTACTTGTGGGGGATAATGAAGATTTTTTTTTTTACACTGATTATTTTACACCCATAAAGGCTGTAAAAGCAATCAATTCTCCTTCACTCTGGCTGCATTCTTGCAGCCATTGATAAATACTGTGAGCTGTGATTGGTCACAGCTTGTCACATGGTACAAGGCTGTTGTGAATAGCCCTGTACTATGTGACCTCTGTGATCATTCACAGATTTCACACATAGTAAGCAATGATGTCAGAAGTGACATCTTGCTTACTACTCTGCATGTGCTCACTGATTGGCCAATCAGTGATCACATGATTGGCACCTCACACAGAGGTCCCATACGACGATCGGTGTTCCACTGTGTCTGGAGGACACAGCGGGCACCGGATCGCGTTGCTCCCAGGGAGCGCGAACAAGCAGGGGGCGGGGAGGCTGTTTATAAACAGCCAGCTGCCCCTGCACTGCCTGTTCTGTCTCTCCAATCTAAGCATTGATAGTGTGATCTCTGTAACTTAAAGTTGTGATGAGATAGCTATAACTTCAACCTCAGCTGGATACCACAGTCAGTGACTCAATCAATAAGACATCTTGTAGATCTTGTGAAGTTTATTCCATAAACTGAGAGAATCTTACAACAATGAACATTCGATAGGTCAAAAGATCATAATGTTTCCTGCTCCATGACATGAGGCTAGAGCTGCAATGCATTCCTGGGAAAGGGGGAGGGCTATCTATACAACATTAACTAAACCAAAGGAAAGGGAGGAGCAGAGAAAAAATATAGAAAACACTTAAAGGCATATGACAGTCATGTGAAACATGACACTGCCACCATCTGGCTGTTTATATACAACGGCCGGATGGGAGATGGTTAAGAATCTAGATCAGATCTCTGAGGATTTGTCTGACTGTAAAGGGATAAAATCAACTTTAGAAATGAGAATGTGAAAAGCTGAGCATTGCGAATACCCATCTCCAGCATGAGGTAGATGGCCAGAACCGCGCAAATCAGCAATTGGTACCGGAGACACAGGAGCTAAAAGCCAGCAGTACAAGGGTTAAACCTTCTACTTGGCAGACTACAAATGTCATTGAACCCTTTAGCAGCTTACACCCAGACCATTCTATGAGCCCTAAAATTGTAATCCCATTAAAATCAGAGGCTTCAGAATCTGAGAGTAACTACAGTGACCCCCCAGATGAGGATGAAATGCCTTCCAGTAGGGAACGTTATCTTCCTAAATTAAGACCCATCTCTTAATAAACACCCCAAAAGTGAGAGAAAATCCCAGAGGCCTGTGTATGATACCACCAAAGTCATACCATTCCTAACAGAAACTGTGGGCCTCTTTACTAAGAAAGGATCCCTTCTATAATTGATCACACAGAAACCTACGAGGAGGCGATGATGACCCGAAGTTTGAATTCTGACAAACAGAAAACTGAATTTGTCCCATGGGTGTCTCAGCCAAAGCACAGGAATTTCTTGACTTGCCTCAGAGACACGGGTGTAATAAGATGGTCTGAAGTGGTATCAGAAATAAAAGCAGAATTTGGTCCCTACCGCTCAGCTACTGCTGATAAAAGAGACATTTTGACTTTAAAATGTCGGCCAAATCAAAGTCCCGAGAGTTTTTGTCAGTTCTCAAGAATGCCTACAGCCTGGCTGGAAAAGATCCTGATTATGACAGCCCTGAATGTGTCCAATTGTTTTATGATGCTTTCCCAAATAAAAAAGAAATGATTGTGGCCCGAGATTACAATCCCAGAAAAACTCTGGATTGGCTACTGACAGAGAGGATCGCCCTCTACGCTGGATTACAGCATGGGGAAGAGTCTCAGGGCAGGAGATTTACAAAGCCCACAGAAAACATAGCTGAGACTCAGATTAAAAAGGATCTCAGAAAGTTTGAATCCCCAAAAAGGAGTTATGCTGAAGTTGTTGAAGCTCCAGACCTCTCAGTCAGAAGACGTCTAAACCCAATCTGGATTTCAAGAAGGTCCCCGTCACTGACAACTCAGACAAAAAGCATCAATTTACTAAGCGACAGGAGAAATCAGGGAGGTTATTACCGGAATTACAGGTCCAACCAGAAAAAGGTCCAATCTGGTTCTGAAACAGAAAGTTCTGTCAGATCCCAGACATCCAATTCCAAAACTCCAAACCCAAAAGTCCATTGGAAAAGTAGAAGTAATCTATATGAAGCCTGGAGCAGATGCAGGTCAGTTCAGTGTATTAGCAGAACAAATGGGGAAATAACCAATTTCTTCACTGCTAACACTAAGAATCCTTTTTTCGGGAATCCCAATCCTGCAGAAAATCGTCCTCAGTAGGAAGCAGGAATGAACAGGTTAAAGCATCAAACAATGATAATGCCTGTAATGTCCCGATAAACAAGAGAGCACAAATGAAGCCAAGTGTCTGTATGTCTGAGAAGGATTGAACCTGTCCTATGCCAAAAGGTAAGGGGGGGCAGAATGTTTGTGTTTCTGTATTACAGCCCACAGAATCCTCCACAATGAAAACGTGACAAGCCATCCAAGGAGCTTCCATGTGAAGAAGAAGGGGGGGTCAGCGGATGAGACAAAGCATAAAGACACCTTCACTTCTCACCCAAGGTACCTCTGCCCATTACAGGACATTGACAAAAGGTATTCCATTGAAGTGGAATGACATCATCATTTACCAAAGATCATGGCTTTATTAGACACGGGGAGCCAAGCAACTATTAGAACTCAGAAAGATTTCCAACAAATCCAAGACTTCTCTTCAGGGAAATATAAAGGTGAAAAGTTTCCCAGCAAAACCTGTGAGTGTATCCGGTACAGCCATGAAGGTATCAGGTACGGCTTGGCTACATTTCATAGTGGGAAATAAAAGAATCTGCCATCCTACACTGCTAGTTGGTTTGCCCTATGACCCCTAATTATTGCTATAGATCTCCTTCAGAGATGAAACCCTGTCATTGATTTTATCAGTGAGGTTATATGGTCACAGGTCAATGTGCCAATTAATTATGAGCACTCCCAATCCTATCACAATCCGTGTAACTGCCACGTGATGGAGGAAAGACCGGACTCTATTGAGGTCCATTTCAGGAACAGCCAAATTCCAGATGTTTCCTTCTTACAGGCAACACCTACCTCCACCTTATGTGGACAGGAGGAGAACACCATATGTGTGTCCCCTGAAAGAGTCAGAGATGTCTGCCTGGAAGGGGACGTTCTATTCACCTCCATAGAGAAGATACTGACTCTACTGGGTTCAGTAATATACACAATTCCTAGCAAGGATTGGAAAGGTGAATGAGGATGTGTTCTTTCCCTTCAAAGTCAATGACCTGGGAAGTACTAAAAAGGCTAAACTGGCTTTACACCGGGAAATAGTTACATTAGTAGAGATCTACTAAAACAAATGTCTAATCCTAAAGTAGTCAGGTATCCCAACCCTCAGGATAACTGGATCCATGATCTGGATAATGACTCCAAAAGTCAGAATATTATTGCCAAATGCATGTTATCCATTTCAGTTGGGGGTAAAACGGCCAATCATTTATTCCTGGTAATCAATGAGCCCCGGTATCAGATTTACATTGGTAGCAATGTAGTGCATCGCTTTGCCATACACACGGATCTGATAAATTCCACATTGTGGACCAGATTAAAGGGGATGTATGTAAATTTATAGATGAACATGAAGCCCTTAAATCATCCCAGATAGTGCCATATGCAGGAAACATATTAGTACCACATGATGTACCTATACAGGTACAGAAAGGACAAAAAGAATCCTGATGCATTTATACAGTTGTGTTCAAAATAATAGCAGTGAGTTGAAAAAAGTGAATAAAGCTGAAAATCCTTCTAATACTTTTATTTTCATCCACACAAATGCATTGGGAACACGACACATTCTATTCCAAATCAAAACATGAAGAAAAATACATCAAATTTATGTTGTTCCTCTAAAAAAATGGAAGAAAAGTAAATATTAGACGGTTCAAAAAAAAATTGCAGTGTTTGTATTTTTCTTTACAAACTCCAACATTCACTATATAAACTGAGAAATGTTTGAAGATTTTGCTTTCCTTTGAATGACTTCATGAATATTTGGTTGTAGTCGCACTGTTTCTGAGAACTGCTGTACATCTGTGTTGCATGGAGTCACCCAACTTCTGGCCCCTGTGATCAGGCCCAACACCCTAGTATGAGAAACATCCCCATATCATGATGCTTGCACCACCATGCTTCACGGTCTTCACAGTGTACTGTGGCTTGAATTCAGTGTTTGGGGGACGTCTGACAAACTGTCTCCACCCACTAGACCCAAAAAGAACAATCTTACTTTCATCAGTCCACAAAATGTTGCGTCATTTCTCTTTAGGCCGGTCAATGTGCTCTTTGGCAGATTGTAACCTCTTCAGCACATGTCTTTTTCCCAACAGTGGGACTTTGCGGGGACTTCTTGCAGATAGCTTGGCTTCACATCGGCGTCTTCTAATTGTAACAGTCCTCACAGGGAACGTCACACCTTCTTTCATCTTCCTGGAGCTGATTGTTGGCTGAGTCCTCACAGGGAACGTCACGCCTTCTTTCATCTTCCTGGAGCTGATTGTTGGCTGAGTCCGCCCCATTTTGGCTATTCTTCTATCCATTCCAATGGTAGTTTTTCGCTTTCTTCCACGTCTTTCAGGTTTTGGTTGCCATTTTAAAGCATTTGCCATCATTTTAGCTGAGCAGCCGATCATTTTCTGCACTTCTTTATATGTTTTCCCCTCTCCAATCAACTTTTTAATCAAGGTACGCTGTTCTTCTGAACAATGTCTGGAACGACCCATATTCCTCAGAATTTCAGAGAGAAATGCACTGTAACCAGCATGTACAACATTTGCTGCCTTCCTTCCTTAAATAAGGGCAATAATTGCCACCTGTTTATCAAAGAATGAATGACCTCACTAATAGAACTCCACACGGCTATTATTTTGAACACGCCCCTTTCAATGAGTGATTCAATGACACAGAATCAGCAGCATGCATGTCATGACTGTGGGGTCTGTTGGATTTCTATGACTCTACTACACCTGCTAGGAAATTATTTGCCATGTAGAAATATCATTTCCACCAAAAACAGTGATTGATCCGGTTAGTGATGTCTGATGGCTATTATTTTCAACACAACTGTGTATAAAATGAATAATAATACTCTGCCAATTATAGGGAGTGTGCCAACTGGGATTATAATATACAATGTATACATAACAACATGATGTCATCAAACTAGATATAGCTTATTGCCATTCACCTGGAGGACTACAAGTGCCATAATGTCATAACAACAAAACAATTGGATTACAGAGCCATTATAATACTAAACATGTCTGATAAATATATACTTTATTATTACAGATATAAGAGATGAAGTGTGTATAGAAAAGACAATAACAATGTGTAATATTCAGAGCCAATTAAAAAATAAAATATTAAATTCCAAACATATGGAAATAGTAAAAGAAAAACCATCATTTTTATTCAGTGCTCTAAGTCAGGACTCCATTTTTATTCTTCTCCTGCCATCAATAGCCAACCCGGTCCCACACTTCATCCATGTCTTTGGGGACCTCTGATCTCCTTATGAACTGTTTCTTCCATGATGAAGATCAGCCATGGAGTATATCTAAGGTGTATATCAGGGTGTGCTTCTTCCCCACATGAGAGCTGGGATGTCCAGCAACATTCATCTAGAAGACATTTCCCGCACTCAAGGCACTAATACACCTCCAGGGTGGTGTGGGGCCCCTGATGTACAGGAAGACAGGACTTCAGTGAGGAACATTTCCCTCACTCAGGACAGGAAAGTGGCTTTTCCCCCGTGTGAGATCTCTGATGTTTAGAAAGATGGGACTTCTGTGAAAAACATTTCCCGCACTCAGGACAGGAATACGGCTTCTCCCCCGTGTGAGATCTCTGATGTCTATAAAGATTGGCCTTAGCTGAAAAATATTTTCCACACTCAGGACAGGAAAATGATTTCCCCCCCGTGTGACATTTCTGATGTTTATGAAGAATGGACTTCTCTGAAAAGCAGTTCCCGCACTCAGGACAGGAATACGGCTTCTCCCTCGTATGAGATCTATTATGTCTATAAAAATTGGACTTAACTGAAAAACATTTCCCACACTCAAGACAGGAATATGGCTTCTCCCCTGTGTGAGATCTCTGATGAATGGAAAGATTGAACTTCACTGAAAAAAATTTCCCGCACTCAGGACAGGAATATGGCTTCTCCCCCGAGTGAGATCTTTGATGTGTGTAAAGACTGGACATCACTGAAAAACATTTCCCGCACTTAAGACAGGAATATGGCTTCTCCCCCGTGTGAGATCTTTTATGCACATTAAATTTGGATTTAGAACTGAAACCCTTCCCGCACTCAGTACAGGAGAAGCTCTTCCCTGTTGGAAGGCTGGCCCGGTCCCGCACAGTCTGAGGTTCCTCAGGATACGAGGAATCCGATGGTCCATCTACACTGGGTGGTGCCGGATGGACATTGGAGGGAGCTGGGTTTTCTCCTGGACTATACTGTGTGATGTCCTCATCTTCTACTTTCCAGTCTGGAGACAAAGTGAGACAATCCTCGGAGGTTTTCCTCATCGCCCGGCCATGGACTAAAATACAAAGACAAAGAGGATTACTAGACAGGAGCTGATTGGTTCCCCCAAACCAGGACTCCGCCCACATCAGGCAGCTTGGGCTCTGAGGAGCTTTCAATTCCACCCTCAAGGGAACTAGGAAATGGCTCCTCTGATCTCCTACCAGGTCATTTCTTTATTCGTGGACCTTAGTCAGAGAGTGAGGAAACAACCAGAACTGTCTTTTATAGGAGGGACAGTGATGAGGGGATTATAGGACGAGGGTCCCCACCCCCTCTATCACTCATCGCCATCTTCCCAACACAAGAAGTACTGCACTTCCTTATTTACTCCATGATTTAGTCATGAAGAACAGCGGGGCTGAGCCCCACCAGAGGTCAGAGAGTGAGGATGGGGGGAGAACAACCAAGATGAAGACTGGACTGATCCTGAAGACCACCATCATTGGGGTATTGACTCCTCCCTCATTATCACTTTCTGTTTAAGGGTCCAAAGTTGGAGGATGTTATCACATTATTATCACCATGTAAAAGTCTGTGCTCCAATCACATCATCCGATATAAAATGTCCAGCTGGGAGGAAATGGGGGAACAAGAGAATCCATATTATGTGTATATATAGCAGTGGGGGGAGGGGGGGAGCAGAAGTCAGGTCTATGGAATGTACAACACAGAGTATATAGTGCAGGGGTCAGGAGTATGTAATGTACAACATAGAGTATATAGTGCAGGGGTCAGGAGTATGTAATGTACAACATAGAGTATATAGTGCAGGGGTCAGGAGTATGTAATGTACAACAGAGTATATAGTGCAGGGGTCAAGAGTATGTAATGTACAACAGAGTATATAGTGCAGGGGTCAGGAGTATGTAATGTACAACACAGAGAATATAGTGCAGGGGTCAGGAGTATGTAATGTACAACATAGAGTATATAGTGCAGGGGTCAGGAGTATGTAATGTACAACATAGAGTATATAGTGCAGGGGTCAGGAGGATGTAATGTACAACATGGAGTATATAGTGCAGGGGTCAGGAGTATGTAATGTACAACATAGAGTATATAGTGCAGGGGTCAGGAGTATGTAATGTACAACATAGAGTATATAGTGCAGGGGTCAGAGTATGTAATGTACAACATGGAGTATATAGTACAGGGGTCAGGAGTATGTAATATACAACATAGAGTATATAGTGCAGGGGTCAGGAGTATGTAATGTACAACACAGAGTATATAGTGCAGGGATAAGGAGGATGTAATGTACAACATAGAGCATAAAGTGCAGGGGTCAGGAGTATGTATTGAACAACAGAGTATATAGTGCAGGGGTCAGGAGTATGTAATGTACAACATAGAGTATATAGTGCAGGGGTCAGGAGTATGTAATGTACAACAGAGTATATAGTGCAGGGGTCAGGAGTATGTAATGTACAACATAGAGTATATAGTGCAGGGGTCAGGAGTATGTAATGTACAACATAGAGTATATAGTGCAGGGGTCAGGAGTATGTAATGTACAGCATAGAGTTTATATTGCAGGGGTCAGGAGTATGTAATGTACAGCATAGAGTATATAGTGCAGGAGTCAGGAGTATGTAATGTAAAGCATAGAGTATAAAGTGCAGGGGTCAGGAGTATGTAATGTACAACATAGAGTATATAGTGAAGGGGTCAGGACTATGGAATGTACAACATAGAGTATATAGTGCAGGGATCAGGAGTATGTAATGTACAACATAGAGTACATAGTGCATGGGGTAAGGAATATGGAATGTACAACATAGAGTATATAGTGCAGGGATCAGGAGTATGTAATGTACAACATAGAGTACATAGTGCATGGGGTCAGGAATATGTAATGTACAACACAGAGTACATAGTGCAGGGGTCAGGAGTATGTAATGTACAACAGAGTATATAGTGCAGGGGTCAGGAGTATGTAATGTACAAAAGAGTATATAGTGCAGTGGTCAGGAGTATGTAATGTACTAACGAGTATATAGTGCAGGGGTCAGGAGTATGTAATGTACTACAGAGTATATAGTGCAGGGGTCAGGAGTATGTAATGTACAACATAGAGTATATAGTGCAGGGGTCAGGACTATGTAATGTACAGCATATAGTATATAGTGCAGGGGTAAGGAGTATGTAATGTACAAAAAAATATATAGTGCAGGGTTCAGGAGTTTGTAATGTACAACAGAGTATATGGTGCAGGGGACAGAAGTATGTAATGTACAACAAAGTACATAGTTCCGGGGTTTAGCAGTATGTAATGAACATAGAGTATATAGTGCAGGGGTCAGAAGTATGGAATTTACAACATAGAGTATATAGTGCCGGGGTCAGGAGTATGTAATGTACAACACAGAGTATATAGTGCAGGGGTCAGGAGTATGTAATATACAACATGGAGTATATAGTGCAGGGGTCAGGAGTATGTAATGTACTACAGAGTGTATAGTACAGGAGTCAGGAGTATGAAATGTACAACATAGAGTATATAGTGCAGGGGTCAGGGGTATGTAATGTACAACATAGAGTATATAGTGCAGGGGTCAGGAGTATGGAATGTACAACATAGAGTATATAGTGCAGGGGTCAGGAGTATGTAATGTACTACAGAGTATATAGTGCAGGGGTCAGGAGGATGTAATGTACAACATAGAGTATATAGTGCAGGGGTCAGGAGTATGTAATGTACAACATAGAGTATATAGTGCAGGGGTCAGGAGTATGTAATGTACAACATAGAGTATATAGTGCAGGGGTCAGGAGTATGTAATGTACAACATAGAGTATATAGTGCAGGGGTCAGGAGTATGTAATGTACAACATAGAGTATATAGTGCAGGGGTCAGGAGTATGGAATGTACAACAGAGAGTAAATAGTGCAGGGGTCAGGAGTATGGAATATACAACAGAGAGTAAATAGTGCAGGGGTCAGGAGTATGTAATGTGCAGCATAGAGTATTTAGTGCAGGGGTAAGGATTATGTAATGTACAACATAGAGTATATAGTGCAGGGGTCAGGAGTATGTAATGTACAACAGAGTATATAGTGCAGGGGTCAGGAGTATGTAATGTACAACATAGAGTATATAGTGCAGGGGTCAGGAGTATGTAACGTACAATATAAATTATCCAGTGTAAGGGTCAGGACTCATAATATTGGTATTCAGTAATCAGTGGAAGCTTAACCACTAGGGGACCACCCACAGTAAATATACTGCTACAAGGCGGCCCCTGTGTGCAGGATCATGTGTATATACATAATCCTGCATTCCGGGGTAGGGAGCGCGCGTGAGGTGTGTGACCGCCGTACCCGTGGCACCGATCATGACTGCGGATGTCAATCACTGGGTCCCGGCCGGTGATTACCCACCAGAGCCTGGCAATTGCCAGAGAGGAAGGGTGCATTGTATTCAATGGTGCTCTCCTCCCTGTCAGCTTTCAGCACACTGTTCTAGGATCACTGAGCTCAGCCTTCTGGGATAGTGTGTAACAGAGAGGTATACACACCCCGCCCCCTAGTAACAGACCCCACCCCCTAGTAAAACACTCCCCTCACACAGTTAACTCTTTGTCTCCAGAGGTTAACCCCTTCCTCCCCAGTGCTATTAGTACAGTGTCAGTGGTTTTTTTTTGCTCTGATCACTTTATTAGTGTCACTGTGGATGTCAGTGACCCCAAGTCAGTTCCCCTCCAGTGTCAGAATGTCCGCCTCAGTCCTGCAGTCTCTCCATATGTCGCTGATCGCCGTCATAAATCGCTGATTTCCACTATTATTAGTATATGAAAAGAAAATCCAGTATATATACCGCCATTTGTAAACACTATAACTTTCATGTAAACCAATTAATTTACACGGATTGGGACTTTTTTTTAGCAAAGACACGGAGCAGAATACATTTTGGCCAAAATTTATGACTAAATTTGATTTTTACTTTTTTTACTGGACGTGTTTTATAGCAAAAAGTCCAAAATATTGTTTTTTTCTCAAAATTGTTAGTCTTTTTTTATATCGCAAAAAAATAAAAAAATGCACAGTCGATCAAATACCACCAAAAGAAAGCCCAATTTGTGGGGAAAAAGATATGTAAATTTAAGTGCAGCGTTGCATGACCGCGCAATTGTCAGTTAAAGTAACACAGCGCCATATCACAAACAGCTTCTGTAACGGCTTCCTGACCGCCCTATAGCAGAAATACTGCTACAGGGCGGCATGGGTGCACAAAATCACATATATATATAACTGATTGGCGCTCCCGTGGTTTTTACGCCCCTCCCAGATGGCGTCAGATTGCCCCTCAGTACACCAGTCATCACATTTAACACCTTGATTGCCAGGAAGATTCTCATACACAAGAAACCTCCATTGCTAGTATAGTGTCTAAACGGATCAATATCTTTGATCAGATCAGCACTATACCAGCGTTCACATTAGTATAGTAAATAAAAAAATAATCCCCTGCGCTCCACTGGTATGAACAAACACAACCCCAAATATATGCAGCTGCTACCACCTATCCCCAATACCACAGGATGGATGACATAAAAAAACAATATTGGTGAAGAGCTTCACATGAAAAACTAAATATTTACAATGATATAAAAATACATATAAAGTGACCGCACTGTATTGAAAGGTATTGATAACTAGTGCTAAATAATCCCCCCAAAAATATATGTAAGTGCCAAGTGTTGAAAGTGCAAAACAGGTCATGTGTCTGCTGACTAGATGGTGCCAAAATCTAATATATGCACAATAAAGATAATACACCATAACATTGCACACTAACTGGAAGTGACAGGAGCTCAGTATGAGGAGGAATATTCATTGAAAGTGACAGGAGCTCAGTATGAGGATGAATATTCATTGAAAGTGACAGGTGCTCAGTATGAGGATGAATATTCATTGAAGTGACAGGTGCTCAGTATGAGGATGAATATTCATTGAAAGTGACAGGAGCTCAGTATGAGGATGAATATTCATTGAAAGTGACAGGTGCTCAGTATGAGGATGAATATTCATTGAAAGTGAAATCCACAATAAAGTGCAATAACAAAGTTCTTGACATTTCATGTGCAAACAAACACCACGATGTCAGTGCTTCAATTCTTCACTCCAAACATGATGCGTGTTAGCATGCCACACCTGTATATCGTGATCCAAAAGTGGCTCAAGTGCCTCCTCACCTTAACCATGCGACCCCTAAGGGCCACAATGCTTTAGGTATTATAACTCCACCAGACTGGGGATCTCTGTAATAATACTTCTGTAGTAGCACTCCATCTCCTCTGCCAGGTCACTCATGCCCTCAGATGGTAGTACCCCCGGGATAATCACAAGGCTATAGAGAGGTAGACAAAGAGCCTCCATAGTGAGATGCCATTTATTCCATATAGCAGATGATAACAAGCCAAAAGAGAACACTCACAGTATAGCAGATCTCATCCAGCAGGTCTCCCATGTGCTGTGGGTGTCAGGATCCTGATGAAGCCACGTGACATCGTGGAGTAACGTGTAGAGCGCGGTGACGTACTTCCAATTATGCACATCCGGCAGACGCCATCTTTGGACACCCAGCACCTTGCAGTACACCCACAGCACATGGGAGACCACATGGTTAAGGTGAGGAGGCACTTGAGCCACTTTTGGATTACGATATACACGTGTGGCATGCTAACACGCATCATGTTTGGAGTGAAGAATTGAAGCACTGACATCGTGGTGTTTGTTTGCACATGAAATGTCAAGCACTTTGTTATTGCACTTTATTGTGGATTTCACTTTCCATGAATATTCATCCTCATACTGAGCACCTGTCACTTTCAATGAATATTCATCCTCATACTGAGCTCCTGTCACTTTCAATGAATATTCATCCTCATACTGAGCTCCTGTCACTTTCAATGAATATTCATCCTCATACTGAGCACCTGTCACTTCCAATGAATATTCATCCTCATACTGAGCTCCTGTCACTTTCAATGAATATTCATCCTCATACTGAGCTCCTGTCACTTTCAATGAATATTCATCCTCATACTGAGCACCTGTCACTTCCAATGAATATTCATCCTCATACTGAGCTCCTGTCACTTTCAATGAATATTCATCCTCATACTGAGCACCTGTCACTTCCAATGAATATTCATCCTCATACTGAGCTCCTGTCACTTTCAATGAATATTCATCCTCATACTGAGCTCCTGTCACTTTCAATGAATATTCATCCTCATACTGAGCTCCTGTCACTTTCAATGAATATTCATCCTCATACTGAGCTCCTGTCACTTTCAATGAATATTCATCCTCATACTGAGCTCCTGTCACTTTCAATGAATATTCATCCTCATACTGAGCTCCTGTCACTTTCAATGAATATTCATCCTCATACTGAGCACCTGTCACTTTCAATGAATATTCATCCTCATACTGAGCACCTGTCACTTTCAATGAATATTCATCCTCATACTGAGCACCTGTCACTTTCAATGAATATTCATCCTCATACTGAGCTCCTGTCACTTTCAATGAATATTCATCCTCATACTGAGCTCCTGTCACTTTCAATGAATATTCATCCTCATACTGAGCTCCTGTCACTTTCAATGAATATTCATCCTCATACTGAGCACCTGTCACTTTCAATGAATATTCATCCTCATACTGAGCACCTGTCACTTTCAATGAATATTCATCCTCATACTGAGCACCTGTCACTTTCAATGAATATTCATCCTCATACTGAGCTCCTGTCACTTTCAATGAATATTCATCCTCATACTGAGCTCCTGTCACTTTCAATGAATATTCATCCTCATACTGAGCTCCTGTCACTTTCAATGAATATTCATCCTCATACTGAGCTCCTGTCACTTTCAATGAATATTCATCCTCATACTGAGCACCTGTCACTTTCAATGAATATTCATCCTCATACTGAGCTCCTGTCACTTCCAATGAATATTCATCCTCATACTGAGCTCCTGTCACTTTAAATGAATATTCATCCTCATACTGAGCTCCTGTCACTTTCAATGAATATTCATCCTCATACTGAGCACCTGTCACTTTCAGTTAGTGTGCAATGTTATGGTGTATTATGTTTATTGTGCATATATTGTATTTTGGCACCATCTAGTCAGCAGACGCATGAAATGTTTTGCACTTTCAACACTTGGCACTTATATGTTTTTTGGGGGATTATTTAGCACTAGTTATCAATACCTTTCAATACAGTGCGGTCACTTTATATGTATTTTTATATCATTGTACCTACTTATTTAGTTTTCCATGTGAAGCGCTTCACCAATATTGTTTTTTTTATCACATTAGTATAGTGTCCCCAAAAATGCAGCGTTAGCAAGATCAGCCCCGGCACCTGCCAGCACCTGCGTTTAGCCCCTACGCTTACCCCCCCTTCTCCCCCAGCAAGTGCAGTGTCAGTAGGTCACAGTCACTTGATACATTGCACACAAAACCGCAGTGTTCGCAGAATCAGGCCTGATCTCTGCTAGTACTTGCTGGTACATTTTGATGACTCTCATGTGCAGCAGAGTGCCAGTACTAGTGCCGCGCTACCTTTTGGTGAACTGGCGAGCACCAGTGGCCTAGTACATCCTTTCACATTTCTCTTAGATTGTAAGTTCCCAGGATCAGGGCCCTCCTAACCGTCTTGTATTGGACTGTATTGTTGCTGTATTGTCTCCTGTTATATTGTAAAGTGCTGAACAAACTGTTGGAGCCATATAAATCCTGTATAATAATAATAATACCAGCACTGCAGTATGACTTGGTGACGTGGGGAGTCCCATAAGTGCAGTACAAGCTGGTGGGGTGGTGAGCACAAGTATTGTCCCGCTGCCACCAAGAATTCACACACAGGCCCATAGAGCTGCCCAACCCAGAATTCAGGTGGAAAGAGCAAATTTAACTCCTCCCCTTGATTTTTTGGATCTACAGTCAGGTCCATAAATATTGGGACATCGACACAATTCTAACATTTTTGGCTCTATACACCACCACAGTGGATTTGAAATGAAACGAACAAGATGAGCTTTAACTGCAGACTGTCAGCTTTAATTTGAGGGTATTTACATCCAAATCAGGTGAACGGTGTAGGAATTACAACAGTTTGCATATGTGCCTCCCACTTATTAAGGAACCAAAAGTAATGGGACAGAATAATAATCATAAATCAAACTTTCACTTTTTAATACTTGGTTGCAAATCCTTTGCAGTCAATGACAGCCTGAAGTGTGGAACGCATAGACATCACCAGACGCTGGGTTTCATCCCTGGTGATGCTCTGCCAGGCCTCTACTGCAACTGTCTTCAGTTCCTGCTTGTTCTTGGGGCATTTTCCCTTCAGTTTTGTCTTCAGCAAGTGAAATGCATGCTCAATCGGATTCAGGTCAGGTGATTGACTTGGCCATTGCATAACATTCCACTTCTTTCCCTTAAAAAACTCTTTGGTTGCTTTTGCGGTATGCTTTGGGTCATTGTCCATCTGCACTGTGAAGCGGCGTCCAATGAGTTCTGAAGCATTTGGCTGAATATGAGCAGATAATATTGCCCGAAACACTTCAGAATTCATCCGGCTGCTTTTGTCAGCAGTCACATCATCAATAAATACAAGAGAACCAGTTCCATTGGCAGCCATACATGCCCACGCCATGACACTACCACCACCATGCTTCACTGATGAGGTGGTATGCTTAGGACCATGAGCAGTTCCTTTCCTTCTCCATACTCTCTCTTCCCATCACTCTGGTACAAGTTGATCTTGGTCTCATCTGTCCATAGGATGTTGTTCCAGAACTTTGAAGGCTTTTTTACATGTCGTTTGGCAAACTCTAATCTGGCCTTTCTGTGTTTGAGGCTCACCAATGGTTTACATCTTGTGGTGAACCTTCTGTATTCACTCTGGTGAAGTCTTCTCTTGATTATTGACTTTGACACACATACACCTACCTCCTGGAGAGTGTTCTTGATCTGGCCAACTGTTGTGAAGGGTGTTTTCTTCACCAGGGAAATAATTCTTCGGTCTTCCACCACAGTTGTTTTCTGTGGTCTTCCGGGTCTTTTGGTGTTGCTGAGCTCACCGGTGCATTCCTTCTTTTTAAGAATGTTCCAAACAGTTGTTTTGGCCACGCCTAATGTTTTTGCTATCTCTCTGATGGGTTTGTTTTGTTTTTTCAGCCTAATGATGGCTTGCTTCACTGATAGTGACAGCTCTTTGGATCTCATCTTGAGAGTTGACAGCAACAGATTCCAAATGCAAATAGCACACTTGAAATGAACTCTGGACCTTTTATCTGCTCATTGTAATTGGGATAATGAGGAAATAACACACACCTGGCCATGGAACGGCTGAGAAGCCAATTGTCCCATTACTTTTGGTCCCTTAATAAGTGGGAGGCACATATACAAACTGTTGTAATTCCTACACCGTTCACCTGACTTGAATGTAAATACCCTCAAATTAAAGCTGACAGTCTGCAGTTATAGCACATCTTGTTTGTTTCATTTCAAATCCATTGTGGTGGTGTATAGAGCCAAAAATGTTAGAATTGTGTCGATGTCCCAATATTTATGGACCTGACTGTATTTTTCACAGAAGATCTGTATGCATTGATTGTGGATCAAAGCATTTTATATGCACAACAATTTATCGCCGCCAACTAAAATTCAAACCTTGCCAGACTATTCGCATGGAAACCCATTACGGTTTTTGAATTTATATTTCTGGGGGGCCTAACCCCTAACATGGGCATTACTAAAAGAAATGAATTGCGGTTGTATTGGTCCGCAGACCCGATTCATCATATGCCGTGTTCTCTGCTGCCATGGCCAGGCATAGATATGAGTATAATGTGTTTTATGCATTTCAGCGACAATACACTCTGTCATCCTCGGGGTAACCCTGAATTTGACCGGCTCCACAAAATTCAGCCCCTCGCAAATCACCTTAACTAAAAATTTGCAGATGTCTATACTCCCCAGCAAAACATCTGCGTTGATGAATCCCTCATTAATTTTTCTGACCACCTTGCATTCAAACAATTTCTCCCCAGCAAGCGTGCCAGATATGGGGTCAAGATGTAGAAGACCTGTGAGAGGGCAACAGGCTATACTTATAAGTTTCAGATTTATGAGGGAAAAGATAGTCACGTGGAGCCCCCGGATGCCCAGACTACATGGGGAGCAGTGACAAGATAGTTTGGGACTTGGTGTCATCCCTTTTTCCATATGGGGTACCACTTATACGTGGACAATTTGTATTCAAGTGTGCCACTATTTAGACATTTGTACAATCTTGGAACTGGCACATGTGGCACCGTGTGACCTAATGTGTGCCCACCATTAGAAGTGGGTGGATGCAGGGCAGTATATTTTAATGGTGGGCATACCACACATTTTTTTTGGGGGAGGCAGAGATTCCTTCTCTTTTTTTCATTCAGTCCACAGGCTGCATACAAAAAAAAGAACATATCATATATACCCAACAAGGACCAGCGACGTACTGGTACATCCCTGGACTTTGAATGGTTATACCAGGATGATGCCTACATCTGCAGGCATCATCCTGGTATAATTTTTTTCAGCTGGTGATCAGCTTTCATGTAAAAGCAATTCTAATGGATAATTAGCTGCAGGATTGCTTTTACAAGCAGCGGGATATGATGCCCCCCTCCCCCACTGCCTTCCAAGGCTTTCTCGGGCAGTCCCGTGCCATCAGGAGAACCTGAGAATGCAGCCGGTGTTTCTGCCAGCTGACCATAGAGCTGATTGGAGACTAAAATGGTGCCAATCATCTCTATAATCTAGGAAATCGTAATCTACGAGCATTTCATCACTTCATTTTCGCAGAATATAAACAGCGCCATTTGTAAATTGGGAAAGCATCTGATCACACCGATGTTGGTTTGATTAGATAATGTAAGGGCAGAGGAGATATCCAGAGTCTGATAGACCCCAGATTTCTCAAAAAAGAATCTATGACAATGCCCATTGAGGTTATAGGGGATATTTGCATTCCCTGTGATAGCATTAAAAGTGATAAAAAATCAAAATAACTTAAAAAAAAAAAGAAAGAAAGTACCCTCGCCCCCCCGCACCTGCGTTTGTGAGCCTTGACCCTGTGCCGGTATGTAAACAGCAGTTGCACCATGCATGTGAGGTATCGCCACAAACGTCAGATGAAGGGCAGTAATTCTAACACTAGACCTCCTCTGTAAATCTACAATGGTAGCTTGTAAAGGCTTTAAAACGTTACCTATGGATATTAAAAACATATGCAGTTTGTCACCATTGCACAGGGCATGCACAGTTTTAAAGCAGGTCAGGTTTGGTATCTATTTACTCGGCATACCATCATCTTTTATATTTTACCAAATAATTGGCCAATATATTGTATTTTTGTGCATTAAAAGTAAAAAAAGTGTATTTTTTAATAAACAAAATTGTGTTTTAAACATCGCTGCGCAAGTACTATGTGACAGAAAAAATTACAACACCAACCATTTTATTCACTAGGGTGTTTGCTTTAAAAAAAATATAATGTTTGGGGGTTTAAATTAATTTCCTAGCAAAAAATATTGATTTTTTTTCATGTGAACAAAAAGTGTCAGAAAAGGCTTGGTCTTCAGGTGGTTAGAAGAGTGAGTGATGTGCGGCATAAACTTCTAATGCTGGGCATAAAACACCCCCACCCCCCAAAATGACCCCTTTTTGGAAAGTAGACACCCAAACTATTTGCTGAGAGGAATGTTGAATCAATAGAAGAATTTATTTTTTTACCACAAGTTTTTGGAAAATGACAAAAAAAAAGTTTACACAAAATTGTCACTTAAATGATTTATTGCTCACACATGACATGGGTATATGTGGAATTACTCCCCAAAATACATTCTGCTACTTCTCCCGAGTATGGGGGTACCACATGTGAGAGACATTTTGGCAGTCCAGCCAAGTACAGGACCCCAAAATCCAAAGACCACCTTACACTTCCTGACTACCTATAACAGATTTAGAGGTCCTGAAATGCCAGGATAGCAACAACCCCCCCCCCCAAATGACCACTTTATGGAAAGTAGACACCCCAAGGAATTTGATAAGAAGCATGATGAGTATTTTTCAGAACTCGTTGCCACAAGTTTTTGGAAAATGAAGAAAAAAAACAAAAAAAATTGTTTTCTTTTTTTTATATTTCAAAAGCTTGTGAGAAAAAATACTCACCATGCCTCTTTTTAAATTTCTTGGGGTGTCTACTTTCCAAAAAGGGGTCATTTGGGGGGGGGGGTGCTATCCTGGCATGTCAGGGCCTTTGAAACTGTGATAGGTAGTGAGGAAGTGTAATGAGGAAGTTACGCACCTTCAGGCTTTCAAAGTGGTCATTGGATTTCAGGCTCCTGTATGTGGCTAGGCTCCGAAAAAGTCTCACACATGTGGTATCCCCATACTCGGTAGAAGTATCAGAATATATTTTAGGGTGTAATTCTACATATACCCATGGCTTGTGTGAGAAATATATAATTTAAATGACAACTTTTTGTAATTTTCTAGAAACTTGTGGGAAAAAAAAAATCTTCCATGGACTCAATATGCCTCTCAGCAGATAGATTAGGGTGTCTACTTTCCGAAAAGGGGTCATTTGGGGGTGTTTGTACTATCCTGGTATTTTAGCACCTCAAGAAATGTGATGGCAGTCAGAAAGTAAATGCTGTAAATTCCATTATCTCTCCCATAGTTTGTAGACGCTATAACTATCACACAAACCAATCAATATACACTTATTGGGATTATTTTAACCAAAAACATGGAGCAGAATACATTTTGGCCTAAATTTATGATGAAATTTTAGTTTTTTGGGATATTGATGACAGAAATGAGAAAATATTGTTTTTTTAAAAAAACATTTTTTTTTCTCAAAACTTTCTGTTTATAGCGTCAAAAATAAAAAGTGCACACGTGATCAAATACCACCAAAAGCTCTATTTGTGTGAAATAAAGGACATAAATTTCATCTATGTACCTTATTGCATGACTGCGCAATTGTCAGTTAAACTAGTACAGCGCTGTATAGGAAAAAAATGGCGTAAATTACAGTATCTCTCCCATAGTTTGTAGACGCTATAACTGCCACACAAAGCAATCAATATACACTTATTGGGATTTTTTTTACAAAAACATGGAGCAGAATACATTTTGGCCTAAATCTATAACTAACTTTGCATTTACTATATATTTTTTATAGCCAAAAGTAAAAAATATTATTTTTCTTCAAAATGTTTGGTCTTTTTTTGTATATTGCACATAAAAAAAACGCACAGGTGATAAAATACCACCAAAAGAAAGCTCTATTTGTGTGAAAAAAGACATAATTTTGTTTGGGTGCAGCATTGCATGACCGCGCAATTATCAGTTGAATTAGTGCAGCGCAGAGTAGCAAAAAGAGGCGTGGTCAGGAAGGGGGTAAATCCTCTGGAGGTCAAGTGGTTAAATGTTTACTGTAGACAAGTTGCAGAGATCCCACACCGCTGCCCCCCATCTCCTGAGACTGCACTCAGTGACTTGGGTCTGAGACACTACAGACATATCCCTCCACCCGGCACAGCCAGCAGACCACAGAGCAAGGAACCCTGGGAGAATTGAAGGGTCAGGGATCTTACTAGACCCGGGCATGGGGAAGGAGACCCAAATCACATCCCAGGAGCCTAGGTCACATAATGCTGCCAGCTGAACCCCAGAACCTCCATAAATCCAGTCTAGATACATAAATTGTGTCTGCAGCACAGAGAAGGAAGATTATCCGAGAGAAATCCAGGAATACAGGACGGGGAACACAGCTCAGGAAAGTGACCAGGGGATTACAGGCTGATATCACCCAGTCCCCGCCCTACTCTGGACCAATCAGTGAGCAGTATGGGTGGAGGAATGGATTTAGTGTTCATGACCCACCTGTGCTGATCTCTGTAGAAGTGTCCTCCTCTATAAATGTCCCCGTTATTCCATCCTCCTCCATAGACTGCTGATCATCCCTCACATACACCTCTTCTTCTGCTTTCACCTCAAATTCTATATCGATTGGATCTCCACTCTAAACCAAGGAAATTAGAAATTTCACCAAAAATATATAAATATAAGCTCACATGAAAAATCCACATATTTTCTCCTCAAATGTATGTTCTAGATCAGGGGTGGGCAAACTTTTTGACTTGAGGGCCGCAATGGGTTCATATATTGGACCCGGGGGCCGGACCAAGAGTAGATGAATGATGTGTATGTGTCATCCATAGTAAGTATAGTAATATTCCCCCATAGTAAGCATAGTAATTAATCCCCCATATAGTAATTCATCCCCCATATAGTAATTCATCCCCCATATAGTAATTCATCCCCCATAGTAATTCATCCACCATATAGTAATTCATCCCCCATAGTAATTCATCCCCCCTATAGTAATTCATCCCCATAGTAATTCATCCCCCATAGTAATTCATCCCCCATATAGTAATTCATCCCCCATAGTAATTCATCCCCCATAGTAATTCATCCCCCATATAGTAATTCATCCCCCATAGTAATTCATCCCCCATATAGTAATTCATCCCCCATAGTAATTCATCCCCCCTATAGTAATTCATCCCCCCTATAGTAATTCACCCCCCATAGTAATTCATCCCCCATATAGTAATTCATCCCCCATATAGTAATTCATCCCCCATAGTAATTCATCCCCCATAGTAATTCATCCCCCATATAGTAATTCATCCCCCATAGTAATTCATCCCCCATAGTAATTCATCCCCCCTATAGTAATTCATCCCCCATATAGTAATTCATCCCCCATAGTAATTCATCCCCCCTATAGTAATTCATCCCCCATATAGTAATTCATCCCCCATAGTAATTCATCCCCCATATAGTAATTCATCCCCCATATAGTAATTCATCCCCCATAGTAATTCATCCCCCCTATAGTAATTCACCCCCCATAGTAATTCATCCCCCATAGTAATTCATCCCCCATAGTAATTCATCCCCCCTATAGTAATTCATCCCCCATAGTAATTCATCCCCCATAGTAATTCATCCCCCATATAGTAATTCATCCCCCATATAGTAATTCATCCCCCATAGTAATTCATCCCCCATATAGTAATTCATCCCCCATATTAAGTCCCCAAGTCCCCCCTGTGTCAATTCACTTACCTTTGCTCCGCGCGTTCCTCTCGCCGTGTTCCCGCGCCGTTCCGGTGTAGCATGAAAATCTGTCTCCTATGAGGATCTGTCCCCCTCGATATATCTGCGCATGTGCCAGTTTCAGGCATTAGCAGCCGATCGGCGATCTCCGGCACATGCGCAGATACGTCGAGGGGGACAGATCCTCATAGGAGACAGATTTTCATGCTACACGGCGGACTGTGAGAGGAGCCTAGCGGGAGCCTAGCTCCGCGGGCCGGATTAAAAGGTCCGCCGGGCCGTAGTTTGCCCATTGCTGTTCTAGATGCTCAGTCCAACCAACCTTGTAACAATGAGGGATGCTGTGATCTTCCTGTGTGGAATCCCGGGAATACAGAGGACGGGGACATCTCTCTGGTGGGTTCCTGTAGCTGGATGACTCCACCATGGTGTCCTGGTACAGATCTTTGTGTCCTTCTTGAATCTCTGACTCCTCCATCCCCCCATCCTCATCCCCCTCCTCATTTATCTCTTCTTTGACCTCAACTTTAGAATCTCTCAGGTTTCCACTCTGAAAATATAATAAAAATGGCATCAATGGTAACAATGCAGATAATGTACAGATCCTAATGATACTATCAGTGATTGTTCCTCATCTACCTGATGATGGTGAGGGATGGTGTGACCTTCCTGTGTGGAATCCCGGGAATACAGAGGACGGGGACATCTCTCTGGTGGGTTCCCATGACTGGATCCATCTGTAGGAAACACACACACTGACTGAATCCATTGTTTCTATGTGTTTATCAGATGATGGGGGATCTAGGTGGATCCTCCGTACTGCTCTCTCCTTTACAATAAAGTCTCCTCTTACCCGGTGATGTGAGGGGCGGCTGATTGTCCATCATGACGTCCTTGTAGAGATCCTTGTGTCCTTCTAAATACTCCCACTCCTCCATGGAGAAATAGACAGTGACACCCTGACACCTTATAGGAACCTGACACACACAATGATACAGTCACCATCCAGACACATCCCTTGTCTGTTACTGGAGAATGTCCCAGAATTCCCGGCACCGCTCACCTCTCCTGTCAGCAGCTCCATCATCTTCTTGGTGACTTCTAGAATCTTCTGCATGTTGTGTCTCTCAGGGTTTAGGGAGTCACATGGAGGTACTGTGATGGTCATATGATCACCTGACTTCAGAAGAGGAAATCTCTGTATTGAGGAACCAATAGCAATATCATGTTAGACTCCCAGAATCCTCCTCACCTCTCCGGTCAGGTCTGTGTTTTATTAATAGAGATAAGAGTGATGTCATGTGACCTCCCAGAATCCTCCTCATCTCTCCGGTCAGGTCTGTTTTTTATTAATAGAGATCAGAGTGATGTCATGTGACCTCCCAGAATCCTCCTCACCTCTCCGGTCAGGTCTGTGTTTTATTAATAGAAATATAAGCGATGTCATGTGACCTCCCAGAATCCTCCTCACCTCTCCGGTCAGGTCTGTGTGTTATTAATAGAGATAAGAGTGACGTCATGTGACCTCCCAGAATCCTCCTCACCTCTCCGGTCAGGTCTGTGTGTTATTAATAGAGATAAGAGTGACGTCATGTGACCTCCCAGAATCCTCCTCACCTCTCCGGTCAGCTCTGTGTTTTATTAATAGAGATAAGAGTGATGTCATGTGACCTCCCAGAATCCTCCTCACCTCTCCGGTCAGGTCTGTGTTTATTAATAGAGATGAGAGTGATGTCATGTGACCTCCCAGAATCCTCCTCACCTCTCCGGTCAGGTCTGTTTTATTAATAGATATGAGTAATGTCATGTGACCTCCCAGAATCCTTCTCACCTCTCCGGTCAGGTCTGTGTTTTATTAATAGAGATAAGAGTGATGTCATGTGACCTCCCAGAATCCTCCTCACCTCTCCGGTCAGGTCTGTGTTTTATTAATAGATATGAGTGTTGTCATGTGACCTCCCAGAATCCTCCTCACCTCTCCGGTCAGGTCTGTGTTTTATTAATAGAGATACGAGTGATGTCATGTGACCTCCCAGAATCCTCCTCACCTCTCCGGTCAGCTCTGTGTGTTATTAATAGAGATGAGTGATGTCATGTGACCTCCCAGAATCCTCCTCACCTCTCCGGTCAGGTCTGTGTTTTATTAATAGAGATGAGTGATGTCATGTGACCTCCCAGAATCCTCCTCACCTCTCCGGTCAGGTCTGTGTTTTATTAATAGAGATAAGAGTGATGTCATGTGACCTCCCAGAATCCTCCTCACCTCTCCGGTCAGCAGGTAGATGATCTCCAGGGTCAGGTTTAGTATCTTCTCAGTCATGTGACTCCGGTCCTCCTCCATCCTCATTGGTGCCATCATGTGATCTATACAGGTCTCCTTGTAGACGGATAACTTTGGGAAATGAAAGTAAGAATGATTTGGATGGTATTGGTCACACAATAATAGGATGTGGATGTGAGGGGGGAATAGGAGGGTTGCTGGACATTGAAGAACTACTCCCCCCATGGGAAGACATTTAGTTTGGACTCAGGGAGTTACAAATCCTATCCCCCGACTCTCGGGACATGTAGTTCCGGGCGCAGTGCAGGTTGTTTTCTTACATTTATCCCTGTTGCAGGCAAGCAGCAGGCTTACTTAAGAAAGTGATTGGTAGACTCCGGGGGGGGGGGGGGGGGGGGCAGCTGGGCACGCTCAGTGTCTGTGACACTTGTTCAGACAGCACACTTCCCCCCTCCCCGCATAGACAGGGGAGGAGAGAGATTCTGTTTTGCTCCTCCTTTTCCCGCCCCTCTGCTCTGTGACCGCTCCCATTGGCGGGATATTTGAAGATCCATCTGGTGTACAATTGGCGATGTCTGAGCCTGCAGAGAGCAGCCTGGGGGTGAGCGATCTCTGCTCTACCATGGAGCTTTCCCCACCTCCTTCCCTTCTCTCCTTATCTACCTCCCCCCTCCCTGTTCTTCCAGCAGCTTCACACTTCACTATTCCATGTCCAGTTAGCAGCTGAGCTCTGATGTAAGAGGGGACTCCGATGGGCTCTGACATAAGGGGGGGGACTCCGCTGAGCTCTGATGTAAGGGGGGGACTCGGCTGAGCTCTGACGTAAGAAGGGAGACTCCGCTGAGCTCTGATGTAAGGGGGGGACTCTGCTGAGCTCTGACGTAAGGGAGGGACTCCGCTGAGCTCTGACGTAAGGGGGGACTCCGCTGAGCTCTGACGTAAGGGGGGGACTCCGCTGAGCTCTGACATAAGGGGGGGACTCCGCTGAGCTCTGGCATAAGGGGGGACTCCGCTGAGCTCTGACATAAGGAGGGACTCCGCTGTGCTCTGACGTAAGGGGGGGTTGACTCTGCTGAGCTCTGATGTAAGAGGGGGGACTCCACTGAGCTCTGACATGAGGGGGGGGATTCCGCTGAGCTCTGACATGGGGCGGCTCCTCTGAGCTCTGACATTAGGGGGGTGGACTCTGCTGAGCTCTGACGTAAGGGGAGCAACTCTGCTGAGCTCTGACATATGGGGGGGTGGACTCCGCTGAGCTCTGATGTAAGGGGTGTGGACTCCACTGAGCTCTGACGTAAGGGGGGGTGGACTCTGCTGCGCTCTGATGTAATGGGGGTTGGACTCCGCTGAGCTCTGACGTAAGGGGGGTGGACTCCACTGAGCTCTGACGTAAGGGGGGGTGGACTCTGCTGAGCTCTGATGTAATGGGGGGGACTCCGCTGAGCTCTGACGTAAGGGGGGCATTCTGCTGGACACTGACAGAAGGGGGGACTCTGCTGAACAATGATGTAAGGGGGGCACTCCGCTGGACACTGACGTAAGAGGGGATTCTGCTTGACACTGACAAAAGGGGGGCACTCCACTGGACACTGAAGTAAGGGGGTACTCCGCTGGACATTGACGTAAGGGGGGACTCTGCTGGACACTGACGTAAGGGGGGCACTCCGCTGGACACTGACATAAGGGGGGCACTCTGCTGGACACTGAAGTAAGGGGGTACTCTGCTGGACACTGACATAAGGGGGGCACTCCGCTGGACACTGACGTAAGGGGGGACTCTGCTGGACACTGACGTAAGGGGGGCACTCCGCTGGACACTGACATAAGGGGGCACTCTGCTGGACACTGATGTAAGGGGGGACTCTGCTGGACACTGATATAAGGGGGGACTCCGCTGGACACTGATGTAAGGGGTAAAGATGGGGACTTTGATGGAAGGGGGGACTCTTATGTGAACATGGTGTTCATCCTGACTACTGCACTCTATATGTTGTGTTTGTACTTACTCCTGGCCCCTGCACTCTCTATGTTGTGTTTGTACTTACTCCTGGCCCCTGCACTCTATATGTTGTGTTTGTACTTACTCCTGGCCCCTGCACTCTCTATGTTGTGTTTGTACTTACTCCTGGCCCCTGCACTCTCTATGTTGTGTTTGTACTTACTCCTGGCCCCTGCACTCTCTATGTTGTGTTTGTACTTACTCCTGGCCCCTGCACTCTCTATGTTGTGTTTCTGTACTTACTCCTGGCCCCTGCACTCTCTATGTTGTGTTTGTACTTACTCCTGGCCCCTGCACTCTCTATGTTGTGTTTGTACTTACTCCTGGCCCCTGCACTCTATATGTTGTGTTTGTACTTACTCCTGGCCCCTGCACTCTATATGTTGTGTTTGTACTTACTCCTGGCCCCTGCACTCTCTATGTTGTGTTTGTACTTACTCCTGGCCCCTGCACTCTCTATGTTGTGTTTGTACTTACTCCTGGCCCCTGCACTCTCTATGTTGTGTTTGTACTTACTCCTGGCCCCTGCACTCTCTATGTTGTGTTTGTACTTACTCCTGGCCCCTGCACTCTCTATGTTGTGTTTGTACTTACTCCTGGCCCCTGCACTCTATATGTTGTGTTTGTACTTACTCCTGGCCCCTGCACTCTCTATGTTGTGTTTGTACTTACTCCTGGCCCCTGCACTCTCTATGTTGTGTTTGTACTTACTCCTGGCCTCTGCACTCTCTATGTTGTGTTTTGTACTTACTCCTGGCCCCTGCACTCTATATGTTGTGTTTGTACTTACTCCTGGCCCCTGCACTCTATATGTTGTGTTTGTACTTACTCCTGGCCCCTGCACTCTCTATGTTGTGTTTGTACTTACTCCTGGCCCCTGCACTCTATATGTTGTGTTTGTACTTACTCCTGGCCCCTGCACTCTCTATGTTGTGTTTGTACTTACTCCTGGCCCCTGCACTCTGTATGTTGTGTTTTGTACTTACTCCTGGCCCCTGCACTCTCTATGTTGTGTTTGTACTTACTCCTGGCCCCTGCACCCTCTATGTTGTGTTTGTACTTACTCCTGGCCCCTGCACTCTCTATGTTGTGTTTTGTACTTCCTCCTGGCCCCTGCACTCTCTATGTTGTGTTTGTACTTACTCCTGGCCCCTGCACTCTATATGTTGTGTTTGTACTTACTCCTGGCCCCTGCACTCTATATGTTGTGTTTGTACTTACTCCTGGCCCCTGCACTCTCTATGTTGTGTTTGTACTTACTCCTGGCCCCTGCACTCTCTATGTTGTGTTTGTACTTACTCCTGGCCTCTGCACTCTCTATGTTGTGTTTGTACTTACTCCTGGCCCCTGCACTCTCTATGTTGTGTTTGTACTTACTCCTGGCCCCTGCACTCTATATGTTGTGTTTGTACTTACTCCTGGCCCCTGCACTCTATATGTTGTGTTTGTACTTACTCCTGGCCCCTGCACTCTCTATGTTGTGTTTGTACTTACTCCTGGCCCCTGCACTCTCTATGTTGTGTTTGTACTTACTCCTGGCCCCTGCACTCTCTATGTTGTGTTTTGTACTTACTCCTGGCCCCTGCACTCTCTATGTTGTGTTTTGTACTTACTCCTGGCCCCTGCACTCTCTATGTTGTGTTTGTACTTAGACCTGACTAAGATGTTCATTGTCCCAACAGTTGCTGGTTGGAATGAAATCCTTCTTTAAGGTCGGCTCATTAAGGCAGTCCATACATTACTCATATTGTTCATCCAATCAGTGGGCTGAACAGAAAACAAAATGATCCAATCCTGGAGGACACTGGAGCTTGATTTGTCTGCTCAGCATGTGCTTGTACTGAGCACCCAAGTGCTTCCATGTGCATCTTCCTACCACTCCATCCCCCACAGCTATCTCCTCCTGTACCACTATCTCCTTTCTCCTAGATTGTAAGCTCCAAGGAGCAGGGCCCTCGAACCCCTCGTGTGTCACATTGTATTGTTACTGTACTGTCTCATGTATTGTCTCCCATTGTAATGTACAGCGCTGAGCGAACTATTGGCGCTATATAAAATAAAAAAAGACCTCAGCGCCCAGGACCTACTTCCCCACACACTTATCCACGTGAGATGCTGCTGCACATAGGTATAAAACCACAAAAATTATTTTTCAACTCAAAACAGCGCAAAACACACAAAAAACAATCTGTAAAATACCCAACCTATAAGTAATATTAGTGCAGATATTACAATTTATATATAAGTGTCAAAAACAAAATAATTTGTGACACATACAAAAAACAAGAAAAGTCCAGTGACATGTCCAAAAAAAATGTCCCGTGATAAAAAACAAACTTATATTCTCATAAATTTCTTCAGAGCCAATAATAGTCCTTCCACCATCCACCAGCGTAAAACCAACATGAACCGCACTCACCAGATGTTTGGTGAGTATAACGCCTTTCAGGGATATTAGGGCTCCTGGACCCCCTTTTTAACCTCCAAATATTGCCTCCTCTAGAACATAGAAACCTCCTCCGATTACTCCCCTCACCGACTCCACCAAAAATCAGGAAGAAGAAAAACCAAATAGTGTGATACCGTTATAACTTTCAATCTTAGTAAGCTTTAAACCAGACCACTCACATTTCAAAAGATATTAACCAGCATTTTATTGTGTATAAACGATTTTCCACAGATCTGATAATAAGACCCCACAGCCAGGTAACACAGCAGGATGACAGACCTCAGATGCAGCTTCCTCCACTAGGCAAGATGGCCCCTGGAACGCACCGCTCGGCGTGCATTCCACTCACCGGAAATGACGTTGGTCGGTGTTCTCAAGAAACGCCCTGTGGGTGGGGCGAAACGCGTTGACGTATTTCCGGCTGGCCGTCCCGGAAATAAAATAGTTTATAAAATCGTTTATAAAATCGTTTATACACAATAAAATGCTGGTTAATATCTTTTAAAATGTGAGTGGTCTGGTTTAAAGCTTACTAAGATTGAAAGTTATAACGGTATCACACTATTTGGTTTTTCTTCTTCCTGAATTTTAGTGGAGTCGGTGAGGGGAGTAACCGGAGGAGGTTTCTATGTTCTAGAGGAGGCAATATTTGGAGGTTAAAAAGGGGGTCCAGGAGCCCTTAATAATCCTGAAAGGCGTTATACTCACCAAACATCTGGTGAGTGCGGTTCATGTTGGTTTTACACTGGTGGATGGTGGAAGGACTATTATTGGCACTGAAGAAATTTATGAGAATATAAGTTTGTTTTTTATCACGGGACGTTTTTTTTGGACATGTCACTGGACTTTTCTTGTTTTTTGTATGTGTCACAAATTATTTTGTTTTTGACACTTATATATAAATTGTAATATCTGCACTAATATTACTTATAGGTTGGGTATTTTACAGATTGTTTTTTGTGAGTTTTGCGCTGTTTTGAGTTGAAAAATAAATGTTGGCACTATATAAATACTGTATAATAATAATAATATTCTCCACCCTGGCAAAGTGATTTCATGCTATAACGGGACATCCATCCATTGACAGTCCTTAGTGATAAAACGTCTCATTCAGGAATAGTAGAACAATAAACACCGGATTTATATATGGTTTGGGTTCAATTATTATTTTTATCAGGACAAGTAGATTGTCATGAGGGACAAGTAGTTTGGGACCCCGATTTAGTCCCTTGGACAAATAGTTTTTTTAAAACTTTCCACATCGCTGGGACTGCTTAAAGTTTAGTACATTTTCAAGGTCCTGGGTCCTCGGCTTGCTGAATCAAAATACCCCTTTTCTCTGTTGGGTTTGTTTGGTCTCTGAACTGGTTTTGATGAGTATTAGATCTGCAGACAAGGAATGATAAATATGATCCTTCCTATGACTAGTTTGCTCTGAGGCAGTGCTGTGAGGTCAATGTCGGCTCATCATGATGTCCAGGAAGGGGAACTTGATGACTTTTGACTGGAGTTGCTGGATAATCAGGATAATTGCCCGATATCTGGCTGCAAGGCCCCAATCTCCGGCAGCCTGCTGACTGACAGGAGTGATGTCACTGTCACTCTCTGCAGGAAGAGAAGGGATTGTATTGGATAACAGGAGGATGCTGCTGGTGGAGCAGAGAGAGCTTTGGGGGAGGACTCTGTTCTCCTCCCTCCAATGGCAGCTCAGTGTGGGTAGGAGGGGGACTACAGGGGGAAGACCTTTGGTTGCCAAATATACTGTAATATCCAGGACATTGTACAGAGTGGTGGTGGGTTCCTGGGACTCTGAATTCCAGCACCGGGCACTGCCAGAGCCTGTGTCATGGGAACGTATGGGACTGTCTCCGGAAGATGTATAGCACTGACCCCTGACTACCTGTTAGTCTATGCTGAGCATACAGACCTCCTTTAGAAACAAGTGCCCACCAAGGGGTGAAGAACTGACCTTCATTCCACTTGGACAATATTATTTGACCGGTGAGATGGTAAGAAGGTGAAGGTTGCCTTCTTTTCTTGTGAATAAATCAAAGAGTGCGCTAAATATAAGTAAAAACAAAAATTTTTTGTTTAAAATAATAATGTCCGTGATAGAAAACATTTTCTATAAAAGTCCATCCACCATAACAAAGTAATTAAACAGTTCTGAAATCTTGTATAAATCAAACACCGTGCAAAAACAAACCACCACCGAATGAAATGGTATGGAGACGTGATGGAGACGTGATGACTACCTGCTGTTGAGGCTGTCCCATATTGTGCTGACTGGCTGCTTGCAGTATATTGCTCCCAGTTTGGATGACTTCTGCTGATCATCGCTCCCAGAGCAAACGCTGTCTTTGCTGACTTATAATCTGGTCAGCATGGAGCTCTGGTGAGTGGACCCATTTCATTCGGTGGTGGATTGTTTTTGCACAATGTTTGATTTAAACAAGATTTCAGAACTGTTTAATTACTTTGTTATGGTGGATGGACTTTTATAGAAAATGTTTTCTATCACGGACATTATTATTTTAAACTAATAATTTTTGTATTTACTTATATTTAGCGCACTCTTTGATTTATTCACACTTTTACCTTTTTTGGTTAGGAGTGCAGCTTTTGTTCTATTTAGTTTGTGGCGCTTTTTTTTTTCTATTTCTCATATTGCCTTCTTTTCTTGGCTGGAGTTCTGTAAGGAGGTCTGAAAGTAAGTTCAGGTAGGAGGACCATTATAGGCCAACAGCCCCCTCCCTAACTCAGCGACTCCCTGAGCCATAGTACCTCCTCTTCTCTCAGAGATCTCCTATCAAGGACCCAAAGTCCTTCAGCTACTCTACCCCCTCAGAGAACTTGAACTCCACTACCCTCCAAGGGGCCCCAAAGTCCTGCATCCTCTGTACCCCCAAAGAGACCCCTCAGTTCCCCTTCATCCATCAGAACCCTTAGAGGACCATATTACTAGAATTTATCTCCACAATGAGGAGAATTTTCCGGCCCCGGAAGTGGGGGAATGTTTTGCCCCTGAAGGGGTTCATCTGGGTTCCCATACTATATATGTGTGTATCATCATCTGCTGGAGATAAAAGACGTCACAGTGACTATGGAGGAAGAGGACGGACATGACTATGGAGGAAGAGGATGGACGTGACTATGGAGGAAGAGGACGGACATGACTATGGAGGAAGAGGATGGACGTGACTATGGAGGAAGAGGACGACTATGGAGGAAGAGGACGGACATGACTATGGAGGAAGAGGACGGACATGACTATGGAGGAAGAGGATGGACATGACTATGGAGGTAGAGGATGGACATGATGGGGGGTTACTGGGTGTAAATAGGAAATAACATCTTATTACTCCCTCTTCCACCGTCTCCTTGCTGCTTCGTACTGTATGGAACTTCCTGTCTGTACCTGACATCACTTCCTATCTGAACCTGACATCACTTCCTGTCTGTATTCCATAGAGATCTTCTGTTTGGGTATAAGTGAGATCACCACCTTGTGGATTTCAGAGGAACTGCAGAAACATCTCAGAATATCCATTCCTGTATAATATTATTATTATTATTGTACAGTATTTATAAAGCGCCAATAGTTCGCTCAGAGCTGTACATTACAATGGGAGACAATACATGCGACAGTACAGTAACAATACAATGTGATACACGAGAGGTTCGAGGGCCCTGCTCCTTGGAGTTTACAATCTAGGAGGGAGGGGATGGTGGTACAGGAGGAATATCTGTGGGGGATGAAGTGGTAGGAGGAGTTGAGGAGGTCGGCAATTAGCAGGGGGTGGGGTAGGCTTCCCTGAAGAGATGGGTTTTCAGGGTACACCTAAAAGATAGGAAAGTAGGTGATAGTCTGATGGATTGGGGAAGGGAGTTCCAGAGGATGGGTGACACCCTGGAGAAGTCCTGGAGGCAGGCATGGGAGGAGGAGACCAGGGAACTAGAGAGAAGGAGGTCTTGTGAGGAGCGGAGTGTGCGTGTTGGGCGGTACTTGGATATTAGGTCAGTGATGTAGTTCGGGGCAGTATGGTGGACAGCTTTGTACGTCAGTGTTAGGATTTTGAATTTGATCCGTTGTGCAATCGGAAGCCAGTGGAGGGATTGGCAGAGGGGGGTGGCGGAAACGGAGCGGTTGGAAAGGTGGATGAGTCTGGAAGCCATATTCAGGATGGACTGAAGCGGGGATAGCCAGCAGCGAGGCAGGCCAGTGAGGAGGGAGTTGCAGTAGTCGAGTCGTGATATGATGAGGGAGTGGATGAGCTGTTTAGTGGTTTCTGGGGTTAGGAACGTGCGGATTTTGGCGATGTTGAGGAGGTGGAGTCTGCACGAGTTTGTTAGTGATTGGACTTGGGGCTGGAAGGATAGGTTGGAGTCAAGAATGACACCAAGTACTCTGGCCTGCAGGGTGGGCCTGATGGTGGCATTGTTGGACGTGATGGAGAAGTCAGTGGTGGGGTCCGGGCTGGGGGGAAGACTAGGAGCTCAGTTTTGGAGAGGTTCAGTTTAAGGAAGTGGAGCGTCATCCAATCTGATATGTCATTTAGTAAGCTTGTGATTCGGGCAGAGACTGAGGGGGTGAGGTGGGGGGTCGAGAGATAGATTTGCGTGTCGTCGGCATAGATGTGGTAGTTGAAGCTGTGAGAGTGTATGAGTTGGCCAAGGGAGGAGGTGTAGATGGAGAAGAGAAGGGGCCCTAGGACCCTACCTACCTTACATGGCTACAGGACCCATCTACCTTACAGGGCTACCAGGAAAGTTAAAAAATAATAATAATAATAATAATAAATAGCTCTTATGTTTAATAAAGATATTTTATTACATATAGAAAAGTCTTAAAAACACAGAACACAAAAACCAATGTATAGCTATTAAAACAGATACCACCAAACCTGATCCTTTTGTTGAAGAAAATGCAAAAATACATCCTAAAGTATAAGAATATCTATCAATCCACTCATAATGAAGATGTTAGACATAAATGACAAGGATGTAATGGTCACAGAGGAATGGTGGTGGAGATCTCTCACAGTAAGAACACTTCCTTGAATGGTTCTATAAATATAGAATGAATCCTGGAGGGAATAAAGCTGTAAAGCAATAAATAATATATAAACTGGGCCATCCACTTCATCCATAAAGACATTGTGATTGAAGATCTTCTAGATCACATAGAAGGAGGACTCATCCATGATTTCATACATTTGTTTGGAAGGATAGAACAATCCTCAGAAGGGAACATGTAGGATGACAGGAAAGGCTCCTGACTGGTGAGATCCTCCAAACATAATGATGACATCCATGAACTGGAGTGAGCTCGTTGGGGTGATAAAGCCAATCTGGAAACACTGTGTAGACGTTCTCCAAGAACTCAGCACACTCCAGGTGTGGAGAAAGTCTCCAGGTGGGTTTAGCCTGTCATTTATCATAGGTAGAAATGTCCACACATGGACTTCCACAGGGACCCCCGAGACTACATATAGAACTTGCACAGTGTCCCCAGGTCTCCAGGTGGGTTTAACCTGTCATTTATCATAGGTAGAAATGTCCACACATGGACTTCCACAGGGACCCCCGAGACTACATATAGAACTTGGAGGTACCTGTAACATGGAACAGGATTTGGTGTTGCTGGAAGACTGGTCAGAGCAGTGGAAATTGCAGTTCAATGTTTCTGAATCGTGAGCTGGGGATGGGTAGCAGGTACAAAGCTCCCTGGGATGGGCACACTTTTAGGGACAGATACCAGTCCAGTGATGTAGTGTCACACAGTGCAGTGTTTATTGGTGCTGATTACAGGTGCTGTACAATGTTCCACAAAGTAACGGCAAAAACCTCAAAACCAAAATCCTAGCCGTGTCCCGGCACTAACTACACAAACACGATTCCTGACTATCAGGGTACTGGGGCAGTGGCCCTTCTTTGTTCTGTTGAATTGTTGGGGAGAAGACACACTGGACACCTTGGCTACCATTGTGCTATAAGCTGGGTGTCCGGTGCGCTCCGGTACCTTTAAGGAGGGGTGGAATTCCTCAGGTCCACCTGCCCTTGGTCTAGCTATTAAATACAAATGCCTCTACTATGGGGGCTCACAAAATTTGTAGAGTTAGGACTACAGAATAACGGGGTGCCGTGACATGGCTCTGTAGCTTACAATGTGATTGCAAATGTGTGCTAACTAAACCCCTGTTTTTAACGCATACTGTTAGACGGGGTAATTTGGTTTGTTTGCAGGATGGCTGGCAAGTTGAGCCGGGAACGTTTCTCTTTTGTTGTGTGACATGCGTTGCCCGTTCAAGTGCTCCTTGCTGTGAAGGCCAGTTATAGACTGGGGCAGCGGCCATTTCTTGTACTATCAGGGTGAGCAAGCCTAGTGCTTGTCAGTCTCCAAAGATGCAGTTTTACAGCTTCCACCAACCTTCCATCTCTCCCAGACATGACTTGTCTGTTCCCAGGTATGAGAGCTCTGACTGCATGTTTCTGGTGAGTATAAATTACACCCAGGGAGAGGCGTGAAACCTGAGCTGGACCAAGGATCAGAGATCCCTAGAAGTGTATGAGAGGAGCTTGGGAGATGTGTGAACCCAGAAGAGGATTTTCCCAGCTCCCGCTGAGACACTCTGCTACATATCCCCCCTTGTTTCATCCCCAGGGTTGGCACAGCTGTGGCCCAACAGGAGTGAACCCGGGACCAGGCATCTACATTTCCCATCTTAGCCCCTGGTCTGTGTTTTACCATGAAGGAATAATCTTGAGGAGCCAAAAACCACCAGTTCACCCGTCTACTTGTCTCCTTCTTTTGGGCCATCCATTGAGGGGATCATGGTCAGCTATCAGGTCAAACTCACCCTAACAAATAGTATCTTAGAGCATCCAAGGCCCACTTTATGGCTAAACATTTCTTGTCAATTACTGCATATTTCTTTCCATGTTCATTACGATACATCAGATGCATCCATTTAAACCACATAAATCCTTGGAAAAATCAGGGATGTACAGCACTGGGTGTGCACAAGGGGGCCCTCTTCAGGACTTGGGAAGACTCTTCTGCCAATGGGTACCATCTTACCATTACCAAGTCTTTCCCTTTTGTAAGGTCAGCCAGTAGAGCTGATAGAGTTGCTAAATTTTGGATAGACCTTCTATAGTACCCCACAATACCAAGGAAGGTTCAGATATGCTTTTTGTTTGCAGGACATGGCCATTCTTGGATGGCATCTATTTTGTTTTATGACGTCTTGTCCAATAGTGTAGACCAAATATACAGCATTTGCCATAAAACCTTCCTTGAAGAGAGAATCCAAGACCACCTGGACAAGGGGCAAGTGAGATTCCCATTCAGTGCTATGTATCACTATGTCATCCAGATAGACTGCTGCATACTGTTGAGGAGGTCCTAGGGTCCTGTTCATAGCCCTCTGAAGTGTTGATGGGGCATTTTGTAAACCAAAAGGCATTTCTTTATATTATATGAACCCTGAGGGGGTCACAAATGCAGTTTTTTCACTGGCACATTCAGTCAGGAGGATTTGCCAGTATGCTTTTGTCAAGTTCATAGTGGTCAGGAAACGGGCCTTCCCAAGCCTGTCCCTGAGCTCATCTACCTGAGGATAGGGTACATGGTAAATTGTGTCACTAAATTAATCTTTCTGAAGTCATTACAGGACCTCAAAGTACCGTCTGGTTTTGGGACTAAAATGATAGGACTAGACCAGTCACTATTAGACCCCTCAATGATGTCTAGCTCCAGCATCCTCTTGACTTTGTCACTGATGTCCTTTCTCCTGGCTTCAGGAGTCGGTATGATTTGAGTTTGTCATGGACCCCAGGTTCAGTAATAATATCATCCTAAACCACTGAAGTCATACCAGGTAACTCTGAAAATGTGTCTCTGTTCCTTATCAGGAACTCTCTAGCTCCCTGCTTTTGGAATGAGACAGTCTGTCTGGAATTGTGACTTCAGGGACTAGAGGGGACTCAGTACTCCCAGGAGTTCCAGGGGCAGACCCCACAGTCAGTGCCACCCTATCCTTCCAGGGGTATAACAGGTGTACATGGTATATCTGCTCAGGATTTCTATTATCCAATTCATATACTTTGTAATTCCCCAACTCTTTTAACCACTTCAAAGAACCATTTTACTTAGCCAGGAACTTGCTTTCAACAGTGGGAACCAACACCAGGACCCGGTCACCAGATGAGAAAACCCCATTGTATATTCTTTGTTGGGCTTCCTGGGTGTGAACTTCGTGTTCTTCTACAATAGACGTGATCGCTGTAATCCTGTCCTGCATATGATATGCTCAATGACACTTTTGTGGGGTGTCTGCTCCCCCTCCCAGGTTTCCTTGGCTATGTCTAGGAGCTCCCGAGGATGATTCCCATAGAGTAACTCGAATGGAGAGTGCCCCTTAGAGGACTGGGGAAGCTCCACCAGGCCATCAGTATGAGGGTGTGTCAGGGATAAAAACACGCCCACAGCGACTAGATAACCGAGGCGTGCACATGTGTGACTGGGGTACAGAGGGAGTGAGGGGGACTCTGAGCATATAAGGCTAGCCATGATACAATTTCGCAGCCCGCACTACCTCTGGTCACCACTAGAGGGAGACTCTCCTATCCAGCTGGCTGACCACACACAGGCAGATACGAATCTTACATACAATCTTGTGCACTCTAAGGGTTGGGGAGCAGTCTAGCAATCGGCACACCCTTCCAGGATTCCTCCAGCTATCCTACAAGCTAGAACCCCGGTGTTAATCACTCTTCCACTGTCCACACACCCCCACACCAGACACACCACAAACGGTAGCTTGCCACCACCCAACAGTTTGTCGCAGACTGATCTTCTGGGCCACCACACACACACAGATCTCCATCTGGCAGATCTGCTACTTTACAATCTCCATGCAATCTGCCAACACGCAGTGCAATTGCATACACATTGGCAATGAACTTAGACCAAAAGTGGGAGATTTATGCACACCCCCAGATTTATATGGCACATGTACTGGTGGTCCAATCAGAACCCTCCAGCCCAGCAGTGCACACCCCCAGATTAATATGACACACGTACTGGTGGTCCAATCAGAACCCTCCAGGGCCCAGCAGTGCACACCCCCAGATTAATATGACACGTGTACTGGTGGTCCAATCAGAACCCTCCAGGCCCCAGCAGTGCACACCCCCAGATTAATATGACACGTGTACTGGTGGTCCAATCAGAACCCTCCAGGCCCCAGCAGTGCACACCCCCAGATTAATATAACACATGTACTGGTGATCCAATCAGAACCCTGCAGGCCCCAGCAGTGCACACCCCCAGATTAATACAACACATGTACTGGTGGACCAATCAGAACCCTCCAGGCCCCAGCAGTGCCCCCAGCCCTGAATTCTCTCCAGTGAAATCTCCAGTGAAATCTCCTCTCATCAATTACTAGCCGGATTCTCTCTATTACCTCCTGTATGTACAAAACTCCCCCAAATCTCTCCCCTCCTCACCATCCACTAGAAATTGGAGGAATTGTTTCTTCTTCCTGAAATCCAGACCTAGAGAGGAATAGAAAAGAACCAACAAACCCCACAAAGTCTTTTTATAGAGATTTATTCCATCAAATCCAAACTATTCTACACATATTTATTCCATGGAATATGAAGAGATTTTTCTATCAATAATCCCATCAAATCTGCGTGTTTATTGGACTTTATTCCCAGCAATAATCAATCAGGAATCCATGCCAGCAATCATCAGATCAATAGGAATGTTTCCAATATCCAGTGATCACGGTTTGATCCTCCAACATAACCAGTGCACAGAATGATAAATCTATCCCATGAAATGGATCTTATTGATTGGTTGATGTCATTGATTGATCTATTGATTCCCTTCTATGATAGAATAGATTGATTTCTCCATGTATTGATCATCCTCTCCATATATCTCTTCACCTTGTCTAACATCATACAAATCCTGAATGCTATAAATCTCAGTCCTGTCCATGAATTGTATGTGACTCGGGTCTTTATAATACCATATACTGGACTGTTACTTCATTCCCTATTTTTATATCGTCTTCTTACACCTGTCCTGATGAAGTGACACTTTGAAGCCATGAAACGCGTTGATGGTGTATTTTACATTCACTTGTCCAGTAAACACCGACCTTCTGAAGAAAACATTTCAGAGTTTCCTCCTTTACTATGGGGCTCCTCTGCTGACCTCACCCTCATTTTTTCTTGGGGTGAAAGTTCTCCACCGGGATCCAAATCCTGCTTAGTATATGATGATCTGGAATCACAGCTCTCTGCCCTGCCCCCCCCCCACACACTCACTGGGCTGTGGAGGGGGAGGGTGCGGCTGGTCCAGACTCTGATCTCGGGATCTTTCCCCAGTCTGGACCTCCTGAGTGACATCAGCTGACAGCGGGCTTCACCTGAAAACGGGTCACAGGAGTTCAGAATGAACTGCACTCCTCTGATCCACAGGAGAAGTACAGACAAAAGAGCTTTGCTTGAACTTCTCCTTCAAAGAATATGTTCCTCCAACAAGTCCTATTCCTGATCTGTGCCGGCTGTCCCATGTCCTGGTATGAAGATGTCTCCTCTTCTCTCTGTATTATTTCCTTTGTGTGAGATCCCCGGTGATCCTGCCAGTCCCTCTGATTCCCAATTAAAACTGACCACACTAGGCATGAGAGCTCAGCGTGGTCAGTTTTGTAGCTTTGCTGGGAGCTCAGTCTGCTCTCCTCCAATCATCAGACTTGTCTTGACATCTCCCCTCCCTGCACAGCCATTCACTGGGAAGACCAGTGAACTGAAGACAAGTGATCACATGAACAGTAGTAAGGAGAATGTCACTTCCTGATATCATTGCTTACTACTAGTGAAATCTGTGAGTGATCACCGAGGTCACATGGTACAGGGCTATTCCAACAGACTTGTTCCATGTGACAAGCTGTGACCAATCACAGCTCTCACAGTATTTCTTAATGGCTGCAGGAATGCAGCTGGAGAGAAGGAGAAATTATTGCTTTTACAGCCTTTATGGGTGTAAAAAACATAATAATATAAAAAAATAAAAATGTAATTTTTTTTAAAAAAATTATAATTTTTGGTTATAAACTAATTTGGGTTTTTTTTTTACTAAAAAGATATCTGAATACATTTTGGCCACAATTTATGAAGAAAGATTATTTATTTGCAATATTTTATAAGAGAAACACTTTTTTTACAAACTTTTTGGACATTTTCATTTATATAGCAAAAAAAAATAAAAATTCCAGCAGTGAATAAATACCACCAAAATAAAGTTTTATGGGTCTCAGAGTGCGGGAGTGTGACCTCAGGGTGCGGGAGTGTGACCTCAGGGTGTGGGAGTGTGACCTCAGAGTGCGGGAGTGTGACCTCAGAGTGCGGGAGTGTGACCTCAGAGTGCGGGAGTGTGACCTCAGGGTGCGGGAGTGTGACCTCAGGGTGCGGGAGTGTGACCTCAGGGTGCAGGAGTGTGACCTCAGAGTGCAGGAGTGTGACCTCAGGGTGCGGGAGTGTGACCTCAGAGTGCGGGAGTGTGACCTCAGAGTGCGGGAGTGTGACCTTAGGGTGCGGGAGTGTGACCTCAGAGTACGGGAGTTTGACCTCCGAGTGCGGGAGTGTGACCTCAAGTAACACAGAGATTTCCTATTATCGCCGGCTCCATCTAGAGGCCACAATGAGGTGATTTTTCCATCAGTAAAACTAGCCCAATATGATATTATGGCCACTAGATGGAGCCAATGATCATAAGAAATAAAATATGGCCAAAACTCCTCCCAGCTGGAGAATGCTGGTCACATCCGTTCAACATTGTTCTCCATAGACCTCCAAGTGTTTGTGAAATCTCCCACCACAAAATTTACTCAGCCAATCACAGGGCTGGACTCCATTTTTATTCTTCTCCTGCCATCAATGGCCATCCCGGTCCCACACTTCATCCATGTCTTTGGGGGCCTCTGATCTCCTTATGAACTGTTTCTTCTAGAGATGAGCGAATCGAACCAGGCGAACCGGAATTCAATACGAATTTCAGGAAAAATTTGATTCGCGTCGAATCCGAATATTTGCCTACTTCGGGTGCGTGAATCGGATTTTTCCCGATCAGCCGGCAAAAGTGTCCCTGCAGAGAGCTCCGCTATTTCTGACATTTCTCTGACAGTTCCTTCACATGTACAGCGGTTGAAACATTGTATCTATTAGTTTCCATTTAGGATACAGATGTTTCAACCGCTGTACATGTGAAGGAGCTGTCAGAGAACTGTCAGAAATAGAGGAACTCTGCACATACACTTTTTGCCGGTTTGGAATTCTTATTTTCATCCTACTTCTTCTTCTTCATCCTCATCCTCAGAAGAAGAGGATGAGGATGAAGAAGAAGTAGGATGAAAATAAGAAGAATTCCAAGCCGGCAAAAAGTGTATCTGCAGAGCTCCTCTAAGTGTATCTGCAGAATAGAGGAGCTCTGCAGATACACTTTTTGCCGGCTTGGAATTATTTTTATTTTCATCCTACTTCTTCATCCTCATCCTCTTCTTCTTCTTCTGAGGATGAAGAAGAAGAAGAAGAAGTAGGATGAAAATAAGAATAATTCCAAGCCGGCAAAAAGTGTATGTGCAGAGCTCCTCTAAGTGTATGTGCAGAGCTCCTCTAAGTGTATCTGCAGAGCTCCTCTAAGTGTATCTGCAGAGCTCCGCTATTTCTGACAGTTCTGTGACATTCACTCCATACAGCGGTTGAAACATTGTATCTATTTGTTTCCATAAATGGATCCATTTATGGAAACAAATAGATACAATGTTTCAACCGCTGTATGGAGGGAATGTCCCAGAACTGTCAGAAATAGACAGAAACTGTCACAGAACTGTCCTTCTTCTCATCCTTCTCCTTCTTCTCATCCTTCTTCTCATCCTTCTCCTTCTTCTCATCCTTCTTCTTCTCATCCTTCTCCTTCTTCTCATCCTTCTCCTCATCCTTCTCCTTCTTCTCATCCTTCTCCTTCTTCTCATCCTTCTCCTTCTTCTCATCCTTCTCCTTCTTCTCCTCATCCTTCTCCTTCTTCTCCTCATCCTTCTCCTTCTTCTCATCCTTCTCCTTCTTCTCATCCTTCTCCTTCTCCTTCCTCATCTCCAAGGGCATTTAAATTAAAGGTACAGTGTTCTGCACTAATTTAAAGGCTCTCTGAAGCCTAGAAACCCTTTTTATAAGTTAACTTCGTAGCGAATTAATTCGCATCGAATCGAATTTCTTCCTGAAATTCGGCGAATCAGCCGAATCGAATTTTTGAATAATTCGCTCATCTCTAGTTTCTTCCATGATGAAGATCAGCCATGGAGTATATCTGAGGTGTATATCAGGGGGTGCTTCTTCCCCACATGAGAGCTGGGATGTCCAGCAACATTCATCTAGAAGACATTTCCCGCACTCAAGGCACTAATACACCTCCAGGTTTGTGTGGGACCCCTGATGTACAGGAAGACAGGACTTCAGTGAGGAACATTTCCCTCACTCAGGACAGGAAAGTGGCTTCTCCCCCGTGTGAGATCTCTGATGTTTGTGCAGACTGGACTTCTCTGAAAAACATTTCCCACACTCAGGACAGGAAAACGGCTTCTCCCCCGTGTGAGATCTTTGATGTCTGACAAGTTTTGATTTTTCTATAAAACATTTCCCGCACTCAGAACAGGAATACAGCTTCTCCCCAGTGTGAGATCTCTGATGTGTGTAAAGATTTGATGACCTTGAAAAACATTTCCCACACTCAGGACAGGAATACGGCTTCTCCCCTGTGTGAAATCTTTGATGTTTGTGTAGAATGGACTTCTCGGAAAAACATTTCCCGCACTCAGGACAGGAATATGGCTTCTCCCCTGTGTGAGTTCTCTGATGTTTGTACAAACTGGAATGCTCTGAAAAACATTTCCCGCACTCAGGACAGGAATATGGCTTCTCCCCTGTGTGAGATCTCTTATGTTTGTGCAGACTGGAATTCTGTGAAAAACATTTCCCACACTCAGGACAAGAATATGGCTTCTCCCCCGTGTGAGATCTCTGATGTGTGTAAAGACTGTTCTTCTCTGAAAAACATTTCCCGCACTCAGGGCAGGAATATGGCTTCTCTCCCGTGTGAGATCTCTGATGTCTGAAAAGATGGAAGTTTGATAAATAACATTTCCCACACTCAGGACAGGAATACGGCTTCTCACCTGTGTGACATCTTCGATGTGTGTAAAGATTTGACTTACTAGAAAAAGATTTCCCGCACTCAGGACAGGAATATGGCTTTTCCCCCGTATGAGATCTCTGATGTCTGTAAAGATTGGACATCACTGAAAAACATTTCCCGCACTGAGGACAGGAATGTGGCTTCTCCCCCGTGTGAGATCTTTTATGCACATTAAGATAGGATTTAGAACGGAAACCCTTCCCGCACTCAGTACAGGAGAAGCTCTTCCCTGTTGGAAGGCCGGCCCGGTCCCGCACAGTCTGAGGTTCCTCTGGATACGAGGAATCTGATGGTCCATCTACACTGGGTGGTGCCGGATGGACATTGGAGGGAGCCGGGTTTTCTCCTGGACTATACTGTGTGATGTCCTCATCTTCTACTTTCCAGTCTGGAGACAAAGTGAGACAATCCTCGGAGGTTTTCCTCATCTCCCGGCCATGGACTAAAATACAAAGACAAAGAGGATTACTAAACAGGAGCTGATTGGTTCCCCCAAACCAGGACTCCACCCACATCAGGCAGCTTGGTCTCTGAGGAGCTTACAATTCCACCCTCAAGGGAACTAGGAAATGGCTCCTCTGATCTCCTACCAGGTCATTTCTTTATTCATGGACCTTAGTCAGAGAGTGAGGAAACAACCAGAACTGATACATAAATTGTGTCTGCAGCACAGAGAAGGAAGATTATCCGAGAGAAATCCAGGAATACAGGACGGGGAACACAGCTCAGGAAAGTGACCAGGGGATTACAGGCTGATATCACCCAGTCCCCGCCCTACTCTGGACCAATCAGTGAGCAGTATGGGTGGAGGAATGGATTTAGTGTTCATGACCCACCTGTGCTGATCTCTGTAGGAGTGTCCTCCTCTATAAATGTCCCCGTTATTCCATCCTCCTCCATAGACTGCTGATCATCCCTCACATACGCCTCTTCTTCTTCTGCTTTCACCTCAAATTCTATATCGATTGGATCTCCACTCTAAATCAAGGAAATGAGAGAGAATATCACATAAAAAATCCACACATCATCTTTACAAGTCAATGCTCTAGATGCTCCATCCCACCAACCTTGTAGTAGTGAGGGATGGTGTGACCTTCCTGTGTGGAATCCCGGGAATACAGAGGATGGGGACATCTCTCTGGTGGGTTCCTGGTATTAGGTGGCTCCATCATCTCCTTGTGTCCTTCTGAAAACTCCTCCATCACTCCATACTCCTCATCCTCCTCTTTATACTCTTCTTTAACATCAATATTATCATCCCCGAGGATTCCACTCTGAAAGATATAATAAAACATTCATTGTAACAAACATGCTGTGTATAAATCACAACTACCAATAATTGTCATCATCTACCTGATGGTGGTGAGGGATGGTGTGACCTTCCTGTGTGGAATCCCGGGAATACAGAGGACGGGGACATCTCTCTGGTGGGTTCCCATGACTGGATCCATCTGTAGGAAACACACACACTGACTGAATCCATTGTTTCTATGTGTTTATCAGATGATGGGGGATCTAGGTGGATCCTCCGTACTGCTCTCTCCTTTACAATAAAGTCTCCTCTTACCCGGTGATGTGAGGGGCGGCTGATTGTCCATCATGACGTCCTTGTAGAGATCCTTGTGTCCTTCTAAATACTCCCACTCCTCCATGGAGAAATAGACAGTGACACCCTGACACCTTATAGGAACCTGACACACACAATGATACAGTCACCATCCAGACACATCCCTTGTCTGTTACTGGAGAATGTCCCAGAATTCCCGGCACCGCTCACCTCTCCTGTCAGCAGCTCAGTGATCTCTCTGGTGACTTCTAGAATCTTCTTCTTCTTTCTCTCTTCTATCAGGGAGGGAGGTGGAGGCAATGTGATGTCATATGATCTCCAGACTTCACAGGAGGAAAACTCTACATCTGAACACAAATAGTCACATCAAATGATATTCCCAGAATCCTCCTCACCTCTCCATTCAGGTCTCCATTTTATTAAAGCCCCACTTCAGGCTGAGGTATAATTCCCCCCCACAGGACCCCCACACTACGCAGGGTATAAGGAATTCTGACGTCATTATACACAATGCAGGACCAACAGTTCTGGTTTGCTTATGAGGATGCCAAGGGTTCTCCCACATCCTAATACCATAGAATAAAAAGAAAGGAGCCAAATGGAGGGACATCGGGAGGAGGGGCTGTGAGGTCAGTGTGATGTCATAAGATTCTCTGACTCTGGATGGAGGGACATTGGGAGGAGGAGCTGTGAGGTCAGTGTGATGTCATAGGATTCTCTGACTCTGGATGGAGGGACATTGGGAGGAGGAGCTGTGAGGTCAGTGTGATGTCATAGGATTCTCTGACTCTGGATGGAGGGACATTGGGAGGAGGAACTGTGAGGTCAGTGTGATGTCATAGGATTCTCTGACTCTGGATGGAGGGACATTGGGGGGAGGAGCTGTGAGGTCAGGGTGATGTCATAGGATTCTCTGACTTTGGATGGAGGGACATTGCTCAGCCAATGGGAGATGATCTCAGCATGACTTCCATCATGAAGGAGATGAGGGGGAGGGGAGAAAGTCACTGAAGGTGACCATAGATCCATGGAAATTCAGCTGGTTCAGCAGGGATCGCTCACATTTCCATCCATGTGTGGCCACTGCCGGATAAAAGCCACTCCCCCAGCAGCTGCAGCCAATAGCTTCAGTGCTGATCTGTGTATTCTGAGAGCGGAGGAGTCCCCCCATTGTCAGAATACAAGAGTGCAGCGGGGAGGATTCCCCCATCCACCTCCAATGTGTGGATGGGGGAATCACTTCAGTTTTTATGCTCATCCCGCTGGCTGAACGATAAAACTGAACCATGTAGGCCAGCTTTGGGAGCAAATATATTATCATCAACTCCTCCCCCTGAAGGGGTTCATCTACGTATTACCTCCTCTGCCGCCAGATCCAGGAATGTCTCCTCTCTACTTCCTTATTCATGTAACTTCCTGTCTTTGCCTGACCTCACCTCCTGTCTGTACCTGACATCACTTCCTGTCTGTACCTGACATCACTTCCTGTCTGTCTTCCATAGAGACTTCCTGTGTGGGTAGAAGTGAGATCCCCACCTTGTGGAGCTCAGAGGAACTGCAGCCCCGAGAAGCGTCTGGTAGTGTGACCCCAGCTTGTGCTGGGTGTGTATGGACTGTAGATCCTTATAGAGGGGTCACCTCCACTCCCACCAAGGGGGCCAGAAATATATGACTGCCTAGTCCAGCCTTTAGCAGCCATTTTTCTTCCAAAGGTTTCTAGGGGTTCCATGAAAAATTAGGGGTTTTGATTTACATGTAAAATCTATTTTTTGGAGTACATCATGGGACTAGTGATGGGCTGAACACCCCCCTATTCGGTTTGCAGTAGAACATTTGAACCTAAAGAAAGTTTGACTGTGAACTTCAAACCCAGGGTTTCACTCAGCGGTACCGTACCACATAGGGTTGCCACCTGTGTGGGTTGTGAATGATGGGTGCGGGTTGTGAATGACGTGTCTGGGTTGCGAATGATGTGTCTCAGTTGTGAATGATGTGTCTCAGTTGTGAATGACGTGTGCGGGTTGTGAATGATGTGTCTAGGTTGTGAATGATGTGTCTGGGTTGTGAATGACGTGTGCGGGTTGTGAATGACGTGTGCGGGTTGTGAATGAAGTGTGCGGGTTGTGAATGACGTGTGCGGGTTGTGAATGACGTGTGCGGGTTTTGAATGACGTGTCCGGGTTGTGAATGACGTGTCTGGGTTGTGAATGACGTGTGCGGGTTGTGAATGACGTGTGCGGGTTTTGAATGACGTGTCCGGGTTGTGAATGACGTGTCTGGGTTGTGAATGACGTGTGCGGGTTGTGAATGACGTGTGCGGGTTTTGAATGACGTGTCCAAGTTGTGAATGACGTGTCCGGGTTGTGAATGACGTGTCTGGGTTGTGAATGACGTGTGCGGGTTGTGAATGATGTGTGCGGGTTTTGAATGACGTGTCCAAGTTGTGAATGACGTGTCCGGGTTGTGAATGACGTGTGTGTTCTGTTAGTTGATCCTGCTCAGATGCTCACACACAGTAGATAGTAGCAGACATTTATTAGGTGCTCCTAGCTGCCATTAAACATGTGTCCCCTTCTAGAACTACAACCAAAGAGAGTCAATAACACAGTTGTACCAGTATCTAAGTAGTGAGACCCCTAGAGGCCATACACAGCATATAACATATTGCTACATCCTTTCTCTTTTAAATAAAAGAACAATGAAATATAACAAACACAAAATGGTGAAGTAGAACATAGCTATAAGTTAGATATAATCCTTGAGGTGAGCCGGCTTTCTGATTGTTCTGCCAGCTCGCGTAACATATGAGGTTTCTTCACAGAAATCTTGGTGTTCTTCTGATTCTGGCAGTCTATTTTCTGGGACTGTCTCTCTCTGCCTAGAGACCTCCCTATGCTCCTCAGCAGTCCCTGTTTCTTTGTTGCTGGTATTCATAGTCTCATCGCTTTGAGTGTCCATATACTGTTCCCAGGGCCCTGTATCATCTCCTTCTTGTGTTTTTCTCAGATGTCTCCGATTTCTCCTCCATCTTCTTCCTTCCTCTGTTATAATTTCATAGGACCGTGGTCCCAATTTCTGTACAACCTTCGCTTTTTTCCAGTGTTTGTCATATTTGCCTATTGGCTGAATCCATACATTTTCATTGCTCTGGAGAACAGGCAGATCTTTTGCAGATTTATTATAATAGAAAGCTTGCCTATCTTGATTCTTCGTTAGTTTGGCTTTAACATTGCCCACAAGCTTTGGCTTTAGTAGTTGACCTGCAGTTGGTAGGAGAGTCCTTGTACGTCTACTCATAGGCCGCTGTGCTGGACTGGTGTCTAGGCCTTGTGTGGGTGTGTTTCTGTGGTCCAGTATAGACAGGTATATCTCTGTACCTGCCTGTTTTGCCTTTTGCAGGAGTCTTTTGGCTGTTTTTAATGCTGACTCGGCTTTACCATTACTCTGTGGATATCCAGGAGATGATGTCTGGTGCTCAAATTCCCACCTCTCCCTGAATTTTTTGAATTCTTCCGATGTAAATTGAGCGGCGTTGTCAGAGAACACAATATCCGGAATGCCATATCTGGCAAAATGGGCCTTGAGTTTTTTAATTACTGTTTTGGCCCTTGTGTCCTGTAAGTAGTCTATCTCCCAGAAGTTGGAAAAATAGTCCACAGTTACCAGATATTCCTTGTCGTTCCACGTGAACAGATCTGTTCCTACTTTTGACCATGGTCTGTTTGGAATTGGATGTGGTTGCAATGTCTCTTTCGGTTGCTTATCATTGCACGATGCACATATTTCACACTGTGCTATAAAGTTTTTTATGTGGTCATTCATTCCAGGCCAATAAACATATTCTCGTGCACGACGTAGACATCCTTCTACACCTAAGTGAGTCGAGTGCAATCTTTCTATAATGTCTCTTCTAAGTGATTGTGGTATGACAGCTCTTTCTCCTTTAAAGATGATTCCATGCTGCACAGAGAGTTCATCTCTTATGTGAAAAAATGGAGAAACCTCCATTGGAGCATGCTGCTTGTGTTTTGGCCATCCCTTCAAGATGACAGTCTTTAGGATCTGTAGAGTTTTATCTTCCGCTGTGCCGGTTTGTATTTGTTTCAGTCAGTCTTTTGAGACAGACAGATATTCACACATATTGATGCTTTCAATGTCTTTTTCTTCTTCATTTGTGATGGGTAAGTAAGCTCTGCTTAGGGCATCTGCAATCAGTAAATCCTTCCCTGGACAGTAACAAATGTTAAAATCCTATTTCTGAAGCCTTAACAGCATACGCTGCAGTCTTTTTGGGGCATTCAGTAGTGGCTTCTTTGTAATACTTTCTAAAGGCTTGTGATCTGAATGCCCCACCACTTGTGGACCGTAGGTGTACTGGTGAAATTTCTCTAACCCAAATACTACGGCTAGTAGTTCCTTCTCGATTTGAGCATATCCTTGCTCTGTTAGAGTTAACGCTCTGCTTGCATATGTGATTGGCTGTTTATCCTGCATTAGTGTGGCTCCAAGGCCGGTTTCTGAGGCATCACATTGTACTACCACTGCTTGATCTGGATCAAAATATTTTAGCGTTGCTGCGTCTGCAATAGCATTTTTCACTGACTGAAAAGCAGTTTCATGGCTTTCTGTCCATTCCCAGAGTACGTCTTTGTGAGTTAGCTGTCTCAGTGGCTCACACATGTCTGATAAATGCTTGCAAAATTTGGAAAGATAATTCACCATGCCCAGGAATCGTTGTACTCCACGTATATCTGTAGGTGTCGGCATGTCCTGTATCGCCCTCACCTTCTCTGGATCGACTTTAACACCATTTGAGGTAAGATGTCCAATATATGGTACTTCTGTCATTTTTAGTTTGAATTTTTCCAGGTTCAGTTTGATTTATTTTTTTCTACATCTGTCTAAGAATTGTATCATCTTTTTATCGTGATCCTTTGTTGCGGATTCTAGATCATCACCTTCCCCAACTATTAGTATATCGTCTGCTATTATTTTTACTCCAGACAGTCCTTCCAAAGCTTGCATCAATTTTTGTTGGAACACTTCTGGAGCCGGGCTTACTCCCATTGGCATTCTAAGCCACTTATAGCGTCCAAATGGGGAAGAAAATGCTGTTAATAAACTTGATTCTTTATCCAGTTCCACGTGCCAGAACCCATTTTTCACATCACATACCGAAAATATTTTAGCCTTTGATAGATCTGGTAGAATATCTTCTATTGTTGGCATTGGATAGTGATTTCTTTTAAGGGCCTTGTTCAGTGGCTTAGGATCAATGCATATTCTTAACTTGCCTGATGGTTTTTTCACTATCACCAAACTGCTGATCCAGTCTGTGCTTTCCTGTACTGGTGCTATCATACCTCTGCTGTGCAAATCCTGCAGTGCTTTCCTGTACTGGTGCTATCATACCTCTGCTGTGCAGATCCTGCAGTGCTTTCCTGTACTGGTGCTATCATACCTCTGCTGTGCAGATCCTGCAGTGCTTTCCTGTACTGGTGCTATCATACCTCTGCTGTGCAGATCCTGCAGTGCTTTCCTGTACTGGTGCTATCATACCTCTGCTGTGCAAATCCTGCAGTTCCTCTTTAAGCGGTTGCATTAAGGCTACAGGCACTCTTCTTGTAGGCAGTCTGGTAGCCTGTATTGTGTGATCAATTTCTAGTTTGTATTTACCTTCCAGGCACCCATCACCTTCAAATAAATCAGCATACTCTGTTTTTATGTGGTGAAAATCCAAAATGTATTCTGCCTTTTGTGTAGGATTTTGAGTATTGTCAGAAACTTCCAGAGCCATGATGTTATGGGACTGCACCTTTATTAAGTCCATAGCCTGAACTGCTTTAACTCCCAGCAAAGGAATGTGATCGTCCTCTGTGCTGTCCTCGTCTGTGTCCTGGGTCACTGTGTGGACTTGTCTGTACTGTTTGCTGGTTTTGAATCTGCACACAGCTGAAAAGTGGTTCATCTTGCCACAAGTCCTGCAGGACTCCCCATACGCTGGACATTTCTCTTTGTCTCTTTCATGTCTTTTGCCACAGTATTTACACTGGACTGAGCTCACAGGGAGCCTGGACCTTGCTCTGCCTTTCACAGATACTGCATGTACTGAGGCATCACTGGTGCCCTCCATCATCTTCAGCCTGTCTTTAGTCAGCTCTGCAGCCCTGCAGATTTGTATACATTTCTCCAGCGCCAGCTCTTCCTCCCTCAGTAATCTTTCTCTGAGGTGAGAGTCTCTGATGCCACACACTATCCTGTCTCGGATAAGGGAGTCCCTGATGTCCCCAAATCCACAGGTTGCAGCCAGTCTCCTCAGCTCTGTCACATATCTGTCCACACTGTCCCCAATCTCCTTATTCCTTGAGAAGAACTTGTATCTCTCCACCGTCTCATTCTTTTTGGGGTCACAGTGCTTATCAAATGCTTGCAGTATGTCTGTCAGTGCCATGCCGTCTGTGAACAGGGTCTCGGCTAGTTCTCTGCCTTTTTCCCCAATCAAGTAATAAAACAGCTTTACTTCCCTCTGCTCATCTCTGGGTGCCACTGTCAGGTCCACATACAGAGTAAACTCTTCCTTCCAGTGTCTCCATGTCTGTGAGAGATTGGAAGAAGTGACATCCAGTCTCTGAGGGGGTTTCAGGCCACTCTCCATAGTGCAGTCTGATAGGGACTCTGTACTTACAGTTGCTGATTCTCTGTACAGTTCCAGTGTCACACAATCTGTATTTGTAGACAGAAGACTTGCTATTCAGAGGTTCAGTGCCCAGCTGCCACCATGTTCTGTTAGTGGATCCTGCTCAGATGCTCACACACTGTAGTTAACAGGAGACATTTATTAGGTGCTCCTAGCTGCCATTATACATGTGTCTGCCCTAGAACTACAACCAAAGAGAGGCAATAACACAGTTGTACCAGTATCTAAGTAGTGAGACCCCTAGAGGCCATACACAGCATATAACATATTGCTACATACATGATTGGGAGCGCTGGACTGGAATGACGTTTTCTAAAAGAGGAAACTTTTAAACCTAAGACTTGGGAACACCTCTGGTATGATCATCGTAAATAGATGACATGCCCAAATGAAGGAGAGGCTTGGAGTATATGGCTGTTAGAGTCAATGAGTAGGGAGGCAGGGAATGTTTGTAATATGGAATCTAAAGAGAAATCATTCCAAACAACACTTGAAAGTAGATGTATGAAGGAACAGTCACAAAAGTCTAATCCCCAGAATTGTGGCAATGATGAACAAGGGGACAATGAGCAACCCTCAGGACTGGGGCCTTATTGTCTTGGAAATTCGCTTTAACGAATTTCTCCTTACCGTGAGTACTCGCAGTTGGATGCGCAGAAATCCCCCATAAAGCTGTGTGAATTTCGCTTACCACGACTGCAGCCAAACTACACGATTCCTGCCCATCCAAATACTTTGGTCCTGTTGATTTGTAGGTGATGGAGCTCCGTTACCCTAGAATGATCACACGACACTCTAAGGCTGGTTGCAATCCACATAAGGGGCCCGCTTTAGACCCAGCTCTCAGTTTTTATTAAAAATACACACATGCCCCCCACATGAATAAAGTCAAACCCCTCCCACCGAACAATGCAATGGGGATTGCCTATACAGAAGATGTACATTCCAATTGGAGCATAGCCTTTCCTATTATCTATCACTGGTCCTCCCCCATGAACCTTCTGAGGTCAGCAGACTTCCTCCCCTTCCCCCCTATGAGCCATCTGAGGTCATATTTCCTGTCCTACTAGCTTCTATTGGTATGTAAAATTCTCTGCACAAGCACTCCCTAAAAATATCAGTCTGTACCTGGATGGGCCCGATACGATCTTTATTAAAACACATCCATCCCAGATACAGTTCAGATTAGTAATGGGTTGTAAGATATGCACAAGCCTACACGTGGAGTTCACACCGCTTGCGCATTGCGTTATGAAGCCCACGTGGTACCATGCTGCTGATATGTGGATACAGGCCCACGGTCTACTGACAGCAGCATTCGCATGGAATGCCGTGGTGGTATACACGCCGGTCTATAAGCGCAGATCTGCCATCTCATCCATTACCAAGCCGAGTACTGTAATACATACATTGTACATGCGCATGGCCCAATTGCAGCCTTCAGAGCTTTAATTAAGCCACACGAGAGACATATGAATAACACGAATATATGACACATTTAAAGTTCGACCAACAATACAAAATTTCCATGACATTCCCTCCTGTTTTATCATATTCTCCTCGTGTCCCTTCTTGATCTTCTTCAGCTTGATGGGTGTAGTCTCAAACTTCAAAGAGTTCCTGTAGTTGTCCCTGAGAATAAAGCTCCACGGGGTACCTGAAACAACAAGACCCGACGCAGACTCGACGCAAACAGGCTTGATTGAAGCGATGATCCTCAAGAGCGTTGGAACCTTCACTACAGGAAGGCTCTTGCAAAAACCACAAACAGACTTGTGGTATGAATAAAGCTTGTGATCCCACGGTGGTCTGGGGAGATCCAGCAACAGATTCTCAAATTGCCCCTGCAGACGGGGCCACACAAGGCTGGTCTCGTCCCAGACAGTTTTCCAAATCGCAGACACAAACCATGATGAGGCTTGAAGCTTGCTTGAAGGTCTTGGAGAATGTGGTCTTCAGAGAGATAAATTAGAGGGAAGCCAGGACGTAATCTGTAGAGAAGGTGGTTGGTTGGTGAGGTCTTCCTCCGATCAGTGGTTGGAGTGGGATCCCAGGAGCGGGCATGGAGATGTGGTCGTCTGCCCGAGCTTGGTTTACACGGTCGATGAGGCAACAGGAACATCTCACCGCGGCATATAAAAGGCAGATGAAAAAGAGAAGCATCAGGATATACACTCCCACTTCCTTCAACCAAGATCCGATGGAGAACAGGAAATCTCCCAATCCTCCCAAACCCTTGAACGGATTCCAACCCTCACTAGCTATAGCTCTAGCTTTTCCCTGTAGTTCACTAACTTTGTCCATATGGGCCTGGACCTTGTCATCGGTGTCTTCTATCCAAGTACAACAATCCTCTCTGATGAACTCACAGAACCCCCCTTTGGCGGCTAAAAGATAATCAAGGGCCATCTTCTCCTGAAGCACTAAAATTCCCATCTGCCGTTGTTCTTGGGCAATTTCTCTGACAGCCTCTACGGTCTCGTTAAACATACTATCCACGATGACAGAAAAATTGTTCAGGCGCTTCATAAGTTCTATTCCCCATCCTGTCCATGAGGGGAACCAAGCCCATGCCTGGTCGCCCTCAGAGAACAGTTCCCTGCGAACTCTCCCTGCCATCCTTACCTTCTTGTGGACCATCAACTCTTCATGGTCCATCACTACATAGGATGCGGGGACTAGCTTTATGAGGGCACACAAACCTTTCGCGTTCTGGGGAAATGTTCTATAGGCTGCCGAACCACACAGAAAATAGTATGGACCTGTCAGAGCAGAACAGGAGGAGTTCCTCGTTCGGCCTCTGGCACTGAGCAACAGTTGCACAGACTGGGGGATTGCTCCCTCAGTCTGCACATCACATCCGTCCTTCCAACACACGTGGTCTGGTCGGTCAGTGTGGTTACTCAGAAGGGAAGTCTGGTTAGTCAGATTGACAGTTATACCTCCCTCACAGGTGGTAGTCCCAACAAACTTGTTACCTGTGCCAAAGCTGATGTTAAAGCACACCTGAGGGCTGCCTAGCTGTCCAGTTACCCATAATGGACTGACGAGGGTCCTACAGGAGCTAGAGCTAATATTGGTGCTGAAACTGATGTTACCTGACAAAAATGTGTCATTAAGTTCTACCGACAAATGTCTACGTGGGGGCTGACCAGGGGTCCCTTGCTTTTTCATGCCGACGCGGATGTCATATAGGGCATGAACAGCGGCCATTGCGGACATGTGATGACTGGGTGGGGGCTTAGAGCATACCCAACAGTTGGTTTTGTTGGCGGTTCTAGCTAAACGCAGGTGCATTTTAAATAAAAGGTTGGGGTATCTGCCGTCTTTTCCTCCGTTCACACACATGTATGACATACAAACAAAAAGAAAAAGGAAAATGACACCCCTCATTCTCTGGTGTAGCTGAAAAGCTTCTTGCAGTGGCTTGCGTGCACCCAGTTGTCTCGTCCCTTGAGTTTGAGTGAGGTAGGTGTCGTCAGCTGGACTTGGTATGGTCCGGTGAACCGTGGCTCGAGTCCGGTTCTTTGATGTTTCTTTAGGACGACCCAATCACCTGGCTCAATAGAAAGAACACCTGTTATTGATCGGGGAGCGATTCGCGAACCCGATGGTGTATCTTCTGCAGCTCCCGTTGCAGAGATTGCACATAACCTGTAAGCTGTGAATGCAAAGACGACAACTGTTGAGGAAAGTACAACCCTGTTTTGGGAGGTCCCCCAAACAACACCTCGTAGGGTGACAGCCCATGTGGTTGCCGAGGGGCATTCCGGATGGAATAGGGGGCAATGGGGAGACACTCAGGCCTAGGTTTTTGGGTATCGGAAGACGTTCAACCTTACCGCTACTCTCGGGGTGATATGGGGTGTGTCGCCGCTGACTCCAGTTCCACCAAAGAAATGCAGTCGTGTCCTTTGGAAGAGAGATTAGTAGTGGACAAAGAAGACATGTTAGCAGAAGAGGTGTTAGTATTGTTAGTCGTGTTGCAAAATTCAGCACTGTCATTTCTGTCCTCCCCCCCCTTCTCATCTTCCGACACAGGAAGAAGAGAAGCTGGGTTAAGAATAGTGCATCGTTTGATAGTGAGGTTAGTAGGGGTTAGGAGGGCTTTCCCCTGAGAGGGGTACCTTGCCTTGGATGTCCTGTTTTTGCAGGACCGTTCTTGCTGCACCGGTGTCAGTGAGGCAAGGGAGGGGATATTTTAATTCCTCTAGAAAAAGATGGATCTGGGCCGACACCGATTTGTCAACTTCCTATGAGAATTCATAGGAGTTACTTACCATGGTGGTCATAGGGGCGGAGGACTCATCAGGAATGAACTGCCACCGACCTTTAGGTAATTGGGGACAGCTCCTCCTCATGTGCCCCGTTTGGTGGCACTGGAAGCACCTGGGTGGGGGCCTATCCTTCCTGTGACCCAGATCCCTTGGTTTTTCGTGTGGGGTCTGGGACATAAGAACTTTGGCCTTGTCTTGTTTTCTTCTATCCATTTCCCTCTCTATTGCCGCAAGAGTGGAAAGGATAGCAGGGATAGACATCTCATTACATTCGGGTCGGGCCAGAACCAGCCTTTCCCGAATTTTAATATTGATGCCTTCCAAAAATTTGGCCCGCAACAGAATGTGCGTCGCGGTCACCTTTACCCCTTCAGTTGGAGCATCAGGTCCAACTTCCAGATCCGCATCCAGTGCCGTCTGCTTGAGACGGCGCCAGAAGCAGGCGCTTTCCTCATTAGGACCCTGGGTGAGCTTCATCATGTCCGTAGTAGAGGTAGCACCATACATTTCTGGAAGCTTTGCCTTTAGCTGTGTACAGAACTCTTTGTCCCCTGAAGTCATCTCCTCATGCGTGGTTATAGAGCACCCTGCAATCACTGTACTGGCCACTTCCATGCCCACCTTTGCCCGTAGGATCTGTGCACAATCTGACCCGCTCATACCATAGCTGAACTGGTTTTGTCCAAACATTCGAGCAAATCCTCTCGGATTGACTCGATAGTCCGGGAGCTCAGCCAGAATAATGCGGATCTCTGCCGGGGTGAAAGGGACATGCCAAACTACCCGTTCCCCTAAAGTCCGTTCCCCCCGTGCATTGGGAGGACCTTCAAATTGCTGCACCCTGACTGGATAGGCCTCGGTCCGGGAAGAGTGCAAGGGCTGGCCCAGCTTCATCGGTGGGCTTAGATTAACCACCTCGCTTACTGCACCTTCAGGTTTGAGGTCCCTCAGATCAGGGTATAGCTGGGGGGCAGGGGTCTGATCAGTGGTTCGTAGCGCTTTGATGCAATCCGCCCTGTTTTTTAACCGGGTGTCTATTCCCCTTGATTCACAGATAGTCTGCAAATCGGTTGTTGAGTAGGCTTCATAGTTGGAAACAGAAGGAGCTGGGGTGAAGCAGGGAGAAGGGAGAGGTAGAGGCAGAGGCTGAGGCATAGAGACAGAAGACACAGAAGGTATGTCAAGAGTGACGTCACTAACAGAAGAGACAGGTGCAGTTATACTTATCTCAGCCACTGTTGGTTGTTGGAGAACCCCAGCAGACCCTGATCCTGCCTGCCTTAGTAGAGTCAGCCCTGAAAGAGCTTCCTCCACCTCTGACACTGGATCCTCCTGTTTTATTCCCTCTGGAGGCCAGGTATACATCACCTGGTTCTTCCGGACAGACACCAGTTTATGTATGCCCTGCTTCCCTAATCGGATTGACCTGTGAAGCCATAGCTGTGCGATCTCTAGTTCTGACGCCTGCATCCGTGGTTCAAATTCAGAGATGAATTTTTCCCACCTCCATGCGTCAAATGTACCTTCCCGGGGAATTTCCCATCTGGTACCCTTCGACCATTTATTCCACCTTTTGAGGGGTTCTGTAGACTTCCCCCCCAAACTCACCTTCATCAGTTGTGCAGCTGTCCTTACCCTGAAGAGGGCTGCTTCCCCCTCTCTCTTCATGGACTGACTACTGCCCATCGTGACTAGTCACTGGTATATATCCCGCGTCCGGGTACCTGTTTACCCCCTGGAGCACTCGGTGGGATCCTACCGAGAGGCCTGATTCCACCACTTTCCCAGCACAGCGTAATTTATGTGATACTTATCGATCACCCGAAGCGCATCAAGTGGCGGTCAGACTGAGAGCACACCTCCCACTCCCACAGCGCAATTTGTGTGATCCTGACCACCCGAAGTGTTTGTGGTGACCAGGACTTCCCTGGACCGCCCACTCGCACAGCGTAATTTATGTGGCTCTCATCACCCACTGTGTTTGGCAGGCCACACCGCACAATGATGAAAGTGGCTTTTCTCTCCCTGCACACAGAAGCTAACACAAGTCAAAACAAAAAGAGGGGTTCTTGGATGTTACTTAGGGGTCACTGGTTGGGCAGAAACCTACTAACTGACCTTTAGGAAATTTGTGTAAAGAAAAAAACTTTCCTAATACACACAGAAAAAAAAAACTCTTTTCAACCTGAAAAACTGTTAAAAAGGACAAAGTGGATCCTTATGAAAAACACGGGACGTTTCACAGTAAAACAATTACACAGAGGTAAACCGAAAAACTGCGCCAAAAGTAACCTTGTTGCTGACGCAAAAATCACTCCTATCAGCACCGCTAAACGATCTGCGCTACACACGCAATCTTTACTGCAACCACCTAGAACCGTTTACACAAAAAGTCTGCTGGACGTGAAACACGCGACACAGCAGCTTAAAACAAACCCGCTTTACAATAAGGAACTACTTTTAACAGGAAAAACACAAGAAAAACATAATCACTATACAAGAAATCTATGTGCAAAAACCCAGACTACACCGCGCTCATTAAATGTGGAACACGTGAAGGGAAACCTCGCTTAATACACTTTAAATTGGCTGGCAATACGCAAATTTAAAGCTAAAAGCAAACAAATGAAACTGTAAAAAATTTGGATTAAAAACACAATATGGGTCAAATGCATATAGGAAACTTCATGCACATTGCATAGAGATTACTGCACATATGGTAGCCAACGAAATGGCCACCAAACAAAAGGAGTCCATGTGGTTTAGTCAAGAAAATGACCCCCCACAGAGGAGCACATGGCAGATACTAGAATGACCCCCCACAGGGAAGCACATGGTAACGCTAGAATGACCCCCCACAGGGAAGCACACGGCAGCCTCTAGCCTCAAAATTGCCTCTTACATAAAACAGACGTTTGGACAGAACATACACTGGACAATTACACAACAATATGAAGCACACATACAACACAATTTGGGCACAATCACAGAACGGACATAAAACACCAACATATCACACTAACATGCACATGTAACAGAAAGGACCCCCTGCTGCATGCTTGCTGGGAGCAGTAGTACCACAAAACATTGTACAGATCACATACACACAGAGATCTTACAACAGTTAACAATTAACCTAAGCCTTTCAGCACTGTAATAATTACCTCACGTGGAGGGGGTAAAGCAATCACCACAGTACCTACAGCCCACAAATACTTACCTAACACTATGCAACAACTTTTACCCACTAAAACATATACCCGTTTAATTTTTGGTTGGAAGATTTTTAAACTTGACCAAATCCAGCCAACCAAAACCCACCCCTCCTGCTGCTCTCAGCAGAGACAAACCCTCGTCTTTTCACCCACAAATCAAGAGTTTAGGACAAAAAATGAGGTCCTTGCCAAGCGGTATTTCTTGTTAGCTAACAGAGAGCGAAATCAGCCACACGAACACGCAAAAAGCGATCCTCTTAATGGCAGAGAGACCTGAAATGTGCCGGCATACTTTTTGCTAGTTCATGATGGCCATTCCCCCCTCGTTCTAGGTTAGCTACGCAAGAATACGCGTTAGTATCCACCAGGCTCGCCAAACTGTCTTGGAAATTCGCTTTAACGAATTTCTCCTTACCGTGAGTACTCGCAGTTGGATGCGCAGAAATCCCCCATAAAGCTGTGTGAATTTCGCTTACCACGACTGCAGCCAAACTACACGATTCCTGCCCATCCAAATACTTTGGTCCTGTTGATTTGTAGGTGATGGAGCTCCGTTACCCTAGAATGATCACACGACACTCTAAGGCTGGTTGCAATCCACATAAGGGGCCCGCTTTAGACCCAGCTCTCAGTTTTTATTAAAAATACACACATGCCCCCCACATGAATAAAGTCAAACCCCTCCCACCGAACAATGCAATGGGGATTGCCTATACAGAAGATGTACATTCCAATTGGAGCATAGCCTTTCCTATTATCTATCACTGGTCCTCCCCCATGAACCTTCTGAGGTCAGCAGACTTCCTCCCCTTCCCCCCTATGAGCCATCTGAGGTCATATTTCCTGTCCTACTAGCTTCTATTGGTATGTAAAATTCTCTGCACAAGCACTCCCTAAAAATATCAGTCTGTACCTGGATGGGCCCGATACGATCTTTATTAAAACACATCCATCCCAGATACAGTTCAGATTAGTAATGGGTTGTAAGATATGCACAAGCCTACACGTGGAGTTCACACCGCTTGCGCATTGCGTTATGAAGCCCACGTGGTACCATGCTGCTGATATGTGGATACAGGCCCACGGTCTACTGACAGCAGCATTCGCATGGAATGCCGTGGTGGTATACACGCCGGTCTATAAGCGCAGATCTGCCATCTCATCCATTACCAAGCCGAGTACTGTAATACATACATTGTACATGCGCATGGCCCAATTGCAGCCTTCAGAGCTTTAATTAAGCCACACGAGAGACATATGAATAACACGAATATATGACACATTTAAAGTTCGACCAACAATACAAAATTTCCATGACATTATGCAGTTACCCAGTCCTTGCCAGTGCAATTCTCAAGCACTGATATGGACTGTTATCAGTTGATGAAAGGGGGAGAGCCACAAGGTAAGGCCCAAAGACTGTGAGGAACAGGAAAAGAATGAGGAAAGCAGAGGCGTTAGTCGGGGAAAGGCCAGACTGGAGTTAGAAGAAGATACAAAATCAAAGCCTAGCGGGAAAAGTTATAGTAAGCTCCACTGATCTTTGCTGCCTGTTGGATGGCTAAGCAATATGAACATCTGAAGTTGCAAAACGAATCCCTTAAGGAAGCTCTTCAAATACCCAAAAGTGACCTGAATAGTTTAAACATTTCTGTAACTAATTCTGATGCGAGCCACCAACAGCTAACAAGAGATACCAAGAGATTACAGGAGGAAATGGATGAGTTAGTAGAAAGATTGAAGAATGCAGAAAGTGAATTGAATGAATTCTGTGGACTGCCAGAAGCAGATCGCTCATTTTCCCGTTAGAGTAGATGATAAAAAGACTGATGTATTTGTGAATTCAGTGGGAAATCCTCCGCCCCTCGTGTATGTGACAACATCTGTAATCTCTGGATGGTGGGAGCGATTGTAAAGCTGCCCCTTCATCTTGTACACAGCCAGGAAACATTGCTAATCAGGTGTCAGTCACTGAATATTCTCTGTCTAACACAAAGCCTTTAGTTCATAGATGCCGGACCACCTTAGAAAAGATCAAATGTTCTGCATGGGGATTATTTGGCTACATTGCTGGATTTTGTCGTTCCTCTTCTGCTAGAAAGGTAGTGAAACAAAATCCATACAGGACAATAAGGCGTGATGTAGAAGTGTATTCAGCACGCTTTGGTACATGGCGGAGGTGTAATCAGTATGAACGGCCGAGATCACGGGTCCCATTCCAGCAGATGAAGGCAGAGAATGCATCTACACAGGCCGAGATCACGGGTCCCATTCCAGCAGATGAAGGGAGAGAATGCATCTATACAGGCAGAGATCACGGGTCCCATTCCAGCAGATGAAGGCAGAGAATGCATCTACACAGGCAGAGATCACGGGTCCCATTCCAGCAGATGAAGATAGAGAATGCATCTATACAGGCCGAGATCACGGGTCCCATTCCAGCAGATGAAGGGAGAGAATGCATCTATACAGGCAGAGATCACGGGTCCCATTCCAGCAGATGAAGGGAGAGAATGCATCTATACAGGCAGAGATCACGGGTCCCATTCCAGCAGATGAAGGGAGAGAATGCATCTATACAGGCAGAGATCACGGGTCCCATTCCAGCAGATGAAGGGAGAGAATGCATCTATACAGGCAGAGATCACGGGTCCCATTCCAGCAGATGAAGGGAGAGAATGCATCTATACAGGCAGAGATCACGGGTCCCATTCCAGCAGATGAAGGGAGAGAATGCATCTATACAGGCAGAGATCACGGGTCCCATTCCAGCAGATGAAGGTAGAGAATGCATCTATACAGGCAGAGATCACGGGTCCCATTCCAGCAGATGAAGGGAGAGAATGAATCTATACAGGCAGAGATCACGGGTCCCATTCCAGCAGATGAAGGGAGAGAATGCATCTATACAGGCAGAGATCACGGGTCCCATTCCAGCAGATGAAGGGAGAGAATGCATCTATACAGGCAGAGATCACGGGTCCCATTCCAGCAGATGAAGGTAGAGAATGCATCTATACAGGCAGAGATCACGGGTCCCATTCCAGCAGATGAAGGGAGAGAATGCATCTATACAGGCAGAGATCACGGGTCCCATTCCAGCAGATGAAGGTAGAGAATGCATCTATACAGGCAGAGATCACGGGTCCCATTCCAGCAGATGAAGGGAGAGAATGAATCTATACAGGCAGAGATCACGGGTCCCATTCCAGCAGATGAAGGGAGAGAATGCATCTATACAGGCAGAGATCACGGGTCCCATTCCAGCAGATGAAGGGAGAGAATGCATCTATACAGGCAGAGATCACGGGTCCCATTCCAGCAGATGAAGGGAGAGAATGCATCTATACAGGCAGAGATCACGGGTCCCATTCCAGCAGATGAAGGGAGAGAATGCATCTATACAGGCAGAGATCACGGGTCCCATTCCAGCAGATGAAGGGAGAGAATGCATCTATACAGGCTGAGAATAAGCAATTGAAACAGGAGAAATCATTAAAGGAGTCTCAAACTTCCAAAATGGATTTTATGGAAGTAAAAAGAAAACATCCAGGTTATTGGAGAAGACATGCTGGTATCTGTGGTGTCTAAAGTTTGTCTTTAAGATAACAAATTGTAAGAGTGTGAGTCTGGAATTTTATTTTGGGATATTATTGGTATACCATAAACACAATCCACGTGGTAATAATTAGTTGACATCAACAATTTTTGTAATAGAAAAAGTGCACTCTGAAAACATCTAAGAACATTTTTTTTTAATCCTCACTGTAAATTGTGTTGGTGTTGTGAAGCCCTAACCATTGGTTGCTTATTTTGTAGGTGAAAAATGTAATGTTTTATTACTAAATATTGTTGGTGTTTCACCTCCCAGGTTCTGTCATTGGCTTTCAGGGCTTTCCGAACAGAAGGCGATCATAACCTCCAATGACAAGAAAGGTCATTCCAATAATTGTCTTTTTCCCGTATTGTCTGTTTTCACGTGTCCATGTTTATGAGTTTCACCCCTATTAGCTAGATGGTGTTTGTGTGAGTTTGTCGGTCAGGTTGTGTGTTACTGTTCAGGTCTAGGCGGGTGTTGTATGTTCCAATCTAATTGCCTTGTTGTAACTATGTGATTGTTCAGTAAAACTTTTGGCCCCATATTGGTGATCCTCGGTGTTCTGGTGACATTCTCCCTCGCTGATTCTGTTCAGTTCCAGCCGACGGTCGCTGCAGCACCCACTTATACACACCGCCATTTGTAATGCAGGAACGTGTGCGTTTGGATTGTACACTTGTATGTCCTAATCTGACATGTATGGAGCTCTGGTATGAACGAGTTTCTTTGCTCCACTGATTGGCGACTAGGTAAAGCCAGTTTTCAGATGGAAATCTGATTAGGACGGCTATAAGGCTGAAAAGTGTTACTACATCTATTGTATTTGTGTTGTGAAGATATTCCTAAGGATCAGTAGGTAGGATGGTAGATGTAGTGTCATGGCTTTACCTTGTAAGGTTTGGCTGATCCTTGTTGTCCCACAAGACTTGTGTTGTGGACTGGTTAACCTCCTGCTGTTAATTCAATTAGCTACACCCCCACCCCCCAGCCAGGCTATCTCTTTTCAGGCTTGCCTAATAGGCTTGTCACCTTAGTGTTCCTAGCAGCCTGCCTTTGTGTCCCCAAGTGTATTTCAAGCCTGTTTCCTGTCCAGTGTCACCGTGCACCTCTACCTGTCACTGGAGATTTCTGTTTGTTTGCATGGCTGTTTTTATGTGTTTTTGTGTATTTGTCCCCAGTATCTGTGTGTCTCCATGCATTCCTGTCAGCTTGAATTGTACCCCCTACTGTTCAGTGATTGGCGCGGCAAGGGATTCTTGTTTGTTTATTGGCCAATTATTCCCAATAGCAGTAGATCCTTGAACACTGTGCCTCGGCCCTTCCAAGAGCCCTTCACCTTGTGATACATGAGGGTATGCTGTAGTCTCCTCAGCCAGCACCCATAGGTGCCCTTCCTGTCCTAGACTCCTAGTGTACCTCAACTAATATCGCACTATGGATCTGGAGGTACTCATCTCCTCAGCCAGCACCCATAGGTGCCCTTCCTGTCCTAGACTCCTAGTGTACCTCAACTAATATCACACTATGGATCTGGAGGTACTCATCTCCTCAGGTAGTACCCATAGGTGCCCTTCCTGTTCTAGACTCCTAGTGTACCTCAACGAATATCGCACTATGGATCTGGAGGTACTCATCTCCTCAGGTAGTACCCATAGGTGTCCTTCCTGTCCTAGACTCCTAGTGTACCTCAACTAATATCGCACTATGGATCTGGAGGTACTCATCTCCTCAGCCAGCACCCATAGGTGCCCTTCCTATCCTAGACTCCTCGTGTACCTCAACCAATATCGCACTATGGATCTGGAGGTACTCATCTCCTCAGGAAATACCCATAGGTGCTCTTCCTGTCCTAGACTCCTAGTGTACCTCAACCAATATCGCACTATGGATCTGGAGGTACTCATCTCCTCAGGAAATACCCATAGGTGCCCTTCCTGTCCTAGACTCCTAGTGTACCTCAACCAATATTGCACTATGGATCTGGAGGTACTCATCTCCTCAGGTAGTACCCATAGGTTCCCTTCCTGTCCTAGACTCCTAGTGTACCTCAACTAATATCCCACTATGGATCCGGAGGTACTCCTCTCCTCAGGTAGCACCCATAGGTGCCCTTCCTGTCCAAGACTCCTAGTGTACCTCAACTAATATCACACTATGGATCTGGAGGTACTCATCTCCTCAGGTAGCACCCATAGGTGCCATTCCTGTCCTAGACTCCTAGTGTACCTCAAGCAATATCACACTATGGATCTGGAGGTACTCTGAACCAAATTGGGAGGTCTGCTACATGGTGGTGAAGGGTTCAGGAAATCCAGCTTGTTCTGTCCAGTACCCAGGTACAATCTGAGGTGTCCCAGGACCTCAGAGGAATGATTGCCTCTTTCTCAGTGGGATCATTTCCACTTTGCAGAGACACAGGTAGGGTAGTATCCACGTTTGCTATGAGTCATCAGGATTGGTGGATGGCCCAATTCCTTGGCTATCAAAGCCTGACTTGCATTGTTCATCTGTGTGTCCTGTTGCAGGGACTGAACAACGTGCGTATACCGCAGGCAATTTGGGTACTATCCTATCGGACTTTACTGTGTTATACCCCCGAGTCCATCATGTTTTGATAGTTTATGAGTCTGGACATCCTCAGATGATTGATACTGATGGGTGCTGGAGAAAGGAGGGTGTTGTTATGCTTGGGACTTTACAGGAGACAGCAATGATGGCACAGAGAAAAGTCACGTCTAATAGATGCTGAGAAATTGTCCCAACCATGTTATAGAATACTTGGGGCAATGGTATTATTGTTGGTATCAAATGTCTAGTGATGCCCTATATTCAATGGGTGACATTGTACACAGCGGGGTACACTACCTCGGGGAGTCTACTATACATCTCCTATCCTTGGCATAGATATAGCAGACACAGGGATATACCCCTATTACTACAGAGAAAAGACTTGGTCTCAAACCTGACACCCCCATACACCTTCAGAAACTTCCTTTGGAATTTGGGGCAGAGGTAAAAGTTTGATTGTTAGACTTTGGGCCACAGGTTTTAGATAGCACCAACAGTTTGTGCAGGGCGTTAATAGGAGGGCTCAGCTCAAGGGGCTTGTAATCTAAAGGGAGGGGGTGGTACAAAAAGTAATAGCTGTGGGAGAATGGTCTGATGGAGCTGGCTGAGGTATAGATTTTAGGTGGAGGCAGATGAGGTTCCCCTAAATAAATTTGTTTTCTAAGATCACGTAGTGGTGAACATGGTAGGAGCTGGCTGGACATACTGGGGAGGGGAGTTCCACAGGTTCTGGAGCAGTCCTGATGATGATCATGGGAGGACGTAACAAGGGAGCTGGAGATCAGGATGTATTAGGAGTGGAATGGTCGATTTGGGTGTTATCTTGGGATCAAAGTTGATAAATCCAAGTAATACACACATTAGAGAGATGCTAAGGTATGCTGGTGAGAGTTTTTTTAGGTCCTAAAGCCACAGCTTTCCTAGGCATCTTACTCCACCCTCCTCACCTGATTTGTGTAACCCTGTTGCTCTTCCTGATGCAATTAATAATGTGCATCAGCATCAGGAGAATGATCACCAAACTTATGAGAAGGTGTACCTCAACAAGGAATCTCCTATTGAGAAACAGAGAGGCCAATAGCTCAGAAACTGCTCTCTGAAATGTCTGATCCAACCCAGACAAACACAAAAGAATTTGCACATTCAAGAGAGGACCCTAAAACAACATAAAGTTAAAGGAAAAGGAAACTCTTGATGTTCTTTGTTTCTTTTTTCCCATTTTTATTGTTTTTTGGTTTGGTTTGTTTTAGGGAGAAGCCTCTAAATTGGAGCAATAAAATTCAGTCAGGTTTATCTAAATTCTAAAAGTTTCTCAATCAATTATTTTTTTCTCTCACTCCATTTTTTTTGTGTACCTGACCTGCAAATATACTGTTGATTACTAGTATGGCGGAGGACTTATCTATTGTCAAGTAATTGCTGCAATGTTTTTGTGTTTTAATGCAGTTACCAATAGTTTTTCAAAAGCGACTATATATACAGTATATATTATTTTTTTTTCACCTTTTCTCATTTTTAATTTTTTTGTATGAATACAGATTCATTGCTCTTTACCAACCTAAAGTGAAGAGTCGTAGTTGGAGGATCATTAAATCTGTACCTTTTTTATTTTTATATCATTTTGTTTATGCTTTTGCTTTTATTACTCTTTATTCTTTCTTTTTCCTTGTTTAATATTCCATTAGCATAGAACTTTTTAGATAAATGAGCTGTGAATTATAAGGCTGTGGCATTCGTGAAGACTCAGCTTCAAGAGTCCGACGGGGATCCACAGGCTTATAATTGCTTCCTGCAGACATCCCTCAATCTGTATATAGTTTCACCCCGGCTCTGTGAGTGGGTGGGGAGAACCCAGGGACTGAGACCTGACAATAGCATGCAGCATCAGCCACCCCCACCTTCAGGGGCCCTGGTAAATACTGGCTGTTGCTTAGACTCTGCATCCTGTGGGGATCCCACTTCACTTGACCACATTAAGACCCCTATGCTTAACAACCTTAAAGGCCAAATAGCTGCTCCACGCTTGATTTCCCCCCAATAACATTCTCCTTTTTTTTTTTTTATCCATGTATGATTGTCTGGAGGCCTGCCCTACCACCACCTGAAGAAACAACAACCAGCACGTCATCTCTTGAGACAAGGGTACAAAAGGTAGACCTTCCTCAACTATCTTTCACCATGCTGAATTGTGCCATTTTGTGGTCTGATCCAATCATTGCAAACATCGTAAAGTGTTCCCAAGCTACGGGACGAAAGATAACAGGATCCCGCCATTGATGTTGGAGTTCCGTCCTTCCAAGGCAGAGGGGTGAAGAAACACCTCATCACAGGCATTCATGGTCTGAATGTGAGGTCTTGAAGGCACTAGGACTTCCTTGTTTACTTAGGATAGATAAGGAGGTCCATCCAGATCAAGAAAGAAGAGTAGGCCGCAGTGGTGGTGGGGGGTTGGACCTTCTGGGCTGTCATGGGTGGGTACAAAATAATTGAGGGAGGGCATAAGTTCACCAAAGAACTTCAGGGGGAAATGTGATGGCTATTTTAGGCATATAGTAATTTTCTCCTTCTTGGCCTATAATAATGTTCACCTTCATGAAGGTTATTGTGAACATTTGAACTGTGAAGAAGGCCATTTAAAAAGACTCAATTGAGGTGAGGCGGATGGAAGGCAGCTGGGAATTCCTGTTAAACTGAGCAGTGTTCTGAGCCCACCCATGGGAGGTTAAGATATGTGAAAAGGTGTAAATTTACTTGGGTGGGTGAGTCTAGGGGTGGTCCTTTGCAGAGTGTATATAACCCCTTAGCAAAACCCCCAACATTCTCTTTGTCTCTTCCGGAGCCCAGACCTCAGAACATCAGGATGTCTGTGTAATGTACCAGCATTGCTCTGTTTCTTTTCTATAACTTCCATCTCTTTGTATTGGTAACATTCTGTATTTGCATTGTAATATTACTACTTAGTATTTATACCGGCTACTATTATTTGGTCATAATTGATTAGTAGTCAGCTTCTTTGTTGTGGAAATAAATCAGATCTTTACTTTTTATACAGTTGTTTTCCTTTGTATTAACATTACTGGTACTAGCCACATGAGGATTGGCTCCATTCATGTAGAGGCAAAAGGTTGTGATCACTTATTACATTCATAACCTTAGATAGAAACAAGGAAATAAGTGCGGTGGGGAAAACCACCAAAACACACCAATGTAGGGAGGAACCACAATGACCACCAATATAAGGAGACACTATACTGACCACCAATGTAAGGAGGAACTACACTGACCACCAATGTAGGGAGGAACCACAATGACCACCAATATAAGGAGACACTATACTGACCACCAATGTAAGGAGGAACTACACTGACCACCAATGTAAGGAGGAACTACACTGACCACCAATGTAAGGAGACACTACACTGACCACCAATGTAAGGAGGAACAACACTGATCACCAATGTAAGGAGACACTACACTGACCACCAATGTAAGGAGGAACTACACTGATCACCAATGTAAGGAGACACTACACTGATCACCAATGTAAGGAGACACTACACTGATCACCATTGTAAGGAGACACTACACTGATCACCAATGTAAGGAGACACTACACTGACCACCAATGTAAGGAGACACCACACTGACCACCAATGTAAGGAGACACTACACTGACCACCAATGTAAGGAGGAACAACAATGACCACCAATGTAAGGAGACACTATACTGACCACCAATGTAAGGAGGAACTACACTGACCACCAATGTAAGGAGACACCACACTGACCACCAATGTAAGGAGGAACTACACTGATCACCAATGTAAGGAGACACTATACTGACCACCAATGTAAGGAGGAACTACACTGATCACCAATGTAGGGAGACACTACACTGAACACCAACCACTGGCAGACACCTTTACCTTCCCCCACTTCCACTCTACTCACACGTAGACATGGCTAGCAGACACCTCTACCCTCCCCCACTTCCGCTCTACTTCTCACGCGTGGACACCGCTAGCAGACACCTCTACCCTCCCCCACCTCTGCTCTACTCACACGTGGACATCGCTAGCAGACACCCCCCCATTCCGCTCTACTTTTCAGACGTGGACACTGCTAGCAGACACCTTATAGTAATACTAGTACACTAATAGTACACTAATAATATGTTGGGGGGTGTGATCTCCGGTATTTGTATGACACCGCCCCTCACATAGTACACTAATAATATGTTGGGGGGGGTGATCTCCGGTATTTGTATGACACCGCCCCTCACATAGCACACTAATAATATGTTGGGGTGTGATCTCCGGTATTTGTATGACACCGCCCCTCACATAGTACACTAATATTATGTTGGTGGGGTGATCTCCGGTATTTGTATGACACCGCCCCTCACATAGCACACTAATAATATGTTGGGGTGTGATCTCCGGTATTTGTATGACACCGCCCCTCACATAGTACACTAATAATATGTTGGGGGGTGTGATCTCCGGTATTTGTATGACACCGCCCCTCACATAGCACACTAATAATATGTTGGGGGGTGTGATCTCCGGTATTTGTATGACACCGCCCCTCACATAGTACACTAATAATATGTTGGGGGTGTGATCTCCGGTATTTGTATGACACCGCCCCTCACATAGCACACTAATGATATGTTGGGGGGGTGTGATCTCCGGTATTTGTATGACACCGCCCCTCACATAGTACACTAATAATATGTTGGGGGGTGTGATCTCCGGTATTTGTATGACACCGCCCCTCACATAGTACACTAATAATATGTTGGGGGGTGTGATCTCCGGTATTTGTATGACACCGCCCCTCACATAGCACACTAATAATATGTTGGGGGGTGTGATCTCCGGTATTTGTATGACACCGCCCCTCACATAGTACACTAATAATATGTTGGGGGTGTGATCTCCGGTATTTGTATGACACCGCCCCTCACATAGCACACTAATAATATGTTGGGGGGGTGTGATCTCCGGTATTTGTATGACACCGCCCCTCACATAGTACACTAATAATATGTTGGAGGTGTGATCTCCGGTATTTGTATGACACCGCCCCTCACATAGTACACTAATAATATGTTGGGGGGGTGATCTCCGGTATTTGTATGACACCGCCCCACACATAGTACACTAATAATATGTTGGGGGAGGTGTGATCTCCGGTATTTGTATGACACCGCCCCTCACATAGCACATTAATAATATGTTGGGGGGGTGTGATCTCCGGTATTTGTATGACACCGCCCCTCACATAGTACAATAATAATATGTTGGGGGGGGTGTGATCTCCGGTATTTGTATGACACCGCCCCTCACATAGTACAATAATAATATGTTGGGGGGTGTGATCTCCGGTATTAAACTCAGTGACTTCCTATAATCATCAGCTCCCTCTAGTGGCCATAATGAGGTATTATTTCCAAAATGCCTCAATCAGGAAAAACAGTTCAATACCACATTATGGCCACTAGATGGAGCCAATGATCATAGGAAATCACTGTATGAAAAGATCCCACATTGTGACATGGCTGAATGAATGCTGGTTATATTAGTTCATCTATTCTCTAAGTGGGGTGGTAACTATTAGGCCAATCCTTTATACAAACCACACATAATATCGCCCTTCAAACTGAAACGATTTTCACAAAATTAAAGAGTAGAAATATTTTCCGGTGGATCCCCTCTACCCAGACCCCATATGTAGACATAGAACAACAAGCTGTGTTCCCTCTCGTGCCGCACTCCTCCAACCACCCAAACCCACACAAAAGCCAAGGGAAATAATGAGAGGGAAGTTCCCCCCTAGTTTGGGGCGGAGTTCTCCTTCCCTCCTGTTGGGGGATGGGAGAAGGATGGACTGAAGACAGAGAGACGCTTCGGGGTCACCACTGTTCTGTAGAGCCTTGAAATGAAGGACATCAACTTCAGAAGTTCTTGTTGTCTGTGTAAAGTTCCCCGATAACGAGATCTGGGCTCTCCCGGCTTCTAGCTCTGTAACCCGCTATATCATTATCAGGAAACGCAACTCCGACACCCAAGAAGGGCTGAAGTTGTGTCCTTCATTTCCAGGATCTACTGACCACTCTGCACCCCGACATTTACTGCACTTCATCCATGTCTTTGGGGGCCTCTCATCTCCTTATCAACTGTTCCTTCCATGATGAAGATCAGCCATGGAGTATATCAGGGTGTGCTTCTTCCCCACATGAGAGCTGGGATGTCCAGCAACATTCATCTAGAAGACATTTCCTGCACTCAAGGCACTAATACACCTCCAGGGTTGTGTGGGACCCCTGATGTACAGGAAGACAGGACTTCAGTGAGGAACATTTCCCTCACTCAGGACAGGAAGGTGGATTCTTCCCCATGTGAGATCTCTGATGTGTGGAAAGATGGGACTTCTGTGAAAAACATTTCCCGCACACAGGACAGGAATATGGCTTCTCCCCCGTGTGAGATCTCTGATGTCTGTAAAGATGGGACTTCTGCGAAAAACATTTCCTGCACTCAGGACAGGAATATGTCTTCTCCCTCATGTGAGATCTCTGATGTCTGGAAAGAACGGACTTCCTTGTAAAAAATTTCCCGCACTCAGGACAGGAATACGGCTTCTCCCCCGTGTGAGATCTCTGATGTCTGTAAAGTTCGGACTTCATTAAAAAACATTTCCCACACTCAGAACAGGAATATGGCTTCTCCCCCGTGTGAGATCTCTGATGTCTGTAAAGTTGGGACTTCAGTGAAAAACATTTCCCGCACTCAGGACAGGAATACGGCTTCTCCCCTGTGTGAGATATCCGATGTTTGTAAAGATCGGACTTCCTTGTAAAACATTTCCCACACTCAGGACAGGAATACGGCTTCTCCCCTGTGTGAGTTCTCTGATGTCTGGAAAGATCGGACTTCCTTCTAAAACATTTCCAGCACTCAGGACAAGAATATGGCTTCTCCCACCTGTGAGATCTTTTATGCACATTAAGCTGGGATTTATAACTGAAACATTTCCCACACTCAGTACAGGAGAAGCTCTTCCCTGTTGGAAGGCTGGCCTGGTCCCTCACAGTCTGAGGTTCCTCAGGATACGAGGAATCCGATGGTCCATCTACACTGCGTGGTGCCGGATGGACATTGGAGGGAGCCGGGTTTTCTCCTGGACTATACTGTGTGATGTCCTCATCTTCTACTTTCCAGTCTGGAGACAAAGTGAGACAATCCTCGGAGGTTTTCCTCATCTCCCGGCCATGGACTAAAATACAAAGACAAAGAGGATTACTAGACAGGAGCTGATTGGTTCCCCCAAACCAGGGCTTCACCCACATCAGGCAGCTTGGTCTTTGAGGGGCTTACAATTCCACCCTCAAGGGAACTAGGAAATGGCTCCTCTGATCTCCTACCAGGTCATTTCTTTATTCATGGACCTTAGTCAGAGAGTGAGGAAACAACCAGAACTGTCTTTTATAGGAGGGACAGTGATGAGGGGATTATAGGACGAGGGTCCCCACCCCCTCTATCACTCATCGCCATCTTCCCAACACAAGAAGTACTGCACTTCCTTATTTAGTCCATGATTTAGTCATGAAGAACAGCGGGGCTGAGCCCCACCAGAGGTCAGAGAGTGAGGATGGGGGGAGAACAACCAAGATGAAGACTGGACTGATCCTGAAGACCACCATCATTGAGGTATTGACTCCTCCCTCATTATCACTTTCTGTTTAAGGGTCCAAAGTAGGAGGATGTTATCACATTATTATCACCATGTAAAGTCTGTGCTCCAATCACATCATCCGATATAAAATGTCCAGCTGGGAGGATATGGGTGTAAAAGAAGTAAGGACTATGTAGTGTACAACTTATTATATAGGATACAAATGTTAGGACTATATACATTATCAGAATTGTGTAATGTACAACACAGAGTATATAGTGCAGGGGTCAGGAGTATGTAATGTACAACATAGAGTATATAGTGCAGGGGTCAGGAGTATGTAATGTACAACATAGAGTATATAGTGCAGGGGTCAGGAGTATGTAATGTACAACATAGAGTATATAGTGCAGGGGTCAGGAGTATGTAATGTACAACATAGAGTATATAGTGCAGGGGTCAGGAGGATGTAATGTACAATATAAATTATACAGTGTAAGGGTCAGGACTCATAATATTGGTATTCAGTAATCAGTGGAATATTAAATGTTTACTGTAGACAAGTTGCAGAGATCCCACACCGCTGCCTCCCATCTCCTGAGACTGCACTCAGTGACTTGGGTCTGAGACACTACAGACATATCCCTCCACCCGGCACAGCCAGCAGACCACAGAGCAAGGAACCCTGGGAGAATTTCTCTCAGAAATCTTACTAGACCCATCATGGGGCAGAAGATCAAAAGCATACACCCCAGGTGCCTAGGTCTAGTAACATCTATGGTGAAATGAACATTTTTGTGCCGGCTGAACCACAGAATTTCCATAAATCCAGTCTAGATACATAAATTGTGTCTGCAGCACAGAGAAGGAAGATTATCCGAGAGAAATCCAGGAATACAGGACGGGGAACACAGCTCAGGAAAGTGACCAGGGGATTACAGGCTGATATCACCCAGTCCCCGCCCTACTCTGGACCAATCAGTGAGCAGTATGGGTGGAGGAATGGATTTAGTGTTCATGACCCACCTGTGCTGATCTCTGTAGGAGTGTCCTCCTCTATAAATGTCCCCGTTATTCCATCCTCCTCCATAGACTGCTGATCATCCCTCACATACGCTTCTTCTTCTTCTGCTTTCACCTCAAATTCTATATCGATTGGATCTCCACTCTAAATCAAGGAAATGAGAGAAAATATCATCTGTAAAATGTAAGATTTATTATTGTGACATCACATAAGAAATCCACACATTGTCTCTATGAATCCATATTCTAGATTCTCCATCCCACCAACCTTGTAATAGTGAGGGATGGTGGGATCATCCTGTGTGGAATCCCGGGAATACAGAGGACGGGGACATCTCTCTGGTGGGTTCCTGGTATTAGGTGGCTCCATCATATCCTTGTGTCCTTCTGAAAACTCCTCCATCACTCCATACTCCTCATCCTCCTCTTTATACTCTTCTTTAACAACAATAATATAATCATCGAGGATTCCACTCTGAATATATAATAAAAATGACATCAATGGTAACAATGCAGATAATGTACAGATCCTAATGATACTATCAGTGATTGTTCCTCATCTACCTGATGATGGTGAGGGATGGTGTGACCTTCCTGTGTGGAATCCCGGGAATACAGAGGACGGGGACATCTCTCTGGTGGGTTCCCATGACTGGATCCATCTGTAGGAAACACACACACTGACTGAATCCATTTTTTCTATGTGTTTATCAGATGATGGGGGATCTAGGTGGATCCTCCGTACTGCTCTCTCCTTTACAATAAAGTCTCCTCTTACCCGGTGATGTGAGGGGCGGCTGATTGTCCATCATGACGTCCTTGTAGAGATCCTTGTGTCCGTCTAAATATTGAAGCGTATCATCATCTGCTGGAGATAAAAACGTCACAGTGACTATGGAGGAAGAGGACGGACATGACGGGGGGTTACTGGCTGTAAATAGAACATAACATCTTATTACCTCCTCTGCTGCCACTTCCACCAACGTCTCCGATCTGATTCCCCCCAACTCACCTCTCACCTGGAACTTCCTCTCTGTTCCTGACATCACTTCCTGTCTGTATTCCATAGAGAAGTCCTGTTTGGTGAGAAATGAGATCACCATCTTGTGGATTTCAGAAAAACTGCAGCCCCGAGAAACGTCCCCTAATAACCATTCCAGCATTATATCTACCTTACAGGGATACCAGGGAAGTGCCAAAATAACTAAAAAACAGTAAGAAACAATAAACCTAACTCTTATGCAACCAACTGTTTATATAATATATTTTATTACAGATAGAAAAGTCTTAAAGACACAGAACACAAGATACAAACAAAGGTATACATAATAAAACAGAGACCTCCAAAACAGATCTTTTTGGGTAAACAAAATGCAAAAATACATCCTAAAGTATAAAAATAAATATCAATCCACTCATAATGAGGATGTTAGACATAAATGACAAGGATGTAATGGTCACAGAGGAATGGTGGTGGAGATCTCTCACAGTAAGAACACTTCCTTGAATGGTTCTATAAATAAAGAATGAATCCTGGAGGGAATAAAGCTGTAAAGCAATAAATAATATATAAACTGGGCCATCCACTTCATCCATAAAGACATTGTGATTGAAGATCTTCTAGATCACATAGAAGGAGGACTCATCCATGATTTCATACATTTGTTTGGAAGGATAGAACAATCCTCAGAAGGGAACATGTAGGATGACAGGAAAGGCTCCTGACTGGTGAGATCCTCCAAACATAATGATGACATCCATGAACTGGAGCGAGCTCGTTGGGGTGATAAAGCCAATCTGGAAACACTGTGTAGACGTTCTCCAAGAACTCAGCACACTCCAGGTGTGGAGAAAGTCTCCAGGTGGGTTTAGCCTGTCATTTATCATAGGTAGAAATGTCCACACATGGACTTCCACAGTGATCACACGACAGTTGTATACAATGAATGGCTTTCATTCATAGCCATTCATTGTGTACTATTGTGATGATCTCTGTGATTTGTCACTGGCTCACTACCTCTACTGGAAATTTATTCCAAGTATTAACCACTTCCCATCCGGCCGCTGTTTATAAACGGCAGGATGGGACACCTCCAGGAGCGGGTTGCCATTTCTAAACGGCACCTTGTATCTGAGGCTCGTGCACGGCTCCTAGAGTGCGCACCTGCGAGCCCGATGATCGCCGAGTCCAACGGACACGGTGGATTACGTGACATGGTATGGGACCAATGAAATCGGTCCCATACCATGTGATCAGCTGTGTCCAATAAGGACACATCTTAAGTGTAAACAAAAGCCGCATGGTGCGACTTCCGCCTCCTCCTCACACGGAGTTGTCTGTGAGAGGAGAAGGAGCGAAGAATAGGTAGTAGCTAACTGCCCTCCACCTCAGTGACACCTGATCACCCCTAAAGTGGCCCTGATCGCCCACAAGTGGCCCTGATCACCCACAAGTGTCCCTGATCACCCCAACAAGTGGCCCTGATTGCCCCACGTGTCCCTGATCACCCCAACAAGTGGCTTTGATTGCCCATAAGTGGCCCTGATCGCCCCCATAAGTGGCCCTGATCGCCCACAAGTGTCCCTGATTGCCCCACGTGTCCCTGATCACCCACAAATGTCCCTGATCACCCACAAGTGGCCCTGATTGCCCCACGTGTCCCTGTCCACCCACAAATGTCCCTGATCGCCCACAAGTGGCCCTGATTGCCCACAAGTGGCTTTGATTGCCCACAAGTGGTCCTGATTGCCCACAAGTGGCCCTGATCGCCCAACAAGTGGCCCAGCAGTGTCCCTGATTGTCAGTGTCCCTGATCGCCACCTAGTGTCCCAGCAGTGTTCCTGATTGCTGCAGTGGCCCAGCAGTGTCCCTGACCACCACACAAGTGGCCCAGCAGTGTCCCTGATCACCGCATTGGCCCAGCAGTGTTCCTGATCACCACACAATTGGCCCAGCAGTGTCCCTGATCACCGCATTGGCCCAGCAGTGTTCCTGATCACCACACAAGTGGCCCAGCAGTGTCCCTGATTGCCAGACAAGTGGTCCAGCAGTGCCCCTGATCACCGCAGTGTCCCTGATCATCGCAGTAGTCCAGCAGTGTTTCTGATTGCCACACAAGTGGCCCAGCAGTGTCCTGATCATCGCAGTGGCCCAGCAGTGTCCCTGATTGCCGCAGAAATGGTCCAGCAGTGTCCCTGATCGCCGCAGTGTCCCAGCAGTGTCCCTGATCACCGCAGTGTCCCTGATTGCCGCACAAGTGGTCCAGCAGTGGCCCTGATCACCACACAAGTGGCCCAGCAGTGTCCCTGATCACCACACAAGTGGCCAGCAGTGTCCCTGATCGCCGGACAAGTGGTCCAGCAGTGTCCTTGATCACCGCAGTGTCCCTGATCACCGCAGTTGCCCAGCAGTGTTTCTGATCGCCACACAAGTGGCCCAGCAGTGTCCTGATCATCGCAGTGGCCCAGCAGTGTCCATGATCGCCGCACAAGTGGTCCAGCAGTGTCCCTGATCGCCACAGTGTCCCTGATTGCCGCAGTGTCCCTGATCGCCACACAAGTGGCCCAGCAGTGTCCCTGATCACCGCAGTGGCCCAGCAGTATCCCTGATTGCCACACAAGTGGCCCAGCAGTGTCCTTGATCACCGCAGTGGCCCAGCAGTGTCCCTGATCGCCACACAAGTGGTCCAGCAGTGTCCCTGATCACCATACAGTGGCCCAATCAGTGTCCCTGATCACCTTACAGTGTCCCTGATCACCTTACAGTGTCCCTGATCTCCGCCACACCAGTGGATCCTGTTCACTGCCATCGTCTGTGAGGAGAGAGATCCAGTACAGCTAACTGTGAGTAGATTTCACCCTTGGCACACAGTTTACACACACTCACAAAACATTGCCTGCCAGCTCACTGTATCTCTGATTGTTGCCCAACAGTGACTAGTGTGAACCATCTGCAGCCAGATATCTGTCCCTCACTGCAACACCATCATCCTGATCACTGCCATACCAGTGGCTCCTGATCCGTGTCAAACATATGGCCAAAAGATCATATACAGTTGTGACCAAAATTATTCAACCCCCAATGCTGTAAAGGGGTTTAGGGACTATAGTGTACATTTGGAATTGTATTCAGAATCAAATCCTACAAGGACGTTGTAACTACCCAAATGCAACTAAAATGACATCAATTGTTTATGTAATACAGTAGTAAATGGTTCTTATGTGGTTTCTTCATTGCCACAATTATTCAACCCCTTAAAGACTACCACTCTGAAGAACAGAGGTTCATACAGGTGCTTTCCATCAGGTATTGAAAACACCTGTGGATGTCACCGAGCAGCAATCAAGCATAATAAGCACCAATTAGGCAGCTTTAAAATGACTGTGATACTCAGCTCCTTCTAGACATTTACTGGTGTGGTTACAAACATGGTGAAGGCAAGAGAATGGTCCAGGAAGACAAGAGAAGAGGTGATTTCTCTTCACAGGAAGGGCAATGGCTATAAGAAGATTGCAAAGATGTTAAACATACCAAGAGACACCTTAGGAAGCATCATTCGCAAATTCAAGGCAAAGGGCACTGTTGAAACGCTACCTGGTCGTGGCAGAAAGAAGATGCTGACTTCGACTGCTGTGCGCTACCTGAAGCGTAGAGTGGAGAGAAGTCCCCGTGTGACTGCTGAGGAACTGAGAAAAGATTTGTCAGATGTGGGTACAGAAGTTTCAGCCCAGACAATAAGACGCACACTGCGTAATGAAGGCCTCCGTGCCAGAACTCCCAGGCGTACCCCCTTGCTGTCTCCAAAGAATAAGAAGAGTCGACTGCAGTATGCCAAAAGCCATGTGGACAAACCACAAAAGTTGTGGGATAGTGTTCTGTGGACTGATGAAACAAAATTAGAACTGTTTGGGCCCATGGATCAACGCTATGTTTGGAGGAGGAAGAACAAGGCCTATGATGAAAAGAACACCTTGCCTACTGTGAAGCATGGTGGAGGGTCAATCATGCTTTGGGGCTGTTTTGCTTCTGCAGGTACAGGGAAGCTTCAGCGTGTGCAAGGTACCATGAATTCTCTTCAGTACCAGGAGATATTGGATGGAAACGTGATGCAGTCCGTCACACACCTGAGGCTTGGGAGACGTTGGACCTTTCAACAGGACAATGATCCCAAGCATACCTCCAAGTCCACTAGAGCATGGTTGCAGAGGAAAGGCTGGAACATTTTGGAGTGGCCATCGCAGTCACCAGACTTAAATCCGATTGAGAACCTCTGGTGGGACTTAAAGAAAGCAGTTGCAGTGCGCAAGCCTAAGAATGTGACTGAACTGGAGGCCTTTGCCCATGAAGAATGGGCGAAGATACCCGTAGATCGCTGCAAGACACTTGTGTCAAGCTATGCTTCACGTTTAAAAGCTGTTATAACTGTAAAAGGATGCTGTACTAAGTACTAAGATTGAATGTCACTTGGGGGTTGAATAAAACTGATAATGCTGTGAGCACAGAAAAGACATTTGTGGTTATTTCATTATAACTGTTATGTTATATTTGTCTGACCTACAAGTGCCTCTTTAATGTAAATGTAAGCAAGATGACTGAATGATCAAAAGCAATGTCAAACTGGCCAAAACACTCAATTTCAGTGGGGGTTGAATAATTTTGGTCACAACTGTAGAAGCGAGGAGGCATTTCAAATTCTGAGTATGACAGATGAGAGTGACGGAGAACTCTCACTGTCAGACTCAGATTCTGTATATCAACCAGTACACAGCAGCGGTTCACTCTCTGACTCAGAAGAAGATGTTCCAACAAAAAGAATGAGGAACTCCAAGGAGCAGCAAGCAACCCCCAGCAGCTCAATACGTTCCTCTGACATGGCTACTACCAGCACTGTAAGTGCAAGTTCTAGTACTCGGGTGTCACATCAGCCACCAAGGATTAGGGCCCATACTGCTGTCCCAGATGCTCTTTTAAACCCTGTGTGGCTACCTTCAGGATCAGGAGCACCTATAATTCCCCCATTCATAACCAAACCAGGCATTCAGGCAAAAACCCAAAATTTTACAGCCATTGATTATTTCCATTTATTTTTCACTGAAGATTTTTTGAATTCAGTTGTGCACCAATGCAATATGTTCACCCAGCAATTCATCACCCAAAATCCCAACTCCTGTTATGCTCGAACATTTGAGTGGAAATGCCTCACAGTTGAAGAATTGAAAGTGTTTCTTGGCCTTACATTTAATATGGGACTAACAAAAAAAATGAACTGCATGCTTATTGGTCGACAAATCCCATTCAACACATGCCGCTCTTTTCTGCCACTATGTCCAGGACCCGCAATTCTGCACTTTCTACATTTCAATGTTAATTCCCTGTGCCTCCCCCACAGATCACCCCGAGTACGACAAACTTTATAAAATTCGTCCACTAATCAATTATTTCAACCAAAAATTTTCAGAAATATATTGTCCTGAAAAAAACATCGATGGATCCCTAATCCATTTCACTGGGAGGCTGATCATAAAACAGTACATTCCAAGTAAACGGCCAGATACGGGGTGAAGATGAACAAACTCTGCGAAAGGGCCACAGGGTATGTGTACAAGTTCCGTATCTACGAAGGAAAGGACAGTCAGCTAGAGCCCCCTGAATGCCCAGCCTATATGGGGAGTAGCGGAAAAGTTGTCTGGGACCTGGTATACCCCCTCTTCAATCAGGGGTACCACCTTTACGTGGACAATTTCTACACAAGCCTGCCCCTTTTCCGCAACCTTTATCTCAAGGACACTGTAGCCTGTGGCACAGTTCGACCCAATCTAAAGGGCTTTCCACAACAATTGGTTGCCACCAAGCTAAACGGGGGAGTCAGCTAGCTTGAGAAATAAAGAGATCCTGGCCCTTAAGTGGCGAGACAAACGGGATGTGTATGTCCTTTCATCTATCCATAACAGCAGCTCATTGGAAATTCAAGGAAGTCGCGGTCCCATCTGAAAACCCCAATGCATACACGAATACAACCTGTTCATGGGGGGAGTGGATTTAAATGATCAAATGTTACAGCCCTACATACCCAACAGAAGATCAATCTACTGGTATAAAAAAGTATCCTTCTACCTTTCCATATGGCCCTGTACTATTCCTACATCGTTTTCCAGAAGTCCACACAAAGACCTGTCACCTTCTTACAATATCAGGAAGAGATTATCACATCCCTCATCTATCAAGGAAGACCCGTACCTGAACAAATTCGGTCTGATGCAGTGAGCCGATTGCATGAAAGACATTTCCCCAATATCGTCCCCCCTACCGAAACAGACTGCAATCCTCAAAAGAGATGTCGGGTATGCTCCAAACATAGAATTCGATCTGACACCCGATACTACTGTCCCCAGTGTCCCTCAAAGCCTGGTCTCTGTATAGAAGAGTGCTTCCCTATCTACCATACGGCACTACATTATTAGTGAAGTACGGTGAAGATATATCTCTTTGTCCTCTGTTTGCTATTTCCCTGCCACGTTTCTGCCTGTTGCCTGAATTCATTTTCCTGCTGTCAGGCTCCGCCCAACGGGATCTCTAGTGGTCCACGGCACGGGGTTTCCCAGGACGCGGAGTCTAAGTCCCAGTCTGCCTTTTCACTAGAGCCCCTGATGGTGGGGATGGACTTGGTGCAAGACTGGAACCAGGTCGCGTCCCTGGGCACCCCCGGTGGTGGCAGAGGGGTCCCGCTGAGCGTATGTGCCCGGGATGAGTCTGCTGGGAAGGGGATGACAGACCCCGATCCGAGCGGGATGGATGGGATGACAGATCCCGATCCGAGCGGGATGGATGGACGACTGTTAGGAGTGAGCGAGGTCAGACTAGCCGGGTCGGTATCGTGCGGGCAGCGTGGTACAGGGGGAGCAAGCGGAGAATGGTCGGGGTCACAAGCCAGGTTCAGCAGGTAGCGGGCAGCGTGGTACAGAGGGTCAGGCAGAGGGATGGTCAGGAACGAGCCGGGGTCAGAGCAGGAGAGGGTCAGCGTAATCAGAACAGGCAGAGTTTGGCAACAAGGAAACGTACTAGCAGGAACACAGGAACAGGAACAAGACCTTGCGGCACTTTGGAAATCCACAGGGCAGATTTAAATAGGGCGCCCTGAGTTTCCATTGGTGCGGCCACTATTGCTACTACGCATGCGCGGCCGCGATCTCTGTATTCGCCGGCCAGGAAGAGTCGGCGATCTGCGCATGCGCGTGACGCTGAGCGGCCGGGATCCCTGACATTGCCCCCCTCCTACGGGCAGCCTCCGGATGCCCAACCGACCCCTTCCTACTGCCTGGTTCCGAAAAAATTTCTGCACAAGTCTTGGGGCGTGCACATTTTGGGCTGGCTCCCACGAATTTTCTTCCGCCCCATACCCTTTCCATTTCACCAGAAACTGAGTCTGGCCTCCCCTTTTCCTACAATCCAGGATAGCCTCAACTTCAAATTCCTCCTCCCCATCCACGTTTACTGCCTCCGGTGGTTTAGACCTTCGATCCGGGAAAGGGTCTGGAGTTGCTGGTTTCAGTAGAGATACGTGGAAGACCGGATGAATCTTCATAGATTCAGGCAGTGTGAGCTCGTATGCTACCTCATTGATCCTGCGTTTGACCCGAAATGGGCCCAGGAATTTGGGAGCTAATTTCTTCGATGGGCAGGACATCTTTAAATTTGTGGTGGACAACCAAACCTGGTCCTCCGGCCGCAAACTCAACTCCCCTCTTCTTTTTTTATCAAAAGCCCTCTTATTGCTCTCCTGGGCCTTTGCCATCGCCTCTTGGAGCAATTTGCTATTAGAGGATAAAAAGTCCAGGATGTCCTGCATGGCCGGGACCGTGACTTCCGGAATCAAATCCGGTAAAAAAGTGGGGTGGAACCCATAATTTGTGAAAAAAGGAGCCTGGCCTGTAGCAGAATGACTCGCGTTATTATAGGCGAACTCCGCTAGCGGCAGGAGGGTCAACCAGTCGTCTTGGAGGAAGGTAGTGTAGCATCTGAGGTACTGCTCAAGTGTCTGATTTGTTCGTTCTGTCTGGCCATTTGTTTGTGGGTGATATGCAGAGGACAATGACAGTTTAATTCCAAGCGTCTCACATAGAGCTTTCCAAAATCTAGACGTAAACTGAACCCCCCTATCTGACACAATATCCTTGGGGATTCCGTGGAGTCTCACCACCTCCCTGATAAAAACCTGTGCGATCTCATGGGCTGTCGGTGTGTCCTTTAAGGGTACAAAATGAGCCATCTTGGATAACCGGTCTACAATCACAAAGATTGCTGTGTGTTCCTGGGAGGGTGGAAGCTCTACAATAAAGTCAACGGAGATCATGCTCCAAGGTCTGTCAGGTATTGGTAGTGGGCGTAATAGGCCCCAGGCCTTGTTTCTGGTAGTTTTATTCCTCTGACACACGGTGCAAGTCTTAACATATTTCTCGCAATCCCTGGCCATAGTGGGCCACCAAAAGGTGCGTTGCAATAGTTCCAGGGTCTTGCGTATTCCAAAATGTCCCGCTAACGGGTGGTCGTGGCAGTATCCAAGTACCAAAGTACGGGTCTCCTCGGGAACTACAATCTGGCCTTCTTTCCAAAGAAGCCCCTCCCGATTCAGTAAGGAAATACCGGGTGTGCCTGGCATGCCTATGGATGCGGTCTGCAGTTTGGAGCTGAGCTCAGATTGTAGGATCAAAAAGTTCCCTGAGGACAAGATTGTGTCAGGTCGGGGCGTCTCTTCAGGGTCCCCGAACATACGGGAAAGCGCGTCGGGCTTAGTATTCTTTGATCCTGGTCTATAGGTAATGTGAAAAGCAAATCGTGAAAAAAAAAGTGCCCACCTAGCCTGACGTGGTCTCAAGCGCTTTGCTGTCCTCAAATATTCCAGGTTTTTGTGATCTGTGAATATCAATATTGGGTGTACCGCCCCTTCTAATAAATACCTCCATTCCTCTAGTGCCACCTTGATTGCTAGAAGCTCCCGGTCCCCAATATCGTAATTCCTTTCTGCGGAAGTCAGTTTTCTAGAGAAAAAGGCCACCGGGTGCATGAGCTCTTTAATGCCCTTCCTCTGCGACAAAATCGCCCCCACTGCGTTTTCAGACGCATCCACCTCCAGGATATAGGACATAGATGAGTCAGGATGGCTCAGGATAGGGGCCTCAGTGAATAACCTTTTTAAAGTCGTAAACGCTTCCTGCGCTTCTGGTGTCCACTGGAAACAGACCCCCTGTCTGGTTAACTGAGTAATCGGGGAAACTAAGCCTGAAAAGTTCTTAATGAACTTTCTATAGAAGTTTGCGAAGCCTATGAACCGTTGGACCGCCTTCTTGTCAGTGGGTATGGGCCAATCTAAGATAGCTGACACCTTTTGGGGATCCATGGCTATACCTGTAGTGGAAATGGTCAGACCCAAAAAGGAAATGCTATGCTGCTCAAAGCAGCACTTGTCTGCCTTAGCATATAGACCGTGTTGGCGGAGTCGTTCCAAAACGTACCTCACATGCCCCCTATGGACCTCTAAGGATGGGGAAAAGATCAAGATGTCGTCTAGGTATACGACAACAAAGATGTCCAGATAGTCCCTAAATACATCATTAATGAAGTGTTGGAAAGTGGCGGGCGCGTTGCATAGGCCGAAGGGCATGACCAAGTATTCAAAATGCCCGAATCTAGTGCGGAATGCTGTTTTCCACTCATCCCCCTCTCTGATGCGGACTAGATTGTATGCTCCCCTCAGGTCCAGTTTAGTAAAGATAGAAGCTGACTTTAATCTCTGAAAGAGCTCAGGGACTAGAGGTAGCGGGTAACGATTCTTGACAGTTACTTTGTTCAGGTCTCGGTAGTCTACACAGGGTCGTAGGGATTTGTCTTTTTTTTCCACAAAAAAGATACCAGCCCCAGCTGGCGAAGTGGAGGGCCGAATAAACCCCTTGCGGAGACTCTCGTCAATATACTCCTTTAGAACCCCTAATTCCCGTTCAGTTAACGGAAATATTCGCCCAAAAGGTATCTCCGAGCCTGGGAGCAAATCGATCGGGCAGTCATATGTTCGGTGCGGGGGCAGGACCTCTGCCCCCCGCTTACTGAATACATCTAAATAACTATGGTAGGCTAAAGGAATGGCTTGAGCCAATTCTGCCTCCATATCCAGACAGAGCAAAGCCTGCGGTGCTGGAGACGCACTAGGGAGGCAATGCTGCTGGCAATAGGATGACGTGAAGTGAACTGAGCCAGACTTCCAATTAATCTGCGGGTCATGGGCTTGTAACCAAGGGAGGCCCAAAATCACCGGAAACAGGGGGGATGCGATGGCATCCAGGCGGAGAAGCTCCTGGTGATGGTTGGCCACGTAGTAAAAATAGGTGGAGTTTCACGGTCCACTACCCCTGACCTAATTTGGGACCCGTCAGCTAAGAAGATATTTAACCCCGTCTCCTTTGACTGTAAAGGAATCTGCTGCTGAGCTGCGAAATCCAGATCTATGAAGCAACTACATGCTCCAGAGTCTATAATTGCGGTAGTTACCACAGTTCTCCCTGGCAGCTGCAAGGAGATAGATACTGCTAGATAACTGGTGTTGTTCCTATCCTTAGGAGTAACTGTGGAAAATATCGCAGGAAACCTCCTCCTCTTGGCAGGGCAGGTATGTACTATATGGCCCGCCTCCCCACAATAAAAACAAAGCCGGTTTACCTGACGCCTCTGGCGCTCCTCAGACGTTAGTGGAGACCGAACCCCTCCTGCTGACCTGAGATTTGACGTATCCGTGAATTCCTGGTTCCGGTTGACCCGTGGAGACTTGGTCTGGACTGGAAGTCGCCTGGCTGATCTCTGCTCTTGGCTGGACCTTTCCCTCCTACGTTCCCGCAACCGGCGGTCAATCTGGATAGATAAGGTTATTAGGCCCTCAAGAGTTTCGGGCATGTCAACTCGGGCCAGCTCATCCTTCAGTGGTTCGGTTAACCCCATGCGAAATTGGTGAGACAGGGCCGCCTCATTCCATTTGGTGTCACCACCCCAACGCCTGAATTCGGCAGCGTATTCCTCCACTGCCCGATTACCTTGCCTTAGGGTACGTAGGGACATTTCGGCCGTCGCGGCCGTATCTGGGTCGTCATAAGAGCGCCATTGCTTTAAAAAATGCTGTTACTGAACCTAACTGAGGGTCTCGGTTCTCTAGTAGTCGGTGGGCCCAGGCTTGGGGTTCCTCTTGTAATAAAGAAATAATGAACCCGACCCTTATGGTTTCTGATGAGAACGTTCGAGGCTGGAGGTCGAAGTATAACTGGCAGGAAATACGAAACCTCCTGAATCTACCTCGATCCCCGAAAAAATGTTCCGGTAAGGGAACTCGGGGCTCCGGTGCAGATGTCAGAACTAGTGTTTCCCCAGGGCGCTCTTTAGCCTGCCCGGTAGGGGTGGCTAAGATCTGCATACGGTCACCTAATTCTGTATAGCCCTCCTGGAGGAGCCTAACCCCCTCTGTGAGGGTGGCAATGTGTTGGCACAGATCATCCAGGGGGAGAGTTCCCCTTCCAGACTCAGTCATGGCCGCAAAGGTACTGTCAGGCTCCGCCCAACGGGATCTCTAGTGGTCCACGGCACGGGGTTTCCCAGGACGCGGAGTCTAAGTCCCAGTCTGCCTTTTCACCAGAGCCCCTGATGGTGGGGATGGACTTGCAAGACTGGAACCAGGTCGCGTCCCTGGGCACCCCCGGCGGTGGCAGAGGGGTCCCGCTGAGGGTATGGGCCCGGGATGAGTCTGCTGTGAAGGGGATGACCGACCCTGATCCGAGTGGGATGGATGGGATGACAGATCCCGATCCGAGCGGGATGGATGGACGACTGCTAGGAGTGAGCGAGGTCAGACTAGCCGGGTCGGTATCGTGCGGGCAGCGTGGTACAGAGGGAGCAAGCGGAGAATGGTCGGGGTCACAAGCCAGGTTCAGCAGGTAGCGGGCAGCGTGGTACAGAGGGTCAGGCAGAGGGATGGTCAGGAACGAGCCGGGGTCAGAGCAGGAGAGGGTCAGCGTAATCAGAACAGGCAGAGTTTGGCAACAAGGAAACGTACTAGCAGGAACACAGGAACAGGAACAAGACCTTGCGGCACTTTGGAAATGCACAGGGCAGATTTAAATAGGGCGCCCTGAGTTTCCATTGGTGCGGCCGCGATTGCTACTGCGCATGCGCGGCCGCCGCCGCGATCTCTGTATTCGCCGGCCAGGAAGAGTCGGCGATCTGCGCATGCGCGCGACGCTGAGCGGCCGGGATCCCTGACAAAATCACAGATCACAGTAGTACAGGAACAAGATACTGGGGAGCCAGAGAGTAGTGCAGGGCTTCCTTATAAAGTCTGTTTGCTGCCAAATTTGAGCCGATGTTAACTTCTGCGGCCATGCAAGGTACTGGCAGGGGTGTCAGGTCACCTAACACCTCTGCCAAGGACAGAGCCCTGACAGTGCCCCCCCCTAAAGGGCAGCCTCCGGATGCCTACTTGGGCCATCTTGTCTGGATATTTGGAGTAGAACTCCTGGAGAAGTCTGGGGGCATGTATGTTGTCTTTGGTTCCCAGGAGCCTTCTTCAGGAGTTACCCCTTCCATGTGATCAAGTACCGGATCTGCCTTCCTCACTTCTTGCAGTCCAGGATTGATTCTATCTCGTATTTTGCATCCTCCCCAACTGTTATTGGCGGTGGAGGAGGTTCCACTCTTCCCAGAAATGGATCATGAACTGCCGGCTTGAGCATAAAAACATGGAAGACTGGGGGAATCCCATATGATTCGGGAAGAGATAGCTCATATGCCACTGGATTGATTACTCGTTTGATCTGAAAGGGCCCAATGTATCTTGGTCTTAACTTCCACGATGGGCAAGGAAGTTTTAGGTTGGCTGTTGATAACCAATCTTCAATCTAGTCTCCAACCTTCAGAGAAGGATTTCCCCTCCGTTTCTTGTCATAGTATCTTTTGTAGTCAGTTTGCAATCTTTGTATGGATTCCTGGAGAGCTCAATAGTTGTCCTGTATCCTGCTGATCCTGTCCTGAACTGCAGGTACCGAGGTTTTGAGTATGGTATCCGGCAGGCAAGAAGGGTGGAACCCGTAATTGGCCCAAAATTGCGACTGATTCGTAGTGGAATGGACGGAATTATTGTATGCAAATTATGCTAATGGGAGTAGAGATGTCCAGTCATCCTGGGAAAAGGCGGAGAAACATTGTAGATATTGTTCCAACGTTTGGTTAGTTTGTTCAGTTTGCCCATTACTTTGAGGGTGGTAGGCCAATGATAGGCAGAGTTCCACTTTCAGGGTTTTACATAAGGCTCTCCAGAACCTGGAGGTAAATTGAACCCCTCGGTCTGACACGATATTGCTGGGCAGTTCGTGTAGCTTAACAATTTCCTTAATAAAGACATGTGCTGTCTCAAGCGCCAACGGAGTTCCTATCATTGGCAGAAAATGGGTCATCTTGGATAGCCAATATATCACTACTAGGATGGTAGTAAACCCCTCAGAAGATGGCAAGTCTACAATAAAGTCCATTGTTCCCAGGGACGATTAGGAATGGATAGGGGCCACAGCAACCTCCATGCCTTGGCTTTGTCTCCCTTGCTATGTAGACATACTGTGCAGGATTTTACATAAGTTCTGCAGTCCTGACTTAAGTTGGGCCACCAAAACGATTGCTGGACCATATCCATTCTTTTTCGGGCTCCAAAGTGACCAGCCAGTTGATGGTCATGGAATGTCTTGAAAACTTGGGATCTTACCTCATGGGGTACAAAGATCTTATCCTGGTACCACAGAAAGCCGTCCAGCCTTCTTAATGAGTTCTGCTCAGGTTCGGCGCACAATGCAGATGCCTGTTCACTCAAAAGCTTCAGACTGGGCTGGTTCAACAAAAATGTTGGGCCGACAGGATGGTATCAGGAGGCAAAGTTTAAACTGAATCCAGGAACATACGTGATAGAGCATTTGCCTTCCTGTTCTTGGATCCTGGTTGGTAGGTGATGTGAAAATTGAACCTGGAGAAATATTGGGTCTATCTAGCTTGCCGTAATCTTAGGCGCTTGGCAGATCTTAAATATTCTAGATAATTATGATTTGTGAAGATCATGATTGGGTGACTAGCTCCTTCCAAAAGGTACCTCCATTCTTTGAATGCCATTTTGATCGCCAAACGTTCCCTGTTGCCTACATCGTAGTGCCTTTCAGCTTGGCTTAGTTTCTTAGAGCAAAAAGCTACCGGATGGAGCAGAGGTTTTGGGCCTTGGCTCCTGCAGCCAATTCCTATGCGTCCACCTCCAGGATGAAGGGAAGTGTTGGCTCTGGGTGTTGTAATACAGGAGCAGAAGTGAACTGCTTTTTTAACTGCTCAAAGGCTGTCTGTGCTTCCTGGCTCCAGAGAAAACATGCATGCTGGCGAGTGAGTTGGGAAATGGGGGCTATAATGGTTGAGAAGCCCTTGATGAACTTCCGATAAATGTTGGCAAAGCCCACAAATCTTTGGACCACTTTTTTGTCACTAGGTGCAGGCCAATCCAATATGGCTTAGATTTTCTGAGGATCCATAGAGATTCCTTCAGTAGAGATTATGAGCCCAAGGACCTGGATGGACTTCTTCTCAAATTCGCACTTTCCCACCTTAGCATACACACCATGCATCCTCAGTGTAGTCAGTACCCTTTTAACATGGTCTCAGTGGAGTTCCAATGAGTTGGAGAAAATCAGGATATCATCCAGGTAGACGATCAAGAAGAGACTGAGATATTCCCTGAAGATATCATCCACAAAGTGTTGGAATGTTGCAGGGGAGTTGCACAATCCAAACGACATCACTAGGTACTCAAAGTGCCCAAAGCGTGTTCTGAAACTGGTCTTCCACCCATTGCCCTCCCTAATCTGAACTAAATTGTAGGCTCCTCATAAATCTAGCTTGGTGAACACTCGGGCTGTCCGAAACCTCTGAAATGACTTAGGAGCAAGAGGGAGTGGGTACCAATTTTTAATGGTGATCTTGTTGAGTTCCCTATAATCGGTACAGGGACGGAGAGACTGATCCTTTTTTTCAATGAAAAAAATACCTGCCCTGGCAGGTGAGGAAGAGGGATGGATGAATCCTTTGGCAAGGTTCTCATCAATATATTGCTGGAGAGCTTCCAGTTCTATTTCGGATAGTGGGAGGCTTTGCCCAAAGGGTATTTCTGCCCCTGGAAGCAGCTCAATAGGGCAATCATGTGATCAATGAGATGGTAAAGTGTCAGCTTTCTCTTTATCAAATACATCAAGGAAATGGTGGTAGGCAGGGGGAACAGATTGACTGGTATCTGATGTAGGCTGAACTGAGAGGTACACAGGGAAATTGGTGGGTGTGGGAGTGCCGCAGTGCTGAAGGCAGTAATTTGATGGGAAGGTGACTTCTTTCTTGAGCCAGTTGATTTGTGGATTGTGAGCTTGCAACCAAGGTATTTCTAGGATGGCTGGAAACATGGGAGATCTCAGGACGTTGAAGCAAATGAATTCCTGATGGACAGAGTCAGTTGTGGCTAGGATGGGAATGGTTTCTTGGATAATGGGTCCTGAGCTAGGAGTGGTGCCATCTGCTAGGAGTACATCAAGCCTTTGTGTTTTAGGACAAAGAGGAATACCTAGGTTCTGGGCAAGGTGGATGTCCAAGAAACAACTACAAGCTCCCGAATCAATGATTGCCCACAACTTGACTTCCTTTTCAGCCACCTGTAATGACATGGGTAGAATGACATAGGTGGTCAAGGTTCCGGATAACTGGATATATGAAGGATGAGGCTGGCTGGACTTACTTGGTTGCACTGGGCAGTTGTGTAAGAAATGGCCCATGGCCCCATGACATAAATGTAAGATTCAAGTAGTTGAGATGTGATCAGTAGAAATATGTCATTGTAAATTTAGTTTCAGTCCATGTTATTAAAGATAAGTGTTCAGTATTCAGTCAGAGACATATGTTCACCAATTAGCATCTAAAAGGACAGAGCAGCTCAAAGGCTAGAGGTGACACCTAGATGTCAATAAAACGTTGTCACCTATGTAGCCAGAGATTGCCACCTTCTTGAAAACTAAAAGAAGAGCTCCAGCCATTTCGGCTTTGGGAAAAAGCAGGAGACCAGGAGAGGGCTCCGCTTTGTCTGCTAGCTGTGATTTATATCCACAGATCAGAGGAATATATTTAATCTCTCATAAAAGATTCAATATTAGTTGCAGAGAGATGAAAATACTTTCTTCTGATTGGACACACTGTAAGCAAAATCTGCATGTAAAACTGTATTTGCAGCCTCTGTAGAATCCCAGAGAAACACAGAAAACGGTTATATGGTGCCTGATTGCAACAGCTGAACAGATTGGTACTGTCACGATCGGATTGATGTGCTGGTGTCGGAAATTCTATCCCTGACTTGGTGATTCAAACCATTCCTGGTCCAATCAACTTTAGGCACTTCAGTACCCAGAATGTCCTGTGGGCTAGTACAGGAATACCCCCCCCAAGGTTGATTGGCCAAGGGCCAATGTCCAGCCTATGTCCATATTTCAATAAATTGAGGACCCTGAGATATGGACGGTGTGATTCGTATGGAGCCGGTTCTATTTGACTGGTGAATCGCAGACTTTCTCTGACTTGCTCCATTCACAGGATAACTCTTGGTAAAAGTTTTATTTCTGTTTTTTTTCCCTTTAATGTTATAGTGAATAGCCAATTGTGTGTCTTTTTGTATGTTCTGTATTATTTGAAAATTTTTAGACTTTGTACATATTTTATGCACTGCCCACTTTCGGGATATTAAATCATAAAATTAATAAGTGACTTCTGGGTACTTAACCTCTTGCCGACCGCGCATAGCCGAATGACGGCTTCACCGCGGCCGGCCAGTTCTGAGTGGACGTCATATGACGTCCTCCCAGAACGCGCTCTCCTGCGCGCCCCAGGGGGCGCGCACCCGGCGATCTCCGTGATCGCTGTGTCCTACGGACACAGCTGATCACGTGATGTGGTGAAAGGCCGATCCCACCGGCCTTTTACCACGTGATCAGCGGTGTCCAATGACACGCTGATCACAGGGAAATGCAAGTGCCGGTTCTCGGCTGCACTTTCCTCACGCTGTCAGATCGTGAGGAAAGTACTGCCGAGAACCGGCAGTTGTCAGAGCGGGGATCGGCACCGATCATCAGGGCACTGATGATCAGTGCCCTGATGATTGGTGCCCAGCAGTGACACCCGCAAGTTCCGCCCAGCAGTGCGCCCACTAGCCCCGCCCACCCATTCCCAGCAGTGCCCCCACCTGTGCCCAGCAGTGCCCCCACCTGTGCCCAGCAGTGCACCCACCTGTGCCACTCTGCAGTGCCACCTACCTGTGCCCAGAAGTGCCACCTACATGTGCCCAGCAGTGCCACCCACCTGTGCCCACCCACCTGTGCCCACCAGTGCCACCCACCTGTGCCCACCAGTGCCACCCACCTCTGCCCACCCACCAGTGCTGCCCACCAGTGCCACCCACCAGTGCAGCCCAGCAGTGCTGCCAGTCAGTGCCACCAGTCAGTGCCCAGGGGTTGTGCCAGTCAGTGCTGCCAGTCAGTGCCCAGAAGTGATGCCAGTCAGTGCCGTCTATCAGTACCCATCATCAGTGCCGCCTATCAGTGCTGCATATCAGTGCCGCCTATCCGTGACCCCTAATTAGTGCTGTCTATCAGTGCCGCCTATCCGTGCCACCTCATTAGTACTGCCTATCAGTGCCCTTTAGTGCTGCCTATCAGTGCCCATCAGTGCCGCCTATCAGTGCCCATCAGTGCTGCCTCATCAACGCAAATCAGTGAAGGAGAAAAAATACCTGTTTGAAAAATTTTATAAAAGAAACAAATAAACTTTTTTTTTTTTCAAATTTTTTGCACATTTTTTAATTTATAGCACAAAAAGTAAAGCGCCCAGTGGCGATTAAATACCACCAAAAGAAAGCTCTATTTGTGAGAAAAAAATGATCAAAATTTCATATGGGTAAAATGTTGCATGACCGCGCAATTGTCAATCAAAGTGCAGCAGCGCTGAAAGCTGAAAATTGGCCTGGTAAGGAAGGGGGTATAAGTGCCTGGTAGGCAAGTGGTTAAGCTCCGGCTCATATCTCCGGAGAGATTATTGTATTACAGTGTCTATATATGCTCGGTTTAAGTTCATTGCCAATCTGTACGCAATTGCACTGTGTGTGGGCATGTGTGTGCGGTGTGGATCCATGACAGCCCCGCAGTAAAGGCATAGGTTGCCTTGCCGTCCGCGTAATCTTTCCTCTGGAGTTAAGGCAGGTCGGAGAAGGCCAATTAGCATGGGTTCTACTTCAGGAGTGCCGATAGGCAGAGAAATAGAGACAGAATCCACTGGTCTTGGAACCCTTGGCAGAACCCTTGGCAAAACGTCTGGGTACATTTAGAACATCTCTCCCGTAGCCGTCAATCCAATTGGGTAGCGAGTTGAATAAGGTTCTCCAAGGAGGAGGGAGCTTCCACCCTAGCTAATTCGTCCTTGAGGGACTCAGACAGACCTAGATGGAACTGGTATTTTAGGGCTGCGTCATTCAACCCGGTATTGGCGGACCATTTGCAGAATTTCACAATGTAGTCCTCCACATGCCGTCGGCCTTGTTGTAGAGCATGAAGGGTGGATTCAGCAGTAGAGGTCCTCTGGGGGTCATCATAAAGAGCTGCCATGGCTTCAAAGAATGTGATCACTGAGTTTAGTGCTGGTTCTTTTGTTCCAGTAAGCTGTGTGCCCATTATTGCGGTTCGTCAGATATGACAGAAATGATGAACCCCACTTTAACTGCCTCAAGTGAGAAGGTCCTGGGTTGCAGTGCGAAATACAACTATCAAGCATTCTTGAAGGCTCAGAATTTACATCGGTCCCCATGAAGCATTCCGGAATGGTAACCCTGGGTAGTACCAAAGTGGGTGTAACAGTGGAAGGCGAACTGGCTGGTGCCACTATAGAGATAGGACTAGGCAATGGATTCTGGTCTGCAGAAGGTGCAGTGGTAGTGAGCAAATGAAGACGTCCCTCCAGCTGAAAATATCGTTCCTGCAGGTCCTTGACCGCTTGCGTAAGTGCCGTCATCTGTTGGCACAGGGCTTCTAATGCGGAAGCACCTCTCTCTGCCTCAGACATAATGGCTGGTTGATACTGTCACGTACCTGGTGAGAGACGCCAATGGAGAGAGGGCTTCCCTTGTGGCTAAGTTCCAGACTCCCCTGAGAGTGGGACAGCAGGAATCAGGACCAAAGTGGCACAGGTCGCCTATAGGAGTGCTTGTTGGTGGTCCACCCAGGAGCACAGCTGATGCACTGAGATGAGGTCTGCAGACAGGTGGCGCCTGTGTGAGGTATGAAAGCCCTTCCGGGGAACAGGATTACTGGATAGCCGGTTCAAAGCCAAGATCCAGTACCGGGTGGAGATCAGAACAGATGTAGTCAGATGGGATAGCCGAGGTCATACACAGAGGAGCAAGAGAAAATATCCGTTAGCCAGCCGAGGTCAGGTCAGGGTTTAAGCAGAGAAGACAGGTCCAGGAGCAAGCCAAGTCGGTAACAGGAAATCACAGATCACAGTAGCACAGGAACAGGAAATCACAATTCACAGTGGAACAGGAACAAGGTACTGGGCAGCCAGAGATCAATCAGAACCTGAGAGTAGTGCAGGGTTTCCTTATAAAGGCCATTTGCCACCAAATTTGAGCCGATGTGAACTTCTGCGGCCATGCAAGGTATTGGCAGGGGTGCCAGGTCTCCTAACACCTCTGTTGAGGACAGAGCCCTGACATCTGTCCCCTCTACCCTCCGACACCCGCTGAACTGTGCCCACAGATGGGCAAGCAGAGCCAGAGAAGCATAGTAGGTACAGGAGAGGTTCACACACACGGGGTGGCAGAGGCTGGCACCTGAAAGGAGAGCCCTGCGGCTTGCCCTCAGCAGGGATAAAGGTTAAACACAATACTTGCCCGGCCCCCAGAACTACATGTCCCGGGCGTCGGGTGATGTAAAGTGACCATCCCTGCATGATGAGCCGACATTGACCTCACAGCACTGCCTCAGAGCAAACTAGTCATAGGAAGGATCAGATTTATCATTCCTTGTCTGCAGATCTAATACTCATCAAAACCAGTTCAGAGACCAAACAAACCCAACAGAGAAAAGGGGCCCCGGACCCCAAAATTGTAGTAAACACTAAACAGCCCAAACTAAATGTCTTCCCATGGGGGGAGTAGTTCTTCAATGTCCACCAACCCTCCTATTCCCCCCTCACATCCACATCCTATTATTGTGTGACCAATACCATCCAAATCATTCTTACTTTCATTTCCCAAAGTTATCCGTCTACAAGGAGACCTGTATAGATCACATGATGGCACCAATGAGGATGGAGGAGGACCGGAGTCACATGACTGAGAAGATACTAAACCTCACCCTGGAGATCATCTACCTGCTGACCGGAGAGGTGAGGAGGATTCTGGGAGGTCACATGACATCACTCTTATCTCTATTAATAAAACACAGACCTGACCGGAGAGGTGAGGAGGATTCTGGGAGGTCACATGACATCACTCTGATCTCTATTAATAAACACAGACCTGACCGGAGAGGTGAGGAGGATTCTGGGAGGTCACATGACATCACTCTCATCTCTATTAATAAACCACAGAGCTGACCGGAAAGGTGAGGAGGATTCTGGGAGGTCACATGACATCACTCTCATCTCTATTAATAAAACACAGACCTGACCGGAGAGGTGAGGAGGATTCTGGGAGGTCACATGACATCACTCTCATCTCTATTAATAAACACAGACCTGACCGGAGAGGTGAGGAGGATTCTGGGAGTCTAACATGATATTCCTATTGGTTCCTCAATACAGAGATTTCCTCTTCTGAAGTCAGGTGATCATATGACCATCACAGTGCCTCCATGTGACTCCCTAAACCCTGAGAGACACAACATGCAGAAGATTCTAGAAGTCACCAAGAAAATGATGGAGCTGCTGACAGGAGAGGTGAGCGGTGCTGGGAATTCTGGGACATTCTCCAATCACTGATAGTATCATTAGGATCTGTACATTATCTGCATTGTTACCATTGATGGCATTTTTATTATATATTCAGAGTGGAAACCTGAGAGATCCTAAAGTTGAGGTTAAAGGAGAGATGAAAGAGGAGGAGGATGAGGATGGGGGGATGGAGGAGTCAGAGCTTCTATGAGAACACAAAGATCTGTACCAGGACACCATGGTGGAGTCATCCAGATACAGGAACCCACCAGAGAGATGTCCCCGTCCTCTGTATTCCCGGGATTCCACACAGGAAGGTCACACCATCCCTCACTATTACAAGGTAGGTGGGATGGAGAATCTAGAACATGGACTTGTGGAGATAATATTTGTATTTTTCATGTTAGCTTATATTTATATATTATGTGAAATTTCTAATTTTCTTGGTTTAGGGTGAAGATCTGATAAATATAAAAGTTGAGATAAAAGCAGAAGAAGAAGAGGCGTATGTGAGGGATGATCAGCAGTCTATGGAGGAGGATGGAATAACGGGGACATTTATAGAGGAGGACACTCCTACAGAGATCAGCACAGGTGGGTCATGAACACTAAATACACAATATACTCTATGTTGTACATTACATACTCCTGACCCCTGCACTATATACTCTATGTTGTACATTACATACTCCTAACCCCTGCACTATATACTCTGTTGTACATTACATACTCCTGACCCCTGCACTATATACTCTATGTTGTACATTACATACTCCTGACCCCTGCACTATATACTCTACATTGTACATTACATACTCCTGACCCCTGCACTATATACTCTATGTTGTACATTACATACTCCTGACCCCTGCACTATATACTCTACATTGTACATTACATACTCCTGACCCCTGCACTATATACTCTGTTGTACATTACATACTCCTGACCCCTGCACTATATACTCTATGTTGTACATTACATACTCCTGACCCCTGCACTATATACTCTATGTTGTACATTACATACTCCTGACCCCTGCACTATATACTCTATGTTGTACATTACATACTCCTGACCCCTGCACTATATACTCTACATTGTACATTACATACTCCTGACCCCTGCACTATATACTCTGTTGTACATTACATACTCCTGACCCCTGCACTATATACTCTATGTTGTACATTACATACTCCTGACCCCTGCACTATATACTCTACATTGTACATTACATACTTCTGACCCCTGCACTATATACTCTGTTGTACATTACATACTCCTGACCCCTGCACTATATACTCTATGTTGTACATTACATACTCCTGACCCCTGCACTATATACTCTATGTTGTACATTACATACTCCTGACCCCTGCACTATATACTCTATGTTGTACATTACATACTCCTGACCCCTGCACTATATACTCTACATTGTACATTACATACTCCTGACCCCTGCACTATATACTCTGTTGTACATTACATACTCCTGACCCCTGCACTATATACTCTATGTTGTACATTACATACTCCTGACCCCTGCACTATATACTCTACATTGTACATTACATACTCCTGACCCCTGCACTATATACTCTATGTTGTACATTACATACTCCTGACCCCTGCACTATATACTCTATGTTGTACATTACATACTCCTGACCCCTGCACTATATACTCTATGTTGTACATTACATACTCCTGACCCCTGCACTATATACTCTATGTTGTACAATACATACTCCTGACCCTGCACTATATACTGTATGTTATACATTTCATACTCCAGACTTCTGCTCTCCCCCTCCCCCCACTGCTATATATACACATAATATGGATTCTGTCATGTTACACCTATTTCCTCCCAGCTGGACATTTTATTTCGGATGATGTGATTGGAGCACAGACTTTTACATGGTGATAGTAATGTGATAACATCCTCCAACTTTGGACCCTTAAACAGAAAGTGATAATGAGGGAGGAGTCAATACCCCAATGATGGTGGTCTTCAGGGTCAGTCCAGTCTTCATCTTGGTTGTTCTCGCCCCATCCTCACTCTCTGACCTCTGGTGGGGCTCAGCCCCGCTGTTCTTCATGACTAAATCATGGAGTAAATAAGGAAGTGCAGTACTTCTTGTGTTGGGAAGATGGCGATGAGTGATAGAGGGGGTGGGGACCCTCGTCCTATAATCCCCTCATCACTGTCCCTCCTATAAAAGACAGTTCTGGTTGTTTCCTCACTCTCTGACTAAGGCCCATGAATAAAGAAATGACCTGGTAGGAGATCAGAGGAGCCATTTCCTAGTTCCCTTGAGGGTGGAATTGTAAGCTCCTCAGAGATCAAGCTGCCTGATGTGGGCGGAGTCCTGGTTTGGGGGAACCAGTCAGCTCCTGTCTAGTAATCCTCTTTGTCTTTGTCTTTTAGTCCATGGCCGGGAGATGAGGAAAACCTCCGAGGATTGTCTCACTTTGTCTCCAGACTGGAAAGTAGAAGATGAGGACATCACACAGTATAGTCCAGGAGAAAACCCGGCTCCCTCCAATGTCCATCCGGCACCACCCAGTATAGATGGACCATCGGATTCCTTGTATCCTGAGGAACCTCAGACTGTGCGGGACCGGGCCGGCCTTCCAACAGGGAAGAGCTTCTCCTGTCCTGAGTGCGGGAAGGGTTTCCATTTTAAATCCCATCTTAATGTGCATAAAATAACTCACACAGGAGAGAAGCCGTATTCCTGTCTTGAGTGCGGGAAATGCTTTTCACGAAAGTACGATCTTTACAAACATCAGAGATATCACATGGGGGAGAAGCCATATTCCTGTCCAGAGTGTGGGAAATGTTTTTCACAGAAGTCTCATCTTTCCAGTCATCAGAGATCTCACACGGGGGAAAAGCCGTATTCCTGTCATGAGTGCGGGAAATGTTTTTCACAGAAGTCCAATCTTAACAGACATCAGAGATCTCACATGGAAGAGATCTGTGTTCCTGTCTTGAGTGCGGGAAATGTTTTTCAGTGAAGTCAAATCTTTGCATTCATCAGAGATGTCACACAGGAAGAAGCCACTTTCCTGCCCTGAGAGGGAAATGTTCCTCACTGAAGTCCTGTCTTCCTGTACATCAGAGGTCCCACACAACCCTGGAGGTGTATTAGTGCCTTGAGTGCGGGAAATGTCTTCTAGATGAATGTTGCTGGACATCCCAGCTCTCATGTGGAGAAGAAGCACACCCTGATATACACCTCAGATATACTCCATGGCTGATCTTCATCATGGAAGAAACAGTTCATAAGGAGATCAGAGGTCCCCAAAGACATGGATGAAGTGTGGGACCGGGTCGGCCATTGATATCAGGAGAAGAAGTTTTCAATGTATTTTCCATCAATGGAAGACATTCCAGCAGCTCAGATGTGATCCTAATAACATTGGTTCCCCCATTCACACAGGAGGAATGGACATGAACTCTCACTGAGGGAATTGCTATACAAACATTCTATGAATAGACCCCCAAATGTCAGGAGACGTTTCTATAAAGACGGGAAGTATGGAGCAGAGAAATGAATAGACCTCCCAGCAATGTTATTACCAGGCTGCAGCTAGGGGGAGCTCTAATGTCACCCCAGCAGAGTGGTCCCATCTAGCCCACATTAACCCTCTCACTGCCAGAGCTGTTTCTGCACAAATGTTAAAATGCTAATTTTGGACCTGAAGATTAGTTTGTTACTTTGTTATAATAATGGAACACGTTGTGTATTGTATTGTACACCAATAATGACTCCGCCCCCACATTCCAGACAAGGGATCTTCCTGACCAATCGGATTCCTTCCTTTACTATTTCCTGATTTTTATGCTTCAATCTTGTTAAATGTAAAATTATAATAAAACATTTATTGAAGAAAAACTATTGTGTGTGTCGGTGCAATGACGGCAAACTTCAATATAGAACATTGCTCCTCGGTGACACCTCACACCCTTCAATAACGGCGCATAGTGCGGGGGTCAGCAGTATATCATATACAGCCCACCATACAGAGTGCAGAGGGGGGGGCTGTAGTGTGTCCCCCCTCCTGATCCATACCAGGCCACATGTCCACAACATGGGGGTCACCTTACCAGGGGGGATGTTGCAGCCCCATAAGACTGACCCTTGCCCCCACACAGACATCCACGTGAACTGTTAAAGCAATCAGAATGTCTGGGTTTATATGGCAAGGAGAGTGATGAATGTTCCCAATTTCCATCTGTCAGAGATGCTGCCGATCATTTAGTTACATGTTTGATGGCCATTCCCACCCCACCCTCAGTTTTGTTGGACATTTTCAGAGTAATGACTAATGATACTGATGTAAGAATGGATGATGGACCATCTATGTCATTGTATGAGGACTGTCAGAACTGTCCAGGTCCATATAAAGGCTGGGAATATATGACTGGTATGAAAACGTTGAATGTTCCCCCAGGAGATGTGTTACAATATGACATGTGATTCTGAAGGGATTCCCCGGTGTTGGGATCTCAGATTTCCATATGGCCCACATCACACAACCCGATCTCCTCAGGACAGGATTTTCTGTACGTCTAATAGAACATGTAGTTCAGTACATAACCCAATGAGCTGTCATCATGTTCTATCACAGCCCAGCCACAGTCACAGGTCACACTACCTTTAGGATGGTTGTTTTCTTGTGGAAATCCCACATATTCATATATTCCAGGAATATTACTGGAGGGCCTTGTACTTGGAGCCGTCTGAGTATGATATTGCCTGAGCATCCTAAAGCTATGGAGAAGGATCTAAGATCAAGAAGGAGGACCGAGATTGGATCAGAAGATTGTATATCAGACATCACACTGCTTTCCAAAGCTGAATACACTAGTTTAGTTGGATCTATTGTAGGAGGACCAGCATTACCATTATATAACACAGGAACATAGTTACATAGTTAGTCTGGCTGAAAAAAGACAAAAGTCCATCCAGTTCAACCATTAACAAAAAAAAGTTATAATCCGACACCCACAGTTGATACAAAGGAAGCTAAAAACCCAGCAAAGCACGATCCAATCTGCTCCTGCAGGGGAAAAAATTCCTCCCTGATCCCCGGAGATACAATCGGATATTCCCGGGATCAACGTTCCCTATAAATGTTAGTAGAACTGTTAATGGTTTAGCATGTAGTATGGATAAAAGTCTGAATCATACTTCTATGGCTTTGCAGGAACTGTTGCTCAACCTCCAAGGAACCCGTAAAGCTGTTCTTCAGAATCGAGTGACTATAGATTGACACAGTGCACCACCCGCTCCTCCTCAGTACACTCCACTCCATTGGCCTCCATGACTCTGCTCTCTCCTGGTTCTCCTCTTACCTTTCTCAGCACACTTTTAGTGTCACATACAACTCCTCCTCCTCCGATCCTCTTTCCGTTGCGGTACCCCGAGGTTCTGTCCTTGGGCCCCTCCTTTTCTCTCTCTATACCTCCTCCCTGGGCCAACTGATAACCTCTCATGGCTTCCAATACCACCTCTATGCTGATGACACCCAGATCTATGTCTCCACTCCCCAGCTCACCCCCTCCCGTATCACAAATCTACTGAGCGACATATCAGCATGGATGTCACATCACTACCTTAGACTCAATCTTTCCAAAACTGAGCTGTAATATTACCTCCCCCCGATCCCGCACTCATGACTTTACCATCAAGATCAACAGCACTGCCATTGGTCCTTCCCCTCATGTCAGGGTGCTAGGCGTAATCCTAGACTCTGACCTCTCCTTTGGGCCCCACATCCAATCACTGGCTAAATCCTGCCACCTCAATCCCCGAAACACTTCCTAAATCCGCTCCTTCCTGACCAATGACACCACAAAACAACTTATCCACGCCTTGGTTATATCCCGCCTCCATTACTGCAACTCCCTCCTCACTGGTCTACCGTTACACAGGCTATCCCCCTTCAGTCTATTATAAATGCTGCTGCTAGACTCATACACCTTACCAACCGATCAGCGACTGCTGCTAGACTCATACACCTTACCAACCGATCAGCGACTGCTGCTAGACTCATACACCTTACCAACCGATCAGTGACTGCCGCTAGACTCATACACCTTACCAACCGATCAGCGACTGCTGCTAGACTCATACACCTTACCAACCGATCAGCGACTGCTGCTAGACTCATACACCTTACCAACCGATCAGCGACTGCTGCTAGACTCATACACCTTACCAACCGATCAGTGACTGCCGCTAGACTCATACACCTTACCAACCGATCAGCGACTGCTGCTAGACTCATACACCTTACCAACCGATCAGCGACTGCTGCTAGACTCATACACCTTACCGACCGATCAGCGACTGCTGCTAGACTCATACACCTTACCGACCGATCAGCGACTGCTGCTAGACTCATACACCTTACCGACCGATCAGCGACTGCTGCTAGACTCATACACCTTACCAACCGATCAGCGACTGCTGCTAGACTCATACACCTTACCAACCGATCAGCGACTGCTGCTCGAATCGTACACCTTACCAACCGATCAGTGACTGCTGCTAGACTCATACACCTTACCGACCGATCAGAGACTGCTGCTAGACTCATACACCTTACCAACCGATCAGCGACTGCCGCTAGACTCATACACCTTACCGACCGATCAGCGACTGCTGCTAGACTCATACACCTTACCGACCGATCAGCGACTGCCGCTAGACTCATACACCTTACCGACCGATCAGCGACTGCTGCTAGACTCATACACCTTACCGACCGATCAGCGACTGCCGCTAGACTCATACACCTTACCAACCGATCAGCGACTGCTGCTAGACTCATACACCTTACCGACCGATCAGCGACTGCTGCTAGACTCATACACCTTACCAACCGATCAGTGACTGCTGCCCCTCTCTGCCAATCCCTTCACTGGCCTCTGCTCAGTGTTCTCCACCCCTCTCTGCCAATCCCTTCATTGTCTTCCACTAACCCAACATATAAAATTCAAATTACTAACCACAGCTTACAAAGCCATCCATAACACTGCCCCTAGCTACATCACCGACCTCATCCACAGATATCACTGGCTCCTCTCCTCCCAAGATATCTTGCTCTCTAGCTCCCTTGTCACCTCCTCCTACACTCAACTCCAGGACTTCTCCAGAGCCTCTCCCATCCTCTGGAACTCCCTACCACTGTATGTATGGTCGGCCCCTCACCCTCTCTGCCTTTAGTTGATCTTTGAAAACTCACTTATTCAGGGAAGCCTACCCCACCTCCACCTAAGAACTGTACTTGAATCACCTCCACCAGATCATCCCCCGCAGCTATCACCTTTTGTATCCCCTCCCCCTTCCTTCATATTGTAAGCTCCACGAGCCGGGCCCTCCTATTCCTTCTGTACTGAAATGTATTGTAATTGTACCGCCCCCCTTATATTGTACAGCGCTGCACAGACTGTTGGTGCCATAAATCCTGTATAATAATAATAATAACCCCAGCTGGGAGTAAAGGGTGGAAATGGCTGGTGACCCCCAGATTTGGGCAATGATGTCATCAGTATAAATGGATAAAACCCGCGCTATGTGTAACAACTCCAAACCTACAAAAACCTTCTAGCGGACTGCTGCTGTAACAAAGGGAAGGATTCCCTGTCATCTAGAAGAGCATTATGTGTCACAGCGCTGTCCTATTGTGTGTGCACAGAAATCATCACAAATACACTACAAATATGTGGAGACATTCAGAGATAAAGAGCTCGGGGCTCCAAATCCTATTCTCTGCACATCCACTGCTTCCACTTTACACCCACTTCATTCATCTCATCAGATTTGCTGCTATAGGAAATCATCTCAAATCCTGTGCAAATCCATGGAGACAGACAATATTGTGTGCTCAGTATAGTGTTCTCTGCAAGTCCACCGCTTCCACTTTGCATCTACTTCAATCACTCTCCACCCTTTACTCTGGGCTGGGGGCTTTGTGTCCATATACCAGATGTTCTACAGGACTATATCTGCAATCAATGTTACTGCAAAATCAAAGGGGCCAAAACCCCTCCCCCGAGGAGTCATATATTTCTGTCCCCCTTGGTGGGAGTGGAGGTGACCCCTCTATAAGGATCTACAGTCCATACACACCCAGCACAAGGCCGGGGTCACACTACCGGACGCTTCTCGGGGCTGCAGATCCTCTGAGCTCCACAAGGTGGGGATCTCACTTCTACCCAGACAGGAAGTCTCTATGGAAGACAGACAGGAAGTGATGTCAGGTACAGACAGGAAGTGATGTCAGGTACAGACAGGAGTTCCAGGGGAAACATGAGTAAGGAGGACGCAGAGAGTCCACATACCTGGATCTGGCGGCAGAGAAGGTAATACGTAGATGAACCCCTTCAGGGGGAGGAGTTGATGATAATATATTTGCCCCCAAAGCTGGCCTACATGGTTCAGTTTTATCGTTCAGCCAGCGGGATGACCATAAAAACAGAAGCGATTCCCCCATCCACACATTGGAGGTGGAGGGGGGAATCCTCCCCGCTGCACTCTTGTATTCTGACAATGGGGGGACTCCTCCGCTCTCAGAATACACGGATCAGCACTGAAGCTATTGGCTGCAGCCGCTGGGGGAGTGGCTTTTATCCGGCAGTGGCCACACATGGATGGAAATGTGAGCGATCCCTGCTGAACCAGCTGAATTTTCATGGATCTATGGTCACCTTCAGTGACTTCCTCCCCTCCCCCTCATCTCCTTCATGATGGAAGTCATGCTGAGATCATCTCCCATTGGCTGAGCAATATTCTCATTTGTCTCTCAGCTCCTTCTTGCTATTCCTCGTCCTGCCTGTTGTTTCCTTGGATTGATTTTCTGTGTAGTGACCCCGGCTTGGTCTCTTGGATGCGCTCGTCTGTTGCTTGCCCTGACCTTTCTCCTGATTCCTGGATCTCCTCCTCATCTCTCCTCCATATCCTCTTACACAGCTTTTCTCCACACCTGCAGTGACCCTGGGGGGAGGAAACTTGGCACCAGCACGCCGCCAAATCCATCCCCACCATTAGGGGCTGTGGAGACAATGGTCTGCTATTTACACTCCGTTCCTCCGCACGTCACCTGATCACATGACAGCTTACTTCCACAGATTCCGGACAGATTTCTGGATGGTAAAGGTCAAAGTTCACTCTTCAGTTTAGGAGAGGTAGGACGCACCCAGGAACAATGATTTGGTTTTCATGAGAGTCTCATATAGAGGACCCCTCAAATCTCCCCATCCAAATGTCCCTCCATCCAGAGTCTATATGTCCTATGACATCACACTGACCTCACAGCTCCTCCTCCCCCCAATGTCCTTCCATCCAGAGTCAGAGAATCCTATGACATCACACTGACCTCACAGCTCCTCCTCCCAATGTCCCTCCAACAAGAGTCAGGGAATCCTATGACATCACACTGACCTCACAGCCCCTCCTCCCAATGTCCCTCCATCCAGAGTCAGAGAATCGTATGACATCACACTGACCTCACAGCTTCTCCTCCCAATTACCCTCCAACCGGAGTCAGAGAATCCTATGACATCACACTGACCTCACAGCTCCTCCTCCCAATGTCCCTCCATCAGAGAATCCTATGACATCACACTGACCTCACAGCTCCTCCTCCCAATGTCCCTCCATCCAGAGTCAGAGAATCCTATGACATCACACTGACCTCACATCTCCTCCCCCTCAATGTCCCTCCATCCAGAGGCAGAGAATCCTATGACATCACACTGACCTCACAGCTCCTCCCCCCAATGTCCCTCCATCTGATTTTTTCTGATGCTCTTAGGATGTGGGGGCCCCTTGGTATCCTCACATGTAAAGTGGGACTGTTGGCCCTGCGTTGTATGTAATGACATCAGAATGCTGCAACAAGCCTATACCCTGCGTAGTGTGGGGGTCCTGTGGGGGGGAATTATACCTCAGCCTGAAGTGGGGCTTTAATAAAATGGAGACCTGAATGGAGAGGTGAGGAGGATTCTGGGAATATCATTTGATGTGACTCTTTGTGTTCAGATGTAGAGTTTTCCTCCTGTGAAGTCTGGAGATCATATGACATCACATTGCCTCCACCTCCCTCCCTGATAGAAGAGAGAAAGAAGAAGAAGATTCTAGAAGTCACCAGAGAGATCACTGAGCTGCTGACAGGAGAGGTGAGCGGTGCCGGGAATTCTGGGACATTCTCCAGTAACAGACAAGGGATGTGTCTGGATGGTGACTGTATCATTGTGTGTGTCAGGTTCCTATAAGGTGTCAGGGTGTCACTGTCTATTTCTCCATGGAGGAGTGGGAGTATTTAGAAGGACACAAGGATCTCTACAAGGACGTCATGATGGACAATCAGCCGCCCCTCACATCACCGGGTAAGAGGAGACTTTATTGTAAAGGAGAGAGCAGTACGGAGGATCCACCTAGATCCCCCATCATCTGATAAACACATAGAAACAATGGATTCAGTCAGTGTGTGTGTTTCCTACAGATGGATCCAGTCATGGGAACCCACCAGAGAGATGTCCCCGTCCTCTGTATTCCCGGGATTCCACACAGGAAGGTCACACCATCCCTCACCATCATCAGGTAGATGTGTATAAATCATAACTATTAGTGATTGTTCCTCAAGGGTGTTTGTTACATTGAATTTCTTTTTGAATGTTTAGAGTGGAATCCTCGGGGATGATAATATTGATGTTAAAGAAGAGTATAAAGAGGAGGATGAGGAGTATGGAGTGATGGAGGAGTTTTCAGAAGGACACAAGGATATGATGGAGCCACCAAATACCAGGAACCCACCAGAGAGATGTCTCCGTCCTCTGTATTCCCGGGATTCCACACAGGAAGGTCACACCATCCCTCACTATTACAAGGTTGGTGGGATGGAGCATCTAGAACATGGACTTGTAGAGAAGATGTTTGAATATTTAATGTGAGCTGATATTATACAGATGATATTTTCTCTCATTTCCTTGATTTAGAGTGGAGATCCAATCGATATAGAATTTGAGGTGAAAGCAGAAGAAGAAGAGGCGTATGTGAGGGATGATCAGCAGTCTATGGAGGAGGATGGAATAACGGGGACATTTATAGAGGAGGACACTCCTACAGAGATCAGCACAGGTGGGTCATGAACACTAAATCCATTCCTCCACCCATACTGCTCACTGATTGGTCCAGAGTAGGGCGGGGACTGGGTGATATCAGCCTGTAATCCCCTGGTCACTTTCCTGAGCTGTGTTCCCCGTCCTGTATTCCTGGATTTCTCTCGGATAATCTTCCTTCTCTGTGCTGCAGACACAATTTATGTATCTAGACTGGATTTATGGAGGTTCTGGGGTTCAGCTGGCAGAAAAATGTTGATTTTCACCATAAGTGTTACTAGACCTAGACACCTGGGGTGTGAGTCTTGTATCTTTATCCCCATGCCCGGGTCTAGTAATATCTCTGACAGATCAATTCTCCCAGGGTTCTTTCCTGGCTGTGCCGGGTGGAGGGATATGTCTGTATAGTCTCAGACCCAAGTCACTGAGTGCAGTCTCAGGAGATGGGAGGCAGCGGTGTGGGATCTCTGCAACTTGTCTACAGTAAACATTTAATCTTCCACTGATTACTGAATACCAATATTATGAGTCCTGACCCTTACACTGTATAATTTATATTGTATATTACATACTGCTGACCCCCACACTATGTACTTCTTGTGTTGGGAAGATGGCGATGAGTGATAGAGGGGGTGGGGACCCTCGTCCTATAATCCCCTCATCACTGTCCCTCCTATAAAAGACAGTTCTGGTTGTTTCCTCACTCTCTGACTAAGGTCCATGAATAAAGAAATGACCTGGTAGGAGATCAGAGGAGCCATTTCCTAGTTCCCTTGAGGGTGGAATTGTAAGCTCCTCAGAGACCAAGCTGCCTGATGTGGGCGGAGTCCTGGTTTGGGGGAACCAATCAGCTCCTGTCTAGTAATCGTCTTTGTATTTTAGTCCATGGCCGGGAGATGAGGAAAACCTCCGAGGATTGTCTCACTTTGTCTCCAGACTGGAAAGTAGAAGATGAGGACATCACACAGTATAGTCCAGGAGAAAACCCGGCTCCCTCCAATGTCCATCCGGCACCACCCAGTGTAGATGGACCATCGGATTCCTCGTATCCTGAAGAACCTCAGACTGTGCGGGACCGGGCTGGCCTTCCAACAGGGAAGAGGTTCTCCTGTACTGAGTGCGAGAAGGATTTCCATTTTAAATCCCATCTAAATATTCATAAAAGATCTCACACGGGGGAAAAACCATATTCTTGTCCTGAGTGCGGGAAATGTTTTTCACATAAGGGCAATCTTAACACACATCAGAGATCTCACACAGGGGAGAAGCCGTATTCCTGTCCTGAGTGTGGGAAATGTTTTTCACATAAGTCACATCTTGACACACATTACAGATCTCACACGGGAGAGAAGTTGTATTCCTGTCCTCAGTGCGGGAAATGTTTTTCACATAAGCGCAACCTTGACACACATCAGAGATCTCACACCGGGAATAAGCCATATTTTTGCCCTGAGTGCGGGAGATGTTTTTCACAGAAGTCCGGTCTTTACAAACATCTGAGATCTCACACGGGGGAGAAGCCGTATTCCTGTCCAGAGTGTGGAAAATGTTTTCCACATATTTCCGGCCTTTACAGACATCAAAGATTTCACAGGGGGGAGAAGCCACATTCCTGTCCTGAGTGTGGGAAACTTTTCTCAGACAAGTCCCATCTTTACACACACCAGAGATCTCACACAGGAGAAAAGCCATATTCCTGTCCAGAGTGTGGGAAATGTTTCTCAGACATGTCCTATCTTTACACACATCAGAGATCTCACACCGGGGAGAAGCCATATTCCTGTCCTGAGTGCGGGAGATGTTTTTCACAGACGTCCAGTCTTTACAAACATCAGAGATGTCACACAGGGGACAAGCCGTATTCTTGTCCTGAGTGTGGGAAACGTTTTGCACGGAAGTCCCATCTTTACACACATCAGAGTTTGCACACAGGGGAGAAGCCGTATTCCTGTCCTGAGTGTGGGAAATGTTTTTCATTGAAGTTCAGTCTTTCCAGGCATCAGAGATCTCACATGGGGGAGAAGCCTTATTCCTGTCCTGAGTGCGGGAAATGTTTTGCACAAAAAACAGATCTTGTCAAACATGAAAGGTCTCACACAGGCGAGAAGCCATATTCCTGTCCTGAGTGTGGGAAATGTTTTTCAGAGACGTCCAGTCTTTACACACATCAGAGGTCTCACACAGGGGAGAAGCCGTATTCCTGTCCTGAGTGTGGGAAATGTTTTTCAGTGAAGTCCCATCTTTATAAACATCAGAGATCTCACACGGGGAAGAAGCCGTATTCCTGTCCTGAGTGTGGGAAATGTTTTTTAGATAAGTCCAATCTTAACAAGCATCAGAGATCTCACACGGGTGAGAAGCCGTATTCCTGTCCTGAGTGCGGGAAATGTTTTTCAGACAAGTCCAATCTTTCCACACATCAGAGATCTCACATGGGGGAGAAGCCGTATTTCTGTCATGAGTGCGGGAAATGTTTTTCACAAAAGTCCCATCTTTCCACACATCAGAGATCTCACACAGGGGAGAAACCATATTTTTGTCTTCAGTGCGGGAAATGTTTTTCACAGACATCCCATCTTTATAAACATCAGAGATCTCACATGGGGGAGAAGCCACTTTCCTGTCCTGAGTGAGGGAAATGTTCCTCACTGAAGTCCTGTCTTCCTGTACATCAGGGGTCCCACACAACACTGGAGGTGTATTAGTGCCTTGAGTGCGGGAAATGTCTTCTAGATGAATGTTGCTGAATCTCCCATCCCAGCTCTCATGTGGGGAAGAAGCACACCCTGATATACACCTCAGATATACTCCATGGCTGATCTTCATCATGGAAGGAACAGTTCATAAGGAGATCAGAGGTCCCCAAAGACATGGATGAAGTGTGGGGCCAGGTCGGCCATTGATGGCAGGAGAAGAATAAAAATGGAGTCCTGCCCTGTGATTCAGGCATCACCAGCAAGGCTCCCAGTTTCCATTCATTACACATCAGCATCAGAGGCTGGTCATTAGCTCTGAGGAAAGGGATTTGTCCCCGAAACGCGTCAGCCATTTGACCGCACTGACAGTGAGGACACCTTACCTGCCGTTGTGGCCATCCATGCTTTTTAGATACATGCTTCGTCTGGAAGTGTTTTTATTTTGTAGTCCTTACAATAAACCTTGGATAATGTGCTAGGTGTGTGCGCCTCCTGTTTTCTCTTTATCCTGCCCTGTGATTGGCTGAGTACATTTGTGGTGGGAGATTTCACAAACACTTGGAGGTCTATTATTCATACTTTGTGGACAAATGTTCCAAGCACTCATTAGGCCCACAGTTGTAGGTGAGGACAATACTTGCATGGTGGGGGATCACTGAAGAGGTGGGTGGTAATAAAATGTCCCAATTCTAGAAGAGTGACTGATGGTGTACACATGGAAGCAATGGAATTGTGTGTATACCGGGAATGAAGGAGTGATTGGTGAATGCACATATTGGGACTTTCCCGTGTCTTTCTCCATACATGTTTCTTCTTGTATGTTTCCTGTGATACAAATGTCTGTGTATATGATCGGCACATGATGGTCCGTCTATGACAAACGTTTCATTGATCTGATCATTTCCATGGTGATTGTGGACACAGTGTGATTGGTTGATGGGGGATGGAAAGCACAGAGAGCAGGAAGTAGAGCGCCATCCTTTCTACCTTTCTCTATTCCTAGTTCAGATTTGTAGCAGAAATCCCCAACATGTAGCAATACACGGACAATTGATATCAGACAATGAGGCCGAGGAAGGCCAATCATGAAGCTGGGGGTGGTGCAGCATAGACTAGAACAGGGTCCTCCAGGAGTGCAGCTCACACTGCGGGCAGAACTCCTCCTACTGGGACATTCAGGCTTCACGCAGCTACAGCTGCACTCCTGGGACTGCCACGCCTGGACTGTATATGGGGCGGGTGTGGAGGGATCAGGCTAATGGAAAGTGGGAGCATCTCTGAGTTACTGATGGATATACAGTATATGGAGATCAAGGAGAGTTCATCTTCTGCCGGCTATAGATGGGACCCTTCAACAGTTGGAGTATAGGGGATGATAATGACTGGGTCAAATCTGCAGAGAAGATGGAGCAATGGGATCTCCTTGGATCAAGTGGGGTAGAGGTGTCTGCTAGCAGTGTCCACGTGTGAGAAGTAGAGGGGAAGTGGGGGAGGGTAAAGGTGTCTGCTAGCAGTGTCCACATGTGAGAAGTAGAGGGGAAGTGGGGGAGGGTAGAGGTGTCTGCTAGCGGTGTCCACGTGTGAGAAGTAGAGCGGAAGTGGGGGAGGGTAAAGGTGTCTGCTAGCAGTGTCCACGTGTGAGAAGTAGAGCAGAAGTGGGGGAGGGTAAATATGCAGTGTCCTTATGTAAGGCACAGAGTGAAGGTTGGACAATCTCCCTCCCACCAATCATGACTGAAGATAAAACCGTGGTGCAGGAAAGGGGGGTGAACAGGTTCTGGAGCAGATAGGATGATGTGAAGAATGTACATCGGGCTGCAGTGGAAACCACTGATTATGGTCAGTATGGATGTCCCTGTGTCTCTGGCTGCTGGTGATGAATGTGGTTCTAGGTACCTGCCACTGGAAGATGTGGTGTGACTGATCTGGTTGCTGCTTACGTAGGATGGTCACTGGAAGGTGCGGTGTCACTGAACTGCTGGCTGCTTACGTAGGACGGTCACTGGAAGGTGCGGTGTCACTGAACTGATTGCTACTTACGTAGGACGGTCACTGGAAGGTGCGGTGTCACTGAACTGCTGGCTGCTTACATAGGACGGTCACTGGAAGGTGCGGTGTCACTGAACTGCTGGCTGCTTACATAGGACGGTCACTGGAAGATGTGGTGTCACTGAACTGCTTGCTGCTTACGTAGGATGGTCACTGGAAGGTGCGGTGTCACTGAACTGATTGCTACTTACGTAGGACGGTCACTGGAAGGTGCGGTGTCACTGAACTGCTGGCTGCTTACATAGGACAGTCACTGGAAGGCTGGATGTAGAACTCCTGTGTTGCTGTTTCTCTCCACAGAAACTAGCAGAAGGGCAGCACACAACTGAACTCTCCAGAGCCCCCAGGGCAAGACCCCGAGACCACCAATTACAGTAAGTTCATAAACTCTCCAAGGATCCCCTGTTGCTTTGGCTCTCAAGCCAGTTGTAGTCTCTGGGCTAATTCATTCTTCAGTAAGAGTTGGTTGAGGGACTACATGTCCCAGGATCCTCTGCTTTCAGGGTCAGTAAGAGTGGTCTCCCTCTAGAGCAGGGGTGTCAAACTGGTGGCCCTCCAGCTATTGCAAAACTACAAGTTCCATCATGCCTCTGCCTTTGGGAGTGATGCTTGTAACTGCCAATCTTGCAATGCCTCATGGGACGTGTAGTTTGGAAACAGTAGGAGGGCTGTCAGTTTGACACCCGTGCTCTAGAGGCAGAAAGTTGATGCAATGATCTATCCATGAACATAAGGGGAAATGAAACAACCTGTTGTGTACTCTGTAATGTCTCCTCCATCTCTTAGTAGCCTGCACCTGGTTACACACTCCCCCCACTAAGAATCTTTGGTCCCCAAAGATGGGGCAGGGTCTTTTCTCTTTTCCATCCAAACAAGTGAGGTGGATGGGGGAATCCCCCCTTCCAGGACATTGTATTCTGAATATTCATCTGCCTGTTAGCACTGTGGAGGTCGGGGGGATTGAAGGATGGAAGACTTCAACTAAGGAGGAAGTCATCGGTACAAGGGGCATTCCATATTGACAGTAAGTACTGTCTGTTGTGCTGTTTTTTGAAGAAATGTGTGACTAACTTTAGGCTTTAACAGCTTCAATGCCGCACTATATCAGAGATACTGCTACAGGGCGGTACGGCTGTGCAAAATCATTTATATATATGTGTGTGGATTTGCAGTTCCGGGTAGGGTATGTGCATGTGTGCCCTACCTACACTGCCATTCTTCTCAACCACTGGGTCCCAGCCGGTGATTCTTTGTTAGCACCCAGTGATTGCTGAGTATTACTGATGGGGGAGAAACCTGTGTATAAACAACACAGATCTCTCCCCTGTCAACTCCTGCACACTGCTTTGTATGGCTCTGCATAGGAGACCAATACAAAGCAGTGTACTCACAGTGAAGCACACACACAGCACACAGCCCTTTTGATGGCCCCTCATGTTTCCCCTTCCTGCCCAGTGCCATTAGTACAGTGTCAGTGCTTTTTATTAGCACTGATCACTGTATTGGTGTCACTGGAGATGTCAGTGACACCAAGTCAGCTCCCCCCCAGAGTCAGAATGCCAGCCGCAGTCCCACTATAGTACTCTGATCACCGCCATTAACTCACTTATTCCCTTGATGGTAAATATAATAAATGATCACAACCTTTTGTCTATACATGAATTGAGCCAATCCCCATCCGGCTATTACCAATAATATTTATACCAAATGATAACAACTGTAACAAATAAAGATCTGATTGGTTTACACAGAAAAGAAGCTTGCTATGAATGGAATATAACAAAATATAAAGGATATGATACAACACAAACAATGATGTCACAGTCTAACATACAGTATATTACCAGTACATAGAGAGGACTACAGGAAAGACACATAGGGGTTTATTTACTAAAGCTGGAGAGTCCAAAATCAGACTCCCTTCTGCATAGAAACCAATCAGCTTCCAGGTTTCATTGCCAAAGCTTCATTGAACAAGCTGAGGTTAGAAGCTGATTGGTTTCTATGCAGAAGGGAGTCTGATTTTGGACTCTCCAGCTTTAGTAAATAAACCCAATAGAATCATGGTGGTACATTCCAAAGACATCCTGGGGTCCTGACACCTGGGCTCCAAGAAGGGCCACAAGGAGAGCAATGGCTTACTTTTATACCCCCCCATACCAGGTAAAGGCACACCCTTCAATACATTCCAGTATTTGCCATTTCTGTTCAATGGGGGGCTCTGTGACTTGTGAAAGATATCGGCCATCTGTAACTCATCAGATGGAATGTATGATAGGCCAATGTCCAGCTGATCGTACCTCCTCTGAATTCAGTTCCTGCAGGAAGATGGATGACAATCGCTGATCACACCTCCTCTGAATTCAGTTCCTGCAGGAAGATGGATGACAATCGCTGATCACACCTCCTCTGAATTCAGTTCCCGCAGGAAGATGGATGACAGTCGCTGATCGTACCTCCTCTGAATTCAGTTCCTGCAAGAAGATGGATGACAATCGCTGATCGTACCTCCTCTGAATTCAGTTCCTGCAGGAAGATGGATGACAGTAGCTGATCGTACCTCCTCTGAATTCAGTTCCCGCAGGAAGATGGATGACAGTCGCTGATCGTACCTCCTCTGAATTCAGTTCCCGCAAGAAGATGGATGACAGTCGTTGAGCGTACCTCCTCTGAATTCAGTTCCCGCGGGAAGATGGATGACAATCGCTGATCGTACCTCCTCTGAATTCAGTTCCCGCGGGAAGATGGATGACAATCGCTGATCGTACCTCCTCTGAATTCAGTTCCCGCAGGAAGATGGATGACAATCGCTGATCATACCTCCTCTGAATTCAGTTCCCGCGGGAAGATGGATGCCAATCGCCGATCGTACCTCCCCTGAATTCAGTTCCCACGGGAAGATGGATGACAATCGCTGATCGTACCTCCTCTGAATTCAGTTCCCGCGGGAAGATGGATGACAATCGCTGATCATACCTCCTCTGAATTCAGTTCCCGCAGGAAGATGGATGACAATCTCTGATCGTATCTCCTCTGAATTCAGTTCCTGCAGGAAGATGGATGACAATCGCTGATCGTACCTCCTCTGAATTCAGTTCCCACAGGAAGATGGATGACAATCGCTGATCGTACCTCCTCTGAATTCAGTTCCTGCGGGAAGATGGATGACAGTCGCTGATAATACCTCCTCTGAATTCAGTTCCTGCAGGAAGATGGATGACAGTCGCTGATCATACCTCCTCTGAATTCAGTTCCTGCAGGAAGATGGATGACTGTCGCTGATCGTACTTCCTCTGAATTCAGTTCCCGCAGGAAGATGGATGACAATTGTTGATCGTACCTCCTCTGAATTCAGTTCCCGCAGGAAGATGGATGACAATCGCTGATCATACCTCCTCTGAATTCAGTTCCCGCAGGAAGATGGATGACAATCACTGATCGTATCTCATCTGAATTCAGTTCCTGCAGGAAGATGGATGACAATCGCTGATCGTACCTCCTCTGAATTCAGTTCCCACAGGAAGATGGATGACAATCTCTGATCGTACCTCCTCTGAATTCAGTTCCCGCGGGAAGATGGATGACAATCGCTGATCATACCTCCTCTGAATTCAGTTCCCGCAGGAAGATGGATGACAATCACTGATCGTATCTCCTCTGAATTCAGTTCCTGCAGGAAGATGGATGACAATCGCTGATCGTACCTCCTCTGAATTCAGTTCCCACAGGAAGATGGATGACAATCGCTGATCGTACCTCCTCTGAATTCAGTTCCTGCGGGAAGATGGATGACAGTCGCTGATAATACCTCCTCTGAATTCAGTTCCTGCAGGAAGATGGATGACAGTCGCTGATCATACCTCCTCTGAATTCAGTTCCTGCAGGAAGATGGATGACTGTCGCTGATCGTACCTCCTCTGAATTCAGTTCCCGCAGGAAGATGGATGACAATTGTTGATCGTACCTCCTCTGAATTCAGTTCCCGCAGGAAGATGGATGACAATCGCTGATCATACCTCCTCTGAATTCAGTTCCCGCAGGAAGATGGATGACAATCACTGATCGTATCTCATCTGAATTCAGTTCCTGCAGGAAGATGGATGACAATCGCTGATCGTACCTCCTCTGAATTCAGTTCCCACAGGAAGATGGATGACAATCGCTGATCGTACCTCCTCTGAATTCAGTTCCTGCGGGAAGATGGATGACAGTCGCTGATAATACCTCCTCTGAATTCAGTTCCTGCAGGAAGATGGATGACAGTCGCTGATCATACCTCCTCTGAATTCAGTTCCCCCAGGAAGATGGATGACAATCGCTGATCATACCTCCTCTGAATTCAGTTCCTGCAGGAAGATGGATGACAATCGCTGATCATACCTCCTCTGAATTCAGTTCCTGCAGGAAGATGGATGACAATCGCTTATCGTACCTCCTATGAATTCAGTTCCTGCAGGAAGATGGATGACAAACGCTGAGCATACCTCCTCTGAATTCAGTTCCCACAGGAAGATAGATGACAATCGCTGATCGTACCTCCTCTGAATTCAGTTCCTGCAGGAAGATGGATGACAGTCGCTGATCGTACCTCCTCTGAATTCAGTTCCTGCAGGAAGATGGATGACAATACTCCCTTGGAGGTGTTAGGAATGACGGGTCCGGGGCTTATTCCTTAAGTCAGCCAGGTGACCATACTGCCATATATCATTGTATTATATTGTAATCCAAACAGGGAGGAGGAAGGGGGGAGAGTTCATGGACAGTCCATAGAGGGATAAAACAGGGGTGCAGACACTCACGGTTCTAGCAGGGATGTTCTAGCTCACAGCGAATGGCAGGGGTGACCCTGCTCAGCACACAGCAACAGCGGGTAATCCGGGCCCCAGAGTATTAGGCAAAGTATAGTGAGGCCCCCCAGCAGATAGTCCTGACCCAGGGTATTAACACAGTGTCAGCGATACTGCCAGCCCTGGAGTATTAGCAGAGTGTCAGCGGTACTCCCAGCCCTGGAGTATTAGCAGTCTGGCAGCGGTACTCCCAGCCCTGGATTATTAGCAGAGTGGAGGTGGTACTCCCAGCCCTGGATTATTAGCAGAGTGGCAGTGGTACTCCCAGCCCTGGAGTATTAGCAGAGTGGAGGTGGTACTCCCAGCCCTGGAGTATTAGCAGAGTGGCAGCGGTACTCCCAGCCCTAGAGTATTAGCAGAGTGGCAGCGGTACTCCCAGCCCTAGAGTATTAGCAGAGTGGCAGTGGTACTCCCAGCCCTGGAGTATTAGCAGAGTGGCAGTGGTACTCCCAGCCCTGGAGTATTAGCAGAGTGTCAGCGGTACTCCCAGCCCTGGAGTATTAGCAGAGTGGCAGCGGTACTCCCAGCCCTGGAGTATTAGCAGAGTGGCAGCGGTACTCCCAGCCCTGGAGTATTAGCAGAGTGGAGGTGGTACTCCCAGCCCTGGAGTATTAGCAGGGTGTCAGCGGTGCTCCCAGCCCTGGAGTATTAGCAGAGTGTCAGCGGTACTCCCAGCCCTGGAGTATTAGAGTGTCAGCGGTACTCCCAGGCCTGGAGTATTAGCAGAGTGGCAGCGGGTGCTCCAAGTCCTGGGAGTCTTAGTTCTGACCTGTTCAGGGGGGAAGAAGAGTCTCTTGCAGAGTGCCCAGCGGTTATTTTGGCAGAGGTCTGGTCCCCACTCGGACCTCCCAACGAGCAGCGGTGGCGGCAGGCAAAGAAGACTCCGGCCGGGTCCTGCGATGGCCCTTTTAAGGCCGCCCAGGATGCTTCCCGGTTGCCCCGGCAATGTCCAGCCCAGCCCCACATTGCCAGGGCAATGAGGCATGCCCCTTTGACTCAGGCCACACTCTCATGAACGCGGCCTTTGTCTTTGGCGGTGCAGAGTGCGGGAAGCCCCTCTGACCGCACTCTGCCCATCGGGGTTGCGCGGAGACATCCTGGTGGGCTGCCACCGGGGTCTCTTGGTGGGGGATCACAGCTCCCCTGCCTAGATTTCCGGAGGGGCTGTGATCCTTGCCGCAGGGGTCCCCTCCCCTCATCCTGCACGACCTGCTTTAAAGGCTGTGTGCAGGATGGGGGGATGCAGCAAGGGGGAGGGAGAGCACAGGGGCAGCCAGGCCACGTGACGGGGTGTTGGGGTGATAAAACACATGGTAAATCTTATATACAGTCAATGTCCACTTATAAAGTGCAGTTTCGGGAAGTTGCAGGAACTGAGACTGAGACTTCTATCAAAAGTTCACAATGATGGTAAAAATTATTGTAGGCCCAAAATATCTATCAAACTAGTAACAAAAATACAATTCCAGTATCTATCCGGCCATTTGTAGACGCTGTAACTTTCACAGAAACCTATTCATTTATACGGATTGGGATTTTATTTTTGGCAAAGACACGGAGCAGAATACATTCTGGAAGAAATTTATGACAAAATTTTTTTTTCACATTTTTTTTACTGCACATGATTATCCACTTGCCCTTCAGAGGATTTACCCCCTTCCTGACCAGGCCTCTTTTTGCTATTTGGCGCTGCACTAATTCAACTGATAATTGCGCGGTCATGCAATGCTGCACCCAAAGTAAATTTACTTCCTTTTTTTCACACAAATAGAGCTTTCTTTCGGTGGTATTTGATCACCAGTGCGCTTTTTATTTTTCATGCTACAAACAAAAAAAGACCGAAAATTTTGAAAAAAAACTACATTTTTTAATTTCTGCTATAAAAAATATATAGTAAACTCAAAGTTAGTCATAAATTTAGGTCAAAATGTATTCTGCTCCATGTTTTTGGTGAAAAATCTCAATAAGTGTATATTGATTGCTTTGTGTGAAAGTTATATCTACAAACTATGGGATAGATAATGGAATTTACACCATTTATTTGATATACAGCGCTGTGCTAGTTTAACTAACAATTGCGCGGTCATGCAATATGGTACATAAATGAAATTTACATCCTTTTTTCACACCAATAGAGCTTTCTTTCGGTGGTATTTTATCACTTGTGCTCTTTTTATTTTTGGCACTATAAACAAAGGAAGTTTTGAAAAAAAAAAACAATATTTTCTCATTTCTGTCATAAAAAATATCCAAAAAACTAAAATGTTGTCATAAATTTAGGTCAAAATGTATTCTGCTCCATGTTTTTGGTTAAAAATAATCCCAATAATTTTATATTGATTGCTTTGTGTGATAGTTATAGCGTCTACAAACTATGGGAGAGATAATGGAATTTACACAGCTTTTACTTTCTGACTGCCCATCATATTTCCTGAGGTGCTAACATACCAGGATAGTACAAACACTCCCAAATGACCCCTTTTCAGAAAGTAGACACCCTAAGCTTTTTGCTGAGAAGATATTGAGTCCATGAAAGATTTATTTTTTTCCACAAGTTTTTAGAAAACTACGAAAAAATTTTTTTTAACCCAAAGTTGTCATTTAAATTATATATTTGTCACACAAGCCATGGGCATATGTGGAATTACACCCCAAAATACATTCTGCTACTTCTACCGAGTATGGGGGTACCACATGTGTGAGACTTTTATGGAGCCTAGCCACATACAGGAGCCTGAAATCCAATGACCACTTTGAAAGCCTGAAGGTGCATAATGTCCTCATTTCACTTTCTCACTACCTATCACAGTTTCAAAGGCTCTGACATGCAGGATAGCACCATCCCCCCCCAAATGACCCTTTTTGGAAAGTAGACACCCGAAGGAATTTAAAAAGAGGCATGGTGAGTATTTTGCAAATCTCATTTTTTCTCACAAGGTTTTTAAATATAAAAAAAAGAAAAGAAAAAATATGTTTTTGTTTTTTTTTTCTTCAATTTTCAAAACCCTGTGGCAACAAACGAGATCTGAAAAATACTCACCATGCTTCCTATCAAATTCCTTGGGGTGTCTACTTTCCAAAAAGGGGTCATTTGGGGGGGGGTTTGGTGCTATCCTGGCATTTCAGGGCCTCCGAAACTGTGATAGGTAGTCAGGAAGTGTAATGAGGAAATAAAGCCCTTTAAAAGCCTGAAGGTGCTTATTAGATTTTGGGGTCCTGTACTTGGCTAGACTGCCAGAATGTCTTTCACATGTGGTACCCCCATACTCGGGAGAAGTAGCAGAATGTATTTTGGGGAGTAATTCCACATATACCCATGGCATGTGTGAGCAATAAATCATTTAAGTGACAATTTTGTGTAAAAAAAAAAAAAGTTTGTTTGTCAAACACCCTAGTGAATAAAATGGTAGGTGCTGCAATTTTTTATGTCACATAGTACTGAAATTTTTTGTCACATTGTACTCGCGCAGCGATTTTTCAAACACAATTTAAAAAAAAAAATACACTTTTTTTTACTTTTAATGCACAAAAACAATATATTGTGCAATTATTTGGTAAAATATAAAATATGATAGTATGCCAAGTAGATACCAAACGTGACATGCTTTAAAACTGTGCATGCCTCGTGCAATGGTGACAAACTGCATACGTTTTTAATATCCATAGTCAACTCTTTAAAAGCCTTTACAAGCTACCATTTTAGATTTACAGAGGAGGTCTAGTGTTAGAATTACTGCCCTTTATCTGACATTCGTGGTGATACCTCACATGCATGGTGCAACCGCTGTTTACATACTGGCACAGGGTCAATGCTCACAAACGCAGGTGCGCGTGTGTGTGAGGGTATTTTTTTTTTTGTAACTTATTTTGATTTTTTTAATTATTTTTACACTGTCCCTTTCATTTTTTTTATCACTTTCAATGCTATCACAGGGAATGCAAATATCCCCTATAACCTCAATGGGCATTGTCATATATTCTTTTTTGAGAAATCTGGGGTCTATCAGACTCTGGATATCTCCTCTGCCCTTACATTATCTAATCAAACCAAAATCGGTGTGATCGGATACTTTCCCAATTTACAAATGGCGCTGTTTATAACCTGCGAAACTGAAGTAATGAAATGCTCATAGCTTCCGATTTCTTAGACTATAGAGATGATTGGCATCATTCTGGTCTCCAATCAGCTCTATGGTCAGCTGGCAGAAACACGATCTGCATTCTCAGGTTCCCCCGATGGCACCGGACTGCCAAAGAAGGCTGTGGAAGGCAGCAGGGGAGGGGGGGGGGGGCATCATCTCCTGATGCTTTTTAAAGAAAACCTGCAGCTAATTAGCTACTAGGATTGCTTTTACATGAAAACCAATCACTGGCTGAAAAAATTGATACCAGGATGAGGCCTGCAGCTGTAGGCATTATCCTGGTATAACCAAAGTCCAGTGATATACCAGTACATCGCTGGTCCTTGTTGGGTATATATGCTATGTTCTTTTTTTTGTATGTAGACTGTGGGCTGAATGAAAAAAAGAGAAGAAATTTCTGCCAGAAAAAGTGTGTGGTATGCCCACCATTAGAATATACCGCCCTGCATCCACCCACTTCTAATGGTGGGCACACATTAGGTCACACGGTGCCACATGCCTCAATTCCAAGATTGTACAAATGTCTAAATAGTGGCACGCTTGAATAAAAATTGTCCACGTATAAGTGGTACCCCATATGGAGAAATGATGACACCAAGTCCCAAACTATCTTGCCACTGCTCCCCATGTAGTCTGGGCATCCAGGGGGCTCCACGTGACTATCTTTTCCCTCATAAATCTGAAACTTATAAGTATAGCCTGTTGTCCTCTCACAGGTCTTCTACATCTTGACCCCATATCTGGCACGCTTGCTGGGGAGAAATTGTTTGAATGCAAGGCGGCCAGAAAAATGAATGAGGGACTCATCAACGCAGATGTTTTGCTGGGGAGTATAGACATCTGCAAATTTTTGGTTAAGGGGATTTGCGACGGGCTGAATTTTGTGGAGCCGGTCAAATTCAGGGTCACCTCAAGGACAACTCAGTGTATTGTCATTGAAATGCATAAAACACATTATACTCTCATATCTATGTAAAGGGTAAGGTAAGTGAGCGCAAACAGACAAAGCGAGCAGCTAACATACAGGGTAATCCTCAATACCTTGAACGTGAAATAAACAAAAATGGGGTATGTAGCGCTACAAAATATCAGACAAAGAGGGTGACACCATAAAAAGTAACAATAATGGACAAAATTGTTCATATGGTGTATCCGGAGGGCAGATGGATATGATCCTGTGACGTTCCAGATCCAACTCAATAGGATAGAAAAAAACTGTGCGGTTATGCGCTTACCACAAATACATACAATATGGGCATTGTATGTAAATCCTCAGCAACAGGTCATCACGGTCTGGTCAGCAGCATGAGCAGCATCTGGTCACATCAGGACATCAGGGTCTGGTCAGCAGCGTGAGTAGTATCTGGTCACCATAGTGGGCATTCAGGGTTGGTGGTGCACACCTTTTATAGGGGTCCCCTCAGACTCACCCGTAGGTCCAACGTTGTCCCGGCACCAACTGGTTCCTTATTCCAGATCACCACCTTGCAGAGTGTCTGGTTGCCACGGAGAGGGAAAACTCATCAACAGTGCTTGGAAGTTCCTGTCAGTCTCATATCTATGCCTGGCCATGGCAGCAGAGAACACGGCATAGGATGAATCGGGTCTGCGGAAAAAATACAACCGCAATTCATTTTTCTTTAGTAATGCCCATGCTGAGGGTTAGGCCCAAAAATGTTTTAATTCAGAAACTGTATTGAGCTTCCATGCGAATGGTCTGGCAAGGTTTGAATTTGGGTTGGTGGCAATAAATTGTTCTGCATATAAATTGCTTTGATCCACAATCAACGCATACAGATCTTCTGTGAAAAACAGCTCCAAAAATCAAGGGGAGTTGTCAGGGTCCTGTCCACGGCAGGAGTTCTGGAAGATCTGGCATTTCTGCCAATACTCTACATGGCCGCAGAAGGATACATCAGCCTCAGTCTGGTGCCAGATGGCCTTTATAAGGCGGCTCATCACTTCCTCTGGTTGCTGGATGATCTCTAGCTCCCCATGCCCTGTTCCTGTATTTCTGACTTGTGATCTCCTCTTACCGACTCGGTTTGCTCCTGGACCTGTCTACTCTGATTTACCCCTGACTTCGGCTTGGCTTACGGATACTCTCTTTCTTACTCCTCTGTGAATGACCTTGGCTTTCCCATCTGTCTACGTCCGCTCTGATTCCCACCTCGTACCTGACCTTGGCTTGAACCGACTACTCCGTAAACATCCAAATCCTGGAAGGGCTTGCATACCACGCACAGGCACCTCCTGTCTGCAGACCTATCTCCGTGCACCAGCTGTGCTTCTGAGTGGACCACCAACCAGCACTCCTACAGGCGACCTGTGCCACTTTGGGCCTGACTCCCGCTGTCCCACTCTCAGGGGAGTCCAGAACCAAGCTGCAAGGGAAGCCCTCTCTCCATTGGCCTCCATCACCAGGTATGTGATAGGAGTAGTTAAATTTGCTGTTTCCACCTGAATTCCGAGTTGGGCAGTGAATGGGGGAAGTATGGGTGCTGCAGAATTTGTGGGCTGCTAATCGGGATTTGCAAGCACATCCGGAAGGACACCATGGGTTCTACAGGCCTGTGTGCAACTTTGGTTGTGCTCGCCACTGCACCAGCTTGTACTGTACTTATGGGACTTGCCACATCACAAAGTGATACTGCAGTGCTGGTATGTGAAAGACCAGGATGTACTAGGCCGCTGGTGCTCGCCAGTTCACCAAAAGGTAGCGTGGCACTAGTACTGGCACTCTGTTGCACATGAGAGTCATCAAAATTTACCGGCAAGTGCTAGCAGAGATCAGGCCTGATTCTGCCAACACTGTGGTTTTGTGTGCAATGTATCAAGTGACAGTGACCTACTGACACTGCACTTGCTGGGGGAGAAGGGGGGTGAGTGTAAGGGCTAAACGCAGGTGCCAGGGCTGATCCCGCTAACGCTGCATTTTTGGGGACACTATACTAATGTGAACGCTGGTATAGTGCTGATCTGATCAAAAATATTGATCCGTTCAGACACTATATTAGCAATGGAGGTTTATTGTGCATGAGCGTCTTCCTAGCAATCAAGGGGTTAAATGTTATGACTGGTGTACTAACGGGCAATCTGATGCCATCTGGGAGGGGCATGAAAACCACGGGAGCACGAATCATGTGTATATATATATATATATATATATATATATGTGATTTTGCGCACTTGTGCTGCCCTGTAGCAGTATTTCTGCTGTAGGGCGGTCAGGAAGCCGTTACAGAAGCGGTTTGTTTTACGGCGCTTCATTAATTTAACTGACAATTGCACGGTCATGCAATGCTGCACCAAAATGAAATTTACTTCATTTTTTTCCACATGAATTGGGTTTTTGTTTTGGTGGTATTTGATTGCCTGTGAAGTTTTTATTTTTTGCGCTATAAAAAAAAAAGACTGACAATTTTGAGGAAAAAAAACTATATTTTGGACTGTTTGCTATAAAACATGTCCAGTAAAAAAATTTAAAAATTTAATTTTGTCAAATTTGGGCCAAAATGTATTCTGCTCCTTGTCTTTGCTAAAAAAAAATCCCAATACGTGTAAATTAATTGGTTTACGTGAAAGTTATAGCGTTTACAAATGGCGGTATAGATACTGGATTGTTTTTTATTTTTATACTAATAGCTGCGATCAGCGACTTATGGCGGGACTGCGGCGGACATTCTGACACTGGGGGGGAACTGACTTGGGATCACTGACATCCTGAGTGACACCAATACAGTGATCAGTGCAAAAAAAAAAGCACTGACACTGTACTAATGGCACTGGGGAGGAGGGGGTTAACATTTTTAGGCAATCAAAGGGTTAACTGTGTGAGGGGAGTGTTTTACTAGTGGGCGGGGAGAGGTGTGCTTCACAGGAACACACTGATCCGGAAAACTGAAATCTGCTCTCCGGAACAGTGTGCTCTAAACTGACAGGGATGAGAGCTGCATTGAAAACAATGCAGCCTTCCTGCCTGTGAGTGTTTGCCGGGCTCTGGCGAGTAATCACTGGTCAGGACCCGCTGATTGACACCCGTGGCCATGATCGGTGCCGCAGGTAGGACGGTTGCATGCCGCGCGCGCCCCCTAGCAAGTAAATAGGACGACGGTTATAAACATGATCCTGCACACAGAGGCCACTTTGTGGCAGTATATGTACTGTGGGCCGTCCCCTAGTGGAGTGATCAGTGATAATCCCATACACTGTCACTGGACTAATGACACTGGCTGGGAAGGGGTTAACATGTAGGACCATGAAGAGGATCCATGTGTGTAATTACGTGTAACGTGTGTACAGTGTGCTGCCTTTACTAACTCATCTCTCATTGAAGGAGAGAAACTTGCTGAATCTGGGCTTTATTTCCCTTAGCCCCTCCCCACAGAACCAGCCCAGGGTTGACGGCCCTCCTCCCCCGCTTTCACCTCTGTGGTCCCCCTCTTCAAAGAAGAAGAAACCTGCTAATCCACGTTAGGTCCCTTGAGGACCCTGCTGGCTACTAGTTGATTTCTATCGGGCGGGGACCTCTACATGGTCTTGTTATGGGACATTGGCCTCCGCCCTTGTTCTTCTTTGAATTGTTATTGCAAATATTATGTTTTTTAATTTTATTGCTTTTTACCTGTTTACTGGCTAGATTGGATATATTTCAGGTATTCTATTTCTCTGGGGTTAGGAACCTTTCTTATACATGTCTGTTACAGACCCCATGGTGCCGGGAAGTGTCTATGTGCTCTTCCTAATTGGAAGACTCTCCCCACTGCTATGCTTTGGTGGAGACTCTTCCAGTCCTTGACCTTGTGTCTGGGTTATTTGGTGTTTTACTGTGATAAATTAAACTCGTGAGCCAAAAACAAGATACTTCCCTTAACCTAATAAGTACTAACCATACATTTACTACTGGTGCTTCAGCACTATACACATAGCTCATAAACTGTGTTGAAGACTAAACCATAAATAGTGATATGTATCTAAATATACATATACGTGCCGCGCTCCATATTAATAACACAAACTACATATAATATATAATAGTGATAATAATATCGTGAAAACACAGTGCCCAAAACAAGTGCAACATAAACATGAAATGTGTAAAGGTATGATTCTGCCAATATGTATAACAGTCCTCTTTACACTTCTATAAATATTCCAGTGAAAGGTGAGGTACAGTCATGGCCGAAATTGTTGGCACCCTTGATATTTCTCCAGGAAATCATGTATTTCTCACGAAACGTATTGCATTAACACATGTTTTGCTATACACATGTTTATTCCCTTTGTGTGTATTGGGACAAAACAAAAAAAGGGAGGAAAGAAAGCAAATTCGACATAATGTCACACAAACCTCCAAAAATGGGCTGGACAAAAGTATTGGCACCCTTTCACAACTGCGGATAAATAAGAATGTTACAAGCATGTGATGCTCCTGTAAACTCACCTGGGGCAAGTAACAGGTGTGGGCAATATAGAAATCACACCTGAAAGCAGATAAAAAGGAGAGACGTTCACTTAACCTTTGCATTGTGTGTCTGTCTGTGCCACACTAAGCATGGACAACAGAAAGAGGAGACGAGAACTGTCTGAGGACCTGAGAACCAAAATTGTGGCAAAATATCAACAATCTCAAGGTTACAAGTCCATCTCCAGAGAACTAGATTTGCCTTTGTCCACAGTGCGCAACATTATCAAGAAGTTTGCAACCCATGGCACTGTAGCTAATCTCCCTGGTCGTGGACGGATGAGGAAAATTGATGAAAGATTGCAACGCAGAATAGTCCGGATGGTGGATAAGCAGCCCCAAACATGTTCCAAAGACATTCAAGCTGTCCTGCAGGCTCAGGGAGCATCAGTGTCAGCGCGAACTATCCGTCGACATTTAAATGAAATGAAACGCTATGGCAGGAGACCCAGGAGGACCCCACTGCTGACACAGAGACATAAAAAAGCAAGACTACAGTTTGCCAAAATGTACTTGAGTAAGCCAAAAGCCTTCTGGGAAAACGTCTTGTGGACAGATGAGACCAAGATAGAGCTTTTCGGTAAAGCACATCATTCTACTGTTTACCGAAAACGGAATGAGGCCTACAAAGAACAAAACACAGTACCTACGGTAAAATATGGTGGAGGTTCAATGATGTTTTGGGGTTGTTTTGCTGCCTCTGGCACTGGGTGCCTTGACTGTGTGCAAGGCATCATGAAATCTGAGGATTACCAAAGGATTTTGGGTCGCACTGTAGGGCCCAGTGTCAGAAAGCTGGGTTTGCGTCCAAGATCCTGGGTCTTCCAGCAGGACAATGACCCCAAACATACGTCAAAAAGCACTCAGAAATGGATGGCAAAGAAGCGCTGGAGAGTTCTGAAGTGGCCAGCAATGAGCCCAGATCTAAATCCCATTGAACACCTGTGGAGAGATCTTAAAATTGCTGTTGGGAAAAGGTGTCCTTCCAATAAGAGAGACCTGGAGCTGTTTGCAAAGGAAGAGTGGTCCAAAATTCCGGGTGAGAGGTGTCAGAAGCTTATTGATGGTTATAGGAAGCGACTGATTTCAGTTATGTTTTCCAAAGGGTGTGCAACCAAATATTAAGTTAAGGGTGCCAATACTTTTGTCCAGCCCATTTTTGGGGTTTTGTGTGACATTATGTCATATTTGCTTTTCTGCCTCTGTTTTATATTTGTTCCAATACATACAAAGGGAATAAACATGTGTATAGCAAAACATGTGTTAATGCAATACCTTTTTTGTGTGAAATACTTGATTTTCAGGAAAAATATCAAGGGTGCCAACAATTTCGGCCATGACTGTATATAGTGCCACACTCCTGTGCTTTGTGGATAGGTGTGCGCTCACCTCCTTGTCAGCCAGACAAGCTGACTAAACACACTTTTTGTCCTCACTGGACAAGGTGGGAATCTTTGCTTTATCTGCGTGTCTCCATCCACTGCTGGGTTGCCTAATTGCCACCAGAGGTCTCCCTCCTTCCACACTGGGACCTCAATGGATTTCTTATGGGGATGGTAAAGCTGGTACTTCTCCTCTCAATTATACCATGTAAGAAACAGAAACCACAAATGGTGCCTTATCCTTTGTGTGGCCAGAGCCCATTTATTATCAAGGAAACGCCACTCACATTTTAGTCCATCAGTTCAGCAAACAGCTGGCGTGTCTATCAGATCCTGTGAAGCTAGCGCCGCTCGTCCACCTCGGCGTCGTGACGTCAGAGCCCCTCCCCTACGCGTTACGCCACAGGGTCACGTGGCTTCATCAGGGGGATCATAATACAACGTCACTGCGCTCTACTCTCTATATATAGAGACAGTCGGCGCCATTTTCTTGTAGTCCGCTTGGGCGCGGCCATTTTTCCATGGTCTGTATGCACCTATTTATCTCTGATGTGTGTGATATACATCAGGAGTTATTATTACGGGTAACGGATTCACTGTACTCTATTCTGACTAAATTGTCACATAACCCCAGCTTCCAGGATCATGAGACACACGCAGCTTCACAACTGAATAAGTATAATACAAAAACCGAATGGCATGATACTAACTATTAAAAACAATCTAACTTTTATTTAAATGTGTGCTAATATAAAAACATATTGCAAATATGTAATCCCTACCAGATAAAATATATCCATGTGTGTGCCCGGGAATTGCCACACACACACATAAATATACTGAAAAATTACATAAACTTATAATATAGAAAAATCATAAAATGTAAATAAAAAATGACAATAAAATTATAAAATGTATACGAAGGTACAAATCCAAACACCCACTAAGTGATCAGAGGCCCTCATATGCGCCTCCTACCACCCCATACCCTTTTCTGTCTCATTTCTTTATTAGTTTCCCTATTCATGTGTCACTACAACTTCCACTCTACCTATTCGTTTGATATATAATGGGAACCAATTCCTATGCTTTATCAGTACTGTATTGATGTTATGTTGTGATTGAGTACTTTCTATATCTCCATATACTGCTTACAAAATAGTGTTTATTATAAAGTCCCTATGGGAGTTAATATCTGCTAACTATAACTTCTTTTTAAGAAATGAGACAGAAAAGGGTATGGGGTGGTAGGAGGCGCATATGAGGGCCTCTGATCACTTAGTGGGTGTTTGGATTTGTACCTTCGTATACATTTTATAATTTTATTGTCATTTTTTATTTACATTTTATGATTTTTCTATATTATAAGTTTATGTAATTTTTCAGTATATTTATGTGTGTGTGTGGCAATTCCCGGGCACACACATGGATATATTTTATCTGGTAGGGATTACATATTTGCAATATGTTTTTATATTAGCACACATTTAAATAAAAGTTAGATTGTTTTTAATAGTTAGTATCATGCCATTCGGTTTTTGTATTATACTTATTCAGTTGTGAAGCTGCGTGTGTCTCATGATCCTGGAAGCTGGGGTTATGTGACAATTTAGTCAGAATAGAGTACAGTGAATCCGTTACCCGTAATAATAACTCCTGATGTATATCACACACATCAGAGATAAATAGGTGCATACAGACCATGGAAAAATGGCCGCGCCCAAGCGGACTACAAGAAAATGGCGCCGACTGTCTCTATATATAGAGAGTAGAGCGCAGTGACGTTGTATTATGATCCCCCTGATGAAGCCACGTGACCCTGTGGCGTAACGCGTAGGGGAGGGGCTCTGACGTCACGACGCCGAGGTGGACGAGCGGCGCTAGCTTCACAGGATCTGATAGACACGCCAGCTGTTTGCTGAACTGATGGACTAAAATGTGAGTGGCGTTTCCTTGATAATAAATGGGCTCTGGCCACACAAAGGATAAGGCACCATTTGTGGTTTCTGTTTCTTACATGGTATAATTGAGAGGAGAAGTACCAGCTTTACCATCCCCATAAGAAATCCATTGAGGTCCCAGTGTGGAAGGAGGGAGACCTCTGGTGGCAATTAGGCAACCCAGCAGTGGATGGAGACACGCAGATAAAGCAAAGATTCCCACCTTGTCCAGTGAGGACAAAAAGTGTGTTTAGTCAGCTTGTCTGGCTGACAAGGAGGTGAGCGCACACCTATCCACAAAGCACAGGAGTGTGGCACTATATACCTCACCTTTCACTGGAATATTTATAGAAGTGTAAAGAGGACTGTTATACATATTGGCAGAATCATACCTTTACACATTTCATGTTTATGTTGCACTTGTTTTGGGCACTGTGTTTTCACGATATTATTATCACTATTATATATTATATGTAGTTTGTGTTATTAATATGGAGCGCGGCACGTATATGTATATTTAGATACATATCACTATTTATGATTTGGTGTTTTACTGTTTTATGCTGCATATCGTTGTTTTACCACTTGAACTGACGCTAGCCATTTTCTGGGCTCGGTGTCTTTTGTCTCTCCCCTATTTCTTCCTTTTTTTCCCTCACTTTTTTAATTGTTTTTCTTTGAGGGTCATCTCGGGAATTTTCATTTGGTCCTGGATTCTCGATCTCCCCTACGAGGGGATGTATGGGTCTCCCCATCGCTGTCTTGCATTTTTCTATGTCCACCTTAAGACCTAATAGTGGCATTGTTCCCTTACTCTCCTATAATGTGCAGGTTCGGGATTCCCCTCTAAGCATCTCAAGGTTTTTTCTCATTATCCTCGCGCACTCTTCTCCACCACTCTCTACTCTCGCCACCCCCACCTCCACCCAGCACCTCACTCACTGCCCTTGAGATTGCCAATCACTTCAAAAACAAGATTGACACAATTCGCAAGGATATTGCCGCAACTCACACACCCTCTCAACCCGTCCCCTCTCACACAGCTACCCCCTCATCCCCCCTCTCCCTCGACATAACCCGCAGGGACTTCGTCGCTGCTTAAACTCCCTCCAACCCCGTTCCCCCTCCCTCAGCCACCCCCTCATCACCCCTTTCCCACGGCCCCACCACTGCTCTGACTTCCACTTCCACCCCACCCTGCATTCCTCATACTGAAGCCCCCCCAACACTTCACACCTTTGACCTTACTACCATCGAGGAAGTCTCCAAGATCCTCTCTGATGCCCGCCTCACCACATGCCCTCTCGACCCTATCCCCTCACAACTCCTATGACCTCCCTCCCCCTCCATCCTACGCTCCCTCATCCACATCTTTAATCTCTCCCTCTCCTCCGGCACTTTCCCCTCCCCTCTGAAACATGCACATATCACCCCCATACTTAAAAAGCCCTCCCTGGACCCCAATGACCCGAACAACCTCAGACCCATCTCCCTGCTCCCATTTACATCTAAACTCCTCGAGCGCCTAGTCTACACCCGCCTATGATCTCACCTCAATGACAACAACCTCCTTGATCCCCTACAGTCTGGCTTCCATCCCCTACACTCCACCGAAACTGCCCTACACTCCACCGAAACTGCCTTACTCAAACTCTCCAACGACCTGCTAACCGCCAAAGCTAATGGCCACTATTCAGTGCTCCTACTCCTTGACCTCTCTGCGGCCTTCGACACAGTCGACCACCCCCTCCTCCTCAAAAAACTACACTCCCTCGGCCTCAGAGATTCTGCTCTCTCCTGGCTCTCATCCTACCTGTCACAACGCTCTTTCAGCGTTACCTATAATGCTACCACCTCCCCCTCACTCCCCCTCTCTGTTGGGGTCCCTCAAGGCTCCATCCTCGGGCCCCTTCTCTTCTCCATCTACACCTCCTCCCTTGGCCAACTCATACACTCTCACGGCTTCAACTACCACCTATATGCTGACGACACACAAATCTATCTCTCAACCCCCCACCTCACCCCCTCGGTCTCCGCCCGAATCACACACCTACTGAGCGACATATCAGACTGGATGTCGCTACACTTCCTTAAACTGAACCTCTCCAAAACCAAGTTTCTTGTCTTCCCCCCAGCTCGGACACCACCCCCCATTGACTTCTCCATCATGTCCAACAACGCCACCATCAAACCTGCCCCGCAGGCCAGAGTACTTGGTGTCATTCTGGACTCCAACCTATCCTTCCAGCCCCAAGTCCAATCTTTAACAAACTCGTGCAGACTCCACCTCCGCAACATCACCAAAATCTGCACGTTCCTAACCCCAGAAACCACTAAACAGCTCATCCACTCCCTCATCATATGATGACTCGACTACTGCAACTCCCTCCTCACTGGCCTCCCTCACCACAGGCTATCCCCGCTTCAGTCCATCCTGAATACGGCTGCCAGACTCATTCACCTTTCCAACCGCTCCATTTCTGCCACCCCCCTCTGCCAATCCCTCCACTGGCATCCGATTGTGCAACGGATCAAATTCAAAATCCTAACACTGACGTACAAAGCTGTCCACCATACTGCCCCGAACTACATCACTGACCTAATATCCAAGTACCGCCCAGCACGCACACTCCGCTCCTCACAAGACCTCCTTCTCTCTAGTTCCCTGGTCTCCTCCTCCCATGCCCGCCTCCAGGACTTCTCCAGGGTGTCACCCATCCTCTGGAACTCCCTGCCCCAACCCATCAGATTATCACCTACTCTCCTCACCTTTAGGCGCACCCTGAAAACCCATCTCTTCAGGGAAGCCTACCCCACCCCCTGCTAACTTGCCGACCTCCTCCACTCTTCCCACCACTCCATCCCCCACCTCCTAGATTGTAAGCTCGAAAGAGCAGGGCCCTCGATCCCCTCATGTTTTGCATTGTATTGGTATTGTTCTGTCACATGTTCTGTCCCCCTTTGTAATGTACAGCGCTGAGCAAACTATTGGCGCTTTATAAATACTGTATAATAATAATTATAAGTCCCTGGGAGCTGATATAGTTGCTCTGTAGGAAACCCATTTTGTCTCCTCTTTCACACCACGTTATATTCATAGAGATTTCCCTGTGTGCTTTTTGCTAATCCATCTGAGAAAGATCGAGGGGTAGCGCTCTGTTTGGCCCAGCGGTTCTCCTTTACTGAATCTAAAGTGATATGAGACAAGGAAGGGCGATATCTATTGGTTAAAGGCCACTTGGGGGGAAACTTAGTGACTTTCCTGATTTACTACGCCCCTAATGTGAATCAATTAGACTTTTTTCGATCCCTGTTTCAATCTTTAGCTCCGGAACTGGAAGGCGATGTCATTTTAGTGGGGGATTCAAATTTGGCTTTAGATCAAACGCTTGATAAATCGCATGCAACCAAACTTGTATCCCCCGAAACAAAGTCACAAATTTGCTCAACCTTTATATGGCTATAATTTGGTGGATGCATGGAGAGAGGCCAATCCTACTTCTAGAGACTACTCTCATTTCTCTAGAGCTCACAACCATAAAGCTTCTATCAGAGGTTTTTGTATCCAACGAGCCTATAGACTAAAGTGATCTCGTGAAGAGTTGATCTCTGCCAAACTAAGGAATACGAGGCTTTACTGGCCCAACGTAAAATTACTCCAACCCCGGACTTGTTACTTAAGGTAGAACAGGCTCGTTTGGAGCTTAATCTTTGTCTCCCCACAAAACTGGAAAAACAGCTACGATGGAGGAATCATAAATTCTTCACATGGCAAGACAAACCGGAGTGTTGAGAGAGACTTGTTGGAGGGCTGCCCATGTGCTGGGAGCTGCCAAGTAGCCAGAGATGAACTGGGCTAAACTTGGGGATGATGGAGTCATGAGATGTTTGCCTAAGGATTGGAACCCCATCTGTAACATACTGGAGTGAGAGTCCAGGGAGTGACTACAACACTGGAGTGAGAGTCCGGGGAGGGACTACAACACTGGAGTGACAGTCCAGGGAGCGACTACAACACTGGAGTGACAGTCCAGGGAGTGACAACACTGGAGTGACAGTCCAGGGAGTGACTACAACACTGGAGTGACAATCCAGGGAGCGACTACAACACTGGAGTGAGAGTCCAGGGAGCGACTACAACACTGGAGTGACAGTCCGGGGAGCGACTACAACACTGGAGTGAGAGTCCAGGGAGCGACTACAACACTGGAGTGACAGTCCGGGGAGCGACTACAACACTGGAGTGAGAGTCCAGGGAGCGACTACAACACTGGAGTGACAGTCCGGGGAGCGACTACAACACTGGAGTGACAGTCCGGGGAGAGACTACAACACTGGAGTGACAGTCCAGGGAGCGACTACAACACTGGAGTGACAGTCCGGGGAGCGACTACAAAACTGGAGTGACAATCCAGGGAGCGACTACAACACTGGAGTGAGAGTCCAGGGAGCGACTACAACACTGGAGTGAGAGTCCAGGGAGCGACTACAACACTGGAGTGAGAGTCCAGGGAGCGACTACAACACTGGAGTGACAGTCCGGGGAGAGACTACAACACTGGAGTGACAGTCCGGGGAGCGACTACAACACTGGAGTGACAGTCCAGGGAGCGACTACAACGCTGGAGTGAGAGTCCAGGGAGCAACTACAACACTGGAGTGACAGTCCGGGGAGCGACTACAACGCTGGAGTGACAGTCCGGGGAGCGATTACAACGCTGGAGTGACAGTCCGGGGAGCGACTACAACGCTGGAGTGACAGTCCGGGGAGCGACTACAACACTGGAGTGACAGTCCGGGGAGCGACTACAACACTGGAGTGAGAGTCCAGGGAGCGACTACAACACTGGAGTGAGAGTCCAGGGAGCGACTACAACACTGGAGTGAGAGTCCAGGGAGCGACTACAACACTGGAGTGAGAGTCCAGGGAGCGACTACAACGCTGGAGTGAGAGTCCGGGGAGCGACTACAACACTGGAGTGAGAGTCCGGGGAGCGGCTACAACGCTGGAGTGAGAGTCCAGGGAGCGACTACAACACTGGAGTGACTGTCCGGGGAGCGACTACAACGCTGGAGTGAGAGTCCGGGGAGCGGCTACAACACTGGAGTGACAGTCCGGGGAGCGACTACAACACTGGAGTGACAGTCCAGGGAGCGACTACAACACTGGAGTGACAGTCCAGGGAGCGACTACAACACTGGAGTGACGGTCCGGGGAGCGACTACAACACTGCAGTGACAGTCCAGGGAGCGACTACAACACTGGAGTGACAGTCCGAGGAGCGACTACAACACTGGAGTGAGAGTCCAGGGAGTGACTACAACACTGGAGTGACAGTCCGGGGAGCGACTACAACACTGGAGTGAGAGTCCAGGGAGCGACTACAACACTGGAGTGACAGTTCAGGGAGTGACTACAACACTGGAGTGACAGTCCAGGGAGCGACTACAACACTGGAGTGACAGTCCGGGGAGCGACTACAACACTGGAGTGACAGTCCAGGGTGTACTCTTTAAAGGCTTGCTATTACTCTAATGAGGGTAATTGTATGCATTTCAGCTATTTAGAAGTGTTCACAATTTATATCATTTTATTTATTTATTTCCTTTATTTTATTTATTTTAATTGTATTTATTTCATGTTTTGTTTTATGAGTGTACACTGATTGTTCACATTTATATATATTTATAGTGTACACAGAGTGATTTCATGATTCACGTGTTGCTCACGATTTGAATCTTGTTTTTATTTTATTTTGTGCATATTTTGTTAAGTATATATTATTGTTGGTAAAGTTATACCAGATGATATTGAAGGTAATACACTATTTTTAGTTTTTCCATTTTTTTTGAGGTACACATCTTATCTGGATTTATGGGGAGGTTGAAGTTGGACACGGAGGATTCATTTATTTGGACTTTAATTTCTTTGGACTATAATTTTGGATTTTAAACATTGACTGGCACAAATAAGATTTTTGTATAATGTCTGATAGTTACTAGATTTTGGATCCTCATGTTTAACCTTATGTACAGGGTGATGGGGGTTAATGTTGGTAGGGCCCCGGAAACGGCCCTCTTCCAAAAATATCCACTTACAGTACCAAAAGAAGACCCTTAACCACTTGCCAACTGCATATAGCCAAATGATGGCTTCATTGTGGCCGGCTAGTTCTGGGAGTGTCATATGACGTCCTCCCAGAACACGCCCTCCCGCATGCCCTTGGAGGCACGCACTCGGTGATCTCCATGATCGCTGTGTCCTACGGACACAGCTGATCATGTGATGCGATAAAAGGCCAATCACAGCAACCTTTTACCACATGATCAGCTGTGTCCAATGACACAGCAGATCACCAGGAAATGTAGTTGCCAGTTATCGGCTGCACTTTCCTCACACTGTCACAGCATGAGGAAAGTACTGCTGATAACCAGCAATTGTCAGAGGAGGGATCAGCACCGATCATCAGGGCACTGATGATCAGTGCCAAGCAGTGCCAGTCACCTGTGCCCTGCAGTTCCGCCCACAAGTGCCCAGAGGTGCCCACCATTGCCGCCCAGCAGTGCCACCCATCAGTGCTCAGCAGTGCCGTCAGTCAGTGCCACCCATCAGTGCCACCTCTCAGTGCCTATGAGTGCTTCCTATCAGTGCCCAACATTGTTGCATATCAGTGCATCATCATCAGTGCCACCTATAAGTTCTGCCTATCTGTGCCACCTCATCAGTGCCCATCAGTGCTGTCCATCAGTGCTGCCTATCAGTGCTGCCGATCAGTGCTGCCTATCAGTGCAGTCTCATCAGCGCACATCAGTGAAGGAGAAAAATTAACTGTTTGCAAAATTTTATAATAGAAACAAAAAAAACCCTTTTTTTTCAAAATTTTTGCTTTTTTTTGTTTATAGCTCAAAAAATAAAACCCCCAGCAGTGAGTAAATACCATCAAAAGAAAACTCTATTTGTGTGAAAAACAAATGGTATAAGTTTCACATGGGTACAGTGTTGCATGACCGCGCAATTGTCATTCAAAGTGCAACAACGCTGAAAGCTGAAAATTGTCCTGGTCAGGAAGGGGATAGAACTGCCCAGTAGGCGAGGGGTTAAGCATCTTACTTCTATGCTGTTAGCAGCGAGAATCACTATTGCTGAATATTAGAAGAGATCAATTATTCCGCTTCAATATGTTCAGAACAAATGAGATTGGATCCTGATTAACGACAGACTCACCTGTGTTTTACATCATAATACCAACATGTGTGATAAAACGTGGGATCCGTGGAGTCCATACATCTCCGTGCCCTAGTACTTCCTGATTTGGCTCTCTTCTCCTTCCCTCCTCTTCTCTCCTCTTCCCTCCCCTCTCCCCTCTCCTCTCCCCTGCACTCCCCTCCCCTCTCCTCTCCTTTCCTCTGACATCTCCTCTTCCCTCCCCTCTCCCCTCCCCTCTCCACTCCCCTGCACTCTCCTCTCTCCTCCTCTACCCTCTCCCCTGCCCTCCCCTCCCCTCCCCTCTCCTCTCCTCTGCACTCCCCTCCCCTTTCCTCTTCCCTCCCCTCTCCTCTACCCTCTCCACTCCCCTGCGCTCTCCTCTCTCCTCCTCTACCCTCTCCCCTGCCCTCCCCTCTCCTCCTCTCCTCCTCTCCTCCCCTCTCCTCCTCCCTTCCCTTTCTCCTCCTCCTCTCCTCCTCCTCCCTTCCCTTTCTCCTCCTCCTCTCCTCTCCTCCTCCTCCCCTCTCCTCCTCCTCACTTCCCTTTCTCCTCCTCCTCTCCTCCTCCTCCCCTCTCCCCTCTTCTCTTCTCTTTTTTTCTTCTCTTCTCTTTTCTTTTCTCTCCCCTCATTACTGTTACCCTCGTTTCTTCCTTTCTGCTGTCTCTTTTATTTCCCATGTTCTGGTGCTAGTGTAGTTCCATGTTGTATGTGTTGTGCACTATGTGTGGTGTGTATGATGAATGCTCTGTGTGATCCATATGTCTCCTATTATTGCTTCCCCTGTACAAGGTGGACTTAATGCTGGGAATGTTCTATGTGACGTCTCCAGTCATTATTGCACACATTTCCTGCTTCCCTGCGGGATGTCTGTTGTTTATTCATCCGCCTGTTTGTTGGGGATATTTCATACCTTATTTCATAACATGACACTTGTCTATTACATTTTCTGTAACTTCAAACATTTCAATAACAATATTGGAAAATAAATAGTTGGTTGCATAAGAGCTAGATTTATTTTTTCTCAGTTTTGTTTAGTTATTTTTCATCTTTCATGGAAACCACAGGAACGGTTATTTTAATGTTTCTCGGGGCTGCAGTTCCTCTGAACTCCACAAGGTGGTGATCTCACTTCTATCCAGAAAGGAAGTTATTATAGAACACAGACAGGAAGTGATGTCAGGTACACACAGGAAGTAATCTGGAATAAAGACAGGAAGTTCCATACCATAGGAAGCAGCGTGGAGACAGTGGTCGAAGTAGCAGCAGAGGAGGTAATAAGATGTTATTTTCTATTTACACCCAGTAACCCTCGTCATGTCCGTCCTCTTCCTCCATAGTCATGTCCATCCTCTTCCTCCATAGTCACATCCGTCCTCTTCCTCCATAGTCATGTCCATCCTCTTCCTCCATAGTCATGTCCGTCCTCTTCCTCCATAGTCATGTCCATCCTCTTCCTCCATAGTCATGTCCGTCCTCTTCCTCCGTAGTCACTGTGATGTCTTTTATCCCCAGCAGATGATGATACACACATATATAGTGTGGGAACCCAGATTACCCCCTTCAGGGGCAGAACATTCCCCCACTTCCGGGGCCGGAACATTCTCCTCATTGTGGAGATAAATTCTAGTAATATGGTCCTCTAAACAAACAGCACTGACAATAAATAGACAAGACAAGGACCATCCTGACCATACATGGCCTACAAAGGGCAATGATGACACTACACAGGCAGCCAATGGGCAATCATTACACTATGCAGCCAACACAATGATGGAGTGCCGGGGTCAGGAGTATGGAGCATAGAGCCCCTTACATTGCTGCTCAGGAGGAAGGAAACATTCCCCAGCCGGCCATGAAGAATATGTTCCATCATTGGTGTCAGAGGGAGGGAAATTCTGAGGGAAATAGAGGAGCTGAGGGGTCTCTCAGGGGTTACTGAGGATGAGGGACTTTAGGTCCCCTAAGGGTTAGTGGAGCTCAAGGGCTTTGAGGGGGTAGAGTAGCTGAAGGAATCTGGTAGGATAGGGTTGGGGGGAGCAGGGCTCTGAGGAAAGAGAAGGTTGTAGAGCTCAGGGGGACACTGAGGTAGGGAGGGGGGCTCTTGGTCTCTGATTGTCCTCTTACCTGCACTTACTTTCCAGACCTTCTTACAGAACTCCTACCAGGAAAGGAAGGCAACCTTCACCTTCTTACCATCTCACTGGTCAAATAATATATTCCACGATACCAAGTGGAATGAAGGACAGTCCTTCACCCCTTGGTGGGAACTTATTCATAGAGGAGGATTGTTGGTGTATTATCGACTAAAAGGTAGTCAGGGGTCAGTGCTGAACATCTTCTGGAGACATTCCAATTCCTTCCCATGACACAGGCTCTGGCAGTGCCCGGTGCTGGAATTCAGAGCCCCAGGAACCCACCACCACTCTGTACAATGTCCTGGATATTACAGTATACTTGGTAACCAAACCTGTCCCCCTCCTGTCCTCCTTCTACCCATACTAGGCTGTCATTGGAGGGAAGAGAACAGGCTCCTCCCCCACAGCTTTCTACTCCACCAGCACCATCCTCCTGCTATCCCATCCAAGCTCTTCTTTTACTGCAGAGAGTGACAGTGACATCACTCCTGTCAGTCAGCAGGCTGCCACAGATTGGAGCCTTGCAGCCGGAGTTCTGCCAATTATCCTGATTTTCCAGAAACTTAGGCCAAAAGTCAGTAAGTTCCCCTTCCTGGACATCATGATGAGCCGACATTGACCTCACAGCACTGCCTCAGAGCAAACAGGTCATAGGAAGGATCATATTTATCATTCCTTGTCTGCAGATCTAAAACTCATCAAAACCAGTTCAGAGACCAAACAAACCCAACAGAGAAAAGGGGATTTCTAATCCAGCAGGTCAAGAGGGTCCCGGGACCTCAAATATGCATCAAACACTAAACAGTCCAAACTAAATATCTTCCCATGGGGGGAGTAGTTCTTCAATGTCCAGCAACCCTCCTATTCCCCCCTCACATCCACATCCTATTATTGTGTGACCAATACCATCCAAATCATTCTTACTTTCAATTCCCAAAGTTATCCGTCTACAAGGAGACCTGTATAGATCACATGATGGCACCAATGAGGATGGAGGAGGACCGGAGTCACATGACTGAGAAGATACTAAACCTCACCCTGGAGATCATCTACCTGCTGACCGGAGAGGTGAGGAGGATTCTGGGAGGTCACATGACATCAATCTTATCTCTATTAATAAAACACAGACCTGACCGGAGAGGTGAGGAGGATTCTGGGAATCTAACATGATATTCCTATTGGTTCCTCAATACAGAGATTTCCTCTTCTGAAGTCAGGTGATCATATGACCATCACAGTGCCTCCATGTGACTCCCTAAACCCTGAGAGACACAACATGCAGAAGATTCTAGAAGTCACCAAGAAGATGATGGAGCTGCTGACAGGAGAGGTGAGCGGTGCCGGGAATTCTGGGACATTCTCCAGTAACAGACAAGGGATGTGTCTGGATGGTGACTGTATCATTGTGTGTGTCAGGTTCCTATAAGGTGTCAGGGTGTCACTGTCTATTTCTCCATGGAGGAGTGGGAGTATTTAGAAGGACACAAGGATCTCTACAAGGACGTCATGATGGACAATCAGCCGCCCCTCACATCACCGGGTAAGAGGAGACTTTATTGTAAAGGAGAGAGCAGTACGGAGGATCCACCTAGATCCCCCATCATCTGATAAACACATAGAAACAATGGATTCAGTCAGTGTGTGTGTTTCCTACAGATGGATCCAGTCATGGGAACCCACCAGAGAGATGTCCCCGTCCTCTGTATTCCCGGGATTCCACACAGGAAGGTCACATCATCCCTCATTGTTGCAAGGTTGGTGGGATGGAGCATCTAGAACATGGAACTGGCTTGTGGAGATGATGTGTGGAGTTCTTTTATGTGACCTTACATTTTACAGATGATATTTTCTCTCATTTCCTTGATTTAGAGTGGAGATCCAATCGATATAGAATTTGAGGTGAAATCAGAAGAAGAAGAGGCGTATGTGAGGGATGATCAGCAGTCTATGGAGGAGGATGGAATAACGGGGACATTTATAGAGGAGGACACTCCTACAGAGATCAGCACAGGTGGGTCATGAACACTAAATCCATTCCTCCACCCATACTGCTCACTGATTGGTCCAGAGTAGGGCGGGGACTGGGTGATATCAGCCTGTAATCCCCTGGTCACTTTCCTGAGCTGTGTTTCCCATCCTGCCTGTTGTGGGCGGAGTCCTAGTTTGGGGAAACCAATCAGCTCCTGTCTAGTAATCCTCTTTGTCTTTGTATTTTAGTCCATGGCCGGGAGATGAGGAAAACCTCAGAGGATTGTCTCACTTTGTCTCCAGACTGGAAAGTAGAAGATGAGGACATCACACAGTATAGTCCAGGAGAAAACCCGGCTCCCTCCAGTGTCCATCCGGCACCACCCAGTGTAGATGGACCATCGGATTCTTCGTATCCTGAGGAACCTCAGACTGTGCGGGACCGGGCCGGCCTTCCAACAGGGAAGAGCTTCTCCTGTAATGAGTGCGGGAAAGGTTTCCATTATAAATACCATCTTAATGTGCATAAAAGATCTCACAAAGGGGAGAAGCTGTTTTCCTGTCCTGAGTGCGGGAAATGTTTTTCATGCAAGTCCCATCTTTCCATACATCAGAGGTCTCACACAGGGGAAAAGCCGTATTCCTGTCCTGAGTGCGGGAAATGTTTTTCAAAGGAGTCCAATCTTTACACACATCAGAGATGTCACACAGGGGAGAAGCCATATTCCTGTGTTGAGTGCGGGAAATCTTTTTCTAATAAGTCATATCTTTACACACATCAAAGATGTCACATGGGGGAGAAGACATTTTCCTGTCCTGACTGTGGGAAATGTTTTCCTCAAAAGTCCAATCTTTACAGACATCAGAGATGTCACACTGGGGAGAAGCCGTATTCCTGTCCTGAGTGCGGGAAATATTTTTCACAGAAGTCTAATCTTTACACACATCAGACATCTCACACGGGGGAGAAGCTCTATTCTTGTCCTGAGTGTGGGAAATGTTTTTCACAGAAGTCCGATCTTTACATACATCAGAGATCTCACACGGGGGAAAAGCCGTATTCCTGTCCTGAGTGCGGGAAATGTTTTTCACGGAAGTGCAATCTTTACACACATCAGAGATCTCACACGGGGGAGAAGCCACTTTCCTGTCCTGAGTGAGGGAAATGTTCCTCACTGAAGTCCTGTCTTCCCATACACCAGGGGTCCCACACAACCCTGGAGGTGTATTAGTGCCTTGAGTGCGGGAAATGTCTTCTAGATGAATGTTGCTGGACATCCCAGCTCTCATGTGGGGAAGAAGCCCCCCCTGATATACACCTCAGATATACTCCATGGCTGATCTTCATCATGGAAGGAACAGTTGATAAGATGAGAGGCCCCCAAAGACATGGATGAAGTGCAGTAAATGTCGGGGTGCAGAGTGGTCAGTAGATCCTGGAAATGAAGGACACAACTTCAGCCCTTCTTGGGTGTCGGAGTTGCGTTTCCTGATAATGATATAGCGGGTTACAGAGCTAGAAGCCGGGAGAGCCCAGATCTCGTTATCGGGGAACTTTACACAGACAACAAGAACTTCTGAAGTTGATGTCCTTCATTTCAAGGCTCTACAGAACAGTGGTGACCCCGAAGCGTCTCTCTGTCTTCAGTCCATCCTTCTCCCATCCCCCAACAGGAGGGAAGGAGAACTCCGCCCCAAACTAGGGGGGAACTTTCCTCTCATTATTTCCCTTGGCTTCTGTGTGGGTTTGGGTAGTTGGAGGAGTGTGGCACGAGAGTGAACACAGCTTGTTGTTCTATGTCTACATATGGGGTCTGGGTAGAGGGGATCCACCGGAAAATATTTCTACTCTTTGATTTTGTGCAAATTGTTTCTGTTTTCACTTTGAAGGGCGATATTATGTGTGGTTTGTAAAAGGGATTGGCCCAATAGATATCACCCCACTTAGAGAATAAATGAAGTAATATGACCAGCATTAATTCAGCCATGTCACATGTTGGTCTTTTTATACAGTGATTTCCTATGATCATTGGCTCCATCTAGTGGCCATAATGCGGTATTGAACTGTTTTTCCTGACTGAGGTATTTTGGAAGTAATACATCATTATGGCCACTAGAGGGAGCTGACGATTATAGGAAATAGCTGAGTTTATTAAAATATGGCCAGAATTTGTCAAGGCTGGACACATGCTTGTCACACTCCCCCAACATATTTTTTGCATAGACCCCTTAGTTTACTGTGTCGGGGGTGGTTTCATACAAATACCTGAGATCATACTCCTACATTTTCAAGTACAGTAGACATTGAAGACATAAATTACATAAAACCACAGAATTAAACTATCCATTGATTTTAAACCAAAAATACCTCAATTGGCCTTTAGATGACGCTAAGTATCCTAGCAATTAGCACATCTAGTGTCCAAATTGTCAGGGAACACCTGAACAATTGATTTAGTCAGCCAAATCAATCAAATCACAGTATCTCCAATACAAAAAAATTATTTATAAAAATAATTTAACTGACTTAATTATTCTAAAAAATTCTTTAAGAACTCAAAGATCTGTGTAGGTATAGATTGCAGTATGAAAATCAATATTTATTTACATACGTCACTTACAAACACCATAAATAATAGTCAGATTGTGATTTACATTGACACTAAGATGTTTCTGTAAAAGCTCTAAAAATAGAGTGAATTAAATTCAATAATTAGTCTCCCTGTAAACATCATAACCAATGAAAACGGACAATAATCTGTCTCTTGCAGAAGGCATAAACTATGCAGATTAATCCACCAGTATGGCCTAAGAACAGGAACATTTTTATAAATGACTTAACTTGAAGTGATGTTATCATGGGGAGAGTTATTAGGTTACACAAAGGAATGTGGCAATTAACTTACTAGTCTAAGCAAACAAAATCAACAGAAAATATGTAATTACCCTCCAAGTATCAGGTAATCTTTTACAGAACTGATGATCAGACCCAAAGATGGCTGCTGATTAATGGTTGGGGTTGAGCTTCCACAAAATGGCATCTCTTCTTCAGTTGATGAGTGTCTTTAGATGATCTGAGTCTGAGATGATGTCTACCTTCCAGATGGCTGTGTAGATGGTCCTCCCTCTGTGAGTGTTCCTGCCGGTTTTATCTAGTTATGACTTATACACTCATCAAATGTGAATAAACCTGGCCCAGAAGGTAGAACCTTCTCTGTGATTGGGGAATCTGATTCTCTAACCCATGTTTACTCAAGCATTACCTCCCATGACCACTGGGTGTCATCCTTGGATAAGAATTGTCTGGTCTGAGTTTATTTGGGGATGGAAGTAACTAATCTGTGATCGGGAAAAATGAATATTTCACTATAACGGATTGGCCCTTGTGAAATCTATAGAATGCCTTGGAGAGTAGATATTATTCCTCATTTACAATCATTATGTTTTGGTGTAACAGTGATTAAATGGAGAATTGTAACTATCAGGAGGTTGGATTACATAAAGTGATTAGAATAATAGTTGTACACACAGAGGAGAGATAATAAAAGAATAATTTGTATACTGATCTACTGATTGATTACGGCTTTGGTAGCATGCATACAATATTCCTAACAATACCGATAAACTCCAACACACCAAATATATATCATGAGATTACAAATCAGCAAACATACCATAATATACGTCCTACATTCTTATGAGACAATCTGGTATTTTATCCCGATCACGTCTTTTTGTATAGTCTGAAATATATGGAAATGGAGGTTTCTTTTTGTACCTTTTCACCAAAACGAAATGAGTCTCAGCAGTGTTACCGGAGTCACCTTGTTACATAGTTACAGAGTTCATCTGGATGGAAAAAAGACACCAATCCATCCAGTCCAACCAACAGAAAAAACAAAACACACAAATAGAACATTACATGAGGAAATGCACATCTTTCTGTAAAGGTCTCAGTAATCTATAAACAGAAGAATCCAGAAAAGAACTCTCACAGATCTGCAGCTTTGTAGAGTTAGCATTCATAATACGCGGCTCAAAAAATGAAAGGAAGACTTATTAATCAGAGTCTAGCATCAAGTCAATGAGACTCCTGAGATATGGATCTGGTCAGGTAAGTAGCAGAGGGGGCTGTTCATCAGTTTCAGCTGCTTTGGTGTTAATGAAATTATCAACAGGTGCACTAGATGGGCAACAGTTAGACAACCCTCAAAACAGGAATTTACAGGTGGAGGCCACTGACATTTTTTTCCCTACTCATCTTTTCTGACTTTTCTTCACTAGTTCTTCTTTTGGCTAGGGTCAGTGTCACTACTGGTAGCATGAGGTCATACCTGGACCCTACAGAGGTTGCACAGGTAGTCCAACTCCTCCAGGATGGCACATCAATACGTGCCATTGCCAGAAGGTTTGCTGTGTCTCCCAGCACAGTCTCAAGAGCATGGAGGTGATTCCAGGAGACAAGAGCATGGAGGTGATTCCAGGAGACAAGAGCATGGAGGTGATTCCAGGAGACAAGAGCATGGAGGAGATTACAGGAGACAAGAGCATGGAGGTGATTCCAGGAGACAGGCAGTTACTCTAGGAGAGCTGGAAAGGGTTGTAGAAGTTCCTTAACCCACCAGCAGAACTGTATCTGCTCCTTTGTGCAAGGAGGAACGTCATGAGGGTGGCCAGAGGGCCCGACATCCTCTAGTGGGCCCTGTGCTCACTACCTGGCACCATAGAGCTGGATTGGCATTTGCCATTGAACACCAGAATTGGCAGGTCCAACACTGGTGCCCTGTGCTTTTCACAGATGAGAGCAGGTTCCCCCTGAGCACATGTGACAGACATGAAAGGGTCTGGAGAACGTTCTGCTGCCTTTAACATAATTCAGAATGACCGTTTTGGTGGTGGGTCACTGATGGTCTGGGGAGGCATATTAATGGAGGGATGCACAGACCTCTACAGGCTAGACAATGGCACCCTGACTGTCATTAGGTATTGGGATGAAATCTTTGGACCCATTTTCAGACCCTACACTGGTGCAGTGGGTCCTGGGTCCCTCCTGGTGCAGTGGGTCCTGGGTTCCTCCTGGTCCATTGGGTCATTGGTTCCTCCTGGTGCACGACAATACCCAGCCTCATGTGGCAAAAGTGTGCAGGCAGTTTCTGAAGGATGAAGGAATTAATACCACTGAATGGCCCCCATGCTGGCCTGACCTAAATCCAATAGAACACCTGTGGGATGTCATGTTTAGATTCATCCAAGCCGCCCAGTTGCACTTTAGACTGTCCAGGAGCACAGTGATGCCCTGGTCCAGATCTGGGATGAAATCCCCCAGGACACCATCCGTGGTCTCATTAGGAGCATACTCCAACATTGTCAGGCATGCATGCAAGCATGTGGGGGCCATACAAACTACTGAGGACCATTCTGAGTTGCTGCAATTAAATTTCGGTAAAATGGACTCACCTGCTGCATCATTTTTTCTTGATTTTTGGGGTGCCTTTGAATTCAGTTTCTGTAGGTCGATCCTTTTCATTTCCATCAAACAATGGGGCATCTTTACATTCCTAACACATTACCCAGCCCATGTCAGTATAGAGATCCAGCAGGAGATTGTTCCTCATTGAGATCTGATGGGTTTTCAAAGTGTTCCTTTCATTTTTTGGAGCAGTGCGTAACATAAATGTAAGGGTTGGGTAGCTGAGATGTGAGGTGATCAGTAGAAATATGTAATTGTGAATCTAGTTTCATTCCATGTTATTACAGATAAGTGTTCAGTATTCAGTCAGAGACATATGTTCACCAATCAGTGTTCAGTATTCGGTCAGAGACATATGTTCACCAATTAGCATCTGAAAGTACAGAGCAGCTTCTAGGCTGGACGTGTCACCTGGATGCCAATACAATGTTGTCACCTATGTAGCCAGAGTTTGCCACCTTCTTGAACCTAGAAGAAGAATCCTAGTCATTTCGGCTACAAGAGTCAGCAGGAGACCTTGAGAAGGCTCCGAAAGTGTCTGTCAGCTTTGATTTATATCCACAAATCAAAGGAATGTATTTCATCTCTCATAAAAGCTAAAATATTTGTTGCAGAGAGATGAAAATACTTCCTTCTGATTGGACACACTGTAGGCTACATCTGCATGTAAAACTGTATTTGTAGCCCCTGTGGAATCCCAGAGAAACACAGGAAACGGTTCTATGGTGCCTGATTGCAACAGCTGAACAGCGATTGGTACTGTTGTGTTTGGACTAACACACTGGTGTCGGAAATTCTATCCCTGACCAAGTGATCCAAACCATTCCTGGTCCATTCAGCTCTGGGCACTTCAGAACCCAGAACATCCAATGGGCTGCTACAGGAACACCCCCCAGGGTGTGCAGCCCACATCCATATTTCAATAAATTGAGGACCCTGAGATATGGACGGGGTGATTTGTATGGAGCCGGTTCCATGTGACTGGTGAATCGTGGACTTTCTCTGACTTGCTCCAGTCTCAGGATAAATCTTGCTAAAAGTTTTATTTCTGTTTTTATTCCCTTTTATTTTATTGTGAATAGCCAATCGTGTGTCTTTTTGTATTTTCGGCAACTTTTTTTCTTTGTACATATTTAATACATTGCCCACTTTTGGGATATTAAATCATAAAATGAATAAGTGACTTCTGTGTACTAAGCTCGGGCTCATATCTCCGGAGAGATTGTTGTATTGTAGAGTCTATGTGCTCGGTCTAAGTTCATGGCCAATCTGTATGCAATTGTACTGTGTGTTGGCAGATTGCCTGCAGATTGTAACATAGATCTGCCAGACGGAGATCTGTGTGTGTGTGGTGGCCCAGTAGACCAGTCTGTGGACAAACTGTTGGGTGGTGGCAAGCTACCGTGTGTTGTGTGTCTGATGTGGGGGTCTGTGGACAGTGGAAGAGTGTTTAACATCTGTGTTCTAGCTTGTAGGATAGCTGGAGGAATCCTAGAAGGGTGTGCCAATTGCTAGACTACTCCTCAATCCTTAGTGTGCACCAGATTGTATATAAGATTCATATCTGCCTGTGTGTGGTCAGCCAGCTGGAGTGGAGTCTCCCTCTAGTGGTGGCCAGAGGTAGTGCGGGCTGTGAAAGGGTATGCTGGCCAGTCTTATATGCTGAAAGTCCCCCTCACTCCCTCTTTACCCCAAGTCACGGGCGGACCATGCCTTGGTTAGCTAGTCGTCGTGGGCGTGCATTTTATCCGTGACACAGTGTATAATCCATGATGTGGGACTTCTCTTGTCCTCATTACATTGGAGTACAGAAACTCTTCCATTGTGACGTTTATTCCCGAGCTCTCCCAGAATCCCTCAGCTTGGAATAATGGCCGCTGTGTCTGCAGAAACGTAGAGAATACTTCCATATACCGCGTCTCTTCATCTTGTTCATCCTTCTCGTTGGCAGAACAATGACATCTCAGCTAGACTAGAGGATGTGGGGACCACCACGGGATTATTTGGTGTTTGTAATCACCTCCCCCCTTGTTCCTGCACTGAGGGGTCCCGGCTTCCATTCCTTCTCTATACACAGAACTAAATACTTCAGTTGGGGAAAAGTGTGTCCCTTGCGGGACTTGAGACCTGAAAATGACCCTTGTCTATTATTTGGTATAATAACTCCCATGGTTCAACCCGGGGAAACGATGAAAATATGATCTTCCTCATAGAAATTCTAACAAAAGGCAACATTTTCCATTTTAAGTCAAAATTCATTTTAAATTGTTCCCCATTCACACAGAAGGAATGTACATGCTTTGTCACTGAGCGCACTGCTAGACAAATGTTTTTTATGAATAGACCCCTAAATGTCAGGAGATATAATATATTCTATTATATTGTATTATGTTATGTTAAATTATATAAAGACGGGAAGTATGGAGCAGATAAATGAACAGACCTCCTAGTAATGTCATTACCAGGCTGCAGCTAGGGGGAGCTCTAATGTTTGAAGTGTTCCCACAGGAGAGTGATTCCTTCTATCTCACATATATTTTTTGTATGTCTAGTAAAATTGGACTTTTGAGGTAGAAGATTATACATTGTAGCGCCCTCCTAGTTCAGCCAGGGGGATCTACACCCTAATGGTTGGTCAGAAGCTGCTTAGCAGCTCAGGTGTGATAGCCAGAGGGGTCACAATGTGGTCAGGGGGGCTGAGATGAATATATAGGTAGTGCAGCACTAGACAATAATATCACATAGACAAATATAATGGAATAATACAAATAAACTGATGTGAGCACATATAGAAAACTCTTACAAGGATGTGATAGAAACACATAAGTGTATAGAAGTAAATAGAACCCCAATATTCCAGATGGCCTATAAAGTGCAATAGTCCTTGTGTCCCTCAATACATGCTACATGGGGGCATAAACCCCTTCATAGTGTGTGGCATGCACAACACAATAATAAAGTGTCCTTAATGGAAAAAATCAATTCATGATAATAATTATATCTTCATGCCGGTGTGCAACCAATCAGTGACAGTCCTCAGTGGCTGGGGTGCCCCCTCACCTTCCTGCCCCGGCCCCACAGGGCCAATCAGCCTTGCAGTATTGCTGTTCCACAGGAAAGCTTCCTTGTTAGTAGTAATGTTGGGACTCTCTCCTGTACTGGGGTCTCCCCTGAACTCTCCTGCTTCTCAGGGCCAATGACCTTCCAAACTCGTCCCCAATGAAGTAAGAAAATCCGATATAGTGTGAAACCTTTTATTGTTAAAATATAAAGACTTGGATCTACTCACATCTGTAGATGTTTTCACAGCATTAGTTCCACTACAGCATGGGTGTACTGCATGTGTGGATATATCCGGGTGCACCAAGATGGCGTCGACGCCGGATATGACGTCATTGCGCTGCCGCTCGAGCTCCTCCTACTGGTGTATCCCTGACTGATAGATGTCCTCTGTCATCTCACACAGACCTGTCAGAGCAGCACTCATGCTTTCCATAGCTAATTCTGGCATCTCCAGCTGTTCTCTAATAGCTCTGGTCTCGGTATTTAGCAACCCCATGTCCTTAGAGGTCCTCTCCAGTATATCATCAATAATGTTTGTGTCATTATTTATCATGAGTGTTATTCCCCATCCCGTGTAGGTAGGGAACCATGACCACACCTTATCACCCATCCCGTGTAGGTAGGGAACCATGACCACACCTTATTCCCCATCCCGTGTAGGTAGGGAACCATGACCACACCTTATCACCCATCCCGTGTAGGTAGGGAACCATGACCACACCTTATTCCCCATCCCGTGTAGGTAGGGAACCATGACCACACCTTATCACCCATCCAGTGTAGGTAGGGAACCATGACCACACCTTATCACCCATCCCGTGTAGGTAGGGAACCATGACCACACCTTATCACCCATCCCATGTAGGTAGGGAACCATGACCACACCTTATCACCCATCCCCTGTAGGTAGGGAACCATGACCACACCTTATTCCCCATCCCGTGTAGGTAGGGAACCATGACCACACCTTATCACCCAGCCAGTGCCATTAGTACAGTGTCAGTATATAGAATGTATCACTGATCTCTGTATTCCTGCCACTAGTGACATCACATAGTGTCAGGGTCAGTAAGCCCCTCCCAGCCAGGGTCAGCTGGCGTTAGATTGGCCGCACACTGTCGCACTCACGCTATAGGTCGCTGATCACCGCCATTACTAGTATAGTGTTTGTACGGATCAATATATTGATCATGAACAGAACTATACTAGTGCCGGCTTTGTATAGTGTCCCCAATACTCAGTGTTAGCCGGATCGGCCCGGTCACTGCCAGCACTAGTGTTCAGCCCCTCCACTGTTCTTCACAGAAGATTTGTACCAATTGTGGGCCAAGGCAATTTATACACCACAATACATGGCGACACCCAAATTCAGCTCTTGTCACACAATTCACATGGAACTCTATCACCGTTTATGAATGTAAAACTTATTGGGCCGAACCCTCAACATGGACATTACAGAAAAGAATGAATTGCAGTCATATTGGTCCGCAGACCCGATTCATCGTATGTCCGTGTTCTCTGCTGGTACATATATGTCCAACATGGACCAGCAATGTACTGGAACGTCGCTGGACTTGGAGTGGTTATACCGGGAGGATGCTTGCAGCTACAGCCATCATTCTAGTGCTGGTTTATTAGCTGGTGGTCGGCTTTCATGTAAAAGTAATCCTAGTGGCCAATTAGCTGCAGAATTGTTTTTACGATCATTTTACATGATTTCCTATAGCAGCAAATCTGATGAGATGAATGAAGTGGGTGTAAAGTGGAAGCAGTGGATCTGCAGGGAGCAGCATCTTGAGCACAAAGCACTTTATGTTGTGGATGGATTTGCACACGGTTCAGTTTCCTTCATTTATTGATAAACCCCATAAGACCAATGAAGTGGGTGTAAAGTGGAAGCAGTGGATGTGCAGAGAATAGGATTTGGAGCCCCGAGCTCTTTATCTCTGAATGTCTCCACATATTTGTAGTGTATTTGTGATGATTTCTGTGCACACACAATAGGACAGCGCTGTGACACATAATGCTCTTCTAGATGACAGGGAATCCTTCCCTTTGTTACAGCAGCAGTCCGCTAGAAGGTTTTTGTAGGTTTGGAGTTGTTACACATAGCGCGGGTTTTATCCATTTATAGTGATGACATCATTGCCCAAATCTGGGGGTCACCAGCCATTTCCACCCTTTACTCCCAGCTGGGGGGCTTTGTATCCATATACCAGATGTTCTACAGGACTAAATCTGCCATCAATGTTACTGCAAAATCAAAGGGGCCAAAACCCCTCCCCCGAGGAGTCATATATTTCTGTCCCCCTTGGTGGAAGTGGAGGTGACCCCTCTATAAGGATCTACAGTCCATACACACCCAGCACAAGGCCGGGGTCACACTACCAGACGCTTCTCGGGGCTGCAGTTCCTCTGAGCTCCACAAGGTGGGGATCTCACTTCTACCCAGACAGGAAGTCTCTATGGAAGACAGGAAGTGATGTCAGGTACAGACAGGAAGTGATGTCAGGTACAGACAGGAAGTGATGTCAGGTACACTCAGGACGTTCTAGGGAAAGGTGAGTCAGGAGGAAGCAGAGAGGAGACATTCCTGGATCTGGCAGCACAGGAGGTAATACGTAGATGAACCCCTTCAGGGGGAGGAGTTGATGATAATATATTTGCTCCCAAAGCTGGCCTACATGGTTCAGTTTTATCGTTCAGCCAGCGGGATGAGCATAAAAACTGAAGCGATTCCCCCATCCACACATTGGAGGTGGATGGGGGAATCCTCCCCGCTGCACTCTTGTATTCTGACAATGGGGGGACTCCTCCGCTCTCAGAATACACGGATCAGCACTGAAGCTATTGGTTGGCTGCAGCCGCTGGGGGAGTGGCTTTTATCCGGCAGTGGCCACACATGGATGGAAATGTAAGAGATCCATGCTGAACCAGCTGAATTTCCATGGATCTATGGTCACCTTCAGTGACTTCCTCCCCTCCCCCTCATCTCCTTCATGATGGAAGTCATGCTGAGATCATCTCCCATTGGCTGAGCAATATTCTCATTTGTCTCTCAGCTCCTTCTTGCTATTCCTCGTCCTGCCTGTTGTTTCCTTGGATTGATTTTCTGTGTAGTGACCCCGGCTTGGTCTCTTGGATGCGCTCGTCTGTTGCTTGCCCTGACCTTTCTCCTGATTCCTGGATCTCCTCCTCATCTCTCCTCCATATCCTCTTACACAGCTTTTCTCCACACCTGCAGTGACCCTGGGGGGAGGAAACTTGGCACCAGCACGCCGCCAAATCCATCCCCACCATTAGGGGCTCTGGAGACAATTGTCTGCTATTTACACTCCGTTCCTCCGCACGTCACCTGATCACATGACAGCTTACTTCCACAGATTCCGGACAGATTTCTGGATGGTAAAGGTCAAAGGTCACTCTTCAGTTTAGGAGAGGTAGGACGCACCCAGGAACAAGGATTTGGTTTGCATGGGAGCCTCATATAGAGGACCCCTCAAATCTCCTCATCCAAATGTCCCTCCATCCAGAGTCTATATGTCCTATGACATCACACTGACCTCACAGCTCTTCCTCCCAATGTCCCTCCATCCAGAGTCTATCTGTCATAGGATTCTCTGACTCTGGATGGAGGGGCATTGGGAGGAGGAGCTGTGAGGTCAGTGTGATGTCATAGGACATATATATTAACCAAAATTATTGGTAGTTGTGATTTATACACAGCATGTTTGTTACAATGAATGTTTTATTATATCTTTCAGAGTGGAATCCTCGGGGATGATAATATTGATGTTAAAGAAGAGTATAAAGAGGAGGATGAGGAGTATGGAGTGATGGAGGAGTTTTCAGAAGGACACAAGGATATGATGGAGCCACCTAATACCAGGAACCCACCAGAGAGATGTCCCCGTCCTCTGTATTCCCGGGATTCCACACAGGAAGGTCACACCATCCCTCACCATCATCAGGTAGATGAGGAACAATCACTGATAGTATCATTAGGATCTGTACATTATCTGCATTGTTACCATTGATGTCATTTTTATTATATATTCAGAGAGGAAACCTGAGAGATCCTAAAGGTGAGGTTAAAGAAGAGATAAAAGAGGAGGAAGATGAGGATGGCGGGATGGAGGAGTCAGAGCTTCTAAAGGGACACAAAGATCTGTACCAGGACACCATGGTGGAGTCATCCAGCTACAGGAACCCACCAGAGAGATGTCCCCGTCCTCTGTATTCCCGGGATTCCACACAGGAAGGTCACACCATCCCTCACCATCATCAGGTAGATGATGACAATTATTGGTAGTTGTGATTTATACACAGCATGTTTGTTACAATGAATGTTTTATTATATCTTTCAGAGTGGAATCCTCGGGGATGATAATATTGATGTTAAAGAAGAGTATAAAGAGGAGGATGAGGAGTATGGAGTGATGGAGGAGTTTTCAGAAGGACACAAGGATACGATGGAGCCACCTAATACCAGGAACCCACCAGAGAGATGTCCCCGTCCTCTGTATTCCCGGGATTCCACACAGGAAGATCACACCATCCCTCACTATTACAAGGTTGGTGGGATGGAGAATCTAGAACATGGACTCATAGAGACAATGTGTGGATTTTTTATGTGACCTTATATCTTACAGATGATATTCTCTCTCATTTCCTTGATTTAGAGTGGAGATCCAATCGATATAGAATTTGAGGTGAAAGCAGAAGAAGAAGAGGCGTATGTGAGGGATGATCAGCAGTCTATGGAGGAGGATGGAATAACGGGGACATTTATAGAGGAGGACACTCCTACAGAGATCAGCACAGGTGGGTCATGAACACTAAATCCATTCCTCCACCCATACTGCTCACTGATTGGTCCAGAGTAGGGCGGGGACTGGGTGATATCAGCCTGTAATCCCCTGGTCACTTTCCTGAGCTGTGTTCCCCGTCCTGTATTCCTGGATTTCTCTCGGATAATCTTCCTTCTCTGTGCTGCAGACACAATTTATGTATCTAGACTGGATTTATGGAGGTTCTGGGGTTCAGCTGGCAGCAAAATGTTGATTTTTCCTATAAGCATTGCATAATGTAGGCACCCAGGACATGTGACTGGGGTCTCCTGCCTTGTGCCTGACTCCTCCAGGGGACCTTCTCTGTTATCTGCTGGCTGTGCCGGGTGGAGGGATATGTCTGTAGTGTCTCAGACCCAAGTCACTGAGTGCAGTCTCAGGAGATGGGAGGCAGCGGTGTGGGACCTACATAGTTACATAGTTAGTCTGGCTGAAAAAAGACATTCCATCTAGTTGTACCATTAAAAATAAAAGTTATAATCCGACACCCACAGCTGATCCACCAGAAGGCAAAAACCCAGCAAAGCACGATCCAATCTGCTCCTGCAGGGGAAAAAGTTCCTTCCTGATCCCCTGAGAGGCAATCGGATATTCCCTGGATCAACTTTCCCTATAAATGTTATATCCAGTTATATTCTGTGTATCCAAGAAAGAATCCAGGACTTTCCTACAGCAACCCCCCCTTATGTATTGTACATGGAGATCATATCCCCCCCTTATGTATTATACATGGAGATCATATCCCCCCTTATGTATTATACATGGAGATCATATCCCCCCTTATGTATTATACATGGAGATCATATCCCCCTTATGTATTATACATGGTGATCATATCCCCCCTTATGTATTATACATGGAGATCATATCCCCCCTTATGTATGTATTATACATGGAGATCATATCCCCCCTTATGTATTATACATGGAGATCATATTCCCCCTTATGTATTATACATGGAGATCATATCCCCCCTTATGTATTATACATGGTGATCATATCCCCCCTTATGTATTATACATGGTGATCATATCCCCCCTTATGTATTCTACATGGAGATCATATCCCCCTTATGTATTATACATGGAGATCATATCCCCCTTATGTATTATACATGGAGATCATATCCCCCCTTATGTATTATACATGGAGATCATATCCCCCCTTATGTATTATACATGGAGATCATATCCCCCCTTATGTATTATACATGGAGATCATATCCCCCCTTATGTATTATACATGGTGATCATATCCCCCCTTATGTATTATACATGGAGATCATATCCCCCTTATGTATTATACATGGAGATCATATCCCCCCTTATGTATTATACATGGAGATCATATCCCCCCTTATGTATTATACATGGAGATCATATCCCCCTTATGTATTATACATGGAGATCATATCCCCCCCTTATGTATTATACATGGAGATCATATCCCCCCTTATGTATTATACATGGAGATCATATCCCCCCTTATGTATTATACATGGAGATCATATCCCCCTTATGTATTATACATGGAGATCATATCCCCTCTTATGTATGTATTATACATGGAGATCATATCCCCCCTTATGTATTATACATGGAGATCATATTCCCCCTTATGTATTATACATGGAGATCATATCCCCCCCTTATGTATTATACATGGAGATCATATCCCCCCCTTATGTATTATACATGGAGATCATATTCCCCTTATGTATTATACATGGAGATCATATCCCCCCTTATGTATTATACATGGAGATCATATCCCCCCTTATGTATTATACATGGAGATCATATCCCCCCTTATGTATTATACATGGTGATCATATCCCCCCTTATGTATTATACATGGTGATCATATCCCCCCTTATGTATTCTACATGGAGATCATATCCCCCTTATGTATTATACATGGAGATCATATCCCCCTTATGTATTATACATGGAGATCATATCCCCCCTTATGTATTATACATGGAGATCATATCCCCCCTTATGTATTATACATGGAGATCATATCCCCCCTTATGTATTATACATGGAGATCATATCCCCCCTTATGTATTATACATGGAGATCATATCCCCCTTATGTATTATACATGGAGATCATATCCCCCCTTATGTATTATACATGGAGATCATATCCCCCTTATGTATTATACATGGAGATCATATCCCCCCCTTATGTATTATACATGGAGATCATATCCCCCTTATGTATTATACATGGAGATCATATCCCCCCTTATGTATTATACATGGAGATCATATCCCCCCTTAATCTCCTCTTCTCAGTAGAGAATACATTCGGTTCCTCTAATCTTTCCTCATAGCTGATCTCCTCCATGCCTCGTATCAGTTTGGTTGCCCTTCTCTGTACTTCCTCCAGTTTCCCAATGTTCTTTTTGTGAATTGGAGCCCAAAACTGAACTGCATATTCCATTTGAGGTCTTACTAATGATTTGTACCCGGGAGGAGGGGGGGGGGGTGATATCTCTCTCTGGAGTCTATACCTGTCCTAATACAAGAGAGGATTTTGCTCACTTAGAAACCGCAGCTTGGCATTGCTGCCGTTATTAAGCTTGTGATCTACTAGAACCCCCAGATCCTTCTCCACCATTGACCCCCCCAGATCCTTCTCCACCATGGACCCCCCCAGATCCTTCTCTACCACTGACCCCTACCCCTCCAGATCCTTCTCCACAATTGCCCCCCAGATCCTTCTCCACCATTGACCCTCCCAAATCCTTTTCCACCATTGACCTCCCCATCTTTCTCCACCATTGTCCCCCAGATCCTTCTCCACCATTGACCCCAACAGATCCTGCTCCACCATTGACTCCTCCAGGTCCTTCTCCACCATTGACCCCCCCAGATCCTTCTCCACCATTGACCCCCCAAGATCCTTCTCCACCATTGACTCCCCCCAGATCCTTCACCATTGACCCCTCCAGATCCTTCTCCACCATTGACTCCCCCCAGATCCTTCACCATTGACCCCCCCAGATCCTTCTCCACCATTGACCCCCCAGATCTTTCTCCACCATTGACCCCTTCAGATCCTTCTCCACCATTGACTCCGCCAGATCCTTTTCCACCATTGACTCCCCCAGATTCTTCTCCAACATTGACCCCCCCAGATCCTTCTCCACCATTGACCCCCCAGTTGTACCCCCCTAGTATGTATGGTGCATGCATATTCTTAGCCCCCAAGTGCAGAGCCTTACATTTATCACCATTAGCCCTCATTGGCCCCATAGTCCCCCAATTACACAGAGCATTGAGGTCGGCTTGTAAGTTGGAGACATCCTGTAAGGACGTTATTCCCCGGCACAGCTTGGTGTCATCTGCAAAGACTGGAATGGGGTTTATAATCTCACACCCCATATTGTTTATATATATATTAATAAGTAAGGGTCCCAACACTGAACCCTGGGGTACCCCACTAATAACACTGACCCTTGGGGTACACCTCTAATAACACTGAACCTTGGGGTACCCCACTAATAACACTGAACCCTGGGGTACCCCACTAATAACACTGAACCTTGGGGTACCCCACTAATAACACTGAACCCTGGGGTACCCCACTAATGACACTCAACCTTGGGGTACCCCACTAATAACACTGAACCTTGGGGTACCCCACTAATAACACTGAACCATAGGGTACCTCACTAATAACACTGAACCTTGGGGTACCCCACTAATAACACTGAACCATAGGGTACCCCACTAATAACACTGAACCTTGGGGTACCCCACTAATAACACTGAACCTTGGGGTACCCCACTAATAACACTGAACCATAGGGTACCTCACTAATAACACTGAACCTTGGGGTACCTCACTAATAACACTGAACCATAGGGTACCCCACTAATAACACTGGACCTTGGGGTATCCCACTAATAACACTGAACCTTAGGGTACACCACTGATTACACTTACCCTTGGGGTACACCACTAATAACATTGAACATTGGGGTACACCAATGTTGACACTGAACCTTGGGGTACCCCACTAATAACACTGAACCTTGGGTTACCCCACTAATAACACTGAACCTTGGGATACCCCACTAATAACATTGAACTTTGGGGTACACCACTGACACCCCTAGACCATTCAGAGTATGAATCATTAACCACTACTCTCTGAATATGATCTTTCAGCCAGTTTTCTATCCATTTACATTCAGCTTTTTCCATCCCGTAGACTTTACCTTACAGAGCCGTGTGTGGGAAACTGTGTCCAAGTATACCACGTCCACCACCACCCCTCTGTCTAAGTATACCACACCCCCCACCACCCCTCTGTCCAATTATACCGCATCCACAGCCCCCCCTCTGTCCAAGTTTACCACGTCCACCGCCACCCTTTTGTCCACATATACTGCATCCACAGCCAACCCTCTGTCCAAGTATACTGCATCCACCACCACCCCTCTGTCCAAGTATACCACATCCGCTGACACCCCTCTGCCTAAGTATACCACATCTGCTGCCACTACTTTGTCCATGTATACCATGTCCTCCACCACCCCTCTGTCCAAGTATACCACATTCACCTCCACCCCTCTGTCCAAGTAAACCATGTCTACAGCCACTCCTCTCTCCAATTATAACATGTCCACCACCACCCCTCTGTCCAAGTATATCACGTCCACCGCCACCCCTCTGTCCAAGTATACCACGTCCACCGCCACCCCTCTGTCCAAGTATACCACGTCGACAGTCACCCCTCTGTCCAAGTATACCACATCCACCGCCACCCCTCTGTCCAAGTATACCACATCCACAGCCACTCCTCTGTCCAAATATAACATGTCCACCACCACCCCTCTGTCCAAGTATATCACGTCCACCGCCACCCCTCTGTCCAAGTATATCACATCCACAGTCACCCCTCTGTCCAAGTATACCATGCCCACCGCCACCCCTCTGTCCAAGTATACCACATCCACCGCCACCCCTCTGTCCAAGTATACCACATCCACAGCCACTCCTCTGTCCAAGTATACCACGTTCACAACCACCCCTGTGTCCAAGTATATCACATCCACAGCCATTCCTCTGTCCAAGTATACCACGTTCACAGCAACTCCTCTGTCCAATTATACCACGTTCACCGCCACCCCTCTGTCCAAGTATACCACTTTCGCTGCCAATCCTCTGTCCAAGTATACCACATCCCCTGCCACCCCTCTGTCTAAGTATACCACGTCCACAGTCATCCCTCTTTCCAAGTATATCACAGCCACCACCACCCCTCTGTCCAAGGATTTGCTCACCTCCAACCTAACCTGTTTCAGGATAGTTTAATACCAGCTCACCTCTACATGTTGTCTACAGTAAACATTCCACTGATTTCAGAATACTAATACCGTGAGTCCTTACCCTTATACTATATAACTTGTACATTACATACTCCTGACCCCTGCACTATATACTCTATATTGTACATTACATACTCCTGACCCCTGCACTATATACTCTATGTTGTACATTACATACTCCTGACCCCTGCACTATATACTCTATATAGTACATTACATACTCCTGACCCCTGCACTATATACTCTATGTTGTACATTACATACTCCTGACCCCTGCACTATATACTCTATGTTGTACATTACATCCTCCTGACCACTGCACTATATACTCTATGTTGTACATTACATACTCCTGACCCCTGCACTATATACTCTATGTTGTACATTACATACTCCTGACCCCTGCACTATATACTCTATGCTGTACATTACATACTCCTGACCCCTGCACTATATACTCTATGTTGTACATTCCATAGTCCTGACTTCTGCTCTCCACCCTCCCCCCACTGCTATATATACACATAATATGGATTCTCTTTGGTTACACTCAATTCCTCCCAGCTGGACATTTTATATCGGATGATGTGATTGGAGCACAGACTTTTACATGGTGATAATAATGTGATAACATCCTCCAACTTTGGACCCTTAAACAGAAAGTGATAATGAGGGAGGAGTCAATACCCCAATGATGGTGGTCTTCAGGATCAGTCCAGTCTTCATCTTGGTTGTTCTCCCCCCATCCTCACTCTCTGACCTCTGGTGGGGCTCAGCCCCGCTGTTCTTCATGACTAAATCATGGACTAAATAAGGAAGTGCAGTACTTCTTGTGTTGGGAAGATGGCGATGAGTGATAGAGGGGGTGGGGACCCTCGTCCTATAATCCCCTCATCACTGTCCCTCCTATAAAAGACAGTTCTGGTTGTTTCCTCACTCTCTGACTAAGGTCCATGAATAAAGAAATGACCTGGTAGGAGATCAGAGGAGCCATTTCCTAGTTCCCTTGAGGGTGGAATTGTAAGCTCCTCAGAGACCAAGCTGCCTGATGTGGGCGGAGTCCTGGTTTGGGGGAACCAATCAGCTCCTGTCTAGTAATCCTCTTTGTCTTTGTATTTTAGTCCATGGCCGGGAGATGAGGAAAACCTCAGAGGATTGTCTCACTTTGTCTCCAGACTGGAAAGTAGAAGATGAGGACATCACACAGTATAGTCCAGGAGAAAACCCGGCTCCCTCCAATGTCCATCCGGCACCACCCAGTGTAGATGGACCATCGGATTCCTCGTATCCTGAGGAACCTCAGACTGTGTGGGACCGGCCCGGCCTTCTAACAGGGAAGAGGTTTCCCTGTACTGAGTGCGGGAAGGGATTCCATTATAAATCCCACCTTAATAGGCATAAAAGATCTCACACGGGGGAGAAGTCACATTCTTGTTCTGAGTGCGGGAAATGGTTTTCACATAAGTCAAATCTTAACACACATCAGAGATCTCACACAGGGGAGAAGCCGTATTCCTGTCCTGAGTGCGGGAAGGGTTTCTGTTCTAAATCCAAACTTAATGTGCATAAAAGATCTCACATAGGAGAGAAGCCATATTCCTGTCCTGAGTGCGGGAAATGTTTTTCACAGACGTCCAATCTTTACAGACATCTGAGATTTCACACGGGGGAGAAGAAGTATTCTTGTACTGAGTGTGGAAAATATTTTTCACAGAATTCCAGTCTTTACAGACATCTGAGATTTCACACAGGGGAGAAGAAGTATTTCTGTCCTGAGTGTGGGAAAAGGTTTTTAGACAAGTCCCATCTTTACACACATCAGAGATCTCACACAGGGGAGAAGCCGTATTCCTGTCCTGAGTGCGAGAAATGTTTTTCAGTGAAATCCAGTCTTTACAAACATCAGAGATCTCATACGGGGGAGAAGCCGTATTCCTGTCCTGATTGCAGGAAATGTTTTTCACGGAAGTGCAGTCTTTTCAGACATCAGAGATTTCATACGGGGGAGAAGCCATATTCCTGTCCTGAGTGCGGCCAATGTTTTTCACAGAAGTACGGTCTTTCGAAACATCAGAGATCTCACATGGATCTCACATATTCCTGTCCTGAGTGAGGGAAATGTTCCTCACTGAAGTCCTGTCTTCCTGTACATCAGGGGTCCCACACTACCCTGGAGGTGTTTTAGTGTCCTGAGTGCGGGAAATGTCTTCTAGATGAATGTTGCTGGACATCCCAGCTCTCATGTGGGGAAGAAGCACACCCTGATATACACCTCAGATATACTCCATGGCTGATCTTCATCATGGAAGAAACAGTTGATAAGGAGATGAGAGGCCCCCAAAGACATGGATGAAGTGCAGTAAATGTCGGGGTGCAGAGTGGTCAGTAGATCCTGGAAATGAAGGACACAACTTCAGCCCTTCTTGGGTGTCGGAGTTGCGTTTCCTGATAATGATATAGCGGGTTACAGAGCTAGAAGCCGGGAGAGCCCAGATCTCGTTATCGGGGAACTTTACACAGACAACAAGAACTTCTGAAGTTGATGTCCTTCATTTCAAGGCTCTACAGAACAGTGGTGACCCCGAAGCGTCTCTCTGTCTTCAGTCCATCCTTCTCCCATCCCCCAACAGGAGGGAAGGAGAACTCCGCCCCAAACTAGGGGGGAACTTTCCTCTCATTATTTCCCTTGGCTTCTGTGTGGGTTTGGGTGGTTGGAGGAGTGCGGCACGAGAGGGAACACAGCTTGTTGTTCTATGTCTACATATGGGGTCTGGGTAGAGGGGATCCACCGGAAAATATTTCTACTCTTTGATTTTGTGCAAATTGTTTCTGTTTTCACTTTGAAGGGTGATATTATGTGTGGTTTGTGAAAGGGATTGGCCCAATAGATACCGCCCCACTTAGAGAATAGATGAACTACTATGACCAGCATTCATTCAGCCAAGTCACATGTTGGGATCTTTTCTACAATACTTTGTTATAATAATGGAACACATTGTGTATTGTACACCAATAATAATGACTCCGCCCCCACATTCCACACAAGGGATCTTCCTGACCAATCCGATTCCTTCCTTTGTTATTTCCTGATTCTATGATTACAATCTTGTTAGAAGTAAAACTATAATAAAGAATTTATTGAGTGAAAAGAATTGTGTGTGTCGGGGCCATGATGTGGATCTTTGGGGCCCAAACATTTCTCACAGGGGACACTTTACAAGGGACACTTTACAACTCAGTACAGTACATGTACATGCTTAAATTTACTAAAATAATTGTATTTCCATGTTCTGTGGACTGTGGGAGACCAGATATAGTGAATGCGGGGTCCGGGGAGAGCGGATATAGTGAATGCGGGGTCCGGGGAGAGCGGATATAGTGAATGCGGGGTCCGGGGAGAGCGGATATAGCGAATGTGGGGTCCAGGGAGAGTGGATACAGTGAATGCGGGGTCCGGGGAGAGTGGATATAGTGAATGCGGGGTCCGGGGAGAGTGGATATAGTGAATGCGGGTTCCGGGGAGAGCGGATATAGTGAATTCAGGGTACCGGGAGAGCTATATAGTGAATGCAGGGTCTGGGGAGAGCGGATATAGTGAATGCGGGGTCCGGGGAGAGCGGATATAGTGAATGCAGGATAAGGAGAGAGTGGATATAGTGAGTGCGAGGTCTGGGGAGAGCGGATATAGTGAATGCGGGGTCTGGGGAGAGCGGATATAGTGAATGCGGGGTCTGGGGAGAGCGGATATAGTGAATGCGGGATAAGGAGAGAGTGGATATAGTGAGTGCGAGGTCTGGGGAGAGCGGATATAGTGAATGCGGGGTCTGGGGAGAGCGGATATAGTGAATGCGGGGTCTGGGGAGAGCGGATATAGTGAATGCGGGGTCTGGGGAGAGCGGATATAGTGAATGCGGGATAAGGAGAGAGTGGATATAGTGAGTGCGAGGTCCGGGGAGAGCGGATATAGGGAGTGAGGGGTCCAGAGAGAGCAGATAGAGTGAATGCGGGGTCTGGGGAGAGCGGATATAGTGAATGCGGGGTCCGGGGAGACCAGATATAGTGAATGTTGGGTCCGGGGAGAGGGGATATAGTGAATGCAGGGTAAGGAAAGCACAGATATAGGGAGTGAGGGGTCCGGGGAGAGCGGATATAGTGAATGCGGGGTCCGGGAAGAGCGGATATAGGGAGTGAGGGGTCCGGGGAGAGCGGATATAGTGAATGCGGGGTCTGGGGAGAGCGGATATAGTGAATGCAGGGTCCGGGGAGAGCGGATATAGTGAATGCAGGGTCCGGGGAGAGCATTCATTATATCCCCTCACTATATCTGCTCTCCCCGGACCCCGCATTCACTATATCCTCTCTCCCCGGACCCCGCATTCACTATAACTGGTCTCCCCAGACCCTGCATTCACTATATCCGCTCTCCCTGGACCCTGCATTCTCCCTGGACCCCGCATTCACTATATCTGTTCTCCTGGGACCCCGCATTCACTATATCCGCTCTGCCTGGACCCTGCATATACTATATCTGCTCTCCCCAGACCCCTCACTCCCTATATCCGCGCTCTCCTTACCCCGCATTCACTATATCCGCTCTCTCCTTACCCCGCATTCACTATATCCCCTCTCCCTGGACCCCACATTCACTATATTTACTATATCCATTCTCCTGGGACCCCGCATTCACTATATCTGTTGTCCTGGGACCCCGCATTCACTATATCCACTCTGCCTGGACCCCACATTCACTATATCCTCTCTCCCCGGACCCCTCACTCCGTATATCCATGCTCTCCTTACCCCGCATTCACTATATCCGCTCTCCCTGGACCCCACATTCACTATATCCGCTCTCCCCGGACCTCACATTCACTATACCCGCTCTCCCCGGACCCCTCACTCCCTATATCCACGCTCTATAATAGAAAGACTTTAAAATGTCCATCATTGTAAATCCGTCAGCCATGTTGTCCAGCAATGCAGATCAGCATCAATCATGATGACAACTCCAGAGAATACATATGATCCATTATTGCACTGACCATGAATGACGACTTCTGGTCCCTATACGCTAAATGTAAAAGAGGGGCACGGTCTCCAGGGTGATGTCATTATCCAAATATGAGCGTGTGACTCTTTTTGGTTAGTGATGTCATGCTATCTGCGCCCCTTTACTTACATGGTTGGGGACTCCTGACTGGGGCCGGGTGACATCACTGGTAGCCATCCGCTGGTTTCTTACCACCAATGACAGGAAGGAAGGTGTTCTGTCTAGAAGTGGTAGACATACAGCTACTATATATCAGCAAATAGTCCGCCATTTGGACAAAGAACAGAACAGGAAAAGTTCAGTCCGTACTTCGATGCCGGCTGTAGAAGCTGTAGATTGACATTGAATGAAGTCTTGTAGGATGATTGGGAATGGTCTCTCCTCCTGGGAGGATGTTATTCATCATCCCTCTACTCATACACACCATTCGGGTTATGATGACCATACACTGATTGAATGTGGCTGATTGACCAGGAACCAACCCAACTCCTCTCTGCTAATCCCTTCATTGGCTGCCACTCTGCCAACAAATTCAATTCAAAATACTAACTTACAAAGCCATCCACAGCTTAGCCCCCACCTACATCACTAACCCAGTCTCAAAATACCAACCAAATTGTTCTCTTTGTTCCTCCCAAGACCTCCTACTCTCTAGCTTCTTTGTCACCTCCTCCCATGCTCATCTCCAGGACTTTTCCAAAGGCTCTCCCATACTATGGATCTCCCTACCCCAATCTGTCTATCTCCTACTCTGTCCACTTTTAGATGATCCCTGAGAACCCTTCTGTGACGGAGGAAAGGCAGGAAAGAACACACAGAGTGGATGGCAGACGCACAAAGCTTTATTGAGACAAACAGACGGCAGTCCTTTAATACGTTGGGTGACAGAGAGGGTGGATTTGCCACTAAAGGGTAACGAGGGGGCCCCACCCACTTATAGTCCACTAGGAGAGCCAAGGGGGTGTCCCTGTAACAGGGGCAGTCTGACACAGGAAAGGGGTGCGAGGAGTCACCACCGCAACAGTTCAGGTAACACAGGGGGGAAGCAGGTATTCACGGATCCAACAGGGTGCCTGGTCTCCCAGGGGTAGAAGCAGAACGCAGGTACCTGTGGAGTCCGGATCAGGCAGGTGGCCTCTGGCTCTGGCAGATGGGCTGTGTTAGTCTCTCCCCCTTCTGTGGGGCCTCTGGCAAAAAGCAGGCAGGCTGGGATAGTCTCTCCCCCTTCTGTGGGGTCTCTCACAATCGCAGGTAGGCTTTCTCTGGTTGTCTCTTCCCTCCTGTGGGGTCTCCGTGAAGCTGGGATAGGCTTGCAGAGTCTATTCACAAGGGTCTCACCGAAGCTTGAGATCCCTTGCAGACTACACACCAGAATGAATAGGAGCTCCCAACATCCACCTCTTAAACTGCTGCAGGACACTCCCCGGTCGCCTTGGCAACCGGGAGGGGGAAGGGAACACTAGACCCCAGGGAGAATCAGGCTGGTGACAGGGACATCCTGGGGCCAGGGATGATGTCTGCATAGATGAAAAGCAGGTTGGGAGGTGTGCAGAGAGCTCCCAGCCAGCTGGCCAGGAGGGAGGGGGCCCAGAGTAATTTGATTTGGCCATTTGGCCTAGTGACACGGGACAATTGGAACAATACAGAGCAGGACACTGAGGGCATGAGATACAAGGCATTAATAAGGGGATTAATAATTGGCATGCTCCCATACCGTGACACTCCTCCCCCCTCCTTTTCACAAGTGCCGATAAGGGGGACCCACCCGGGTTCCCTGGAAGGCACTTGTGGGGCCTAGCTACTGTGGGTCTGTGCTGGCTTCCCCGCCTGTAACGAATGGTAAAGTTGTAGGGCTGGAGGGCCAGGCTCCACCTAAGGAGGCGCCCATTGTCCCCAGACACCCGGTTCAGCCATGTGAGGGGGTTGTGGTCGGTGACGATGGTGAACTCCCGGCCGTACAGGTAGGGCTGTAGCTTCTTCAGGGCCCAGACTATGGCCAAACACTCCTTCTCCACTGTAGCATAGGCAACTTCCCGGTCCAGTAGTTTGCGGCTGAGGAAGGCAACGGGGTGTTCTTCCCCAGCCTCGTTGACTTGGCTGAGGACAGCCCCTAGGCCATAGGTGGAGGCGTCTGTCTGCACGAGATAGCGTCTGTTGTGGTCAGGGGCTGCCAGGATGGAGTTGCTCGCCAGGACGGATTTGAGGGCATGGAAGGCGGATTCACAGGATGGGTCCATATCACCATCCGGGGACTGTTCTTCCGGGTCAGGTCGGTCAGGGGCTGGGCCATGGAGCTGAAATTAGGTACAAATTTACGATAATAGCCGGCAGTGCCGAGGAATGCCATCACTTGCTTCTTGGTCTGGGGAGTGGGCCAGTCATAAATGGCCTGAACCTTGGCTGGCTCAGGTTTCAGTGTCCCCCCCCTACTCGGTGCCCGAGGTACTGTACCTCCGCCATTCCCAACTGGCACTTGTCTGGTCTCAGTGTCATCCCGGCCCTGCAGATGCGGTCTAGGATGGCCCCCACGTGGGCCAGGTGCTCCTCCCACGTGTCGCTAAAGATAGCTATGTCATCTAGGTAAGCGTACGCGAACTCTTGGCATCCCTCCAGTAGCTGGTCCACGACCCGTTGAAAGGTGGCAGGGGCGTTTTTCATGCCGAAGGGCATGACGAGGAATTCATACAGGCTGAACGGGGTAATGAAGGCGGAGCGCTCAACGCCCTCTTTTGTAAGAGTGATTTGCCAATAGCCCTTGCTGAGGTCTAGGGTGCTAACGTAGCGGGCTCCGGCCAGACGGTTCAGCAGGTCGTCTATGCGGGGCATGGGGTAGGCATCACTGACAGTGTAGTCATTCAACCTCCGGTAATCCACGCAAATGCGGGTGGTCCCATTCTTCTTTGGCACGAGCACCACCGGGGAGGCCCAAGGACTGCGGGAGGGTCGGATGATACCCAGCTGGAGCATCTCGGAGAGTTCTGCCCGAATGGCTGCCTTCACGGATTCGGGGACTCGGTATGGAGCCTGCTGGATGGGTTTCTGACTGTGGGTCTCCACGTGGTGGAGGGCTAACCCAGTGCGGCCTGGGGTGGCTGAGAAGGCGACGGCCCGGTCCGCTATCACGGCCCGCATCTGGGCCATCTGGCGGGGGTTCAGCCGAGCCCCCGTGGGAATCTGATCTAGGGGAGTGGTGACCTTGGTGGCTTGCAGGAGATCGGGCAGGGCTCCCTCATCTGCTCCGCCCGTGGAGGCGGGGCAGACAGCGAGCACTGGCAGAGCCCGGTCATGGTACTCTTTCAACATGTTGATGCAGACCGTGCGCTGTTGGCAGTTGCGGGAGTCGAGACCAATGACGTAACTAGTCTCATCTATCTTGCGGAGGACCTTGTAGGGTCCTTCCCAGATGTGCTGGAGTTTGTTCTGGGGGTTGGGGACGATCTTGAGCACCTGCTGCCCTTCAGTGAACTCGCGGCCGCGTGCCTTGCGGTCGTACCAGACCTTCTGACGTGTCTGGGCTGCCTGGAGGTGGCTGTGGGCCATGGTGGCCAGGCGGGTCAGCCTTTCCCGTAGCTTGAGAACATAGGGAATGACGGGGGTACCTGTGTCCTTTATCTGCCCTTCCCAATGTTCCCGGAGCAAGGATAGGGGACCGCGGACCTTCCGCCCGTACAGGAGGTCGAAGGGGGAGAACCCCGTTGACTCTTGCGGTACCTCCTGATATGCAAACAGCAGGTGTGGAAGGAGCTTCTCCCAGTCCACCTCCCCATCAACGAAGGACCTCAGCATGCTCTTCAGTGTGCCATTGAAGCGCTCGCAGAGGCCATTGGTTTGGGGGTGATAAAGAGTGGTCCGGATCGCCCGTACCCCGCAGGTGCGCCAGAGGGATTGGACCACCTCGGACATGAACTGGGTACCCTGGTCTGTTAGGATCTCGCTGGGGAAACCCACCCGGGAGAAAACGGTGACTAGGGCCTCGGCTACTTTGGGGGCGGAGATGCTGGACAGGGGGACAGCCTCGGGGTAGCGGATGGCATAATCCACTACCGTGAGGATGTACCGCTTGCGGCCTTACTGGGCCGGGCCAGGGGCCCCAGGATGTCTACAGCTACCCGCTGAAAGGGCTCGTCAATGATGGGTAAGGGGCCTTGGGGTGGTCCCCTGGGCGTCCCCTCCTGACAGATGTCATAGGTCTGACAGAAGTGGGCTACGTCCTGGGTAATACCTGGCCAGTAGAAGGCTTGGGTCAGCCGCAGCCCCGTTTTCCTCTTACCCAGGTGGCCAGCTACTGGAATGTCGTGTGCTATCTGGAGTAGCGAGAACCGGAACCGTCTGGGCACTATCAGTTGTGTGGGGCTAGCAGAGGGTTGACCCAGGCGGCTTGGGCCTACTGTGCAGTACAACAACCCCTGCTCCCACCAAAGCTGGCCCCCATCCCCCTCCTGCCACCTTCCGGCAGCCCGGGTCCTAAACTTAGCCAAGGTTGGGTCTGTGGCTACTCCCGCTTAAAGGTCTCCCGATCCCAGGTCAGGGGAAGGTCTGCGTCAGGTAGGGGTTCGCTCACCGAGTGCATGCTGGGGAAAGGTCCCATGGTGGCTTCATCTGGAGGAGGACCTCGACCTGCTTGGCACCGGGTCACCGCCCTGACGTACTGGCATCGTAGCTACCCTAGGTCATTGCCGAGTAGGATATCCCCCGGGAGGCCACCCATGATGCCGATCTGGCACTGTTGCTCCCCGAACCCATAGTCGAGGCGCACGGATGCCCTGGGGATGTGATGTCTGGCTCCTCCCGCCAGCTCGATGGCGAATCCAGGGCCAGGTTGGATGGCTTCCGGCCGGATCACTCGGGGATCAGCGATGGTCAGGAAGGCCCCTGTATCCCGAAAACCGGTGGCCGGTTGCCCGTCTACCCGCACGGCCTGCAGGTGGCGTTGTTTCTGGGTGGAGTATGAAGCCCCCGGGGGGGTGGACACTGTAAACCCCCCAGGGTTGGTTGGCGTCTGGGGGGCTCATCCATTCGCTGGGAGGCGGGGGCAGTGGTTCTTCTGCTGGATGGAGTTCCAGGTAGTGAACCGGACGGGTAAAGCGCCGGCTTCGAGAGGTGGGGCAGTTGGCTTGGAGGTGCCCTGGCTGGTTGCATCCGTAGCAGCGGTGCTTCATGGGGGGCCCTGCGAACTGGGCTCTGGGGGGTGGCCCTGCGGGATTGGCAGTGGTAGGTGGGGGGCCCGTTTTGGCAGAGGTGGTGGGGGGCAGGGCCCTTGACGGCTCAGGGGACTGCCGTTTCCAGTGTGGCTTGATGGCCAGAATCTCATCAGCCAGGGCAGCCGCCTTTGCAAGGGTGGTAGGGGCTTTCTCTCTTACCCATCCGTGCACCTCCGCCGGGCATTGGTTGTAGAATTGCTCCTTCAGAAATGCTTGAATGATTTCTTCTGCGGTGCCACCTCCAACAGGACTGTGACATCTTGTGCGCATACATCCTATAGGACGGTTCCACATGGCAGGGAAGGTCACGGAAGCGCGCCCGGTGCACTTCTGGGGTCACCGCATAATATTCCAACACAGTCTGTTTGACCCGGGCATAATCCCGGCCATCCACATAGTCCAGAGTGCGGTAGGCCGCAGCTGCACCCCCTTCGAGCAGACCCACGAGGTGCCGTATCCAATCCGTGCTTGGCACCTCCATGAGCTGGAACTGCTGCTCAAAGTCCTGAAAGAACCTCTACATCCTCGGCGGCTTTTGTGAAGGGTTTAAAGTCCTTGCGGCTGACCCGGGGAGGGGTGTATCCCGCGGACCTGGGGCTGGATGGGCAGCTTAGGTCACGGTGGCTCCCTTGGCTCTCTCCTTCATGCGCCCTCCGGATAGCCTCTCGCTTGTCCTCTGCTGTGGCGTCTGACCCCAGGAGGGCCATCTCTTCCTCCACCCGAGTAAGCCAGGGGCTCTTGGGCCCAGGATCCTTGCGTGCTGGGGAGGCTGGGGTTGATCTGCTTTTTCCTGGGGCGTCTTTGGGGTCTGCCTCCTCAATGGCGGTGATCAGATCATCTTTGGCTAGGCCCCTCCAGGAAAGGGCCAGCTCCTCAGACCTCTCCTGCAGACATGCCACAGTCCACTTCCTGTATTCGCTGGGCCGGGCCTGTTCCTGCATCTGCTGGCTTTCGCTGTCTGCCATCTCCTCAGTGTCCTGATCCCACCGCTGCCAACCAGTATGTAACGGAGGGAAGGCAGGACAGAACACACAGAGTGGATGGCAGACGCACAAAGCTTTATTGAGACAAACAGACGGCAGTCCTTCAATACGTTGGGTGGCAGAGAGGGTGGATTTGCCACTAAAGGGTAACGAGGGGGCCCCACCCACTTTAGTCCACTAGGAGAGCCAAGGGGGTGTCCCTGTAACAGGGGTAGTCCGACACAGGAGAGGGGTGCCTGGAGTCACCACCGCAACAGTTCAGGTAACACAGGGGGGAAGCAGGTACTCACGGATCCAACAGGGTGCCTGGTCTCCCAGGGGTAGAAGCAGAACGCAGGTACCTGTGGAGTCCGGATCAGGCGGGTGGCCTCTGGCTCTGGCAGATGGGCTGTGTTAGTCTCTCCCCCTTCTATGGGGCCTCTGGCAAAAAGCAGGCAGGCTGGGATAGTCTCTCCCCCTTCTGTGGGGTCTCTCACAATCACAGGTAGGCTTTCTCTGGTTGTCTCTTCCCTCCTGTGGGGTCTCCGTGAAGCTGGGGTAGGCTTGCAGAGTCTATTCACAAGGGTCTCGCCGAAGCTTGAGATCCCTTGCAGACTACACACCAGAATGAATAGGAGCTCCCAGCATCCACCTCTTAAACTGCTGCAGGACGCTCCCCGGTCGCCTTGGCAACCAGGAGGGGGAAGGGAACACTAGACCCCAGGGAGAATCAGGCTGGTGACAGGGACATCCTAGGGCCAGGGATGATGTCTGCATAGATGAAAAGCAGGTTGGGAGGTGTGCAGAGAGCTCCCACCAGCTGACCAGGAGGGAGGGGACCCAGAGTAATTTGATTTGGCCATTTGGCCTAGTGACACAGGGAACAATTGGAACAATACAGAGCAGGACACTGAGGGCATGTGATACAAGGCATTAATAAGGGGATTAATAATTGGCACGCTCCCATACCGTGACACCTTCTCTTCAGAGAAGCCTATCCTGCCCCCACCTAATATCTGTACTTTTATTTTCTCCATCAGCCCATCCCCCCAAACTATTACCTTTTGTATCAGTTGACCCTCCATTTTAGATTGTAAGCTCTAACAAGCCGGCCCCCTGATTCCTCCTGTAATGAATTGTATTGGAATTGTCCTGTCTGCCCTCATATAGTATGTAAAGTGATGAGCAAACTGTTGGCTCTATATAAATCCTGTATAATAATAATACATTCCGCTCCGTGTGTGGCTGTTCTCCATCAACAAAAGTTGGCTGTTTCTGTCTCAGGGATATGATGGAAAACATTTGTCCATCAGCATCTGCAGCCACCAGTGTATTCCCAGTGGGAGGGATTCCTCCATTCACATTGTTTGTGTGGAAGGAGAAATCTGAACAAAAGAACTAACAGTGTATGGTCAGCTATAGATTGTTCTGTTCTCTGGATCCAATCAACTGTGGAAGGTTTCCCCCATTCATGACCAGGCCATTTTTACTATTCAGCACTGCACTATTTCACCTGGTAATTGCTCGGTCATGCAACGCTTTACCCAAACAACATTTATATCCTTTATCACACAAATAAAGCTTTCTTTTAGTGGTATTTGATCAGCACTGGGTGTGTTCCATATAAATGAAAAAAGACCAACATTACAAAAAAAAATATTTTCTAACTTCTGTTATAAAAATTATCCAATAAACTCAAATTTCTTCATAAATTTACGCCAAATTGTATTCTGCTCCATGTCTCCGGTAAGAAAAAATCCCAGTAAGTGTATATTGATTGCTGTGTGTGAGTGTTGTAGCGTCTACAAACTATGGGATATATACTGAAATTTACACAGCTTTTACTTTCTGACTACTTATCACATTTCTTGAGGTGCTGCAATACCAAAATAGTACAAACACCCCAAATGACCCCTTTTTGGAAAGTAGAAACCAAAAGGAATATTCTGTTGAATATGGAAGATCTGTCCATGGAAGATTTTATTTTTTTGTCACAAGTTTTTAAAAATGGCAAAAAATGTTTTCCTTTTTTTTAAACATAGTTGCCATTGTAATGATTTACTGCTCACACATGCCATGGGTATATGTGGAATTACACCCCAAAATACATTCTGCTACTTCTCCCGAGTATGGGGGCACCACATGTGAGAGATGTTTTGGCAGTCTAGCTACACACAGGACTCCAAAATCCAATAAGCACCTCCAGGCTTTCAGGGTGTATTTTATTATGCTGCTAATGATGTCCCGGTGGCCCCGCCCCTTACATATTTAAAAACTGTCAAGCCACCTCAGAAGCAGATGGCTGGAAGCCATCGGTGGGAGCAGAGCCTGTTTTTAAATGATTTTTTCAGGTAGCGGCAGCAGCGGTGGTGATGGCGGGCATCATGATTGATGTTGGATCCACTGTGGGGGACATTCTTTTAGTGTTTTAAATAAAGGACTTGTCAGAGACAGACTCCTGTCTTTTTTCACACTACACTTTTTGTTTTTATGTCAATGTGTAGGGGTACCATGTACCCCATACTCATTCAACTGGGGGGCAGGATCTGGGGGCCCCCTTTATAAACAGGGTTTCCAGATTCTAATAAGCCCCCACGGTTGATCACTGATAGTATCATTAGGATCTGTACATTATCTGCATTGTTACCATTGATGTCATTTTTATTATATATTCAGAGTGGAAACCTGAGAGATCCTAAAGTTGAGGTTAAAGAAGAGATAAAAGAGGAGGAGGAGGAGGATGGGGGGATGGAGGAGTCAGAGCTTCTAAAAGAATACAAAGATCTGTACCAGGACACCATGGTGGAGTCATCCAGCTACAGGAACCCATCAGAGAGATGTCCCCGTCCTCTGTATTCCCGGGATTCCACACAGGAAGGTCACACCATCCCTCACCATCATCAGGTAGATGAGGAGCAATCACTGATAGTATCATTAGGATCTGTACATTATCTGCATTGTTACCATTGATGTCATTTTTATTATATATTCAGAGTGAAAACCTGAGAGATCCTAAAGTTGAGGTTAAAGAAGAGATAAAAGAGGAGGAGGATGAGGATGGGGGGATGGAGGAGTCAGAGCTTCTAATAGAACACAAAGATCTGTACCAGGACACCATGGTGGAGTCATCCAGCTACAGGAACCCACCAGAGAGATGTCCCCGTCCTCTGTATTCCCGGGATTCCACACAGGAAGGTCACACCATTCATCACTGTTACAAGGTTGGTGGGATGGAGTATCTAGAACATGGACTTGTAAAGACAATATGTGGAGTTTTTTTATGTGAGCCAATATCTCACAGATGATATTTTCTCTCATTTCCTTGATTTAGAGTGGAGATCCAATCGATATAGAATTTGAGGTGAAAGCAGAAGAAGAAGAGGCGTATGTGAGGGATGATCAGCAGTCTATGGAGGAGGATGGAATAACGGGGACATTTATAGAGGAGGACACTCCTACAGAGATCAGCACAGGTGGGTCATGAACACTAAATCCATTCCTCCACCCATACTGCTCACTGATTGGTCCAGAGTAGGGCGGGGACTGGGTGATATCAGCCTGTAATCCCCTGGTCACTTTCCTGAGCTGTGTTCCCCGTCCTGTATTCCTGGATTTCTCTCGGATAATCTTCCTTCTCTGTGCTGCAGACACAATTTATGTCTCTAGACTGGATTTATGGAGGTTCTGGGGTTCAGCTGGCAGAAATATGTTAATTTTCACCATAGATGTCTATAGACATGTCCAAGATCTCTGACAGAACATTTCTCCCAGGGTTCCTTGCTCTGTTATCTGCTGGCTGTGCCGGGTGGAGGGATATGTCTGTAGTGTCTCATCCCCAAGTCACTGAGTGCAGTCTCAGGAGATGGGAGGCAGCCGTGTGGGATCTCTGCAACTTGGCTACAGTAAATATTTATGTTTCCATTGAATAACCAATATAACAAGTCCTGACCCTTACATTGCATACTCTATGTTGTACATTACATACTCCTGACCCCTGCACTATATACTCTATGTAGTACATTACATACTCCTGACCCCTGCACTATATACTCTATGTTGTACATTACATACTCCTGACCCCTGCACTATATACTCTATGTTGTACATTACATACTCCTGACCCCTGCACTATATACTCTGTTGTACATTACATACTCCTGACCCCTGCACTATATACTCTATGTTGTACATTACATACTCCTGACCCCTGCACTATATACTCTATGTTGTACATTACATACTCCTGACCCCTGCACTATATACTCTATGTTGTACATTACATCCTCCTGACCCCTGCACTATATACTCTATGTTGTACATTACATCCTCCTGACCCCTGCACTATACAGTGGGGAAAATAATTATTTTTTCCCCTGCATATTTTGTAAATTTGCCCACTTACAAAGAAATGAAGGGTATATATTTTTGTCATAAGTGTATTTAAATGATAGAGACAGAATATCAACCAAAAATCCAGAAAAAAAACTATACAAATGTTATAAATGGAGTGTAAAATAAGTATTTGATCCCCAAGCAAAACATGACTTAGTACTTGGTGGAGGAACCCTTGTTGGCGAGCACTGAGGTCAGACGTTTCTTGTAGTCGGTTCCCAGGTTTGCAGACATCTCAGGAGGGATTTTGGTCCACTCTTCTCTACAGATCTTGTCTAAATCCTGAAGGTTTCTTGGCAACTCAAAGTTTCATCTCCCTCCATAAATGTTCTATATGATGAAGGTCTGGAGACTAGGCCACTCCATGACCATAACGTGCTATTTCTTGAGCCCCTCCTTTTGTTGTCTTGGCGGTACGTTTTGGGTCATTGTCATGCTGGAAGACCCATCCACGGCCCATCTTTAGTGTTCTGGCTGAGGGAAGAAGGTTCTAATCCAAGATTTCACAATACATGGCCCCTTCTATTGGCCCCTCAATGCAGCAATGTTGGCCTGAACCTTTAGTAGAGAAACAGCCCCAAAGCATAATGTGTCCACCTCCGTGCTTGACTGTAGGGATGGTGTTCTTAGGGTCATTGTCAGCATTTTACTTCCTTCCAACACGATGAGTCAAGTTAATGCTGTAGAGATCAATTCTCATCTCCTCTGACCACAGCACTCTCTCCCAATCCTTCTCTGAATCATTTAGATGTTCATTGGCAAACTTCAGACAGTCCTGTACATGTACCTTCTAGAGGAGTGGGACCTTGCGGGCACTGCAGGATTTCAGTCCAAGGCAGCGGATTGTATTACCAATGGTTTGGTGACTGTGGTCCCAACTGCCTTGACATCATTCACAAGCTCCACCCAAGAAAGAGATTCTGTGGAAGGTGTCTTTTATACAAATAACGAGTTGTCGTTAGCAGAGCCTTCTTAAATCGACCGGACTGATCTGTGTACCACATGAGCACCTAGCCAGTCTGTGGGAGCCAGAATCATTGTTGGTTGGTGGGGGATCAAATACTTATTTTACTCACTGAACCGCAACTCCATTTATAACATTTGGATTGTTTTTTTTCCGAATTTTTGGTTGATATTCTGTCTCTCTCATTTAAAATACACCTATGATAAAAATGACAGACCCTTCATTTCTCTGTAAGTGGGAAAACGTACACAATCTGCAGGGAGTCAAATCATTATTGTCTCCACTGTATATTCTGTGTTGTACATTACATTATCTGACTGTATAGTCCTAACTTTTGTTTCTGATATAATAACTTGTACATTAAATAGGCCTTACTTCTTTTGCTCCCATTTCCTCCCAGCTGGACATTTTATATCGGATGATGTGATTGGAGCACAGACTTTTACATGGTGATAATAATGTGATAACATCCTCCAACTTTAGACCCTTAAACAGAAAGTGATAATGAGGGAGGAGTCAATACCCCAATGATGGTGGTCTTCAGGATCAGTCCAGTCCTCATCTTGGTTGTTCTCCCCCCATCCTCACTCTCTGACCTCTGGTGGGGCTCAGCCCCGCTGTTCTTCATGACTAAATCATGGAGTAAATAAGGAAGTGCAGTACTTCTTGTGTTAGGAAGATGGTGATGAGTGATAGAGGGGGTGGGGACCCTCGTCCTATAATCCCCTCATCACTGTCCCTCCTATAAAAGACAGTTCTGGTTGTTTCCTCACTCTCTGACTAAGGTCCATGAATAAAGAAATGACCTGGTAGGAGATCAGAGGAGCCATTTCCTAGTTCCCTTGAGGGTGGAATTGTAAGCTCCTCAGAGACCAAGCTGCCTGATGTGGGCGGAGTCCTGGTTTGGGGGAACCAATCAGCTCCTGTCTAGTAATCCTCTTTGTCTCTGTATTTTAGTCCATGGCCGGGAGATGAGGAAAACCTCCGAGGATTGTCTCACTTTGTCTCCAGACTGGAAAGTAGAAGATGAGGACATCACACAGTATAGTCCAGGAGAAAACCCGGCTCCCTCCAATGTCCATCCGGCACCACCCAGTGTAGATGGACCATCGGATTCCTTGTATCCTGAGGAACCTCAGACTGTGCGGGACAGAGCCTGTTTTCCAACAAGGAAGAGGTTCTCCTGTACTGAGTGTGGGAAGAGGTTCCATTCTACATACCATCTTAATGTGCATAAAAGATCTCACACAGGGGAGAAGCCATATTCCTGTCCTGAGTGCGGGAAATGTTTCAGTTCTAAATCCCATCTTAATGGGCATAAAAGATCTCACATGGAGGAGAAGCCGTATTCCTGTCCTGAGTGTGGGAAATGTTTTTCAGTGAAGTCCAATCTTTACAAACATCAGAGATCTCACACAGGGGAGAAGCCGTATTCCTGTCTAGAGTGCGGGAAATGTTTTTCAGAGAAGTCCAATCTTTACACACATCAGAGATCTCACACAGGGGAAAAGCCGTATTCCTGTCCTGAGTGCGGGAAATGTTTTTCAACGAAGACCCATCTGTGCACACATCAGAGATCTCACACGGGGGAGAAGCCGTATTCCTGTTCTGAGTGTGGGAAATGTTTTTCAGTGAAGTCCAGTCTTTACACACATCAGAGATCTCACACGGGGGAGAAGCCGTATTCCTGTCCTGAGTGCGGGAAATGTTTTTCATTGAAGTCCAGTCTTTACACACATCAGAGATCTCACACGGGGGAGAAGCCGTATTCCTGTCCTGAGTGCGGGAAATGTTTTTCAATGAAGTCCCATCTATACACACATCAGAGATCTCACACAGGGGAGAAGGCATATTCCTGTCCTGAGTGCGGGAAATGTTTTACAAGGAAGTCTAATCTTTACAAACATCAGAGATCTCACATGGGGCAGAATCCACTTTCCTGTCCTGAGTGAGGGAAATGTTCCTCACTGAAGTCCTGTCTTCCTGTACATCAGGGGTCCCACACAACCCTGGAGGTGTATTAGTGCCTTGAGTGCGGGAAATGTCTTCTAGATGAATGTTGCTGGACATCCCAGCTCTCATGTGGGGAAGAAGCACACCCTGATATACACCTCAGATATACTCCATGGCTGATCTTCATCATGGAAGAAACAGTTGATAAGGAGATGAGAGGCCCCCAAAGACATGGATGAAGTGCAGTAAATGTCGGGGTGCAGAGTGGTCAGTAGATCCTGGAAATGAAGGACACAACTTCAGCCCTTCTTGGGTGTCGGAGTTGCGTTTCCTGATAATGATATAGCGGGTTACAGAGCTAGAAGCCGGGAGAGCCCAGATCTCGTTATCGGGGAACTTTACACAGACAACAAGAACTTCTGAAGTTGATGTCCTTCATTTCAAGGCTCTACAGAACAGTGGTGACCCCAAAGCGTCTCTCTGTCTTCAGTCCATCCTTCTCCCATCCCCCAACAGGAGGGAAGGAGAACTCCGCCCCAAACTAGGGGGGAACTTTCCTCTCATTATTTCCCTTGGCTTCTGTGTGGGTTTGGGTGGTTGGAGGAGTGCGGCACGAGAGGGAACACAGCTTGTTGTTCTATGTCTACATATGGGGTCTGGGTAGAGGGGATCCACCGGAAAATATTTCTACTCTTTGATTTCGTGCAAATCGTTTCTGTTTTCACTTTGAAGGGCGATATTATGTGTGGTTTTTAAAAGGGATTGGCCCAATAGATACCGCCCCACTTAGAGAATAGATGAACTAATATGACCAGCATTCATTCAGCCATGTCACTGAAAGGATCTAGATAACTTCCATTTTGTATTATGTACGCCATTTTAAGTATTAAGTTAGCTTTTTGTAGAGATATTAGAAGTTTAATGAAACTGTTTTCAGTTGTTCAAGGATGTATCAACAGAAGCTAACACGACCCTGACAATGTCTTTGTCTGTCTGTTTTCTCTAAAAGTTAGACAAAACAATTTGTACCAAGAAATGTATATGTCATGTTTCATGTAGTTAGCTCATGATGGAAAGTTACAAGTTACAGTTTTGAAACTCGCTCCCCCCTCCCTTATGATTATCTGTAGTCTATATAATCTTATTAATGTCTAATAAACTTTGAACATCTCTGAACATTAGCTGTCGTGATTTCCGTGTTCAAGGGGTGTTCCCAGAATTCTGCTGATAAACCAGGAATCTCTCCACAGACCGGGGGTCTCTGAGGGGAAAAGAAAATCATTCCTTTCAGCTGGGGGCTCGTCCGGGATGACCACCCACCTCACTTGGTAAGTAAACCTTTTGTCTTTTTATGACTAAAAGCTCTTTCTTGCCCTGTGTTGAGGGAAGGTCTTGAATCATTCTGTATTGTCTATATAGACCCGTGATAACCTGTAGCTGCTTTTGGTAAAGCAGACTTAACTCTTTGGTAAGAGTTACAAAATAGTGCACTATAATATAAAAAAAAGGTGTTTTGGTAAACACAGTTCTCTGGAAGAACACACTGTTTTTGGTAAAACAGTGAAGAGATAACTTTGGGAAGTTATCAAGAGGTTAATAAGTCTGTGGAGCAGATTCTGGTTTATCTGTCTTTTGCTTTTTCTTTCTGTTGCGTAGAAGTATAAGATAATTTGTTGTGTGGAACAAAATAAGATTTTAAGCTAAAATTGTTTTATCCACTGTCTAAATATGGGTCAAGGAGGTAGTTACCCACCAGGTCCCCCAGAAAAGGGAAAAATTGTAAGGATTATGTTGCTAGAGTTTGTGGAACGGACTATTATTTAATAAATCCCTGGGTGGATTGTATGGCAGGCTGGACAGAAGCTATGGGGAGTACAGACCCATTCCCAAGAAAGGGGGCAAATGATCTTTTTCATACAGACATGGTTAAGGGATTATGTATGGGGGACAAACAAGCCTTTCCTTGGTATGAGGGGGACCCACAATGGGACCAAGCTTATATGAAGAAAGGGGGAGAAAACTGGTTAAAATGGTCACCGTATTGGGTTGATAATAGCAAGGGAAAGTTCAATTTGATTTTCTCTTTAAAACAAAAGAGGAAGTTGAAATTGGATACATTAAAAATATGCCAGGAAAAGCATCAATCTGAAAAGACATGCAGACCCAAGATTGGACTGAAAACAGTTCAGACACCAACCCCACCCCCTCCGTATAATATATATCCTTCATTAAGTGGTTTTAAAAATGCTGCTGATGATGATTTTTTGATTAGTTTGGGGATGATTACTCCCCAGCCTAATGCCCCTCCAGCCCCTGCTCCTGCCCCTGCCCCTCCAGTCCCTGCCCCTGTCCCTGCGCCACTTCCCGTCCCGGATCTACAACCAATACAGCCAGGTCCCTCCACTAGACCCAAACAGATTATTAGTATAAAATCACCAGAGGAGGGTAGCCAAGTTCAAGGCATCCTTACAGAGAATAATGACAACGAAGGAGAGTTGGAATACGAAAAACAGGTAAATATAATAAAATTACAGAAAAAGGATGGTCAATGGAGAAGAAGTGACACCAGTCATAGAAAGGGCAGAGAGGTGCAGGAATTTAGAATGCAGCTTAGATCCATGGATAAGAAACCAGAGGGAAAAAGAGAAGATGAGGGGGCCGTAGGAGAAAAGGAGTTGGCTATATTGACACTACCTTTTCTCACAGCAGGAGAACTAATTCTAAAAAAACCCATAGAATTAGAAGATATTAATAAGATTGTTAAACATTGTCCCAAGCCTACAGTATCTCCTGGAGGTACACTTGCTTATTTAAAAAAGGCATGTTTAGGAAGAAATTACACACAGGAAGATATGAGATTGATCATTGATGGTATTCTGGGAAATAATCCAGTTTGGGATTGGATAAATGTAAAAAGCATTAGTCATATAGAACCAAGTAATACACAGGCTACTGCCTATAAACTGAACACCACAGAAGGTAGAAGAAACTGTTTCTCCTTACAACACACCTATCAATCCTGTTAAGAAGCCGGGTGGCTCTTACAGGTTTGTACAAGATTTGAGGGCCATAAATAATTTGGTGGTTCCATTAGCCCCAATAGTGCCTGATGTGCCATCACTCCTTACCTCCATTCCGTCCGATGCAGAATACTTTACAGTGATTGATTTAACAAATGCATTTTTTTCGGTTCCTGTGGACCACCAGACAAGGGCGCTATTTGTATTTATATTCTGAAAATTGCCAGATGACCTGGTGTAGAATGCCTAGGGCTATGTAGATATGTTTGCAGTCTACTCACTTGCCCTCCAGACCACACTGAGGTCCTGGACCCCTCCCAATGGTTCGGTCCTCATTATATATGTGGATGACCTATTGATTTGTAGTTCAAGTCAGGAGGCCAGTCAGGAGGATAGTTGGTCTCTGTTAGAATGGTTGTCAGGGAATGGTCACAAAGCATCTAAAAAGAAATTGCAATGGTGCCAAAAACAGGTTGAATACCTTGGTTTTATTCTAAGTCATGGTGAGAGGAATGTCAGTCACAAAAGAGCTGCGGCTCTCGTGGGTCTGCCCCGCCCACAAACGAAAAAGGACATGCTAACTTTTCTTGGTATGATTGGTTACTGTCGCCAATGGATACCTGATTGTTCATTCTATGATCACACTCTGAGGTCTGCCACACTTTCAGAATCACCTGACATTCTCACATGGTCAAATGAAATGGTTGATGCCTTGTGTACTTGAAGAATGCTATGGTAACGGCCCCTGGTCTTGGACTACCTGATTATAAGAAAATGTTTCATCTGTATGCTAGGGAAAATTGTACAACCATGGCGGGGGTCCTGGCTCAGGAACATGGAGGCAAGCTCCGCCCTGTAGCTTTTTTTTCCAAAGTAGTGCCAACTCAGGTTCAGGGCATGCCTGCTTGTCTGAGAGCTGTTGCATCGTGCGCAATTCTGGTGGGGATGGTTATTTCTTTCACATTGGGACATGAAACTACCCTACACACCACACACCAAGTGTCCTTACTACTGAAAAACATACACACTCAACACATGTCAGCACAAAGGTTGAGCGGATATGAAGTGATTCTTCTATCTGATCCCAACTTGATTATTAAATATTCTTCAGCAAATTCAGGTCCTACTCCAATTTTGAATGCCCTACTGGGGCTAAAGGGGGAACAGGATGAAGTGGCACCAGAACACAATTGTATAACCCACATACAGCAAGACACTTCCCCTAGGTCCGACATGTCAGCTGTGGCTCTTGATGGGGCCCCAGATGTGTTTGTAGATGGCTCATGTTCTAGGCCAAATGATAATACTTACCATGCAGGATATGGCATTGTGCAACTTCCTGACAAAATACTCGAGGCAAAGCCAATTCCATATCAGTCAGCCCAAGCAGCCGAACTGATTGCCCTTACAAGAGCATGTCAATTATTTGCAGGACAGGATGTCAACATTTACACAGACTCCAAGTACGCCCATGGTGCTGTACATGATTTTGGGGTCATTTGGGAGAGAAGAGGATTCATTGCTGCTGATGGCAAAACCATATCTCACTCTTCCTTGATGTCTGATCTACTCAAAGCCATACAGTTACCAAAAACATTAGCCATTCTACATTGCAGGGCACATACAAATCGCAGAGATCATATTGTCAAAGGAAATGCATTAGCAGATAAGGTAGCAAAGGAAGCCGCATTACAACAGGTGGCCAGTGAGCAGATGCCTTTGCTCACTTCAGGCATCACAACCACCCCACATGACCAGATGTATGCAGATTTACAGAAATTTGCTACGAAAATCGATTTAGCAGACTGGGATGGTTCTGGAGCACAACTAGATCCAGCTTCTGGTCTAGTGTGCTTAGAGGGGAAACCATGCATTCCCATGTCAAGTGCCCCATTGTTCATTGCACAGTACCACGGTCTAGGACATAGAGGATGGAAAACAACATGTGAAACATTATTGCAGGATTTTTACATTACAGGTTTATCTAGGTTGGTGAAAGAATATGTTTCTAGGTGCATTACATGTATAAGGAACAATCCACAGAACCCAAAGAAATCACAACACCAGCATCTAGTGTACCCAACTACACCTTTCACCCATTTACAAATAGATTTTACCCACATGCCAAAAACAGGACAATCAAGGATAAGTTGAGGAAGGCCACTGGAGGAACCTATACCCACTGGAAGAAGATGTTACCTGCAATTCTAGCAGAGGTAAGAATGACACCTAATAAGACTACAGGGTTATCTCCTTTTGAAATATTAATGGGAAGACCGTTCCCCACTCCTTGGGCTAGACAGCCACTTATGTTAGAAAGAGGGGACCTTGACCTGGTACAACAAGAATATGTGAAAAAATTGATTCAAACTTTAGATCAGATTGAAAGAAATGTTGCTCGCACCTCTCCTTTATTTTTCAGGAACCAACCCACCTTTTCCAAGTGGGAGATGTCGTAGTGGTCCGCCAACTCGCTAAAGACAAGAAGCAAGGCTACCCCTTTGGACCACCTACTACGGTGATAGCGGTTACCAGAACGGCTGTTCTGGTGGAGAATTCCCAGTCCTGGATTCATGCTAGTCGAGTGAAGAAGGTGAACCAAACACCTGAGAAACATGAGATGGAAAAAGGAGGTGAAGTATGAGAGAAAAATCCTCGAAGAGTGGGTGAAGTAAGTGAAAAAGGCCCTGAAGATGAAATTTTTTACTGCCCCTCATGGTGCTTTGAAACTCTGGGTCCTATTGGGCACACTGACTGTGCTCTTTTTCCTGCCAGTATGGATCCTAACTAACTGTATTTATCACCCTGAGGACTTGGGCCTAATAAAAGGTATCTGTGGTCAAGGACTAGATTTAAATGAGACCCAGATAACCAAAAGTGAAAGAAAGTCAAAAAGAAAGTTTTGAAGAGAACAATCCTTTTTCAGGAAAAATGTTGATGATGCAGTTTAAATATGCTTATGCTCAAAAGTCAGGTTATGATAAATGTTGGATATGTAGTAAGTTACATCCTAGCACATTGGAAATTCCTCTTCTGGCCGCTCCAGTCAAAATATTTTTGTTAATAAAAGGGAATGTAAGTATTGGTTTGACCAATATTACTTCTAATGCCGCCATATCTTTTCCAACTCTGGGAGTCACTCAACTCCCCGATTGGTGTTTTAGACTGGGGAATACTTCTCACAAGGGAAGGGGAATGTGCTCTCAGTCCATATTAAACATATCTGATCCTGGAAGGAGGGATGGAACTTCTTCTGTGAAACTCTGGCAAGTAAATGGTAAAACCCTGAATGAAAGTTTAGAAGGGATACAAGATAATGTGGGGAAAACTATGTTTGGAAAAGTTTTTATTTTACACTTGTTGTCACCCCTGAATTTCATTCTGCAATACAAAAATTGCCGATCTCCTTGGGAAACAATACCTATATCTGTTGTGGTAAGATCTGTTACCCTTGGATACCGAGTAATGTCCAGGGCTGGTGCTATGTAGCCCAATTAGTGCCAATTATGGCAGCTATAGACCAAAAGGAACACCAGGTAAAAGCCAGTACATACCCAAAATACCAACTAACTGAGACAGAGAAGGGAAACCAAACAAGAAAAGGTAGATCTATTCTCTACAGGGGATAAGGTTTGGTCATGGTTCCCTACCTACACGGGATGGGGAATAACACTCATGAACAAAATAAATAATTACACAAACATTATTGATGATATACTGGAGAGGAACTCTAAGGACATGGGGTTGCTAAATACTGAGACCAGAGCTATTAGAGAACAGCTGGAGATGCAAGAATTAGCTATTGAAAGCATGAGTGCTGCTCTGACAGGTCTGTGTGAGATGACAGAGGATTCTGAATGTTGTACTTGGATATATAATACCACAATGACTGTTCCAGATTATTATGAAATAATAAAGCAACACAGGGAACAGGTAGAAGGTTTGATGGAAGAAGCTAGAGCTATAGGAAAAGATGGATGGACTCCTTTTGATTGGTTAGGATCAGGATTTGGTTCCATCTTTTCATGGAAGAAAGGTATCGCTGTAAGCATAGTCATGATATTGCTTTTTGTTTTATCTTTATATCTATGTTTTAAATGCTCATTATATTGCATTGCTAGAGCTACCAAGCCGCAGAATACAAATGAAGGTTATCTAGCTATGTACAGAAAGATGAATGAAGTAAAGAATTGAGATCATGTTCATGATCTTAGAGGGGATTGAAAGGATCTAGATAACTTCCATTTTGTATTATGTACGCCATTTTAAGTATTAAGTTAGCTTTTTGTAGAGATATTAGAAGTTTAATGAAACTGTTTTCAGTTGTTCAAGGATGTATCAACAGAAGCTAACACGACCCTGACAATGTCTTTGTCTGTCTGTTTTCTCTAAAAGTTAGACAAAACAATTTGTACCAAGAAATGTATATGTCATGTTTCATGTAGTTAGCTCATGATGGAAAGTTACAAGTTACAGTTTTGAAACTCGCTCCCCCCTCCCTTATGATTATCTGTAGTCTATATAATCTTATTAATGTCTAATAAACTTTGAACATCTCTGAACATTAGCTGTCGTGATTTCCGTGTTCAAGGGGTGTTCCCAGAATTCTGCTGATAAACCAGGAATCTCTCCACAGACCGGGGGTCTCTGAGGGGAAAAGAAAATCATTCCTTTCAGTCACATGTTGGGATCTTTTCTACAATACTTTGTTATAATAATGGAACACGTTGTGTATTGTATTGTACACCAATAATAATGACTCCGCCCCCACATTCCAGACAAGGGATCTCCCTGACCAATCGGATTCCTTCATTTGTTATTTCCTGATTCTATGATTACAATCTTGTTAGAAGTAAAACTATAATAAAGAATTTATTGAGTGAAAAGAATTGTGTGTGTCGGGGCCATGATGGGGATCTTTGGGGCCCAAACATTTCTCACAGGAGACACTTTACAAGCCTTTACAGGTCATCCAGTTTCTGGTTCACCATGAATAATGGCCCAGAGTGCAGGGGTCAGGAGACTACTTCATACAGCCCTGCAAACAACGTGCAGTGGTCAGGAGTTACATCCCAGAGTACAGAGTGTAGTGGTCAGGAGTATGTGATTTACATCCCAGAGTATAGAGTGCAGTGGTCAGGAGTATGTGATTTCCATCCCAGAGTACAGAGTGCAGTGGTCAGGAGTATGTGATTTACATCCCAGAGTACAGAGTGTAGTGGTCAGGAGATGTGATTTCCATCACAGAGTACAGAGTGTAGTGGTCAGGAGTATGTGATTTACATCCCAGAGTGCAGTGGTCAGGAGTATGTGATTTACATCCCAGAGTACAGAATGTAGTGGTCAGGAGTATGTGATTTACATCCCAGAGTACAGAACATAGTGGTCAGGAGTATGTGATTTCCATCTCCGAGTACAGAGTGTAGTGGTCAGGAGTATGTGATTTACATCCCAGAGTACAGAGTGTAGTGGTCAGGAGTATGTGATTTACATCCCAGAGTACAGAGTGCAGTGGTCAGGAGTATGTGATTTACATCCCAGTGTACAGAGTGTAGTGGTCAGGAGTATGTGATTTACATCCCAGAGTACAGAGTGTAGTGGTCAGGAGTATGTGATTTACATCCCAGAGTACAGAATGTAGTGGTCAGCAGTATGTGATTTACATCCCAGAGTACAGAGTGCAGTGGTCAGGAGTATGTGATTTACATCCCAGAGTACAAAGTGCAGTGGTCAGGAGTATGTGATTTACATCCCAGAGTACAAAGTGCAGTGGTCAGGAGTATGTGATTTACATCCCAGAGTAGAGAGTGTAGTGGTCAGGAGTATATGATATACAGAGTGAAGTAGGCAGATGTAGTATGTGATGTACAGCGCACAGTGGGTAACATTGTGTCTTATACAGCCTCAGCAAAAAGAGTGCAGTGGTTAGGAACATTTCACATACAGCCCATCATACAGAGTGCAGTGGTCAGGAGCATATCATATACAGCTCTGTGTACAGAGTGCAGTGGTCAGGAGTATATCTTAGGCCTGTGTACAGAGTGCAGTTGTTAGGATCCGCCAGGTGGTGCCTCTGGCTGCCCACTTGACAGACCTACCCAAAGCGTGGAGTCTAAGTCCCGGTCTGTGCTTTCACCAGGGCCCCTGATGGTGGGGATGGACTTGAAACAGACCAGGACCAGGTCACGACCTCTGAGCAGGCCCACCAGTGGCAGAGGGAACCTCCGGGGATGTATTGGTACCGGGAGAGCCAGATGTGAGGAGGCCGGCAGGACCTAGCAGGATGGATCACGAGTAGTGGGCCCGTGGGGTAGGCGAGGTACAGAATCGGCAGGCGGAGAATCGTCAGGTCACACGCAGGGTCAGCAGGATAAGTCAGTCCGTAGATAGGTCAAGCAAGCCGGGGGTCAGGATGGGAGAAGGCAGAGTAGTCAGGAACAATCCGGGTCAAACACAGGAGAATGCAGAGTAGTCAGGACAATCTGGGTCAAATACAGGAGAATGCAGAGTAGTCAGGACAATCCGGGTCAAATACAGGAGAAGGCAGCGTAGTCAGGGTTAATCAGGGTCAAAAACACAGGTACAGGACTCAGGAACTCAGATAGACCTTGTGGCGATCAGTGACAGTGCAGGGCATCTTTAAATATTGTGCCCTGCACTGTCATTGGCCGCCCGGGAAGCGCCCCCGGGCTGTCATTGGCTGCCCGAGGCGCGCCCGCGGCTCCCACTGCGCATATGCGGCGTCCTGTCATCTGCGGCTCGCCGGGACCTGGTGCTTGTGTCCCGGCGTGAGCCGTCGCCAGCGCGCATGCGCCGGCCGACAGGACGCCGCGATCCCTGACAGCAGTGGTCAGGGTTAGATCTTAGGCCTGTGTACAGAGCACAGTGGTCAGGAACATGTCATATACAGCTTTGTGTAGAGTGCATTGGTAAGGAGTATATCATATACATATCTGTGTACAGAGTGCAGTGGTCAGGAGTATATCTTAGGCCTGTGTACAGAGTGCATTGGTCAGGAGTATGTCATATACAGCCCTGTGTACAGAGTGCAGTGGTCAGGAGTATATCTTAGGCCTGTGTACAGAGTGCAGTGGTCAGGAGTATATCTTAGGCCTGTGTACAGAGCGCAGTGGTCAGGAGTACATCTTAGGCCTGTGTATAGAGCGCAGTGGTCAGGAACATGTCATATACTGCCCTGTATATATTGTGCAGTGGTCAGGAGTATGTCATATACTGCCCAGCATGCATAGTACAATGGTCAGGATGTTGTGGTATACAGCCCGGTATACAGAGTACACTGGTGAAGAATATAAACCCTTGTAAGGAATGCAGGTATCCAGCGACAGCCGGGATGACCAGATCGGTGGGCTATGCCTAAGAAATGTGGAATAAGACGGAGTAGGAGGATTGCGATTACAGGGGGTGTAAAGTCAGAAGTAGAGATGAGCGAATCGAAGTAGGCGAAGTGGAATTCGTTTCGAATATTGGAAAAATTTCGATTCGCGCCGAATCCGAAAATTAGCATACTTCGGATGCGCAAATCGAAATTTTTCCTAAAATGGCGGCGACATGTGCGGCTACGGAGCGGGGATGTCTGGGAAGGCGCGCAGACAAGGCGCGCTGACCCATAATGCATTCATTAATGACATGTGATCGCATTAGCCAATCAGCAGCCAGCCAGCCAGCACTGTGTAATGGTCGAGCTATAAATGGCGGCCATTTTAGAATTCTCCATTTGCCTCCAGTCATTCAAGAGAGGCAGACCGCTCTGTATTAGGGAGAGAGTTAGGGCCACAGAAACGTTACTTAGGGACAGAGAAACGTTACTTAGGGACAGAGAAACGTTACTTAGGGCCACAGAAACGTTACTTAGGGACAGAGAAACGTTACTTAGGGCCACAGAAACGTTACTTAGGGACAGAGAAACGTTACTTAGGGCCACAGAAACGTTACTTAGGGACAGAGAAACGTTACTTAGGGCCACAGAAACGTTATTTAGGGACAGAGAAAAGTTACTTAGGGCCAAAGAAACGTTACTTAGGGACAGAGAATCGTTACTTAGGGCCACAGAAACGTTACTTAGGGACACAGAATTGTTACTGAGGGCCACAGAACCGTTACTTAGGGCCACAGAAACGTTACTTAGGGCCACAGAATTGTTACTCAGGGACAGACGCAGAATTGTTACTGAGGGACACAGAATTGTTACTGAGGGCCACAGAACCGTTACTTAGGGCCACAGAAACGTTACTCAGGGACACAGAATTGTTACTGAGGGCCACAGAACCGTTACTTAGGGCCACAGAAACGTTACTTAGGGCCACAGAATTGTTACTCAGGGACAGACACAGAATTGTTACTGAGGGACACAGAATTGTTACTGAGGGCCACAGAACCGTTACTTAGGGCCACAGAAACGTTACTTAGGGCCACAGAAACGTTACTCAGGGACACAGAATTGTTACTGAGGGCCACAGAACCGTTACTTAGGGCCACAGAAACGTTACTTAGGGCCACAGAATTGTTACTCAGGGACAGACACAGAATTGTTACTGAGGGACACAGAATTGTTACTGAGGGCCACAGAACCGTTACTTAGGGCCACAGAAACGTTACTCAGGGACACAGAATTGTTACTGAGGGCCACAGAACCGTTACTTAGGGCCACAGAAACGTTACTTAGGGCCACAGAATTGTTACTCAGGGACAGACACAGAATTGTTACTGAGGGACACAGAATTGTTACTGAGGGCCACAGAACCGTTACTTAGGGCCACAGAAACGTTACTCAGGGACACAGAATTGTTACTGAGGGCCACAGAAACGTTACTTAAGGACACAGAATTGTTACTCAGGGACAGACACAGAATTGTTACTCCGGGACACAGAATTGTTACTGAGGGACACAGAACCGTTACTTAGGGCCACAGAAACGTTACTCAGGGACACAGAATTGTTACTGAGGGCCACAGAACCGTTACTTAGGGCCACAGAAACGTTACTTAGGGACACAGAATTGTTACTCAGGGACAGACACAGAATTGTTACTCCGGGACACAGAATTGTTACTGAGGGACACAGAACCGTTACTTAGGGCCACAGAATTGTTACTCAGGGACAGACACAGAATTGTTACTCAGGGACACAGAATTGTTACTGAGGGACACAGAACCGTTACTTAGGGCCACAGAAACGTTACTCAGGGACACAGAATTGTTACTGAGGGCCACAGAACCGTTACTTAGGGCCACAGAAACGTTACTTAGGGACACAGAATTGTTACTCAGGGACAGACACAGAATTGTTACTCCGGGACACAGAATTATTACTGAGGGCCACAGAACCGTTACTTATGGCCACAGAAACGTTACTCGGACACAGAATTGTTACTGAGGGCCACAGAACCGTTACTTAGGGCCACAGAAACGTTACTTAGGGCCACAGAATTGTTACTCAGGGACAGACACAGAATTGTTACTGAGGGACACAGAATTGTTACTGAGGGCCACAGAACCGTTACTTAGGGCCACAGAAATGTTACTTAGGGACACAGAATTGTTACTCAGGGACAGACACAGAATTGTTACTCCGTGACACAGAATTGTTACTGAGGGCCACAGAACCGTTACTTAGGGCCACATAATTGTTACTCAGGGACAGACACAGAATTGTTACTCAGGGACACAGAATTGTTACTGAGGGACACAGAACCGTTACTTAGGGCCACAGAAACGTTACTCAGGGACACAGAATTGTTACTGAGGGCCACAGAACCGTTACTTAGGGCCACAGAAACGTTACTTAGGGACACAGAATTGTTACTCAGGGACAGACACAGAATTGTTACTGAGGGACACAGAATTGTTACTGAGGGCCACAGAACCGTTACTTAGGGCCACAGAAACGTTACTCGGACACAGAATTGTTACTGAGGGACACAGAATTGTTACTCAGGGCCACATAATTGTTACTCAGGGACAGACACAGAATTGTTACTCAGGGACAGACACAGAATTGTTACTCAGGGACACAGAATCGTTGAATTAAAGAGTATGTCAGACAACACGCAGAGGAGTGGCAGAGGAGGCAATGTTTTAGGAGCGAGCAGACGTGGCAGCAGAGGAAGGGGTCGAGGCAGCACTAGTCGCAGCCAGAGGCCAGTGCTCCCGGTGTCATCCAGCGGTCGTGTCTCCACCGACAACCCTGCCGTCATCGATTGGTTGGCTCGGTCGTCTTCCTCTTCCCAGGTCACCTCTGACACCTACAGCCAACGGTCGGTGGGTACGTCAGACACAACCGTTAGTTGGCATGGCCCGGGAGCAAGCCCACTGAAATCACGTGTCCTCTACCTGCCCCTGTCCTTTGCTGTTCCCTCACCAAGCGAAGTATCGCATGCTGTGGGCTCAGCCCCACTGTACAGTGAGGAAGAGCTAACAGAGGGCGGTCAGGAACGGGGGGAGACATCCGCCTTTTCAGCAGCCAGGCGAAGAAGTACTGGCGAGGAGAGTGGCTCGGTAGCCGGTCTAGAGACAGGTCTGTCTCCTGACCCAGACGCAGCCGAGGGGGCTAGTAGTGAGGCGGAGACCCTAATTGATGATGATGAGGCTGATCGCACTTGGCAGCCTCGTCGTCATCAGGCAATTTCTTCCGCATCATCAGGAGAAGAGGGTGCCAGCTTGGCAGCGAGCGAAACAGTCGGTGGGTTGCCCAGGAGGCAGCAGGGTCGCAGCAGTGTCAGTGGAGCCAAACGGCCACGGAGTACAGCACCAGCTCCACTGCAGCCAACCACCACGGCCAGTAGTGGTGCCGGTGCGCACGGAGGAAGTATCAGTCAGCCAGTGAGGAGTAGCGGGGGCAAAGTTTCCTACTCGGCGGTGTGGCAATTTTTCGTCAAGCCGCCCGAGGAAGTAAACGTAGCCGTATGTCGACTATGTGGCCAGAAAGTCAAGCGTGGCCAGGGGGCCCATGTTGGGACTACAGCGTTGCGTCAGCATATGCAGCGTCGCCATTTGGTGGCCTGGGAAAACCGTGATAAAGATACGGCGGTTCTGCCTGACCCAGCCCCCGCTCCATCACCCGCTCCGTTACTTGCTCCGTCACCCGACGTCAATCGCCCTCTATCAGCCAGTCAAGGCTCCAACACCTCTGCTGAGGGGAGTTGTCGCTCGTTGGCATCTTCCGCTCGTTCAGATGCTCCTTCTCCTGCTACTCCTCTTCACGGATTCCGTCAGCAGTCTTTCTTGGAATCCGTTTCCAAGAGACAACAGTTTGCGAGCACGCACCCGACGGTGCAAAAGCTGAACGTCCTCCTGTCCAAGTTGCTGGTGCTGCAGTCCCTCCCTTTCCAACTGGTGGACTCAGCACCTTTCCGAGAAATGATGGCTTGTGCCACGCCGCGGTGGAGAGTGCCAAGCCGGCATTTCTTCGCCAAAAAGGCAGTGCCAGCCCTGCATTCACATGTAGAAGAGATGGTGGGCCAGTCTTTGAGCATGTCGGTCTCTGCCAAAGTGCACGGCAGCGCCGACGTGTGGAGCTGTAACTACGGTCAGGGACAGTACATGTCATTTACGGCACACTGGGTGAACGTGGTGCCGGCACAGCCGCACCAGCAACTTGGACAGGTCACGACGCTTTTGCCTCCACGTTTGCATGTCCTTGGTCCAGCAAACATGTCCGCCTCTACCACCTCTTCTTCCGCCGTGTCCTCAGCCGCCACCCCCGTGCCAAGTCCCATTACCCGACCGGCATATCACATGTGCAGGGCGCAACGGTGTCACGCTGTGCTGCACCTGGTATGCCTTGGCGAACGTAGTCACACAGGGGAGGAACTTCTGAGTGTAATGAACAGAGAAATCGACAGATGGCTGTCTCCGCGCAAACTGAAAATCGGAACCATGTTGACCGACAACGGAAAGAACATGGTGTCTGCTCTGCGTCAAGGAAGGTTGTGCCATGCGCCATGCATGGCTCACGTGTTCAATCTGGTTGTCAAGCGGTTCCTAAAATCCACCATCCCACTGCAAGACATCCTTAAAATGTCACGTAAACTTTGCATGCATTTCAGCCATTCCTACACCGCAAAGCACACCCTCCTTGAGCTGCAGCGGCAGAACGGAATTCCACAGCATCGCCTGATCTGCGACGTTGCAACAAGGTGGAATTCAACCCTACACATGTTAGACCGCCTTTACGAGCAACGAAAGGCCATCACCGATTTCCTGATGTTACAAGCGGATAAAGGTACTCCCCTGTGTAACTTCGATGTCAGCCATTGGCAGCTCATGCGTGACACCTGCCGCTTGCTCAGGCCCTTTGAGGAGGCCACGCTATTCGTGAGTCGGCAGGACTATGGGATGAACGACGTCATTCCTCTGTTGCACGTCCTGGAACAAATGCTGTTAACAATGGCTGGTCAGGGTGCGGTAGACGTGGCGCACAGATCTCAACGCCACATGACCCCTGTGGGGGCAGGACAGGAAGAAGAGGAGGAGGTAGAGGAGGACATTTGTGCTCAGGAATTATTGAGTGAAATGGGTGGTTTTTCCACTCAGCGGACAGGAGTGGAGGAGCAGGAGCATCTGGTAGAGGAGGAGGAGGAGACAGAGGACCCAGACGCACCGTGGCAGTATGCTGTGGAGATGGAGGCAGGGAGTCCCTCGCATTCCTTGGCGCAAATGGCCCATAGCATGCTCGTTTGCTTGCGTAGCGACAGCCGAATAATAACCATCAGACAGAGGGATGACTTTTGGCTGTCCACCTTGTTGGACCCTCGCTACCGTTCCAAAATGGTGGCCTTTTTCACACCTGCTGAGAGGGAGGCCAAAATTACGTACTATAAAAACCACCTATGTAGTCAGTTGGTCTCTGCCTTTCTGCGCCAACGTCCATCCTCAGACACTGTGGGCCCTGTGCGCTCGCGTTCCGCTGCCATGGCAGCAGGGGAGGGGTGGGGTGGTAGGAGCAGTGGCAGCTCCACCAGCAGCGGCTGCCTCAGTCTGCAGTCGATGATGAGTAGCTTTCTTCACCAGCGCAGTGAGGAAACTACTAATCAGCCGCAGCAGCAGCAGCAGCATCAGGTGGACCTGGAGCAGGAGCTCAAACAACAGGCTTGGGCCTACTTGGACAGCACCCTGCCAAGCGAGGTAGACAATCCCCTTGACTACTGGGCAACGAAACTTGACCTTTGGCCCCAACTAGCTGAATTTGCCCTTGAAAGGCTGTCATCGGAGCGCGTGTTTAGTGCGGCAGGAGGTATTGTAACTCCGCGGAGGACACGACTGTCCACCCAAAGTGTGGAGAGACTCACGTTTGTGAAAATGAATCAGGCGTGGATTAGTCTGGATTTCAAACCACCAGTTCCTGACACAACTGACTAAATCCGCCATGAATCATGCCCCAAACATGTGCCACTTTCAGGTCTCCGCACACTGCTGCTGGGTTCCATTTTGTCATAGGGTGCTGGCAGATTACGGGCCTCCCATAGCTGCTGCCAGGCCCCTAATCTGCCATGGGCCCCTGTACCGCCTCCTCACGCTGCTGCAAGGTCCACAGTGTCTCATGGGTCCCTGTACCGCCTCCCATTGCTGCTGCCAGGCCCCTAATCTGCCATGGGCCCCCGTACCGCCTCCTCATGCTGCTGCCAGGTCCACAGTGTGTCATGCCATGTGCCACTTTCAGGTCTCCTCACACTGCTGCTGGGTTCCATTTTGTCATAGGATGCTGGCAGATTACGGGCCTCACATTGCTGCGGCCAGGCCCCTAATCTGCCATGGGCCCCTGTACCGCCTCCTCACGCTGCTGCAAGGTCCACAGTGTGTCATGCCATGTGCCACTTTCAGGTCTCCTCACACTGCTGGTGTGTTTCATTTTGTCATAGGGTGCTGGCAGATTACGGGCCTCCCATAGCTGCTGCCAGGCCCCTAATCTGCCATGGGCCCCTGTACCGCCTCCTCACGCTGCTGCAAGGTCCACAGTGTGTCATGCCATGTGCCACTTTCAGGTCTCCTCACACTGCTGGTGTGTTTCATTTTGTCATAGGATGCTGGCAGATTACGTGCCTCACATTGCTGCGGCCAGGCCCCTAATCTGCCATGGGCCCCTGTACCGCCTCCTCACGCTGCTGCCAGGTCCACAGTGTGTCATGGGTCCCTGTACCGCCTCCCATTGCTGCTGTCTCCAACGCCACACTCTGCCATGTGCCACTATCAGGTCTCCTCACACTGCTGCTGGGTTCCATTTTGTCATAGGATGCTGGCAGATTACGGGCCTCACATTGCTGCGGCCAGGCCCCTAATCTGCCATGGGCCCCTGTACAGCCTCCTCACGCTGCTGCAAGGTCCACAGTGTGTCATGCCATGTGCCACTTTCAGGTCTCCTCACACTGCTGGTGTGTTTCATTTTGTCATAGGATGCTGGCAGATTACGTGCCTCACATTGCTGCGGCCAGGCCCCTAATGTGCCATGGGCCCCTGTACCGCCTCCTCACGCTGCTGCCAGGTCCACAGTGTCTCATGGGTCCCTGTACCGCCTCCCATTGCTGCTGTTTCCATCGCCACACTCTGCCATGTGCCACTTTCAGGTCTCCTCACACTCCTGCTGGTTTCCATTTTGTCATAGGTTGCTGGTAGATTACAGGCCTCCCATAGGTGCTGCCAGGCCCCAAATCTGCCATGGGCCCCCGTACCGCCTCGTCACGCTGCTGCTGGGTCCACAGTGTGTCATGGGTCCCTGTACGGCCTCCCATTGCTGCTGTTTCCATCGCCACACTCTGCCATGTGCCACTTTCAGGTCTCCTCACACTCCTGCTGGTTTCCATTTTGTCATAGGTTGCTGGCAGATTACAGGCCTCCCATAGGTGCTGCCAGGCCCCAAATCTGCCATGGGCCCCCGTACCGCCTCGTCACGCTGCTGCTAGGTCCACAGTGTGTCATGGGTCCCTGTACGGCCTCCCATTGCTGCTGTTTCCATCGCCACACTCTGCCATGTGCCACTTTCAGGTCTCCTCACACTCCTGCTGGTTTCCATTTTGTCATAGGTTGCTGGCAGATTACAGGCCTCCCATAGGTGCTGCCAGGCCCCAAATCTGCCATGGGCCCCCGTACCGCCTCGTCACGCTGCTGCTGGGTCCACAGTGTGTCATGGGTCCCTGTACCGCCTCCCATTGCTCCCACTCTGCCATGTGCCACTTTCAGGTCTCCTCACACTCCTGCTGGTTTCCATTTTGTCATAGGTTGCTGGCAGATTACAGGCCTCCCATAGGTGCTGCCAGGCCCCAAATCTGCCATGGGCCCCCGGACCACCTCGTCACGCTGCTGCTGGGTCCACAGTGTGTCATGGGTCCCTGTACCGCCTCCCATTGCTCCCACTCTGCCATGTGCCACTTTCAGGTCTCCTCACACTCCTGCTGGTTTCCATTTTGTCATAGGTTGCTGGCAGATTACAGGCCTCCCATAGGTGCTGCCAGGCCCCAAATCTGCCATGGGCCCCCGGACCGCCTCGTCACGCTGCTGCTGGGTCCACAGTGTGTCATGGGTCCCTGTACCGCCTCCCATTGCTCCCACTCTGCCATGTGCCACTTTCAGGTCTCCTCACACTCCTGCTGGTTTCCATTTTGTCATAGGTTGCTGGCAGATTACAGGCCTCCCATAGGTGCTGCCAGGCCCCAAATCTGCCATGGGCCCCCGTACCGCCTCGTCACGCTGCTGCTGGGTCCACAGTGTGTCATGGGTCCCTGTACCGCCTCCCATTGCTCCCACTCTGCCATGTGCCACTTTCAGGTCTCCTCACACTCCTGCTGGTTTCCATTTTGTCATAGGTTGCTGGCAGATTACAGGCCTCCCATAGGTGCTGCCAGGCCCCAAATCTGCCATGGGCCCCCATACCGCCTCGTCACGCTGCTGCTGGGTCCACAGTGTGTCATGGGTCCCTGTACCGCCTCCCATTGCTCCCACTCTGCCATGTGCCACTTTCAGGTCTCCTCACACTCCTGCTGGTTTCCATTTTGTCATAGGTTGCTGGCAGATTACAGGCCTCCCATAGGTGCTGCCAGGCCCCAAATCTGCCATGGGCCCCCATACCGCCTCGTCACGCTGCTGCTGGGTCCACAGTGTGTCATGGGTCCCTGTACGGCCTCCCATTGCTGCTGTTTCCATCGCCACACTCTGCCATGTGCCACTTTCAGGTCTCCTCACACTCCTGCTGGTTTCCATTTTGTCATAGGTTGCTGGCAGATTACAGGCCTCCCATAGGTGCTGCCAGGCCCCAAATCTGCCATGGGCCCCCGTACCGCCTCGTCACGCTGCTGCTAGGTCCACAGTGTGTCATGGGTCCCTGTACCGCCTCCCATTGCTGCTGTCTCCATCGCCACACTCTGCCATGTGCCACTTTCAGGTCTCCTCACACTCCTGCTGGTTTCCATTTTGTCATAGGGTGCTGTATGGCCTCCCATTGCTGCTGCCTCCACCGCCACACTGTGGCTCCAAACACTGGTTTTGGCCCCGTGACTGGCCAAATGAGTGAAGTGTGCAGTGATTCTAAGATCGACGGCACTCATCTGCATGTCATACTGACTGACAGTATTATTTCTCTTCCCCAGCAGACTCCAAGGGCATTTAAATTAAAGGTACAGTGTTCTGCACTAATATAAAGTCTCTCTGAAGCCTAGAAACACCCTTTTTTAAGTTAAATTCACAGCGAATATATTCGACTCAAATCAAATTTTTTCCACGAATTCGCCGAATCAGTCGAATCGAATTTTTGAATACTTCGCTCATCTCTAGTCAGAAGGTTTGTTACCTCCATGCATTCTATATATGAAGGTAAATACCCTTCTCTGTGCAGCAGCCCCCCCCCAATACTCACCTGAGCCCCATCCTGATCCAGCAATGTGCTCAAGATCCTCTGCAGTCTGGGGTCTCTCCCTCCTCATTGGCTGAGACAGGAGCAGGGGCCATTGGCTCCTGCTGCTGTCAATCATGGCCAGTGAGCCAATAAGGGAGAGGGGACTTTGTGGACACACAGAGCAGCGGCTTGCTCCTGAGCCTGCTTGGATGCCCCATAACAAGCTGCTTACTGTGGGGACAATCATCAGGAAGGAGGGGCCAGGAGCGCCTTTGGGGGACCCGAGAAGAGGAGGATCCAGGCTGCTCTGTGCAAACCATCACACACAGTAGTAAGTATGACATGTTTGTTTTAAAAGAAAAAAAATGTTGCCTTTACAATCACTTTAAGTCTTGTTTACTAATCGACACGACACCCTCCGACACCCACAGACCATAAACAAAGCAAAAGTGACAGCAAATAACCAACCCAACTATAATACACTGTGTACAAATGGAGGGAAGCTGACATACACCGGGCAGAATCAGGGGAGCAGAGATGGGGGAACAGGATGCAGGAAACCAGAATCAAGGAAAGTATATGTAGTGATCCCCCCGTAGGGGCTGCTTAAGTTTGTTCACTCCGCCACTCTGCCTCTCAACCCCAAGAACTGTCTCAGCCCCAACTGACACCCCTGACAATAGTGAAGTACAAGGACCAATGAAAAGCACACACGGTATAATAAACACAGAGATCAGCTTTACTGTAAGACCTCTATGGGAAGTAATAAACATGAACAACAGGTATATGTTTGGAGAATCAAGAGAACAGCAAATCCTGAGACCGGAAGCAATATAACTCACTTTTACACTCAGGCTGCTTTCAGGGGATTCCAACCGTGAATAACCCCAAGAGCAGAGGAAACACTTACATGGGACCTCAAAATGGGTCTAAACCCCTTTACATAAACTCAGCTCTATGATGTCCAAGCAGGAGGAGAGCAGAAGGATGACTCTCTGTGGTGTCAGACTTCTCCCTTCTAACCCCCGACACCACAAGCCCAATAGGCAAACACTGCGCCCAACTGATGCTTCATAGCTACTTTCCAAGGTAGAGCTATTCCCTCCCACACCATGCAATATAGAGGCCTGAATACGCATGCGCGTGCCCGTATGGCACCAGTAACTTCAGTCTCTTGGTAACTGGATGAATGTTGGGGTCTTCAGCGAGACACTTTCATTGGTGCACTTAAACTCCTTAAACACTTAAAGTATAATTGTAATCCTGTGGCAGTATGTGTGCCGTGTTCCTGTCATCTGACAGTGGGAGAAATCCCTCTCACCAGATCCTGTGACTAAGGCCCAAACCATGGTCCTGGAAATGACCGGCTCCTGTGGTCACCTCACCATGAGCCCTTCACACTGTCGGTGTAGGCACTGTACTGTAGACCACATCTCTCAGGTTGGATGTTCCTTTGTCTGATCCAGATCACCAAGCATGCAGTGCACTGCCCATAAGCACTTCTTTCCCAGGTCCAATCTCTCTCCTGCCACATGCAATCTCCCCCTCCTCAGGAGAAACCCCCAAGATGGATCCCTCCACTCTGCTCTCCCTAAGCATGATGGCTTTCGTAGTTCTTTTTTAATTCTATCTCCATATCAGCCTATAAGGCCGTTTCTGTTCAAGACTCCATCGTCCACAATGCTTTGCACCTGCACTTCCTGTTTGACAGAGTCCTTGTCATTGGCTCCTTTAATGGCTCTTATTATTGGCTCTCTCACTCTCTTACAGTCTGAGAGGAGAAGGGGGGGCTGAAATCCCTCACTGCTTTGTCTGTGTCAGGGCAAGTGTCAGGTTACACAGGAGAGGCCAGTCAGCAGATCACAGCCATGAGACAGGATTAATATCTCCTGCTACACATACAAGATACAGGACACAGGATCCAGCAGGGAAGCGGCTCACAGGCAGAACACTGAGGAACTGATGAAAACTATGGGGGGATTATATACCTTCCCAGCAGCCAGCATCAGGTGGAGCCTCATTACTGACACCTTCTGTCTACTGGGAGACACAGCAATGTCTCCTCTCTACTTCCTCCTGACTTACCTCACCCAGAGCTTCCTGTCTGTACCTGACATCACTTCCTGTCTGTACCTGACATCACTTCTTGTCTGTAACTGACATCACCTCCCGTCTGTACCTGACATCACTTCCTGTCTGTATCTGACATCACTTCCTGTCTGGGTAGAAGGGCACTCACCACCTGGTGGAGCTCAGAGGAACTGCAGCTCCAAGAAATGTCTCATAGTTTGAACCTTATTGTTTCCAAGTGTACTTGAATGATCATGTCCATGTCTGGCAGATTCCAGGACTCTTCAGCGTGGCAGTGAGGTGATGACTCCGGAACACTCTCTGGGTTCCATTACCAGACACTGCAATTATACCCGACTGCAGGAGCCACCATCTCCTTTCCTACAGTGAAAGTATAATTGTGACATCAGCAGAGAGGTAGTGGGAGGGTGGGATCAGGTAAGTACCACCACTGACCACCAATGCTGGGCTGGGGGTACACTTTATTCTCACTGACACCAACAATGGGGCTTATTTTATCTCACTGACTCCAACAATGGGGCTTATTATATCTCACTGACACCAACAATGGGGCTTATTTTATCTCACTGACACCAACAATGGGGATTATTTTATCTCACTGACTCCAACAATGGGGCTTATTATATCTCACTGACACCAACAATGGGGCTTATTTTATCTCACTGACACCAACAATGGGGATTATTTTATCTCACTGACACCAACAATGGGGATTATTTTATCTCACTGACACCAACAATGGAGCTTTTTTTATCTCACTGACATCAACGATGGAGCTTATTTTATCTCACTGACACCAATGATGGATGTCAAGGAAATCATGCCCACGGTGACTGGGTAGCTGGAGTGAGATCCTTGATTGGTGGAGAAGGAATGAGGGTGGGGCTTTCTCTGAATTCTCTAGAATTCTCATCTGCTGACAATTGATGGACTGATCTGAATTCTGTGTGAAATATATCTGGTTGTTAATGATTGGCTGGAAATCAGGCGGTCACACCCCTAACCGATGACTCCTCATCTGTCGGCAGGTTTCCCCACTGACAGCTGAATGTCCACAAAAGAATTGTCAGCAATTACAAATTGTGGAAAACCCCTCAGAATGTCTCTGAGAAGAAATGATATTTTATCTTCTCTCCAACTCAGACTATATTTGTCTTAGACGTAAGAGGCCCAAAATCCCGAGTCCCTGTCAGGTCTGAGCTCCAGCCGGATACAATCACCTTCTCCACTCACATAGTTTGCTTTTGTAAATGAAGTGAGTACAGAATTGAGGAAAGCGAGGACACCCGGCAACAATGGGATTCTGTCCTATCTCCTGCACCCGGAGCAAATGAACAACATGTACCAGCCTTCCCAGCCCCATCAATGTACACTGTGGAGGCATCTTGTATGTAGACTCTGGATTCAACAAACCAGCAGCCTGGCCATTCAGGAACATACCATTGTTCAGCTCTGGGGGGGGGAACAAACATCTCTCATGGGAAGGAGCTCTGGGGAGTCAACAGACCAATCTTTCATCTATACATATGTTTCCATCTCTCCACATCACTCCATTCTTTTTCTGGACAAAACCATTATAAATATCAGCGACAGATTTACAAATCTAGGATTTTACAATGAGAACACAATGTCACAAGGGATCTATAAAAGATTTTATCCGGACACAAGATCCCATTGTAAGAAAGGAATTCTGAATATGAACAGCGACTGTTATGTGGGATCCCATTATATTCAGTGCGGGGAAATGTATCTTTTATATTTTACTGAAACCTTAGATAATAAATTACATTTATGTCCCAGAAATTCACTTTACTGTATTTTTAACTGAAATTGTACCTTTCATAAATCATTGCACTAATATTGTGTAAAATAATCAAAAATCATAAAACATCAGAACTACTAACAATTTATCCTCTAGTGTGTCTGCTGTTGTGAAGAAATATATATAATATTTGGGGGATTTAAGTAATTTTAAGGTAGAAATTATTTTTAAAACATGTAAACAAAAGAATTAAAAATGTCTCCAGGACTCCATGGACCCCTTCATTCCACACAGTCTCCAGGAACCGGGAAACCACAGAGAAACCAAGTGTCCCCCGACTTCCTCTCCAGGCTGGGATGTCACCCTGGTTGGGGGCCCCCTACAGTAGAAGAAGCAGACTGCACCTGCCTACATCTTCTTTATGCTTTGTCTGATCAGGATGGCGGTCATTTCTCCCTGAACATGGAGCCCCCTAAACACGAGGTAAACGTGGTGCAGCATTGAGCCCCGTCCAGCTGTAGTGTAGACTTTGACAGGCTGCAGGCAGCGGGGCTGGACACTGTACCTGTGCCTACCAGGTGTATTATAATGCCAGCATTACACCCACAGGGGCTGGACCCCCCATGTACAAGGGGCCTAAGAGATACCATCAGCTGGTGTCCCATTCCATCAGACCCCTATAACTGGAAGAGGACATGTTTGGGGGGATGTGTTGTAGAAGAACCCAGACCACGGTATTGTGCGATGAAATTATAATTCAACTTTATTAATCATATATATGTGACACTTTAACAACAGAAGAAAAGAGATAAATTGTTTACATTTCAAGGATCTATTTATACCATTTATATCATCTATGCTAAGAAACTGATTAACATATGACACACCCCTCATTAATACCAGCCCCGCCCACTTATGTGACCCTCCAAACATCCAAATCCCTGTAAATTCCCAGAAGACACTTTCATGTTTTATCCATAACAAGCTGATTGGGTACAAGAGAACCCCGAGCCCCTCCTGCTCATTCCCACACAACAAGTCCATGTCACCATCTACAAGGTGAGAGGACCTGAAGGAGAACAAGACCAGGACCACCAGGACCATCGCCTGACTGAAGCCATGCTCACATTTCTTTCTAATGCTGCTTCTATGGTCTCCTCAGATACGGATTTGTCAGATGTACATTAGTGGAACCCTTTCACTCCGGCCAATGTAAGGTTTCCATCAGCAGCAGCACGGCCTTATAGCTACAGCACCCGGGGGTTGTCTACATTTGTTAGGCCAACTGTCAGCTTTCTGGTGGAAGTGATTCAGCCGCACTGAAGGTCCTCCCCCCACCATGTATACCGGGCTCAGCTGTCCCTCCTGCAAGCCCAAGACAGACATGGTGGGTGTCAGTGGTGAGGGCAGAAGGAGATCAGCAAACATCTGATCTCTGATCTCCCCTTCAGTGAATGAATGTGGGAGGTGGGAGATTATGTCATTTCTGGGTTCAGCGCTGTCATTCTTCAGTCACTATGGTTTGAGAAGGAGCTGATTAGGCATGATCTGTGCTTGAACATCTTTCTTAGGGTACAGAGGTAACATTAGGGGTCTAATAATGTTCTGATGTCTCTTTAAAGAGGACCTGTGACCAGAAATATGTACCACAGGGGGGCTATCAACCCCCTATATGACAGAAGCCATGTTAAGTGTAAAAAGAGATGAAAAAAATTTAAGTAACATTATAAAAATAAAAACCCATAAAACAAATCACACGACACATTTTACATATCATTGCACAAGCGAGAGTGAGAACAATAATTCTGAGGCCATTGTTCACGGGTAACTATCTGAACTGATAACCTATAAAGGCTCTTAAAGCGTCAAACTGAAGTTTGTCACCATTTCACAAGTACACACAGTTTATAAAGTTTGACATGTTTGGTATCTATATACTTGATGCCAACCCCATATTTTATAATTTCACCAAATTGGGTCATATATTGTGTTCTTTGTGCACTAACATTATCTATTTTACAGAAAATATGTATTTGATAAACAGCTGTGCTAATATTCTGTGACATGAAAAATGGCAACTACCACTATTATATTCTCCAGAGTCTCTGATTTCAGAAAATAAAAGAAATGTTTGGGGTTTTAACTAATCATATGGCCTAAAATGTGAATATAACTTAAAAAAGCAAAATAATCTCTGGCAGTAAAAGAAAATACAGCAATATATAATATTTCAAAATCAAAACTATGGTAGCAACTAATGGCTTAAGAAGCAAACCCACCATATTACTCAACCAGGTTCCAACTAAACCCATCCAAAACATTGGATCCCACCTCCTCCCACCCAGGTTCCTGTTGGAACTCCTTTACCTTGTGCAGATATCCCCTTCTGAGATCCTCATGATCTAATATAAATGTACAACACTCTCTATCTGACACCATTTGTAGACTCCACCTTGGTCTGCCAAGAGATAGTCAGCTGCCATGCAGTTCTGTGACACCACCTTAGGTGGTGGAGCCACTTCTGCTGTCAGCTCTGCTATACCATCAATGGTGTCATTGGTTACCTGATCCGTGACTCCAGTACACCGGTTCATCTTACATATCTTAGATTCCCCATCCCGTCTATGAAGGGCTCACTGCATAAAGCATCTCCAATCCAGAGAAAATGTTTCTTCTCACTGGAAGGCCAGGGGAGTATTGGGAGAGATTGAGGCTTTCCCTTACAGATATGGGGGGGGGGGGCAACATAACCTCAAGTACAGCTATGGGTGGAATTGAAGGGAAGCCATTTTTAGGGTACTCCTTCCACAAAAGAAGCAAATGTTATCTGGAAGGACTAGGAATCCATTGGACCAATGGGGATTAAACATTCTGCAATTACATTGAGAAACCATGAAATGTTACTGGCCTGTGATTGGCTCTCCTATTGTTAGTGAAGTGAGACTCCCTTTGTTGGTGTAATTAATGGAAAGAAACCATGTGAAATGTTTCTTCCAAATCCAAAAAGGTGACCCCCTTGGGTAAGTACCCATCCTAATATTCCTGATATGAGTTTGTAGTCCCTGCTATACAGGAAACACGTGGGCAATCATTTACACCTTTTACAGCAGGACAGTAAATATCAGAACACAATTCAAACAGAAGACCAACAGCAGGAAGTCTGCTAACTGAATGTGTAATGCAATCTGTCATTAGCATTCCCAGAGTTCCCTCTGCAACATAGTTGTATCAGTTGTTGGTCCTGTCTGTAGATCTGTTATTTCCCACCTTCTGTAACAGGGTGACAACCCTGATCATTCTGCAGGAACATTACACAGCAGCGTTGTCCCCCTGTACAGGGAAGTCTTAGATAGATTATAAGTAAGACACACAACAAGTAAAGTCCAACTTCAGCTAACTCTTCTACAGCAGTTACAGCAACAGGTTCTCTATAAGGTTCAACCCCCCATATGAATGGAAGATGACAGTTGTAAGCACCCCCAGCAGTGTTATATGGTGTTTCCCAACCATCCAACTTTCATTTTGTCAAATAGCTTGGCCTTTTACAGGAAGCAGAAAAAAACTGGGAGGGTCAACAGGTAATAAAAAAGTTACAAGGGGAGACTCGGAAAAACAAAAACGTTTATGCTAATGACAGATTGCACCATTTATGTAATTATTGATTTTGGCCATTGTTACACTGTGGCGCCGATGTCTTAACTCGTCCATTCAGAGTCATTAAGGTGAACCCCAATAAGAGGAATTTCAGTCTCCCAGAAGAAGTGGTAGGAATATGACCGCACACTTAGCACTTTGTAAGTTCAGATCTCTTGCAGTTGTACCGTGTGAATAGTTTATGGAGAGGAGCAATAGCTGGACAGAAAAAAAAAAAGATAACAAGGACATCCAATCTTCACCTGATAGAATCCCTTTTGAGAAAACCAGATGAAACACAAGTGGCCAGCTGGGATTAGGTGGTACTGTTGAATATGTCCCCTAAAACAGCATTAACTCCATGTTGGATGGCCTACAGCAGCTTAAGAAGTTACTCTCTAACCAAACAGAGACCTCTATCTGGCTGGTATCTCAGCTACAGACCTGCCTGGAAAGATGTCATCCATGAGAGGAGATGGAACATGGAAAGGAGGCATTGATCATGGGAGAGGAGGTGGAACATGTAATAGGAAGTGTGGACACGGTGGGCTTAGCTGGAACCCTCAAGCCTAGCTTATGATGTATCAATTCTCAAAAGAACATGGAATGGACTCTCCTAATGAGGTTTCAGAGGCTTGGCAAGAAGCCATTGGACCCCATCCTAGACTCTGGTACTGAGGCATTGTTGGTCATGTATTGGTTGGTCAGATTCTGTCAATGAAGAAAACGCATGGGAACATAGCTCAGTTAGTGAATGATGAAAATGAATTACATGTTCAGTCAATGCTCCATAAAAAAGGATAAAGATGAGGAAAACAGTTCAGTCATTGCTGCTTATCTGAAAAAAATGTCCAAAGGTAAAATATTCACAGGCCTTCTAGGAGTGTTCCTGATGGACATAAGCACTAAACCCAATGCATCCGAACATTAAATTCCTGATTGTTCACAGATTTTTTTTTCTAAGCAGCATTTTGTCTTTTTATGTCTTCCGTCATTTGTGGGAAGACATTGGGGCTGTGAACCTAATGAGACAGCTTCAACTTCTTTAATATTGTCCAATCTTCTGGATTTTCATTTATGCAGCTCAAGCTTGTGAATCCTCTGGTGACAGATAAGCCCGGCATTACCTGTAAAAGCTTTGTCACATTCTGAACATTGATATGGCTTCTCTCGAGTGTGGATCCTCTGGTGTGTGATAAGATGTGCCATCCGTGTAAAAGCTTTGTCACATACAGAACACTGATATGGCTTCTCTCTGGTGTGGATCCTTTGGTGTGTGATAAGATGTGACTTCCATGTAAAATCTTTCTCACATTCTGAACATTGATATGGCTTCTCTCCAGTGTGGATCCTCTGGTGTATGATAAGATGTGACATCCGTGTAAAAGCTGTCTCACATTCTGAACATTGATATGGCTTCTCTCCAGTGTGGACCCTCTTGTGTATGATAAGCTCTGCCTTGGTTGTAAAACATTTGTCACATTCAGAACACTGGTATGGTTTCTCTCCAGTGTGAATCCTCTGGTGTCTGATAAGATGTGACTTCTGTGTAAAAGCATTGTCACATTCTGAACACTGATATGGCTTCTCTCCAGTGTGAGCCCTCTGGTGTGCTTTAAGACTTGACTTGTGTGTGAAAGCTTTGTCACATTCTGAACATTGATATGGCTTCTCTCCAGTATGAACCCTCTCATGTAAGACAAGGTAATCCCTCCGTTTAAAAGTTTGATCACATTTAGAACATTGATATAGCATCTCTCCAGTGTGGATCCTCTGGTGTGCTATGAGATCTGACTTCTGTGTAAAAGCTTTGTTACATTCAGAACACTGATGTGGCTTCTCTCCAGTGTGGATCCTCTGATGTCTGATAAGGCGTGACTTCCATATAAAAGCTTTGTTACATTCAGAACACTGATATTGCTTCTCTCCAGTGTGAACCCCCTGGTGTGCTATAAGATGTGACTTCTGTGTAAAAGCTTTGTCACATGCAGAACATTGATATGACTTCTCTCCAGTGTGAATCCTCTGGTGTGTGATAAGCTGTGATTTCCATGTAAAAGCTTTATCACATTCAGAACACTGATATGGCTTCTCTCCAGTGTGAATCCTCTGGTGTGTGATATGTTTTGCCTCCATTGTAAAATCTTTGTTACGTTCCAAACAAGAAATAGCTTGAAATGACTCCTCTTATGTATACTTGGGTTGGACTTTACTGTAAAGCAATTGTCACTTCCAGAACACTGAAATTACTTTTCTCATGTTGTCCTCTGAGGTTGGATCAGTGTTGAAGAGGACCCAAAGCACTTATGACATTTAGAACACGGATATAACTTGTGTCCTGTGTGAATCCTCCAGTGAACTGCAATAAAAACTTTCAGTCAATTAAGACACCCAGATGTTTGGTTTGTATTCACGAAGACCAGCATGATCGAAAACATGGTTCATCAATCCACCTGTACAGACAAAAAAATAAAAATCAGAATTCTATATAAAGGGCTAAAGTTCTTTTTAATTTTTAATGATTATTATTAAATATATCATATATATCATCGTGGGCTGTGTCAGCTTCATGGTTGTCCTCAAAGGCCAGTTGTAATTGTAAGAGTAGATGTCCAGAGCACCTCACCCCCCCCCCCCCCCCCCATTACATCAGATGTCAAGAACCTCACACCCTCAGGTGAGAAAAATGTAAATGAGCAGCTGAGAGAAGAGCTAAAAACACTAATACCCCCACAAATCTATCCTAGACATTCGATCTAAAATGTAACAATTGCAACTAGAAAACCCTCAACTGAGGGAAGAGATAATGACACCAAAGATACAAATGGAGCTCAACAATCAGGAAAGAGAATCAAAGGGGATGTTTTATACAAAGTACCCATCAAGGAACAACAGACCGGTGAGACCAATCAGCTTCCGAAATGTAACAAGACAAAGACCAGCAATAGCCAAGACAACTCTACTAATCCTGAGACCACAAATAGTGATGGCCGAACACCCCCCTGTTCAGGTCGCGGTCAAACATCCGAACCTACAGAATGTTCTACAGTAAATGTCGAACACAAAGAACTGAGAGGTGTCTTACCGCATCTGAGTATGAAGATACCGCTCAGTTACTAATATCCGGCATGAGTTATATGATGAAATCACGGTGTATTTTAGTAGTGAGACATTCATTCATGTTCCTGGTGTCAGTGGGGTTCCCCACTGACAGCTGAATGTCAAAAGAATTGTCAGCATTGCCCAACAATTAATAAAAACATCTTGTTGTCCCCCCTCTCATCCACACCAAGCCCTTCGGGTCTGGTATGGATTTTGAGAGGAACCCTCCATGCCATTGTCCCCACAAAATTCATATCAGACCCTTATCCAAGAAAGCAGCTGGGCAGGTCAGGAAAGGGGGGGCAAGTGCCCCCCTCCTGAACCATACCAGGCCACATGCCCTCAACATGGGGGGGTGCTTTGGGCCGGGAGCCCCCCAAACCTCCTTGTCCACATATTGATGGGGACAAAGGCCTCTTTCCCACAACTGTAGCCTGTGGTTGTGGGGGTCTGCAGCCTGGGGGGCTTATTGGAATCTGGAAGCCCCCTTTAACAAGGGGACCCCAAGATCCCGGCCCCCTCCACCTATGTGAATGAGTAGGCGGTATATGGTACTGCTACCCATTCACAAAAAAAATTGTAAAAAGTGATAGGACAAAGTCTTTGAAAAGTCCTTTATTAAAAATAAACATTTAAAAAATGTCCCCCAAAGTAGCTCCAACATCAATCATGATGCCACCACCACCGCTACCCAAAAAAGGGGAAAAAAAGCTCCGCTTGCGACACTGGCTCCTGGCTGTCTGACAGCTGCGCCCCTGACAACAGTTTTCATATACCCCGCCCCCTTGTGACATCACCACGCACTGTGATTGGTCAAAGTATTACACCTGACTTGTGATTAGGTGCATTGCTTTGTCCAATCACAATGCACTGTCAGGGCACAGTGCATTGTGGGGCATGGTGGGCAAACAGCCCACTGAACACCCGTACCGTTTGTGTTTGCCGAACACACGAACGGCCCATGTTCAAATCAAACTTAGGTTCAACTCGAACATGAAGCCCATCCCTACAAACAAACATCAAACCACAAGAACAGCCAACAAACTCTGGATTCTTTTTGTTATTAATAGACTCCAATGGGAAATATCTAAACACCAAACGGCTCTTCCCAGGAACAAGAGACAACAAAATTCAAGTCCAACAACTGAACAAGCGATAGGAGTCATCAATGATCCGTATTTCACCAACCCCAAACATATCATCATACACACCGACCCAAACATATCATCATACACACCGACCCAAACATATCATCATACACACCGACCCAAACATATCATCATACACACCGACCCAAACATATCATCATACACACCGACCCAAACATATCATCATACACACCGACCCAAACATATCATCATACACACCGACCCAAACGTATCATCATACACACCGACCCAAACATATCATCATACACACCGACCCAAACGTATCATCATACACACCGACCCAAACGTATCATCATACACACCGACCCAAACATATCATCATACACACCGACCCAAACATATCATCATACACACTGACCCAAACATATCATCATACACACCGACCCAAACATATCATCATACACACCGACCCAACATATCATCATACACACCGACCCAAACATATCATCATACACACCGACCCAAACATATCATCATACACACCGACCCAAACATATCATCATACACACCGACCCAAACATATCATCATACACACCGACCCAAACATATCATCATACACACCGACCCAAACATATCATCATACACACCGACCCAAACATATCATCATACACACCGACCCAAACATATCATCATACACACCGACCCAAACATATCATCATACACACCGACCCAAACATATCATCATACACACCGACCCAAACGTATCATCATACACAACGACCCAAACATATCATCATACACACCGACCCAAACATATCATCATACACACCGACCCAAACGTATCATCATACACACCGACCCAAACATATCATCATACACACAGACCCAAACATATCATCATACACACCGACCCAAACATCCTCCAGGGACAAAAGGAAGCCTCTGAGAATAAACTATTACAACTAACAGAGACCGCACAACAAAAATGTCCTCACTCCAACATCATACTGTCCTCCCTAATTCCAAGGATGGACATAACAAACAATAGAAAACTCAGCGAATCAACACAGAGCTGGCAGATAAAACCAGGTCAGAGCCTACCATTCACCTGACACAACATCATTCCATCATGACCCAACACCTCTATGACTACAAACACCTCAACTAACAAGGGGGCAGTCAACTAGCAAGAGAACCCAAAGACATTGTACTGAATGGAACCCACAACCCGGGATCTGGCACAAACTATCTCAGATGGACACAATGGGGCTGATTTACTAAAACTGGAGTGTGCAAAATCTGGGGCAGCTGTGCATGGGGGCCAATCAGGTTCTGACTTCAGCTTGTTCAATGAAGCTTTGACCATAAACCTGGAAGCTGATTGGTTCCTATGCAGAGCTGCACCAGATTTTGCACTCTCCAGTGTCTCATTGTCATCATAGGCCGTGTCCAGAATGACCACCCATCCCCCCTTATCAGCTGGCTTCAATGTTATATCTCACCTTGCTGCTAATGATGGCAATGCACCTTTCTCCTCAATGGTCCCATTATTAGGATATGACCCCAGAGTTCCTGATTATAGACTGTCATACGTCACCATCTTTATCATCCAAATGAAGGAACATTTCTGCTGCTGCATATGTAGTGGGTGGTGGAAACTTCCATTTTGTCTGTCAACCTCAGACAGACCTACTCAGTGGTGTGACTACAGATGATCCCTCAATATCACCTCTCCAAGAATAATGTCCCTTCTATCTAATATTCCTGAAACATCTATACAAGTCCTGTGCCAACAAAAACTTCTTCATGATACCTTTAGGGCTAAAGCCCAAACCTTTCCCCAGAAGGTCCATCTTACCCGATGTCAGTCCAGCTGAGGAGAAGGTGAGAATTCCGTCTATTTCTGTTGATGATGAATCATCTGTTGGGATGGTTGGATGAGTGGGAGATCCCTTGTTGCAGCGTTGATGTTTCCTACCTCCCCTGTGGCCGGATCTCTGCTGTTTCCTTGATTCTGATGGACAATATGAGGTCGGTGTTGTCCCTCTATAGATCCTAATAAAGTGCCTCCAGCAGAGGAGGGAAGTGATGGGTCAGAGGCTGTAGAAGAAGCTCTAGTGAGCAGTCTAGATGGACGAGGTGAGTCTTGTGTAGGTGGTGCTCCAAGAGTACGCCTGATTAGTAGACATTTAGATGTTGGACTCCTTCAGCTGCTCGGCTGACAATGCAGACTGCAGTGTAGACTCCACCTCTGTGATCTGTACAGCCAGACCAGGTTCTTCCTTCTGGAGAAAGGAAACTGGAGAACAATGGAGCTCTTGTTTAGGACTTGTGTAAACAGACCACTGGACTCCTCCCTGTCCACAAACAGACCACTGGACTCCTCCCTGTCCACAAACAGACCATTGGACTCCACCCTGTCCACAAACAAAGCCGGGGTCAGTTTACCTCCTAGCCCCCCATATAATAAGCTGTGCTTTCTAATGTTCAGCTAAAGTTATCTTTTTACATAGACAAGACAGTTGTCTTTTTAGGAACTTCTCAGGAGGACTTTGATCTGGTGTCATTTACCCAAAAAAAACCCTTCCCCTCCTCCACTAAGAACACCCCCTTCTCCCCCCCACAGAGGAAACCCCTCCCCCACTAAAGACACCCTCTCCACTGAGGATACTCCATTCCTCTCCTTTCCTCCTCTGAAGACACTCCTCCCCCTCCTTTCCTGCACTGGTGTTGACACCCCTCCCCCACTAAAGACACCCTCTCCACTGAATATACTCCATTCCCCTCTTTTCCTCCTCTGAAGACACCCCTCCCTCTCCTTTCCTGCACTAGGGACACCCTTCCCCCTCCCCTTCTGAGGACACTCTCTCCCCTAGTGTTGTCACCCCTTCCCCACTCAAGACACTCTTTCCACTGAGATCATCCCTTCCAGTTTAACATGTTGCCACCCGGCCTATAGCCAGATGGCAGCCGGGCGAAAAGCTCGTCCCTCCGGGTTTACGCCATATGGCAAAAATAAAAAAAAATTATGAATTTTTTTTTTTTTGTGCTGTCACCAGTCAGTGTCCCTGATCACCGCCATGACAGTTATATGATAATTCTGTACTGCACTGGTGACAGTATATAAAAAAATAGTGAAAATAATTTTTTTTTAATTTCTTCAATTTCCAAAAAATTATGACAAAAAAGTTACAACTTCAAAAAACTCGCCATGCCTCTTATGAAATATGTCACACTGTCTACTTTGCAAAAAGAGGTAATTTGGGGGATATCTGTACCGTCCTGACATTTGGGGGATATCTGTACTGTCCTGACATTTGGGGGATATCTGTACCGTCCTGACATTTGGGGGATATCTGTACTGTTCTGACATTTGGGGGATATCTGTACTGTCCTGACATTTGGGGGATATCTGTACTGTCCTGACATTTGGGGGATATCTGTACCGTCCTGACATTTGGGGGATATCTGTACTGTCCTGACATTTGGGGGATATCTGTACTGTTCTGACATTTGGGGGATATCTGTACTGTTCTGACATTTGGGGGATATCTGTACTGTTCTGACATTTGGGGGATATCTGTACTGTCCTGACATTTGGGGGATATCTCTACTGTCCTGACATTTGGGGGATATCTGTACCGTTCTGACATTTGGGGGATATCTGTACCGTCCTGACATTTGTGGTATATATGTACTGTCCTGACATTTGGGGGATACCTGTACCGTCCTGACATTTGGGGGATACCTGTACCGTCCTGACATTTGGGGGATATCTGTACTGTTCTGACATTTTGGGGGGATATCTGTACCGTCCTGACATTTGTGGTATATATGTACTGTCCTGACATTTGGGGGATACCTGTACCGTCCTGACATTTGGGGGATACCTGTACCGTCCTGACATTTGGGGGATATCTGTACTGTCCTGACATTTGGGGGATATCTGTACTGTCCTGACATTTGGGGGATATCTGTACTGTCCTGACATTTGGGGGATATCTGTACCGTCCTGACATTTGGGGATATCTGTACTGTCCTGACATTTTGGGGGGATATCTGTACCATCCTGACATTGGGGGATATCTGTACCGTCCCGACATTTGGGGGATATCTGTACTGTCCTGACATTTGGGGGATATTTGTACTGTCCTGACATTTGGGGGATATCTGTACTGTCCTGACATTTTGGGGGGATATCTGTACCGTCCTGACATGTGGGGGATGTCTGTACTGTCCTGACATTTGGGGGATATCTGTACCGTCCTGACATTTGGGGGATATCTGTACTTTCGTGACATTTGGGGGATATCTGTACTGTTCTGATATTTGGGGGATATCTGTACTGTTCTGACATTCTTGTACTGCACTGGTGACTGTATATAAAAAAATAGTGAAAATATTTTTTTTTTAATTTCTTCAATTTCCAAAAAATTATGACAAAAAAGTTACAACTTCAAAAAACTCGCCATGCCTCTTATGAAATATGTCACACTGTCTACTTTGCAAAAAGAGGTAATTTGGGGGATATCTGTACCGTCCTGACATTTGGGGGATATCTGTACTGTCCTGACATTTGGGGGATATCTGTACTGTTCTGACATTTGGGGGATATCTGTACTGTTCTGACATTTGGGGGATATCTGTACTGTCCTGACATTTGGGGGATATCTCTACTGTCCTGACATTTGGGGGATATCTGTACCGTTCTGACATTTGGGGGATATCTGTACCGTCCTGACATTTGTGGTATATATGTACTGTCCTGACATTTGGGGGATACCTGTACCGTCCTGACATTTGGGGGATACCTGTACCGTCCTGACATTTGGGGGATATCTGTACTGTTCTGACATTTTGGGGGGATATCTGTACCGTCCTGACATTTGTGGTATATATGTACTGTCCTGACATTTGGGGGATACCTGTACCGTCCTGACATTTGGGGGATACCTGTACCGTCCTGACATTTGGGGGATATCTATACTGTCCTGACATTTGGGGGATATCTGTACTGTCCTGACATTTGGGGGATATCTGTACTGTCCTGACATTTGGGGGATATCTGTACCGTCCTGACATTTGGGGATATCTGTACTGTCCTGACATTTTGGGGGGATATCTGTACCGTCCTGACATTGGGGGATATCTGTACCGTCCCGACATTTGGGGGATATCTGTACTGTCCTGACATTTGGGGGAAATTTGTACTGTCCTGACATTTGGGGGATATCTGTACTGTCCTGACATTTTGGGGGGATATCTGTACCGTCCTGACATGTGGGGGATGTCTGTACTGTCCTGACATTTGGGGGATATCTGTACCGTCCTGACATTTGGGGGATATCTGTACTTTCGTGACATTTGGGGGATATCTGTACTGTTCTGATATTTGGGGGATATCTGTACTGTTCTGACATTCTTGGACCTCAAGAAAATAGATTGGCTGTCAGTACTTCAGGATTGATCAATATTCTGATATATCACATAGCTTGTGAACTCTATAACTTCCCTACAGACTAAATCATAAATAATAATTTGGGTTATTTTCACCAAAGACATGTAGCAGAATACATCTCGGCCTAAATGTATAAAGAACAATTATTTATTTGCAAACTTTTATAACAGACACAAAGAAAAACGTGTTTTTTTTTAATTTTCAGTCTTTTTTTGTTAATTTAGCAAAAAATAAAAACCACCAAAAGAAAGTTCTAGTTGTGTGAAGAAAATTATAAAATTTTAGTTTGGGTACAATGTTGAATGACCGTGCAATTGTCATTCAAAGTGTGAGAGCGCTGAAACCTGAAAATTGGCCTGGGCAGGAAGGGGGTAAAGTGCTCGGTATGGAAGGGGTTAGGAAGCTCTGGGTAGTTCTGGTTATTAAGGATACGTGTGAATGTGGTAAAACCTTGAGATTGGAAATAATATTTGGCCTTGCTCCAAATTCTGTCAATCAGTGCTAGAGTGGGGAACTGTGCTAGGGCTTTGAACTCACCTGCTTCCAGGCATTCCACTAAATGATCTGTGGACACAATCCCTAGAAGAAGTGAACTGACCGGGTCTGGGTGTGGATTGTCCCGCCAGGCTGGAAAGTGTTGTAACTGGGCCACAATATAATAAAGAGAAGGATTGGGAACCTCAGGGCCTCCCATATCTTTAGCCTCCTGTAGAGTTTCTAGTTCAATCCAAGGCGTGGCATCCACCAGATTAAGGAGCCAAACACCATATCAAATCTTCTAAAGATCCGTATCGGAATCCAAACAGGGACGTTGTGCAGAATATAAAGTCATTGAGGGGCCCAGATCATTCTGATGAAGTTACACCTCCCTACCACGGATCGAGGGAGTTTAGTCCAGCTAGTTGTTTTCTGTTGAAATGTTTTAATTAATGGATGTCAGTTTAGATCTGTATATTTCGATAGAGTGGGGTGAATGATAATACCCAGATATATAAAGGAGGCCACTATTTCAATCTGCGCAGCTTCAGGTGGTATGGGATGTGTAAGGGTGTCCAGTGGGAGAAGGGTGGACTTATCCCAATTTATTGAGAAGCCGGAGAAGGAGCCAAATTCACTGATTAATGTCATTAGGTGTGTCAATGAGGCAAATGTATCACCCAAAAACAGAAGGGTGTCATCACCATAGAAAAATACTTTCTCCATCTGCTCTCCTCTACAAAAACCATTTACCCGGACCCTCTCCAATGGCAGCCACCAGAGGTTCTATCACTATAGCGAATAACAGCGGGTAGAGAGGACAGCCCTGCCGTGTCCCTCTGCCTAGTGTGAATGAGATGGACAGGGCATTGTTAACCCGAATGCGGGCCGACGGGGCACGATAGAATCATTGAATCCACGAAATGAAAGTGTCCCCCAGGGTTACATTTCACAAGGACTTGCCAACGGTATCTCCATTCTACACAGCCAAACACCTTAGGAGCGTCCGGAGACAAAATCGCCATCACCCATATTATCAGAAGGGATTTGAAGGTTAAGATAAAGCCTATGACTATTGATTGCTGTAGATCTGAATGAAACCCGACTGATCCGGGTGAATAAGTGTAGAGATAACCCTAGTCAGTCTGGTCACCAGTACTTCAGTAATAATTATGAGGTCTGAGGTCAATAGCGATATGGGCCGGTAGGATTCTGCTAAGGTTGGGTCCCTCCCCGGCTTCAAAAGTACGACTATTATTGCCTCATACATGGGGAGGGAGTTCTGTTCCAATGCCACCTGGAGTATTTTAAGTAGTTCAGGTAGAAGTATTCCCCCAATTATTTGTAAATTTCCATGGGCAGCCCATCTCCACCAGGAGCCTTGGAATTGGAGTATGAAGCTCCAGCCATCTGCAAGTCTTCAGGAGTGAGTGGTGCTTTAAGCTTTTGCCTTTGATGAATAGTAAGTTGAGGAAGTGTTAAAAACTCCCGCATGGTAGAGTCATCAGAAGACACTTTGGGAGAGTAGAGCGTTTCATGAAAAGATCTAAAGCCTTGTAAGATGGAGGGGGTATCTGTGACCAATTGAGTCGAGGACAGTTTTGAAGAAGAGATATGAGAAGATGGTTACTGAGCTTTTGCAATGATTGCGAGAATATGACCCGTCTTTTCCCCCTCCTCAAGGCTTCAGAAGAAAAAATGTTTATTTTCAGCATGCTGAAGTTGGACAGTGCGCAGAAACTGTTGTGCCACAAGCACCCCCTCTCTTGGCCGGCCTCAACCTCCCACTGTCTGGAGTTAGTCTTCATTCTGGAAATGTCTTTGATACACATGCCTCTAATATATGCTTTCAAAGCATCCCAAACAATCATAGGAGATGTTGAATGTCTGTATCCAAGTAGAAAGCCTTGTAATTGTTTATGCATTAAGTCAGTGAAGAGAGTTTCCACAATGTAAATGTAGAAGACCTTTTCAGGGACAAGGATATACGCATTGGGAAATGATCAGATAGGCTAAAGAGGTCACCTGAGGTGTATATGGTAGAATCAGATTGGAACCCAATGCCAAATCTTTATGGGATAGCGAAGAGTGACATTAAATTTGAGCATCTAGTGGGTGGAGGGATTACCATAAGTCCCGGAGTCCAATTTCCTTCATATGGCGTTCCAAAGGAGTGATTTGTCTAGGGCCAAGTGGGGATAATTTTTTAAGACATCTAAGGAAGTATCCAAAACTGTGTTAATGTCCCCCATTACCAATAATGGTGTTTGTGGATGGGTGGCTATAAATTGAAACAGACATCTCACCATCTCCATATGAAATGGTGGAGGTACATACATATTTGCAAGAACACATAAATGAGAGTCCCAACTGTATAACAGAAATATATAACGACCCAACGGATCTATTTTGGATGAGATAACCATGAAAGGTACTCCTCTGACAGCCATTATACTCATGCCCCTAGAGTATTGACAGTGTGTAGTATGGAACTGAAGGGGGAACTCAGAGCGTTTCAAAAGATGAAGAGTATCCAAAGTCATGTGAGTCTCCTGAAGGCATACAATGGAAGGGTTTTGATGGCTGAGGAATGTGAAGACAGACGTTCTCTTCTTTGGGTCATGCAGGCCACGGACATTCCAAGAAAGGACAATATCCTTTTGATTACTCATAGTTATGAAGGAGGTTATGAAGACTAGGAGTGTGATTCCTCCGGGGTAGTGTTCCATGTCCCAAGGAAGTGTTTGGTGGGATATCGTCAGCACGATATATACAATTATAGGGAACACCCAGAGACGATGGATCTCCTGAGACAGCATAGCAAGTGAAAAAAATATAAAAAATACCAGCTTAGGCCAAAACATGGGCAAACCTGAGTCAACTCAAAAATACCCCGCAGGGTAGCAGAAGGGGGAAGCAAAAGGACTATATGTGACATTCCAAAGGGTGTAGCCATGAGAGTCATCTGTTACTAAAGCAAAACAGGCAATCTACTCATCCCTGAACTCCGCTTTCATACTAAGGGAGAGACAAGGAGAAATTTGAGTTGGGAACGCCGGGCAATGGATAAGTCATACTGGAGCTGGACATAAGTGCCTTTCATTCCTATCCAGCCAGGTAGCTGCTGCTGCAGGGGAGTCATAGAATTGTACAGAGCCATCTGTTATGACTCGTAGCTTCTCAGGATAAAGCATGGAGTAAGACACTTGGATCACACGTAGGCGGCATTTAACATCAGTAGATCTGGCTCGCTAACGCTGGATTTCAGCTGAGAAATCTGGAAATATAGATATTTTTGCACCTTGTATGTCCATGGCAGGTGGTTGTCTAGCAAGATGGAGGATGACATCTCTATCCATGTAATGTAAAAGTTTCAGTAGACAAGGTCTGTCAGGGGCCCCCATTGGAGGAGGACGGGGTGGGACCCGATAGGCTCTTTCCACTGAGAAAAAAGGTGTTAGGTCATCTTTGCCGAATGTATTCAGTAACCAAGTCTCAATAAATCCCACAGGATTCTTTCCCTCAGCTTTCTCAGGCAAGCCTACCAGGCGAAGGTTGCTCCTACGTAGGTGATTCTCCATGTCCTCTGATCTGGCCAGGTGCTCAGATGTTCTCATGGTGTTAGAATGTACATCTTGTTACAATGGAGGGAGTTCATCCTCCAATGTGCTCACCCTGCCTTCAATGGTGGTCGCCCTCTCTCTCATCTTGTGCATATCATGGCGGATAAATAAAATGTCCTCTTTCATGCGTTTATATTCCACAGTAAGCTCTGTGAGCGATGTGCCATGAGTGTGGACTGCTGTTATTTCTTTCAGCGATGGTTCTGGGGGTTCAGGAACCTCTGCATGGCTGTCAGAGTGGGGAATAGGAGAGCAGGTACTCACTGTGCCGGAGGACAGAGAAGGCATTGCAGAGGCCTGAGGGAGCTGCCACCCCCTCTATCACTCATCGCCATCTGCCCAACACAAGAAGTACTGCACTTCATTATTTACTTCATGATTTAGTCATGAAGAACAGCATGCCTGAGCCCCACCAGAGGTCAGAGAGTGAGGAAAAAAACAGAACTGTCTTTTATAGGAGGGACAGTGATAAGGGGATTAGAGGACGAGGGTCCCCACCCCCTCTATCACTCATCGCCATCTTCCCAACACAAGAAGTACTGCACTTCCTTATTTAGTCCATGATTTAGTCATGAAGAACAGCGGGGCTGAGCCCCACCAGAGGTCAGAGAGTGAGGATGTGATGGGAGTGACTTTTGGGGGTGGGGGGACTCCTGTATCAGCTCCCCATATTCCTCTTATATGTAAGCCACTCTGTACCTGTTAGAGGTACAGGGTGATCTGTCCTGATATTGTGCAGACATGTATAGGTGGGGTGTAGGGGTTGTTCATTTTACACTGTCAGGTGCTGCATCCCATTGTTCTACTGTATCTTGCTTGCCAGCAAACTATTATGGGATGTATGTGTTCCTGTATTGTCTACTGTCAGGTGGTGTATCCCATTGTTCTATTGTGTGTCTTGGTTTGGTGGGGGGTGTTTCCGGCAGCCCTTCCCCCGGATAAGACAGCCTGCTGAGGTGTTTCCTGTTACTGGTTGTATTTCCCCGCCCTGTGTATATATCTTGTGTTTGTGTTAAAATAAAGCAGTCTACTTCCTGTCTTATTTCATGTATGGTCAGCGGTGGTGTCTGCGGTCGGTGTTCGGACAGGGAAGTGAGAGCTTAATGGAAATACCCTAACGCAGTCGGGGTCCGGTTCCGTTACAGAGGAAACAAAACCAGAACTGTCTTTTATAGGAGGGACAGTGATGAGGGGATTATAGGACGAGGGTCCCCACCCCCTCTATCACTCATCGCCATCTTCCCAACACAAGAAGTACTGCACTTCCTTATTTAGTCCATGATTTAGTCATGAAGAACAGCGGGGCTGAGCCCCACCAGAGGTATTGTACCCCCACCGGCAAGTATTGTTTTTAATCTTTATCCCTGCTGAGAGCAAGCCGCAGGGCTCTCCTTTCAGGTGCCAGCCTCTGCCACCCCGTGTGTGTGAACCTCTCCTGTACCTACTATGCGGTAGAGGGTAGAGGGGATGGAGGAGAGCGGACATGTTCACTCCCTTCTTGTCCTGACCCAGAAGTGATGTTATGAAAGATTTCCCGACCATCAAGGCCGGCAAAGAATGTAATGCGGTGCGTTGTGCACTATATTACATCCAATGGAGTACAGGGGAGACATTGGGGGTCTTTTAGACCCTGGATGTGTCAATAAAGAGAACCTGTCATCAAAAGTCATCACATAGAGGACTTTGTCCCCTTAAGTAAAAATGTTTTTTTTAATTGTAAACATTTAAAGTTACACCCAAGTACATAACTCCTCCCCTTAAAAAATGTTGAGGTCCCCCCACCCCCACATATATGCATGCCCAAGCATAAGAGCACACGCTGGAGGGCCTACACGTGATAACATTGATTGTGATACACGTTACATATCGCCGGTCACACCAGAATGAGAGGATAATTCTAGGAGCAGACCTCCTCCGTACTCTATACTGATGACCTAGAAGGGGCTATAAATGTGTCCCCTATAGATAATACCGGGACTAAAGGTTGTCACCATTTCAGCACACACAACTTAAGGTTTGACATGTTGGATATCTATTTACTCGCTGCAACCTCGGCTTTTATATTTTTACACATAAATGGGTCATTTATTGCTTTTTGTGCCCTGAAATCAGCTTAAGTGTATTTTTTAATGAAATTTTGCATTTCCTAGACTTTGTGATAATATTTTGTGACATAAAAATTTGGAACTGCTGCTATTTTGTTCTCTAAAGTCTCTACTTTCAGAAAATTGATATTTTGGGGGTTTTGTGTCATCTTCAGGATAAAATTATTTTTAACGTGTGCAAAAAATGCAAAAAAGGGCTCTGGGAGTGAAAGGGAGAAAGGATAAGCAGGACACTCCCCTTTCCTGAGGAGCAGCCAATCGGTTCTCATTACACTGCAAGGTCTCTCCCCTCCCTGCTAGTCGCCGGGTGCGGTGCTGGAGACAGGCGGGGGAGGGGAGGAGGAGATAAACAGAACAATGTTACACATATTACACATTTAAGTTGTTATAAAGCCCCTTTTGTTTTTGAAACCCCCAACATTCCTAAAATAGCCTCAGATTTATATACATTTTCTGTTACAAAGGAATGTTTCCTTCCTCCTGAGCAGCAATGTAAGGGGCTCTATGCTCCATACTCCTGACCCCGGCACTCCATCATTGTGTTGGCTGCATAGTGTAATGATTGCCCATTGGCTGCCTGTGTAGTGTCATCATTGCCCTTTGTAGGCCATGTATGGTCAGGATGGTCCTTGTCTTGTCTATTTATTGTCAGTGCTGTTTGTTTAGAGGACCATATTACTAGAATTTATCTCCACAATGAGGGGAATGTTCCGGCCCCAGAAGTGGGGGAATGTTCTGCCCCTGAAGGGGTTCATCTGGGTTCCCACACTATATATGTGTGTATCATCATCTGCTGGAGATAAAAGACGTCACAGTGACTATGGAGGAAGAGGACGGACATGACTATGGAGGAAGAGGACGGACGTGATGGTGGAGGAAGAGGACGGACGTGACGATGGAGGAAGAGGACGGACGTGACGATGGAGGAAGAGGACGGACGTGACAATGGAGGAAGAGGACGGACGTGACTATGGAGGAAGAGGACGGACGTGACTATGGAGGAAGAGGACGGACGTGACTATGGAGGAAGAGGACGGACGTGACGATGGAGGAAGAGGACGGACGTGACTATGGAGGAAGAGGACGGACGTGACTATGGAGGGAGAGGACGGACGTGACTATGGAGGGAGAGGACGGACGTGACTATGGAGGGAGAGGACGGACGTGACTATGGAGGAAGAGGAAAGACGTGACTAAGGAGGAAGAGGACGGACATGACTATGGAGGAAGAGGACAGATGTGACTATGGAGGAAGAGGACAGACATGACTATGGAGGGAGAGGACGGACGTGACTATGGAGAAAGAGGACGGACGTGACTATGGAGAAAGAGGACGGACGTGACTATGGAGGAAGAGGACGGACATGACTATGGAGGAAGAGGACAGATGTGACTATAGAGGAAGAGGAAAGACATGATGGGGGGTTACTGGGTGTAAATAGAACATAACATCTTATTACCTCCTCTGCTGCCACTTCCACCAATGTCTCCTCTCAGCTTCTTCCTAAATTTCCTTCCTGTACCTGACATCACTTCCTGTCTGTACCTGACATCACTTCCTGTCTGTGCCTGACATCACTTCCTGTCTGTCTTCCATAGAGACTTCCTGTCTGGGTAGAAGTGAGATCCCCACCTTGTGGAGCTCAGAGGAACTGCAGCCCCGAGAAGCATCTGGTAGTGTGACCCCGGCCTTGTGCTGGGTGTGTATGGACTGTAGATCCTTATAGAGGGGTCACCTCCACTCCCACCAAGGGGGACAGAAATATATGACTGCTCGGGGGAGGGGTTTTGGCCCCTTTGATTTTGCAGTAACATTGATTGCAGATATAGTCCTGTAGAACATCTGGTATATGGATACAAAGCCCCCCAGCCCAGAGTAAAGGGTGGAGAGTGATTGAAGTAGATGCAAAGTGGAAGCGGTGGACTTGCAGAGAACACTATACTGAGCACACAATATTGTCTGTCTCCATGGATTTGCACAGGATTTGAGATGATTTCCTATAGCAGCAAATCTGATGAGATGAATGAAGTGGGTGTAAAGTGGAAGCAGTGGATGTGCAGGGAGCAGCATCTTGAGCACAAAGCACTTTATGTTGTGGATGGATTTGCACACGGTTCAGTTTCCTTCATTTATTGATAAACCCCATAAGACCAATGAAGTGGGTGTAAAGTGGAAGCAGTGGATGTGCAGAGAATATAATTTGGAGCCCCGAGCTCTTTATCTCTGAATGTCTCCACATATTTGTAGTGTATTTGTGATGATTTCTGTGCACACACAATAGGACAGCGCTGTGACACATAATGCTCTTCTAGATGACAGGGAATCCTTCCCTTTGTTACAGCAGCAGTCCGCTAGAAGGTTTTTGTAGGTTTGGAGTTGTTACACATAGCGCGGGTTTTATCCATTTATAGTGATGACATCATTGCCCAAATCTGGGGGTCACCAGCCATTTCCACCCTTTACTCCCAGCTGGGGGGCTTTGTATCCATATACCAGATGTTCTACAGGACTAAATCTGCAATCAATGTTACTGCAAAATCAAAGGGTCCAAAACCCCTCCCCCGAGGAGTCATATAGGCCGGGGTCACACTACCAGATGCTTCTCGGGGCTGCAGTTCCTCTGAGCTCCACAAGGTGGAGATCTCACTTCTACCCAGACAGGAAGTCTCTATGGAAGACAGACAGGAAGTGATGTCAGGTACAGACAGGAAGTGATCTCAGGTACAGACAGGAAGTGATGTTAGGTACAGACAGGAACAAAGGAGACATTGGTGGAAGTTGCAGCAGAAGAGGTAATAAGATGTTATGTTCTATTTACACCCAGTAACCCCCATCATGTCCGTCCTCTTCCTCCATAGTCACTTCCGTCCTCTTCCTCCATAGTCACGTCCGTCCTCTTCCTCCATGGTCACGTCCGTCCTCTTCCTCCATGGTCACGTCCGTCCTCTTCCTCCATGGTCACGTCCGTCCTCTTCCTCCATGGTCACGTCCGTCCTGTTCCTCCATGGTCACGTCCGTCCTCTTCCTCTATGGTCACGTCCGTCCTTTTCCTCCATAGTCACGTCCGTTCTCTTCCTCCATAGTCACGTCCGTCCTCTTCCTCCATACTCACGTCCGGCCTCGTCCTCCATAGTCACGTCCGTCCTCTTCCTCCATAGTCACGTCCGTCCTCTTCCTCCATAGTCACGTCCGTCCTCTTCCTCCATAGTCGCGTCTGTCCTCTTCCTCCATAGTCACGTCCGTCCTCTTCCTCCATAGTCACGTCCGTTCTCTTCTTCCATAGTCACGTCCGTCCTCTTCCTCCATAGTCATGTCTGTCCTCTTCCTCCATAGTCATGTCCGTCCTCTTCCTCCATAGTCACTGTGATGTCTTTTATCTCCAGCAGATGATGATACACACATATATAGTGTGGGAACCCAGATTAACCCCTTCCGGGGCAGAACATCCCCCACTTCTGGGGCCGGAACATTCTCCTCATTGTGGTGAGGTGGTCTTCTCATAGGAGTGAGCTGAGCTCTCCTGGGTTCGGTTCCAGTGTTGCTCAGTGAACTGGCTGAACTCAATCCTTCCTGAAGTCAATGGCAGCCAATGCACAATAGTTGGGCTAATAGACAAGGGGGTGTCAGACAATCACCCTGAGGGACATGTACAATGCAGGAATCCAGTTGGCCGGGAGCAGGGAGGTTTAAATGGTTAAAGTGAAACATTATAAATGTCCAACACCTATAACCCCTCCCCTCCCGGGCACTTCTACCCCCTCCCTGACCAGGCCGATTTTCAGCTTTCAATGCTGTCGCACTTGGAATGACAATTGCGCGGTCATGCAACACTGTACCCATATGACAATTTTATCATTTTTTTGTGACAGATAGAGCTTTCTTTTGGTGGTATTTAATCACCTCTAAGTTTTTTATTTTTTGCTAAACAAACCAAAAACCACTGAAAATTTTGAGGACAAAATGTTTTTTTTTTAGTTTTTGCTCTAAAATTTTGTAAATAAGTGATTTATCTCCTGTACTGATGTGCGCTAATGAGGCTGCAGCGATGGGCACTGAGAGGCTGCACTGATGGGCACTGATGTGGAGGCACTGGTAGGTGGCACTGATGGACATTGACAGGCGTCACTGACGGGCACTAAAAGGCAGCACTCATATATAACACTGATAGGCGGCATGGATAGGCACCACTGATGGGCGCTGATAGGCGGCACTGACTTGCACTGATATGCAGCACTGACTGGCACTGGTAGGTGACACTGAAAGGCAGCTCAGATGAGCACTGATATGTGGCATTGATGTGCACTGATGGTCACTGGCAGGTGGCACTGATGAGCACTGACAGGTGGCACTGCTGGGGCTACACTGTTCATCAGGGCACACTGATCATCAGTGCCCTGATGATCAGTGTACATGTTCCCTCTGAGGAATGCCGATTACCGGCTCTCCTCTCCTCTGTCAGCGTGACAGCCCGAGAGGAAAGAAATGCCAATAACCGGAATTTCCCTGTTTACATGCGATCAGCAAGGATTGTGTCCAATCATAGCTGATCGCTCTTTGGCTCTTCAATCATATCTTTGGCTCTTTCCATTGATCAGTGATCCGCTGTGTCCAAGGGACACAGCACACCACTGATCGCCGTGCTGCGCACTCCCGGAGCCACACACGCATGGTTAGAGTGAGAGGACGTCATATGACATCCTCCCAGAACAAGAGAACCGCCTTGCACTTGTCATTACCTTATATGGCAGACAGGAGGCAGTTAAATGACATTTTTGGGGAGTGTCCTAATCTTGGGGGGTTTCCTAATATTGGGGGTTGTCCTATTCCTGGGGGGTTGTCTTCATCCAGGGGAATATCCTAACCCTGGTGGATGTCCTAATCCTAAAGGACATCCTAATCCTGGGGTATGTCCTAATCCTGGGGGGTTTCCTACTCCTGGGGGGGTTGTCCTAATCCTGGGGGGTTTCCTACTCCTGGGAGGTGTCCTAATCCTGGAGGTGTCCTAATCCCCCCTGTGAAGGGGCATCTCTGATGTACAGAAAGTGCTGCAGCAGTGCTGACATTTACAAAGGGAAAAGTGTTTATCCATTTGTCTACCAGCACCTTCCTGGTTTACAGGAGTGCACGCCGCCCCTTGCTGCTCACGCTGTGGTTGGACACAGCATGAGTTTGTTGTCAGGCTTGCAGCCAATGATTGTGGCTGTGAAGCTGCTGATAACTGTGGCCAACCACAGCACAGAGATCAGGGTGTTAGTGATCACACAGCAAGATCTGGCTGCTTCTTCTCCCTGATCTCACTTACCATTCAGAGCTGAGATCAGGAAGAAAATCCATCCAGTCTGGGAGTACAATCAGCACACATACACTTGTTAGGCACACAGTGAACCCCTTGATTGCCTTCCTGATCACCCCCGTCACCCAGCCACAGTCATTAGTACAGTGACAGTGTACAGTATTATCACAGATCTCTGTATTAGTGTCACTAGTGACATCAGTCAGTGTCCCCCCCAGTCAGTGTCAGTTACTGCCATTCTCTGATTGGCTGCCACATTATCAGTCACACTATAAATCGCTGATCACTAGTATAGTGTTTCTCTGGACTGGTATCCTGGTCATGGTCAGAACTATACTAGTGTCCCTGATAGTATGGTGTCGCCATAAATGCAGTGTTAGCAGGATCAGCCCTGATCACTGCCACCACTTGCATTTACCCCCCCAACAAATGCAATGTCGGTATCATTTTTCAGATCACTGCCATCTCTGATACATTGTCTGCAAAACCACAGTGTCAGCAACATCTGAGCCTGATCTCTCCTACCACTAGCAGATCATTTTATTTCTAGCACACAAGCAGTCCCTGATTGCTAGCCAGGAGCTCTTTTTCCCATAGTCACCACTAAGTAACTGTAAATTTAGTGTCCAAAAAAAGGTTCCCTAGGGAGGCGTACAGGATTCCTAGCATGACAGATGGGAGTGAAGGGGAAGCCTCACTACCAGAATCCGGCTCAGATTATGAACCTGTAGAGAGCAGTGCCACCCCAGCAGGTAGGTCTGATGATGGTGAAGAGGTCCCTGCTAAGATCAGGCACACCCAACCCCATTCCCAGGTTGCTGAGGTGCTAGAAATGCAGGATTATTCTCATATGCAGCACAGTGACAGCACTAACACTGCACTACCTTTTGCTGGATTGACAAGCACCAGTGTCCTAGTGGAACTTTGTGTAGAACAGGCCGGAGGTAATATGATTTTACTTTTTTCCAGTTCCTGCCAATCAGGCAACAGAATCTATTAGGGCTGATATACTGTGTGTGATACTTCAATGGGCTTCTGGTGTAGATAGGCCGCAGCACTGATTGGGCTACAGAGACTGTGTCTCTATGTGGCAGTCTGCATTGTAAGAATCCTGGACTTTAGTAACCGGCAACAACAACTATGGAACCTGTATCACATGGTGGTGTGGTGTGGGTTAGGAACTCTCTCACCAGTCCTTCAAAGTAGTGGTGTGAAATGATGTCCTTGTTGCTGGGGGGCCCCTTTTCTGGCTGTCTTCCCATGGAGATAGCAGTGCCAATGGCAGTGGCACAATCCACCTACATGCAGGATTGACTATCCTGCCTCTCTGTACAATCAACAATCTGGAAATTCCCTTCTCCATCCTCTGATTCAGTCTGATCCAGCCTGAGGCCTCCTGGATCAGCACTCTGTTCTCACACGCACCCTGCCTCTCCTCTCCTCCCCTTTTATATGCTCCAGCCCCTTTACTCACTTAATTGGAATCTCTAGTTGTCAGCTGAACTGAATGAAGAAATCCTGCTTGCAGCATACAAGTCCCAGCGTTCTCAGCGTTGCTGTACAATTTCCTGTGTCAACTGAATTGCAAAGCACAGCCATCTTGTGGCCATTTAACAATCTGCAATTAGTAACAATGCAGTGTGTTACATAATATAAAAACCCAGTGATGATCAAATACCACCAAAGTAAAGCTTCATTTGTGTGAAAAAATGATATAAATTTCATTTGGGTTCAGTGTTGCATGACCAAGCAATTTCCAGTTAAAGTAGTGCAGTGCTGTACAGAAAAAAAATGGCCTGGTCCTGAAGGGGTAATACCTTCTGGTGGTAAAGTGATTAAACTGTGTGTTAGGTTCTTTATAGGTAGAAAGGTAAGGATGTGGAACTCCCTTCCACAGTTGGTGTGTCAGCGGGGAGTGTAGATACATTCACAAACCTTTTAGATGTGTTTCTTAGGGAACACAATGTAAAGGGATATGGAAGAGGATGGTGCCATAGACACGCAGATACACACAATGTGGCTGAACTGGAGGGACGAGTGTCTTTAGTCAACCTTACCGACTATGTAACCATTTATCATTCCTTGTCTGCAGATCTAAAACTCATCAAAACCAGTTCAGAGACAAAACAAACCCAACGGAGAAAAAGGGATTTCTGATCCGGCAGACCAAGAGAGTTCTGGGGTCTAAACACTAAACAGTCTAATCTAAACGTGTTCCCGTGGGGGGCGGTAGTTCCTAAGGTATAACTGAAGGTAAAACTTTTTTGTAGTTTTGGAGTAGAGAGGAATTAGAGCATCTGTCAGTTTTCATTGCGGTTTCTGCCCCCATTTGTCCCGGTGACCATTATAACCAAAAGTGAAAGAGAGTCCCAAAGACATCAGAACACTTAACAGAGAGTAAATCGTCCAATGGGGAAACTAGTTCTGGTGACACCGCAGAATTCCCTCACTTTGGGGGGATTTCCTCTCACTTCTTGTTTTGGCTCAGAGACAGGAAGTGAAGGGAAATCTCCCCAATGGGACACAGATGGCAAAAACACCTGACAGAGGTTATAACCCTCCCTTACTCTATCCAAAATGAAACAAGTGGCCTGTCTTTAGTTACACTTTAAATGTCCAGCAACCCTCCTATTCCCCCCTCACATCCACATCCTATTATTGTGTGACCAATACCATCCAAATCATTCTTACTTTCATTTCCCAAAGTTATCCGTCTACAAGGAGACCTGTATAGATCACATGATGGCACCAATGAGGATGGAGGAGGACCGGAGTCACATGACTGAGAAGATACTAAACCTCACCCTGGAGATCATCTACCTGCTGACCGGAGAGGTGAGGAGGATTCTGGGAGGTCACATGACATCACTCTTATCTCTATTAATAAAACAGACCTGACCGGAGAGGTGAGGAGGATTCTGGGAGGTCACATGACATCACTCTTATCTCTATTAATAAAACACAGACCTGACCGGAGAGGTGAGGAGGATTCTGGGAGGTCACATGACATCACTCTCATCTCTATTAATAAAACACAGACCTGAGTGGAGAGGTGAGGAGGATTCTGGGAGTCTAACATGATATTCCTATTGGTTCCTCAATACAGAGATTTCCTCTTCTGAAGTCAGGTGATCATATGACCATCACAGTGCCTCCATGTGACTCCCTAAACCCTGAGAGACACAACATGCAGAAGATTCTAGAAGTCACCAAGAAGATGATGGAGCTGCTGACAGGAGAGGTGAGCGGTGCCGGGAATTCTGGGACATTCTCCAGTAACAGACACGGGATGTGTCTGGTTGGTGACTGTATCATTGTGTGTGTCAGGTTCCTATAAGGTGTCAGGGTGTCACTGTCTATTTCTCCATGGAGGAGTGGGAGTATTTAGAAGGACACAAGGATCTCTACAAGGACGTCATGATGGACAATCAGCCGCCCCTCACATCACCGGGTAAGAGGAGACTTTATTGTAAAGGAGAGAGCAGTACGGAGGATCCACCTAGATCCCCCATCATCTGATAAACACATAGAAACAATGGATTCAGTCTCAGGAGATGGGAGGCAGAAGTGTGGGACCTCTACAGCTTGTCTCATGTGGACATCTAGGCCACCGCTGATTGCTGAATACCAATATTATGAGTCCTGACCCTTACACTGTATACTCTATGTTGTACATTACATCATTCTAATACTATATAGTCCTAATTGTTTTTTCCTATATGATAAGTTTTGCATTACATAGTCCTGACTTCTGCTCTCCCCCTCCCCCCACTGCTATATATACACATAATATGGATTCTCTTTTGTTCCCCCCATTTCCTACCAGCTGGACATTTTATATCGGATGATGTGATTGGAGCACAGACTTTTACATGGTGATAATAATGTGATAACATCCTCCAACTTTGGACCCTTAAACAGAAAGTGATAATGAGGGAGGAGTCAATACCCCAATGATGGTGGTCTTCAGGATCAGTCCAGTCTTCATCTTGGTTGTTCTCCCCCCATCCTCACTCTCTGACCTCTGGTGGGGCTCAGCCCCGCTGTTCTTCATGACTAAATCATCGACTAAATAAGGAAGTGCAGTACTTCTTGTGTTGGGAAGATGGCGATGAGTGATAGAGGGGGTGGGGACCCTCGTCCTATAATCCCCTCATCACTGTCCCTCCTATAAAAGACAGTTCTGGTTGTTTCCTCACTCTCTGACTAAGGTCCATGAATAAAGAAATGACCTGGTAGGAGATCAGAGGAGCCATTTCCTTGTTCCCTTGAGGGTGGAATTGTAAGCTCCTCAGAGACCAAGCTGCCTGATGTGGGTGGAGTCCTGGTTTGGGGGAACCAATCAGTTCCTGTCTAGTAATCCTCTTTGTCTTTGTATTTTAGTCCATGGCCGGGAGATGATGAAAACCTCTGAGGATTGTCTCACTTTGTCTCCAGACTGGAAAGTAGAAGATGAGGACATCACACAGTATAGTCCAGGAGAAAACCCAGCTCCCTCCAATGTCCATCCGGCACCACCCAGTGTAGATGGACCATCGGATTCCTCGTATCCTGAGGAACCTCAGACTGTGCGGGACCGGGCCGGCCTTCCAACAAAGAAGATGTTCTCCTGTCCTGAGTGCGGGAAGAGGTTCCATGCTAAATCTGGTCTTAATGTGCATCAAAGATCTCACACAGGGGAGAAACCATATTCCTGTCCTGAGTGCGGGAAATGTTTTTCAGTGAAGTCCAATCTTTACAGCCATCAGAGATCTCACACAGGGGAGAAGCCATATTCCTGTCCTGAGTGTGGGAAATGTTTTGTAAAAAAATCAGATCTTGTTACACATCAAAGATGTCACACAGGGGAAAAGCCATATTCCTGTCCTGAGTGTGGGAAATGTTTTTCAGTGAAGTCTCATCTTTATAGCCATCAGAGATTACATACGGGAGAAAAGCCATTTTCCTGTCCTGAGTGTGGAAAATGTTTTTTACATAAATCAGAGCTAGTCAGACATCAAAGGTTTCACACGGGGGAAAAGCCGTATTCCTGCTCTGAGTGCGGGAAATATTTTTCAGTGAAGTCCAATCTTTCCATACATCAGAGTTCGCACATGAGGGACAAGCCATACACCTGTCCTGAGTGCGGGAAATGTTTTTCACACAAGTCCATTCTTCACAGACATCAGAGATCTCACATGGTGGAGAAGCCCCTTTCCTGTCCTGAGTGCAGGAAATGTTTTTTACATAGATCAGATCTTCACAGACATCAGAGATCTCACACAGGGGAGAAGCCTCATTGCTGTCCTGAGTGTGGGAAATGTTTTTCAGCGAAGTCCAATCTTTACATCCATCAGAGATCTCACACAGGGGAGAAGCCATATTCATGTTCTGAGTGTGGGAAATGTTTTGTACATAATTCAGGACTTGTAAAACATCAAAAGTTTCACACGGGGAAAATGGTTGGATGATTGATTGTCACATTCATCCAACAAATTTTCTATAAATAGCCCCCTTCTCTTTCATGGTCAGGCATGGCTTCATACTAATCCCTGAGATCATACTCAGACACGGATGAGTACAGTCCACACCGAAGGATATATGTTATTAACCCAACACCATTATACCAACCATTGATTTAACATTGAAAATACTGCATTTGGCCTTTACATGGTGCTAAGTGTCATAGAAATGATCACCATCTAATAGCGAGTATGGCATTTTCCATATTAAATCAATTCAATCCATTTAAACAGCTCAGCAAATAGCCTAATAACATTAATTTCCCCATCCTATTCACACAGGAGGAATGGACATGAACTCTCACCAGGTGAATGGTTCTACACATTCTTTATGAATAGACCCCCAAATGTCAGGAGACGTTTCTATAAAGACGGGAAGTATGGAGCAGAGAAATGAAGAGACCTCCCAGCAATGTTATTACCAGGCTGCAGCTAGGGGGAGCTCTAATGTCACCCCAGCAGAGGGATCCCATCTAGCCCACATTAACCCTCTCACTGCCAGAGCTGTTTCTGCATGATTTTGCACACATGGGAAAATGCAGATTTTGGTCCTGAAGATGAGATAAACCCCCAAACATCTATTCTGTGACATCAGAGGCCCTGGAGAATAAAATGGTGGTGATTGTTAAGGTGTTCCCCGTACACAGATTCCCCTTCATATCCGCCTTTATTTCCTCCTTTCCCCCATTTTCTATGTTGGGATCTTTTCTACAATACTTTGTTATAATAATGGAACACGTTGCGTATTGTATTGTACACCAATAATAATGACTCCGCCCCCACATTCCAGACAAGGGATCTTCCTGACCAATCTGATTCCTTCCTTTACTGTTTCCTGATTTTTATGCTTCAATCTTGTTAAATGTAAAATTATAATAAAACATTTATTGAACAAAAACTATTGTGTGTGTCGGTGCAATGAGGGCAAACTTCAATATAGAACATTGCTCCTCGGTGACACCTCACACCCTTCAATAACGGGGCAGAGTGCGGGGGTCAGCAGTATATCATATACAGCCCACCATACAGAGTGCAGAGGGGGGCTGTAGTGTGCCCCCCTCCTGATCCATACCAGGCCACATGTCCACAACATGGGGGTCACCTTACCAGGAGGGATTCCCCCAGGCATAGCACCTTGGCTGGTGGCTGTGGGGATCTGTGGGTGGGGGTCATATTGGATTCTGGAAGCCCCCTTTAATAACAAGGGGCCCCCATATACCATCCCCCCATGTGAATGAGTATGGGGTATATAGTACCCGACAATAGCACCAGCCCAATGACAGCTCCCTAAACTGTCATCATCTACATAAGTGAAGGGACAGGGATGGTGGGACCTTATTGCCCAAATGTGACCAGTGACCATATTTGGTCAGTGATGTCACTGCTATCCCCGCCCCCTTCCTTACATGGCAGGGATTCCCAATGACATCACTGATTCCTGGGGGTGTGGCCGCTGTACCCATCCATGTCTTCCTCAGGCACCAGTGACAGCGGGAAGCTGTTATATATAGAAGTGGTAGAAATGTCTCTTCTATATGTGATGATCGGCTCCTGCAAAACACGGGACCGGAACAGGCAAAGTTTGGTTTGTACTGTCGTCTCATCCCTACTCTCCGACAACTAAACCCAGAGATCATCCCAAGTGGTCATTGTATTTGTCCCTTACATTGGTGACCAATGGGAGAAGGACCCCTTATATCAGTGATCAGTGTAGTGGTCCCTTACATTGGTGACCAATGGGAGAAGGACCCCCTTATATCAGTGGTCAGTGTAGTGGTCCCTTACATTGGTGACCAATGGGAGAAGGATCCCCTTATATCAGTGGTCAGTGTAGTGGTCCCTTACATTGGTGACCAATGGGAGAAGGACCCCTTATATCAGTGGTCAGTGTAGTGGTCCCATACATTGGTGACCAATGGGAGAAGGACCCCCTTATATCAGTGATCAGTGTAGCGGTCCGTTACATTGGTTACCAATGGGAAAAGGACCCCCTCATATCAGTGGTCAGTGTAGTGGTCCCTTACATTGGTGACAATGGGAGAAGGACCCCCTTATATCAGTGGTCAGTGTAGTGGTCCTTTACAAAAGACTAGAAGGTTTAAAAAGAACTAAATGTGAATGAATCACCAGGACCTGATGGCTTGCATCTGAGAGTCCTCAAGGAATGAAGCCAGGTAATTGATAGTCATTCCTCATCTTTAGGAAAGCTTAGTGACTGGAATGGTGGCAGCAGATTGGTGAAAATCTAACGTGGTTCCAGTATTCCAGAAAGGACTGAGATACATATCTGGAAGCTCCAAGCCAGTCAGCCTAACATCAATAGTTTGTAAACTATTGGAGGGATGATAAGGGACCATATCCAGGAATTTGCTGATGAACGTAGTATCATTAGTAGTACCCAGCATGGATTTATGGGAAAAGATCGTTCTTGTCAGACCAACCTATTAACAATCTATGAGGAGGTGAGCTGTGATCTGGATAAAGGAACCCCCGTGGATGTAGAAGCAACGAGGATTGTGTCACTTCCAGAGTCACTCAGATGTAAACAAGCCATTTCCAGCTTGTGAAAGCATCAGAATGAACTGATCTTGGTTTGGTCGGATGTTTTTATGGTCAGATTGGGATCTGGGGTCCAATAGACCCCAGATGTCTCAGTAAAGAGAACCTGTCTGATAGCAATAAAAGTCCTGAAAAAAATTGGGACAGTGAAAAAATAGAAAGAAACTTTAAGAAATAATTAAAAAATGAAAGCACCCCCCCCCCATGTTTGCACACAAAGGCTAACACATACGGAAGTCCACCACGCATTGTATACGGTGTTCTCACCACACGTGTCTCCACACAGGTATGGCTGGAAATGTCAGAGTAAGAGCGATAATTCCGGCATCAGACCTCCTGTGTAACTCTACACTGGTAACCTGAGTGACACCTATGGGGGGTATTTAGGCCCTGTAGTTTGGCGCCGTTCCACTGATGTTTGTAATTTTAACTTCTTCAGCCCCAGCCACTGCATATGTATGTTTGCAGGGCGGCACGGCTGCACAAAGCCACGTTTTAAAACGTGGTTTTGCAAAACAGGTAGGGGGCACGCACGAGGCGCGCGCCCGCCCTACCTGTCCCGTGGGTGTCAGCAGCGGGTCTCCACCGCCGGGTCATGGACGGTCATTACCGGCCGTTTTCCCGCGATTCGCGGTGATCGCTGACAGAGAGCAGGGCTGCATTGTTTATACACAGCCCTGCTTTCTGTCAGTTGCCTGTCAGCTCGTGACAAGCTGAAGAGGGAGAGAAGAGTTTCTCTCTCTTGATCAGCCTGCCCCCGTCCAGCACACACCCCGCCCCCTAGTAAAACACTCCCCTCACACAGTAAACCCTAAAAATGTTAACCCCTTCCTCCCCAGTGCCATTAGTACAGTGTCAGTGTTTTTCTTTTTCACTGATCATTGTATTGGTGTCACTGGGGATGTCAGTGACCCCAAGTCAGTTCCCCCCCAGTGTCAAAATGTCCGCAGCAGTCCCGCCATAAGTCACTGATCGCCGCCATTATTAGTATAAAAAAATTAAAAATCCCAGTATCTTTCCCGCCATTTGTAAACGCTTTCATGTAAACCAATTAATTTACACGTATTGAGATTTTTTTTTAGCAGAGACATATCGCAGAATGCATTTTGGATGAAATTTGTGACAAAATTTTATTTTTTTATTTTTTTTTACTGGACATGTTTTATAGCAAAAAGTCCAAAATATTGTTTTTTTTTCTCAAAATTGTCAGCCTTTTTTTTTATAGCTCAAAAAATTAAAAATGCACAGGCGATCAAATACCACCGAAAGAAAGCTCAATTTGTGGGAAAAAAGGATGTAAATTTAATTTGGGTGCAGTGTTGCATGACCGCGCAATTGTCAGTTAAAGTAACACACCGATGTAACACAAACCTCTTCTGTAACTGCTTCCTGACCACCCTACAGCAGAAATACTGCTACAGGGCGGCATGGGTACGCAAAATCATATATATATATATATATATATATATATATATATATATATATATATATATATATAGGTGATTCGCGCTCCCGTGGTTTTCACACCCCTCCCAGATAGCATCAGATTGCCCGTCAGTACACCAGTCATCACATTTAACCACTTGATTGCCAGGTGCATGCTCATGTACAATAAACCTCCATTGCTAGTATAGTGTCTGAACGGGTCAATATCTTTGATCAGATCAGCACTATACCAGCGTTCACATTAGTATAGCGTCCCCAAAAATGCAGCGTTAGCGGGATCAGCCCCAGCACCTGCCAACACCTGTGTTTAGCCCCTATGCTTACTCCCCCTTCTCCCCCAGCAAGTGTAGTGTCAGTAGGTCACTGTCACTTGATACATTGCACACAAAACCGCAGTGTTGGCAGAATCAGGCCTGATCTCTGTTAGCACTTGTCGGTAAATATTGATGACTCTCATATGCAGCAGAGTGCCAGTACTAGTGCCACGCTACCTTTTGGTGAACTGGAGAGTACCAGCGGTCTAGTACATCCTGGTCTTTCACATACCTTCTTGATTTTTGGAGCTGTTTTTCACAAAATATCTGTATGCGTTGATTGTGGATCAAAGCATTTTAAATGCACAACAATTTATCGCTGCCAACCCAAATTCAAACTTTGCCAGACCATTCGCATGGAAACTCATTACGGTTTTCAAATTTACATTTTTTGGGGGCCTAACCCTCAACATGGGTATTACTAAAAGAAATGAATTGCGGTTGTATTGGTCCGCAGACCCGATTCATCATATGCCGTGTTCTCTGCTGCCATGGCCAGGCATAGATATGAGAGTATAATGTGTTTTATGCATTTCAGCGACAATACACTCTGTCATCCTCGGGGTGACCCTGAATTTGACCGGCTCCACAAAATTCAGCCCCTCACAAATCACCTTAACTAAAAATTTGCAGATGTCTATACTCCCTGTCAGGAATGGACTCAGCACTGGTGGTGGGACTCACCTGCCGTGTGGGCTGCAGTACCAGGGCTGACCAGCGGGTGCTCTCAGCAGTCAGAAGCTCACTCCTGCAATCAGCCAACACCTGGGGCTGATTGCAGAAGGTGTATTTAAGGAATGGCCAGACCTGCAGTCAGTGCCTTGGTGTATGTTTCCCATGAGCCCCTGTACCTGCATCCTGTCTGCTTCCTTCTTGATTCCTGATTCTGCTTTGATCCTGACTCTGAGTGAACTCCGCCTGTCCTGACCTTGGCTATTTCTGACCACTCTTCCGCTCTCTCCTGGTACCCTGTTTGCCCGTTTGCTACCGACCCTGTCAGGGCTCCCAGGTATGACCAGAGGTGTGTGACTGAAGCAGGGAAACGCAGACCTCAGATATGTTATAAACAATATAATTTATTAACACTAACAGTACAAACATAAACGCAGTGCAATACTAAAACATAATACGGTGCAAACAAACCAAACCACCCACAGATAACAGTCTATACAAGCAAGCGTCGTCAGGCAGGCCGGGTCAATATCAATTGGGCAGGTAGGTACAGGGGGAGCAAGCGGAGAATGGTCGGGGTCACAGGCCAGGTTCAGCAGGTAGCAAGCAGCATAGTACAGAGGGTCAGGCAGAGGGATGGTCCGGGTCACAAGCCAGGGATCAGAACAGGTAGCAAGCAGCGTAGTACAGAGGGTCAGACAGAGGGATGGTCAGGGTCACAAGCCAGGATCAGAGCAGGAGAAGTCAGCAAAGAAACAGGATGCAGGACAGATACAGGGCCCAGGACAAACACAACACCAAGGCAGAGTCTGTGGGTCTCGCCATCCCTTAAATACCCCAGCATCATCAGTTCCAGGTGTTAGCTGGCTGAAAGGTTGAGTCTCTGATTGCTGGGAGCACCCGCTGGCCAGCCCTGGTACTGCAGATCAAAAGGCAGGTGAGTCCCACCATTGCTGGCCAGTCCATTCCTAACAGACCCGGCCTGCCCGACTACGTTAATTTGTATATATGGTTATCTGTTGGAGTTTGGGTTGTTTGCACTGTGTTATGTTTACCTTGCACTGTGTTTGTGTTGTTTAGTCTTAATAAATTGTCTTATTTACACTATACCTGAAGCCTGCGTTTCCCTGTGTCAGTCCACACACCTCTGGTCATACCTGGAGCCTTGACACTCCCCAGCAAAACATCTGCGTTGATGAGTCCTTAATTAATTTTTCTGGCCGCCTTGCATTCAAACAATTTCTCCCCAGCAAGCGTGCCAGATATGGGGTCAAGATGTAGAAGACCTGTGAGAAGACAACAGGCTATACTTATAAGTTTCGGATTTACGAGGGAAAAGATAATCACGTGGAGCCCCCCGGATGCCCAGACTACATGGGGAGTAGTGGCAAGATAGTTTGGGACTTGGTGTCACCATTTTTCCATATGGGGTACCACTTATACGTGAACAATGTTTATTCAAGCGTGCCACTATTTATACATTTGTACAATCTTGGAACTGGCGCATGTGGCACCATGTGACCTAATGTGTGCCCACCATTAGAAGTGGGTGGATGCAGGGTGGTATATTCTAATGGTGGGCATACCACACACTTTTTCTGCCAGAGATTTCTTCTCATTTTTTCATTCAGTCCACAGGCTGCATACAAAAAAAGGAACATAACATATACACCCAACAAGGACCAGCAACGTACTGGTACATCACTGGACTTTGAATGGTTATACCAGGATGATGCCTACAGCTGCAGGCCTCATCCTGGTATTGTTTTTTTCAACCAGCGATCGGCTTTCATGTAAAAGCAATCCTAGTAGATAATTAGCTGCAGGATTGCTTTTACAAGCAGCGGGAGATGATGCCCCCTCCCCCACTGCCTTCCAAGGTTTTCTCGGGCAGTCCCGTGCCATCAGGGGAACCTGAGAATGTAGCCGGTGTTTCTGCCAGCTGACTACGGAACTGATTGGAGACCAGAATGGTGCCAATCATCTCTATAGTCTAAGAATTCGGAAGCTACAAGCATTTCATCACTTCAGTTTCTCAGGATATAAACAGCGCCATTTGTAAATTGGGAAAGCATCTGATCACACCGATGTTGGTTTGATTAGATAATGTAAGGGCAGAGGAGATATCTAGAGGCTGATAGACCCCAGATTTCTCAAAAAAGAATATATGACAATGCCCATTGAAGTTATCGGGGATATTTGCGTTCCCTGTTATAGCATTAAAAGTGATAAAATACAAAAAAAAATTAAAGGGACAGTGTAAAAATAATTTAAAAAATCGAAATAATTAAAAAACAAAATTGCCCCTCCCATGCGCGCACACCTGTGTGCACAAGCCTTGACCCTGTGTCGGTATGTAAACAGCGGTTGCACCATACATGTGAGGTATTGCCGTGAACGTCAGATGAAGGGCAGTAATTCTAACACTAGACCTCCTCTGTAAATCTAAAATGGTGCATTTTAAAGGCTTTAAAGCGTTGCCTATGGATATTAAAAATGTTTGCAGTTTGTCGTCATTGAACGGGACATGTGCAGTTTTAAAGCATGTCATGTTTGGTATCTATTTACTCGGCATACCATTATCTTTTAGATTTTACCAAAAATTTGGCCAATATATTGTATTTTTGTGCATTAAAAGTTAAAAAAGTTTATTTTTTTTAAAATTTGCTTTTGAAAAATCGCTGCACGAGTACTATTTGCCATAAAAAATTGTAGTACCCACCATTTTATTAACTATGGTGTTTGCTTTAAAAAAATATATAATGTTTGGGGGTTTAAATTAATTTCCTAACAAAAAATACTGATTTTTTTTCATGTGAACAAAAAGTGTCAGAAAAGGCTTGGTCTTCAGGTGGTTAGAAGAGTGAGTGATGTGTGGCATAAACTTCTAATGCTGGGCATAAAACGCCCCCACCCCCCAAAACGACCTCTTTTTGGAAAGTAGTCACCCCAAACTATTTGCTGAGAGGAATGTTGAATCAATAGAAGAATTTATTTTTTTACCACAAGTTTTTGGAAAATGACAAAAAAAATATATATTTTTTTATACAAAATTGTCACTTAAATGATTTACTGCTCACACATGCCATGGTTATATGTGGAATTACTCCCCAAAATACATTCTGCTACTTCTCCCGAGTATGGGGGTACCACACGTGAGAGACATTTTGGCAGTCTAGCCAAGTACAGGACCCCAAAATCCAATAAGCACCTTCAGGCTTTTAAAGGGCTTTATTTCCTCATTACACTTCCTCACTACCTATCACAGTTTTGGAGGCCCTGAAATGCCAGGATAGCACCTAACCCCCCAAATGACCCCTTTTTGGAAAGTAGACACCCCAAGGAATTTGATAGCAAGCATGGTGAGTATTTTGCAGATCTCATTTGTTGCCACAAGTTTTTGGAAAATGAAGAAAAAAAACAAAAACATATTTTTTCTAATCTTTTTTTATATTTCAAAACCTTGTGAGAAAAAATTAGATCTGTAAAATACTCCCCATGCCTCTTTTTAATTTCCTTGGGGTGTCTACTTTCCAGAAAGGGGTCATTTGGGGGGTTTGGTGCTATCCTGGCATGTCAGGGCCTTCAAAACTGTGATAGGTAGTGAGGAAGTGAAATGAGGAAGTTACCCACCTTCAGGCTTTCAAAGTGGTCATTGGATTTCAGGCTCCTGTTTGTGGCTAGGCTCCCAACAATTTTCACACATGTGGTACCCCCATACTCAGTAGAAGCAGCAGAATGTATTTTGGGGTGTAATTCCACATATACACATGGCTTGTGCGAAAAATATATCATTTAAATTACAACTTTGTGTAAAAAAAAAAAAAGGTTTTGTCATTTTCCAGAAACTTGTGGAAACAAAAATCTTCCATGGACTCAATATGCCTCTCAGCAGATAGCTTAGGGTGTCTACTTTCCAAAAAGGGGTCATTTGGGGGTGTTTGCGCTATCCTGGTATTTTAGCACCTCAAGAAATGTGATGGGCAGTCAGAAAGGAAAAGCTGTGTAAATTGCAGTATCTATACCATAGTTTGTAGACGCTATAACTATCACACAAAGCAATCAATATACACTTATTGGGATTTTTTTAACCAAAAACATGGAGCAGAATACATTTTGGCCTAAATTTATGACAAAATTTTAGTTTTTTTGGATATTTTTTATGACCGAAATGAGAAAATATTTTTTTTTTTTAATTTTTCTTCAAAATTTTCTGGTTATAGCGCCAAAAATAAAAACTGCACAGGTGATCAAATACCACCAAAAGAAATCTCTATTTGTGTGAAAAAAAGGACATAAATTTAATTTATGTACCATATTGCATGACCGCGCAATTGTCTGTTAAACTAGTGCAGTGATGTAAAGCAAAAAATGGCGTAAATTACAGTATCTCTCCCATAGTTTGTAGACGCTATAACTATCACACAAAGCAATCAATATACAATTACTGGGATTTTTTTTACCAAAAACATGGAGCAGAATACATTTTGGCCTAAATTTATAACTAACTTTGAGTTTACTATATATGTTTTATAGCTGAAAGTAAAAAATATTGTTTTTCTTCAAAATTTTTGGTCTTTATATGTTTATAGCGAGAAAACTAAAAAGTGCACAGGTGATCAAACACCACCGAAAGAAAGCTCTATTTGTGTGAAAAAAAGGACGTAAATTTCGTTTGGGTGCAGCATTGCATGACCGCGCAATTATCAGTTGAATTAGTGCAGTGCTGAGTATTAAAAAGAGGCGTGGTCATTAAGGGGGGTAAATCCTCAGGAGGGCGAGCAGCTAGACTCCATCCTGGTATTCTGCAGCAGAGACTGGAAGGTGGCGGACTGATTGGGGGACCTTGTTGTCTACCAGTAGAGTGTGAATGACTTGTATTCCCAGATAATAATATATAATATAATCCCACGTTTACACACTATATATATATATATTTATATCTGGTGGTATATCATTGTTGATGACTATATAGTATATTGTTGGGAATTATAATGATTTCTATGGTATGTTTCCCTGACATATATGACACCTCAGCTTCCATTCTTCCCTTGGTATATATATATATATTTATATTTGGTGGTATATCATTGTTGATGACTATATAGTATATTGTTGGGAATTATAATGATTTCTATGGTATGTTTCCCCTGACATATATGACACCTCAGCTTCCATTCTTCCCTTGGTATATGCCTGGATTTAGGACACTCAATTGTTGTCCCTTTTCTTATATCGCCTTGTTTTGATCCAACAACTGATCACTACTTACTGACCTATCCGTACCCCACTACTATCTAATATTTACTGTGTATTTGCTGACACTTGTATATGTCACTCCAGCTTGTATCCTTCAAAATACCTAAGGAAAAATGGCGCCTGCTTAGCCGTGCGTGCGAACTACGTTACGTCTTCTCAAAGATGGCGCATGTATAATGAGCATGCGCAGTCGTCTATATAAACTGATGGCGCGTGGCTTGGTGTTATTGGTGTTCCCCTCAGATGACGTGCGGGTGCACGAAACGCGTAAGGGGGAACCAATAACGCCATGATGTCACGCAGCCGTAGCAACGTGGAGCTCCGGCGGCCATCTTTAACTCTGGCCGGTTAGTCCATGCGGTTTTGCTTACTCACCCTATGTGTTTTTATCTGGATACCTATTATTATCTCAATAAATATTCATACTACTACACTATGGGATGTGTTTGCCTTGACCCCCCCGGGGAGTATTGATTTACAGACATCCAGAGAGGGAGCCTCTATTACACCCAGTGAGCTGCACCCATTCATCCCTTAAGGGGAACTCTGGAAAACCCGGATTCATCATCTTAAAGTCCCAGGACCCATCCCCCATAAGAGGGAGTTTACTCTATTCCTGCCCTGAGATGACCATTAGATGACAGCAGGATTTATTACAAAACGCACTTTATTTTACGCGTTCCGGTGAGTGCGCATTTCTTCCATACTGATTGCACAGCACCGTTTCCAGGACTGTACAGGATATATGAGCACTTAGTCACTTTATGAACTTTTATATGTCTGGTGTTATTTATATCTCATGAGTTTATTTTTCAGAATCAATTTGTGAATATTTGTCACTTTTATGCACCTTTTTGACCTTTTACAATAATTTTCGTGCTGCACACTATTATTTACATTGCTGATTGTAAGATGTTACTTGGTTACCTTGTGCATAGCGGCTGATATCCATCTATGTGCGCTCACATATACCTACCATACATACTGTATCCCCAGATGGTGGGGACTGGACCTCCTGAATGAACGATAGGGAAACCTGAAAATTGTCCTGGGCAGGAAGGGGGTAAAAGTGCCCGGAATTGAAGGGGTTAAAGGGCAAATATGACAAGAAAACATTCAAAATGCTGAACACAGCACAAGGGATCACACCATGAGACATTTCTCAGGGCTGCAGTTCCTCTGAGCTCCACAAGGTGGTGATCTCGCTTATACCCAGACAGGAAGTCTCTATGGAAATGATGTCAGCTACAGAAAGGAAGTGATGTCAGGTACAGACAGGAAATTATGTCAGGTACAGATAGAACGTTCCATGTGGCACAAAGAAGAGGAGACATTGGGGGAAGTGGCAGCAGAGGAGGTAATAATGTTATTTCCTATTTACTTTCAGTAACCCCCATCATGTCCATCCTCTTCCTCCATAGTCCATCCTCTTCCTCCATCATCATGTCTGTCCTCTTCCTCCATAGTCACGTCCGGCCTCTTCCTCTATAGTCATGTTCATCCTCTTCCTTCATAGTCACGTCCGTCCTCTTCCTCCATAGTCACGTCCGTCCTCTTCCTCCATAGTCACGTCCGTCCTCTTCCTCCATAGTCACGTCCGTCCTCTTTCTCCATAGTCATGTCCGTCCTCTTCCTCCATAGTCACTGTGACGTCTTTTATCTCCAGCAGATGATGATACACACATATATAGTGTGGGAACCCAGATGAACCCCTTCAGGGGCAGAACATTCCCCCACTTCCGGGGCCGGAACATTCTCCTCATTGTGGAGATAAATTCTAGTAATATGGTCCTCTAAACAAACAGCACTGACAATAAATAGACAAGACAAGGACCATCCTGACCATACATGGCCTACAAAGGGCAATGATGACACTACACAGGCAGCCAATGGGCAATCATTACACTATGCAGCCAACACAATGATGGAGTGCCGGGGTCAGGAGTATGGAGCATAGAGCCCCTTACATTGCTGCTCAGGAGGAAGAAAACATTCCCCAGCCGGCCATGAAGAATATGTTCCATCATTGGTGTCAGAGGGAGGGAAATACTGAGGGGTCTGAGGGAAGAAGAGGAGCTGAGGGGCTGTGAGGGTTTAGTAAAGCTGAAGGACTTTAGGGCCTCTGAAGTTTGAATTTGGGACCTTTTAGAGGGTAGTCAGGCTGCAGGGCTTTGGGGGAATAGGGGGCTGAAGGGCTCAGGGGACTCGGAAGGAGGGGAGGTCTCTGGTGCCCCCCCACCTGTACTTTTTTTTTCCGACCGTACAGAACCAGCAATCTTAACCATGTTATTGTCTCACTGGTCATGTGACATGTTCTGGAATTTCAAGTAACATAGAGAAGGACATTCCTTCACTCAGTGAGCACTTGTTCTTAGAGGAGTCCTGATTCAGCTGAAAAACCAGTTCAGAAACAAAACAAACCCAACAGAGAAAAGGGGATTTCTGATCCGACAGGACAAGAGGGTTCCAGGTCCTTCAAGATGTAACAAACACTAAACAGTCCAAACTAAATGTCTTCCCATGGGGGGAGTAGCCCTTACATGTCCAGCAACCCTCCTATTCCCCCCTCACATCCACATCCTATTATTGTGTGACCAATACCATCCAAATCATTCTTACTTTCATTTCCCAAAGTTATCCGTCTACAAGGAGACCTGTATAGATCACATGATGGCACCAATGAGGATGGAGGAGGACCGGAGTCACATGACTGAGAAGATACTAAACCTCACCCTGGAGATCATCTACCTGCTGACCGGAGAGGTGAGGAGGATTCTGGGAGGTCACATGACATCACTCTTATCTCTATTAATAAAACACAGGCCTGACCGGAGAGGTGAGGAGGATTCTGGGAGGTCACATGACATCACTCTCATCTCTATTAATAAAACACAGACCTGACAAGAGAGGTGAGGAGGATTCTGGGAGGTCACATGACATCACTCTCATCTCTATTAATAAAACACAGACCTGACCGGAGAGGTGAGGAGGATTCTGGGAGGTCACATGACATCACTCTTATCTCTATTAATAAAACACAAACCTGACCAGAGAGGTGAGGAGGATTCTGGGGGTCTAACATGATATTCCTATTGGTTCCTCAATACAGAGATTTCCTCTCCTGAAGTCAGGTGATCATATGACCATCACAGTGCCTCCATGTGACTCCCTAAACCCTGAGAGACACAACATGCAGAAGATTCTAGAAGTCACCAAGAAGATGATGGAGCTGCTGACAGGAGAGGTGAGCGGTGCCGGGAATTCTGGGACATTCTCCAGTAACAGACAAGGGATGTGTCTGGATGGTGACTGTATCATTGTGTGTGTCAGGTTCCTATAAGGTGTCAGGGTGTCACTGTCTATTTCTCCATGGAGGAGTGGGAGTATTTAGAAGGACACAAGGATCTCTACAAGGACGTCATGATGGACAATCAGCCGCCCCTCACATCACCGGGTAAGAGGAGACTTTATTGTAAAGGAGAGAGCAGTACGGAGGATCCACCTAGATCCCCCATCATCTGATAAACACATAGAAACAATGGATTCAGTCAGTGTGTGTGTTTCCTACAGATGGATCCAGTCATGGGAACCCACCAGAGAGATGTCCCCGTCCTCTGTATTCCCGGGATTCCACACAGGAAGGTCACACCATCCCTCACCATCATCAGGTAGATGATGACAATTATTGGTAGTTGTGATTTATACACAGCATGTTTGTTACAATGAATGTTTTATTATATCTTTCAGAGTGGAATCCTCGGGGATGATAATATTGATGTTAAAGAAGAGTATAAAGAGGAGGATGAGGAGTATGGAGTGATGGAGGAGTTTTCAGAAGGACACAAGGATATGATGGAGCCACCTAATACCAGGAACCCACCAGAGAGATGTCCCCGTCCTCTGTATTCCCGGGATTCCACACAGGGAGGTCACACCATCCCTCATTATTACAAGGTTGGTTGGACTGAGCATCTAGAACATGAATTTGAGGAGAAAATATGTGGATTTTTCATGTGAGCTTATATTTATATATTTTTGGTGAAATTTCTCATTTTCTTGGTTTAGGGTGAAGATCTGATAGATATAGAATTTGAGGTGAAAGCAGAAGAAGAAGAGGCGTATGTGAGGGATGATCAGCAGTCTATGGAGGAGGATGGAATAACGGGGACATTTATAGAGGAGGACACTCCTACAGAGATCAGCACAGGTGGGTCATGAACACTAAATCCATTCCTCCACCCATACTGCTCACTGATTGGTCCAGAGTAGGGCGGGGACTGGGTGATATCAGCCTGTAATCCCCTGGTCACTTTCCTGAGCTGTGTTCCCCGTCCTGTATTCCTGGATTTCTCTCGGATAATCTTCCTTCTCTGTGCTGCAGACACAATTTATGTATCTAGACTGGATTTATGGAGGTTCTGGGGTTCAGCTGGCAGCAAAATGTTTTTCAGCACAGGCAATACTAGACCTAGGCACCTGGGGTGTGTATCTTGGGTGTTCTTCCCCATGCACAGATCTAGTTATATCTCTGACAGAACATTTCTCCCAGGGTTCCTTGCTCTGTTATCTGCTGGCTGTGCCGGGTGGAGGGATATGTCTGTAGTGTCTCAGACTCAAGTCACTGAGTGCAGTCTCAGGAGATGGGAGGCAGCGGTGTGGGATCTCTGCAACTTGTCTACAGTAAACATTTAAGCTTCCATTCATTAATGAATACCAATATTATGAGTCCTGACCCTTACACTGTATATTGTACATTACATACTCCTAACCCCTGCACTATATACTCTATGTTGTACATTACATACTCCTGACCCCTGCACTATATACTCTATGTTGTACATTACATACTCCTGACCCCTGCACTATATACTCTATGTTGTACATTACATACTCCTGATCCCTGCACTATATACTCTATGTTGTACATTACATACTCCTGACCCCTGCACTATATACTCTATGTTGTACATTACATCCTCCTGACCCCTGCACTATATACTCTATGTTGTACATTACATACTCCTGACCCCTGCACTACATACTCTATGTTGTACATTACATACTCCTGACCCCTGCACTGTATACTCTATGCTGTACATTACATACTCCTGACTTCTGCTCTCCCCCCCTCCCCCCACTTCTATATATACACATAATATGGATTCTTTTTTGTTCCCCCTATTTCCTCCCAGCTGGACATTTTATATCGGATGATGTGATTGGAGCACAGACTTTTACATGGTGATAATAATGTGATAACATCCTCCAACTTTGGACCCTTAAACAGAAAGTGATAATGAGGGAGGAGTCAATACCCCAATGATGGTGGTCTTCAGGATCAGTCCAGTCTTCATCTTGGTTGTTCTCCCCCCATCCTCACTCTCTGACCTCTGGTGGGGCTCAGCCCCGCTGTTCTTCATGACTAAATCATGGAGTAAATAAGGAAGTGCAGTACTTCTTGTGTTGGGAAGATGGCGATGAGTGATAGAGGGGGTGGGGACCCTCGTCCTATAATCCCCTCATCACTGTCCCTCCTATAAAAGACAGTTTCCTCACTGTCTGACTAAGGTCCATGAATAAAGAAATGACCTGGTAGAAGCTCCTCAGAGACCAAGCTGCCTGGTGTGGGCGGAGTCCTGGGTTGGGGGAACCAATCAGCTCCTGTCTAGTAATCCTCTTTGTCTTTGTATTTTAGTCCATGGCCGGGAGATGAGGAAAACCTCCGAGGATTGTCTCACTTTGTCTCCAGACTGGAAAGTAGAAGATGAGGACATCACACAGTATAGTCCAGGAGAAAACCCGGCTTCCTCCAATGTCCATCTGGCACCACCTAGTGTAGATGGACCATTGGATTCCTCGTATCCTGAGGAACCTCAGACTGTGCGGGACCGGGCTGGCCTTCCAACAGGGAAGAGGTTCTCCTGTCCTGAGTGCGGGAAATGTTTCCGTTATAAATCCTATCTTAATAGGCATCAAAGATCTCACACGGGGGAGAAGCCGTATTCTTGTCCAGAGTGTGGGAAATGTTTTTTAGAGAAGTCCCATCTTCTAACACATCAGAGATCTCACACAGGGGAGAAGCCGTATTCTTGTCCAGAGTGTGGGAAATGTTTTTCAGAGAAGTCTAGTCTTTACAGACATCAGAGATCTCACACGGGGGAGAAGCCGTATTCTTGTCCTGAGTGTGGGAAATGTTTTTCAGAGAAGTCTAGTCTTTACAGACATCAGAGATCTCACACGGGGGAGAAGCCGTATTCCTGTCCTGAGTGTGGGAAGCGGTTTTCAGAGATGTCTAATCTTCACACACATCAGAGATCTCACACGGGGGAGAAGCCGTATTCTTGTTCTGAGTGCGGGAAATGTTTTTCACAGAAGTCCAATCTTTACACACATCAGAGATCTCACACGGAGGAGAAGCCGTATTCCTGTCCTGAGTGCGGGAAATGTTTTTCACAGAACTGCAGTCTTTTCAGTCATCAGAGATCTCACACGGGAGAAGCCATATTCCTGTCCTGAGTGCGGGAAATGTTTTTCACAGAAGTCCAATCTTTACACACATCAGAGATCTCACATGGGGAGAAGCCGTATTCCTGTCCTGAGTGTGGGAAATGGTTTTCAGAGATGTCTAATCTTCATACACATCAGAGATCTCACACGGGGGAGAAGCCTTATTCCTGTTCTGAGTGTGGGAAATGTTTTTCAGATAAGTTCAATCTTCACAGACAGCAGAGACTTCACACGGGGAAGAAGCCACTTTCCTGTCCTGAATGAGGGAAATGTTCCTCACTGAAGTCCTGTCTTCCTGTACATCAGGGGTCCCACACAACCCCGGAGGTGTATTAGTGCCTTGAGTGCGGAAAATTTCTTCTAGATGAATGTTGCTGGACATCCCAGCTCTCATGTGGGGAAGAAGCACACCCTGATATACACCTCAGATATACTCCATGGCTGATCTTCATCATGGAAGAAACAGTCCATAAGGTGGACAGAGGTCCCCAAAGACATGGATGAAGTGTGGGACCGGGTTGACCATTGATATCAGGAGAAGAATAACAATGGAGTCCTGCCCTAGAGCACTGGGCTGACTTTTCATTGGGGTGCAGCCTATATGCTAGAGATGGTTTGCACCTAAATGGAAGGGGGTCTGCTGTGCTGGGGGAGGGGTTTATGGGACGGCTGGAGGAGTATATAAACTAGGATGGAGGGGGGAGGGAGAATTTGATTATAACGGGGTAGACAGATCAGATGGGTCAGTACTTATTGGGGTGGAATGGGCAACGATGGGGGGAGGGCTATGGCAGATGATAAGAAGGTTCCCATGTTACAAACAACCAGTGGAATTGGTACCATTTGTATGAAAATAAAAAATACAAAAAATCCGTGTGAACAAGGTGTCAGTGAATGAACAAGGTGTTGGTGAATGGACAAGGAGCCAGTGAATGAACAAGGTGTCAGTGAATGAACAAGGTGTCGGTGAATGGACAAGGTGTCAGTGAATGAACAAGGTGTCAGTGAATGAAAGTGTTTGTTCCCCAATGCCAGAAGTGTGCCCAGCACAATAGGTGAGTTGGAAGGTTTGGTGCATGAAGAGAACTAGGATTGAATTGGTATTGCTGAATCTTGGCTTCATTCCTCACATGACTGGGCCATTCATATTCCTGGCTAGGTTCTCTTTCGGAGAGACGGGGGAAATAGGAAAGGGGGTGGAGTCTGTCTCTATGTGAGAAGTGATCTCAGAGCGAGTGTGAAAGAGGACCTAGTTGATGGAGAGTGTGATGAGGATGAAGTATTATGGGTGGAGCTGCACATGGGGGGCGGTACTACAAAGGTCATCATTGGAGTTTGTTATAGGCCTCCCAGTGTTAATGAGGAGGTGGAGACTCAGCTCCTCCCACAGATGGAAAGGGCTGGGACAGTGATAATAATGGGGGACGAAAGTGTAAAGGATCCTCCTGCGCTCAATGGAATGATTACTATAACACAGCTGCTGTCACTTAACTAATACCAACAAGTGCAAACAAAAAGAAAAAATAGTGAAGCGCTTATATCTCATGAATAGTTAAAATAAAGTGCATACAAAAAAGGATTAATATAAATCTGATATTCTTGTGTGACAAATCTATATAATAAACACTAATACCTCCCTTTAGTGGGAGAAAAAAATAGTGCAACTGAATATAATTAAGCTTTAGTGATTCAACACACACTTTAAAGAGACCTATTATACCGCGTGTATTAAACATTCCAATATATATAACCAAATGTGAGTAAATTAGTGAATATACAGATTAATTATCCACATAAAATAGTGCCTAATTCATACACATTGCATATACATCATAAGTGAAAAAGAAAAAATGTCCATGCATGTGACTCTGTGCTTTTGGAAAACACACGTGATCTCCACTTCTAGGTGCAAATAATCTCCTCCAAATGGCAGCAATGCCTGCTCACCTCCCCTCCTTGACCCACACAGGGCCCCAAAGCAGTTCCCACCTCAGTGGTGTATCTCCTCTGGCAGACTCCTTATTCCTCCTCCTCTCTTTTTCAGACTCATAGAAAGACATAGGTACCATGTGACCTGCTGTGACCAATCACAGCAGGTCACATGACAGTTGTATACATGGATGGCTTCATTCATGATGCCATCCATTGTATACTAGTGCCTAGCTGTGAATGGTCACAGCTAATCACATGCACATGTCATGTGATTGGCTGTGACCAAATCACAGCTAAGCACAAAAAAAAAAAAAAGCTGAATGAATCGATTTCATTCAGGTAAATGCTTGCTTATAGCAAAGTAATTCTTTGCTATAAGCAAATTGTGTAAAAAAAAAAAAAAAAAAAATACTGATCACTTCCCCAAAGTAGTACAATGTTACTATGGTAACATTGTACTATTTTGGTCATAGTAAAATATGAAAAAAAATCTTAAAAAAAATAAAAAAAATTGTAATAAAAAATTAAATATAAAAAAAATATATATATATTTTTTTTTTCATACTGTCACCAGTCAGTGTCCCTGATCACCGCCATGCCAGTTATATGATGACGCTGTACTGCACTGGTGACAGTATGTAAAAAAAAAAATAGTGAAAATAATTTTTTTCATTTTTTCATTTTCGGAAAAATTATGACAAAAAAATACAACTTCAAAAAACTCGCCATGCCTCTTATGAAGTACGTCGGACTGTCTACTCTGCAAAAAGGGGTCATTTGGGGGATATCTGTACTGTTCTGACATTCTTGGACCTCAAGAAATTAGATTGGCTGTCAGTACTTCAGGATTGATCAATATTCAGATCTATACCATAGTTTGTGAACTCTATAACTTTCCTACAAACTAAATAATACATCCTAATTTGGGTTATTCTCACCAAAGACATGTAGCAGAATACATCTCGGCCTAAATTTATGAAGAACAATTATTTATTTGTAAACGTTTATAACAGAAACAAAGAAAAATGTGGGTTTTTTTCAAAATATTTGGTCTTTTTTTGTTAATTTAGCATTATTATTTTTATTATTATTTTTATTTAGTTAATTTTTTATTTTATATTTATTTTCAATTTTTATTTATTTTTATTTATATGTATAATTTTTTTTTTTGGGGTATTTATATCCTCCCAATATGTAAGTCCATTAAGATTCATTATATAGAATTATTTTTAATATTAGTATATATTAAAGTCTCAGGAGTCATATTAGCGTATTAATAAAGTTGTAAATTTGGTTTTAAAATGTCTGAGCATTCTAATTAATTTTATATTTGAATGTAACAACTATTTAAGGAAGGGTATTGTAGGCATAATCATTTATTCAGCACTAGAGTTTACCTATGGGGTAGGATAATATAGTCCTATGTATGTGAGTGCTGGACTTCAACAAGATGTCCGCCGTAAGTCCGCCCTCACTATAGAATTCAATGAGGCTTTTCCCTATAAATACAATCGAGTCACCAGGGGGCGGTAACCCTGATGAAGTCACAACGCACGTGACGCAACACGTCGGTTCGTCATTCCTCGTGACGCATGTCCGGACGCCGTGGCCATATTGGATTCCCCAGTGCATGCAGATTTACCCATAGGTTGTGGTGAAAACGCCTGTTAACCAAGAGGACTATGTGAGTGTAACTATTTGTGGTGTTTTACCCTTTCTTAATAAATATACTACACTATGGAAAGTTTTATGTCTTTCTATGAGTCTGAAAAAGAGAGGAGATGGAATAAGGAGTCTGCCAGAGGAGATACACCACTGAGGTGGGAACTGCTTTGAGGCCCTGTGTGGGTCAAGGAGGGGAGGTGAGCAGGCATTGCTGCCATTTGGAGATTATTTGCACCTAGAAGTGGAGATCACGTGTGTTTTCCAAAAGCACAGAGTCACATGCATGGACATTTTTTCTTTTTCACTTATGATGTATATGCAATGTGTATGAATTAGGCACTATTTTATGTTGATAATTAATCTGTATATTCACTAATTTACTCACATTTGGTTATATATATTGGATTTTTAATACACGCGGTATAATAGGTCTCTTTAAAGTGTGTGTTGAATCACTAAAGCTTAATTATATTCAGTTGCACTATTTTTTTCTCCCACTAAAGGGAGGTATTAGTGTTTATTATATAGATTTGTCACACAAGAATATCAGATTTATAATAATCCTTTTTTATATGCACTTTATTTTAATTATTCATGCGATATAAGCGCTTCAATAATGGGGGACGGTAACTACCCGGAAAGTGACTGGAGTAATGGGACTGCAGGAACAGATAAAGGGCAAACATTTTTAAACCTACTACAGGACAATTTTATGGTCCTGTTCATAGAGGCACCAACTAGGAATGATGCTCTCCTGGACCCGGTCATCTCCAACCATGCAGAGCTTATTACGAATGTCCATATAAAAGAACATCTGGGTAGCAGTGACCATAACATGATTTCTTTTATTGTTAGCTGTAAACAGCAAGCACATACGGGAAAAATAAAATCACTCAATTTTAAGAGAGCTAAATTTCCAAGGCTGAGAACAGCTCTCCAAGACTTAGACTGGGAGGGAATATTGGCATTGATGAACACAACACAGAAATGGGAGTTCTTCAAAAAGACTATATGGCCTTGATTCACTATTGGGCGTGGGCGCATATTCGTGGGCGAACGACCATTTTTCATGGGCGACCGTCTATTTTTTACCCTGCAACCTAATTCACTATTGAGCAGAGCCCATAAGCAGATGTCCAATCTAATTCACAAAAAGACACACGCCCGGAAATCAGACTCACAAAGCAGACTTGCTAAGAAGCACGTCTAACACCATGAAAAATCACTGCAGAGACATTCACATTGAAATTTGCTTTGCCAAATATCAGGACTTCACTTTAAACAATATCTGACATTTCAAAAAAAAATTAAGAATGTGTTAAAAATAGTTTTTCAAGGAAATCGACACAGTAAAAATCTAGACGCCCGTGCAGTGTCTTTGGCAGATAGAACTGAGCATGTGCAGAACACATTTTAGACGTCTGCCATGGGCGTTTGCTTTTTAGCCACTGCCTAATAGTGAATCTTACTGTGGAGTCCTCTGACAGCCGGCACTCGGTCACGTCTCCTGTGTGTGGAGTCCTCTGACAGCCGGCACTCGGTCACGTCTCCTGTGTGTGGAGTCCTCTGACAGCCGGCACTCGGTCGCGTCTCCTGTGTGTGGAGTCCTCTGACAGCCGGCACTCGGTCGCGTCTCCTGTGTGTGGAGTCCTCTGACAGCCGGCACTCGGTCACGTCTCCTGTGTGTGAAGTCCTCTGACAGCCGGCACTCGGTCACGTCTCCTGTGTGTGGAGCCCTCTGACAGCCGACACTCGGTCACGTCTCCTGTGTGTGGAATCCTCTGACAGCCGGCACTCGGTCGCGTCTCCTGTGTGTGGAGTCCTCTGACAGCCGACACTCGGTCGCGTCTCCTGTGTGTGGAATCCTCTGACAGCCGGCACTCGGTCGCGTCTCCTGTGTGTGGAGTCCTCTGACAGCCGGCACTCGGTCGCGTCTCCTGTGTGTGGAGTCCTCTGACAGCCGGCACTCGGTGGCGTCTCCTGTGTGTGGAGTCCTCTGACAGCCGGCACCCGGTGGCGTCTCCTGTGTGTGGATTCCTCTGACAGCCGGCACTCGGTCGCGTCTCCTGTGTGTGGATTCCTCTGACAGCCGGCACTCGGTCACGTCTCCTGTGTGTGGAGTCCTCTGACAGCCGGCACTCGGTCGCGTCTCCTGTGTGTGCAGTCCTCTGACAGCCGGCACTCGGTCACGTCTCCTGTGTGTGGAGTCCTCTGACAGCCGGCACTCGGTGGCGTCTCCTGTGTGTGGAGTCCTCTGACAGCCGGCACTCGGTGGCGTCTCCTGTGTGTGGAGTCCTCTGACAGCCGGCACTCGGTCACGTCTCCTGTGTGTGGATTCCTCTGACAGCCGGCACTCGGTCGCGTCTCCTGTGTGTGGAGTCCTCTGACAGCCGGCACTCGGTCACGTCTCCTGTGTGTGGATTCCTCTGACAGCCGGCACTCGGTCACGTCTCCTGTGTGTGGAGTCCTCTGACAGCCGGCACTCAGTCGCGTCTCCTGTGTGTGGAGTCCTCTGACAGCCGGCACTCGGTCGCGTCTCCTGTGTGGGGAGTCCTCTGACAACCGGCACTCGGTCGCGTCTCCTGTGTGTGGAGTCCTCTGACAGCCTGTCCTCTGACCCGTGGCTCCTGGGACCGGGAGGCCATCCGGATGTCGAGCGGTGGACGAGAGGTCGGAGGGCGAGCTGTCGGAACCCGATGCGGGGGCGACGGCTCGTCGCTCTTCATCGATGGAGCGGGAGCGCGCGGCTGATGGGGCATTTCCTGGGCAGCCTGGTGAGTTACCTGTTCCTGTGTCTGTCTCCTTTTCTTCTGCGTTGCGGGATCTGTTGGAGGGCGGTCAGGCCGCCCCGGTGGGTGCGGCCTCGGCGGCGTTCGTTGGCGGCGTTCCCCTGTCTGGTTTTGGTGGGGGTCTTGGGGAGGTACTTTCCGGTTTGCGGGACTTGGTGCGGCGGCTGGAGTGGGGCGGTGTTGGGACCCCTGGGCCTGCTTCTGCGTGGCTCCCGCCGGCCGGTGGGGATGGGCTCGCGGTTCCGGGACAGGACAGCGGGGTAGTGCGGGGCCTGGGGGTCTCTTCTCCGCTTAGTTCTGGGCCTGGGGTGGTTGCCGCGGAGTCTGGGGTTATGGGTTCTGCGGTTCCTTCCGCGGTTTTGGGGGAGGGTTCGGGGGTGTCCGGACCTGTCGGCGTGGCGGACTCTGCGAAGGGGGAAGTGTATGTGTGTTTTGAGGACCCCTTGGGTGCGCATTTGCAGTCGGCCTTGCGGGAACAAATTTGGAAAGGGGAGTATGTGGATATATTCACGCTCTTGCCTTTGGAGCGTTTTCCGTTTGATGGGTCCAGGGTTGATGACGGTAGACGGGAGGATGCGGAGCGGCGGCGTTTTCGGCTTATCCCCCGTACTTTTGCGAATTGGTTGTAGGCTTTCGCAATCATGGCCAGTGTCATTGGGGAGAAAGCTCCGGAGCATTGCTCGGCGTTGTTCTGTTACCTGGACGCCATTAGTGAGGCTCACAGGGTTTACGGCGGGTCCGCGTGGCTTCGGTACGATGAGCAGTTTAGGCAGCGGAGGGCTGTTCGCCCGTCTTTGCGTTGGGACCACAAGGACATTGGCCTCTGGATGCGGCTCATGGCGCCGCCGAGGGCTCCTGGTCCGTTTTTTCAGGGCGGGGCCGGTGGTTCAATTTCCCCGGGACAATCGGCCGCCAAGCGTAGGGGTTTCTGCTGGCAGTTCCAGGAGGGCACTTGTCGTTTTGGAGGGTCCTGCAGGTTTAGGCACGAGTGTTCCGGGTGCGGTGGATCCCATCCTTTCTCGCGCTGTTTCAGGCGGGGTAGAGGCCCTCCCGGAGAGCCTGCGGGTAAGAGGGATGACACCGGTGCGGGTGGACAGGATGGAGCCTTTCTTAAATAGATATCCTGATCGGGCTGCGGCGGTGCTGCTGGCGGCAGGTTTTTCAGAGGGTTTTCGCATCCCCTGTACTTTGACTTTGGTCCCCCCCTTAGCTCGGAATTTACGGTCGGCCTTGCAGCATGCTGAGGTGGTTTCGGCTAAGTTGCGGAAGGAAGTGGGGTTGGGTCGTATGGGTGGTCCGTTTACTTGTGCTCTGTTTGCGGATCTGGTGGTTTCTCCTTTGGGGGTTGTGCCTAAGAAGGAGCCGAATGCGTTTCGGTTAATTCACCACCTGTCCTTCCCTAAGGGGGGGTCGGTGAATGACACGATAGATCCGGAGTCGTGTTCGGTGTCTTACACGTCCTTTGATGCGGCGGTGTTCTGAGTTCGTCGGTATGGGCGCGGTGCCCTCATGGCGAAGTCCGACATTGAGTCGGCGTTCCGGCTGTTGCCGGTTCATCCGGACAGTTTTTGTTTTTTGGGTTGCCGTTGGCAGGGCGCGTTTTACGTTGATAGGTGTTTGCCCATGGGATGTTCTATCTCTTGTGCGTTGTTTGAGAAGTTCAGTTCGTTTGTGGAGTGGGTGGTTCGGGATGTTTCGGGGGTGAATTCGGTCATCCATTATTTGGATGATTTTCTTTGCGTGGGTCCGCCGGCTTCCGGGGTGTGCGCGGTTTTGCTTGCTACGTTGCAGCACGTTGCTGACCGTTTCGGGATTCCTTTGGCGGCTGACAAGACGGAGGGTCCGGCTTCGGTGATGACTTTCTTGGGCATCGTTTTGGATTCTGGCGCAATGGAGTGCCGGCTGCCGGAAGAGAAGCTGTTGGCCCTGCAGGGTGAAATTCGTGCGGTTCAGGGGAAGCGTAAAATTCAGCTGCGGCCCTTGCAGTCCTTGTTGGGGAAACTTAATTTCGCTTGTCGGATCCTGCTGATGGGTCGGGTGTTCTGCCGCCGGCTGGCGGCGGCGACGGCGGGTATTGCCTCCCCTTTTCATTTCATTCGGCTGACTCGGGAGCATCGGGAGGACTTGCAGTTGTGGCACACCTTTTTGGATTCTTTCAACGGGCGGGCGCTTTGGATGTCGGGCCCGGTTAGTAATTTTGACTTGGAGCTGTTCACGGACGCGGCGGCTTCTGCGGGATACGGGGCCTTTTTCCGGGGTCGGTGGAGTGCGGCCTCGTGGCCGGCTTCCTGGCGGGAGGCAGGTTTTCTCAGTAACCTAGCGCTGTTGGAACTGTTTCCAGTGGTATTGGCGGTTGAGGTTTGGGGGGAGAATTTTCGGAATCAAAAGGTGCGTTTTCACTGCGACAATTTGGGGGTGGTTCAGGTCATCAATCGGGTCTCGGCTTCTTCCCGACCGGTGGTGGCCCTGCTTCGCCACTTAGTGTTGCGTTGCTTGCAGCTGAATGTTTTTCTCCATGCGGTACATCTCCCTGGGGTTGACAACACCTTAGCTGACGCTTTGTCTCGTTTTCAGTGGGACAAATTCCGGGAGTTGGAGCCGGCGGCGGAGCAACACGGGGTTCCTTGTCCCGACTGGCTGTGGGAGATTGCCTTGGAGTCGTTGCGGGTTGGATCCGGCGGTCGGTGAGTGAGGCGACTTGGTCTGCTTACTCTACGGTATGGCGGGAATGGCTGGAGCTGTTGCGATTGGTCGCTATTGATCCCTGGGGGCCGGAGGTGCGTGTGGCAGTGTTGTACTTCTTGGCGCAGAGTTTGGAGCGGGGGGTGTCGGCGTCCGCGGTGGATCGCCGTCTAGCGGCATTGGCGTTTTTCTTTAAGTTGCAAGGGTGTCGGGATTTTACTAAGGATTTTTGGGTTCGACAGGCTCTGCGGGGTTATCGGAGGGCTCATCGTTGTAGGGATTCTTGTCGTCCGGTGTTGTTCGCGTTGTTGGGGTCTTTGTTTGAGCATTTGCGGACTGTGTGTTCTTCGGATTTTGAGGTGGTTTTATTTCGGGCTGCCTTTGCGGTGGTTTTTTTTGGGGCTTTGCGAATTGGGGAGCTCGTTAGTCCGTCCAAGTCGGTTCTTGGGGGGTTGTTGGTGGAGGAGGTTGTGTGCTCCGGTGATTGGGTGGAGGTTCTGGTCCGTCGGTCTAAGACGGATCAATTGGGCAGGGGTGCGAAGGTGCGTTTTTTCGCTCTTCCGGGTTCACTGGTGTGCCCTGTTCAGGCGGTTCGGGAATTTTTGTCCCGTCGCCCTGGGGGGCGGGGGTCCTTTTTCAGGCATGTTGATGGCTCCCCTTTAACGCGTTTTCAATTTGTGGCAGTTTTTCACCGGTGTTTGACGGCTGCTGGTTTGGATGCGTCTTTGTATGCTTCGCACTCGTTTCGGATAGGGGCTGCTACGGAGGCGGCTAGATGGGGGCTGTCGGAGGATGTGGTGAAGCGCATTGGTAGGTGGGATTCCCAGAGATTTCGCCTGTACGTTCGGCCGCATTTGTTGTGGGCTTAGTGGGCGGTCCTGGGTTTTTGTTTGTTTGGGTTGTGGGAGGTTGTTGCGGTTCTGTCCCAGTGCTGTCTTGTTCTGGCGGTATTGTTCTTTTCTTTCAGGTGGAGCGGTGTGCCTGGTGTGGATCCTGGGTCACTCGTATGTGTTTTGGGGGGCCAGGCGGGCTGATGTTCGGCCCAATGGCAGGCAGCTGGGGTTGGATAGACGGGAGGTTTGTGTCCGCTGGTTGGGTGTGCCGGGCATGTTGTGGAGTCGTGTCGTGCCAGAGGTGCGGCATTTTGCGCGGCTGGATAGGCCACCGGATGTGTTGGTGATTCACGCGGGTGGCAACGATTTGGGGGGTAGGTCCATGCGGGAGCTGGTTAGAGATGTTAAGCTGGATTTTCTTCAGTTGTGGCGTGAGTTTCCGGGGATGGTGGTGGTGTGGTCTGACATGGTCGCCCGCACTTCTTGGCGCTTGGCGCGGTCGGTGGAGCGGCTCAACAAGGCTAGGATTAAGGTCAACCGGGAGGTGGGGCGCTTTTTTAGTCGTAATGGAGAATTGGTGGTTCGGCATGTGGAGTTGGAGGTGGATACTTGGCGGTACCTTCGCAGTGATGGAGTGCATTTGAATGCGGTGGGCACGGATTTGTGGTCCCTGGAGCTGCAGGACGGCATAATACGGGCGGTTCGTTTGTGGCGTGGTACGCATGGGTAAGGGCTTACCCAGCGTGCTGTGGCGGTTGTTGGTCTTTGGAGGCGGTTCTCATCTTGGAAGGAAACAATGGTGTGGGACCCCATCCGTGGTATGGGGGGCCCGGTGGATATTCCCAGTTAACCAAGGTTTAACTGGAAGGTGGTGGTGCTGCACTGTGGACGGTATGGTTGTCTCCGAGCTGGTTGGTTGCGGCTGGAGGCCTAGTGTATATGGTTGTCCGCAGGTGCATTTTGGATTGTTTGTGGGTGCCTTTGAAGACCAACAACAATTCTTTGGTTTCGTTAAGGAACGGTTGATGTATGTAAAATGTGAAGTTGTTAATAAAAGGTCATGTTGGCCATTTACTCCAAAATGGTGTCATGTTTTTGTAAAGTTTATTTGGTTAAAGGGGGGGGTTTGGAGTGGTATGGATAGGCAATGGTGGAAGTAGGAGTGGACAAGCCTATCTATGGTGCAGTAGTCAAGAAATGCCCGTAGTGAATAGGGAAGAATGGAAATAGCGCAGGGCATACATGACTAGGCCCAGAGTGGTAGGGAACGGAAAGGGTTAAAATTTAGCTCCAAGGGGTGGGGAATGCATTGGGAAATACGGGATTGGCAGATGTGGAGTGTAGGAGGTGTCTGTGGCACCGTAGGGTGGGGGTTGCTGCGGAAGGGGCGTCAGTGCAGCTGGATGGGTGCAAGGACCAGAGCTTCCCTCCCGCCCTCCCTGTTGGGTTGGGTATAGGGTCTTGTCCGGGGGCAGGTGCGCAGGAATCTCGAAAAAAAAAAAAAAAAAAAAAAAAGGTGACACTGGTTGGAGGGGTGGGTTTTCTGTTGGTTCGTGGGCGGTTGTTGGTCTTTGGAGGCGGTTCTCATCTTGGAAGGAAAACAATGGTGTGGGACCCCATCCGTGGTATGGGGGGCCCGGTGGATATTCCCAGTTAACCAAGGTTTAACTGGAAGGTGGTGGTGCTGCACTGCGGACGGTATGGTTGTCTCCGAGCTGGTTGGTTGCGGCTGGGGGCCTAGTGTATAGGGTTATCCGCAGGTGCATTTTGGATCGTTTGTGGGTGCCTTTGAAGACCAACAACAATTCTTTGGTTTCGTTAAGGAACGGTTGATGTATGTAAAATGTGAAGTTGTTAATAAAAGGCCATGTTGGCCATTTACTCCAAAATGGTGTCATGTTTTTGTAAAGTTTATTTGGTTAAAGGGGGGGGTTTGGAGTGGTATGGATAGGCAATGGTGGAAGTAGGAGTGGACAAGCCTATCTATGGTGCAGTAGTCATGTGTTTTCTAGAGAATTACTAACTAGTTGTGTTTTCAGTTGTGTGTAGCATTGCGATTTCTATTTGAGTCTAGATGTTAAATTGCTAATAAATGGCCACAATTCTCAAATACCTTTGAACTCTCGCTGCAACAAATGGCGTATGTTAATACACTCACATTCACATTCATTATATCCAATATCAGGTACCATGTCAATGCACAAATCGCACCTGAAATTGCACACCCTGGATGTGACTTGTCATGTGATTGGCATGGCCAGCAGCTTGCTCTTTGCATGGCAAATTGCACACAATGTTACTGGGGGCCAACACCACTGTCACATCTAATCTGATGCGGCAATTGCCCAACTTACAGTGAAGTTGCACGAGTTCACAATCCAATTGGATGTGAACAGAGCCTACAGTGGCCAATAGGGTGCGACTTGGTCTACGATTTGCAAGTCACCTGTCATGCCAATTGCATGGCAATCGCAAACAATGTTACTGGGGGCCACCCGGTCACATTAAAGCAGATTTCTAAGTGGTGTTATTGACACCACAGTCACATCATGTGACTTGCATAGAAGTTGCATGATTTCAAAGTCGGGGTACATGGTGATTTCAAGTGCAATTTGCAAGACATCCGACATCGATCTCTCAGCAAATTGCATGAAAAGTAGTGTATTCATTACTCTATTATTACTTGCGGCTCCAACCAAGTTTGAACCACAACAATATGAACGCTCCAATAGCGGCACATTGAGTGGGACTTGGCATGTGATTAGCACAACATGCAAGTTGTAAATCGTCTGCAAAGTCGCACCCTATTGTCTGCTATTAGAGCAGTGTTTCTCAACTCCAGTCCTCATGGACCCCCAACAGGTCATGTTTTCAGGATTTCCATTATTTTGCACAGGTGATTTGATCAGTTTCACTGCCTTAGTAATTACCACAGCTGTTTCATCTGAGGGAAATCCTGAAAACATGACCTGTTGGGGGTCCATGAGAACTGGAGTTGAGAAACACTGTATTAGAGTGACCACATGGGTGCGTTTCAAACACTGATTTCTATAGTAGTACATGTTCTACTTTAGTGGCAATTTGCATAGAGATCTGTGTCAGATGTCTTGAAAATTGCATCGATTTGTCATTTTCAGTATTGCAAACAAGATGTGGTCATGTGACTGTCTTACCTCATGTGAGAATCTGGAGGGAATTGTGACCATAGTAGCAATAAAGGTTCCAATTGGGGTTCCCTTTCACATCCCTGCTCAATGTTCTGTTGTATGCTGCACACGTACATTTCACTGTATATTTCTTTCTGATTTGTGGGGCCTGTATACCAAGGGTTAATGCAGGTAGGAAGGGGATTCATCAGGTGCAAACACTTTCACTGACAGTGGTGGGTGTGGCTTCATTGGGGGTGGGGCCTGTATACCAAGGGTTAATGCAGGTAGGAAGCGGATTCATCAGGTGAAAACACTTTCACTGACAGTGGTGGGTGTGGCCTTCATTGGGGGTGGGGCCTGTATACCAAGGGTTAATGCAGGTAGGAAGGGGATTCATCAGGTGCAAACACTTTCACTGACAGTGGTGGGTGTGGCCTTCATTGGGGGTGTGGCCTGTATACCAAGGGTTAATGCAGGTAGGAAGCGGATTCATCAGGTGAAAACACTTTCACTGACCAAATTAAGGTCAGTGGTGGGTGTGGCTTCATTGGGGGCGGGGCCTTGTTTGGCGCTCCAAATACAACCTAGCTTATATAAAGATGTGCAGTAGGGAGTGATTTGGCCTGTTACTAGGCCGGGGGGTTTGTGACTAAGTCCTTGCATGGTGTGGTTTGGGGGAGGAAGAGATTTTGTGCTGAATTGCCCCAGACACCACTCAGACTGTGTTTGGAGGGGGGAGAGATTTTGTGCTGAATTGCCCCAGACACCACTCAGGCTGTGTTTGGGGGGGGGGGAGAGATTTTGTGCTGAATTGCCCCAGACACCACTCAGACTGTGTTTGGGGGGGGGGAGAGATTTTGTGCTGAATTGCCCCAGACACCACTCAGGCTGTGTTTGGGGGGGGGAGAGATTTTGTGCTGAATTGCCCCAGACACCACTCAGGCTGTGTTTGGGGGGGGGAGAGATTTTGTGCTGAATTGCCCCAGACACCACTCAGGCTGTGTTTGGAAGTGGGCTGGAAATGTTGGCATATTTTTGGCCTTGTAAAGTGTTTGTGTGTTATTGCACAATGATTGTGTTTTTTCTCTTTGCATTGAAAGCCTCACACATGTCAATCGTTTTGTTTAAAATCTGCCCTTGTTTTAATTTTGCTTGCTTATTTAGACTCCAATGCATTTTTCTGACAAACCTGCTGACAAATGTATGTGTAGGGGATTTGTAGAGGTGGGAGGGGATTTGTAGAGGTGGGAGGGGATTTGTAGAGGTGGGAGGGGTTTTTTTTCACATGCTTTGTTTTCTTGATATTTTGATCTGAAGACTTTTTTTGTGAATGGATCTTCATACTAAGTGATTGTGTAAGTAAATCTTATGTGCATGAAAATGTTACTTGATTCATCTTCCCCTTTGTTTCCTGCTATAACCTGAGCACACACAGTTCACTAGAAGTATCTTTAGATTGTAAGCTCTTATGACCAGGAGTGTTTTATTTTCGCCACATCAATGCTATTCTTTTTGTGACTCACCAAGATATTGACTGTACCTACTTGTTCCTGCTGACCAAATAAATGAAGATATATTTGATTAATAAATGTTGGACTGTTGTTTTTGTGTTTATTTTATGTTCACTATTAGAGATGAGCGAATCGAACATGACGAAGTGGAATACGTTCCGAAGATTTGGAAAAATTCGTTTCGCGACGAATCCGAAGATTAGCAAACTTCGGATGCATGAATCAAATTTTCCCAAAAATGGCGGCGACATGTGTGGCAACGGAGAAAATGGACAGAGAAGATGGGGCGGGGATCTCTGGGAAGGCGCGCAGACAAGGCGCGCTGACCCATAATGCATTCATGACATGTGATCGCATTAGCCAATCAGCAGCCAGCCAGCACTGTGTAATGGTGGAGCTATAAATCGCAGCCATCTTAGAATTCTCCATTAGCCTCCGGTCATTCAAGAGAGACAGACCTGTGTGTATTAAGGGACAGAGTTAGGGCCACAGAGACTTTAGGGCCACAGAATCGTTACTCAGGGACACAGAATCGTTACTCAGGGACACAGAATTGTTACTCAGGGACACAGTGTCTCTGTCGTCTGCTCACGCTGCTGACGGCTTCCGCTTTTTAACCTAGGCCTGTGTATGGCTTCAGAATAATGCTGCCTCCACCGCCACCCTGCACCATGTGCCTCTGTCGTCTGCTCACGCTGCTGCCAGGTCCATACTGATTCATGGCCCCCTGTACCGGCTCCTCATGAACGTGGTTCAGCGGGTTTGCATCATTTAACGGCAAATCATTGACAAACGCTGGGACGTTCAGTGTTGTGCGCATTAAGCCAGACACCAAAGGGCAGCACAGACCTGTTATTACTCGCTCAAGCATGGCTGAACAAAACCAGTCTCTACCACAAATTGGACCCAGACCTGCCCAGGGTCTCGTAAGTAGATTGCACGGAGGAGTAGAGTTCGTTATTGGAATTAACTGTGAGGGACTTTTAAACCTAGGCCTGTGTATGGCCTTCATTTGAAGCTGCTTCTGCTCCGCCACTCTGCCATTGGACTCTTGATAGTCGTCTCCCCACGCTGCTGCTGGGGGGACTTTTTAACATAGGCCTCTGTATGGCCTTCAATTTTAGCTGCTTACGCTCCGCCACTCTGCCATGGGCCCCTGTACCGCCTCCTCATGCTGCTGCCAGGCCCGTAATCTGCCATGGGCCCCCGTACCGACTCCTCATGCTGCTGCCAGGCCCGTAATCTGTCATGGGCCCCCGTACCGACTCCTCATGCTGCTGCCAGGCCCATAATCTGTCATGGGCCCCCGTACCGACTCCTCATGCTGCTGCCAGGCCCGTAATCTGTCATGGGCCCCCGTACCGACTCCTCATGCTGCTGCCAGGTCCAGAGTGTGTCATGGGTCCCTGTACGGCCTCCCATTGCTGCTGTCTCCATCGCCACACTCTGCCATGTGCCACTTTCAGGTCTCCTCACACTCCTGCTGGTTTCCATTTTGTCATAGGGTGCTGTATGGCCTCCCATTGCTGCTGCCTCCACCGCCACACTGTGGCTCCACACTCTGGTTTTGGCCCCGTGACTGCCCAAATGAGTGAAGTGTGCGGTGATTCTAAGATCGACGGCACTCATCTGCATGTCATACTGACTGACAGTATTATTTCTCTTCCCCAGCAGACTCCAAGGGCATTTAAATTAAAGGTACAGTGTTCTGCACTAATATAAAGGCTCTCTGAAGCCTAGAAACACCCTTTTTATAAGTTAAATTCGCAGCGAATATATTCGGCTCGAAGCGAATTTATTCAGCGAATTCGGCAAATCAGCCGAACCGAATTTTTGAATAATTCGCTCATCTCTATTCACTATATGACCAACCTTAATAGTTACTTTGTATCTTACAAGCTACATTTGAGTAGATTATATAAGAGTGTGAATATGCAAGTGGGTGCAAACTGGCTTTTTCAAAAACAAAAAAAAAAAAAAAGAACCAGTTTGCATCACAATATTATGTACCAATGAATACGTCACATTCACTGTGCAGCCAGCTACAGGTTTTCTACAATTCGATTTACAGTTATAAAATAGTCCACACTTTGTTGATTTTTGGCCTTTGGAAACCAATATATATTAGCCAAGGTTAAACAAATCACTAAGTAACACACATTCACGAAAGCTATCATAGCCGTGCATACAAATGCGCGATAGGGTACAAAATTGCGCGATCGCATACGAATAAGCGCCAAACAGGTGTCCCCATGGCGCAGGAGCGGCTGTCCTCCCAGAAGTCCGTCATCACGTGTGCGTGCACCCGGAAGTGGTTGTGGGGAGTGTAAGTGGATGAGAAGTGGTTGGAGGTTTTGTGTTGGTTGAAAATTTTGATAACTTTATTGGCATTTGGACATGGCGAGAGCACAGCTCTCAGCTGAGGAGATGATCCTTATATGTACAGTAAGTGTGGCCATTGCAAATATGTTCATAACATGTGAGGGACAGGTAATTGTAATTTTGTGGGTGGGGCCTAGCAGAATCTCACTTGGTGCACATGCTACTTATCTGTACATTAGCTCCTGGGTATTGATGGGTCAATGATATTAACCACTTGCCTACTGGGTACTCCTACCCCCTTCCTGTCCTGGCCAATTTTCATCTTTCTGCACTGTTACCCTTTGAATGACAATTGTGCGGTCATGCCACATTGTACCCATCTTAAATTTAGATCAGTTTTTTCAGACAAATAGAGCTTTCTTTGGGTGGTATTGACTTGCTGCTGTGTATTTTACTTTTTGCTCGATAAACCACAAAATAGCTCATAATGAATAAAAGTCTGTTTATATTATAACATTTGGTAAACTGGTAATTTAGCAACACTGATGTGTGTTGATGAGGCAGCACTGGTGGGTGGCACTGCTGGCCACAGGTGGGCAGAACTGTTGGGTGGCACTGGTGGGCACTGATCATCGGGGCCGACCCCTGCTCTGATAACTGCTGGTTCTCGGCAGTACTTTCCACACATTCTGACAGCGTGAGGAAAGTGCAGCCAAGACCCGGCAAATGCATTTCCCTGTGATCAGCGTGTCATTGGACGTGGCTGATCACATGGTAAAAAGCCGCTGTGATTGGCCTTTACCACATCACGTGATCAGCTGTGTCCTTAGGACACAGCAATCACGGAGAGCGCGTTCTGCCAGGATGTCATATGACGCCCTCCCAGAGCTGCCTGGATGCAGTGTAGCGTTATTCGGCTATCTGCGGTCGCCAAATAGGTAACCAGCTAGGCCTTCATGGCTAATCTTTGAATATCTGGACATGTATACTGCGTATAATGCATTACATTCTACAATGTGTTGGTGTACATGGTATTACAGTGTGCAATGCGTTCTCTATCCTGCATGACAGTGTACAGCGTATCACAGTCTACAATGTGTGGGTGTACACGGTATTACAGTGTATTACAGTGTGCAATGCGTTGTACACTGCAGTGTGCACTAAAGCATTTTACACACATGCACTGTACACACTAAAGCATGTTACACTCATGCACTGTACACACTAAAGCATGTTACACTCATGCACTGTACACACTAACATTTGACATTTCTAGTGTGCAATGCGTTAGTGTGCAATGCCTTGGACAGTACAATGTATTTGCAGTATTGGTGTATGTTTATTAAGCACAGATAATTCCTCTGATTTTAGTTACAAGGAGAAGTCTTCTCTGTCCCCCTGTTTATGAGGTGGAGGACAATTGTTTTCCGAAGAAGAGAGGAGACTTTTTTTCAAGGAGATCTGTATAGATTTCCAGAGATCTGTGTAGATGGTTGAGGGGCTGCATGTGATCTCCGGAGATAACTGGGATTATTGATCACCTGAATTAAACCAGTGAATGAAAAGTGTCAAAAAACATGGATTGAAAATAATCTGCACTGACCACTGTGCTTTGTCAAGCCACATATTGGCACATTCTGGTGTCACACAGATGCCATGTGAAATTTGCAGTGTTTTCTGTGCAAGCGCTGCACCGCATCACAACCGCAACCCCTTCATGCCACCTGCTGCGGCTTTCTAGGTGAAGTTACCAACACACAAAAATTGGTACACAAAGCGTATTGCGATTTGCCAAATTGGATGGCATGCCTATTCACACCCATGTGCATACCCTGAAAAAGGGTCCTGCACATTTCTGGCCCGGATGCGGTGCAATTTGAGGTGTGCAAAATGTTTGTCTCTAATTGCAACGCACACAAATTGCATGTGATTTGCCCAGGAGTGCGGTGTTAGACCACAATGCATGTATGTGAAGCCAGAATAAAAGGATGTGGATTTTGTCTACTTTTACTTGCGCATGTTAACATTATGTAAGTGCATCATTCTTCTGTTTAACATGCTATAGACATGCAACATGCATTTGGATGGAGTGTTTTTGTATGTGCATTTTGGAAGTATTCTAAACACACATTGACCCTAGGGCCACACCATATCTTATGCAGGCCATAGATATGTCGAAAATCGGCCGATTTTTCGGCCGAAAATAAAATCGGCCGATTTTCGGATCGTTAGTGGGCTATTTGTTCGGCCGTTTTTCGGTATTTTGGCAGATTTTTTTTTTCGGTAAAGTTGGAAAAAAAACGGGCGAATTTGCCGATCGGCCGATTTTCGGGGCAATGATGGGCAAATCGGCCGATTTTTTACTGATAAAAAATCTGCACATGAGCAGTGACCTGCAAGAGGAAGACAAAAAGAAGAAAAAGAAGAAGAGGAAGAAGAAGAAGAAGAGGATGATGATGAAGAAGAAGAGGATGATGATGATGATGAAGAAGAAGAAGAGGATGATGAAGAAGAAGAAGATGAGGATGAGGAAGAAGAAGAAGATGAGGATGAGGAAGAAAAAGAAGAAGAGGATGATGATGAAGAAGAAGAAGAGGATGATGATGATGAAGAAGAGGATGATGATGAAGAGGATGATGATGATGAACAAGAAGAAGAGGATGATGAAGAAGAAGAAGAGGATGATGATGAAGAAGAAGAAGAGGATGATGAAGAAGAGGATGATGATGAAGAAGAAGAGGATGATGATGAAGAGGATGATGATGAAGAAGAAGAAGAAGAGGATGATGATGAAGAAGAAGAAGATGAAGAGGAAGAAGGATGAAAAATGAGAGGAATTCCAGTATGGCAAAAAGTGTCCCTGCAGAGAGCTCCGCTATTTCTTTGACAGTTCCTTGACATTTACAGCGGTTGCAACATTGTATCTATTTGTTTCCGGAAAAAAAACATCTGTATCCTAAATGGATACAAATACATTGTTGCAACCGCTATAAATGTCAAAGAACTGTCAAAGAAATAGCGGAGCTCTCTGCAGGGACACTTTTTGCTGGCTGTAGACGGGGTGAAAATCGGCCGATTTTTTGTACCATTGCTGGTAACGTCGGCCACTTGAACAACCGATTTTTCATTTTTTTAAAGAAAAATCGGCCGTTTTTCTCCCCGTCTATGGCCTGCATAAGCATTAGTGTGCCTGGGGGAGGGGGGGGCCTTGGGCCTTTCCAAACACAGTAGATGCTCCAAGAATGTTTCCTTGAACTCTTGAAATGGTTAAAAAGGAAAGACCCTCTAGATAGCCTGCACTGAGAATTGACTGTCATGATGACGTGTCAATGATTATTTGCTCTCATTTTTCAGGAGTGGTACTGCTTGCGGTTGAAGCTGGTAGAAATCCACCATCACGTCCTCCACTCACCTTCACTTGTGGCCAGTGGATATTTTGTGGCCGCAGGCAAGAACTCGCATCGAGGACCTGCATAATGACCCTGGCATGCCAGAGGTGGTTTGGAAGCAGCACAGCAATTTGACCATCCCTTTCCTCTATGTTGGTTTTAGGGTGCAGAATTGCTTCTCGTTCGTGAACGGACTATCGCCGGATATCAGAGTCCCCATATTTTCAAGATATGTTTTAGCCATGTTGGCTTATTTTTATGTTATTTTCCAAGTGTGTCGCACCTAACCGCACAGTAGTGTGGTGCCATGCGTATTTGTGGCTGTGAATGGGGCTGTTTTTAATAGACGTGTGTAGGTGCAACAACGTTTTCATCATGGTACCTGCGCACATCTACATAGGGCATTGCATTTCTTTGCTGTGCTGGAAAATGTGTGTTCTTGCATGCGTTTCTGCACCACCAATGGTGTGAACAAGTCCTAAGGGCTGGTTCACACTATAGAAACAGTCTAGATGTGTTCCTGATGGGGTTTTTTCATGCCCTTTTGGCATGCATGTTTAGTGTGTTCCAGTACATTTTGGATGCGTTTTGGACATGTTTACATTGCATTTTTATATCCCTTCCACTTATTTTTTTCTATTTTCTTTGTATTCAATGTAGTTAGGGACATGTGCGTTTTAGTACATTCAAGGACGTTTCAATGTGTTCCAGTACAGTTCTGTGCAGAAACAATGCAGCGCTGATGTGAACTATGACATTGACAACCATATAACCTTCTTTCTGTGCGTTTGTGATGCTGAAAAAGCAACTGAAACACATGTAGTGTGAACTGGCCCTAAAGGTTATTAGAGGTCAGGGAACAGGACTGACCAGGAATTGTGAATTCAATCAGACTAGTGGTGAGATACAATCAGCAATTGTATAATAATGTGAGATCTGAGCTGTAGCTGATAGAAAATGAGACACATTCACTTGATCAGTAAATAGATAGTTAAAGAGTGGGGCGGTGATCCATAGATTTGCATATGGGACAGGTGATGATGGGGTGGGGGAGGGGGTCAAGTTGTATAAGGAGACAGATTTAAAAGAGAAAAAAGTTACAATGAAATATACACGGCATGAAACTTGCACATGACCTAATTGGCAGAAGAACAGTACGCAAGTAACATTCATCCACTTTCTAGTCATTAGGCAAAATCATAATTGATTGATCAATATTCCTGCCACAACCCAGAAAATTGATCTCCATTTTTTTGGGATGTTGCCAAGACTGGGATTAGAACCCATGACCCAAGTGCTGTAAGTTCTGAGCTCTAACCACTAAACCACTGTGGGAAACACAGTTTGAGTTATAATGTAGAATAGTTCCATTGTTTGAAAATGATAGAGTGAGCGCTGGTCACATGATATAGACTAGTAAAATGGTATTACACAAGATAAATATAACCACGAACAGTAGTGCATGAACTCGTGAAAGGTCATCCACCCCTGTGACAGTGTACTACACTATTGAGCACCTTTCTGGCTCCTGTGGCTGAGCTAATTCTTCCCCAGGACCATTTGGGCACCCACCCTGATGGATGGATGGATGGAGCTGGATGACTAACCCATAGCTGCCAGCATACCGCTGCACCCCCAGATGTGCGATGTGTATAACCCATGCACATTAATACTTTTGTTCTGGTGAGTGTAGACCAGTCCCAAGGGTGGTTTACCTTTCACGAGTTCGTGCACTACTGTCCGTCACGGAGAGACCACACGTGCCATTCATAGGGACTCTCTGAGTTGGTACTCTCACACCAAGGACATTCCATTATTCAGGAATAATTATATGAACTTATTTTAGCACGATTTACCAGTTTACATCATTATTGCAATTCTTTACACTTTTTGGTTTTTACATGCGTTCATTATTGATCACATGCATTTATAGCGCTGCACTTGTCTTTAACATAGAATAGTTATGTGATTAAAGAGAATGAAGATATATAACTATATTGGGAAATTAGAAGTATATAAATTATTTGAGATATAAGTGTGAAAATGTTTAACATTTGAAAATAGAATGTATGACATTCATTAGTAAATGCAATACTTTCCTGATCATTTTGGAGAAACAGCAAAAAAAAAAAAATAGCAAAAGAGAATTTTCAGAATGTAATAGTACAGCTGTATTAGAATTTTCTATCAGAAAAACGCCAATGTTAATAAAGCCCGCGCTTGTGCGCCATCTAGCGAATATATCCGGTATTGCACCTAAAAATGTGCCAGACAGGATACCTCATTCACTAATGGCAAAGTAGTCAGTAGACGCTCGTTAATGAGCTTGCTAGACGCTGGTCAGACGACTGATTGATTGACCGGAGTCTGCCTGAATGGTCAGTCTCTGCTATTACACTCACATCTTAGTGAATCAGGGCCTTAGTGTCCATATTTGTAAACCTTCTATACGTATAACTCTTAGGCCCTGATTCACTATTGGGCGTGGGCGCATATTTATGGGCTTAAGCCCAATTTTCATGGGCGTCCGTCATTTTTTACCCTGCAACCTAATTCACTATTGAGCAGAGCCCATAAGCAGATGCCCAATCTAATTCACAAAAAGACACACGCCCGGAATCAGACTCACAAAACAGACTTGCTAAGAAGCAAGTCTAAAACCATGAAAAATCACTGCAGAGACATGTTCACTTAGAAATTTGCTTTGCCAAATATCAGGACTTCACTTTAAACAATATCTGCTATTTCCAAAAAAATTTAAAATGTGTTAAAAATCATTTTTTTCAAGGAAATCGACACAGTAAAAATCTAGAAGCCCGTGCAGTGTCTTTGGCAGATACAACTGAGCATGTGCAGAACACATTTTAGACTTCTGCCATGGGCGTTTGCTTTTTAGCCACTGACTAATAGTGAATCTGATTGTGGATTCCTCTGACAGCCGGCACTCGGTCACGTCTCCTGTGTGTGGAGTCCTCTGACAGCCGGCACTCGGTCACGTCTCCTGTGTGTGGATTCCTCTGACAGCCGGCACTCGGTCACGTCTCCTGTGTGTGGATTCCTCTGACAGCCGGCACTCGGTCACGTCTCCTGTGTGTGGAGTCCTCTGACAGCCGGCACTCGCTCGCGACTATTGTGTTTAATAAACAGCACTCGGCATATCTTCATGTAATCTAACTAGATTTCCTTAGTTCTAGTGATTCTATTTTTGTTTCTTATCCTTTATAATTATTTCTGTAATGATTTTACTTATTTCAAAGGTCTAGATAATATTTATTTTGACAGCTGAATGTAAAAATAAAGGTCCACAATAAAAAAAAAAAAAAAAAAAACAGCGTGGGTCCAACCCTCTCATCCATACCAAGCCCTTCAGGTCTGGTATGGATATTAAGGGGGAACTCCACGCTGAAATTTAAAAAAAAAAACAGCTTGGGTCCCCCTCAATATCCATACCAGACCCTTATCCGAGCATGCAGCCCGGCAGGTCAGGAAAGGGGGGGGACGAGCGAGCGCCCCCCCCCCTCCTGAACCATACCAGGCCACATGCCCTCAACATGGGGGGGTGCTTTGAGGCAGGGGGGCTCCCCCCCCCAAAGCACCTTGTCCCTATGTTGATGAGGACAAGGGCCTCTTCCCCACAACCCTGGCCGGTGGTTGTGGGGGTCTGCGGGCGGGGGGCTTATCAGAATCTGGAAGCCCCCTTTAACAAGGGGGCCCCCAGATCCCGGCCCCCCCCCTACGTGAACGAGTCTGCGGTAGATGCTCCCGCAGACTCCTTCACAAAAAAAAAAAGTGTGGTGTAAAAAAAACACAGTACAGGGTCTTTGACAAGTCCTTTATTAAAACAATGTCCCCCGAAGTAGATCCAACGTCAATCACGGCGGCAGGGACCCGAAAAAAAAAAAGGTTCCGCTCCCGTCGGAGGCTTCCAGCCATGTGAAGAAGAGGCTAGCTGACAGTTCTTATATAGGTATGGGGCGGGGCCAGCCGGGCACATCATCCCCGCCCCTTACCTATTTGAGAAATGTCACCCTGTCTCTCCGCTAAGGCTAACTAGCTGAATGCAGGAGACAGTCTGACATTTCTTATATAGCTATGGGGCGGGGCCAGCCGGGGACATCATCCGAGTGACCCGCCCCATGTCACATGCTTGCTGTTCCCGGCTGGCCCCCACAACCACCGGCCAGGGTTGTGGGGAAGAGGCCCTTGTCCTCATCAACATGGGGACAAGGTGCTTTGGGGGGGGAGCCCCCCCTGCCTCAAAGCACCCCCCCATGTTGAGGGCATGTGGCCTGGTATGGTTCAGGAGGGGGGGGGGGCGCTCGCTTGTCCCCCCCCCTTTCCTGACCTGCCGGGCTGCATGCTCGGATAAGGGTCTGGTATGGATATTGAGGGGGACCCACGCTGTTTTTTTTTTAAATTTCAGCGTGGAGTTCCCCCTTAATACCCATACCAGACCTGAAGGGCTTGGTATGGATGAGAGGGGGGACCCACGCTGTTTTTTTTATTATTTATTTAATTCACGGAAATAATTTAAAATTCAGCTGTCAGTGGGAAACCCCGATGACAGCTGAAACATTCCTTCTGTCCCTGCAGAGAGCTCCGCTATTATATTTGACATTAAAAAGTATAGAGACTGCAACATTGTATCCATTTGTATCCATTCCGGATATAGATGTTTTTATTCGGATACAAATAGATACAATGTTGCAACCTTTATACTTTTTAATGTCAAATATAATAGCGCAGCTCTCTGCAGGGACAGAAGTAATTACTTCGCTATTATATTTGCAGGCCGTAGATGGGGCGAAAATCGAACAATTTTTTTGCCATTGGTGGTAACGTCGGCCCATTGAACAACCGATTTTTTTTTTTAAAACGGTCAGTTTTCGCCCCATCTAAGGCCTGCATTTTTCTTTTTCTTATTCTTTTTTTTTATTCTTTTTCTTGCAGGTCATGGCTCATGTGCAGATTATTTATCTGTTAAAAGATCAGCCAATTTGCCGATCATTGCAGCTAAAATCGGCTGATCTGCAAAATCGGCCAATTTTTATCCAAATTTACCAATTAAAAAAAGTTGCAAAATCCCCAAAAATGGCTGACCAATTAACCCACTAACGGGCTGAAAATCAGCCGATTTTTTTTGCGGACGATTTTAGACCCATGTAAAGCAGGCCATAGATGGGTCTAAAATCGGCCGATTTTTCTGCCGAAAAGAAAATCGAAAGATTTTCGGGCCGTTAGTGGGTTAATTGGTCAGCTGTTTTTCGGGATTTTGGCACATTTTTTTTATCAGTAAATTTGGAACAAAAAATTTTCAACTTTACTGGTAAACAAAATATGCTAAAATCCCAAAAAATGGCCGACCAATTATCCCAATAACGGAAGAGGCCCTTGTCCCCATTAACATGGGGACAAGGTGCTTTGGGGGGGAGCCCCCCTTCCCCAAAGCACCCCCCCATGTTGAGGGCAGGTGGCCTGGTATAGTTCAGGAGGGGGGGCGCTCGCTCGCCCCCCCCCCTTTCCTGACCTGCCGGGCTGCATGCTCGGATAAGGGTCTGGTATGGATTTTGGGGGGATCCCCAAGCTGTTTTTTTTTATTTCAGCGTGGAGTTCCCCCTTAATATCCATACCAGATCCGAAGGGCTTGGTATGGATGGGAGGGGGGACCCCACGCTTTTTTTTTTTTTTTTTACATTCAGCTGTCAGTGGGGAACCCCGCTGACAGTTGAAACATTAACACATGGCTGTCGCTCCTACAATCCTGCATGAGTTATGTTATCAACTCATGCAGCATTTTAGTAGCGAAAACCAATGCAGCGCTCATGTTTCAGCTGTCGGCGGAGTTCCCCACTGACAGTTGATGTAAAAGTATTGCAGTGATTTATAAACAGTTCTTTAAATAACTGGCGTGGGGTCCCCCCTCCCATCCATACTAAGCCCTTCGGGTCTCGTATGGATGTTAAGGGGTAACTCCACGCTGAAATTAAATAAAAAACAGCATGGGGTACCCCCCAAAATCCATAACAGATACTTATCTGAGCATGCAGCCTGGCAGGTCAGGAAAGGGGGGGGGACAAGCGAGCGCCTCCCCCCCTCCTGAACCATACCAGGCCACATGCCCATACCAAATTATTCAAACATTTGTAAACAGAACAATGAACTGAAATGGTTTGGCATTTGTACCCCAAATATGACGTTCCCTGAGGCATTGGTAAACCGAGGTACGCCTGTATTAGTATTGCAATCCTTTGTATTGGGATACATAGAACCATCATACATGTGAATTGGCAACATAGCACAACATTTGTGTCACATTGGAGATATCTGGTAGTTACACTGAACTTGCCCAGGGACCTAAGATTGATTCACAGCACAGAAATACAGGCTGGATTAGCAATGTAGCTCCGTGGATTAGTGGTTAGCACTACTGCCTCACAACTCTAGGGTTGTCGGTTTGAATCCCAACCACGGCAAGGAAGTAGTATGATCTCCGTGTGTGGCTGTCTTCAAATAGATGTTCTGGCAACATCTTTGCTTTCTGTCTAAGTGATCCCTAAAATGTGAATTAGAATGAGGCCTTGTCTGTTGAAACACCTTCAAAGCTGCACCTTATGTGAATGTCATACAATGGGGTAAGATAAGAGCCTGGAGCACTAATAGATTTGATAATGATGGTTTACACTCAACCCACTTTTGTGAAGGATTTGGCAAGCAAAGAGCTGACAGAGAGAGAGAAGAGCGAGCCAGTGAGATGAAGAAGAGTGAGCGAGAAAAACATACTGAAGAGTGATAAAGAGAGACATACAGGAGAGAGAAGAGCGAGCCAGTGAGACAAAGAAGAGTGAGCGAGAGAGAAAAGACTTGGTTGGTGAATCCACACATCAAACTTGTCACAAATACTGGTATGGATTTTTCCACCAAATGCAAAGCAGACCGCACGCCTTCAAAGATTTATTTCCTTTGTTAATTCTCCTGCTTCGTTCACACTATATGCAAATGAAAATGACTGTTTAAGTTGCCAATTTTACTGTGTTTTCTAGAGAATTACTAACTAGTTGTGTTTTCAATTGTGTGTAGCATTGCGATTTCTATTTGAGTCTAGATGTTAAATTGCTAATAAATGGCCAAAATCTTCAAATACCTTTGAACTCTCACTGCAACAAATGGCGTACGTTAATACACTCACATTCACATTCATTATATCCAATATCAGGTACGATGTCAATTCACAAATCGCACCTGAAATTGCACACCCTGGATGCGACTTGTCATGCAATTGGCATGGCCAGCAACTTGCCCTTTGCATGGCAAATTGCACACAATGTTACTGGGGGCTAACACCACTGTCACATCTAATCCGATGCGGCAATTGCCCAACTTACAGTGAAGTTGCACGAGTTCACAATCCAATTGGATGTGAACAGAGCCTACAGTGGCCAATAGGGTGCGACTTGGTCTACGATTTGCAAGTCGCCTGTAATGCCAATTGCATGGCAATCGCAAACAATGTTACTGGGGGCTACCCGGTCACATTAAAGCAGATTTCTAAGTGGTGTTATTGACACCACAGTCACATCATGTGACTTGCATAGAAGTTGCATGATTTCAAAGTTAGGGTACATGGTGATTTCAAGTGCAATTTGCAAGACAATCGACATCGATCTCTCAGCAAATTGCATGAAAAGTAGTGTATTCATTACTCTATTATTACTTGCGGCTCCAACCAAGTTTGAACCACAACAATATGAACGCTCCAATAGCGGCACATTGAGTGGGACTTGGCATGTGATTTGCACAACATGCAAGTTGTAAATCGTCTGCAAAGTCGCACCCTATTGTCTGCTATTAGAGTGACCACATGGGTGCGTTTCAAACACTGATTTCTATAGTAGTACATGTACTACTTTAGTGGCAATTTGCATAGAGATCTGTGTCAGATGTCTTGAAAATTGCATTGAAATGGTCAACTTTACTGTAAGTCGCAGGATTTGTAAATCAGCTTTGCCCAGAGTGTAATGTTTGGTGATGTTTGATTTCTGGAGTGTTTTGCCAATTGATGGGAAATTCACCATACTAGTCAAATCGATTTGTCATTTTCAGTATTGCATACAAGATGTGGTCATGTGACTGTCTTAACTCATGCGAGAATCTGGAGGGAATTGTGACCATAGTAGCAATAAAGGTTCCAATTGGGGTTCCCTTTCACATCCCTGCTCAATGTTCTGTTGTATGCTGCACACGTACATTTCACTGTATATATCTTTCTGATTTGTGGGGCCTGTATACCAAGGGTTAATGCAGGTAGGAAGCGGATTCATCAGGTGAAAACACTTTCACTGACCAAACTAAGGTCAGTGGTGGGTGTGGCTTCATTGGGGGTGGGGCCTTGTTTGGCGTGCTCCAAATACAACCTAGCTTATATAAAGACGTGCAGTAGGGAGTGATTTGGCCTGTTACTAGGCCGGGTGGTTTGTGACTAAGTCCTTGCTTGTAGTGGTTTGGGGGAAGAAGAGATTTTGTGGTGAATTGCCCCAGACACCACTCAGGCTGTGTTTGGGGGAAGAAGAGATTTTGTGCTGAATTGCCCCAGACACCACTCAGGCTGTGTTTGGAAGTGGGCTGGAAATGTTTGCATATTTTTGGCCTTGTAAAGTGTTTGTGTGTTATTGCACAATGATTGTGGTTTTTCTCTTTGCATTGAAAGCCTCACACATGTCAATCGTTTTGTTTAAAATCTGCTCTTGTTTTAATTTTGCTTGCTTATTTAGACTCCAATGCATTTTTCTGACAAACCTGCTGACAAATGTATGTGTAGGGGATTTGTAGAGGTGGGAGGGGATTTGTAGAGGTGGGAGGGTTTTTTTTCACATGCTTTGTTTTCTTGATATTTTGATCTGAAGACTTTTTTTTTTTGAATGGATCTTCATACTAAGTGATTGTGTAAGTAAATCTTATGTGCATGAAAATGTTACTTGATTCATCTTCCCCTTTGTTTCCTGCTATAACCTGAGCACACACAGTTCACTAGAAGTATCTTTAGATTGTAAGCTCTTATGACCAGGAGTGTTTTATTTTTGCCACATCAATCCTATTTTTGTGACTCACCAAGATATTGACTGTACCTACTTGTTCCTGCTGACCAAATAAATGACGATATATTTGATCAATAAATATTTGACCGATGTTTTTGTGTTTATTTTATGTTCAATATATGAACAACCTTAATAGTTACTTTTGTATACTTATATAATCTGCTCAAATGTATCTTGTAAGAGCGTGAATATGCAAGTGTGTGTAAACTGGCTTTTTCAAAACCAAAAAAAAAAACCCACTTGCACCACAATATTGTTATGTACTAATGAATGTCACATTCACTGTGCAGCCAGCTACAGGTTTTCTACAATTCGATTTACAGTAATAAAATAGTCCACACTTTGTTGATTTTTGGCCTTTGGCAACAAATATTAGCCAAGGTTAAAAAAAACAAATCAATAAGAAACACACATTTGCGAAAGCTATCATAGCCGCACATAAAAATGCGCGATTGCAAACAAATAAGCACCAAACAGGTGTCCGCATGGAGCATGAACGGCTATCCTGGAAGTCCGTCATCACGTGCGCGCGCACCCGGAAGTGGTTGTGGGGAGTGTAAGTGGATGACAAGTGGTTGGAGGTTTTGTGTTGGTTGAAAATTTTGATAACTTTATTGGCATTTGGACATGGCGAGAGCACAGTTATCAACTGAGGAGATGATCCTTATATGTACAGTAAGTGTGGCCATTGCAAACATGTTTATAACATGTGAGGGACAGGTAATTGCAATTTTGTGGGTGGGGCCTAGCAGAATCTCACTTGGTGCACATGCTACTTATCTGTACATTAGCTCCTGGGTATTGATGGGTCAATGATATTAACCACTTGCCTACTGGGTACTCCTACCCCCTTCCTGTCCTGGCCAATTTTCATCTTTCTGCACTGTTACCCTTTGAATGACAATTGTGCGGTCATGCCACATTGTACCCATCTTAAATTTAGATCAGTTTTTTCAGACAAATAGAGCTTTCTTTGGGTGGTATTGACTTGCTGCTGTGTGTTTTACTTTTTGCTCGATAAACCACAAAATAGCTCATAATGAATAAAAGTCTGTTTATATTATAACATTTGGTAAACTGGTAATTTAGCAACACTGATGTGCGTTGATGAGGCGGCACTGGTGGGTGGCACTGCTGGCCACAGGTGGGCGGAACTGTTGGGTGGCACTGGTGGGCACTGATCATCGGGGCCGACCCCTGCTCTGATAACTGCTGGTTCTCGGCAGTACTTTCCACACATTCTGACAGCGTGATGAAAGTGCAGCCAAGACCCGGCAAATGCATTTCCCGGTGATCAGCGTGTCATTGGACATGGCTGATCACATGGTAAAAAGCCGCTGTGATTGGCCTTTACCACATCACGTGATCAGCTGTGTCCTTGGGACACAGCAATCACAGAGAGCGCGTTCTGCCAGGATGTCATATGACGCCCTCCCAGAGCTGCCTGGATGCAGTGTAGCGTTATTCGGCTATCTGCGGTCGCCCAATAGGTAACCAGCTAGGCCTTCATGGCTAATCTTTGATATCTGGACATGTATACTGCGTATAATGCATTACATTCTACAATGTGTTGGTGTACATGGTATTACAGTGTGCAATGCGTTGCTGGATTCTGCATGACAGTGGACAGCGTATCACAGTGTGCAATGCATAGCTCCAGCCTGCATGACAGTGTACAGTGCATTACAGTCTACAATGTGTGGGTGTACACGGTATCACAGTGTGCAATGCGTAGCTCTATCCTGCATGACAGAGTACAGTGCATTACAGTCTACAATGTGTGGGTGTACACGGTATCACAGTGTGCAATGCGTTGCTCCATCCTGCATGACAGTGTACAGTGCATTACAGTCTACAATGTGTGGGTGTACACGGTATCACAATGTGCAATGCGTTGCTCCATCCTGCATGACAGTGTACAGTGCATTACAGTCTACAATGTGTGGGTGTACACGGTATTACAGTGTATTACAGTGTGCAATGCGTTGTACACTGCAGTGTGCACTAAAGCATTTTACACTCATGCACTGTACACACTAACGCATTTTACACTCATGCACTGTACACACTAACGCATTTTACACTCATGCACTGTACACACTAAAGCATTTTACACTCATGCACTGTACACACTAACGTATTTGACATTTTTAGTGTGCAATGCGTTAGTGTGCAATGCCTTGGACAGTACAATACATGTGCATACCCTGAAAAAGGGTCCTGCACATTTTTGGCCCGGATGAGGTGCAATTTGAGGTGTGCAAAATGTTTGTCTCTAATTGCAACGCACACAAATTGCATGTGATTTGCCCAGGAGTGCGGTGTTAGACCACAATGCATGTATGTGAAGCCAGAATAAAAGGATGTGGATTTTGTCTACTTTTACTTGGCATGTTAACATTATGGAAGTGCATTTTTCTTCTGTTTAACATGCTATAGACATGGAACATGCATTTGGATGGAGTGTTTTTGTATGTGCATTTTGGAAGTATTCTAAACACACATTGACCCTAGGGCCACACCATATCTTATGCAGGCCATAGATGGGTCGAAAATCGGCCGATTTTTCAGCCGAAAATAAAATCGGCCGATTTTCGGATCGGTAGTGGGCTATTTGTTCGGCCGTTTTTTGGTATTTTGGCAGATTTTTTTTTTCGGTAAAGTTTGAAAAAAAACGTCCGAATTTGCCGATCAGCCGATTTTCACGGCAATGATGGGCAAATCGGCCGATTTTTTACTGATAAAAAATCTGCACATGAGCAGTGACCTGCAAGAGGAAGACAAAAAGAAGAAAAAGAAGAAGAGGATGATGATGAAGAGGATGATGATGATGATGATGATGAAGAGGATTATGATGAAGAGGATGATGATGATGAAGAAGATGATGAAGAAGAAGAGGATGATGAAGAAGAAGAAGAAGAAGAAGAGGATGATGATGAAGAAGAAGAGGATGATGATGATGAAGAAGAAGAAGAGGATGATGATGATGAAGAGGATGATGATGAAGAAGATGATGATGATGAAGAAGAAGAGGATGATGGTGAAGAAGAAGAAGATGAGGATGATGAAGAAGAAGAAGAGGATGATGATGATGAAGAAGAAGAAGAGGATGATGATGATGAAGAAGAAGAGGATGATGACGAAGAAGAAGAAGAAGAGGATGATGATGAAGAAGATGAGGAGGATGATGAAGAAGAAGATGAGGAGGATGATGATGATGAAGAAGAAGATGATGATGAAGAGGAAGAAGAGGATGATGATGAAGAAGAAGAAGAAGAGGATGATGAAGATGATGAGGATGATGAAGATGATGAAGAAGAAGAGGATGATGATGAAGAAGAAGAGGATGATGATGAAGAAGAAGAGGATGATGATGAAGAAGAAGAAGAAGAGGAAGAAGAAGGATGAAAAATGAGAGGAATTCTAGTATGGCAAAAAGTGTCCCTGCAGAGAGCTCCGCTATTTCTTTGACAGTTCCTTGACATTTACAGCGGTTGCAACATTGTATCTATTTGTTTCCGAATAAAAACATCTGTATCCGAAATGGATACAAATACATTGTTGCAACCGCTATAAATGTCAAAGAACTGTCAAAGAAATAGCGGAGCTCTCTGCAGGGACACTTTTTGCCGGCTGTAGACGGGATGAAAATCGGCCGATTTTTTTTTTTACCGTTGCTGGTAACATCGGCCACTTGAACAACCGATTTTTCATTTTTTAAAAGAAAAATCAGCTGTTTTTCTCCCCGTCTATGGCCTGCATAAGCATTAGTGTGCCTGGGGGAGGGGGGGACCTTTGGCCTTTCCAAACACAGTAGATGCTCCAAGAATGTTTCCTTGAACTCTTGAAATGGTTAAAAAGGAAAGACACTCTAGATAGCCTGCACTGAGAATTGACTGTCATGATGACGTGTCAATGATTATTTGCTCTCATTTTTCAGGAGTGGTACTGCTTGCGGTTGAAGCTGGTAGAAATCCACCTTCACGTCCTCCACTCACCTTCACTCGTGGCCAGTGGATATTTTGTGGCCGCAGGCAAGAACTGGCATCGAGGACCTGCATAATGACCCTGGCATGCCAGAGGTGGTTTGGAAGCAGCACAGCAATTTGACCATCCCTTTCCTCTATGTTGGTTTTAGGGTGCAGAATTGCTTCTCGTTCGTGAACGGACTGTCGCCGGATATCAGAGTCCCCATATTTTCAAGATATGTTTTAGCCATGTTGGCTTATTTTTATGTTATTTTCCAAGTGTGTCGCACCTAACCGCACAGTAGTGTGGTGCCATGCGTATTTGTGGCTGTGAATGGGGCTGTTTTTAATAGACGTGTGTAGGTGCAACAACGTTTTCATCATGGTACCTGCGCACATCTACATAGGGCATTGCATTTCTTTGCTGTGCTGGAAAATGTGTGTTCTTGCATGCGTTTCTGCACCACCAATGGTGTGAACAAGTCCTAAGGGCTGGTTCACACTATAGAAACAGTCTAGATGTGTTCCTGATGGGTTTTTTTCATGCCCTTTTGGCATGCATGTTTAGTGTGTTTCAGTACATTTTGGATGCGTTTTGGACATGTTTACATTGCATTTTTGTATCTATTTTCTTTGTATTCAATGTAGTTAAGGACATGTGCGTTTTAGTACATTCAAGGACGTTTCAATGTGTTCCAGTACAGTTCTGTGCAGAAACAATGCAGCGTGGTCAACTTTGTTTACAGCACCTGCAATGCATTGAAAATGCAAGCGCTGATGTGAACTATGACATTGACAACCATATAACCTTCTTTCTGTGCGTTTGTGATGCTGAAAAAGCAACTGAAACACATGTAGTGTGAACTGGCCCTAAAGATTATTAGAGGTCAGGGAACGGGACTGACCAGGAATTGTGAATTCAATCAGACTAGTGGTGAGATACAATCAGCAATCATATAATAATGTGAGATCTGAACTGTAGCTGATAGAAAATGAGACACATTCACTTGATCAGTAAATAGATAGTTAAAGAGTGGGGCGGTGATCCATAGATTTGCATATGGGACAGGTGATGATGGGGTGGGGGAGGGGGTCAAGTTGTATAAGGAGACATATTTAAAAGAGAAAAAAGTTACAATGAAATATACACGGCATGAAACTTGCACATTTCCTAATTGGCAGAAGAACAGTACATAGGTAACATTCATCCACTTTCTAGTCATTAGGCAAAATCATAATTGATTGATCAATATTCCTGCCACAACCCAGAAAATTGATCTCCGTTTTTTTGGGATGTTGCCAAGACTGGGATTAGAACCCATGACCCAAGTGCTGTAAGTTCTGAGCTCTAACCACTAAACCACTGTGGGAGACACAGTTTGAGTTATAATGTAGAATAGTTACATTGTTTAAAAATGATAAAGCGAGCGCTGGTCAAATGATATAGACTAGTAAAATGGTCTTACACAAGATAAATATAACCACGAACAGTAGTGCATGAACTCGTGAAAGGTCATCCACCCTTGTGACAGTGTACTACACTATTGAGCACCTTTCTGGCTCCTGTGGCTGAGCTAATTCCTCCCCAGGACCATTTGGGCACCCACCCTGATGGATGGATGGATGGAGCTGGATGACTAACCCATAGCTGCCAGCATACCGCTCCACCCCCAGATGTGTGATGTGTATAACCCATGCACATTAATACTTTTGTTCTGGTGAGTGTAGACCAGTCCCAAGGGTGGTTTACCTTTCACGAGTTCATGCACTACTGTCCGTCACGGAGAGACCACACGTGCCATTCATAGGCACTCTCTGAGTTGGTACTCTCACACCAAGGACATTCCATTATTCAGGAATGATTCTATGAACTTATTTTAGCACCATTTACAATATTACATCATTGTTGCAATTCTTTGCACTTTTTGGTTTTTACATGCATTCATTATTGATCACATGCATTTATAGCGCTGCACTATGACTTTAACATAGAATAGTTACGTGATTAAAGAGAATGAAGATATATAATTATATTAGGAAATTAGAAGTATATAAATTATTTGAGATATAAGTGTGAAAATGTTTAACATTTGAATACAGAATGTATGACATTCATTAGTAAATGCATTAGTTTCCTGATCATTTTGGAGACACAGCAAGAAAAGAAAGAAGAATATAGAAAATTCTAATACAGGTGTACTATTTATTAAATTCTAAGAATTCTCTTGCCATCATAAGAACGCCAATGTTAATAAAGCCCGCGCTTGTGCGCCATCTAGCGAACATATCCGGTATTGCACCTAAAAATGTGCCAGACGGGATACCACATTTAGTGATAGCAAAGTAGTCAGTAGACGCTCGTCAATGAGCTTGCTAGACGCTGGTCAGATGACTGATTGATTGACCAGAGTCTGCCTGAATGGTCAGTCTCTGCTAATACACTCACATCTTAGTGAATCAAGGCCACAGTGCGCTGGTTATGCAGCAAAGTTGAGGCCTTGCATGCTTTTCTGCAACACTGGAAGACAGTAGGGAGCCATTCTGAGCAGATATCATCTGAGGGATCATGTGAATCTGCTAAAGTTAAAGGCATCCTGAAAGACCTGAAACGGATGACGTTTGTGAAACTTTTGTATTTCCTGTTTGGTTTTTCTAGCAAGCTGAACCCTTTGTCAGAGAGTCTTCAGAACAAGGAACTTATGATCTGTCAGGTAAAAAACAAACTAGAACAAGCAGTTAAAACTCTTCAGGATCTTTCTGATGGGAAAGGAAAAAATGAACTTGAATTTCTTAGTAAGTTTACAGAAGATGGAAAACGACATGGACTGCAGCTGACCAACCTTCAGGCTGGTGACAGAATTTCAGTCTATACGCCAATCTGTATTGGCCAAAGCAGAAAGAGATTTCATTTTGAGGCTTTCCTCGTTCTCCTCAGATATTGTACAATCTGTCCATATATTGAACAGCGTGTCTTGGCCACACAAAGCTCACATCCCCAACTTTGGATGGACTGAGTTGCACAGAATTGCAAAACATGTTTTTGATAATCAGTTTGAAGACAAAATTGAGCTGTTAGAAGCAGAGTGGGCTGACCTCAAACTCTCCATTCAAAATGGACTCTTTTATTGAGACTCTGAAAAGACTGAATCAGCAGAAAGATTCAGCAACATACTCCCTCTGTTCAATTTCTGTGCCGTACTTCCCCAACAACCGCCTCATGTGAACGTGGCTATAGCTACCAAATCAGAATAAAGACGGTCTATCGTTCATCACTGACACGGGAGACTTTGGATGATCTTCTGATGATTGCTGTTAATGGACCACCACTAAAAGATTACAATCCACACACAGCCATTGGAGTGGTATTTTGTATCAGAAAGGGGACGTTACACAAGTCTTGGTCCTGCTGTACAATGAAAACCATAGCAAATCTTGATGTGAAACTGGCTTCCTACTGCTTTTTGGCATCCAAAAAATCATTTTTTGGTGTGTTTTTTCTTCATGAAATAGAATGCAATCCACACACAGCCATTGAAGTGGTATTTTGCATCAGAAAAAGGGTATTACACAAGTCTTGGTCCTGCTGTACAACACAAACCATGGCTGCTCTATGTTACAATGGTTACTATTGTTATGCCATGTTTTTTGGCATCTAAATAAGCTCTTCTTTGTTTATTCTTAATGCACTACTTCTCTAAGCTCTCTTTTAATAAGATGCTGGAGATATAAAATGCAAAATGTTTACTATTGTTATTTATGTTTTTTGGCCATCAAAAGAGGCACTTTTTTCTTTTTTCTTAATGCCGCACTTCTCTAAGGTCTCTGCTGGAGATAACAAATACAACATGTTTACAGTAATTATTATTCCATGTTTTTTGGCATCAAAATAAGCACTTTTTCTTATGCTATACTTCTGTAAACTAAACTTACATCCTTTAAAAGAGACTTTACTGCAGTTACTAAAGATGCAGGAGATAAACAAAAGAAATACAAAATGTTCACTCCAGGTTTAAAGCTGTAAAACTTGATATTTTGATTGCACCCAATTGCTATTAAACTATTGCTGTGATGTTTAAATTGACATAATAAAGTTATAATTGCAGTTTTTTTATATTTTGGACTCTTTATTCTAAAGAAAAATGTAATTTCATAAGCTTTAAGGGGGTGTGATTGGGGGCAGGGCTAGGGACAGGGTTGGGGGATGGGCTGGGGGTGGGGTTGGAGGTGGACCTGGGCAAGGTTGGGTGGGGCAACTGGTGGAGAGTAAGGATTGTGCCTGGCTAGTAGGTCTAGACTCAAAATGGTTTATCCGGATATATACAGTATATATATGACAAGGTAGACTACTTCATGTAACATTACATCTTCATCTCAGATTGTAAGCGGATTGGATTGGCCTGTGTATGGGATTCCAGATCAAGTCATGACAAGGTACACGTTGAGCGTTGAATATCTGGGTGTAGAGAGATCACGGGGGGATTTGTATATCTGTTGTCACATGTTGCTGAGTTACTGATTTCTTACACGACATTTCCAGACAGTTGGATGTAATTCATTAATATTTGGAAGTAATTGCTGGCTTGTATTTCTCCCCATTATTGTGGATTAGATCATTGTACTGTTATCTTGTATTGTTTATTATTTATCATCACCTATTAGATTTCATCCCCATTTTGTACTGATTTATATTATTAATAAATATATATTTTTGCACATTATTGCGTTTTATTTTGTCTTCCAATTATCACAAATACAGAACTGGGATGTCGGTTACTTTGTGAGAATTAGTAGGGAATCTCCTTCATTCCAGATCCCGCCTGTTTCCATGAATTCTATACGGATTATTTCCTCACAGATAAAGTTCTGACAATTTGTACCGTTCTGGTGTTTTTGGTCCTCAGAAATGAGATCTGCCGTCATCAGACATGATGGATTTTCAGACATCTATCCCATAGTTTGTAGACTCTATAACTCTCCTACACACTGAATCATAGACACTGATTGGGGTTATTGTACCCAAGAAATGGCGCAGAATACACCTTTGTCTACATTTATAAGGAAAGATGATTTATTTGTAAAAACAAGAAACAAGCAGAAATGGTAAAAAGTGGTGTTTAAATACCACCAAAATAAATATCTATTTGTGTGAAAAAAAATTACAAAATTATAATTTGGGTACAATGTTGCATGACTGTGTAATTGTCATTCAAAGTGTGAGAGCGCTGATAGTTACCAGTCGGCCTGGGCAGGAAGGGGGGGGGGGGGGGAGTGTCCGGTATACAGGAGGTAGAAATATTTATTTAAACAGACCTCCAAGTGTTTGTAAAATCTCCCACCACAAAATGTACTCAGCCAATCACAGGGCAGGACTCCATTTTTACTCTTCTCCTGCCATCAAAGGCCAACCCAGTCCCACACTTCATCCATGTCTTTGGGGACCTCTGATCTCCTTATCAACTGTTCCTTCCATGATGAAGATCAGCCATGGAGTATATCTGAGGTGTATATCAGGGTGTGCTTCTTCCCCACATGACAGCTGGGATGTCCAGCAACATTCATCTAGAAGACATTTCCCGCACTCAAGGCACTAATACACCTCCAGGGTTGTGTGGGACCCCTGATGTACAGGAAGACAGGACTTCAGTGAGGAACATTTCCCTCACTCAGGACAGGAAAGTGGCTTCTCCCTGTGTGAGATCGCTGATGTCTGGAAAGATGCGAATTCCGTGAAAAACATTTCCCACACTCAGGACATGAATATGGCTTCTCCCCTGTGTGAGTTCTTTGATGTCTGTAAAGTCTGGCCTTCTCTGAAAAACATTTCCCACACTCAGGACAGGAATATGGCTTCTCCCCCGTGTGAGATCTCTGATGTCTGTAAAGGCTGGACTTCTGTGAAAAACATTTCCCGCACTCAGAACAGGTATATGGCTTCTCTCCTTTGTGAGATCTCTGATGTGTGTAAAGATGGAACTTCCGTGAAAAACATTTCCCACACTCAGGACAGGAATATGGCTTCTCTCCTGTGTGAGATCTCTGATGTATGGAAAGATTGGACTTATCAGAAAAAGATTTCCCGCACTCAAGACAGGAATACGGCTTCTCCCCCGTGTGAGATCTCTGATGTATGGAAAGATGAGACTTGCATGAAAAACATTTCTCGCACTCAGGACAGGAAAACAGCTTCTTCCCTGTGTGAGATATTTTATGTACATTAAGATGGGATTTGTAACAGAAACATTTCCCGCACTCAGTACAGGAGAAGCTCTTCCCTATTGGAAGGCCGGCCCGGTCCCGCACAGTCTGAGGTTCTGATGGTCCATCTACACTGGGTGGTGTCGGATGGACATTGGATGGAGCCGGGTTTTCTCCTGGACTATACTGTGTGATGTCCTCATCTTCTACTTTCCAGTCTGGAGACAAAGTGAGACAATCCTCGGAGGTTTTCCTCATCTCCCGGCCATGGACTAAAATACAAAGACAAAGAGGATTACTAGACAGGAGCTGGTTGGTTCCCCCAAACCAGGACTCCGCCCACATCAGGCAGCTTGGTCTCTGAGGAGCTTACAATTCCACCCTCAAGGGAACTAGGAAATGGCTCCTCTGATCTCCTACCAGGTCATTTCTTTATTCATGGACCTTAGTCAGAGAGTGAGGAAACAACCAGAACTGTCTTTTATAGGAGGGACAGTGATGAGGGGATTATAGGACGAGGGTCCCCACCCCCTCTATCACTCATCGCCATCTTCCCAACACAAGAAGTACTGCACTTCCTGATTTAGTCCATGATTTAGTCATGAAGAACAGCGGGGCTGAGCCCCACCAGAGGTCAGAGAGTGAGGATGGGGGGAGAACAACCAAGATGAAGACTGGACTGATCCTGAAGACCACCATCATTGGGGTATTGACTCCTCCCTCATTTTCACTTTCTGTTTAAGGGTCCAAAGTTGGAGGATGTTATCACATTATTATCACCATGTAAAAGTCTGTGCTCCAATCACATCTTTCGATATGTCCAGCTGGGAGGAAATGAGGGGGAACAGAAGTAAGGCCGATGTTATGTACAACTTATATAGGATGCCTAAGGTTTGAACTATATAATATCAGAATGATGCAACATACAAGAGTATATAGTGCAGGGGACAGGAGGATGTAATGTACAACATAGAGTATATAGTGCAGGGGTCAGGACTATGTAATGTACAACATAGAGTATATAGTGCAGGGGTCAGGACTATGTAAAGTACAACATAGAGTATATAGTGCAGGGGTCAGGACTATGTAAAGTACAACATAGAGTATATAGTGCAGGGGTCAGGAGTATGTAATGTACAACATAGAGTATATAGTGCAGGGGTCAGGACTATGTAATGTACAACATAGAGTATATAGTGCAGGGGTCAGGAGTATGTAATGTACAACATAGAGTATATAATGCAGGGGACAGGAGTATGTAATGTACAACATAGAGTATATAGTGCAGGGGTCAGGAGTATGTAATGTACAACATAGAGTATATAGTGCAGGGGTCAGGAGTATGTAATGTACAATATAAATTATATAGTGTAAGAGTCAAAAAGTTAGGAGTGTATTATCCTGTGCCTCTAATTAATGAATAGTGCAGACATATACCATACAATGTGATAAGTTATATACTATTAAAACTAGTTAAAATATGTAAATATTAAACATTATTTGTGGCGTCTATGGAAGTCACAATTAGACACCGCTATATACAGAGACAGACAATCTAACTGGGTGGGGTAAGTGGTACAAAAGGTAATAAGTCTGGGGGATGAGCTGATGGAAGAATTAAAAGTTTAGTTGTTAGTTGGAGGTGTGATAGACTTCCCTGAAGAGATGAGTCTACCTATGATATATTACAGACTAAATCCACCTGGAGACCTGATACAAGGTACATACGTAGTCTTAGGGGTCACTGAGGAAGTCCATGTGTGGACATTTCTACCTATGATACACTATATTGCCCCAAGTATTGGGCGGCCTGCCATTCCACACACATGACCTTTAATGGCCCCCCAGTCTTAGTCCGTAGGGTTCAATATTGAGAGTTGGCCCCGCCCTTTCCACGCACATGACCTTTAATGTCCTCCCAGTCTTAGTCCGTAGGGTTCAATATTGAGAGTTGGCCCCGCCCTTTCCACGCACATGACCTTTAATGTCCTCCCAGTCTTAGTCCGTAGGGTTCAATATTGAGTTGGCCCCGCCCTTTGCAGCTATAACAGCTTCTACTCTTCTGAGAAGGCCGTCCACAAGGTTTAGGAGGGTGTCTATGGGAAGGTTGGACCATTCTTCCAGAAGCACATTTGTCAGGTCAGGCACTGATGTCGGGGGAGGAGGCCTGGCTCACAGTCTCCACTCTAATTCATCCCAAAGATGTTCTATGGGGTTGAGGTCAGGACTCTGTCGAGGCCAGTCAAGTTCCTCCACCCCAAACCGGCTCCTCCATGTCTTTATGGACCTTGCTTCATGCACTGGTGTGCAGTCATGTTTGAACAGGAAGGAGCCATCCCCAAACTCTTCTCACAAAGTTGGGGGCATGAAATTGTCCAAAATGTTGCCTTAAAAGTTCCCTTCACTGGCACTAGGGGGCCAAGCCCAACCCCTAAAAAACAACTCCACACCATAATCCCCCTCCAACAAATTTTACACTTGGCCCAATGCAGTCAGGCAAGTACCCTTCTCGTGGCAACCACCAAACCCAGACACATCCATTGGTTTGCCAGACACAGAAGCGTGGTTGGTCCCTCCAGAGAACACATCTCCACTGCTCTAGAGTCCAGTGGCGGCATGCTTTACACCACGGAATCTGATACTTTCCATTGCACTTGGTGATGGAAGGTTTGGATGCAGCTGCTCAGCCATGGAAACCCATTCCATGAAGCTCTCTACACACTGTTGTTGGGCTCATGTGAAGGCCACACCAAGTTTGGAGGTCTTTAGCTATTGACTCTGCAGACAGTCGGAGACTTCTGCGCACTGTGTGCTTAAGACCATGCTCTGTCATGTGACGTGGCCTACCACTTGGTGGCTGAATTGCTGTTCCCAGTTGCTTCCACTTTGTTATAACAGTTGAGAGTGGAATATTAAGTAGCCAGGCAATGTCACGGATGGACTTATTGCACAGGTGACCACCTATCACGGGACCACGCTTGGAGTCACTGAGCTCCTGAGAGCGACCCATTCTTTCACCAATGTTTGTAGAAGCAGTCTGCATGCCTAGGGGCTTGATTGTATACACCTGTGACCATGGAGGGGATTGGAACACCTGAATCACATGATTGGGAGGGGATTGGAACACCTGAATCACATGATTGGGAGGGCGGGGAAAATACTTTTGGCAATATACTGTAGTATATTTGCATGAAATTTGCACTTTTAGTACTTATTGATAAAGATGTAGGTGCAGCATTTTTTCTTTAGTATATTTATAGTGTAAGGGTCAGGACTCATAATATTGTATTCAGTAATCAGTGGAAGATTAAATGTTTACTGTAGACAAGTTGCAGAGATCCCACACCGCTGCCTCCCATCTCCTGAGACTGCACTCAGTGACTTGGGTCTGAGACACTACAGACATATCCCTCCACCCGGCACAGCCAGGAAATAAAAGAGTAAGAAACCCTGGGAGAATTGCTCTGGCAGAGATCCTGTCAGCCCCAGGATAAGGGGTAGAAGACCCAATACACATGTCTCAGGTCAATCAACACCTATTGTGAACACCAACATTTTGCCTCCAGCTGATCCCCAGAACCTCCATAAATCCAGTCTAGATACATAAATTGTGTCTGCAGCACAGAGAAGGAAGATTATCCGAGAGAAATCCAGGAATACAGGACGGGGAACACAGCTCAGGAAAGTGACCAGGGGATTACAGGCTGATATCACCCAGTCCCCGCCCTACTCTGGACCAATCAGTGAGCAGTATGGGTGGAGGAATGGATTTAGTGTTCATGACCCACCTGTGCTGATCTCTGTAGGAGTGTCCTCCTCTATAAATGTCCCCGTTATTCCATCCTCCTCCATAGACTGCTGATCATCCCTCACATACGCCTCTTCTTCTTCTGCTTTCACCTCAAATTCTATATCGATTGGATCTCCACTCTAAATCAAGGAAATGAGAGAAAATATCATCTGTAAAATATAAGGTCACATATAATATCCACACATGACCTCTATGAGTTGGTAACAATGCAGATAATGTACAAATCCTAATGATACTATCAGTGATTGTTCCTCATCTACCTGATGATGGTGAGGGATGGTGTGACCTTCCTGTGTGGAATCCTGGGAATACAGAGGACAGGGACATCTCTCTGGTGGGTTCCCATGACTGGATCCATCTGTAGGAAACACACACACTGACTGAATCCATTGTTTGTGTATAAAGGTAAAAATATGCGAGTGTACTAGAGAGAAGGGGAGCAGCTATGCACAACGGTAACCAAGATAAAACAGTTCAGTAGTGGTGCAGCGCTAGATAATAAGAAGAATATACTCATAAAAACCAACTAGTCAAAAGGCATCCCCTCTGAAGTTGAAAAGCCTAAGAAGGAGCTAGGTACGCCGTGACGTCATGCCACCGGAGCCTCGTGGCGCTCCGGTGGCCATCTTTGATTGTGAACGGTTAGTCCTGACATCTCATCTCATTTTATGATATTTCTAATGCATCGGTTTTTACTTTCATCCCTTAATGAATAAATTAATCTATACTTACCATACTACACTATCCCAGTACACAGAGAGGGAATCTCCTGCATATCCAGGAAGCAGCACCCACTCAACGCTTAATGGGATCATCACTAAAGCCCCAGGATCTTTTGACACACTACTTACCCTTCAGAGGTTAGTTACCCCCTCACCTGGCCTATCCTGAGGACATCTGGATATATGTTTACATGCACATTTAAATTGCGCATCTGATGAGTGCGCAATTTTTCCACAACTATTTGCACAAGCACCGCCTTACCAGGGAAGCAGGCACTCTAAGAGCGCTGCAGTCACCTTTGAACTTTTTATCATTTATTGTTCATTTATGAACTTTACCTAGTACCCTCTTGACTAGTTGGTTTTTTATGAGTATATTGTTTCTGTGTGTTTATCAGATGATGGGGGATCTAGGTGGATCCTCCGTACTGCTCTCTCCTTTACAATAAAGTCTCCTCTTACCCGGTGATGTGAGGGGCGGCTGATTGTCCATCATGACGTCCTTGTAGAGATCCTTGTGTCCTTCTAAATACTCCCACTCCTCCATGGAGAAATAGACAGTGACACCCTGACACCTTATAGGAACCTGACACACACAATGATACAGTCACCATCCAGACACATCCCTTGTCTGTTACTGGAGAATGTCCCAGAATTCCCGGCACCGCTCACCTCTCCTGTCAGCAGCTCCATCATCTTCTTGGTGACTTCTAGAATCTTCTGCATGTTGTGTCTCTCAGGGTTTAGGGAGTCACATGGAGGCACTGTGATGGTCATATGATCACCTGACTTCAGAAGAGGAAATCTCTGTATTGAGGAACCAATAGGAATATCATGTTAGACTCCCAGAATCCTCCTCACCTCTCCGGTCAGGTCTGTGTTTTATTAATAGAGATAAGAGTGATGTCATGTGACCTCCCAGAATCCTCCTCACCTCTCCGGTCAGGTCTGTGTTTTATTAATAGAGATAAGAGTGATGTCATGTGACCTCCCAGAATCCTCCTCACCTCTCTGGTCAGGTCTGTGTTTTATTAATAGAGATAAGAGTGATGTCATGTGACCTCCCAGAATCCTCCTCACCTCTCCGGTCAGGTCTGTGTTTTATTAATAGAGATAAGAGTGATGTCATGTGACCTCCCAGAATCCTCCTCACCTCTCCGGTCAGCAGGTAGATGATCTCCAGGGTGAGGTTTAGTATCTTCTCAGTCATGTGACTTCGGTCCTCCTCCATCCTCATTGGTGGGGTCATGTGGTTTTCTCTGTAGATGGATAGCGGTGAATTATCTGGACTGTATTGGTTGTATAATATCAGGATGGGGATATAAGGGGGTAATAGACGGGCTGCTCTCAGTGGGAGATGGAACATGTAGATCGGCTTACTTCGTGTTTGTTGTGTTTCCTGCAAGCCTGTAGAAGCCCCCATAATATTTTTTAAACCACTTGCCTACCGGGCACTTTCACCCCCCTTCCTGCCCAGGCCAGTTTTCAGTACTGTCGCACTTTGAATGACAATTGCGCGGTCATGCAACACTGTACCCATATAAAATTTGTCATTTTTTGAGACAGATAGAGCTTTCTTTTGGTGGTATTTAATCACCTCTTTTTTTTTTTTATTTTTTGCTAAACAAATCAAAAACAACTGAAAATGTTGAAAAAATAAGTTTTTTTCTCAGCTTCTGCTATAAAATTTTGTAAATAAGTAATTTTTCTCCTTCACTGATGTGCGCTAATGAGGCTGCAATGATGGGCACTGATAGGTGGCACTGTTGGGCATTGACAGGCATCACTGGTGCGCACTGAAAGGCAGCATTAATATATGTCACTGATAGGCGGCACTGACTTGGACTGTTAGGTGGCATTGATGGGCACTGATAGGTGGCACTGACAGGCGGCACTAATAGTTGGCACTGAAAGGCAGCTCAGATTGGCACTGATATGTGGCATTGATGGGCACTGGTAGGTACTGATATGTGGCAGTGATGGCCACTGACAGGTGGCATTGGTGGGGCTACACTGATCATCAGTGCCCTGATGATCAGTGTAGATGTCCCCTCTGAGGATTGCCGATTACCAACTCTCCTCTCCTCACAAGCAGTCTATGTGACCAGCATTTCCTTATTTACATGCAATCATCTGTGATTGGACACAGCTGATCACATGACAGAGTCATCGGCTCTTTCCACTGATCGATGATTCACTGTGTCCCAGCACTGCGGTTAGAGTGGAAGGACATCATATGACATCCTCCCAGAATGAGAGAACCTCCACCTGTCCGTCATTTCCTGATATGGAGGGCGGGAGGTAGTTAATAGAAGAGAAAAGGCTCATCTCTTGTCATTTGACTGGAGACAGATATGTTTGTATGAAGCTCCAACAGGATAAATACAGAGTCAGAAGCTGCAGACATCACAGGGGTCCCTATACCCGGTGGGGGGTCTGAGAGCAGCCATGATGTCAGCACATTGGAGCTGGTGATAGTGAAAGGTATTGAGGAGCCAAATGTACCCGGTTCAGTCTAGTCTGTAAATAGAGCGATCTGGGATTCTTTTATCCATACTGGACCCTTGTCCAAGGTGAGGAAAAAAAAAAAAACAAGATTGTGTGGGGTCGTCCCTAAAATCCATAGCAGACCCTTATCCTGGATGGGAGTCTGGTATAGATATAAATGGGGAAAGCCCACACAATAAGGAAGGCTGGGGGTCCTCCCCAGATCATGCACCCCCTCCCCTAAACCATTCCAGCCATGTGCCCTCAACATGGGGAGTATATCTTGCAAATGACCTCTTCCCCACAACCCTGACCCAGGGGGGTCTCTTGGTGGTGTACTTATTGGAATCTGGAATCCCCCTTCAAATTAGAGGGCTCTCAGCTACCTCCCCCACATGAACGCGCAAGGGTACGTATACACGTATACCCCGGGTTACTCATTCAGAAAGAAATATTGTAAATAGTAAAAAAAAAAAAAAAAAAAGAAGGACGTTATCCACACCACATGACCTTTATTAATAAAAAAAAAAAAAGATTTCCCCAATGTAAAATGTCACGGATAAGGCATGCCCATGGTGACTAACCAAAGCGTGGTCCATGACTGGGGTAAAGAGGGAGTGAGGGGGACTTACTTTGAGCATATAAGACTGATGGTGATACACTTTCACAGCCCGCACTGCCTCTGGCCACCACTAGAGGGAGTATCCTCTCCAAACTAGCTGGCTGATCACACACAGACAGATATGAATCTTACATACAATCTGGTGCACTCTAAGGGTGGGGGAGCAGTCTAACAATTAGCACACTCCTCTAGGATTCCTCCAGCTATCCTACAAGATAGAACCCCGGTGTTAATCACTGTTCCTACTGTATACACACCCCCACACCAGACAACTGTCAGGGCTCCGGGAATGACCAGAGGTGTGTGGACCAACACAGGGGAACACAGACTTCAGGTATAGCGTGTAAACAAGATAATTTATTAAGGACAACACAAACATAAACGCAGTGCAACAAACCAAACCCAAAACTAACACAAATACATACAACAAGGTGAAACAAACCCAAACCTAAACTGATATATATATGTATATATATATATGAAGAACGTAGTCAGGCGGGCCGGGTCGGTAGCTAACGGGCAAACAGGGTACCAGGAGCGAGCGGAAGAGTGGTCAGGAATAGCCGAGGTCAGGACAGGCGGAGTTCGTTCAGAGTCAGGTTCAGAGTCAGGATCAAAGCAGGATCAGGCAGGAAGCAGACAGGATGCAGGTACAGGGGCTCATGGGAAACATACACCATGGCACTGATCACAGGCCTGGTCCTGCTTAAATACACCTCCTGCAATCAGCCTCAGGTGATGGCCTGATTGCAGGAGTGAGATTCTGGCTGCTGGGAGCACCCGCTGGCCAGCCTTGGTACTGCAGCCCACAAGGCAGGTGAGTCCCATCACCATTGGCGAGTCCATTCCTGACAACAACACACAGTAGCTTGCCATGACCCAACAGTTTGTCCACAGACTGGTCTGCTGGGCCACCACACACACACACACATACACACACACACAGATCTCTGTCTGGCAGATCTGCTACTTTACAATCTGCATTCAATCTGCCAACACACACAGTACAATTGCATACAGATTGGCAATGAACTTAGACCAAGCACATAGACACTACAATACAGATATGAGCCCAAGCTTAGTACACAGAAGTCACTTATTAACTGTATGACTTAATATCCTGAAAATGGGCAGGGCATAAAATATGTACAAAGAAAAAAAGAGTTACCAAGAATACAAAAATACACACAATTGGCTATTCACTATAAACTAAAAGAGAATAAAAACAGAAATAAAACTTTTGCCAAGATTTATCCTGAGACTGGAGCAAGTCAATGAAAGTCCGCGATTCGCCAGCCAAATAGAACCGGCTCCGTACGAATCACACTGTCTGTATCTCAGGGTACTCAATTTATTGAAAAAACGGATGGTGGGTGGGACTTTAACCCTTGCCCAATCAACCCTCAGGAGTGTTCCTGTACCAGCCCACAGGACGTTCTGTGTTTTGAAGTGCCCAATCTTGAATGGACCAGGAACAGTTCGGATCACTGAGTCAGGGATAGAATTTCCAACACCAGCGCATCAGTCCAATTGCGACAGTACCAATCACTGTTCAGCTCAATCAGGCACCATATAACCATTTTTTTGTGTTTCTCTGGGATTCTACAGAGGCTACAAATACAGGTTTACATGTAGATGGAGCCTACAGTGTGTCCAATCAGAAGGAAGTATTTCCATTTCTGTGCGACTAATATTTTAGCTTTTATGAGAGATGAAACAGATTCCTCTTATCTGTGGATGTAAATCAAAGCTGGCAGACATTTCAGAACCGTCTCCTGGTCCACTGCTGTTTCTAGCCAAAATGGCTAGAGCTCTTCTTTTAGAATTCAAGGTGAGAACTGCTTGTCTACTTAGATAGCAAAGCTCCATTGGCATCCAGGTGACACCGCTAGCCTAGAAGCTACTCTGTCCTTCCAGATGCTGATTGGTGAATATATAGTTATGTTCAAAATAATAGCCGTGTGTTGAAAAAAGTGGATAAAGCTGAAAATCCTTCTAATAGCTTTTATTTCCATCCACACAAATGCATTGGGAACACGACACATTCTATTCCAAATCACAACATGAAGAAAAATACATCAAATTTGTGTTGTTCCTCTAAAAAAAATTAAGAAAAGTGAATATTAGACGGTTCAAAAAAAAAAAAAAAAAAAAAAAAAAAAATTGCAGTGTTTGTATTCTTCTTTCCAAACTCCAACATTCACTATATAAACTGAGAAATGTTTGAAGATTTTGCTTTCCTTTGAATGACTTCATGAATATTTGGTTGTAGTCGCACTGTTTCTGAGAACTGCTGTACATCTGTGTTGCATGGAGTCCCCCAACTTCTGGCCCCTGTGATCAGGTATTCCAGCCCAGGATGATTGGACCACATTCCACAGTTCTTCTCTATTTCTTGGTTTTGCCTCAGAAACGGCATTTTTGATGTCACCCCACAAGTTTTCTATTGGATGAAGATCCGGGGATTGGGCTGGCCACTCCATAACGTCCATCTTGTTGGTCTGGAACCAAGATGTTGCACGTTTACTGGTGTGTTTGGGGTCGTTGTCTTGTTGGAACACCCATTTCAAGGGCATTTCCTCTTCAGCATAAGGCAGCATGTTGCTACAATAAAGTGCTATAAGTTTTATGACACATCCCTGGTCTGTTTATGAGGTCTGTGGGAAGTGGCTGGAAAGGCTGAAGGAATACCAAAAAGGTGGAAGGAAATACTTAGACCCTTGATACCACTCTGAGGGTAACTATGAACTTCCTTTGGTGGTATGCAGTGGATTGACTCCTGAGGCTGAGGGATATTTTCTCTTTCACGGTTATGGTGGCACATTTATGTCTATGTGCATGATACACGTGTGGCACGGTTGTTTAGATACCCCTTCTCTTTGAGGATATCACACATGTTGAGCTCTTTTTTCTTGAGGTATATGAAGATCTGGTTTTGAAGTATATCACAAAGAATTTTGGAAGATATGAAGAATTAAGATATCACAGATAAAGATTTTGGAATAATTTGGGACTTTATTTGGACTTTTTTTGTTGTTTGTTTGAGTTTTATTTATAGATTTTTTTGGGATAGGTTTTGTTCTTGTTTTTGTTTTGTATTTCTTTGGGGTTTGGAATTTTATTTACACACTACACTATATCTGATTAGAGGGTAATCAAGTTTACTATATTTTTGTTGTTATTTGTACTTCAGGGGAAGGATTGTGTCAGTAACTTGGTGGGGATTCTATTCTGGGAAAGGATAGTGCTATCTCTTTGAATACATAAGGCAGCATGACCTCTTCCAGTATTCTGATGTATTCAAACTGATCCATGATCCCTGGTATGCGATAAATAGGCCCAACACCGTAGTATGAGAAACATCCCCATATCATGATGCTTGCACCACCATGCTTCACGGTCTTCACAGTGTACTGTGGCTTGAATTCAGTGTTTGGGGTCGTCTGACAAACTGTCTCTGGTCACTAGACCCAAAAAGAACAATCTTACTTTCATCAGTCCACAAAATGTTGCGCCATTTCTCTTTAGGCCAGTCAATGTGCTCTTTGGCAGATTGTAACCTCTTCAGCACACGTCTTTTTCCCAACAGTGGGACTTTGCGGGGACTTCTTGCAGATAGCTTGGCTTCACATTGGCGTCTTCTAATTGTAACAGTCCTCACAGGGAACGTCACACCTTCTTTCATCTTCCTGGAGCTGATTGTTGGCTGAGTCCTCACAGGGAACGTCACACCTTCTTTCATCTTCCTGGAGCTGATTGTTGGCTGAGTCCGCCCCTTTTTGGCTCTTCTTCTATCCATTCCAATGGTAGTTTTTCGCTTTCTTCCACGTCTTTCAGGTTTTGGTTGCCATTTTAAAGCATTTGCGATCATTTTAGCTGAGCAGCTGATCATTTTCTGCACTTCTTTATATGTTTTCCCCTCTCCAATCAACTTTTTAATCAAGGTACGCTGTTCTTCTGAACAATGTCTGGAACCACCCATTTTCCTCAGAATTTCAGAGAGAAATGCACTGTAACCAGCATGTCCAACATTTGCTGCCTTCCTTCCTTAAATAAGGGCAATAATTGCCACCTGTTTATCAAAGAATGAATGACCTCACTAATAGAACTCCACACTGTGATTATTTTGAACACGCCCCTTTCAATGAGTGATTCAATGACACAGAATCAGCAGCATGCATGTCATGACTGTCGGGTCTGTTGGATTTCTATTACTCTACTACACCTGCTAGGAAATTATTTGCCATGTAGAAATATCATTTCCACCAAAAACAGGGATTGATCCGGTTAGTGATGTCTGACTGCTATTATTTTGAACATAACTGTATATCTGTGACTGAATACTGAACACTGATCTGTAATAACATGGAATGAGACAAGATTGACAATTACATATTTCTACTGATCACCTCACCTACTGTTACAATGATTCTGCTCTTACATTTACGTTACAGTAAATCCCTCGTCAATCATCCAACAATGCAGATATACATTATTAACCAGTTGCCTTCCGGCCAATAGCACAAAGGCAGCCTGGTGAGCAGCTCATCCCTCTGGGTGGACGCCATATGGCATCCTTTCAGACATGCGCAGTTTGCCTGGCCACAAAGCCGTGCAGCGTGATCTGTCATCAGCCATGTACCTCAGACATGGCTGATGACAGATCTGTGTACCGGACCCGTTGCCAGTACCATGTGACCTGCTGTGACCAATCACAGCAGGTCACATGACAGTTTTATACAATGGATGGCTTCCTTTCATACCATCCATTGTAAACAAGTGTGTCTAGCTGTGAATGGTCACAGCGATCACATGCACAAACTGGGCCAATCACAGCCCAACTGTGTCATGTGATTAGCTGTGGCCAAATCACAGTTAAGCATAAAAAAAACCTGAATGAATCAATTTTATTGAGGTAAATGCTTGCGTATAGCAAAAGAAGTTCTTTGCTATAAGAAAATTGTGTAAAAAAAAAAAAATATTGACCACTTCCCCAAAGTAGTACAATATTACTATGGTAACATTATACTAGTTTGCTCATAGTGAAATATGAAAAAAACATCTTAAAAATCTTAAAAATAGAGAAAAAAATTTAATAAAAATTTTTTTCATACGGTTACCAGTCAGTATCCCTGATCACCGCCATGCCAGTTATATGATGACACTGTACTGCACTGGTGACAATATGTAAAAAAAATATAGTGAAAATCATTTTTTTATTCCTTCATTTCCGAAAATTATGACAAAAAAATTACAACTTCAAAAAACTTGCCATGCCACTTATGAAATACGTTGGGACTGTCTACTTTGAAAAAAGGGGTAATTTGGGGGATGTCTGTACCGTCCAGACATTTGGGGGGATGTCTGTACCGTCCAGACATTTGGGGGGATGTCTGTACCGTCCAGACATTTGGGGGGATGTCTGTACCGTCCAGACATTTGGGGGGATGTCTGTACCGTCCAGACATTTGGGGGGATATCTGTACCGTCCAGACATTTGGGGGATATCTGTACCGTCCAGACATTTGGGGGATATCTGTACCGTCCTGACATTTGGGGGGATATCTGTACCGTCCTGACATTTGGGGGGATATCTGTACCGTCCTGACATTTGGGGGGATATCTGTACCGTCCTGACATTTGGGGGGATATCTGTACCGTCCTGACATTTGGGGGGATATCTGTCCCGTCCTGACATTTGGGGGGATATCTGTCCCGTCCTGACATTTGGGGGGATATCTGTCCCGTCCTGACATTTGGGGGGATATCTGTCCCGTCCTGACATTTGGGGGGATATCTGTACCGTCCTGACATTTGGGGGGATATCTGTACCGTCCTGACATTTGGGGGGATATCTGTCCCGTCCTGACATTTGGGGGGATATCTGTCCCGTCCTGACATTTGGGGGGATATCTGTCCCGTCCTGACATTTGGGGGGATATCTGTCCCGTCCTGACATTTGGGGGATATCTGTACCGTCCTGACATTTGGGGGATATCTGTACTGTTCTCACATTCTTGGATCTCAAGAAATTAGATTGGCTGTCAGTACTTCATGATTGATCAATATTCATATATATACCATAGTTTGTGAACTCTCTAACTTCATTACAGACTAAATAATACATCCTAATTTGGGTTATTTTCACCAAAGACATGGAGCAGAATACATCTCGGCCTAAATTTATGAAGAACAATTATTTATTTGCAAAACTTTTATAACAGAAACAAAGAAAAACGTGTTTTTTTTCAAAATGTTTGGTCTTTTGTTAATTTAGCAAAAAATAAAAACCCCAGCAGTGATTAAATACCACCAAAAGAAAGCTCTAGCTGTGTGAAGAAAACGATAAAATTTTAGATTGTGTACAATGTTGTATGACCGCGCAATTGTCATTCAAAGTGTGAGAGCGCTGAAACCCAAAAAATTGGCCTGGGCAGGAAGGGGGTAAAAGTGCCCAGTATGGAAGCGGATAATAATGAACAATGCCCAATGAAAAAACACATGCTGACCACCAACATGATCCATTTCCAGTGACTACTCACCATGATTGATAACTCACAGTGACTAAGGATGGACATGACAGGGGTTACTGGGTGTAAATAGAAAATAACATCTTATCACCTCCTCTGCTGCCACTTCCACCAATGCCTTCTCTCTACTTCCTACCACATGGAACTTCCTCTCTATATCTGTCTGTACCTGACATCACTTCCTGTCTTCCATAGAGACTTCCATTTTGGGTATAAGTGAGATCACCACCTTGTGGAGCTCAGAGGAAATGCAATGTGAGCGATCCCTGCTGAACCAGCTGAATTTCCATGGATCTATGGTCACCTTCAATGACTTCCTCCCCTCCCCCTCATCTCCTTCATGATGGAAGTCATGCTGAGATCATCTCCATTGGCTGAGCAATATTCTCATTTGTCTCTCAGCTCCTTCTTGCTATTCCTCGTCCTGCCTGTTGTTTCCTTGGATTGATTTTCTGTGTAGTGACCCCGGCTTGGTCTCTTGGATGCGCTCGTCTGTTGCTTGCCCTGACCTTTCTCCTGATTCCTGGATCTCCTCCTCATCTTTCCTCCATATCCTCGTACACAGCTTTTCTCCACACCTGCAGTGACCCTGGGGGGAGGAGACTTGGCACCAGCATGACGCCAAGTCCTGGTTTGGGGGAACCAATCAGCTCCTGTCTAGTAATCCTCTTTGTCTTTGTATTTTAGTCCATGGCCGGGAGATGAGGAAAACCTCCGAGGATTGTCTCACTTTGTCTCCAGACTGGAAAGTAGAAGTTGAGGACATCACACAGTATAGTCCAGGAGAAAACCCAGCTCACTCTAATGTTCATCCGGCACCACCCAGTGTAGATGGACCATCGGATTCCTCGTATCCTGAGGAACCTCAGACTGTGCGGGACCGGGCTGTCTTTTCAACAGGGAAGAGCTTCTCCTGTACTGAATGCGTAAAATGTTTCCATTCTAAATCCCTTCTTAATAGGCATAAAAGATGTCACATGGGTAGAAGCCATATTCCTGTCCTGAGTGTGGGAAATGTTTTACACAACAATCAGTTCTTGTCACACATCAATGATCTCACACAGGGGAGAAGCCACATTCCTGTCCTGAGTGTGGGAAATGTTTTTCAGTGAAATTCAATTTTTACATACATCAGAGATCTCACACGGGGAGAAGCCGTATTCTTGTTCTGAGTGCGGGAAATGTTTTTTACAGATGTCCAATCTTTACACACATCAGAGATCTCACATGGGAGAGAAGCCATATTCTTGTCCTGAGTGCGGGAAATGTTTTTCAGTGAAGTCCCGTCTTCACTCACATCAGAGATCTCATACAGGGGAGAAGCTGTATTCATGTCCTGAGTGCAAGAAATGTTTTTCAGTGAAGTCCCAACTTAACCCACATCAGAGATTGCACACGGGGGAAAAGCCATATTCCTGTCCTGAGTGAGGGAATTGTTCCTCTCTGAAGTCCTGTCTTCCTGTACATCAGGGGTCCCACACAACCCTGGAGGTGTATTAGTGCCTTGAGTGCGGGAAATGTCTTCTAGATGAATGTTGCTGGACATCCCAGCTCTCATGTGGGGAAGAAGCCCCCCTGATATACACCTCAGATATACTCCATGGCTGATCTTCATCATGGAAGAAACAGTTCATAAGGAGATCAGAGGTCCCCAAAGACATGGATGAAGTGTGGGGCTGGGTCTGCCATTGATAGCAGAAGAATAAAAATGGAGTCCTGCCCTAGATCACTGGGCTGACTTCTCATTGGGGTGCAGCCTATATGTTAGAGATGGTTTGCACCTAAATGGAAAGGGGTCTGCTGTGCTAGGGGAGGGGTTTATGGGAAGGCTGGAGGTGTATATAAACTAGGATGGAGGGGGGAGGGAGAATTCAATTATAATGGGGTAGACAGATCAGACAGGGGTCAGTACTTATTGGGGGGTGGAATGGGGAAAGATTGGGGGAGGGCTATGACAGATGATAAGAAGTTTCCTATGTTAAAAACAACCAGTGAAATTGGTACCATTTGTATGAAAATAAAAAATACACAAAATTTGTGTGAACAAGGTGTCAGTGAATGAACAAGGTGTCAGTGAATGGACATGGTGTCAGTGAATGGACATGGTGTCAGTGAATGAACAAGGTGTCAGTGAATGAAAGTGTTTGTTCCCCAATGCCAGAAGTGTGCCCAGCACAATAGGTGAGTTGGAAGGTTTGGTGCATGAAGAGAACTAGGATTGAATTGGTATTGCTGAATCTTGGCTTCATTCCTCACATGACTGGGCCATTCATATTCCTGGCTAGGTTCTCTTTCAGAGAGACGGGGGAATAGGAAAGGGGGTGGTGTCTGTCTCTATGTGAGAAGTGATCTCAGAGCGAGTGTGAAAGAGGACCTAGATGATGGAGAGTGTGATGAGACTGAAGTATTATGGGTGGAACTGCACATGGGGGGGCGGTACTACAAAGGTAATCATTGGAGTTTGTTATAGGCCTCCCAGTGTTAATGAGGAGGTGGAGACTCAGCTCCTCCCACAGATGGAAAGGGCTGGGACAGTGATAATGGGGATGGTAACTACCTGGAAATTGACTGGAGTAATGGTACTGCAGGGACTATAAAGGGCAAAAATATTTAAATCTACTACAGGACAATTTTATGGTGCAGTTCATAGAGGCCCCAACTAGGAATAATGCTCTGCTGGACCTGGTCATCTCCAACCATGCAGATCTTATTACGAATGTCCATATAAAAGAACATCTGGGTAGCAGTGACCATAACATGATTTCATTTATTGTTAGTTGTAAACAGCGAGCATATACAGGAAAAATAAAATCGCTCAACTTTAAGAGAGTTAATTTTCCAAGGCTGAGAGGTGCTCTCCAAGACTTAGACTGGGAGGGAATATTGGCATCAATGAACACAACACAGAAATGGGAGTTCTTCAAAAAGACTGTATGTGACCACACTGCAAAATATATTCCCATGGGCAACAAATTATAAAAGGCTAAAAATCCAACCTATGTGGCTTACGGCCAAAGTTACAAAAGCGATAGATAACACTGTTCAACAAATTTTTATTTTTTGCCAGTTTTGGAAACAAAAGGATCCATTTCTTAATGAATTTCAAATTCTGAGTTCAAATATAACAATGAAATTTGTCAATTGGCTCTAGTTTTTCTGTAAACGGAAAGTTTTCTACTATAGGCGTAATGACTACATAATGCACAATAATTATATAGATAGATGTCTTTCCACAAATATAAAGCAAGTGATATTGACTACATAACAAAGCCTAAATGGCATAATATATTGCATAGGATTACCAAGAAAAATTATAGCCATAAGCTAAGTTGAATCATTTTAATACTTAGGATTCTCACTAGTTTTGTCTTCAGTTTGTGTCGGTTTTGCTTCTCTTGGCTTTTCTCTTGTATTTGAGGAAAGGGCTATCTCTTACAACTGTCCAGCAATAGTCAGCAAGCATTGATGGGCTCCATTTACCTTGATATCTTCTTTCCATAGCTGCAATGTCTTGATGGAAGCGCTCTCCGTGTTCATCACTCACTGCTCCACAGTTTGGTGGGAAAAAATCCAGATGCGAATGTAGAAAATGAATTTTTAGAGACATGTTGCAACCCAGATTTCTGTAAGTCTGGATGAGTTTTTCTACCACTTTCTTGTAGTCTGGTGTTTTATTGTTTCCAAGAAAATTTGATGTCATGGATACAAATGCTGTCCAGGCAGCCTTTTCCTTTCCACGCAACATAGAAAGAAACTCATCATCATGAATAAGTTTACGAATCTGTGGCCCAACAAAGACTCCTTCATTTATTTTTGCAGCACTAAGTGCTGGAAATTTGCTAATCAGGTACTTGAAACCTGCTTTATTCTTGTCCATTGCCTTAACAAAGTTATTCATTAATCCCAACTTGATGTGTAATGGAGGTAATAAGATCTTATTGCTGTCTACAAGTGCTGGATAGTTAACATTTTTTCTCCAGGCTGCAATGACTGGCGTAATGGCCAGTCTCTTTTGGCATAGTGCATTTCTCTCGCACGACTGTCCCACTCACAGAGGAAGCAGCAGTACTTAGTATATCCACCTTGAAGTCCAAGTAGGATAGCAATCACCTTCAGGTCACCACAAATCGACCATTGATGTTCATTATAGTTGATGCACCTTAAAAGCTCTTTCAAGTTTCACCGCAGATATAGCAGAAATTATCTGCTTTATTCACACAAGTTCGAGGCATTACTGAGTAGCCTATATAAGCATAAAACAAAATGTAAAGACGAACTACAATCAGCTACAGATACTGCAGCTTTTATGCAGTGAAGTGATGCAATTAAAGGCTAATATTGCATCATCTCAGTATACATGACATTTTCTATTGGTCACCAGTATCAATTGCGCAATATGCAGCTGAAGTTGCATCATAATTTTGAATGGCTTACGTCATTAGATGGGTGAATATATCATGGAAACTAGAGCCAATCAACATTTTTTAGGGTCATTTTCGTTTTCAGCACCCCAAAATTATGTAAGATTAGCTAATTTTATGCCCAAAACGTTTTACCTGTTGAACAGTGTAATAAACAATACAAGATAACAGTACAATGATCTAATCCACAATAATGGGGAGAAATACAAGCCAGCAATTACTGCCAAATATTAATGAATTACATCCAACTGTCTGGAAATGTCGTGTAAGAAATCAGTAACTCAGCAACATGTGACAACAGATATACAAATCCCCCCGTGATCTCTCTACACCCAGATATTCAACGCTCAACGTGTACCTTGCCATGACTTGATCTGGAATCCCATACACAGGCCAATCCAATCCGCTTACAATCTGAGATGAAGATGTAATGTTACATGAAGTAGTCTACCTTGTCATATATATACTGTATACATCCGGATAAACCATTGACTAGAAGCCAGAATCAGCCTACAGGGCACTTCTACCCCCTTCCTGCCCAGGCCAATTTCTAGCTTTCAGCGCTGTCACACTTTGACAATTGAGCGGTCATACAACACTGTACCCATATGAAATTTTTTATCATTTTTTCTGATAGATAGAGCTTTATTTTGGTGGTATTTAATCACCTCGGGGTTTTTTATTTTTTCCTAAACAAACCAAAAACCACTGAACATTTTGAAAAAAAAAATTGTTTTCTTAGTTTTTGTTATAAAATTTTGTAAGTAAGTGAATTTTCTCCTTCACTGATGTGTGCTAATGAGGCTGCAGTGATGGGCGCAGATGAGAAGGCACTGGTAGGTGGCACTGATGGGCACTGAAAGGCAGCACTCATATACAGCACTGATAGGCAGCACTGACTGGCATTGATAGGCGGCACTGATTGGATTGATAGGTGGCACTGACTGGCACTGATTGGTGACACTGAAAGGCAGCTCAAATGGGCACTGAAATGTGGCATTGATGTGCACTGGTAGGCAAATATGTGGCATTGATGGGCACTGGAATGTGTCACTGTTCAGCACTGACAGCTGGCACTGATGGACACTGGCAGGTGGCACTTCTGGGGCCACACTGATCATCAGGGGACACTGATCATCAGGGGACACTGATCATCAGTGCCCAGATGATCAGTGTACATGTCCCCTCTGCAGAATGACGATTACTGGCTCTCCTCTGCTCTGTCAGCGTGACAGCTCGTGAGGAGAGAAATGCCAATAACCGGCATTTCCCTGTTTACATGTGATCATCTGTGATTGAACACAGCTGATCACATGACCAAGCCGACATCTTCAGCTCTTTCCAAGGGACACAGCGCACCGCCGATCGCCGTGCTGCACGCTCCCAGAGCCACACATGCGTGGTGAGAATGGGAGGACATCATATGACATCCTCCCAGAATGAGAGAACCACTTTGCGCCCATCATTGGACTATATGGCGGGCGGGAGGTGGTTAAAATAAATCTTCCCCAGAGGAGTAAACCGAAAATAATTTATACTGCAGGTAAAATGACTTCACATTGTAGCAATCGTGCACACCGAGATGGACACGGTCATCCATCTTCTTAAGAATCTTCCAAGCTGTATCATCTCTACTCCCAAATCAGCTTTCCTCATCCCCCCTCCCTCTCTGTTGAGTGACATGTGGTCTGTTTGATGCAGATCACAGGGAGCAAACTCCATGAGAGGGCATCATGGCTATAAATCCCACAACTGAGCTGGGGCCTAGATGTCTGTTAACTTTGCAATCTGGGCTCGTAAAGCCATAAACCAAGTCCTTCACTGAGTTCAAAAGACATTCCAAGGGGTCGTAAAAACAGACTTACATTTAAAAACTCACTTTTCATATAAGTTTATATCTTCAAATAGGACATAATTACCTAAATATGGAGCCCATATTCGGACAGCTTAATTTAAGACCATTCTGGTATATTACACCCCCCTAGCTGGCATATACAGGAGAGCTGAAAATTACATCTTCTTAACCATTCCAGTGGATATTTCATATTTCATATCTATCCGTTCAGCCAAAGATTCTGCGTAATAATCTACTCGTGGATATGTATCCAGAATAAGTTATGAACCATAATATAATTTTTGCAGGCTTTGGTCATAGCCTAAGGTCTCCACCTACAACTCCCTCCCCAAATGAGGCGATTGGTTTACTGCTCCAGTCAGACACCCTGTGGAGTTGCTAGAAAAAGCTAAGCTAGGCTGAGTTGAGGTGGGTGAGCGTTGAAGATTCTCCCTTTAACATTGGAACCAACTTTGGGAAAAACGCCCTTTTGCTCAGAAAAGCTGCTTAACCCAAGGCTTTTGGCAAGTACTTTATCCCTCTAAACTCCTTTCCGTTATCTCTTTGCTGTGTTATTGTTCTCTGTATATTTATATATATATTGGCTACATCTTTTTCTGTAAATATTTTTATTGCACCCTTTTGACCTTTTAGTAATAAATCTTACTTTCTGAAAGTGTTGAACTGTTTCTAAAGCTCTTTAATGCAAACTATGTATTCCTGCCTCTGAAGAGCGCTACTGTGTGTGTTTAACCCTCTGTATAACCTGCCTGCGGTGACAGTGGTGTACAGACAATTATTCAACCATCCTAGTGTTATTGCTGATATTGCCGAGTTTTCTCTTTCTCTGTACAAAAAGGAGGTGGTGGCAGTGTGAAGGGTTAATTGTGTAATTAACCTGACCCAGTAACAATCGCTCAGGCTTCCGGTACATCGATTGTGGTCCAGTGAGCTGGAAAATCATTGTGCAGGGTGCAGCTGTGCATGACATTGTTACGCACATGACAGCGCTGTTTTAGATTGGCTAGTCCTTTGGTCATGAGTTTGGTGAGAAGGTCAGGGGTCTGACGCCGCGCCAGTCACATATTGGATGGCAGCGTATGTGGGATAGTTGCATTAAGAGCTTCGGTGAAGTGTTAGGAATTAGCTCTGCACTGAAGGATTGTAATCTTTGTGGAAACAGTCCTTAGAGACAAGCGGTGCATATGTTTCATATACAGTTGTGTTCAAAATAATAGCAGTGTGTTGAAAAAAGTGAATAAAGCTGAAAATCCTTCTAATCCTTTTATTTCCATCCACACAAATGCATTGGGAACACGACACATTCTATTCCAAATCACAACATGAAGAAAAATACATCAAATTTGTGTTGTTCCTCTAAAAAATTTAAAGAAAAGTGAATATTAGACGGTTCAAAAAAATGGCCGTGTTTGTATTCTTCTTTACAAACTCAAACATTCACTATATAAACTGAGAAATGTTTAAAGATTTTGCTTTCCTTTGAATGACTTCATGAATATTTGGTTGTAGTCGCACTGTTTCTGAGAACTGCTGTACATCTGTGTTGCATGGAGTCCCCCAACTTCTGGCCCCTGTGATCAGGTATTCCAGCCCAGGATGATTGGACCACATTCCACAGTTCTTCTCTATTTCTTGGTTTTGCCTCAGAAACGGCATTTTTGATGTCACCCCACAAGTTTTCTATTGGATGAAGATCCGGGGATTGGGCTGGCCACTCCATAACGTCCATCTTGTTGGTCTGGAACCAAGATGTTGCACGTTTACTGGTGTGTTTGGGGTCGTTGTCTTGTTGGAACACCCATTTCAAGGGCATTTCCTCTTCAGCATAAGGCAGCATGACCTCTTCAAGTATTCTGATGGATTCAAACTGATCCATGATCCCTGGTATGCGATAAATAGGCCCAACACCGTAGTATGAGAAACATCCCCATATCATGATGCTTGCACCACCATGCTTCACAGTCTTCACAGTGTACTGTGGCTTGAATTCAGGGTTTGGGGGTCGTCTGACAAACTGTCTCCGCCCACTAGACCCAAAAAGAACAATCTTACTTTCATCAGTCCACAAAATGTTGCGTCATTTCTCTTTAGGCCAGTCAATGTGCTCTTTGGCAGATTGTAACCTCTTCAGCACACGTCTTTTTCCCAACAGTGGGACTTTGCGGGGACTTCTTGCAGATAGCTTGGCTTCACATAGGCGTCTTCTGATTGTAACAGTCCTCACAGGGAACGTCACACCTTCTTTCATCTTCCTGGAGCTGATTGTTGGCTGAGTCCGCCCCATTTTGGCTATTCTTCTATCCATTCCAATGGTAGTTTTTCGCTTTCTTCCATGTCTTTCAGGTTTTGGTTGCCATTTTAAAGCATTTGCCATCATTTTAGCTGAGCAGCCGATCATTTTCTGCACTTCTTTATATGTTTTCCCCTCTCCAATCAACTTTTTAATCGAGGTACGCTGTTCTTCTGAACAATGTCTGGAACGACCCTTTTTCCTCAGAATTTCAGAGAGAAATGCACTGTAACCAGCATGTCCAACATTTGCTGCCTTCCTTCCTTAAATAAGGGCAATAATTGCCACCTGTTTTTCAAAGAATGAATGACCTCACTAATAGAACTCCACACTGCTATTATTTTGAACACAACTGTATATAGAGAGAAAGACATATAGCAACAGCTCCTTCCTTTTTCTGCTTCCTATTCTATCTTTGCTTGCAATTATGCCCGGTGACGCAGAATGCAAGAAAATGAGCAAAAGTAATTTGAGTGCTGAATGTGCCTCATGAGGAATGGACATCGGTTGCAAAACTCGTAAAGATTTGATTTGGCACCTACAGGAGCATGATAGCCGAGCAGACCAGAACTCGAGGGAACCTGACCATGATGGGGTTCCCGCCTCCTCAGATCCCAGGGGCTCAGAGATAGCCTCGCAGGATGGGCATACAGAGACTGACACTGGAGTATCATCAAATATTATCTTCACACCACCACCTGAGTGGGCCAGCTCCGGAGTGCCTGTAACCAGTAGAGATTCTCCTCAGATGCAGGAAGCCCTGAAATGCATCATGGAGACAGTTCCTGGGGCATACCTAAAGTTCCTTGACTGCCAGGCAGAGAGGAAGGCCTTGGTATATGACATACTCCTGACCACTGCACTCTATACACAGGGCTGTATATGACATACTCCTGACCACTGCACTCTATACACAGGGCTGTATAGGACATATTCCTGACCACTGCACTCTATACACAGGGCTGTATATGATATACTCCTGACCACTGCACTCTATACACAGGGCTGTATAGGACATACTCCTGACGACTGCACTCTGTACACAGGGCTGTATAGGACATACTCCTGACCACTGCATTCTATACACAGGGCTGTATAGGACATACTCCTGACCACTGCACTCTATACACAGGGCTGTATATGATATACTCCTGACCACTGCACTCTATACACAGGGCTGTATATGACATACTCCTGACCACTGCACTCTATACACAGGGCTGTATATGACATACTCCTGACCACTGCATTCTATACACAGGGCTGTATATGACATACTCCTGACCACTGCACTCTATACACAGGGCTGTACATGACATGTTCCTGACCACTGCACTCTATACACAGGGCTGTATATGGCATACTCCTGACCACTGCACTCTATACACAGGGCTGTATATGACATACTCCTGACCACTGCACTCTATACACAGGGCTGTATATGACATGTTCCTGACCACTGCACTCTATACACAGGGCTGTATATGACATACTCCTGACCACTGCACTCTATACACAGGGCTGTATATGACATACTCCTGACCACTGCACTCTATACACAGGGCTGTATATGACATACTCCTGACCACTGCACTCTATACACAGGGCTGTATATGACATACTCCTGACCACTGCACTCTATACACAGGGCTGTATATGACATGTTCCTGACCACTGCACTCTATACACAGGGCTGTATAGGACATATTCCTGACCACTGCACTCTATACACAGGGCTGTATATGACATACTCCTGACCACTGCACTCTAGGCTGATGACCTGGGAAGGCTCTCAATGTGTCATCTATGAACAATTTATGATGAAGACGTTTGTCACTCACAACACAATTTTGTTTTTTCATTCAATAAACTTTTTATTGTAATTATATTTTTAACAAGATTGTAATCATAGAATCGGGAAATAACAAAGGAAGAAATCTGATTGGTCAAGAAGATCCCTTGTCTGGAATGTGGGGGCGGAGTCATTATTATTGGTGTACAATACAATACACAACGTGTTCCATTATTATAACAAAGTATTGTAGAAAAGATCCCAACATAGAAAATGGGGGAAAGGAGGAAATAAAGGCGGATATGAAGGGGAATCTGTGTACGGGGAACACCTTAACAATCACCACCATTTTATTCTCCAGGGCCTCTGATGTCACAGAATAGATGTTTGGGGGTTTATCTCATCTTCAGGACCAAAATCTGCATTTTCCCATGTGTGCAAAATCATGCAGAAACAGCTCTGGCAGTGAGAGGGTTAATGTGGGCTAGATGGGATCCCTCTGCTGGGGTGACATTAGAGCTCCCCCTAGCTGCAGCCTGGTAATAACATTGCTGGGAGGTCTCTTCATTTCTCTGCTCCATACTTCCCGTCTTTATAGAAACGTCTCCTGACATTTGGGGGTCTATTCATAGAATGTTTGTATAGCAATTCCCTCAGTGAGAGTTCATGTCCATTCCTCCTGTGTGAATGGGGGAACCAATGTTATTAGGATCACATCTGAGCTGCTGGAATGTCTTCCATTCATGGAAAATACATTGAAAACTTCTCCTGCCATCAATGGCCGACCCGGTCCCACACTTCATCCATGTCTTTGGGGACCTCTGATCTCCTTATGGACTGTTTCTTCCATGATGAAGATCAGCCATGGAGTATATCTGAGGTGTATATCAGGGTGTGCTTCTTCCCCACATGAGAGCTGGGATGTCCAGCAACATTCATCTAGAAGACATTTCCCACACTTATTATTATTATTATACAGTATTTATAAAGCGCCAATAGTTGGCTCAGCGCTGTACATTACAAAGGGAGACAGAACATGTGACAGAACAATACCAATACAATGCAAAACATGAGGGGATTGAGGGCCCTGCTCTTTCGAGCTTACAATGTAGGAGGGAGGGGATGGTGGCACAGGAGGAGATAGCTGTGGGGGATGGAGTGGTAGGAAGAGTGGAGGAGGTCGGCAAGTTAGCAGGGGGTGGGGTAGGCTTCCCTGAAGAGATGGGTTTTCAGGGTGCGCCTAAAGGAGAGGAGAGTAGGTGATAATCTGATGGGTTGGGGCAGGGAGTTCAGGAGGATGGGTGACACCCTGGAGAAGTCCTGGAGGCAGGCATGGGAGGAGACCAGGGAACTAGAGAGAAGGAGGTCTTGTGAGGAGCGGAGTGTGCGTGTTGGGCGGTACTTGGATATTAGGTCAGTGATGTAGTTCGGGGCAGTATGGTGGACGGCTTTGTACGTCAGTGTTAGGATTTTGAATTTGATCCGTTGCGCAATCGGAAGCCAGTGGAGGGATTGGCAGAGGGGGGTGGCGGAGACGGAGCGGTTGGAAAGGTGGATGAGTCTGGCAGCTGTATTCAGGATGGACTGAAGTGGGGATAGCCTGTGGTGAGGCAGGCCAGTGAGGGGGGAGTTGCAGTGGTCGAGTCGTGATATGATGAGGGAGTGGATGAGCTGTTTAGTGGTTTCTGGAGTTAGGAACGTGCGGATTTTGGCGATGTTGCAGAGGTGGAGTCTGCATGAGAGAAGGTGACCCACACAAATGCATGTTTAGAAACTCTGACCTATTAAAATGGATACATGCTTTATTAATAACATTAAAAAAATGTTGGCCTATAGAACTTAAAGCACTAATACACCTCCAGGGTTGTGTGGGACCCCTGATGTACAGGAAGACAGGACTTCAGAGAGGAACATTTCCCTCACTCAGGACAGCAGAGTGGCTTCTCCCTCGTGTGAGATCTCTGATGTCTGTAAAGATTGGAGTTCTGTGAAAAACATTTCCCACACTCAGAACAAGAATATGGCTTCTCCCCTGTGTGACATCTCTTATGTTTGTAAAGATATCTGTTCTGTGAAAAACATTTTCCGCACACAGGACAGGAATATGGCTTCTCCCCCGTGTGAGATCTCTGATGTGTGTGAAGACGGGACTTCATTGAAAAACATTGCCCGCACTCAGGACAAGAATAGAGCTTCTCCCCCTTGTGAGATCTCTCATGTTTATGAAGAAGGAACTGCCGCACAAAACATTTCCCACACTCAGGACAGGAATATGGCTTCTCCACTGTGTGTGATCTCTGATGTGTGTGAAGATTGGATATCTGTGAAAAACATTTCCTGCACTCAGGACAGGAATACGGCTTCTCCCCCGTGTGAGATCTCTGATGATTATGGAGTTTGTACTTCTCTAAAAAACATTTCCCACACTCAGAACAGAAAAATAACTTCTCCCCCGTGTGAGATCTCTGATGTCTGCAAAGACTGGACTTCACTGAAAAACATTTCCCACACTCAGGACAAGAATACGGCTTCTCCCCCGTGTGAGATCTTTCATGCACCTTAAGCTCTGATTTATGCCAGAAACCCTTCCCACACTCAGAACAGGAATGTGGCTTCTCCCCCGTGTGAGATCGTTGATGTGTGTAAAGATTGGACTTCACTGAAAAACATTTCCCGCACTCAGGACAGGAATAGGGCTTCTCCCCTGTGTGAGATCTTTCATGCACATTAAGCTCTGATTTATGCCAAAAACCCTTCCCACACTCAGGACAGGAATACGGCTTCTCCCCCGTGTGGGATCTTTGATGTGTGTAAAGATTGAACTTCACTGAAAAACATTTCCCACACACAGGACAGGAATACGGCTTCTCCCCCGTATGAGATCTCTGATGACTATGAAGTTTGGACTTCACTGAAAAACATTTCCCGCACTCAGAACAGGAATACGGCTTCTCCCCCCTGTGAGATCTTTCATGCACATTAAGCTCTGATTTATGCCGGAAACCCTTCCCACACTCAGAACAGAAAAATAGCTTCTCCCCCGTGTGAGATCTCTGATGTGTGTAAAGATTGGACTTCAATGAAAAACATTTCCCACACTCAGGACAGGAATACGGCTTCTCCCCTGTGTGAGATCTCTGATGTCTGTAAAGATTGGACTTCAGTGAAAAACATTTCCCGCACTCAGGGCAGGAATATGGCTTCTCCCCTGTGTGAGTTATTTTATGCCTATTAAGACCAGATTTATAAAGGAACCTCTTCCCACACTCAGTACAGGAGAAGCTCTTCCCTGTTGGAAAGCCGGCCTGGTCCCGCACAGTCTGAGGTTCCTCAGGATACGAGGAATCCGATGGTCCATCTACACTGGGTGGTGCCGGATGGACATTGGAGGGAGCCGGGTTTTCTCCTGGACTATACTGTGTGATGTCCTCATCTTCTACTTTCCAGTCTGGAGACAAAGTGAGACAATCCTCGGAGGTTTTCCTCATCTCCCGGCCATGGACTAAAATACAAAGACAAAGAGGATTACTAGACAGGAGCCGATTGGTTCCCCCAAACCAGGACTCCGCCCACATCAGGCAGCTTGGTCTCTGAGGAGCTTACAATTCCACCCTCAAGGGAACTAGGAAATGGCTCCTCTAATCTCCTACCAGGTCATTTCTTTATTCATGGACCTTAGTCAGAGAGTGAGGAATCAACCAGAACTGTCTTTTATAGGAGGGAGTGATAAGGGGATTATAGGACGAGGGTCCCCACCCCCTCTATCACTCATCGCCATCTTCCCAACACCAGAAGTACTGCACTTCCTTATTTAGTCCATGATTTAGTCATGAAGAACAGCGGGGCTGAGCCCCACCAGAGGTCAGAGAGTGAGGATGGGGGGAGAACAACCAAGATGAAGACTGGACTGATCCTGAAGACCACCATCATTGGGGTATTGACTCCTCCCTCATTATCACTTTCTGTTTAAGGGTCCAAAGTTGGAGGATGTTATCACATTATTATCACCATGTAAAAGTCTGTGCTCCAATCACATCATCCGATATAAAATGTCCAGCTGGGAGGAAATGGGGGGAACATTAATATAATACATAAGGGGGGATATGATCTCCATGTATAATACATAAGAGGGATATGATCTCCATGTATAATACATAAGGGGGGGATATGATCTCCATGTATAATACATAAGGGGGGGATATGATCTCCATGTATAATACATAAGGGGGGATATGATCTCCGTGTATAATACATAAGGGGGGATATGATCTCCGTGTATAATACATAAGGGGGGATATGATCTCCATGTATAATACATAAGGGGGATATGATCTCCATGTATAGTATATAAGGGGGGGAATATGATCTCCATGTATACTACATAAGGGGGAATATGATCTCCATGTATAATACATAAGGGGGGGGATATGATCTCCATGTATAATACATAAGGGGGGGATATGATCTCCATGTATAATACATAAAGGGGATATGACCTCCATGTATAATACATAAGGGGGGATATGATCTCCATGTATAATACATAAGGGGGGATATGATCTCCATGTATAATACATAAGAGGGATATGATCTCCATGTATAGTATATAAGGGGGGGGGAATATGATCTCCATGTATACTACATAAGGGGGGATATGATCTCCATGTATAATACATAAGGGGGGATATGATCTCCATGTATAATACATAAGGGGGGGATATGATCTCCATGTATAATACATAAGGGGGGATATGATCTCCATGTATAATACATAAGGGGGGATAAGATCTCCATGTATAATACATAAGGGGGGGATATGATCTCCATGTATAATACATAAGGGGGGATATGATCTCCATGTATAATACATAAGGGGGGATAAGATCTCCATGTATAATACATAAGGGGGGATATGATCTCCATGTATAATACATAAGGGGGATATGATCTCCATGTATAATACATAAGGGGGATATGATCTCCATGTATAATACATAAGGGGGATATGATCTCCATGTATAATACATAAGGGGGGATATGATCACCATGTATAATACATAAGGGGGATATGATCTCCATGTATAATACATAAGGGGGGATATGATCTCCATGTAGAATACATAAGGGGGGATATGATCTCCATGTATAATACATAAGGGGGGGATATGATCTCCATGTATAATACATAAGGGGGGATATGATCTCCATGTATAATACATAAGGGGGGATTGCTGTAGGAAAGTCCTGGATTCTTTCTTGGATACACAGAATATAACTGGATATAACATTTATAGGGAACGTTGATCCAGGGAATATCCGATTGCCTCTCGGGGGGTCAGGAAGGATTGTTTCCCCTGCAGGAGGAGATCGGATCGCGCTTTTCTGGGTTTTTGCTTTCTGGTGGATCAGCTGTGGGTGTCGGATTATAACTTTTATTTTTATTGGTACAACTAGATGGAATGTCTGTTTTCAGCCAGACTAACTATGTAACTATGTAGGTCCCACACCGCTGCCTCCCATCTCCTGAGACTGCACTCAGTGACTTGGGTCTGAGACACTACAGACATATCCCTCCACCCGGCACAGCCAGCAGATAACAGAGAAGGTCCCCTGGAGGAGTCAGGCACAAGGCAGGAGACCCCAGTCACATGTCCTGGGTGCCTACATTATGCAATGCTTATAGGAAAAATCAACATTTTGCTGCCAGCTGAACCCCAGAACCTCCATAAATCCAGTCTAGATACATAAATTGTGTCTGCAGCACAGAGAAGGAAGATTATCCGAGAGAAATCCAGGAATACAGGACGGGGAACACAGCTCAGGAAAGTGACCAGGGGATTACAGGCTGATATCACCCAGTCCCCGCCCTACTCTGGACCAATCAGTGAGCAGTATGGGTGGAGGAATGGATTTAGTGTTCATGACCCACCTGTGCTGATCTCTGTAGGAGTGTCCTCCTCTATAAATGTCCCCGTTATTCCATCCTCCTCCATAGACTGCTGATCATCCCTCACATACGCCTCTTCTTCTTCTGCTTTCACCTCAAATTCTATATCGATTGGATCTCCACTCTAAATCAAGGAAATGAGAGAAAATATCATCTGTAAAATTTAAGGTCACATACACTTCCACATATCATCTCCACAAGTCCATGTTCTAGATGCTCCATCCCACCAACCTTGCAATGGTGAGGGATGGTGTGACCTTCCTGTGTGGAATCCCGGGAATACAGAGGACGGGGACATCTCTCTGGTGGGTTCCCATGACTGGATCCATCTGTAGGAAACACACACACTGACTGAATCCATTGTTTCTATGTGTTTATCAGATGATGGGGGATCTAGGTGGATCCTCCGTACTGCTCTCTCCTTTACAATAAAGTCTCCTCTTACCCGGTGATGTGAGGGGCGGCTGATTGTCCATCATGACGTCCTTGTAGAGATCCTTGTGTCCTTCTAAATACTCCCACTCCTCCATGGAGAAATAGACAGTGACACCCTGACACCTTATAGGAACCTGACACACACAATGATACAGTCACCATCCAGACACATCCCTTGTCTGTTACTGGAGAATGTCCCAGAATTCCCGGCACCGCTCACCTCTCCTGTCAGCTGATGGACCATCATGGTGGTCAGTTCCAGAATCTTCTGCTCTTTCTCCCTCTCAGGTATCAGAGAATGAGATGGAAGCACCATGGTGAGGCTCCGGGTTCTGCTCCATCGTCCTGAGATTGGCTCCCCACTAGACTTCTTCTTTACAACATAATCCTACAGATCAGGAGACAAATAAAACAATATCAACCACCTGACATCATCTAAATGTGTGCAAAAATAAAATGGTCTATTGACCAGAATAGACAAGAGTGATGTCATGTGACCTCCCAGAATCCTCCTCACCTCTCTGGTCAGGTCTGTGTTTTATTAATAGAGATAAGAGTGATGTCATGTGACCTCCCAGAATCCTCCTCACCTCTCCGGTCAGGTCTGTTTTTTTTAATACAGATCAAAGTGATGTCATGTGACCTCCCAGAATCCTCATCTCTCCTGTCAGGTCTGTGTTTTATTAATAGAGATAGAAGTGATATCATTTGACCTCCCAGAATCCTCCTCACCTCTCCGGTCAGGTCTGTGTTTTATTAATAAAGATAAGAGTGATGTCATGTGACCTCCCAGAATCCTCCTCACCTCTCCGGTCAGCAGGTAGATGGTCTCCAGGGTGAGGTTTAGTATCTTCTCAGTCATGTGACTCCGGTCCTCCTCCATCCTCATTGGTGCCATCATGTGATCTATACAGGTCTCCTTGTAGACGGATAACTTTGGGAAATGAAAGTAAGAATGATTTGGATGGTATTGGTCACACAATAATAGGATGTGGATGTGAGGGGGGAATAGGAGGGTTGCTGGACATTGAAGAACTACTCCCCCCATGGGAAGACATTTTGTTTGGACTGTTTAGTGTTTACTACAATTTTGGGGTCCGGGGCCCCTTTTCTCTGTTGGGTTTGTTTGGTCTCTGAACTGGTTTTGATGAGTTTTAGATCTGCAGACAAGGAATGATAAATCTGATCCTTCCTTTGACTAGTTTGCTCTGAGGCAGTGCTGTGAGGTCAATGTCGGCTCATCATGCAGGGATGGTCACTTTACATCACCCGACGCCCGGGACATGTAGTTCTGGGGGCCGGGCAAGTATTGTATTTAATCTTTATCCCTGCTGAGGGCAAGCCGCAGGGCTCTCCTTTCAGGTGCCAGCCTCTGCCACCCCGTGTGTGTGATCCTCTCCTGTACCTACTATGCTTCCCCGGCTCTGCTTGCCCATCTGTGGGCCCGGGTCAGCGGGTGTCGGAGGGTAGAGGGGATGGAGGAGAGCGGACATGTTCACTCCCTTCTTGTCCTGACCCAGAAGTGACTTTATGACAGATTTCCCGACCATCGAGGCCAGCAAAGAATGTAATGCGGTGCGATGTGCACTACATTACATCCAATGGAGTACAGGGGAGACATTGGGGGTCTTTTAGACCTTGGATGTCTCAATAAAGAGAACCTGTCATCAAAAGTCATCTCATAGAGGATTTTGTCCCCTTAAGCAAAAATGCTTTTTTTTAATTGTAAAGAATTAAAGTTACACCCAAGTACATAACTCCTCCCCTTAAAAAATTTTGAGGCCCCCCCCCACCCCCACATATATGCACGCCCAAATGTAAGAGCACACGCTGGAGCGCCTACACGTGATAACATTGATTGTGATACACGTTACATATCGCCGGTCACACCAGAATGAGAGGATAATTCTAGGAGCAGACCTCCTCCGTACTCTATACTGATGACCTAGAAGGGGCTATAAATGTGTCCCCTATAGATAATAACGGGGACTAAAGGTTGTCACCATTTCAGCACACACAACTTAAGGTTTGACATGTTGGATATCTATTTACTCGCTGCAACCTCGGCTTTTATATTTTTACACATAAATGGGTCATTTATTGCTTTTTTGTGCCCTGAAATCAGCTTAAGTGTATTTTTTAATGAAATTTTGCATTTCCTAGACTTTGTGATAATATTTTGTGACATAAAATATTGGAACTGCCGCTATTTTATTCTCTAAAGTCTCTACTTTCAGAAAATCGATATTTTGGGGGTTTTGCGTCATCTTTAGGCCCAAAATTATTTTTTAAACGTGTGCAAAAAAATGCAAAAACGGCTCTGGGAGTGAAAGGATAAGCAGGACACTCCCCTTTCCTGAGGAGCAGCCAATCGGTTCTCATTACACTGCAAGGTCTCTCCCCTCCCTGCTAGTCCCCGGGTGCGGTGCTGGAGACAGGCGGGGGAGGGGAGGAGGAGATAAACAGAACAATGTTACACATATTACACATTTAAGTTGCTATAAAGCCCCTTTCATTTTTTAAAGCCCCAACATTCCTAAAAGAGCCTCAGATTTATATACATTTGTTGTAAATAGGAAATAACATCTTATTACCTCCTCTGCTGCCACTTCCACCAACGTCTCCTCTATACCTCCTCCTGCCTCACCTCTCATCTGAAACTTCCTGTCTGTGCCTGACATCACTTCCTGTTTGTACCTGACATCACTTCCTGTCTGCAACTGACATCACTTCCTGTCTGCATTCCATAGAGACTTCCTGTGTGAGTATAGGTGAGATCAGCACCTTGTGGAGCTCAGAGGAACTGCAGCCCCGAGATCCATCCCATAATCCCCCTTCCTGTATAATATGTACCTTACAGGGATACTACGGGAGATGAAACATTACTGAATAAAGGAAGAAGAAATAAATGTAACTCTTATGTAACCAACTGTTCAACAAACATCTCTTATTACATATAGAAAAGTCTTACAAACACAGAACACAAAATACAAATGTATAGCTAATGAGAGCGATCCCGCCAAACCTGATCCTTCTGGGGGGGACAATGCAAAAATATATATCAATCCACTCATAATGACATCATCTTCTGGGAGTGTCTGCACATCCATCCATTTCATACACATTTCACTGTCTCAGCAGATCCCCTGCAGCCTATTATCACCCATTTCCCTCTCTATGTCTCAGCAGATCTCCTGCAGCCTATTAGCACCCATTTCCCTCTCTATGTCTCAGCAGATCTCCTGCAGCCTATTGGCACCCATTTTCCTTTCTATGTCTCAGCAGATCTCCTGCAGACTATTAGTGCCCATTTCTCTTTCTATGTCTCAGCGGATCTCCTGCAGCCTTTTAGTGCCCATTTCCCTCTCTATGTCTCAGTGGATCTCCTGCAGCCTATTAGCACCCATTTCCCTTTCTACGTCTCAACAAAATGGTGCAATTAAAATATTTACAGAAAAAGATGTAACAAAGATATAAAGAACAATAAAACAGCAGAGAAATAAAAGAAAGGAGTCCTGAAGGCAGAATACTTGCAATATCCTTGGTTTAGCAGAGTCCAATTGTCCGAACAAAAGGATTGCCTTGGCTCTCAAGTCTCTGAGATGGTTCCTGATTGATGTTACACGAGAGCTGTCTTCTCCAGGCTGTCAGTCTTTTTCTATCATATCAAAGGGGTGTCTCCTGAGAACAAATGACCAATCATCCAGTTTGGGGAGGGGTGTTAGGCGGTAACCAAGGTTATGACCAAATCCCTTCCAATTTCATACTAAGGTCAATAACCTCCAATAGGTACAGGCAGCATCCTAGCAACTGGCAGATTAATATTCAGAATTATATTCCAAACACAAAGATACCAAACATAGCGCACCCTTGTCACCCAGGAGGGAAGAGACGGCTTCTTCTCTCTTGTAGGCACTAACATAGTAATGTAAGGTCTTGTGTGACTCACATTAAAGTGATCTATCTGTATATATACTTCATATTAATGTGCCCAGTTCCTGCTGAAGTGTATGAATTGTATGAAAAATTACTGTTGTGGAATGTACGTTTTATGGCACGCTCTGCCCTAATGGCCTAACAGGTCATGACTGACTGAGTTATTGTTTTATGATCCAGCAGAGGAAAGTGATTTTCCAGCAGACCCCCTGGAACCAGACTAATTCGAGGTTTACAGCCCTGGAGATGATCTATCTGTGTTTTATTTAGGATAAGAGATCCTGTTGACCTCCGTTCAGCTTGTAGCAATGCATTCCATGGACAAAGGAGGGGGGAGGACAGAAGGGAACATGGCTGAGACCTAACAAGATGGCTGTCATGTACAGCGTCCATGCCTCTATGGCGCACATTCGTCACAGAAGGAGGTCCTGATTCCTCTATATAGATCTTTATATCACTAGAGGGGTCACCGGCAGGAGGAAGGGGGGTCCCGATTCCTCTATATAGATCTTTATATCACTAGAAGGGTCAGCGGCGGGAGGAAGGAGGTCCCGATTCCTCTATATAGATCTTTCTATCACTAGAGGGGTCACCAGCAACCTCATGTAGAATACTGTGTCCAGTTCTGGAGACCTCACTTACATAAAGGTATTGATAAGATAGAACGAGTCCAGAGACGGGGAATACAAATAGTGATATCAGGAGAGACTTCAGGAACGTAACATGTCCAGTCTGGAGGAGAGAAGGGAAAGGGGAGACATGACTGAAACCTTTACATACAACAAGGGAGTGAAGAAGGTTCAGGAGGGCAGGATTTTCAATATGAAACCAAAATGAAGAACACGAGGACATGACCTCCAACTAACTGGAAGAAAGTTCACAACTAATCTCAGAAAATATTATTTTACTGAAAGAGTAGTTGATGCTTGGAATAAATTTCCAGTAGAGGTAGTGAGCCAGTGACAAATCACACAGACCATCACAATTGTACACAATGGATGGCTATGAATGAAAGCCATTCATTGTGTACAACTGTCATGTGATCACTGTGATTGGTCATAGCAATCACATGGTACTGGGCTGGCCTGGTACAATGATCTGTCATCTGGTGGACACAGCAGGTGACATATCAAGATACAGCAGAGCCACTAGACTTGGAGGACTTCATATGATGTCCACCCAGGATGGGAGAGATCCCGCTCAGCTGTCATTCTGCTATAGGCCTGGTGGGAAGCAGTTCATTACAGGGGACACTGTACAGGTTCTATATGTAGTCTCGGGGTCCCTGTGGAAGTCCATGTGTGGACATGTCTACCTATGATAAATGACAGGCTAAACCCACCTGGAGACTTTCTCCACACCTGGAGTGTGCTGAGTTCTTGGAGAACGTCTACACAGTGTTTCCAGATTAGCTTTATCACCCCAACGAGCTCGCTCCAGTTCATGGATGTCATCATTATGTTTGGAGGATCTCACCAGTCAGGAGCCTTTCCTGTCATCCTACATGTTCCCTTCTGAGGATTGTTCTATCCTTCCAAACAAATGTATGAAATCATGGATGAGTCCTCCTTCTATGTGATCTAGAAGATCTTCAATCACAATGTCTTTATGGATGAAGTGGATGGCCCAGTTTATATATTATTTATTGCTTTACAGCTTTATTCCCTCCAGGATTCATTCTTTATTTATAGAACCATTCAAGGAAGTGTTCTTACTGTGAGAGATCTCCACCACCATTCCTCTGTGACCATTACATCCTTGTCATTTATGTCTGACATCTTCATTATGAGTGGATTGATATTTATTTTTATGCTTTTGGATGTATTTTTGCATATTTTTTTACCCAAAAACATCTGTTTTGGAGGTCTCTGTTTTATTATGTATACCTTTGTTTTTATCTTGTGTTCTGTGTCTTTAAGTCTTTTCTATCTGTAGTAAAATATCTTTTTTAAACAGTTGGTTGCATAAGAGTTAGGTTTATTGTTTCTTACTGTTTTTTAGTTCTTTTTGATCTTCCCTGGTATCTCTGTAAGGTAGATACAATGCAGGAATGGTTAGTAGGGGACATTTCTCGGGCTGCAGTTCCTCTGAACTCCACAAGATGGTGATCTCATTTCTCCCCAGACAGGACTTCTCTATGGAATACAGACAGGAAGTGATGTCAGGTACAGACAGGAAATGATGTCAGGTACAGACAGGCCATTCCGAGAGGTGAGTTGGGAGGAAGCAGAGCAGAGACATTTTGCGGCACTTGGCAGCAGAGGAGGTAACAAGATGTTATTTCCTATTTACACCCACTAACCCCCGTCACATCCGTCCTCTTCCTCCATCATCATGTCCGTCCTCTTTCTCCATAGTCACGTCCGTCCTCTTCCTCCATAGTCACATCCATCCTCTTCCTCCATCATCACGTCCGTCCTCTTCCTCCATAGTCACGTCCGTCCTCTTCCTCCATAGTCATGTCCGTCCTCTTCCTCCATAGTCACGTCCGTCCTCTTCCTCCATAGTCACGTCCGTCCTCTTCCTCCATAGTCATGTCCGTCCTCTTCCTCCATAGTCATGTCTGTCCTCTTCCTCCATAGTCACTGTGACGTCTTTTATCTCCGGCAGATGATGATACACACATATATAGTGTGGGAACCCAGATGAACCCCTTCAGGGGCAGAACATTCCCCCACTTCCGGGGCCGGAACATTCTCCTCATTGTGGAGATAAATTCTAGTAATATGGTCCTCTAAACAAACAGCACTGACAATAAATAGACAAGACAAGGACCATCCTGACCATACATGGCCTACAAAGGGCAATGATGACACTACACAGGCAGCCAATGGGCAATCATTACACTATGCAGCCAACACAATGATGGAGTGCCGGGGTCAGGAGTATGGAGCATAGAGCCCCTTACATTGCTGCTCAGGAGGAAGGAAACATTCCTTTTTAACAGAAAATGTATATAAATCTGAGGCTCTTTTAGGAATATCTGGGGGTTTAAAAAATAAATGGGGCTTTATAGCGACTAAAACATTTAATATGTGTAACATTGCACTGTTTATCTCCTCCTCCCCTCCCCCGCCTGTCTCCAGCACCGCACCCGGGGACTAGCAGGGAGGGGAGAGACCTTGCAGTGTAATGAGAACTGATTGGCTGCTCCTCAGGAAAGGGGAGTGTCCTTCTTACCCTTTCTCCCTTTCACTCCCAGAGCCCTTTTTGCAAACATTTAAAAAATCATTTTAGCCCTAAAGATGACATAAAACCCCCAAAATATTTTGTGAAAATAGAGACTTTAGAGAATAAAATAGCGGCAGTTCTAATTTTTTATGTCACAAAATATTATCACAAAGTCTAGGAAATTCCAAATTTCAGTAAAAAATACACTTAAGCTGATTTCAGGGCACAAAAAAGCAATAAATGACCCATTTATGTGTAAAAATATAAAAGCCGAGGTTGCAGCGAGTAAATAGATATCCAACATGTCAAACCTTAAGTTGTGTGTGCTGAAATGGTGACAACCTTTAGTCCCCGGTATTATCTATAGGGGACACATTTATAGCCCCTTCTAGGTCATCAGTATGGAGTACGGAGGAGGTCTGCTCCTAGAATTTAATGGTGTGAACCTCCTGCACTCCTAACTCAATACTGATGACATAAAACTCCTAATAAGAGGAAGCTGCTGCCATCTATCATATACCTTATGACAGGGAAATAACCAAAAACATAATAAATTGATGCAGCGCTACCTAATATATAAATAATAAGTGAATAGAAATACTGAATATACAAACATATACTAATGAGTGATCATCATAGAATTATATACAGTGAAACCAATACATGTGTATAAGAGTGATGGGATCCTCTAGGGATCCAATGAAAGTGAATACAGATCCACTAGGGGATCTAATGTGATATCAATAGCATGAAGTGTATTCACACATACAGAAATAATAATGATGTGTACGTGAAGTGATCCACTTCATGGATCTAACAGTGATAATCAGATAAGAGATCATTTCAACCAATAGGTGAGAACATAAAACCTGTCCAAATGGGACTCTATAATGAGCACTGTCACTAACAGACTGAGGACTGGAGGAACCACACAGATGTCAAGGAAAAACATCCTTAATTGGATGTGAGCAGTCACTCCCCCACAAATAAAAAAACAAACGCACATAAAAAAACTAGTGACATAAAAAAACAGTGGAAAAAAATATATACCACGTGACAGAAAAAACAAAAAATGTGAGTGAGAATTTGTGAATCGGGATCTGTTTTTTACTCAATTAAAGAGGTATTACTCTATGGGAGATTGTGTTTATGTCTTTTAATGGGTAATTGCCCATACTCACCCTTGTCTCTATTAATGAAACAGACCTGACCGGAGAGGTGAGGAGGATTCTGGGAGGTCACATGACATCACTCTTATCTCTATTAATAAAACGCAGACCTGACCGGAGAGGTGAGGAGGATTCTGGGAGGTCACATGACACCACTCTTGTCTCTATTAATAAAACACAGACCTGACCAGAGAGGTGAGCAGGATTCTGGGAGGTCACATGACACCACTCTTGTCTCTATTAATAAAACACAGACCTGACCAGAGAGGTGAGGAGGATTCTGGGAGTTCACATGACATCACTCGTATCCCTTAATAAAACACAGACCTGACTGGAGAGGTGGGGAGGATTCTGGGAGGTCACATGACATCACTCATCTCTATTAATAAAACACAGACCTGACCGGAGAGGTGAGGAGGATTCTGGGAGGTCACATGACATTACTCTCATCTCTATTAATAAAACACAGACCTGACCGGAGAGGTGAGGAGGATTCTGGGAGGTCACATGACATCACTCTCATCTCTATTAATAAAACACAGACCTGACCGGAGAGGTGAGGAGGATTCTGGGAGGTCACATGACATCACTCTTATCTCTATTAATAAAACACAGACCTGACCGGAGAGGTGAGGAGGATTCTGGGAGTCTAACATGATATTCCTATTAGTTCCGCAATACAGAGATTTCCTCTTCTGAAGTCAGGTGATCATATGACCATCACAGTGCCTCCATGTGACTCCCTAAACCCTGAGAGACACAACATGCAGAAGATTCTAGAAGTCACCAAGAAGATGATGGAGCTGCTGACAGGAGAGGTGAGCGGTGCCGGGAATTCTGGGAAATTCTCCAATCACTGATAGTATCATTAGGATCTGTACATTATCTGCATTGTTACCATTGATGGCATTTTTATTATATATTCAGAGTGGAAACCTGAGAGATCCTAAAGTTGAGGTTAAAGAAGAGATAAAAGAGGAGGAGGATGAGGATGGGGGGATGGAGGAGTCAGAGCTTCTAAAAGAACACAAAGATCTGTACCAGGATACCATGGTGGAGTCATCCAGCTACAGGAACCCACCAGAGAGATGTCCCCGTCCTCTGTATTCCCGGGATTCCACACAGGAAGGTCACACCATCCCTCACTATTACAAGGTTGGTGGGATGGAGCATCTAGAACATGGACTTGTAGAGACAATGTGTGGATTGTTTATGTGACCTTACATTTTACAGATGATATTTTCTCTCATTTCCTTGATTTAGAGTGGAGATCCAATCGATATAGAATTTGAGGTGAAAGCAGAAGAAGAAGAGGCGTATGTGAGGGATGATCAGCAGTCTATGGAGGAGGATGGAATAACGGGGACATTTATAGAGGAGGACACTCCTACAGAGATCAGCACAGGTGGGTCATGAACACTAAATCCATTCCTCCACCCATACTGCTCACTGATTGGTCCAGAGTAGGGCGGGGACTGGGTGATATCAGCCTGTAATCCCCTGGTCACTTTCCTGAGCTGTGTTCCCAATCCTGCACATTAGATATTTTTCTTTCTGAGACTGTATTTATGTACATTATGTAGATTCAAGTTGCTAGCAAAATGTTGATTTTCATCATAAGTGAAATATATCATTTATATTTCATTTTACATTCCCCTGACCCCTGCACTACACACTTTATGCTGTGCATTACATAATTCTGATACTATATAGACCTAACTGTTATTCTCTTTTGTTACCCCCATTTCCTCCCAGCTGGACATTTTATATCGGATGATGTGATTGGAGCACAGACTTTTACATGGTGATAATAATGTGATAACATCCTCCAACTTTGGACCCTTAAACAGAAAGTGATAATGAGGGAGGAGTCAATACCCCAATGATGATGAAAAAAAACTCCTGCGCTCAATGGAACACCTATTAATAAGCAGCACACACTCACCTCAACCACAAGGAAAGAACATAAAAATACAAAAAAATACAAAAAATAGTGCAGCGCTAACAACCTATACTAAAATACAAATGAGATAAATGGAAATATCACATATAGAATGCACAATAAATATTCAGTGTTAGGTGCTCATAAAATGAATACTATGTTCAGCAGTCCATCAATGCCAATAATGGTGAAAAATCACAGCAAAACTCCGTGAGGTGATCACAGTGCCACTCAGTGTGCGGTCAATCCACAGATGGCCAAGATGGCCCCTCACCTCCTTGATGCGACCCACTGGGCCAAACAGCTATGTAGGTGACCTTATACACCCAATAAGGTATCATCAAAGGATGGAACGTATGGACAGATCCCTCCAATATCTTCTCCTATCTCCTAGGTACTCGATTCCAGTAAGTCACTTACTCTGAGGAAGTCACGTGGATCGTGACGTAAACGCGTTAAGGTACGCACTTTCTTAGCATGAGAACCATGGAAACACACCCATGATATGGGAAAAAGCTGATCTTTGTCATTTTACATGTGAGTGGGCATTTTATTTATATTCATGTTATTATTAAAACTGGATTACACTATGGAGAATCTTCTTTGTTTTTAATGGTATCTTAAACGGTTTTGTGGAATCAAGTACCTAGGAGATAGGAGAAGATATTGGAGGGATCTGTCCATACGTTCCATCCTTTGATGATACCTTATTGGGTGTATAAGGTCACCTACATAGTTGTTTGGCCCAGTGGGTCGCATCAAGGAGGTGAGGGGCCATCTTGGCCATCTGTGGATTGACCGCACACTGAGTGGCACTGTGATCACCTCACTGAGTTTTGCTGTGATTTTTCACCATCATTGGCATTGATGGACTGCTGAACATAGTATTCATTTTATGAGCACCTAACACTGAATATTTATTGTGCATTCTATATGTGATATTTCCATTTATCTCATTTGTATTTTAGTATAGGTTGTTAGCGCTGCACTATTTTTTAATAGCCCAATGATGGTGGTCTTCAGGATCAGTCCAGTCTTCATCTTGGTTGTTCTCCCCCCATCCTCACTCTCTGACCTCTGGTGGGGCTCAGCCCCGCTGTTCTTCATGACTAAATCATGGACTAAATAAGGAAGTGCAGTACTTCTTGTGTTGGGAAGATGACGATGAGTGATAGAGGGGGTGGGGACCCTCGTCCTATATTATTATTATTATACAGTATTTATAAAGCGCCAATAGTTTGCTCAGCGCTGTACATTACAAAGGGGGACAGAACATGTGACAGAACAATACCAATACAATGCAAAACATGAGGGGATTGAGGGCCCTGCTCTTTCAAGCTTACAATCTAGGAGGGAGGGGATGGTGGCACAGGAGGAGATAGCTGTGGGGGATGGAGTGGTAGGAGAGTGGAGGAGGTCAGCAAGTTAGCAGAGGGTGGGGTAGGCTTCCCTGAAGAGATGGGTTTTCAGGGTGCGCCGAAAGGAGAGGAGAGTAGGTGATAATCTGATGGGTTGGGGCAGGGAGTTCCAGAGGATGGGTGACACCCTGGAGAAGTCCTGGAGGTGGGCATGGGAGGAGGAGACCAGGGAACTAGAGAGAAGGAGGTCTTGTGAGGAGCGGAGTGTGCGTGTTGGGTGGTACTTGGATATTAGGTCAGTGATGTAGTTCAGGGCAGTATGGTGGACAGCTTTGTACGTCAGCGTTAGGATTTTGAATTTGATACGTTGCGCAATCGGAAGCCAGTGGAGGGATTGGCAGAGGGGGGTGGCGGAGACAGAGCGGTTGGAAAGGTGAATGAGTCTGGCAGCCGTATTCAGGATGGACTGAAGCGGGGATAGCCAGCGGCGAGGCAGGCCAGTGAGGAGGGAGTTACAGTAGTCGAGTCGTGATATGATGAGGGAGTGGATGAGCTGTTTAGTGGTTTCTGGGGTTAGGAACGTGCGGATTTTGGCGATGTTGCGGAGGTGGAGTCTGCACGAGTTTGTTAAAGATTGGACTTGGGGTTAAAAGGATAGGTTGGAGTCCAGAATGACACCAAGTACTCTGGCCTGCGGGGCGGGTTTGATGGTAGCGTTGTTGGATGTGACGGAGAAATCAATGGGGGGTGGTGTCCGGGCTGGGGGGAAGACAAGAAACTCGGTTTTGGAGAGGGTTCAGTTTAAGGAAGTGGAACGACATCCAGTCAGATATGTCGCTCAGTAGGTGTGTGATTCGGGCAGAGACCAAGGGGGTGAGGTGGGGGGTTGAGAGATAGATTTGTGTGTCATCGGCATAGAGGTGGTAGTTGAAGCCGTGAGAGTGTATGAGTTGGCCAAGGGAGGAGGTGTAGATGGAGAAGAGAAGGGGCCCAAGGACGGAGCCTTGAGGGACCCCAACAGAGAGGGGGAGTGAGGGGGAGGTGGTAGCATTATAGGTAACGCTGAAGGAGCGTTGTGACAGGTAGGATGAGAGCCAGGAGAGAGCAGAATCTCTGAGGCCGAGGGAGTGTAGTTTTTTAAGGAGGAGGGGGTGGTCGACTGTGTCGAAGGCCGCAGAGAGATCAAGGAGTAGGAGCACTGAATAGTGGCCATTAGCTTTGGCGGTTAGCAGGTCGTTGGAGAGTTTGAGTAAGGCAGTTTCGGTGGAGTGTAGGGGACGGAAGCCGGACTGTAGGGGATCGAGGAGGTTGTTGTCGTTGAGGTGAGAGCATAGGCGGGTGTAGACTAGGCGCTCGAGGAGTTTAGATGTAAATGGGAGCAGGGAGATGGGTCTGAGGTTGATCGGGTCATTGGAGTCCAGGGAGGGCTTTTTAAGTATGGGGGTGATGTGTGCATGTTTCAGAGGGGAGGGGAAAGTGCCTGAGGAGAGGGAGAGATTGAAGATGTGGGTGAGGGAGCGTAGGATGGAGGGGGAGGGAGGTCGTAGGAGTTGTGAGGGGATAGGGTCGAGGGGGCAGGTGGTGAGGTGGGCATCAGAGAGGATCTTGGAGACTTCCTCGATGGTAGTAAGGTCAAAGGTGCGGAGTGTGGGGGGAGCTTCAGTATGAGGAATGTAGGGTGGGGTGGAAGAGGAGGTCAGAGCAGTGGTGGGGCCGTGGGAGAGGGGTGATGAGGGGGTAGCTGAGTGAGGGTGAAGGGGGTTGGAGGGAGTTTGAGCAGCGACGAAGTCCCTGCGGGTTATGTCGAGGGGGAGGGGGGATAAGGGGGTAGCTGTGTGAGAGGGGATGGGTTGAGAGGGTGTGTGAGTTGCGGCAATGTCCTTGCGAATTGTGTCAATCTTGTTTTTGAAGTGATTGGCAATCTCAAGGGCAGTGAGTGAGGTGCTGGGTGGAGGGGGGGGTGGAGAGAGTAGAGAGTTGAAGGCAGAGAAGAGTCGGCGGGGATTGGAGGAGAGGGCCTTGATGAGGGTCAAGAAGTAGGCCTGTTTGGCTGCGTGGAGGGAGGAGGTGTAGGTGCGGAAGGCAGATTTGTAGTGGGTGAAGGCTTGTTGGGATTTGGTTTTGCGCCATAGTCGCTCCAGGGCACGACTGTGTCGTTTGAGGGTTTTGGTGTGATCAGTCTGCCAGGGCTGGAGCGGTCGGGGTCTGATGTTGCGTGTGGTTAAAGGCGCTAGTGAGTCAAGGGCTGTTGAGAGCGCATTGTTGTAGGCGGTCAAAGCCAAGTCGGGGCAGGACAGGGGGAGGATGCGGTCGTAGAGTTGATCAGCTGCAGAGTGGAGGGGGGCAGGGTTAAGGTTGCGGAGGTTACGGCTGGTAGTAGTGTGACATTTGGAGGGGTAGGCGTTGGAGGACGAGGAGATAGAGAAGGTGATCAGGTTGTGGTCAGAGAGAGGGAAGGGGGTGTTAGTGAGGTTGTGGGGAGCGCAGCGGTTGGAGAAGACAAGATCAAGGATATTACTGTCAGAGTGGGTGGTGGATTGTATGCACTGTGCAAGTGCAAAGGAGGAGGTTAAGTGGAGGAGACGGGCTGTGTCCGGGTTGTCGAGGTTGACAGGGATGTTGAAATCCCCAAGGATGATGGTGGGTAGCTCAGAGGAGAGGAAGAAGGGTAGCCAGGAGGAGAAGTCATCCAGGAAGCGGGGTATGGATCCAGGAGGCCGGTATATCACAGCAATCTTCAGGGGGGTTGGGGAGAATAATCGGACACAGTGGGCCTCGAAGGAGGAGAAGGATAGGGAGGGGGGGTTTGGGAGGACTCGGAAGGTGCTCTGCGGTGACAGGAGCAGGCCAACCCCCCCACCTTTATGACCGTCAGGTCTGGGTGAGTGGGTCCAGGTGAGACCTCCATAGGAGAGTGCAGCAGGGGAGGTAGAGTCAGTGGCCTGGATCCAGGTTTCCGTAATCGCTAGGAGGTTGAGGGAGCGGGAAACAAAGAGGTTGTGGATGGCGGTAAGCTTGTTGCACACCGATCGGGCGTTCAGGAGTGCACATGAAAATGGGGGGGAGATTTTAGGGAGCAGGGGGACAGATACTAAGTTGCGGGGGTTGCAGTAGGACGTGGAGGCGGGAGGGTGTTGTGCGGGTGAGGGAGGTGGTGGAGAGCCAGGATTCGGGGAGATGTCCCCCGCGGCTAGGAGGAGGAGAAGGGTGAGAAAGGTGGCATGGGAGCGGGATGTGCAGGAGTGTGAGAAACCACTAGTGGAGGTGTTCGGGTCAGTGGGAGAGTGGAGTAATAGGAGGAGGTGGTGGGTGCCATAGAGGGGCGAAGGAAGCAGTGAGGACACAATATACAATTGTTTGGGAGGAGCAGAGGGATATAGTGAATGGATTTTGGGAACGGAGGAGAGGAAAATGATCCCCTCATCACTTTCCCTCCTATAAAAGACAGTTCTGGTTGTTTCTTCACTCTCTGACTAAAGTCCATGAATAAAGAAATGACCTGGTAGGAGATCAGAGGAGCCATTTCCTAGTTCCCTTGAGGGTGGAATTGTAAGCTCCTCAGAGACCAAGCTGCCTGATGTGGGCGGAGTCCTGGTTTGGGGGAACCAATCAGCTCCTGTCTAGTAATCCTCTTTGTCTTTGTATTTTAGTCCATGGCCGGGAGATGAGGAAAACCTCCGAGGATTGTCTCACTTTTTCTCCAGACTGGAAAGTAGAAGATGAGGACATCACACAGTATAGTCCAGGAGAAAACCCGGCTCCCTCCAATGTCCATCCGGCACCACCCAGTGTAGATGGACCATCAGATTCCTCGTATCCTGAGGAACCTCAGACCGTGCGGGACTGGGCCGGCCTTCCAACAGGGAAGAGGTTCTCCTGTACTGAGTGCGGGAAGGGTTTTCCTTCTAAATCCCATCTTAATGTGCATAAAAGATCTCACACGGGAGAGAAGCCGTATTCCTGTCATGAGTGCGGGAAATGTTTTTCACAGAAGTCCCATCTTTACATACATCAGAGATCTCACACGGGGGAGAAGCCGTATTCCTGTACTGAGTGTGGGAAATGTTTTTCACAGAAGTCTCATCTTTACACACATCAGATATCTCACACAGGAGAAAAGCCGTATTCCTGTCTGATGTGTGGGAAATGTTTTTCACAGAAGACCAGATTTTACTCACATCAGAGATCTCACACAGGGGAGAAGCCGTATTTCTGTCCTGAGTGTGGAAAATGTTTTTCATGGAAGTCCAGTCTTTCCAAACATCAGAGATGTCACACAGGAGAGAAGCCGTATTCTTGTCCTGTGTGTGGGAAATGTTTTTCAGACAAGTTCAGTCTTCACACACATCAGAGATCTCACACAGGGGAGAAGCCGTATTCCTGTCCTGAGTGCGGGAAATGTTTTTTAGATAAGTCTGGTCTTTACAAACATCAGAGATCTCACACAGGAGAGAAGCCATATTTTTGTTCAGAGTGTGGGAAATGTTTTTCAGACAAGTTCAGTCTTCAGAAACATCAGAGATCTCACACAGGGGAGAAGCCATATTCCTGTCTTGAGTGCGGAAAATGTTTTTCAGACAAGTCCTGTCTTAACAAACATCAGAGATCTCACACAGGGGAGAAGCTGTATTCCTGTCCAGAGTGCGGGAAATGTTTTTCACAGAATTCCAGTCTTTGCAAACATCAGAGATCTCACACAGGAGAGAAGCCATATTCCTGTCTAGAGTGTGGGAAATGTTTTTCAGACAAGTCCAGTCTTCACACGCATCAGAGATCTCACACAGGGGAGAAGCCATATTTCTGTCTTGAGTGTGGAAAATGTTTTTTACGGAATTCCAATCTTTCCAAGCATCAGAGATGTCACACAGGTGTGAAGCCGTATTCCTGTCCTGAGTGTGGGAAATGTTTTTCAGACAAGTCCAGTCTTCACAGACATCAGAAATCTCACACAGGGGAGAAGCCGTATTCCTGTCCTGAGTGCGGGAAATGTTTTTCAGACAAGTCCAATCTTCACAAACATCAGATATATCACACAGGGGAGAAGCCGTATTCCTGTCCAGAGTGCGGTAAATGTTTTTTACAGAATTCCAGTCTTTGCAAACATCAGAGATCTCACACAGGAGAGAAGCTGTATTCCTGTCCAGAGTGTGGGAAATGTTTTTCAGACAAGTCCAATCTTCACACACATCAGAGATCTCACACAGGGGAGAAGCCGTATTCCTGTCCTGAGTGCGGGAAATCTTTTTCACAGAATTCCAGTCTTTGCAGACATCAGAGATCTCACACAGGAGAGAAACCGTATTCCTGTCCAGAGTGTGGGAAATGTTTTTCAGACAAGTCCAGTCTTCACACACATCAGAGATCTCACACAGGGGAGAAGCCATATTTCTGTCCTGAGTGCGGGAAATGTTTTTCACAGAAGTCCCATCTTTCAAAACATCAGAGATCTCATGCAGGGGAGAAGCCACTTTCCTGTCCTGAGTGAGGGAAATGTTCCTCACTGAAGTCCTGTCTTCCTGTACATCAGGGGTCCCACACAACCCTGGAGGTGTATTAGTACCTTGAGTGCGGGAAATGTCTTCTAGATGAATGTTGCTGGACATCCCAGCTCTCGTCTGGGGAAGAAGCACACCCTGATATACACCTCAGATATACTCCATGGCTGATCTTCATCATGGAAGAAACAGTTCATAAGGAGATCAGAGGTCACCAAAGACATGGATGAAGTGTGGGACCAGGTTGGTCATTGATGGCAGGAGAAGAATAAAAATGGAGTCCTGCCCTGTCATTGGCTGAGTACATTTTGTGGTGGGAGATTTCACAAACACTTGGAGGTCTTGTCACACGTCTCTCTAACACAGGTGGTCGGACGCTATATCTGGCTTCTGTGGTCCTTACCTATAGCAGCCCCTTTCCCATAAGGTAGGCAGGCCTACTGGTACTCGGTGCCCCCAGGACTGATACACAATGCTATAGTGCCTGGCTACCACACCAGGGCAGGTGCAAACTGAGCACAGCAACAGGTACTTGTGATTGGCAGACAGGCAGAATGGTTCAATGACAGTCCAGGTACAAGGTGAGTTCATCTCCCGAAATGCATCAGTTTCCCAACCAGGCAGTATTTGGGACAGGACCCCATTGTCCGGGACTGAAGATCTGGCTCTATGTCTGTTTTTATGGTCGGCTTGTGAGATTCTATTTGTGATCTTTTAATAAATTTGGTATTACGGTAATGCACCCTCTTGTGTGTTGTCATTGACAGTTCCCAGATTCCCCCATCTGTGGAGGGCTGAACCCCATCAAGTGACAGACACCATGTGGAATTGTGAAGCACCAAGATTTGAGCGCTGTTGTGTTTGGCAACATTTGATTGACAAGGCAGACAATATTCAGAGTAATCAGGGTCCAATCCCTGGTCAAAAGACAGGCAGAGTTCAGAGAGTAGTTGATATCTGATCCAAGGTCATAAACAGAGGAATACAAACAGCAGAGCAGGACAGACAGACAGGGAGCTTAAACACGTATTACGCACACTATCACCCACGGACCCTTAAATGCATGCTGGGCATCCGGCACAGGACCATCAGGCTGGGCATAGGACAAAGGACCATCAAGCTGGGCTTCCGGCAAAGGAGTATCATGCTGGGCAATGGTCAGGGGATCAGCAAAGTCAGGTTGGTTAGCAGGCATAGAGTTTATGGAGCCAAACTGGACAGCAGAGAACCTGTAACATCAGGTTAGATAGCAGGTGACATGGTACTGAATGCAGGCTGGATGCAGTGTGGCCTGAAGAAAAAGTTGCGGGCCCCAAATGGCTGAATGAGGCGGTTTATCCAAAGGCTGGATGGAAATTCTTAGACAGGTTTAAGTAGATGCAGTTGCAGTAGGGTGAGGCCCGGTTACTGAAAGCCCCAAAAATGCGGTTCGGTGTCACGTACCCGATGGGAGACTGAAATGACGAGGTCGACCTCACTTGTGTCACTAGTCCTGACCCCGCTGGAGTAGGAACAGAGGGTGTCTAGGACCCAGGGGAACAAGAGTGCCAGTAGTTGTTTGCAGCTCTTGCTGAAGAATATCTTGAAAGGCTGATGATCCTCTGATTTTGGCACAGTAGTAGTAGGCAGAGCGGGTCCTGTAGATTGCCAGGCGTGCACCTGAGCAAGGCAGGTAGTGAGGACAAGAGATAGGAGCAATGTCATGGAATAGCCAAGGTCGTCAACAGTCGGGCAGCGCGGTACAGAATCAGAAGGAAAAGCCAAGGTCAGGAGCAGAGCCGAAGTCAGGAAACAGTATCAGGAGAGCAATCAGAGTCAGGTGAGGAACAAGCTGGGTCAGCAACAAAGGAATCATACAGGAACAAGCAGGACACAGGGGGGAGCTGAAGACCAGTCAGCACTCAACATGAGCAGAGACAGTCCTTAAATAGGCTGTCTGGTGCCAATCTTCACCATGTGTGTGCGCGATCGCGCATTTCCAGTCACAATTCGTCTTGCTGGAAATCCCTTACATTGCCCCCCCTTAGGGGCAGCCTCCGGCTGCCCACTAGGGCTTCTTTTTCAGGGTGACGACAGAGATAGGCTTGAACTATCCGTGGGGCATGGACATTAGTAGACGGTTCCCAGGAGTTATCCTCTGGTCCATAACCTTTCCATTTGATGAGGAACTGGGTCTGTCTGTCCCTCTTTCTACAATTCAAGATTGCCTCCACCTCGTACTCTTCATTTCCCTCAACCAGCAGTGGAGCGGGCGCCTCCGAATTCCGGTTGGGAAACCCACTTGGGATATATGGTTTTAACAGGGAGCAATGGAATACCGGGTGAATCTTCATGTTAGCAGGTAGTTCCAATTCAAAGGCCACAGGGTTCACCTTTCTCTTGATAGAGTAATGCCCGTAGCGAAAAAAGGAAAGGAAAATTAGCGCAGGGCAGGCATGACTAGGCCTAGAGTGGGAAGGAGAATAAGAAAGGGTTAATGATGTGCCAGGGGGGTGTGGAAAAGGATAGATGGGTGTGCTGGTTGGTGGAGAGAGAGCGTGGGTGGGCTCTGCCGCACCTTAGGGTGGGGTGTCCCAGGGGGGGGAGGCATCATTTCGGACCTGGACGTTGGTGAGTGAGATTCATTCCCTCCCAACGCCAGCATTTGTTAGGGCCTTTTTCCCTGGGGGTCTCGTTGCGGTCTTTGGGGGGCTGTCATGGATGGCTTGGTGGCCCAGCTGCGTGAGGCGGCAGCCTCTCATGGGATGGACTGGCTGCAGAGCCGGGTTTCTGCCTTCCTGCAGGACCCGGGCGTGTCCCTTGACCCGGGCTTATCGCTGGGCCCGGGCTCATCACCAGAGGGAGAGGGGCGGGTGCGCCCACGTGCTCGGGGGTCTCGGCCTCCGGAGCGCTGTAGTCCGGGCTCTCCCTCCCCCAGAGCTCAGCGCCGGGTGTCTGCCTTCATGCAGGACCCGGGCTTGTCCCAGGACCCGGGTCTTTCACAGGACCCGGCCTCTTTACCAGCGGGAGAGGGGCGGGTGCGCCCACGTGCTCGGAGGTCTCGGCCTCCGGAGCGCTTTAGTCCGGGCTCCCCCTCCCCCAGAGTTCAGCGCCACACAGGGAGCCCCGTTCGGGACCCTCCGGCCCCGCTGGCAGGGCGCTCCAATGCCTCTGCTCGCGGGGAGGCCGGGAGGAATCCCCGGCAACGGCGGAGCTCGGCGGGCGGGGTCTCGCGGGGAGGAAGCCCCTCCCCCCCGCCCGCGCGGCTGAGGAAGCAGGATGTCGCCGGCTCCTCCACTGACCAGGTGCCTGTCAGGGAGGGAGCCCAACGAGGGAGACGCAGCGCTGCGGCTGCCGGGCTGTCCCCTGCTGCAGCCGGCGGGCCCCATGGTAAACGTGGAGCGCCGGCTCCGAAGAGCCACAGGCTGGATGGACGTGCTGCCGGGGGCGTGTCTGGTCGGACCCCAGGGACGTCGATGGGCGTGGCTGGTGCCGGGAGGCGGAGCCAGCAGAGGCACAGCGCTCGAGGATCCGTGGCTCCTGGGACTGGGAGGCCATCCAGCCGTCGAGGGGAGGACGTGAGATCGGAGGGCGAGCTGTCGGAACCCGATGCGGGGGCGACAGCTGGCCGCTCGGCATCGCTGGACGTGGGTCGCGCGGCTGATGGGACGTCTCCTGGGCAGCCTGGTGAGTTACCTTTTTCTTTTTCTTCTGCGCTAGGGGACCTGTTGGGGGGCGGGGCCTCGGCGGTGCGGGAGGTCGGCGTTCCCGATTCGGGTCGCGGGGGGGGGGCTCTGCGATTTGATTTCAGGTTTGCGTACCTTGTTGCAGCGCCTTGAGCGGGGCGGTAGTGGGGTCCCTGGGCCTGCTGCGGCGTGGCTCCCGCCGGCTGGTGGGGACGGTTTACAAGTCCGAGTGCAGGACGGGGGGGCCGTGCGGAGATCGGGGGTTTCTCCTCCCTCTGGTTCTGGGCCTGCGGTGGTTGCGGCGGAATCTGATGCTTTGGGTTCCACGGCTTTGGATGGGGGTGCGGGGGTGTCCGGAGCGGTCGGCTTGGCGGACTCGGCCAAGTGCGAGGTATACGTGTGCTTCGAGGGCTCTTTAGGTGCGCACTTGCCGTTGGAGGTTCGGGAGCGGATTTGGAGCGGGGAGTATGTGGAGATCTTCACGCTCTTGCCGTTGGAGCGTTTTCCTTTGGAGGGGTTGCGGGTTGACGAGGGCAGGCGGGAGGAAGCGGAGAAGCGGCGTTTTCGCTTTATCCCGCGTACTTTTGCAAATTGGATGCAGGCGTTTGCGATCATGGCCAGTGTTATTGGGGAGAAGGCTCCTGAGCATTGCTCGGCGCTTTTTTGTTACCTTGACGCCATTAGCGAGGCTCACAGGGTTTACGGTGGGACTGCGTGGCTTCGGTATGATGAGCAGTTTCGGCAGCGGCGGGCTGTTCGCCCTTCATTGCGTTGGGACCATAAGGACATTGGTCTTTGGATGCGCCTCATGACTCCAGCGAGGCCTCCTGGTCCGTTTTTTCAGGGGGGGGCCGGTGGTTCATTCTCCCCCGGACAATCGGCCTCAAAGCGTAGGGGCTTTTGTTGGCAGTTCCAGGAAAGCGCTTGTCGTTTCGGAGGGTCCTGCCGTTTTAAGCACGAGTGTTCCGGTTGCGGCGGCTCCCATCCGTTGTCGCGCTGTTTCAAGCGGGGCAGAGGCCCTTCCGGCGATCATGCGGGTAAGAGGGACAACACCGGTGAGGGTGGAAAGGATGCAGCCTTTCCTAGATAGATATCCTGATCGGGCAGCCGCTGTGCTGCTGGCGGCAGGTTTTTCGGAGGGTTTCCACATCCCGTGCACTTTGACTTCCGTTCCCCCCTTGGCTCAGAACTTGCGGTCGGCCTTGCGGCATGCGGAGGTTGTTTCGGTTAAGTTGCAAAAAGAAGTGGGGTTAGGTCGTATGGGCGGCCCATTTTCTTGCGCCCCGTTTTCGGATCTGGTGGTTTCCCCCTTGGGGGTGGTGCCCAAGAAGGAGCCAAATTCGTTTCGGTTAATTCATCACCTGTCTTTTCCTAAAGGGGGGTCGGTGAATGACGCTATCGATCCGCAGTCCTGTTCAGTGTCTTACACGTCGTTTGATGCGGCGGTTTTTCTGGGTTCGTCGTTATGGGCGTGGTTCGCTTATGGCGAAATCGGATGTTGAGTCCGCGTTTCGATTGTTGCCGGTACATCCGGACAGTTTTCGTTTCTTGGGTTGTCATTGGGAGGGCTCGTTTTACGTTGATAGGTGCCTTCCCATGGGGTGCTCCATATCTTGCGCTTTGTTTGAGCAGTTCAGTTCGTTCGTGGAGTGGGTGGTGCGGGATGTTTCCGGGGTCAATTCTGTCATTCACTATTTGGATGATTTTCTTTGCGTGGGTCCGCCAGCTTCCAGAGTGTGCGCCGTTTTGCTGGCCACTTTGCAGCACGTTGCTGAACGTTTTGGGATTCCGCTGGCTTTGGACAAGACGGAGGGCCCGGCTTCGGTCATTACTTTCCTGGGTATCGTTTTGGACTCTGATGCTATTGAGTGCCGGCTGCCTGAGGACAAGCTTTTGGCCCTGCAAGGGGAAATTGGTGGGGTGCTCGGCAAGCGAAAAATTCAACTGCGGGCCTTACAGTCGTTGTTGGGTAAACTGAACTTCGCTTGTCGCATCCTGCCAATGGGTCGGGTGTTTTGCCGCCGGTTGGCGGCGGCGACGGCTGGGATTACTTCCCCTTTACATTTTATTCGTTTGACTAGGGAGCATCGGGAGGATTTGCGGATTTGGCACACTTTTTTGACTTCGTTTAACGGACGGGCTTTGTGGATGTCTGGCCCGGTCAGCAATTTTGACTTGGACTTGTTCACGGATGCGGCGGCTTCCGGGGGTTATGGGGCCTTTTTTCAGGGACGGTGGAGTGCGGCTCCGTGGCCTCCTTCCTGGGTGGCGGCGGGTTTCCTTCGTAACCTGGTTCTGTTGGAATTTTTTCCGGTGGTCTTGGCGGTTGAGGTTTGGGGTGCAGATTTTCGGAATCGGAAGGTTCGTTTTCATTGCGACAATTTGGGGGTGGTTCAGGTCATCAACCGGGTGTCGGCTGCCTCGCGGCCGGTGGTTGGCCTGCTTCGCCATTTAGTGTTGCGTTGCCTGCAGCTGAATGTTTTTATCCATGCGGTGCATCTCCCTGGGGTGAACAACACTTTGGCTGACGCTTTGTCTCGTTTTCAGTGGGACAAATTCCGGGAGTTGGCGCCGGCTGCGGAGCACCGTGGGGTTCCTTGTCCCGACTGGCTGTGGGAGATTGCCTTGGGGTCGTATCCGGCTGGATCCGGCGGTCGGTGAGTGAGGCGACATGGTCTGCGTACTCGTCGGTTTGGCGGGAGTGGCTGGATCTGTTACAACAGGTCGATATTGATCCCTGGGGGCCGGAGGTGCGTGTGGCATTGCTGTACTATTTGGCGAGGAATTTGGAGCGGGGGGTGTCTGCTGCGGCGGTGGATCGCCGGTTGGCTGGTTTGGCCTTCTTTTTTAAGTTACAAGGGTGTCGGGATTTTACCAAAGATTTCTGGGTGCGTCAGGCTATTCGGGGTTACCGTAGGGCTCATCGCAGTAGGGATTCTCGTCGCCCGGTGTCCTTCGAGTTGTTAGGATCTTTATTTACACATTTGCGGTTTGTTTGTTCTTCGGACTTTGAAGTGGGCTTGTTTAGGGCGGCTTTTGCGGTGGCCTTCTTTGGGGCATTGCGTATTGGGGAGCTTGTTAGTCCATCCAAATCGGTACTTGGGGGGTTGTTGGTGGATGATGTTGTGTGCTCGGGCGACTGGGTGGAGGTGTTCATCCGTCGGTCTAAGACGGACCGCTGGGGTCGTGGTGCGCGGGTTCGGTTTCTTGCCCTTCCAGGATCACTGGTGTGCCCGGTGCATGCGGTTCGAGAATTTTTGTCCCGGCGTCCGGTGGGGCAGGGGTCCTTTTTGATGCATGCTGATGGGTCCCCGTTAACTCGTTTTCAATTTGTGTCGGTTTTTCGGAAATGTTTACGGGATGTTGGTTTGGATGCGTCTTTGTATGCTTTGCACTCGTTTCGGATTGGGGCTGCTACTGAGGCCGCCCGGTGGGGTTTGTCAGATGAGGCGGTACAACGGATTGGTAGGTGGGATTCGCAGAGATTTCGCCTGTACGTTCACCCGCATCTGCTGGGGGACTAAGGGTGGTTTCTGGGTTCTTTTGGTTGATGGGGCTGGGGGAGTTTTGTCCTGTCGCTGTGATGTTGTTGGTTCTTGTGGTAGTTTTGTTCTTTTCTTTCAGATGGAGCAGTTTGCCTGGTCTGGATCCTGGGGCACTCCTACGTTTTTTGGGGGGCTCGGCGGGCGGATGTGCGGCCTAATGGCCGGCAGCTGGGATTGGCTCGGCAAGCGGCTTGTGTCCGATGGATAGGTGTGCCGGGGATGTTGTGGGGTCGTGTGGTACCTGAGGTGCGGCGTTTTGCATGCCTGGATAGACCGCCGGATGTTTTGGTGCTTCATGCGGGTGGTAACGATCTGGGGGTTCGGTCCATGCGGGAGCTGGTGTGGGATGTTAAGCTGGTTTTTCTTCAATTGCGTCGGGATTATCCCGACATGGTGTTGGTGTGGTCGGACATGGTAGCCCGCACCTCTTGGCGTTTGGCGCGGTCGGTGGAGCGGCTCAATAAGGCTCGGATCAAGGTCAACAAGGAGGTGGGGCGCTTCTTTGTTCGGAATGGGGGGTTGGTGGTCCGGCACTTTGAGTTGGAGGTTGATACTTGGCGGTATCTGCGGAGTGATGGGGTGCATCTCAATGCCGTTGGCACGGATTTATAGGCTTTGGGTTTGCAGGACGGAGTTCAGAGAGCTGTTCGTTTGTGGTGGGGCACGCATGGGTAAGGGCTTACCCAGCGTGCTGTGGCGGTTGTTGGTCTTGGAGGCGGTTCTTATCTTGGAGGTACAGATAATGGTGTGGGACCCATCGGTGGTATGGTGTGCCCGGGGACATTCCAGTTAACCAAGGTTTAACTGGAAGGTGGTGGTGCTGCACTGCGGACGGTATGGTTGTCTCCGAGCTGGTTGGTTGCGGCTGGAGGCCTTTGTGTAATATGGTTGTCCGCAGGTGCATTTCAGATCATTTTTGTGGGGTGCCTTCGAAGACCAACAACAACAATTCTGTATGTTTCTGTTATAAGGAATGGTTGGTGTTAAAAAAAATGTTTGTTAATAAAAGGCCATGTTGGCCATTTACTCCAAAATTGGTGTCATGGTTTTATTTAAGTATAGTAAGGGGGGAATTTGGATGACCTATCTCTGGTGCTCTAGTCAAGTAATGCCCGTAGCGAAAAAAGGAAAGGAAAATTAGCGCAGGGCAGGCATGACTAGGCCTAGAGTGGGAAGGAGAATAAGAAAGGGTTAATGATGTGCCAGGGGGGTGTGGAAAAGGATAGATGGGTGTGCTGGTTGGTGGAGAGAGAGCGTGGGTGGGCTCTGCCGCACCTTAGGGTGGGGTGTCCCAGGGGGGGGAGGCATCATTTCGGACCTGGACGTTGGTGAGTGAGATTCCCTCCCGCCCTCCCCTGTTATAGGGAGTTTTTGTGTTCCTCTCGGGGGACAGGGGGTTGTTTCGGTCTTGGGCGGTTGTTGGTCTTGGAGGCGGTTCTTATCTTGGAGGTACAGATAATGGTGTGGGACCCATCGGTGGTATGGTGTGCCCGGGGACATTCCAGTTAACCAAGGTTTAACTGGAAGGTGGTGGTGCTGCACTGCGGACGGTATGGTTGTCTCCGAGCTGGTTGGTTGCGGCTGGAGGCCTTTGTGTAATATGGTTGTCCGCAGGTGCATTTCAGATCATTTTTGTGGGGTGCCTTCGAAGACCAACAACAACAATTCTGTATGTTTCTGTTATAAGGAATGGTTGGTGTTAAAAAAAATGTTTGTTAATAAAAGGCCATGTTGGCCATTTACTCCAAAATTGGTGTCATGGTTTTATTTAAGTATAGTAAGGGGGGAATTTGGATGACCTATCTCTGGTGCTCTAGTCATGAATGGTCCCAGGTATCTTGGACCAACTTTCTTTGATGGACAACTTAATTTCAGATTAGCCGTGGATAACCAGACTTTATCCCCTTGTTTCAGTTTCAAGTTGCCCCTTTTCTTTCTGTCAAAACATTTTTTGTTACTCGCCTTTAGAAATCATCTTCTGTAATACTTCACCATTCCTCCTGAGGAACTCCATCCTTTCTTGTACTGCTGGAACAGCGGCCTCCACTGGTATTTCTGGAAGAAAGGAGGGATGGTATCCGTAGTTAAGAGTAAAAGGGAGATTGCTTGGTGGTGGAATGAATGGAATTATTGTATGCAAATTCCGCTAATGGAAGGAGCGATGCCCAGTCATCCTGTGAATATGAGGAGAAGCATCGGAGGTATTGCTCCAGAGTTTGGTTTGTCCATTCGTTTGTGGGTGATAATCAGAGGAGAAGCGTAACTCGATCTCTAATGCCTCACACAGAGCCTTCCAGAATTTGGATGTGAACTGCACTCCTCGATCAGACACAATATTCAGGGGAATGCCATGTAGTCTTACGATCTCCTTGATGAAAGTGGAGGCAGTTTCTGTGGCAGAAGGAGTCCCTTTCAAGGAATGAAGTGGGCCATCTTGGACAGGCGATCAATTACTACAAAAATAGTGGTGAATCCCTCTGATGGGGAAAGTTCAACAATAAAGTCCATGGAGATCATACTCCAAAGTTTTTCCAATACGGGCAAGGATTCCAACAGGCCCCAAGTCTTGGATTTATCAGACTTGTTCCTCAGACAGACTGTGCAAGATTTCACATAGTCCTGGAAATCCTTTATTGCGTTTGGCCTTCAGAAAGAGTGAGAGACCAAATCTAAAGTCTTGTGAATCCCAAAGTAACCTGCTAAGGGATGGTCGTGACATCTCTGGAGAATAACAGTCCAAAGTTTTTCGGGCATAAATATCTGTTCCTTGTGGAAGTACAGACCGTCCTTTAATTGCAGGTATATGGGAGGTGGATGATTATCCACGGCTTCTTTTATATCCGTTACAAGGTCTGTCTGGGGAAGTAAGAAGTTCTTGGCTGGCAAAATCGTTTCGGGTTCAGACTGCACAATTGGGTCAGGAAACATACGGGAGAGTGCGTCAGGTTTACCGTTTTTTGATCCAGGACGGTACGTCAGATAGAAGACGAAGAGAGAGGAAAAATAATGCTCATCTTGCTTGTCGTGGCCTGAGGCATTTTGCGGTCTTTGGTACTCTAGGTTTTTATGATCCGTGAAGATGAGAATAGGGTGGGATGCTCCCTCCAGTAAGTAGCGCCATTCTTCCAATGCTACCTTGATGGCTAGTAATTCTCTGTCTCCCACATCATAATTCCTTTCCGAAACACTTAATTTCCGGGAGAAGAAAGCGACAGGGTGTAGAAGGGATTTGAGTCCCTGTCTTTATGACAATATGGCTCTTACCGCATTTTCCGAAGCGTCCACTTCAAGGACAAAGGCTAGGATGCTTCAGGATGGGTGCGGACATGAACATGGTTTTCAATTGCTCAAAGGCTGTTTTGGCCTCAGGAGTCCACTTGAAGGGAATATTCTGCCTGGTGAGCTGTCTCACTGGTGTGATGATTCCAGAGAAGTTTTTGATAAATTTCCTATAGAAATTTGCGAACCTTATAAAGCGCTACACTGCTTTCCTGTCTCCTGGAATGGGCCATTCTAAGATGGCGGACACCTTTTGGAGGTCCATAGAGATGCCCTCAGAAGTGATCACAAGCCCAAGGAACTGGATGGATTGCCTCTCGAATTCACATTTCTTGGCCTTGGCGTAGAGATGATGCTGGCGTAGTCTATCCAGAGTTTTCTTTACGTGAACCCGATGACTTTCTATGGAACTGGAGAAAACCAGGATGTCGTCCAGATAAACGATTAGAAATAGATCCAGATAATCCCGAAATATATCGTTTACCAGGTGTTGGAAGGTTGCTGGGGCATTACAGAGACCAAAAGGCATTACCAGATATTCAAAATGCCCAAATTGGGTTCGAAAGGCCATTTTCCATTTGTCACCTTCCCGGATTCTCACTAGTTTGTAAGCGCCCCTCAGGTCCAATTTTGAGAAACAACATGCTCCTCGCAGCCTTTGAAATAATTTGGGGATCAATGGAAGGGGATAACGATTCTTGACCGTTATCTTGTTTAGGTCACGGTAGTCTACACAAGGTCTCAGGGTGTGATCCTTTTTCTCAACAAAGAAGATGCCGGCTCCTGCTGGTGATGTAGAAGACCAAATAAACCCTTTTTCCAAACTTTCGTCTATATACCCCCGGAGGACCTCTAATTCGACTTCGGATAAGGGGTAAATTCTACCAAAAGGAATTTTGGCGCCAGGCAGGAGCTCATTCGGACAGTCATAGGAGCAATGAGGAGGGAGAGTGTTGGCACTCTTTTTCCAGATACTCGTGATATACCATAGGAACGAGTTTCATGGTCTCAGGATCAGAGTGAATACTGAGAAGAGGAGTTGTCACACTTGTCTCTTGAGGAGTACAGTGAGTCAGACAATATTCTGAAGGGAAAGAGATTTCTCCAGACAACCAATTGATGGTTGGATTGCGTGCTCTTAGCCAAGGCATGCCGTGAATAACTGGAAAAATCGGGGAGGTGATAATATCCAGACATAGTAATTCCTGGTGTTCTGAAGGAGAGTAGCAGAATATTGGCATGGTTTCCTGTGTTACAGGGCCAGAACTGATACCAGACCCATCTGCCAGATGCACTGCAAGTCTTTGTGCTTTGGTACGGAGTGGAATCTGATTCTGAGTACCGAAGTGAGCATCCATAAAACAACTACAAGCCCCTGAGTCTATGATGGCTGGGACCGTGATTGTCCTTTTGGCCAGTTGTTGCAGATGAAAAGATAGGTGTGTCCGGCTTGTTCCTTGAGGGTTCATCATGTAAAAACAGGGGAGGGCTTATGAGGTCTTATTGGGCAGGTAGCCATGACATGACGCACATCACCACAGTAGAGGCAGAGCTTGGACTTCTGCCATCAAAGGCGTTCTGCTATGGATAATTGTGGTCTCCAAAAGCTCCTCCTAGCTGGATTGGTGGGTGATTTTCATGAACCAACATTCGTAGAGGGCCCAATTTCAGAGCATATCAGAATCTTCCTGTTAGTCCTCTCATCCTGTCTTTCCCGAATCCAACGGTCAATATGGATCATCAGGTCTATCAGACTCTCCAATCTGGTAGGTACCTCCAGTCGGGCCAGCTCATCCTTCAGGGTATCAGAAAGACCAAGACTAAACTGATAGTGGAGAGCAGACTCGTTCCACTGAGTATCCGAACTCCAGATGCTGAAATCAGTAACATATTCTTCCACAGGCCTCTGGCCTTGCTGTAGCCTACTGAGCATAGCTTCCGCGGTTTGGCGCCGGAAGGGATCAGCATAGATTTGTGCCATTGCGGTAAAAAATGAGTCCATTGAGGTTAGGGCTGGATCATGTTGTTCACGGAGATGGTAGGCCCAGGACTGAGGTTCATTTCTAAGAAGTTTGATGATAAATCCCACCTTGGTATTTGATGAAGAGAAGGTCCTGGGGAGCAGGGAGAAATATAACTCACAGGAGTTTTGAAAAGTCCTGATCATCCGGCGGTCTCCTGTAAAGACCTCAGGCGTAGGCAACCGGGGCTTTGGTAGGGCAGAGGTTTCAAGGATCATACTGGTCTCTGTCTGAGTGGCTGAATTGAAGGCTGCCGTGAGATTTGTGTCTGTGAGGGCATTAGATTCGGTTAGCAGTTTACTCTCCAGATGTTCAAAGTTTCTCTGCAGGTCGTGTATCACGTTATACAAGGTAGTTACTGCTTGGCAAATGTCCTCCATTGCGTGTGCATGTGCACGTGTGTGCATTCCTGCGTGCATGTGCACAACCGGCAATTCTCCTGCAGGAATTCCTGTGTGTATGCATGTTCCCGATCGTGTTTCTCCTTGCCGGAAAATCCTTACAACAACTCTACACAAGGGAGCTTTTCTGGTGAAGCTTTGAGATGTCAGATCCATGAAGCCTCACACTCCATGAATTTTGGAGAGACCATTTTGACATCGTGAGCTGTCTACAGATTATCACCATTGCCTGGGCCGGGGTCAGCCCGAGAAACCTAAATTATGCTTGGCGCAACTTGTGGCCAGATTGTGTTGTGACACCTGACTCCGATGCTTCTGCACCTGCACCAGAGTCAACAGTGTTGGAGGAGATTGTTTCCTTGGGGAGGACCATGGGGCTGCAGGTGACTGAGGAGGATGTCTGTGAGCTGGTGGAGGGACACGACCGTGAGCTAACCACAGAGAACCTGGTGGAACTGCAGAAGGAGGCAATGGTGGAGTGGATCTCATTTCAGGAGGAGGAAACGAGTGAGAAACAGCTCTCTTCCAGGGAACTGAAGGAGGCATGACAAATGTGGGTAAACCTACAGACTTTAGTACAGCAGCACCACCCAGATAAGGCTCTAGCCCAGAGACTTGTGAACAGTTTTGACACCGACGTCATGTCCACTTTCTAAGGGATGCTTAAAAGGCACCAGAGGCAGCAGACAATGGAAAGGTTCTTACCAAAACGGCCTAGACATGAAAAAGAACCTGCTTGTGTTAGTGCTGCCCAGTTGCCCTGATCCTCCTACTCTTCCAAAAAGTACTGAAATTGTTTTGAAAAGGTTTTTAAATGTTGAACAGTTGAAGTTTGCCATGTTTTCCCTGTTGAAGTGTGATTTATGTAGAGTTGACGTGTACTGTGCCATGTTTGAAATGTTTGCCGTGTTTTAAATCATGTCCATGTACAGGATTTATGCCTTTAAAGTGTATTTTATAAAGAGTTTTGAACAGATAAAAGACTGTTTTTGACTTTTTTCTGACCTCGGGAACGGATTAATTGGTTTTTAATGCATTCCTATGGGAAACCGCGTTTCAGTTTACAAATTTTTCACAATATGAAAAACATTCTGTAGAATGCGTTAAATTTGTAAACCGAGGAACCACTGTATATTCAAAAAGACATTTTGGTAAAAGAATTATCAGCTTTTTTACATACGCATTATTTGTATAAAATACATAAATTCTAAAGGAAACATCACTCTGACAGTGTTCTTACATAAAGACTCTTTGCACAAGGTCAAAGGCCACACAGGAAACAAATTTACCCCAACGTGTTTCGATCATTCTGCATTATAGATCTTCAGGGGGCATAAAGACAAGGAAACTTTCTAGTAAACATGTAAACAGTAATAGGTAAATATACCAGAAAATAAACAAATGGTCAACAGAATTTTTATCTCATATCCCAAAATAATACAACAACATATGTCAGAGCAATATGTAAAATAGATGACATCCAAGATGAGAGACATGATTCCAGGTCCCGGAGGAATGTACCATCCAAGAAAGCAAGAGTGGTCAGATGTAAATCACCGGGAACCAAGAGCAACTAGGGAGCACCAAAACAACCCCCAATGGGACTGTAAGTAGTATAGAGAACAAAGTAAATTAGATTTCAAAAAATCAAACCAATTGAATAGACCTGATAAAAAATACATTCAAAATGGTCCATAAAGAATATACCAAAAAGTGGAACTGACCAAATTAATATGCCATACAAAAAGCAAACAGTGAAAATGACTATCAATCCGAGCACCAGATGTTATCAATTAGCGTGTGTCAAGTGCTGGGTGTTATCAATTAGCGTGTATCAAGTATCTGGTGTTCTCAATTAGTGTGTTGAGTATCGGGTGTTGTCAATGAGCCTGTGTCGAGTACCAGGTGTTATCAATTAGCGTGTTGAGTATCGGGCATTGTCAATTAGCGTGTGTCGAATAACGGGCATTGTCAGTTAGCCTGTGTGGAGTACCGGGTGTTATCAATTAGCATGTTGAGTACCGAGTGTTTCAATTAGCATGTATCAAGTACCTGGTGTTCTCAATTAGCGTGTTGAGTACCAGGCGTTGTCAATTAGCATGTGTCGAGTACCGGGTGTTCTCAATTAGCATGAGGAGAACTGGGTGTTATCAATTAGCGTGTGTCAAGTACTGGGTGTTGTCAGTTAGCATGTGTTCAGTACCTGGTGTTGTCAGTGTGTGCTGAGTACCGGGTGTTATCAATTAGCATGTCGAGTACCGGGTGTTATCAATTAGCATGTCGAGTACCGGGTGTTATCAATTAGTGTGTGTTGAGTACTAGGTGTTGTCAGTTAGAGTGTGTTGAGTACTAGGTGTTGTCAGTTAGTGTGTGTCGAGTACCGGGTGTTCTCAATTAGCGTGTGCAGACTACCCGGTGTTGTCAATTAGCGTGTGTAAGAGAGGTGACCTGTTGTCCTAACTGGAGCCTAATTAGTGTTGTATTTCAGAGGGACAACAGCTCTGTAGAGTTGACTCCGTAGGCTTTGCTTGTCGGAAGTGCAGGAGTGCAGCAGGACAGAAGTGCCGAGTGTGATCAGCAGGAGATGAAAACTGTAGGAGTTTGGAAACAGCCGGCTATCTTTGGTTAGTATTTGTGTTTCAGTTTGAGAAAAATCTTCTTTAAAATGTCTGGTTTAGTTCAGTGCAGTACTTGTTTGGCATTTGTTTTTCGTGGTGCTTTTTGGAAGCTGGGATGTTGTCCCATTTGTATGCAGATTTCTAGCCTACGTGATGACATTGCTTGTCTATATTCATTGGTTGGTGCCCTGCAGTCTGAGATCAGGAGGCCATCTTAGCCAATTTGTTCTGTTGAACTGCCCTGCAAAAAGCCGCCTCTTCCTCAAAGACTGCTCAGGAGAAGGGCGGTGTGGACAACTGTTGGGTCAGGTTCTCTGAGCTAGAAGCAGATCCAAAGGTTGCAAACGTAGCAGATTGTGAGATAGGAAGTAGGACCCTGAGAACAAAACTGCTTTGCCAAAAGAAACTGTTTTGTCTGAGGTTCCATTCCAGGCAAGGGTTGTGGAAAAGACTCCTAAAAGGAGAAGCCATCATCTTGTTGGTGATTCAGTTGTAAGAGGTGTTTCTTTAGGAAATCATGCTGAAGTGTCAAAGGAAGTTAGATGTCTACCTGGTGCTACTGTTAGAAGAGATAAAAGGAGTATTTTAAAAATTGTCAAAAAAGCTAGTGAAGAGTGCAACGTTGGTGGTGTCATGTACCTTGGCACAAATGATTTGTCCCAGAATGATGTGTGTTCTGTACAGGAATTTCAGTATTTGGGACAGGATCTTCAACAATTAGGGTGTACGGTTATATTTTCAGAGGTCTTACCTGTCCATAATGGACAACAAGAGGAAGTACTTGGCATAGCAGAGTCCAATGTTTAGTGAAAGGATTGGTGCAAAGCTGAAGGTTTTGGTTCTGTTAGTCATGATGCCATCAGGTGGTCTGACATTGAGCTGTACAATAGAGATGGTCTGCATCCCTCACACAAGGGCGCTCAGCTCCTTACTATGGAATTTAGGAGGTTTTTGGACATGCATTTAAACTGAGAAATGGGGGCAGAGATGTCATTGTTGAGGATCATTTCTGTCCCCAGCAGGCTGAAACAAATGTGAGGTTCATGTTGCTCAGGACATAGCATAAGGAGAACATTAATTCAAACAACAAATGAAATACTGGAAACCCTCTGGGTCTGCCTTCCAACCAGAGAGGGATCTTCCCTTAGAATTGGTGTCATATACAGACCCCCAGGACAGACTGAAGATTAGAATGACTTCTTGATTGATGAGATAACTCAAATGGCAATGAAGGGGGAGGTTTTCATTATGGGTGACGTCACCACGCCTGACATTAACTGGAAATCTCAAACTGCTATTACAAGCAGGAGCAGGATGTAATGGAAGAACTGAATGGGGCTCTCTAAAACAGTAAAAAGTCCAACCCAAGGTGATCATATTCTAGACCTAGTACTGACAAATGGGGATCGACTGTCTAATATATAACTCATGCCGGAATGTAGTAACTGAGCGGGATCTCACCACATACTCAGATGCTGGAAGATGCCGCTCAGTATATTGTTCACGTTAAAAGTTTGTGGTTGAACACTCTGTAGGTTTGGATGTTCGATTGTGAACCAAACAGGGGGGTGTTCAGTCTATCTCTATTCAATATCCTTTCCATGAATTTCCTTCCATAGGGCAACATAATCTCAAATCTCTCTGCTCCTTTCTGGAGAGCTGGGACCAAGCTTTAACCAGTCCATCACAATGATCATCTTGTCTATTGTTTCTAGAATGTAATGCTTTCAGTGCCAACGTAGAGGCAAATAAATACAAATCTTTAACTGCTTCAAAGCACTCTGGAAAGGTCAATGATTTTAAAATCGCTTTCCTATATTGTTTATCCACCCTGTGCATATCTTGTTATATCTCCGGACTCTTGTGCCTGGGGCCTCCCTGCCCACTCTGTGCTGTGTGGTTACACCTCAAGTGAATACCCCCAATTGTGGAGAACCCCCCTCCCCCTTACTTCTTATACCTACTCCTTGACTAAGGTCTTTCCTCTTTCTCCTTCTTCTATTCCTCCCCCCTCCCCTCCCCCATGCTCCCATTTATTGCAAGTGATCCACCACTATCAACTTGGTGCTTATGTGCAAAAAATGAACAATATGACTGGATTGAAGTTCCTTCAGTCTGAAGTTCCATGATAGTGAGTGGGCTTTTATATCTTGTTGTGGTCATGTGCTTTATGGACTCCTAGTAATATGGGAGACATCCAAGCCATGCATAGATGGCATTGATGGTCCCTGTAAATCCATATATATGGACATTTGTGCATTATTAATTACAGGATAAATCCACTTGGAGACCTGGGGACACTGTATACGTTCTATATGTAGTCTGGGGGTCCCTGTGGAAGTCCATGTGTGGACATTTCTACCTATGATAAATGACAGGCTAAACCCACCTGGAGACCTGGGGACACTGTACAGGTTCTATATGTAGTCTCGGGGGCCCCTGTGGAAGTCCATGTGTGGACATTTCTACCTATGATAAATGACAGGCTAAACCCACCTGGAGACTTTCTCCACACCTGGAGTGTGCTGAGTTCTTGGAGAACGTCTACACAGTGTTTCCAGATTGGCTTTATCACCCCAACGAGCTCGCTCCAGTTCATGGATGTCATCATTATGTTTGGAGGATCTCACCAGTCAGGAGCCTTTCCTGTCATCCTACATGTTCCCTTCTGAGGATTGTTCTATCCTTCCAAACAAATGTATGAAATCATGGATGAGTCCTCCTTCTATGTGATCTAGAAGATCTTCAATCACAATGTCTTTATGGATGAAGTGGATGGCCCAGTTTATATATTATTTATTGCTTTACAGCTTTATTCCCTCCAGGATTCATTCTTTATTTATAGAACCATTCAAGGAAGTGTTCTTACTTTGAGAGATCTCCACCACCATTCCTCTGTGACCATTACATCCTTGTCATTTATGTAGATAATATACAGGAATGGCTATTATGAGACATTTTGAGGGCTGCAATTCCTCTGAACTCCACAAGGTGGGGATCTCATGTAAACCCAGACAGGAAGTCTCTATGGAATACAGACAGGAAGTGATGTCAGGTACAGACAGGAAGTGATGTCAGGTACAGACAGGAAGTGATCTGAACAAAGACAGGACATTTCATGTGGCTCAAAGAAGAGTAGACATTGGTGGAAGTGGCAGCAGAGGAGGTAATAAGATTTCCTATTTCCACCCAGTAACCCCCATCATGTCCGTCCTCTTCCTCCATAGTCCTGTCCGTCCTCTTCCTCCATAGTCACGTCCGTCCTCTTCCTCCATAGTCACGTCCGTCCTCTTCCTCCATAGTCACATCCGTCCTCTTCCTCCATAGTCACGTCCGTCCTCTTCCTCCATAGTCCTGTCCATCCTCTTCTTCCATAGTCACGTCCATCCTCTTCCTCCATAGTCACGTCCGTCCTCTTCCTCCATAGTCACGCCCGTCCTCTTCCTCCATAGTCACGCCCGTCCTCTTCCTCCATAGTCATGTCCGTCCTCTTCCTCCATAGTCACTGTGACGTCTTTTATCTCCGGCAGATGATGATACACACATATATAGTGTGGGAACCCAGATGAACCCCTTCAGGGGCAGAACATTCCCCCACTTCCGGGGCCGGAACATTCTCCTCATTGTGGAGATAAATTCTAGTAATATGGTCCTCTAAACAAACAGCACTGACAATAAATAGACAAGGACCATCCTGACCATACATGGCCTACAAAGGGCAATGATGACACTACACAGGCAGCCAATGGGCAATCATTACACTATGCAGCCAACACAATGATGGAGTGCCGGGGTCAGGAGTATGGAGCATAGAGCCCCTTACATTGCTGCTCAGGGGGAAGGAAACATTCCAAATGAATGAAGAGTAATCACCACTGAATTGCTATGTTCCCTCTTTTATACATTGTGGAGGGTCTGGTTTGAATATGTCCAAATAAAGGTGATTTATATTTTTGGATGTGCAGCCAAACAGATTTTTCTTCTCTACCCGGAACAAAACATTCCCCAGCCGGCCATGAAGAATATGTTCCATCATTGGTGTCAGAGGGAGGAAACAAATGAGGGGTGTGAGGGATGAAGGGGAGCTGAGAGGACTCTCAGGAGGTACAAAGGATGAGAGACTTTGGGACCCCTGAGGGGGTAGAGTAGATGGTGAAATCTGGGTTGATAGGGTTGGCAGGTAGCATGTCTCTGAGGGAAGAGAAGGTTGTAGGGCTCATGGGGACTCTGAGGTAGGGAGGGGGGCTCTTGGTCTCTGGTTGTCCTCCCACCTGCACTTATTTTCCAGACCTTCTTACAGAACTCCAGCCAGGAAAGGAAAGAAACCTTCACCTTCTTATCATCTAACCGGTCAAATAACATTTTCCAAGATACCAAGTGGATTGAAGAAGGGAAGTCTTTGCCCCTTGGTGGGCACTCGTTCTTAGAGGAGGTCTGTTGGTGAATTATCAACTAAAAGGTAGTCAGGGGTCAGTGCTGAACATCTTCAGGAGACACTCCAACACCTTCCCATGACACAGGCTCTGGCAGTGCCCGGTGCTGGAATTCAGAGCCCCAGGAACCCCCCACCACTCTGTACAATGTCCTGTGTACTACAGTATACTTGCCAATGATGAAAACAAGACCCTACCCCCTGCCATTCTCCTCCTACCCATACTGGGCTACCATTGGAGGAAGGAGACCAGACCCCTCCCTCACAGCTCTCTACTCCACCAGCACCATCCTTCTATTCTATCCAATCCCTTCTCATACTGCAGAGAGTGACAGTGACATCACTCCTGTCAGAAAGCTGTCAGAGATTGGAGCCTTGCAGCCGGAGTTCTGGCAATTATCCTGATTATCCAGCAACTTCAGCCAATAGTCATCAAGTTCCCCTTCCTGGACCTCATGATGACCCAACATTGACCTCACAGCACTGCCTCAGAGCAAACAAGTCATAGGAAGGATCGTATTTATCATTCCTTGTCTGCAGATCTAATACTCATCAAAACCAGTTCAGAGACCAAACAAACCCAACAGAGAAAAGGGGATTTCTGATGCAGCAGGACAAGAGGGTCCCGAGACCTCCAAAGTGTAGCAAATACTAAACAGTCCTGACTAAATATCTTCCCATGGGGGGAGTAGTCCTTAAATGTCCAGCAACCCTCCTATTCCCCCCTCACATCCACATCCTATTATTGTGTGACCAATACCATCCAAATCATTCTTACTTTCATTTCCCAAAGTTATCCGTCTACAAGGAGACCTGTATAGATCACATGATGGCACCAATGAGGATGGAGGAGGACCGGAGTCACATGACTGAGAAGATACTAAACCTCACCCTGGAGATCATCTACCTGCTGACCGGAGAGGTGAGGAGGATTCTGGGAGGTCACATGACATCACTCTTATCTCTATTAATAAAACACAGACCTAACCGGAGAGGTGAGGAGGATTCTGGGAGTCTAACCTGATATTCCTATTGGTTTTTTTTAATATAGAGATTTCCTCTTCTGAAGTCAGGTGATCATATGACCATCACAGTGCCTCCATGTGACTCCCTAAACCCTGAGAGACACAACATGCAGAAAATTCTAGAAGTCACCAGAGAGATCACTGAGCTGCTGACAGGAGAGGTGAGCGGTGCCGGGAATTCTGGGACATTCTCCAGTAACAGACAAGGGATGTGTCTGGATGGTGACTGTATCATTGTGTGTGTCAGGTTCCTATAAGGTGTCAGGGTGTCACTGTCTATTTCTCCATGGAGGAGTGGGAGTATTTAGAAGGACACAAGGATCTCTACAAGGACGTCATGATGGACAATCAGCCGCCCCTCACATCACCGGGTAAGAGGAGACTTTATTGTAAAGGAGAGAGCAGTACGGAGGATCCACCTAGATCCCCCATCATCTGATAAACACATAGAAACAATGGATTCAGTCAGTGTGTGTGTTTCCTACAGATGGATCCAGTCATGGGAACCCACCAGAGAGATGTCCCCGTCCTCTGTATTCCCGGGATTCCACACAGGAAGCTCACACCATCTCTCACAATTTTAAGGTTGGTGGGACGGAGCATCTAGAACATGGACTTGTAAAGATGATGTGTGGATTTTCATTTGAGTTTATATTTTACAGATGATATTTTCTCTCATTTCCTTGATTTAGAGTGGAGATCCAATCGATATAGAATTTGAGGGTAAAGCAGAAGAAGAAGAGGCGTATGTGAGGGATGATCAGCAGTCTATGGAGGAGGATGGAATAACGGGGACATTTATAGAGGAGGACACTCCTACAGAGATCAGCACAGGTGGGTCATGAACACTAAATCCATTCCTCCACCCATACTGCTCACTGATTGGTCAAGAGTAGGGCGGGGACTGGGTGATATCAGCCTGTAATCCCCTGGTCACTTTCCTGAGCTGTGTTCCCCGTCCTGTATTCCTGGATTTCTCTCGGATAATCTTCCTTCTCTGTGCTGCAGACACAATTTATGTATCTAGACTGGATTTATGGAGGTTCTGGGGTTCAGCTGCCAGAAAAATGTTCATTTTTACTATAGACGTTACTAGACCTAGGCACCTGGGGCGTGTGATTTTGATCTTATTCCTCATGGTGGTGACATAGCAATTCTCCCAGTATTTGTCACCTGTGCCGGGTGGAGGGATATGTCTGTATAGTCTCAGACCCAAGTCACTGAGTGCAGTCTCAGGAGATGGGAGGCAGCGGTGTGGGATCTCTGCAACTTGTCTACAGGAAACATTTAAGCTTCCACTGATTGCCAATATTATGAGTCCTGACCCTTACACTGTATAATTTATATTGTACATTCCATACTCCTGACCCCTGCACTATATACTCTATGTTGTACATTACATACTCCTGACCCCTGCACTATATGCTCTATGTTGTACATTACATACTCCTGACCCCTGCACTATATACTCTATGTTGTACATTACATAGTCCTGACTTCTGCTCTCCCCCCTCCCCCCACTGCTATATATACACATAATATGGATTCTCTTTGGTTACACCCATTTCCTCCCAGCTGGACATTTTATATCGGATGATGTGATTGGAGCACAGACTTTTACATGGTGATAATAATGTGATAACATCCTCCAACTTTGGACCCTTAAACAGAAAGTGATAATGAGGGAGGAGTCAATACCCCAATGATGGTGGTCTTCAGGATCAGTCCAGTCTTCATCTTGGTTGTTCTCCCCCATCCTCACTCTCTGACCTCTGGTGGGGCTCAGCCCCACTCTTCTTCATGACTAAATCATGGACTAAATAAGGAAGTGCAGTACTTCTTGTGTTGGGAAGATGGCGATGAGTGATAGAGGGGGTGGGGACCCTCGTCCTATAATCCCCTCATCACTGTCCCTCCTATAAAAGACAGTTCTGGTTGTTTCCTCACTCTCTGACTAAGGTCCATGAATAAAGAAATGACCTGGTAGGAGATCAGAGGAGCCATTTCCTAGTTCCCTTGAGGGTGGAATTGTAAGCTCCTCAGAGACCAAGCTGCCTGATGTGGGCGGAGTCCTGGTTTGGGGGAACCAATCAGCTCCTGTCTAGTAATCCTCTTTGTCTTTGTATTTTAGTCCATGGCCGGGAGATGAGGAAAACCTCCGAGGATTGTCTCACTTTGTCTCCAGACTGGAAAGTAGAAGATGAGGACATCACACAGTATAGTCCAGGAGAAAACCCGGCTCCCTCCAATGTCCATCCGGCACCACCCAGTGTAGATGGACCATCGGATTCCTTGTATCCTGAGGAACCTCAGACTGTGCGGGACCGGGCCGGCCTTCCAACAGGGAAGAGATTCTCCTGTACTGAGTGCGGGAAAGGTTTCCACTATAAATCCAAACTTAATGTGCATATAAAATCTCACACGGGGGAGAAGCCACATTCCTGTCCTGAGTGCGGGAAAGGTTTTTCAGCTAGGGCCAGTCTGTACAAACATCTGAGATCTCACACGGGGGAGAAGCCATATTTCTGTTCTGAATGTGGGAAATGTTTTTCACAAAAATACAGTCTTTATAAACATCAGAGATCTCACACAGGGGAAAAGCCATATTCCTGTTCTCAGTGCTGGAAACGTTTTTCACAGAAGTCCGATCTTTCCAGACATCAGAGATCTCACACTGGTGAAAAGCCGTATTCCTGTACTGTGTGCGGGAAATGTTTTACACAGAAGTCTAATCTTTACATACATCAGAGAACTCATACGGGGGAGAAACCGTATGCCTGTCCTGAGTGTGGGAAATGTTTTTCAGACAGGTCCAGTCTTTGTAAACATAAAAGATCTCACACGGGGGAGAAGCCACTTTCCTGTCCTGAGTGCGGGAAATGTTTTTCAGTGAAGTCCAGTCTACACAAACATCAGAGATCTCACACGGGGGAGAAGCCATATTCCTGTCCTGAGTGAAGGAAATGTTTCTCACTGAAGTCCTGTCTTCCTGTACATCAGGGCTCCCACACAACCCTGGAGGTGTATTAGTGCTTTAAGTGTGGGAAATGTCTTCTAGATGAATGTTGCTGGACATCCCAGCTCTCATGTGGGGAAGAAGCACACCCTGATATACACCTCAGATATACTCCATGGCTGATCTTCATCATGGAAGGAACAGTCCATAAGGAGATCAGAGGTCCCCAAAGACATGGATGAAGTGTGGGACCGGGTCGGCCATTGATGGCAGGAGAAGAAGTTTTCAATGTATTTTCCATCAATGGAAGACATTCCAGCAGCTCAGATGTGATCCTAATAACATTGGTTCCCCCATTCACACAGGAGGAATGGACATGAACTCTCACTGAGGGAATTGCTATACAAACATTCTATGAATAGACCCCCAAATGTCAGGAGACGTTTCTATAAAGACGGGAAGTATGGAGCAGAGAAATGAAGAGACCTCCCAGCAATGTTATTACCAGGCTGCAGCTAGGGGGAGCTCTAATGTCACCCCAGCAGAGGGATCCCATCTAGCCCACATTAACCCTCTCACTGCCAGAGCTGTTTCTGCATGATTTTGCACACATGGGAAAATGCAGATTTTGGTCCTGAAGATGAGATAAACCCCCAAACATCTATTCTGTGACATCAGAGGCCCTGGAGAATAAAATGGTGGTAGTTCCAGTTTTGTATTTCACATGATTAAGCTCAATGATTTATCAAGATTAAATTTCAGTAAATAAATACAATAAATGTAATATTAGAGAACACAAATGTAAGATTTTACTTTTTTTGTGGGGTAAAATGTTAAATATGAGGTTGTGCCGCGTAAATAGACACCCAACATGTCCATCCTTGGAATGGTGTGTGCTGATGAAATGATGGAAAATGTTGGTGCCCTAAAACCCCCCCGAGGTGATCATTAACCCTTGTGCTGCCATGGATGGGTGTTGTACTGACCTATAGAACTGCTTCCAGCTGGCCAGGTCAGTACGACGTATGTCCATGGCTTTCCCCTTCTGCTATAACCTCATGGTCTCCTGAGCTTCCCTCCACTCCACAGACCCTCTGCCTGTCCTCTAGGATGGCTCCCTGCACCTCTAACATCCCCCTACAGCACCGATCCCCCCACGCAGCACCCATTGCTCGCCCACAGCACAGATCTACCTTTAGCTTCCCTGCTGCTGGCCTCTTTCCCTCTCCCCTCCCACCAGCTTCAGCTGCTGCAGGGGAGCTACGGGGAATCAAAATGTCTAAATATTTCCCCTTGCCGCTCAGACTCCCCCCTTGTCCTTAGACCTCTTACTGATCCCCTGAAGCACCTTCCCTGCAGTGCTGCTGGACGGCTTCCCCTCTACCCCCGCCCATGGCTGTAGCTGCTGCTGGAGTGGGAGATCAGTGTCATGTTCAGGATGGAGAGTGGAGGGTTGGCATGTTATGTTTACCAGCCCCTTCCTGAATGAACACAATGAGTGATCAGTACCGATCACTCCTGTGTTCATTCATCACTGAAGCATAGTAAAGAGTGTTTTCTGTGCTATAGTTTCATGAATGAATAGAAGCTTCTGTACAGTAGACTCCTATTTATTCATCTACAGTGCAGCTGAGGTTGCATTGAGGACTCTGAGGGTTTCTTTAGTCCTCTGATATCTAACCACCCCCCTCCCCCACAAAAAAATAAATACAATAAAATTATAAAAACAATTAAAATAATAAAAAAGTGGTGCCTCATCCTTACAGAGCACATTACAGCATAGGCCCATGTCAGGCCTTGTTCACCCACATGTGTATACAGCAGTGCTCTGTGTATCCCTGCACAAGCAGTCCCATTGATGCCAATTGGCACGCAGCGGCTGCACACACACAGCTGCTGATCTCAATCTGACATCCATGTGGATGCATGTCCCAGAAGTCACACTGTCTGCATTCAGGGCTGTGCACCCTCATGGATGTCAGGATGGGGGCAGCAGCTGTGTCCTCCATGCAGTCTCTGAATCCCCAATGACACCAATGGGACCGCACAGCACGTGTCCATCACCGTGTGGGGAACCGAGGCCTGGCAGGGCGTACACTATAGGATTTCCTGTGTGAACGAGGCCTTAGTAGGACTATAGCAGGAATGTTGTACGTTGTGTTGTGTTTATGTCTCTAATAATGATTTTAGTGTATTTTTAGTGAAAATAGAGATTGGATAAATGTTTTCCCAACTATTGCGGGTCTAATATATCTGTAGCACTTTTTATTATTCCACTGGTTCTATGCTTCCAGAAAATGTCTGGTTTGGGGGTCGTTTACAAATTCTGGAAATATTAAGTGAAAAATTATAACCTTCAGATTTTTAGACTAAATTGCACATTTACAGTTTTGCAAATATTTGATTTTCACCATTTCCCAAAAAGGCGCAATCTAAAATGTACAAATATTTCTTATTGATTACCGCAGTCCAGTTTTAGATTTAGTGGGAAGTTAGCGGGAATTTTGTGAGTTTTGTTGTTTGTCTCGGCTAACAATGACTTTTATGTATTTTTTTAGTGAAAATATATATATATTTTTATTAACATTTGCACAAATATCACGGGACCTGAAAAATCACTAGCACCTTCTTTTATTCTACTGGTCCTAAGCCAGTGATGGCGAACCTATGGCACGCAGAGCCATCTCAGTGGGCACGCCAGGAGGAAGAGGAAGAGAACGCGCTCTCCTGCGCACCTCCGGGGGCGCGCACCGGGCGATCTCCGTGATCGCTGTGTCCTGCGGACACAGCTGATCACATGACATGGTAAAAGGCCAATCACAGCGGCCTTTTACCACGTGATCAGCCGTGTCCAATGACACGCTGATCACCGGGAAATGCAAATGCCGGTTCTCGGCTGCACTTTTCTCACGCTGTCAGATCGTGAGGAAAGTACTGCCGAAAACCGGCAGTTGTCAGAACAGGGATCGGCACCGATCATCAGGGTCACTGATCATCAGTGCCCTGATGATCGGTGCCCACCTGTGCCACACACAAGTTCCGCCCACTTGTGCCCAGCAATGCGCCCACCTGTGCCCAGCAGTGCGCCCACCTGTGCCCAGCAATGCGCCCACCTATGCCCAGCAGTGCGCCCACCTGTGCCCAGCAATGCACCCACGTGTGCCCAGCAGTGCGCCCACCTGTGCCCAGCAATGCACCCACCTGTGCCCAACAGTGCGCCCACCTGTGCCCAGCAATGCACCCACCAGTGCCCACCTGTGCCGCCCACCTGTGCCCACCAGTGCCACCCACCAGTGCCCATCAGTGCAGCCCAGCAGTGCTGCCAGTCAGTGCCACCAGTCAGTGCCCAGCGGTTGTGCCAGTCAGTGCCCAGCAGTGATGTCAGTCAATGCCACCTATCAGTGCTGTCTATCAGTACCCATTATCAGTGTCGCCTATCTGTGACACCTCATTAGTGCTGCCCATCAGTGCCACCCATCAATGATGCCCAGCAGTGCCGCCGGTCAGTGCCGTCTGTCAGTGCCTCCAGTTGGTGCTGTCAGTGCCTCTTATCAGTGCCCATCATTTCCTGCATATCAGTGCATCATCAGAGCCTCCTCATCAATGCTCACCAGTGCCGCCTCATCAGTGCTACCTTTCTGTGCCGCCTCATCAATGCCCATCAGTGCTGCCTATCAGTGCAGCCTCACCAACGCACATCAAAGAAGAAATATTACCTGTTTGCAAAATTTTAGAATAGAAGCAAAGGAAACCTTTTATGTTTTTAATTTTTTGCTCTTTTTTCATTTATAGTGCAAAAAATAAAACACCCAGTGGTGATTAAATACCACCAAAAAAAGCTCTATTTGTGTGAAAAAATGATAAAAATTGCATATGGTTACAGTGTTGCATGACCGCACAATTGTCTTTGTTAAGTGCAACAGCACTGAAAGCTGAAAATTGTCCTGGGCAGGAAGGGGGTAGAAGTGCCCGGTAGGCAAGTGATTAATTCCAGTGTTGGCACTTTGAAATAAAAAAGTTGGTTTTGTGTTGCAGTTTGGGCATTCGGGCTCAAAAAGGTTCGCCATCACTGTCCTAAGCCTTCATAAAATGTACCCAGTTAGGGACCCCCCCTTCTTTTTATTCTACCTGCCTTATGCTTTCAGAAAATGTATGATTTAGGGGGGGTCACCTATTTATTCTCCCGCTTCTATGCTTTCAGAAAATTTACGATTTAGGGGGGGTCACGTTTTTATTCTCCCGCTTCTATGCTTTCAGAAAATGTACAGTTTGGGGGGAGGTCACTTTCTTTTTATTCTGCCGGTACTATGCTTTCATAAAATGTAGTTTGTGGGGGGGGGCAAATTCTCTTCATTCTACCAATCCTATGCTTTCAGAAAATGTGTGATTTGGGGGGGGGTCTCCTTCTCTTCATTCTACCCGTCCTATGCTTTCATAAAATGTACGGTTTTATACATTTTGGAAACTGTAAGTGAAAAATTATAATTTTTAGACAAAATTGCTCTTTGACAGTTTTGTGTAGATTTGATTTTCTCAATTTTCAAGGCTGTTTGTAAAAAATAAAAAAATGGAAACATTTCAAAAATGGTCTGACCACCTGAGTTTAACCACCTCCTGCCCACCGTGTAGGGAAATGAGGGATGGGGGGGAGCTCTCTTGTTCTGGGAGGACATATGACATCCTCCCACTCTATCTGCGCATGCACACCCCCGGGGACACAGTGGATCACTGATCATGGTAAAGAGCCAATGATGTAGGCTCTACCATGTGATCAGCTGTGTCCAATCACACCTGATCACATGTAAACAGGAAATGCTGCTATCGGCAGTCCTCTCCTCTACACTTTTAATTAGGGCAATGATCATCAGTGCAGCTCCATCAGTGCTGCCTTTCAGTGCCCACCTTTGCCTCCAATCAGTGTACATCAATGCCAAATATCAGTGCCCATCAGAGCAGCCTTTCAGTGTCCACTAGTGATGCCTGTCAATGTCCATCAGTGCCTCCTCATCAGTGCAGTCTATCAGTACCGATCAGTGCTGCCTATCAGTGCCCATCAGTGCTGCCTTTCAGTGCCCATCACTGATACCTGTCAATGCCCATCAATGCCTCCTCATATGTGCAATCTATCAGTACCCATCAGTGCTGCCTATCAGTGCCAGTTGGTGCTGCCTATCACTGCCAGTCAGTGTCACCTATCAGTGCCCATCAGTGCTACCTTTCAGTGCCCATCAGTGCTACCTTTCAGTGCCCATCAATGATGCCTGTCAGTACCCATCAGTGTCACCTATCAGTACCATCTATCAGTGCAGCCTCATAAGCACACATCAGTGAAGGAGAGAAATTACTTTTTTACATTTTATAACAGAAACTTTTTTCAAAATTGTAATTTTTTAGTTTGTTTAGCAAAAAAAAAAAGCCCCACGTTGGTGATTAAATACCACCAAAAGAAAAGAAAAGAAAGCTCTATCTGTCTCAAAAATGATGAAAAGTTGGTGTCATTCAAAGTGTGAGAGCGCTGAAAGCTGAAAACTGGCCTGGGCAGGAAGGGGGTGACAGTGCACGGTAGGCAAGGGGTTAAAAGGGGATCTCAGGGCCCAGCAGAGAAAGGGTTAATGCACAGGTTGGATCTGATCTGCGCAGCCAGCGGTTCTGGTACTAGAATGAATGGGGGAGGGGGGTGACATCCCTGACATGTTCCATAACAAATCAGAAAGCAGGAAGACTGGACTCCATGGCATTGACTCATCACAGATGGGGGTTGTATAGAGCCATGACCCATTTCAGGAAGACATCACCTAGACCCCAGTGAGTTAGGGTGGAGGGTAGATAGGACCATGATGGTGTCTCATCTGCTTTGTACATATCCAAAGAAAGCAGCATCTGTTCTGATCTCTGATGGACTCGATGGTTGAGGAGGATTGTGTGTCAGACATTGTCGGCTGCTTGTCTATAGGGAACAAAGCCCACTTAGACTTTATAAATGAGGAGATTTGGGGATAAATTCAGCCATTTAGATAGAAATTGGATGAGGATTTAGACATCGACATTTAGGAAAGAGATGGGATGGAGATGAGTCCAGGACGGGGTGTCCTTATCAGGTTTGATCATCTTTACTCCCCCCAGGATGAAGGGATTGGGGTTCATGGGCAGTTTTTTGGGGATCAGTTTGGGGCCAACAGGGAGGTCTGTTCTGTTTCCTCCAACTCTGCGCTGATGTTATCTCTTTTATAGATTTTATATTTTAGATGAAAACAGAGCCTCAGTCATTCCATAACAAACCTTCTAGTAGCAACAGATCCATGAGGCCAACAATTTCCTGAGAAGAATATGCAGCAACATTGCCACTGGAAGGTGGAAGGAATGAACAGAATCCACACGTTCCTACTAGACTCAAGCTGAGATGATACAAAGAGATCTTCACGTGTGACATTGATAAAGAAGAGCAGTCAGAAAAATGGGATTATAAAGAGCTGACCTCAGACATTCAAATCATACATAGGAATAGATATTGCTGAAAAAAATGAAAGGAAGACTTTTTAATGAGAGTCTACCACCAAGCCAATGAACCTCCTGGGATATTGATCTGGTCAGGTAAGTAGCAGAGGGGGTTGTTCATCAGATTCAGCTGCTTTGGTGTTAATAAAATTAACAACAGGTACACTAGATGGGCAAAAATGAGACGACCCCCAAAACAGACATGGTTTTACAGGTGGAGGCTGTCACAATCATGCACACAGAGATGGGCGCGGTCATCCATTCTGCTCCAAATAACTATATTTTGGTATTTCTCTTAAACTCCCAAATCAGTCTCTCTCCTCCGATTTCCCCCCTCCCTCAGGAACACGTTCAGCGTACCTTGCTAAGGGGCTGTCTATACAATCCTCTTGCCAAATAAGGCTTGGCTTGTCCATCGTGGGAAGAGGTTTTGTGTAGGAAAAAGACGCAGTTAGTTCTTGTGAGGAGTCAGACAAGTGAGGACCGTTCAATATAACATCTATCGGACAGAAAGCAAAGGAGAATCTCACGGCAACAACGAAACCCAATGCAAGACCAGAAATCCCTTTTTTAGCTCATCAGACTTGAAACTGCTAACCCCAGACATTTATTTGGCAAGTACTTACTTACCTAAACTTCTTTCTGTTATCTGCTATGCTGTATTGCTCTGTGTATATATATATATGATACATCTTCTTCCTAAACTTCTTTCTGTTATCTGTTTGCTGTGCTGTATTGCTCTGTATATTTATATATATATATATGTTACATCTTCTTCCTGTAAATATTTCTACTGCACCCTTTTGACCTTTTAGTAATAAATCTTACTTTCTGAAAGTGTTGAATTGTTTCTATAGCTCTTAATTGCAATTTACGAGTCCCTGCTGTGGGCAGCACAGTGGCTTAGTGGTTAGCACGTCTGCCTTGCAGTAAATGGGTCATGGGTTCGATTCCTGACCATGGCACCTCCTGCATGGAGTTTGCATGTTCTCCCTGTGCTTGCGTGGGTTTACTCCGGTTTCCTCCCACACTCCAAAGGCATGCTGGTAGGTTAATTGGATCCTGTCTAAATTGGCCGTATTATGTGTATGTATGAATGTAAGTTAGGGACCTTAGATTGTACACCCCTTGAGGGTTAGGGACTGATGTGAATGTTCAATATAGGTATATATGTTGAAAGCATTGTGTAAATTGACAGCGCTATATAAGTACCTGAAATAAATAAATGAGTGTTTAACCCCCTGTATAACCGGTCTGTAGAGATAGCAGTATACTGTCAATTAACCAATCATCCTAGTGTATTGCTGAGTTTCCTCTTTCTCTGTATAAAAAGGAGGTGGTGGCAGTGTGAAGGGTTAATTGCGTAATTAACCTGACCCAGTAACAATCGCATTCAGGCTGCCGGTACGTTGATCTGTGGTCCATTAGTTTGAAAATCGTTGTGCTGGGTGTGGCATTGTTACGCACGTGACAGCATGGTTTTAGATTGGCTAGTCCTTCGGTCACGAGTTTGGTGAGAGGGGTTGGGGTCTGACGCCATGCTCATCACAGAGGCCACTGACATTTTTTCCCTAATCATCTTTTCTGACTGTTCTTCACTAGTTTTGCATTTGGCTAGGGTCTGTGTCACTACTGGTATCATGAGGCCATACCTGGACCCTACAGAGGTTGCACAGGCAGTCCACCTCCTCCAGGATGGCACATCAATACGTGTCATTGCCAGAAGGTTTGCTGTGTCTCCCAGCACAGTCTCAAGAGCATGGAGGAGATTCCAGGAGACCATCAGTTTCTGTTGGAGAGCTGGACAGGGCCATAGAAGGTCCTTAACCCATCAGCAGGACCGGTATCTGCTCATTTGTGCAAGGAGAAACAGCACTGCCAGAGCCCTATAAAATGACCTCCAGCAGGCCACTGATGGGAATGTCTTTGACCAAACAATCAGAAACAGACTTCATGAGGGTGGACTGAGGGCCCGACATCCTCTAGTGGGTCCTATGCTCCCTGCTCTGCACCATAGAGCAGGATTGGCATTTGCCATTGAACACTAGAATTGGCAGGTCCACCACTGGCACCCTGTGCTTTTCACAGATGAGAGCAGGCTCACCATAAGCACATGTGACAGACATGAAAGGGTCTGGAGAAGCCGTGGAGAATGTTATGCTGCCTGTAACATTGTTCAGCATGACTGTTTTGGTGGTGGGTCAGTGATGGTCTGGGGAGGCATATCCATGGAGGAACATACAGACCTCTACAGGCTAGACAATGGCACCCTGAATGCTATTAGGCCATTGTCAGACCCTATTTTCCACCTGGTGCAGTGGGTCCTGTTTTCCTCCTGGTGCATCACAATGCCTGGCCTCATGTGGGGAGAGTATGCAGGCAGTTCCTGGAGGATGAAGGAATTGACACCATTGAATGGCCACCAAACCTAAATCCAATAGAACACCTCTGGGATGTCATGTTTTGGTCCGTCCAACTCTGCCAGGTTGCACCTCAGACTGTCCAGGAGCTCAGTGGTTCCCTGGTCCAGATCTCAGAGGAAATCCCCCAGGACACCATCGGTCGTCTCATTAGGAGCCTCCCCCGACATTGTCACTCAGGCATGCATACAAGTACATGGGGGCCATACAAACTACTGAGTATCATTCTGAGTTGCTGCAATTAAATTTCAGCACAATGGACTCGCCTGCTGCATCACTTTTTCACTTTGATTTTCATGGTGTCTGAATTCAGTCCTCTGTAGATCAATCATTTTCATTTCCTTCAAACAATGGGGCGTCCTTACATTGCCCTGTCCATATCAGTATACATATTCAGCAAGAGACTTTTCCCCATTGAGATCTGATGGGTTTTCAAAGTGTTCCTCTCATTTTTTGATCAGTATATATATATATATAAAACGTTTTCCATCATCTCAGTGGCACGCCCCATTGTAGGGCTGGACATGTTGGGTATCTATTGACTTGGCACAACCTCATCTTTTATATTTTACTAACAAATTGGTAAAATAATGTATTTGTGATCTCAAAAATTCAAAACTATCACCATTGTATTCTCCAGGCCTCTGATTTCATGATATATAAGTTTGGGGGTTTAACTAATCTTCAGGCCCAAAGTCTGCGGTTTAATATGTACGCAAAAGAAAAATGCAGAAACAGCTCTGGCAGTGAGAGGGTTAATGTGGGCTAGATGGGATCACTCTTCTGGGGTCACACTGTACACATTAGAGCGCCCCCTAGCTGCAGCCTGGTAATAACATTGCTGGGAGGTCTTTTCACTGCTACATACTTCCCACCTTTATAGAAACATATTCTGCAGCACAGTGGCTCAGTGGTTTGCACTTCCTCCTAGCAGCACTAATGTCATTGATGCTGCTATCCCAACCACTTCCCTACCTGCCTGGAGTTTGCATGTTCTCCTTGTGCCTGCGTGGGTTTCCTCTGGGTACTCCGGTTTCCTCCCACACTCCAAAGACATGCTGGAAGGTAATTGGCTCCTGTCTATATTGGCCCCAGTATGTATATGTATGAATTTTAGGGACCTTAGGCTGTAGGCTCCTCGGGGGCGGGGACTGATGGGTAATATGTAAATTGATGTCCCTATATAAGTAGCTGTAATCATCTAGGAGTCTGTTCATAAAACAATTGCACAGCAATACATCCGGTGAATGTGCCTGTCATTCCCTCTGTGTGAATGGGATGGGGGGAGTAGAGGGAGTAGGCTCTGTGCTGGGCGGGGTGAATGGTTTCCATGGATATGAAATGGAGAATACCACATTTGGCAATAAGATGGTTCTAGTTTCTATGATACTTAGCGCCATCTAAAGGCCAAAAAAGTATGTCATTTATTTATTGACTTTGTAAAATCATCCTTGCCCCTAGGTGGGTGCTGCACCCATCCCCCGCCGGATCCAAGTGTGAGGACTCAGCGATCATGTGATTGCTGACCATGAGTTCTCACAGCCGTTCTGAGCAGAGAGTGGTGACTGTCAGTCACCGCTCTCTGCCCTGCCCCCCCCCCCCCCCACACTCACTGGGCTGTGGAGGGGGAGGGTGCGGCTGGTCCAGACTCTGATGTCGGGATCTTTCCCCAGCCTGGACCGGCTGAGTGACGTCAGCTGACAGCGGGCTTCACCTGAAAATGGGTCACAGGAGTTCAGAATGAACTGCACTCCTCTGATCCACAGGAGAAGTACAGACAAAAGAGCTTTGCCTGAACTTCTCCTTCAAAGAATATGTTCCTCCAACATGTCCTTTTCCTGATCTGTGCCGGCTGTCCCATGTCCTGGTATGAAGACATCTCCTCTTCTCTCTGTATTACTTCCTTTGTGTGAGATCCCCGGAGATCCTGCCAGTCCCTCTGATTTCCTATTAAAAACTGACCACACTAGGCATGAGAGCTCAGCATGGTCAGTGCTGTAGCTGTGCTGGGAGCTCAGTCTGCTCTCCTCCAATCATCAGACTTGTCTTGACATCTTCCCTCCCTGCACAGGCATTCACTGGGAAGACCAGTGAACTGAAGACAAGTGATCACATGAATAGTAGTAAGGAGAATGTCACTTCCTGATATCATTGCTTACTACTAGTGAAATCTGTGACTGATCACCGAGGTCACATGTTACAGGGCTATTCCCAACAGACTTTTACCATGTGACAAGCTGTGACCAATCACAGCTCTCACATTATTTTTCAATGGCTGCAGGAATGCAGCCGGAGAGAAGGAGAAATTATTGATTTTACAGCCTTTATGGGTGTAAAAAAACATAAATAATAATATAAAAAAATAAAAATTTAATTTTTTTTTTTAAAAATTATAATTTTTGGTTATCCACTAATTTGTTTTTTTTTTTACTAAAAAGATATCTGAATACATTTTGGCCAATATTTATGAAGAAAGATTATTTATTTGCAACATTTTATAAGAGAAACACTTTTTTACAAAGTTTTTGGACATTTTCATTTATATAGCAAAAAAAAAAAAAAATTCCAGCAGTGAATAAATACCACCAAAATAAAGATTTATAGGTCTCAGAGTGCAGAAGTATGACCTCAGAGTGCGGGAGTGTGACCTCAGGGTGCGGGAGTGTGACCTCAGAGTGCCGGAGTGTGACATCAGGGTGCAGGAGTGTGACATCAGGGTGCGGGAGTGTGACCTCAGAGTGAGGGAGTGTGACATCAGGGTGCAGGAGTGTGACATCAGGGTGCAGGAGTGTGACCTGAGTGCGGGAGTGTGACCTCAGAGTGAGGGAGTGTGACATCAGGGTGCGGGAGTGTGACCTCAGGGTGCGGGAGTGTGACCTCAGGGTGCGGGAGTGTGACCTCAGGGTGCGGGAGTGTGACCTCAGGGTGATGGAGTGTGACCTCAGAGTGCGGGAGTGTGACCTCAGAGTGCGGGAGTGTGACCTCAGGGTGCGGGAGTGTGACCTCACGGTGCGGGAGTGTGACCTCAGGGTGCGGGAGTGTGACATCAGAGTGTGGGAGTGTGACCTCAGAGTGCGGGAGTGTGACCTCAGAGTGTGGGAGTGTGACCTCAGGGTGCGGGAGTGTGACCTCACAGTGCGGGAGTGTGACCTCAGAGTGCGGGAGTGTGACCTCAGGGTGCAGGAGTGTGACCTCAGGGTGCGGGAGTGTGACCTCAGGGTGCAGGAGTTTGACCTCAAGTAACACAGAGATTTCCTATGATCGCCGGCTCCATCTAGTGGCCACAATGAGATGATTTTTCTGAAATATCTCCATCAGTAAAACTAGCCTAATATGATATTATGACCACTAGATGGAGCCAATGATCATAAGAAATAAAATACGGCCAAAACTCCTCCCAGCTGGAGAATGCCGGTCACATCCGTTCAACATTGTTCTCCATAGACCTCCAAGTGTTTGTGAAATCTCCCACCACAAAATATACTCAGCCAATCACAGGGCAGGACTCCATTTTTATTCTTCTCCTGCTATCAATGGTCAACCCGGTCCCACGCTTCATCCATGTCTTTGGGGGCCTCTGATCTCCTTATGAACTGTTTCTTCCATGATGAAGATCAGCCATGGAGTATATCTGAGGTGTATATCAGGGTGTGCTTCTTCTCCACATGAGAGCTGGGATGTCCAGCAACATTCATCTAGAAGACATTTCCCGCACTCAAGGCACTAATACACCTCCAGGGTTGTGTGGGACCCGATGTACAGGAAGACAGGACTTCAGTGAGGAACATTTCCTTCAATCAGGACAGAAAAATGGCTTGTCCCCCGTGTGAGATCTCTGATGTTTGTGCAGACTGGACTTCTCTGAAAAACATTTCCCACACTCAGGACAGGAAAACGGCTTCTCCCCCGTGTGAGATCTTTGATGTCTGACAAGTTTTGATTTTTCTATAAAACATTTCCCACACTCAGAACAGGAATACAGCTTCTCCCCAGTGTGAGATCTCTGATGTGTGTAAAGATATGATGACTTTGAAAAACATTTCCCACACTCAGGACAGGAATACGGTTTCTCCCCTGTGTGAAATCTTTGATGTTTGTGTAGAATGGACTTCTCTGAAAAACATTTCCCACACTCAGGACAGGAATATGGCTTCTCCCCTGTGTGAGTTCTCTGATGTTTGTACAAACTGGAATGCTCTGAAAAACATTTCCCGCACTCAGGACAGGAATATGGCTTCTCCCCTGTGTGAGATCTCTTATGTTTGTGCAGACTGGAATTCTGTGAAAAACATTTCCCACACTCAGGACAAGAATATGGCTTCTCCCCTGTGTGAGATCTCTGATGTGTGTAAAGACTGTACTTCTCTGAAAAACATTTCCCGCACTCAGGGCAGGAATATGGCTTCTCTCCCGTGTGAGATCTCTGATGTCTGAAAAGATGGAACTTTGATAAATAACATTTCCCACACTCAGGGCAGGAAAACGGCTTCTCCCCCGTGTGAGATCTCTGATGTGCGTGAAGACTAGCTTTGTCTAAAAAACATTTTCCACACTCAGGACAGGAATACGGCTTCTCAGCTGTGTGACATCTTCGATGTGTGTAAAGATTTGACTTACTAGAAAAAGATTTCCCGCACTCAGGACAGGAATACGGCTTTTCCCCCGTATGAGATCTCTGATGTCTGTAAAGATTGGACATCACTGAAAAACATTTCCCGCACTCAGGACAGGAATGTGGCTTCTCTCCTGTGTGAGATCTTTTATGCACATTAAGATAGGATTTAGAACGGAATCCTTTCCCGCACTCAGTACAGGAGAAGTTCTTCCCTGTTGGAAGGCCGGCCCGGTCCCGCACAGTCTGAGGTTCCTCAGGATACGAGGAATCCGATGGTCCATCTACACTGGGTGGTGCCGGATGGACATTGGAGGGAGCCGGGTTTTCTCCTGGACTATACTGTGTGATGTCCTCATCTTCTACTTTCCAGTCTGGAGACAAAGTGAGACAATCCTCGGAGGTTTTCCTCATCTCCCGGCCATGGACTAAAATACAAAGACAAAGAGGATTACTAGACAGGAGCTGATTGGTTCCCCCAAACCAGGACTCCGCCCACATCAGGCAGCTTGGTCTCCAAGGAGCTTACAATTCCACCCTCAAGGGAACTAGGAAATGGCTCCTCTGATCTCCTACCAGGTCATTTCTTTATTCATGGACCTTAGTCAGAGAGTGAGGAAACAACCAGAACTGTCTTTTATAGGAGGGTCAGTGATGAGGGGATTATAGGACGAGGGTCCCCTTCCCCTCTATCACTCATCGCCATCTTCCCAACACAAGAAGTACTGCACTTCCTTATTTAGTCCATGATTTGGTCATGAAGAACAGCGGGGCTGAGCCCCACCAGAGGTCAGAGAGTGAGGAAGGGGGTAGAACAACCAAGATGAAGACTGGACTGATCCTGAAGACCACCATCATTGGGGTATTGACTCCTCCCTCATTATCACTTTCTGTTTAAGGGTCCAAAGTTGGAGGATGTTATCACATTATTATCACCATGTAAAAGTCTGTGCTCCAATCACATCATCCGATATAAAATGTCCAGCTGGGAGGAAATGGGGGAACAAAAGAGAATCCATATTATGTGTATATATAGCAGTGGGGGGAGGGGGGGAGCAGAAGTCAGGAGTATGTAATGTACAACATAGAGTATATAGTGCAAGGGTCAGGAGTATGTAATGTACAACATAGAGTATATAGTGCAGGGGTCAGGAGTATGTAATGTACAACATAGAGTATATAGTGCAGGGGTCAGGAGTATGTAATGTACAACATAAAGTATATAGTGCAGGGGTCAGGAGTATGTAATGTACAACATGGAGTATATAGTGCAGGGGTCAGGAGTATGTAATGTACAACAGAGTATATAGTGCAGGGGTCAGGAGTATGTAATGTACAACATAGAGTATATAGTGCAGGGGTCAGGAGTATGTAATGTACAACATAGAGTATATAGTGCAGGGGTCAGGAGTATGTAATGTACAACATAGAGTATATAGTGCAGGGGTCAGGAGTATGTAATGTACAACATAAAGTATATAGTGCAGGGGTCAGGAGTATGTAATGTACAACATGGAGTATATAGTGCAGGGGTCAGGAGTATGTAATGTACAACAGAGTATATAGTGCAGGGGTCAGGAGTATGTAATGTACAACATAGAGTATATAGTGCAGGGGTCAGGAGTATGTAATGTACAACATAGAGTATATAGTGCAGGGGTCAGGAGTATGTAATGTACAACATAGAGTATATAGTGCAGGGGTCAGGAGGATGTAATGTACAATATAAATTATACAGTATAAGGGTCAGGACTCATAATATTGATATTCAGCAATCAGTGGAAGATTAAATGTTTACTGTAGACAAGTTGCAGAGATCCCACACTGCTGCCTCCCATCTCCTGAGACTGCACTCAGTGACTTGGGTCTGAGACTATACAGACATATCCCTCCACCCGGAACAGGTGACAAATACTTGGAGAATTGCTATTTCACCTCCATGAGGCCGAAGATCAAAAGAACATGTCCAGGTGCCTAGGTCTAGTAACACTTATGATGTAATGAACATTTTTCTGCCAGCTGAACCCCAGAACCTCCATAAATCCAGTCTAGAGACATAAATTGTGTCTGCAGCACAGAGAAGGAAGATTATCGGAGAGAAATCCAGGAATACAGGACGGGGAACACAGCTCAGGAAAGTGACCAGGGGATTACAGGCTGATATCACCCAGTCCCCGCCCTACTCTGGACCAATCAGTGAGCAGTATGGGTGGAGGAATGGATTTAGTGTTCATGACCCACCTGTGCTGATCTCTGTAGGAGTGTCCTCCTCTATAAATGTCCCCGTTATTCCATCCTCCTCCATAGACTGCTGATCATCCCTCACATACGCCTCTTCTTCTTCTGCTTTCACCTCAAATTCTATATCGATTGGATCTCCACTCTAAATCAAGGAAATGAGAGAAAATATCATCTGTAAATGTAAGATTTATGATTGTGACATCACACACAAAATCCACACATTGTCTCCCTTCACAGAAGCAGATCACATGTGATATGTCGGTACATTTCCCCTAAATACCGCATGCCATCCTGAAACTGTCCATTTCCTATCCCGTGTTGCGGTATTGACCACAAACACTGAACACGCTCAGTAAATACCGCATGAACAGGCGTTACATTCACAGAAGGAAATAAAGAATGAAATGCATGCGGTCATTAATTAGTGGTGGAGACATGCGGCATTCAGGAAATGTGTACTGCTTGGTAAAGAGTGGGCGGCCGCTGGCATCCTTAACAACCAGTAAACAACATGGTTGTTAGGGAGCGAGCGGCCGCCGCATCCAAACCAACCGATAAATCTGAAAAAAGAATTACTGGAAAGGAAAAATTAAGAAAATGTTGTGGGGTCCCCCCTTTGGGGGGTCTAGTATGGATTTTGAGGGGGACCCCTTGCCAAAATGAAAGAAATACATACCAGACCCCTATCTGAGCATGCAGCTCGGCAGGTCAGTAAACAGGGGGATGAGAAAGACACCCCCCCTCCTGAAACATACCAGGCCACGTGCCCTTAACATGGAGTGGATGCTCTGGGGCAGGGGGGCTTTGCTCCCCCAGAGCACCTTGTCCATGTTGATGGGGACAAGGGACTCTTCCCTACAACTCAGGCTAGTGGCTGTGGGGGTTTGCAGGCAGAGGACTTACAAAATGTAACAAGGGGGCCCTCAGATCCCTCACCCCATGTGAATGAGTATGGGGTACATGGTACCCCTAATTAGTCACCACAAAAAAGTATTCTGTTATATAGACAGCAGGCAGTATTTGACAAGTCCTTTATTAAAAAAGCAAAACTAAATCAAAATGTTCCCCCGGTGTAGATCCATCATCAATCACGATGCTCGCTGTCACCGCTGACTCGGAAAGAAAAGCTCCGCTCCCAATGAAGACTCCCCTCTGTCTGACAGCTCTGCTGCCTCCTGCCACTAAATATACTAAGGGACGGTGCCACTTGGTGATGTCACTGACCGGGGCATGTTGTATTGGTGATGTCACTGACCGGGGCATGTTGTATTGGTGATGTCACAAGAGGGCAAGGCCACCCAGTGATGTCACAGGGTGGTAGCGCTCCTTGGTTTATTTAGAAGTGGGAGGTGGCGGAGCTGTCAGACGGCAGGAGGGGAGCTTTGTTTTTTCTTCGAGTCAATAATGACAGCGAGTATTGTGATTGGATCATTGATGGATCTACATCAGGGGGATATTGTTCTTTATTTGTGTTTTGCCAAAAATGACTTCGAGTTTTTTTACACTACACTTTTTTTGGGGAATGAATAGGGGTGCTATGTACAGGTGTAACTCGAAAAATGAGAATATGGTGCAAAAGTTCATTTATTTCAGTGCAGCAACTTAAAAGGTGAAACTAATATATGAGACTCATTCCATGCAAAGCAAGATAGTTCAAGCCGTGATTTGTCATCATTGTGATGATTATGGCTTACAGCTCATGAAAACCCCAAATCCACAATCTCAGAAAATGAGAATATTCCATGCAATCAATAAAACACGGATTGTACATAGAACAATATCGCACCTCTGAAAAGTAGAAGCTGCATATGTACTCAGTTCTTGGTTTGGGCCCCTTTTGCAGCAATTACTGCCTCAATGCGGCGTGGCATGGAAGCTATCAGCCTGTGGCACTGCTGAGGTGTTATGGAAGACCAGGATGCTTCAATAGCGGCCTTCAGCTCTTCTGCATTGTTCGGTCTCATGTCTCTCATCTTTGTCTTGGCAATGCCTCATAGATTCTCTATGGGGTTAAGGTCAGGCGAGTTTGCTGGCGAATCAAGCACAGTAATCAGGTTTTGGTGCTTTTGGCAGTGTGGGCGGTGCTAAGTCCTGCTGGAAAATGAAGTCAGCATCCCCATAAAGCTCGTCTGCGGAAGGAAGCATGAAGTGCTCCAAAATCTCCTGGTAGACGGCTGCGTTGACCCTGGACTTAATGAAGCACAGTGGGCCAACATCAGCAGATGACATGGCTCCCCAAATCAACACAGACTGTGGAAACTTCACACTGGACTTCAAGCATCTTGCAGTGTGTGCCTCTCCATTCTTGCTCCATACTCGGGGTCCTTGTGCCTCTCCATTCTTCCTCCATACTCGGGGTCCTTGGGCCTCTCCATTCTTCCTCCATACTCAGGGTCCTTGGGCCTCTCCATTCTTCCTCCATAATCGGGGTCCTTGGGCCTCTCCATTCTTCCTCCATAATCGGGGTCCTTGGGCCTCTCCATTCTTCCTCCATACTCGGGGTCCTTGGGCCTGTCCATTCTTCCTCCATACTCAGGGTCCTTGGGCCTCTCCATTCTTCCTCCATACTCGGGGCCCTTGGGCCTCTCCATTCTTCCTCCATAATCGGGGTCCTTGGGCCTCTCCATTCTTCCTCCATACTCGGGGTCCTTGGGCCTCTCCATTCTTCCTCCATACTCGGGGTCCTTGGGCCTCTCTATTCTTCCTCTATACTCGGGGTCCTTGGGCCTCTCCATTCTTCCTCCATACTCTGGGTCCTTGTGCCTCTCCATTCTTCCTCCATACTCGGCGTCCTTGGTTTCCAAATGAGATGCAGAAGTTGCTCTCATCAGAAAAGAGGACTTTGGACCACTGAGCAGCAGACCAGGCCTGTTTTTCTTTAGCCCAGATAAGACGCTTCTGACGTTGTTTGTTGTTCAGGAGCAGCTTGACAAGAGGAATACGACATTTGAAGCCCATGTCCAGGATCCGTCTGTGTGTGGTGGCTCTTGATACACTGACTCCAGCTTCAGTCCACTCCTTGTGAAAGTCCCCAACACTTTTGAATGGCCTTTTCCTGACAATCCTCTCCAGGCTGCGGTCATCCCTGCTGCTTGTGCACCTTTTTCTTCCACACTTTTCCCTTCCACATAACTTTCTATTAATGTACTTTGATACAGCACTTTGGGAACATCCAACTTCTTCTGCAATTCCCTTTTGAGGCTTTCCCTCCTTATGGAGGGTGTCAATGATGATGTCAGGTCAGCAGTCTTTCCCATGATTGTGATTCCTACTGAACCAGACTGAGAGACCATTTAAAGGCTCAGGAACCCTTTGCAGGTGTTATGGCTGAATGAGCTGATTAGAGTGGGACACTTTGAGCCGAGAATATTCCACCTTTTCACAATATTCTCATTTTCTGAGATTGTGGATTTGGGGTTTTCATGAGCTGTAAGCCATAATCATCACAATGATGACAAATCACGGCTTGAACTATCTTGCTTTGCATGGAATGAGTCTCATATATTAGTTTCACCTTTTAAGTTGCTGCACTGAAATAAATGAACTTTTGCACCAGATTCTCATTTTTGTCAGAAAGAGATGCTTAGTGAGCGCTATCCCAAAAAGGGTTAATTATACAAGCTGCTGAAACACCAAGAACAAAGGTAACCAAAAAACCTCCAGAAATGTATGAGTCAGGAATATGCAGGTGCAGCGCTCAGAAATAATAAACACTTATAATATACACATCCTCTCATTATATTAACAAGTGCAAGAAAGTGATATCACCGTATGGTGATTAATAGTGGTTAAATAGTCCCAAAATGAATAAAATAAAATAAGATACAATAAAAATAAGATAAAATCGTGCGGATCTTAAACGATCACGATGACAAGTGCGTGGATATCCTTACAGTAAGCCCTTGTACCCTATGACTACGTGCTTTGCACGAAACGCGTCAGGGGGGCTACAGCAACCGGACATCTGACCACCGCTGGTGGCCATCCTGAACATATGGTCAGTACTTTTATCTTATTACTTTTGTAACATTACTGATTGGAATAAAGGTACTTTACGCAGTATCACGCTATGTGGTCTCTTATTGGGCTCTCCGTGTGAGTGCCTTCATCCGCAGTGCCCATTCTGACAAGAGATGACCCATGATGGTGATACACAGTAATGGATCGTGGTATCTCTATACCAAGATGACCAGAGGGTTATCCGATGTGTGACCTGACCTGGGAACAGATGATCTACATACCTGTCTGGAGACACATGATTACTCATTGCGTATTTTAAACGCACTTCTGGTGAGTGCGCATTTCATTCATTTGAAGTACACCATCTGTCACTCCCAGATCAGGATATCCACGCACTTGTCATCGTGATCGTTTAAGATCCGCACGATTTTATCTTATTAATATTGGGAATATTGAACCACTATTAATCACCATACGGTGATATCACTTTCTTGCACTTGTTAATATAATAAGAGGATATTTATATTATAAGTGTTTATTACTAATGAGCGCTGCACCTGCATATTCCTGACTCATATTCTAATTTTTGTGAGTTTCACCTGTACTCTATACTCATTCACATTGTTGGGGGGGGCGGGATCTGGGGGCCTCCTTGTTAAAGGTGGCTTCCAGATTCCAATAAGCCCCCCACCCACAGCCCCCCACAACCACTGCCCAGGGTTGTGGGAAAGGGACCCTTGTCCCCATCGACACGGGGATAAGGTGCTTTTGAGGTGGCAGAGCGCCCCTGCCCTGAAGCACCCACCCCATGTTGAGGATATGTGGCCTGGTATGGTTCAGGAGGAAGGTGGGCACTCACTAAGGGTCTGGTATTGATTTTGAAGGGTAACCCATGCCTTTTTTTTTTATTATTTTGGCATCGGGGTTCTCATCAAAATCCATACCAGACCTGTCACAGCTGTCAGCGGGGAACTTGGTGGCCGTCCGCTCCTTGTTTACTGGTTGTTGGGGACACTGGCGGCTGCCCTCTCCTTAACAACAAGCTATTTACAAGTGTTGCTATGGACACCAGTGGTAAATTACCCGCAGGATTCACTACTAAAAAACAGAATGCAGCATCTTACTACATACTGGGATACGGGAAGATACCGCTTTGTGATTGGAGCCCATAGTCTCTACAAGTCCATGTTCTAGATTCTCCATCCAACCAACCTTGTAACAGTGAGGGATGGTGTGACCTTCCTGTGTGGAATCCCGGGAATACAGAGGACGGGGACATCTCTCTGGTGGGTTCCTGGTATTAGGTGGCTCCATCATATCCTTGTGTCCTTCTGAAAACTCCTCCATCACTCCATACTCCTCATCCTCCTCTTTATACTCTTCTTTAACATCAATATTATCATCCCCGAGGATTCCACTCTGAAAGATATAATAAAACATTCATTGTAACAAACATGCTGTGTATAAATCACAACTACCAATAATTGTCATCATCTACCTGATGATGGTGAGGGATGGTGTGACCTTCCTGTGTGGAATCCCGGGAATACAGAGGACGGGGACATCTCTCTGGTGGGTTCCCATGACTGGATCCATCTGTAGGAAACACACACACTGACTGAATCCATTGTTTCTATGTGTTTATCAGATGATGGGGGATCTAGGTGGATCCTCCGTACTGCTCTCTCCTTTACAATAAAGTCTCCTCTTACCCGGTGATGTGAGGGGCGGCTGATTGTCCATCATGACGTCCTTGTAGAGATCCTTGTGTCCTTCTAAATACTCCCACTCCTCCATGGAGAAATAGACAGTGACACCCTGACACCTTATAGGAACCTGACACACACAATGATACAGTCACCATCCAGACACATCCCTTGTCTGTTACTGGAGAATGTCCCAGAATTCCCGGCACCGCTCACCTCTCCTGTCAGCAGCTCCATCATCTTCTTGGTGACTTCTAGAATCTTCTGCATGTTGTGTCTCTCAGGGTTTAGGGAGTCACATGGAGGCACTGTGATGGTCATATGATCACCTGACTTCAGAAGAGGAAATCTCTGTATTGAGGGACCAATAGGAATATCATGTTAGAATCCCAGAATCCTCCTCACCTCTCCGGTCAGGTTTGTGTTTTATTAATAGAGATGAGTGATGTCATGTGACCTCCCAGAATCCTCCTCACCTCTCCGGTCAGGTCTGTGTTTTAATAATAGAGATGAGAGTGATGTCATGTGACCTCCCAGAATCCTCCTCACCTCTCCGGTCAGGTCTGTGTTTTATTAATAGAGATAAGAGTGACGTCATGTGACCTCCCAGAATCCTCCTCACCTCTTTGGTCAGGTCCGTGTATTATTAATAGAGATGGGTGATGTCATGTGACCTCCCAGAATCCTCCTCACCTCTCCGGTCAGCAGGTAGATGATCTCCAGGGTGAGGTTTAGTATCTTCTCAGTCATGTGACTCCGGTCCTCCTCCATCCTCATTGGTGCCATCATGTGATCTATACAGGTCTCCTTGTAGACGGATAACTTTGGGAAATGAAAGTAAGAATGATTTGGATGGTATTGGTCACACAATAATAGGATGTGGATGTGAGGGGGGAATAGGAGGGTTGCTGGACATTTAAGGACTACTACCCCCATGGGAAGATATTTAATCTGGACTGTTTAGGGTTTACAAAATTTTCAAGGTCCCGGGACCCTCTTGACCTGCTGCATCAGAAATCCCCTTTTCTCTGTTGGGTTTGTTTGGTCTCTGAACTGGTTTTGATGAGTATTAGATCTGCAGACAAGGAATGATAAATATGATCCTTCCTATGACTTGTTTGCTCTGAGGCAGTGCTGTGAGGTCAATGTCGGCTCATCATGAGGTCCAGGAAGGGGAACTTTCTGGCTGGAATTGCTGGATAATCAGGATAATTGGCAGAACTCCAGCTGCAAGGCTCTAATCTCCAGCAGCCTGCTTACTGACAGGAGTGATGTCACTGTCACTCTCTGCAATAAGAGAAGAGATTGGATTGGGTAGCAGGAGGATGGTGCTAGTGGAGTAGAGAGCTGTGGGGGAGGAGTCTGTTCTCATCTCTTCTATGTGTGGGTAGGAGGAGGACAGCAGGGGGAAGGGTTTGATCTCTTAGTTGTCAAGTATTATGAAATTTCCAGGACATTGTACAGAGGGGCAGTGGCTTTCTCTGGCTCTGAATTCCAGTACCGGGCACTGCCAGATTCTGTGGTATGGGAAGGTATTGGACTGTCCGCCCATTAAGCATTAATACTATGCAAACAGACCTCCCCAAGGACCAAGTGTCCTTCTTTGTTCTATTTTGTGTCTTGCAATATATTTCTTGACCAGTGAGATGGAGAGGTGAAGACTTCCTACACGTGCTGGCAGGAGTTCTTTAAGGAGGTCAGAAAAGTAAGTGAAGGTGGGGTGGGAGGACCATCAGAGACCAAGAGTTCCTATGAGCCCTAAAGCCCCCTCTTACCTCAGAGCCTTGCAGCCTGAATACCCCCTCAGAGGCCCCCACAGCCCTTCAGCCCCACTAACCTCTCAGAGTTGTTCAGCCCCAATACTTCCTAACAGGCTCCCAAAGTTCTTCAGTTACTCCTCCACCTCAGAGGTCCCAGAGTCCTTCAGATGCAGGAAACTCTCAGAGGTCCCAGAGTCCTTCAGATGCAGCAACCTTCACAGGATCCAGAGTTGTTTAGTCCCACTACCTCCTCAGAGACCCCTCAGCTCCTCTACTTCCCTCAGACCCCTCAGTATTTCCCTCCCTCTGACACCAATGATGGAACATATTCTTCATGGCCGGCTGGGGAATGTTTCCTTCCTCCTGAGCAGCAATGTAAGGGGCTCTATGCTCCATACTCCTGACCCCGGCACTCCATCATTGTGTTGGCTGCATAGTGTAATGATTGCCCATTGGCTGCCTGTGTAGTGTCATCATTGCCCTTTGTAGGCCATGTATGGTCAGGATGGTCCTTGTCTTGTCTATTTATTGTCAGTGCTGTTTGTTTAGAGGACCATATTACTAGAATTTATCTCCACAATGAGGAGAATGTTCCGGCCCCGGAAGTGGGGGAATGTTCTGCCCCTGAAGGGGTTCATCTGGGTTCCCACACTATATATGTGTGTATCATCATCTGCTGGAGATAAAAGACGTCACAGTGACTATGGAGGAAGAGGACAGACATGACTATGGAGGAAGAGGACGGACGTGACTATGGAGGAAGAGGACGGACGTGACTATGGAGGAAGAGGACGTAGATGACTATGGAGGAAGAGGACGGACGTGACTATGGAGGAAGAGGATGGACATGACGGGGGGGTTACTGGGTGTAAATAGGAAATAACATCTTATTACCTCCTCTGCTGCTACTTCTGGTAACGTCTATTTTATACTTCAAAACCACCTGGAACATCCTGACATCACTTCCTGTCTGTACCTGACATCACTTCCTGTCTGTCTTCCATAGAGAAGTCCTGCCTGGGAAGAAGTGAGATCACCACCTTCTGGAACTCAGAGGAACTGCAGCCCCGAGAAACATCTGTAAGGCTCTGTTCACAGCTTTGTAGTTTGCTTTTTGCAGTGCTTTTGGCAGTTCATTTTGCATTTTTGCTATGTTTGTAAGGGAGAATGTCACCAGCACACCGAGGATCACCAATACGGGGCCAAAAGTTTTAATGAACGATCACATAGTTACAGCAAGGCAATGTATCGGAGTCTCGCAGGACCCCTTCATCAGGCATGTGACGGAGGAGTCATGCGAGTCTCTGAAACATTGCCTTGCTGTAACTATGTGATCGTTCAGTAAAACGTTTGGCCCCATATTGGTGATCCTCGGTGTGCTGGTGACATTCTCCCTCGCTGATTCTGTTTGGTTCCAGCCGACGGTCGCTGCAGCACCCACTTATACACACAGCCATTTGTAACATAGGAACGTGTGCGTTTGGATTGTACACTTGCATGTTGATACGTTTGTGATGCGTTTTTACTGTGTTTTGCGTTTTGTTCAGCTTTTTTTTTTCTTTTTCAAAGTGGAATTTTGTTTTTGCTGGGCAGAATAAAAATGCAAAAACACACTACCATACATTTCAGCAGATTCTCCATTGAACTCTATTATAGCAAAATGCTGCTTTTTGCTTTTAAAAAAGTCCTGGGCCCTTTCCAAAAACACAACTCAAAAAAGCCTAAATGTGAACGTGTCCCATAGGAAGCCATGTTAAGTTGTTGTGTGTTTCTGAAAATAAAAAGTACTAACATACACGCTGGTGAGAATGGAGCCTGAATAATCATTCCTGTAAAATATCTGCCTTACACGGCTACCAGGGAAATTCATATATAACACAAGATAAGGAAGAACAAATCATTCTAGCTCTTATGGAACCAACACTTTAACAAAGATATTTTATTACATATAGAAGACAAATTAAAACAGATTCCCTCTGAAATCAAATTTTTGGTGAAGAAAATGTAAAAATACTCTTTAATGCATAAAAATATCTATCAATCCACTCATAATGAAGATGTTAGACATAAATGACAAGGATGTAATGGTCACAGAGGAATGGTGGTGGAGATCTCTCAAAGTAAGAACACTTCCTTGAATGGTTCTATAAATAAAGAATGAATCCTGGAGGGAATAAAGCTGTAAAGCAATAAATAATATATAAACTGGGCCATCCACTTCATCCATAAAGACATTGTGATTGAAGATCTTCTAGATCACATAGAAGGAGGACTCATCCATGATTTCATACATTTGTTTGGAAGGATAGAACAATCCTCAGAAGGGAACATGTAGGATGACAGGAAAGGCTCCTGACTGGTGAGATCCTCCAAACATAATGATGACATCCATGAACTGGAGCGAGCTCGTTGGGGTGATAAAGCCAATCTGGAAACACTGTGTAGACGTTCTCCAAGAACTCAGCACACTCCAGGTGTGGAGAAAGTCTCCAGGTGGGTTTAGCCTGTCATTTATCATAGATACAAACACACTGTAACCGGGATGGATCACTCTGCCATTTGCTTTCTTTTTTAGTCTGCTGGCATAGCTGTGTCCAAATTCGATAGATCTGTACCTATGATCCGCTGTGCTTTATTTCTCCTCCCGAGACCGACACTTCCTATCCTCCATCCTACAGCCATCATACTACACTGCAGTGTGGATGGGAAGAATACTCTCCATGGTGCAATGATAGAAACTGACCAGAATTCCTGGACACCAAAACACCAATCATATGAATGTGGAACTCTTTGGCGTAATCCTCTCTGGACATACTGCAAAAAGTTCTGCAATGTCTTCTCTTCTCACCTTGGAACTCCTATCTGAAGATATCCACCTGTAAACTTGTACACAAAGGGCATTTACTCTGTCAAAGATCTGCTGAACAACACTTACATAAGAACGTTTCAGGATCCCAGCCTCACTTATTTTCTGGACCAGAAAGACTTCTACAAATTCCTCAGAATTAGACATATGCTACCTCACCTGCACTGGTGTGAGAACACTCAGCCCATGGGCCTCATAACACTCTTCAACAGCTCTACACCTTCCAGCTCCCATCTCTCTACCTTCTACCACCTACTCCAAAAACAAACTCATACAACCAAACTCCCAACGATGGGATTCTGGATATCGGAACGCTAATTCTCTATCTTTTGAAAAAAAAAACTATATTTTCTCATTTCTGTTATAAAAAATATCCAATAAACTCAAATTTTGTCATAAATTTAGGCCAACATGTATTTTGCTATATGTCTTTGCTAAAAAAAAAATCTCAGTAACTGCATAATAATTGGTTTGTATGAAAGTTATATCATCTACAAACTATGGGATAGATACTGGAATTTACACAGCTTATACTTTCTGACTGCCTTCACATTTCTTGAGGTGCTAAAATACCAGGACAGTACAAACACCCTCAAATGACCCCTTTTTGGAAAGAAGACACCCTAAGCTATCTGCTGAGAGGCATGTTGAGTCCATGAAAGATTTATTTTTTTTCCACAAGTTTATTTTTTGTACACAAAATTGTCACTTAAATGACATATTGCTCACACAAGCCATGGGTATATGTGGAATTACACCCCAAATACATTCTGCTACATCAACCAAGTATGGGGGTACCACATGTGAGACACTTTTTGGGAGCCTAGCTACGTACAGGGGTGTGAAATCCAATGACCACTTTGAAAGGTGCATAACTTCCTCATTTCACTTCCTCACTACCTATCACAGTTTCGGATGCCCTGAAGTACCAGGATAGCACCAACCCCCCCCCCCCTCCCCAAATCACAGGTCTGATATACAGGTCTGACCCCATATCTGGCCAGCTTATTGGGGAGAAATAGTTTGAATGCAAGGTGGCCTAAAAAATTAATGAGGGACTCAACAACACAGATTTTTTTGGTGGGGAGTATAGACATCTGCAGATTTTTGGTTAAGGTGATTTACAAGGGGCTGAATTTTGTGGAGCCGGTCAAATTCAGAGTCACCCCGAGGATGACAGATTGTATTGTCATTGAAATGCATAAAACACATTATACTCTCATATCTACGCCTGGCCATGGCAGCAGAGAACACGGCATATGATGAATCGGGTCTGTGGACCAATACAACTGCAATTCATTTTCCTTAGTAATGCCCATGTGGAGGGTTAGGCCCAAAAAAACCTTAAATTCAGAAACTATAATAGGTTTCCATGCGAACAGTCTGGCAATGTTTGAATTCGAGTTGGTGGTGATAAACTGTCGTGCATATAAAATGCTTTTATCCACAATCAATTCATACAGATCTTCCGTGAAAAACAGCTCCAAAAAATCAAGGGGAGGAGCTAAATTTGCTGTGTCTTCTGAATTCTGGGTTGGGCAGTGAATGGTGGAAGTACGGGATCTGCAGAATTTGTGGGCTGCCAATCAGCAAGCATACCCAGGACACTAGGTGCTCTATGGGCCTGTGTGTGAAGTTTTGGTGGCAGCGGGACACTACTTGTACTCACCACTGCACCAGCTTGTACTGCACTTATGGGACTCACCACATCACCAAGTCATACTGCAGTGCTGGTATATGAAAGACCAGGATGTACTAGGCCGCTGGTACTCGCCAGTTCAGCAAAAGGTAGCATGGCACTAGTACTGGCACTCTGCTTCATATGAGAGTCATCATGAGATTGTAACACCTCAGCAACCTGGGAATGGGGTTGGGTACGCCTGACCTTAGCAGGGACCTCTTCTCCATCATCTGAGCAATCTGTCGGGGTACCACTGTTGTCTACAGGTTCATATTCTGAGGCTGATTGTGTCAGTGAGTCTTCCCATTCACTCTCATCTGATATGCTCAGAATCCTGTAGGCCTCTTCACTGGAGTACCTTTCGCTGGACACTAAATTTATAGGTACCTAGTGCAATTCATAGGAAAAAGAGTGCCTGGCTGTCAGGGACTGCTTGAACAGCTCAAAAAAATTTACTTGCAAGTGCTAGCAGAGATCAGACCTGATTCTGCGAACACTGCGATTTTGTGTGCAATGTATCCTGTGACAGTGACCTACAGACACTGCACTTGCTGGGGGAGAAGGGGGAGGGGGAGTTGTTAAGCGTAGGGGCTAAACACAGGTGCTGGCAGGTGCCGGGGCTGATCCCGCTAACGCTGCATTTTTGGGGACAGTATACTAATGTGAACGCTGGCATATTTCTGATCTGATCAAAGATTTTGATCCGCTCAGACGCTATACTAGCAATGGAGGTTTATTGTGTATGTGAGCGTGTTCCTGACAATCAAGGGGTTAAATGTGATGACTGATGTAGTGACGGGCAATCTGACGCTATCTGGGAGGGATACTAACTGACGCTAATGCTATCTGAAGTCGCCGGCGACACTAATACAGTAATCAGCAAAAAATCTGTACACTGTACTAATGACACTGGTGACTGGGCAGCGAAGGGGTTAACTGGGGGGTGATCAAGGGGTTAAATGTGTCTTAAATGTGATATTACTGTGTGTGTGTAGTGCTTTTACTCACATGGATCTGCTTTCTTTTCTCTCTGGGATGGAATGTGCTCAGAGAGAGAAGATTTCATCATTTCCTGTACCTGTGTAATGTAAACACAGGTACAGGAAGATCTCTGATAGGGCAGGGATCGATCATCAGATCCGAACATCACTGGCCTGAATCTGATGATTGATCGGTTAGGAACTGAATCACGGCAATGGCAGGTTGGCGTGTGCACATGTGCCCCCCGGCAACTGCGGGAGCACGAATCACATACATATATATATACACACACATGATTTTGCACAGGGACTCCTCCCTGTAGAAGTATTTCTATTATAGGGGGGACTTAAAGTGATTAAGGAAAGCATGGCGCTGTATATCTATTTATTGACATTTTTGCACATTTATACGAGTATGTTTAGGTGTGGGCAGCATTGTTTTAGTTGAATTCACTGATAAGTTGGTTTATTGATTATTGATCACCTTTTTTAGCTGCTTGTGGGAATACTTTGTATTATTTGTGCTCCTCTTCACTAGTGTACCTTTCCAGTTCCTGTGTTTATGAATATGGACACAGGAAGATCTCTGATTCTGTCCAGGTGATCAGCAGGTCCAGGTGATCAGCAGGTCCAGGCCAGAAATCATTGGCCTGGACCTGATAATCGGCTTGTGGTGTACTGAATGACAGCACAGTCAGGGTGGTGGGCTCACACGTGTACATGTACTGTATGTGATCTGGAACAGAGGGGCTGCCCTGCCGCAGTATAAGTGTGGAGGTCGGTCCTGAACTGGGTAAAGTCAGATTGTTTGCTGATGATCTTTTACTTACTTTCTCCAACCCAACACCTCCCTGCCAGTCCTATTCTCTGTACTCCATACATTTCCCTTTCCTCTGTAAAACAGAATGATAGATTCCTTGGCCCACCTCCTACCTGGATTATTTGGGCATTCATCTCCCTCGCTCGTACAACACACTCCATGAGGCCAACTACATCCCCACTTTCAAATACTTGAGAGTCCTACTTCTGTCCTGGACTCATCTTCCCCTCTCCTGGATAGGGAGGATCAGTGATGGAAAAGTGGCAATTTTACCAAAACTCCTTTACTTGTCCTGTACTCTTCCCCATCCCCACCCCCACCGATCCCCATCTCCTCCTATACTCTGAAATCTTTTTAAATCAGGTCTTGTGATTCCACTGAGCAGCCAAAGGGCCACGAATCCCAAGACATGCTATGTTTATACATAAGGAACAAGGAGGTTTGGGTGTTCCAAATGTTACTAAATATTTCTTGGTGCCCAGATTACCCCACTAACCCCCCTTTACACCTCAATACATGGCTCCTTATGGGTGACTTAGAAGCATTTCTCTGTTCTCAAACTTCTCACCATTCACTCCCATGGAGTCCTCCTAAATCCAGACCTACGTCTATCAGCCTCTTGATGGGTCACACACTCTGCACCAGGAACTCTGATAAATATTCCAGCAGCTTCATATCCCCTCACTTGCCTCTCTGTCCTCTTTTGGGTGATCCTAAAACGGTTACAAACGTTCCTAATCTGCGCTCTCCCCGGAACCCTTGGTACATCTTAATGCCTTTGCAGCCCCCAGGCCTCACAAGTTCCCAATATAAATGGTCACACATTCCATACCCTGGACTTTGTCTGCCCTTGTACTACATACCTGGTGGGAGATCTAGAGGAGATTGTCCAATCAGATTGTATAGGAAGGTATTATAATGAGGGAGGTGTGGTCCAGAGCGGTGAACACGCCCTGTCACACCCCCTTCTGTGATGCAACAAGGAAGTGAAGGCTTCTGGGAAGTGGCCTACAGGAAGTGAATGCTGAGATATCATGGACAGGAAATGATGCAATCTGAAAATCCGTTCCAACGATCCAATAAACTGACAGACAAGTGATGGTCCTGTGGATGAGGGGAGAGGAAAGCCCATCGGGACGGCCGGGCCAGAGACGGCATCAGAGAACGCTTCTGTGTATTATGGGAGGGAAATTCTGCCCAAAAAGGGGAACTTCTCCTTTAAGTATGGACCAAACTGGTCACGTCTGGGTGAATGCCGGTCCATTCATTCAACAATTTATAGACTCAGCCAATCACAGGGCAGGACTCCATTGTTATTCTTCTCCTGCCATCAATAGCCAACCCGGTCCCACACTTCATCCATGTCTTTGGGGGCCTCTGATCTCCTTATCAACTGTTCCTTCCATGATGAAGATCAGCCATGGAGTATATCTGAGGTGTATATCAGGGTGTGCTTCTTCCCCACATGAGAGCTGGGATGTCCAGCAACATTCATCTAGAAGACATTTCCCGCACTCAAGGCACTAATATACCTCCAGGGTTGTGTGGGACCCCTGATGTACAGGAAGACAGGACTTCAGTGAGGAACATTTCCCTCACTCAGGACAGGAAAGTGGCTTCTCCCCCGTGTGAGATTTCTTATGCCTGGAAAGATTGAAGCTCCTTGAAAAACATTTCCCAAACTCAGGATAGGAATACGGCTTCTCCCCCGTGTGAGATCTCTGATGTGTAACAAGTGCTGATTTATGTATGAAACATTTACTGCACACAGGACAGGAATACAGCTTTTCCCCCATGTGAGATCTCTGATGTGTGTACAGATCAGACTTCTGTGAAAAACATTTCCCACACTGAGAACAGGAAAGTGGCTTCTCCCCCATGTGAGATCTCTGATGTTTGGAAAGATTGGACTTCTCTGAAAAACATTTCCCGCACTCAGGACAGGAATATGGCTTCTCCCCCGTGTGAAATTTCTGATGGCTGTAAAGATGAGACTTCACTAAAAAACATTTCCCGCACTCAGGACAGGAATACGGCTTATCCCCCATGTGAGATCTCTGATGTTTGTAAAGACTAGACTTGTCTGAAAAACATTTCCCACACTCAGGACAGGAATACGGCTTCTCCCCTGTGTGAGATCTCTGATGTACATAAAGATTAGACTTCTGTGTAAAACATTTCCCGCACTCAGGACAGGAAAATGGCTTTTCACCCGTGTGAGATCTCTGATGTCTGGAAAGAATGGACTTCTCTGAAAAGCATTTCCAGCACTGAGGACAGGAATACGGCTTCTCCCCCGTGTGAGATCTCTGATGTCTGTAAAGACTGGATTTTTGTGAAAAACATTTCCCACACTCAGGACAGGAATATGGCTTTTCCCCCGTGTGAGATCTCTGATGTGTGTAAAGATTGGGCTTCTGTGAAAAACATTTCCCGCACTCATGACAGGAATATATTTTTTCTCCTGTGTGCAGCCTTTGATGTGTGACAAGATGTGATTTTAATACAAAACATTTCCCGCACTCAGCACAGGAATATGGCTTCTCACCTGTGTGACATCTTTTATGCCTATTAAGATTGGATTTATAACGGAAACATTTCCCACACTCAGTACAGGAGAACCTCTTCCCTGTTGGAAGGCCGGCCCGGTCCCGCACAGTCTGAGGTTCCTTAGGATACGAGGAATCCGATGGTCCATCTACACTGGGTGGTGCCGGATGGACATTGGAGGGAGCCGGGTTTTCTCCTGGACTATACTGTGTGATGTCCTCATCTTCTACTTTCCAGTCTGGAGACAAAGTGAGACAATCCTCGGAGGTTTTCCTCATCTCCCGGCCATGGACTAAAATACAAAGACAAAGAGGATTACTACACAGGAGCGGATTGGTTCCCCCAAACCAGGACTCCGCCCACATCAGGCGGCTTGGGCTCTGAGGAGCTTACAATTCCACCCTCAAGGAACTAGGAAATGGCTCCTCTGATCTCCTACCAGGTCATTTCTTTATTCATGGACCTTAGTCAGAGAGTGAGGAAACAACCAGAACTGTCTTTTATAGGAGGGACAGTGATGAGGGGATTATAGGACGAGGGGCCCCACCCCCTCTATCACTCATCGCCATCTTCCCAACACAAGAAGTACTGCACTTCCTTATTTAGTCCATGATTTAGTCATGAAGAACAGCGGGGCTGAGCCCCACCAGAGGTCAGAGAGTGAGGATGGGGGGAGAACAACCAAGATGAAGACTGGACTGATCCTGAAGACCACCATCATTGGGGTATTGACTCCTCCCTCATTATCACTTTCTGTTTAAGGGTCCAAAGTTGGAGGATGTTATCACATTATTATCACCATGTAAAAGTCTGTGCTCCAATCACATCATCCGATATAAAATGTCCAGCTGGGAGGAAATGGGGGGAACAAAAGAGAATCCATATTATGTGTATATATAGCAGTGGGGGGAGGGGGGTGAGCAGAAGTCAGGACTATGGAATTTACAACATAGAGTATATAATGCAGGGGTCAGGAGTATGTAATGTACAACATAGAGTATATAGTGCAGGGGTCAGGAGTATGCAATGTACAACATAGAGTATATAGTGCAGGGGTCAGGAGTATGTAATGTACAACATAGAGTATATAGTGCAGGGGTCAGGAGTATGTAATGTACAACATAGAGTATATAGTGCAGAAGTCAGGACTATGGAATGTACAACATAGAGTATATAGTGCTGGGGTCAGGAGTATGTAATGTACAACATAGAGTATATAGTGCTGGAGTCAGGAGTATGTAATGTACAACATAGAGTATATAGTGCAGAGGTCAGGAGTATGTAATGTACAACATAGAGTATATAGTGCAGGGGTCAGGAGTATGTAATGTACAACATAGAGTATATAGTGCAGGGGTCAGGAGTATGTAATGTACAACAGAGTATATAGTGCAGGGGTCAGGAGTATGTAATGTACAACATAGAGTATATAGTGCAGGGGTCAGGAGTATGTAATGTACAACATAGAGTATATAGTGCAGGGGTCAGGAGTATGTAATGTACAATATAGAGTATATAGTGCAGGGGTCAGGAGTATGTAATGTACAACATAGAGTATATAGTGCAGGGGTCAGGAGTATGTAATGTATAACACAGAGTATAAAGTGTAAGGGTCATGATTGTCCATTTGAAGGCCAGGCCTTTTTGAAGTAAAAATCAGTATTTTTTGCTGTGAAATTACTTAGAAGCATAAAACATATCAAAGACGCTGCTTTAAAAGCCTTTCCAGGTTACCAGTTTGGAGTTACAGAGGAGGACAGGTGATGGAATTATTTCTCTCCCTCTGATGATTGCGGCAATACCTCAAGTGTGGGACAATCTCTGTATACGTACCAATGCAGGACTGATGCCTGGGTTTGCCTTTGCACACAAGAACGGTGGGACGGGCACTTTACATTTTGTTTCCTAATTTTTAACCTATTTCTTTAATTTTGAATCACTTTATTGCTGACACTAGGAATGTAAACATCCTTTGTGACAGCAATAGACAGTGACAGGTACTCTTTATGGAGAGATCTGGGGTCTATTAGACCCTGGATGTTTCCTCTGCCCTGGCAAGCATTGGTGTGGTCAGATACTTTTCAAATTTCAAAATGGCGCCATTTACAAGTGAGATAATGTAAGAGTGAGGACTACATAATGTACAATAAAATCATATAATAAAGGGTCAGGACTCATAATATTGTATTCAGTAATCAGTGGAAGATGAAATGTTTACTGTAGACAAGTTGCAGAGATCCCACACCGCTGCCTCCCATCTCCTGAGACTGCACTCAGTGACTTGGGTCTGAGACACTACAGACATATCCCTCCACCCGGCACAGCCAGCAGACCACAGAGCAAGGTACCCTGGGAGAATTGTTTTTTTTTTAATTTAAATATTTATTTATTCTCCATATATAATACATATTTCATAATTATTCTCATACAAAAACCATTTCCATATCATTAATAACATTTCTTACTATCTTTATTCCCATTTACCTCCCCCCTCTATCTAATTTCCCCTCCTCCCTAAATAAAACCCCCCTCCCCCCATATAAACCCACCCACTCTGCATTGTTCTATTCCCTCTTTTCCCAACGAGGATATAGAATATATAATTACTTCCACCTCTCTCACACTACTACTTCATATATTTCACCATAAATTCTTCCCATTTTCTCCACCTCTTAGAGAACAACCCCATCCTGTCTTCTTGCATATAATACAATCTCTCCATCCTACATATCTGATTTGTTCTCTCCACCCAATCCTCTATCTTCGGCACCTCTGGTCTATGCCAGAACTTAGGTACCAGACCCTTTGCCGCATTCAGGTAGCACCATATACCCGAGTCCTTGTATTTATTTACTGATAGCTCTGTACTATGTAGTAGACACTTCTGGGTCCAGTCCTATCTTTATCCCAGAGATATTCTCAATTAGTTGGACAATTATCTCCCAGAAACCTTGGATCTTTGGGCACTCCCACCATATATGATATGACGTGCCTATCTTTCCACATCCCCTCCAGCACTGTACTGTATTTTCCCCACATATCTTATACTCAACCTTCGGTGTAATGTGCTATCTCGTTAAACACTTATAATTTACCTCCACCTCTCTCATACTTATATTCTCGTGTATTAATCTATATATTTTCCTTTGTTTATCTTCATCTATCTCTATTCCCAAATCTCTTTCCCATTTTTCTATATACATTGGGTTTGTGCAAGTGTCTAACTCAGTGAGAATCTTATAAATTTTTGCCGTACCCCGCCTCCCGTCACCTCGTGTTTCCAACAACCTCTCAAACAGATTCCAATCCTTTCTCAATCTCATCGGTTTGGAAGGTTTCTGACAAAGTGTTTTAATTGGTGATATCTCCACTCATCTATTTTAATGAAGAGTTCCCTTTTATCTTTTTTCAAATCCTTAAGTGTTCTCAATTCCTGTCCTTCCATAATATCTCTCAATTGGATATCTTCTTTTTTAAACCATTTTCCTGTGCTCTCCTCCTTACCTGGAGGGAAATAATCCGTGTTCCTCAGTGATATTAATTGTGAATTAAAATCCCATTTCATAAGTTTGTGCAATTTATCCCAAACCTTTAAAACATTTAATGTAAAAACACTCGTGGTATCTTTTAACCCTCTATATTGTGCTGGTGCCCATATAACTCTACTCAAGGTACCTCCACTTAGTTCATTCTCAATCTGAACCCACCTTTTCCCCTCTTGGTTATGTGTCCAATCATACATTCTTGCTAGGACTGCTGCTCTATAATACCTCTTAATATCTGGCACTCCCAAACCTCCCTTTTCCTTTTTTCTACTTAACAAGTCATATGATATTCTAGGTTTTTTATTTTTCCATATGTATTTTGTTAACATCCTTTTTATTACGAATCTAATCAGGATTTTGGGGAGGGGGGTGGAGCCCGATCATGGCGGCAATGGAGAGTGTAGAGTGAACACTCTCCGTTAACCTCCCTCGACTATCTCCTCCTCAAGTGTCCCTGTTTGTGGACTGGCTGCCCCGGAGATATGTGGACCCACCTGCCTGGTTGAGGAAGCTTTTTGGAGACTGTGGGGAGCCGAGCCTGGACTGTGACAGTAAGCGTCCGCTTCCCCGGGGATCATCTCGCGGTAGTGGCGAGAGAAGGAGAGCGGTTGCCGGGAGACAGCAGTCACGTGTGCTGCCGCGGAGGATCACTGGGAGACAGAGTTGCCGGCCGGCTGGCGTTTCGGGAAGCCGAAGGCCGGAACAAAGCCGGCTGTCGATCGGAAGGCCCCGCGGTGGTCTGGGTAAGTGCATCCCTAGCACCCCATACCAGTTTCCCTTGGACTCAGTGAATCCCCAGGCTTCCCATAGAGGCTTTGGAAAAGGCTCCTGCTCCCCTGGGGTTATTGGCGGTGACGGAGCGACGAGGAGTGCGGCTGTCAGGAGACGGCTAGGACGGTGCAGCCACACGAGAGAGACGCCGTTCACCTGGCTTATACCCTGGGAGACAGACACATTAAGAGTGGAGAAGCCCAGTTAGCCCAGTGAGGAGAGAAACCCGTGATCGGGTACCCCGAGGGTGGAACACAGATATACTGCCTCAGTACTGCCACTGTTTCCGTGAGATTATATATATCATCGAACTATAATATTATACTCCTTACCTCCCTCCTCCATACCTCCATATTACCTCATATAATTATTCCACCCTGTTAACAAATTATACTATCTTTATGCAACTATAGATACATCTCTAGCCTTTATTTCCACACCATTGGGAAATCGCATATTGTTCCTAGAAGAAGAAGTTAACATCACAAAGAGTAACCCCCCAGGAGAAGATCGCCACAGAAGAGACTCGCACCCTGAAGTACATTACAACTTGGAGGGTGAGTGATAACAGTAGTTCCACTGCAGAGTGTTAGTTTTTTTTTTTTTTTTTTTTCCTCTCTCCCTTGCTCTGCATCTGCTGTTTAAGGAATTTGGACTTTGAATTCGGAGAGTTCTAGGGTGGGTTCAAAGATCCGACAGATTATAAGGAAAGGAGGAGGGATAAAACTTCAAAATAATTATGAAAGGTAAAAACACCAAAGGGGTTGGGTCTAGGAACCCCCAATCTGGCACGATTAAAAAATTTACGACACAGGGAAATCTCACGCCAGATAGATCCCAGGGAATCAGTGAAAAGAGTGAACTGGAAATAAGCCTGGATAACAGCCCGAGACTTTCCCTGGGTCCGGTGTATAACAGCCAACAATCAATGGAAGGCATTGAGACGAGAGAACTTGAAAGGGATCTTCAAATACCAAATAAAAAGGAAATGGCGGAGATGTTTAAAGGTCTGGAAATATCAATAAAGCAGGAGATGGGCATAATTCGGGAAGATCTGGAGCAATTGTTAACTAGGGTGGAGGAAACGGAGGAGAAAGTTCAAAAGCATGCCCAAATTATCCCAAACTTGAAAAAAGGGATAATAGATAATAGAAAGGACCTAAAAAGACTGCTTTATATGATGGAACAACAAGAAAACAGAGCAAGGATGAACAATCTAAGAGTGAGAGGTGTCCCAGAGCTGTCCATGGGGGAAGATTTAAAAGAGTTAATTGGCAAAATTTTGACCTTCATAATGGATAATCAGGACATGGCGATATGTAAATTGGATGAAGTATATAGGATAGGAAGGTCTCAACGAGAAAAAGGAGTAGAGAAACCAAGAGACATAATTGTTAAATTTCATAGTCACGGTGATAAAGAAGAGATATGGAAAAAGGTGAAAGGAAGAACAAGTATTGTATATGAAGGGAAAAACATCCAAATTTTTGCGGACTTAACAGCAGAGACTTTGCGGAAAAAGAGATTATTGAAACCCCTATTGGAAGTATTGAAAAAGCATAATGTGAACTATAGATGGGGTCGTACAGCGGGTTTAATTGGATGGAGGGAAGGAATTACAGCGGTCCTGAGGTTCCCAGAAGATGTGGGGGATTTCTGTGATAAATTTGACATACAGAAACTAGAGATCCCGGGTTGGGAAGGGGAGGAGGGAGAGGTATATAATCTGGAGGAAGAAAATTGGCAGCCGGTTAGAAAAAGAAATAGAGAAGCAATGGATAAAGGGACACGGGGGAGGAGGGGGGGGGTGTGCGGTCATGGGAGGAGTTGAACCCCTGAGGTAGGGATCTAAGGTGGATAAAGATCCATAGGCAGAGGAGGCCTGGAGGAGGGGGGGAGGGGGGGGGTGGGATGTGGGGGGGAGGAGGGCGGGGGAGATGGGGAGTGGGGGGAGATGGATGGGTAATACTCTGCATAGGAGGGGTAAGGGCAAGAGAACGGGTAGAGGAAAGAGAGAGAAAAGAAAGAGGAGGCCAACATGGAAGAAGTTCAGTTTGTAACCTTTAATGTAAAGGGACTAAGCTGCCCCGGAAAGAGATTTAGATTATTGAAGGAGTTACAACACAGGACAGCCTCAGTGGTTTTTTTGCAGGAGACACATTTGGATTTGGAATCTAAGATTGGGCTGCGCTCAAGATATTTTCCGACATGGTATTATGCGGACTCACCAATTAGAAGAGCAAAAGGGGTAGCTATAGGGTTTGCAAAAAATATTAGGTTTGATGTGGAGAAGAGAATAACAGACCCAGAGGGTAGGTTTTTGTTCCTAAGGGGTAAGTTGCAGGATATTGATTGTACAGTGGCTAGTATATATTGCCCAAATAAGAAACCAGAGATATTCCTAAGGGAAGTATTGCAGAGGCTGATGGATTTTAAAAGAGGTCGATTGATAGTAGCGGGGGATTTTAACCTTTGTATGGATCCACGGCTGGATTCTACCTCCCAAGTGAGGAAAGAGGAATAGAGGTCCCTGAGATTATTAAAGAAATCATTAAATGAGTGTCAGCTGGTGGATATATGGAGAATTAGGCATATGAAGGATAGAGATTACACATTTTACTCACATGTTCACGAGACTTACTCCAGATTGGATTATGTATTGGTAGAACATCAATTTATAGACTCTGTGGCAGAGGTTATGATTGGAGGGAGTTCTATTTCAGACCACTCTCCGGTTGCAATGAAGTTAAGATGGGGTAGTGAAGACAAAGGTGGTTTTATGTGGCGGATGAATGAAGCACTTTTATTGGACGAGGAGGTCAACCAAAAGATTAAAACAGAAATTGAAAGATATTTTGAAGAGAATGACACTGAGGAAGTTTCGGTTGCAACATTGTGGGAAGCTCATAAAGCCTATATCAGAGGACTACTTATCGCAATAGGGGCAAAAAAGAAAAGAGAAAGGAGAGAAAAGATCAATAGACTTTTAAATGAAATAGCTGATCTGGAACAGGCCCACAAAAGGAACATCTTGAAAGAAATAAGGCAGAAGATAACAAAAAAGAAAGATGAATTAGAGAGGATAATGGAGGAAGAAAAAAGAAGAGTCTTTAATAAATTAACAAGCGAAAGGTATAGATGGGGAGATAGACCGGGAAAACACCTAATGAGGGCATTGAGAGAAAAGAAAAATAGGAATTATATAGAAAAAATAAGAAACTCCAAGGGCGAAATGGTCCACTCAACTAAAAGAATCGCTAGAGTATTTAAAGATTATTATAGTGAATTATACAACATAATACCCCAGGACACCCCCAATAACATTGATACAGTAAATAAAGAAAAAAGAAGTATATTTCTAAAAAATGCAGGTCTACCAAAATTAAGCAAAATTCAACTGAATTCTTTGGATTCAGAAATCACGTCAGAAGAAATAGAAATAGCATTGAAGGATACAGTGGTGGGGAAAAGTCCGGGCCCAGATGGGTTTACTGTAAAATATTATAAAAAATATAAAGAGTTATTAATACCTAGATTGAAGACCTATATGAACGCCCTTGGAGATAAGTTGGAAATTAGGGGAGAGTCCTTACAGGCCAACATAGTCTTAATCCACAAGGAAGATAAAGACCCTTCTCAGTGTGCAAGCTATAGACCCATTGCGCTGCTGAATGTAGACACAAAACTGTTTGCGAAAGTTCTGGCAAACAGGCTTAAGGTCTTGTTGCCAGAATGGATACACGGGGATCAGGTGGGATTTGTCCCGGGAAGGGAGGGTAGAGACAACGGATTAAGATCATTATTGCTTATACAAGAGGGGAAAAAAGAGAAGACCCCAGTAATATTATTGTCAATTGATGCAGAAAAAGCATTTGATAGAGTGAATTGGAGCTTTATGATGGACACCTTGGTGGAGTTGGGGCTGGGGGACAGAATTAGGAAGTGGATTGGTAATCTATATAAAAGCCCCACAGCCACTGTCTTGGTAAATGGAGGAAGATCGGAGCTCTTTAGGATGTCAAATGGAACTAGACAGGGATGCCCCCTATCTCCACTATTGTTCGTTTTGTCCCTGGAGCCATTGTTGTCAATGATAAGAAAGAACATCAATATAAAAGGAATAAAGATAGGTGATAGAGAACATAAGGTAGCGGCCTATGCGGACGACTTATTGTTTTTCGTTGGAAACCCTCGTATTTCTCTACCAAACTTAATGAAAACACTGAAAGAGTATGGGGAAATATCAAACTTAAAAATTAATCCAACAAAATCAGAAATTTTAAATATAAATCTTAAAAATAGTGAAAAAGAAAAAATACAAGAAGAATTCCCCTTTGTGTGGAGAGAGAAAGAACTAAAGTACCTAGGGGTAAAATTGTCTGCCTCAACTAATAATATGTATAAGATTAATTACATCTCACTTTTAAATGAGTTAAAAGAGGAATTGAAGAGGTTGGGAACTGGAAATCCATCTTGGATGGGCCGTATAAACCTGATAAAAATGATAATTTTGCCCAAAGTCCTATACAAGTTTCAAATGATCCCAATTAAACTTCCAGAGGTCTTTTTTAGGACACTAAGGAAAATACTCTTGGGATATATATGGAGGAAAAAAAAACCGAGGATATGTTATGAAACGCTGACTAGAATTAAAGAGAGAGGAGGTTTGGGGTTCCCAGATTTTAAGAGATATTATAAAGCGACCTTGATCGCGAGAATCTTTGACTGGACTCATAACCCGGGGAAAAGTTGGGTCAAAATTGAAAATATACTGAGCGGGTCCAATCTGAATAGAATTATATGGTTACCTACACCTTACCGTGGACTAGATGTTAACACAAGTACATACACTTCTATTGTTTTAAAAGTTTGGCAGATGTTACACAGACAAAGGGGTTGGGTTTTTAACTCACAGTTAATGCCACTTAAAAATACAGATTACTTTGCACCGGGGAAGGAAGATATCACGGGGAATTGGATTATTAAACAGGATGCGCAATTGAGAGATATAATGGTGGGGGAGGAATTAAGATCTTATAGAGAGATGGTGAAATTAAAGGGAGAGGTTTTTAGTAGAATGGACGAGGTTCGATACCACCAATTAAGACATTTTTTTGAGAGCCTCCCAAAACCGGTGAGAACAAAAAAGGGTTGGAATCTATTTGAAAGTCTGTTAGACACACGGGGAGATGGGAGACATGGGGTTGCTAAAATATATAGAATCTTAACGGCACTAGACACTGACACAAAATTAATTTATATAGAGAAATGGGGAAAAGATATGGGGAGGGAGATCAGTGAGGAGCAACAGAGGAATATGCTTAGATTAATCCACGAAAATATTAGTATGAGAGAAGTGGAACTAAATTATAAGTGTTTAGTTAGATGGCACATTGCACCGAGTGTGGAGCACAAGATGAGTAGGGAGAACTCCCCATTATGTTGGAGAGGCTGTGGTGAAGTAGGTACACTATATCACATATGGTGGGAATGTTCAAAGATACAGGTGTTTTGGGGGAAAATCGTCCATTTAATGAGAAAAATTACTAAGATCGATGTTGGATTGGACCCAGAGTTATGCCTCCTTCATATATCTGAGCTCACAGTAAGATCATATAAGGACTCAGGGATTTGGCACTTTCTGAATGCAGCTAAAAGCTTGATTCCTAAGTTCTGGAAAAAAAGGGAGGTCCTGACGGAAGAAGATTGGTTGATCAGAATGAATCAGTTATGTGAGATGGAAAGACTTTATTATACACACATAGATGGGATGGAGATATATCATAAAAAGTGGGGAAAATGGGAAGTATTTAGACAAGAACTCTTGATGAATAATGATTTTTAGAAATGAGACTTAGAAAAAAAAAAAAAAGGGATTGCGCTATATGTATATCTATTTTTTTTTTTTTTCTCTCTCTTTTGGATTTGAAAAGAAACGGCAGAGTGGGATGGAGGGGGGAGGGGGGACACTGGGATAGGTGTGGGCGGGGAGGGGCCTTGGGAGGGATTTGGGTTGTGGGAATTAAATAAATTAAGAGGAATATAATGATTATTTTATGAAGAAATGCTTGTTAATTATATCTGATTGAAACCTAATAAATATTTATAAATATAAAAAAAAAAGACCAACATGTGACATGGCTGAATGAATGCTGGTCATATTACTTCATCTATTCTCTAAGTGGGGTGGTATCTATTGGGCCAATCCCTTTTACAAACCACACATAATATCCCCCTTCAAAGTGAAAACAGAAACGATTTGCACAAAATCAAAGAGTAGAAATATTTTCCGGTGGATCCCCTCTACCCAGACCCCATATGTAGACATAGAACAACAAGCTGTGTTCCCTCTCATGCCGCACTCCTCCAACCACCCAAACCCACACAGAAGCCAAGGGAAATAATGAGAGGAAAGTTCCCCCCTAGTTTGGGGCGGAGTTCTCCTTCCCTCCTGTTGAGGGATGAGAGAAGGATGGACTGAAGACAGAGAGACACTTCGGGGTCAACACTGTTCTGTAGAGCCTTGAAATGAAGGACATCAACTTCAGAAGTTCTTGTTGTCTGTGTAAAGTTCCCCGATAACGAGATCTGGGCTCTCCCGGCTTCTAGCTCTGTAACCCGCTATATCATTATCAGGAAACGCAACTCCGACACCCAAGAAGGGCTGAAGTTGTGTCCTTCATTTCCAGGATCTACTGACCACTCTGCACCCCGACATTTACTGCACTTCATCCATGTCTTTGGGGGCCTCTCATCTCCTTATCAACTGTTTCTTCCATGATGAAGATCAGCCATGGAGTATATCTGAGGTGTATATCAGGGGGTGCTTCTTCCCCACATGAGACCTGGGATGTCCAGCAACATTCATCTAGAAGACATTTCCCGCACTCAAGGCACTAATACACCTCCAGGGTTGTGTGGGACCCCTGGTGTATGGGAAGACAGGACTTCAGTGAGGAACACTTCCCTCACTCAGGACAGGAAAGTGGCTTCTTCCCTGTGTGAGATCGCTGATGTCTGTAAAGATTGGACTTCGTTGAAAAACATTTCCCGCACTCAGGACAGGAATGCGGCTTCTCCCCCGTGTGGCATCTCTGATGTGCAATAAGATGGGATTTCTGTGAAAAACATTTCCCGCACTCAGGACAGGAATATGGCTTCTCCCGTGTGTGAGATCTCTGGTGTGTGTAAAGATTGGACTTCCGTGAAAAACATTTCCGGCACTCGGGACAGGAATACGGTTTCTCCCCCGTGTGAGATCTCTGATGTGTGTAAAGAACGGACTTCTGTGAAAAACATTTCCCGCACTCAGGACAGGAATACGGCTTCTCCCCCGTGTGAGATCTCTGATGTGTGTAAAGATTGCACTTCCGTGAAAAACATTTCCCACACTCAGGACAGGAATACGGCTTTTCCCCCGTGTGAGATGTCTGATGTATGTAAAGATCGGACTTCCGTGAAAAACATTTCCCACACTCAGGACAAGAATAGAGCTTCTCCCCCGTGTGAGATGTCTGATGTGTGTAAAGATTAGACTTCTGTGAAAAATATTTCCCGCACTCAGGACAGGAATACGGCTTCTCCCCAGTGTGACATCTCTGATGTCTGTAAAGATTGGACTTTTGAGGAAAACATTTCCCACAGTCAGGACAGGAAAATGTCTTCTCCCCCATGTGACATCTTTGATGTGTGTAAAGATATGACTTATTAGAAAAAGATTTCCCGCACTCAGGACAGGAAAACAGCTTCTCCCCCGTGTGAGATCTTTTATGCACATTAAGATGGTATTTATAATGGAAACCCTTCCCGCACTCATTACAGGAGAAGCTCTTCCCTGTTGGAAGGCCGGCCCAGTCCTGCACAGTCTGAGGTTCCTCAGGATACGAAGAATCCGATGGTCCATCTACACTGGGTGGTGCCGGATGGACATTGGAGGGAGCCGGGTTTTCTCCTGGACTATACTGTGTGATGTCCTCATCTTCTACTTTCCAGTCTGGAGACAAAGTGAGACAATCCTCGGAGGTTTTCCTCATCTCCCGGCCATGGACTAAAATACAAAGACAAAGAGGATTACTAGACAGGAGCTGATTGGTTCCCCCAAACCAGGACTCCGCCCACAACAGGCAGGATGGGAAACACAGCTCAGGAAAGTGACCAGGGTATTACAGGCTGATATCACCCAGTCCCCGCCCTACTCTGGACCAATCAGTGAGCAGTATGGGTGGAGGAATGGATTTAGTGTTCATGACCCACCTGTGCTGATCTCTGTAGGAGTGTCCTCCTCTATAAATGTCCCCGTTATTCCATCCTCCTCCATAGACTGCTGATCATCCCTCACATACGCCTCTTCTTCTTCTGCTTTCACCTCAAATTCTATATCGATTGGATCTCCACTCTAAATCAAGGAAATGAGAGAAAATATCATCTGTAAAATATAAGGTCACATAAAAAAAACTCCACACATTGTCTCCACAAGTCCATGTTCTAGATGCTCCATCCCACCCACCTTGTAATAGTGAGGGATGGTGTGACCTTCCTGTGTGGAATCCCGGGAATACAAAGGACGGGGACATCTCTCTGGTGGGTTCCCATGACTGGATCCATCTGTAGGAAACACACACACTGACTGAATCCATTGTTTCTATGTGTTTATCAGATGATGGGGGATCTAGGTGGATCCTCCGTACTGCTCTCTCCTTTACAATAAAGTCTCCTCTTACCCGGTGATGTGAGGGGCGGCTGATTGTCCATCATGACGTCCTTGTAGAGATCCTTGTGTCCTTCTAAATACTCCCACTCCTCCATGGAGAAATAGACAGTGACACCCTGACACCTTATAGGAACCTGACACACACAATGATACAGTCACCATCCAGACACATCCCTTGTCTGTTACTGGAGAATATCCCAGAATTCCCGGCACCGCTCACCTCTCCAGTCAGCAGCTCCATCATCTTCTTGGTGACTTCTAGAATCTTCTGCATGTTGTGTCTCTCAGGGTTTAGGGAGTCACATGGAGGCTCTGTGATGGTCATATGATCACCTGACTTCAGAAGAGGAACTCTCTATATTGTGGAACCAATAGGAATATCATGTTAGACTCCCAGAATCCTCCTCACCTCTCCGGTCAGGTCTGTGTTTTATTAATAGAGATAAGAGTGATGTCATGTGACCTCCCAGAATCCTCCTCACCTCTCCGGTCAGCAGGTAGATGATCTCCAGGGTGAGGTTTAGTATCTTCTCAGTCATGTGACTCCGGTCCTCCTCCATCCTCATTGGTGCCATCATGTGATCTATACAGGTCTCCTTGTAGACGGATAACTTTGGGAAATGAAAGTAAGAATGATTTGGATGGTATTGGCCACACAATAATAGGATGTGGATGTGAGGGGGGAATAGGAGGGTTGCTGGACAGTGAAGAACTACTCCCCCCATGGGAAGATATTTAGTTTGGACTGTTTAGTGTTTGATGCATATTTGAGGTCCCAGGACCCTCTTGTCCTGCCAGATCAGAAATCCCCTTTTCTCTGTTGGGTTTGTTTGGTCTCTGAACTGGTTTTGATGAGTTTTAGATCTGCAGACAAGGAATGATAAATATGATCCTTCCTATGACCTGTTTGCTCTGAGGCAGTGCTGTGAGGTCAATGTCAGCTTATCATGATGTCCAGGAAGGGGAACTTACTGACTTTTGGCCGGAGTTGCTGGATAATCAGGATAATTGGCAGAACTCCGGCTGCAAGGCTCCAATCTCTGGCAGCCTGCTGACTGACAGGAGTGATGTCACTGTCACTCTGTGCAGTAAAAGAAGAGCTTGGATGGGATAGCAGGAGGATGTTGCTGGTGGAGTAGAGAGCTGTGGGGGAGGAGCCTGTTCTCTTCCCTCCAATGACAGCCTAGTATGGGTAGAAGGAGGACAGGAGGGGGACAGGTTTGGTTACCAAGTATACTGTAGCATCCAGGACATTTTACAGAGTGGTGGTGGGTTCCTGGGGCTCTGAATTCCAGCACCTGGCACTGCCAGAGCCTGTGTCATGGGAAGGAATTGGAATGTCTCCAGAAGATGTTCAGCACTGACCCCTGACTACCTTTTAGTCGATAATACACCAACAATCCTCCTCTAAGAATAAGTTCCCACCAAGGGGTGAAGGACTGTCCTTCATTCCACTTGGTATCTTGGAATACATTATTTGACCAGTGAGATGGTAAGAAGGTGAAGGTTGTCTTCCTTTCCTGGTAGGAGTTCTGTAAGAAGGTCTGGAAAGTAAGTGCAGGTAAGAGGACAATCAGAGACCAAGAGCCCCCCTCCCTACCTCAGAGTTCCCCTGAGCTCTACAACCTTCTCTTCCCTCAGAGCCCTGCTCCCCGCCAACCCTATCCTACCAGATTCCTTCAGCTACTCTCCCCCCTCAAAACCCTTGAGCTCCACTACCCCTTAGGGGACCTAAAGTCCCTCATCCTCAGTAACCCCTGAGAGACCCCTCAGCTCCTCTACTTCCCTCAGACCCCTCAGTATTTCCCTCCCTCTGACACCAATGATGGAACATATTCTTCATGGCCGGCTGGGGAATGTTTTCTTCCTCCTGAGCAGCAATGTAAGGGGCTCTATGCTCCATACTCCTGACCCCGGCACTCCATCATTGTGTTGGCTGCATAGTGTAATGATTGCCCATTGGCTGCCTGTGTAGTGTCATCATTGCCCTTTGTAGGCCATGTATGGTCAGGATGGTCCTTGTCTTGTCTATTTATTGTCAGTGCTGTTTGTTTAGAGGACCATATTACTAGAATTTATCTCCACAATGAGGAGAATGTTCCGGCCCCGGAAGTGGGGGAATGTTCTGCCCCTGAAGGGTTTCATCTGGGTTCCCACACTATATATGTGTGTATCATCATCTGCTGGAGATAAAAGATGTCACAGTGACTATGGAGGAAGAGGACGGACGTGACTATGGAGGAAGAGGACAGACGTGACTATGGAGGAAGAGGACGGACGTGACTATGGAGGAAGAGGACGGACGTGACTATGGAGGAAGAGGACGGACGTGACTATGGAGGAAGAGGATGGACATGATGGGGGGTTACTAGGTGTAAATAGAAAATAACATCTTATTACCTCCTCTGCTGCTACTTCGACCACTGTCTCCTCGCTGCTTCGTATGGTACGGAACTTCTTGTCTTTATTGCAGATGACTTCCTGTCTGTACCTGACATCACTTCCTGTCTGTGCCTGACATCACTTCCTGTCTATACCTGACATCACTTCCTGCCTCTGTTCTACAATAACTTCCTTTCTGGGTAGAAGTGAGATCACCACCTTGTGGAGTTCAGAGGAACTGCAGCCCCGAGAAACATTAAAATAACCGTTCCTGTGGTTTCCATGAAAGATCAAAAATATCTAAGAAAAACTGAGAAAAAATAAATCTAGCTCTTTTGCAACCAACTATTTTCCGAAAAAAATTTTCTAAATTTTTCAAGTTACAGAAAATATAATAGACAAGTGTCTGGTTATAAAATAAGTTATGAAATATCCCCAACAAACAGGCGGATGAATAAACAACAGACATCCCGCAGGGAAGCAGGAAATGTGTGCAATAATGACTGGAGACGTCACATAGAACATTCCCAGCATTAAGTCCACCTTGTACAGGGGAAGCAATAATAGGAGACATATGGATCACACAGAGCATTCATCATACACACCACACATAGTGCACAACACATACAACATGGAACTACACTAGCACCAGAACATGGGAAATAAAAGAGACAGCAGAAAGGAAGAAAAGAGGGTAACAGTAATGAGAGGAGAGAAGAGAAGAGAAGAGAGGAGGGGAGGGGAGGAGGTGGAGAGGAGAGGAGGAGGAGAGGGTAGGGGGAGGGGAGGGGAGAGGAGAAGGGAGAGGGGAGGGGAGGGAGGCGAGAGGGGAGGGCAGGGCCGGTGAGAGGAGACGGAGAGAAGAGGAGAGAAGGGGGAGGGAAAAGGGGAGGAGAGGAGGAGGAGAGTAGAGGGGAGGAGGAGGAGAAGAGAGGGGAGTAGAGGGGAGGGGAGAGGGAAGTGGAGAGGAGAGGAGAGGGGAGGTGAAGGGAGGGGAGAGGGAAGGGGAGAGGAGAGGAGAGGGGAGGGGAGAGGAGAGGAGAGGAGAGGGGAGGGGAGGGGAAGGGATGGGAGGGGAGGGGAGAGGTGAAGTGAGAGGAGGAGAGGGGAGGGGTGTGGTGAGGGGAGGGGAGAGGAGGGGAGGGGAGAGGTGAGGGGAATGGAGGGGAGAGGTGAGGGGAAGAGAGGGGAGAGGTGAGGGGAGGGCAGGGGAGAGGAGAGGAGAGAGGAGAGGGGAAGGGAGAGGAGGAGAGAGGGGAGTGCAGGGGAGAGGAGAGGGTAGTGGGGAGGGAAGAGGAGAGAAGAGAAGAGGGAAGGGGAGGGGAGGAGAGGAGGGAAGGAGAAGAGAGGAGAGCCAAATCAGGAAGTACTAGGGCACGGAGATGTATGGAGTCCACGGATCCCATGTTTTATCACACATGTTGGTATTATGATGTAAAACACAGGTGAGTCTGTCGTTAATCAGGATCCAATCTCATTTGTTGTGAACATATTGAAGCGGAATAATTGATCTCTTCTAATATTCAGCAATAGTGATTCTCGCTGCTAACAGCATAGAAGTAAGACACTTAACCCCTCGCCTACCGGGCAGTTCTATCCCCTTCCTGTCCAGGACAATTTTCAGCTTTCAGCGTTGTCACATTTTGAATGACAATTGCGCGGTCATGCAACACTGTACCCATATTAAACTTCTACCATTTTTTTCAAACGAATAGAGTTTTCTTTTGATGGTATTTACTCACCGCTGGGGGTTTTATTTTTTGAGCTATAAACAAAAATTTAGAAAAAATTTTGAAAAAAAAGTTTTTTTTTTTTCTATTATAAATTTTTGCAAACAGTTAATTTTTCTCCTTCACTGATGTGTGCTTCTGAGACTGCACTGATAGGCAGCACTGATGTGCAGCAATGATAGGCAGCACTGATGGACAGCACTGATGGGCACTGATGAGGTGGCACAGATAGGCAGCACTTATAGGCAGCACTGATGATGATGCACTGATATGCAACAATGTTGGGCACTGATAGGCAGCACTCATAGGCACTGAGGTGGCACTGATGGGTGGCACTGACTGACGACACTGCTGAGCACTGATGGGTGGCACTGCTGGGCGGCAATGGTGGGCACTGATGGGCACAGGTGGCTGGCACTGCTGGGCACTTGTGGGCAGAACTGCAGGGCAAAGGTGACTGGCACTGCTTGACACTGATCATCAGGTCACTGATCATCAGTGCCCTGATGATCGCTGCTGATCCCTCCTCTGACAATTGCTGGTTATCAGGGAACTAGAGAGGAGGTCTTGTGAGAAGCGGAGTGTGCGTGTTGGGTGGCACTTGGATATTAGGTCAGTGATGTAGTTTGGGGCAGTATGGTGGACAGCTTTGTACGTCAGTGTTAGGATTTTGAATTTGATCCGTTGCGCAATCAGAAGCCAGTGGAGGGATTGGCAGAGGGGGGTGGCGGAGATGGAGTGGTTGGAAAGGTGAATGAGTCTGGCAGCCGTATTCAGGATGGACTGAAGCGGGGATAGCCAGCGGCGAGGCAGGCCAGTGAGGAGGGAGTTGCAGTAGTCGAGTCGTGATATGATGAGGGAGTGGATGAGCTGTTTAGTGGTTTCTGGGGTTAGGAACGCACGTATATTGGCAATGTTGCAGAGGTGGAGTCTGCATGAGTTTGTTAATGATTGGACTTGGGGCTGGAAGGATAAGTTGGAGTCCAGAATGACACCAAGTACTCTGGCCTGCGGGGCGGGTTTGATATTGGCATTGTTGGATGTGATGGAGAAGTCAATGGGGGTGGGGTCCAGGCTGGGGGGAAGACAAGAAACTCGGTTTTGGAGAGGTTCAGTTTAAGGAAGTGGAGCGACATCCAGTCTGATATGTTGCTCAGTAGGTGTGTGATTCGGGCGGAGACTGAGGAGGTGAGGTGGGGGGTTGAGAGATAGATTTGTGTGTCGTCGGCATAGAGGTGGCAGTTGAAGCCGTGAGAGTGTATGAGTTGGCCAAGAGAGGAGGTGTAGATGGAGAAGAGAAGGGGCCCGAGGACGGAGCCTTGAGGGACCTCAACAGAGAGGGGGAGTGAGGGGGAGGTGGTAGCATTATAGGTATCGCTGAAAGAGCGTTGTGACAGGTAGGATGAGAGCCAGGAGAGAGCAGAATCTCTGAGGCCGAGGGAGTGTAGTTTTTTGAGGAGGAGGGGGTGGTGGACTGTGTGGAAGGCCGCAGAGAGGTCAAGGAGTAGGAGCACTGAATAGTGGCCATTAGCTTTGGCGGTTAGCAGGTCGTTGGAGAGTTTGAGTAAGGCAGTTTCGTTGGAGTGTAGGGGACGGAAGCCGGACTCTAGGGGATCGAGGAGGTGGTTGTCGTTGAGGTGAGAGCATAGGCGGGTGTAGACTAGGCGCTCGAGGAGTTTGGATGTAAATGGGAGCAGGGAGATGGGTCTGAGGTTGTTCAGGTCATTGGGGTCCAGGGAGGGCTTTTTAAGTATGGGGGTGATGTGTGCATGTTTCAGAGGGGAGGGGAAAGTGCCTGAGGAGAGGGAGAGATTAAAGATGTGGGTGAGGGAGCGTAGGATGGAGGGGGAGGGAGGTCGTAGCAGTTGTGAGGGGATAGGGTCGAGGGGGCAGGTGGTGAGGCGGGCATCAGAGAGGATCTTGGAGACTTCCTCGATGTTAGTAAGGTCAAAGGTGTGAAGTGTTGGGGGGGGCTTCAGTATGAGGAATGCAGGGTGGGGTGGAAGTGGAGGTCAGAGCAGTGGTGGGGCCATGGGAGAGGGGTGATGAGGGGGTAGCTGAGTGAGGGGGAACGGGGTTGGAGGGAGTTTGAGCAGTGATGAAGTCCCTGCAGGTTATGTCGAGGGAGAGGGGGGATGAGGGGGTAGCTGTGTGAGAGGGGACGGGTTGAGAGGATGTGTGAGTTGTGGTGATGTCCTTGCGAATTGTGTCAATCTTCTTTTTGAAGTGATTGGCAATCTCAAGGGCGGTGAGTGAGGTGCTGGGTGGAGGTGGGGGTGGTGAGAGTAGAGAGTTGAAGGTGGAGAAGAGTCAGCGAAGATAATGAGAAAAAACCTTGAGTTGCTTAGAGGGGAATCCCAAACCTGCACACTATCGGAGAGTAAGGGAACAACGCCACTATTAGGTTTTAAGGTGGACATAGAAAAATGCAAGACAGCGATGGGGAGACCCACACATCCCCCCAGATCGAGAATCCAGGACCAAATAAAAATTCCCGAGATGACCCTCAAAGAAAAACAATTTAAAAAAGTGAGGAAAAAAAGGAAGAAATAGGGGAGAGACAAAAGACACCGAGCCCAGAAAATGGCTATCGTCAGTTCAAGTGGTAAAACAACGATATGCAGCATAAAACAGTAAAACACCAAATAACCCAGACACAAGGTCAAGGAATGGAAGAGTCTCCACCAAAGCATAGCAGTGGGGACAGTCTCTCAATTTGGAAGAGCACATAGACGCTTCCCGGCACCATGGGGTCTGTAAAAGACATGTATAAGAAAGGTTCCTAACCCCAGAGAAATAGAATACCTGACATACAGTTGCAAGAAAAAGTATGTGAACCCCTTGGGATTATGTGGAGTTTTGCATGAATTGGGCATAAAATGTGCTCTGAACGTCATCTAAGTCACAACAATAGAAGAACACAGTCTGCTGAACATAATACTACACAAACATTAGACGTTGTCATGGTTTAATTGCACATAACATGTAAACATTCACAGTGCAGGGAGGAAAAAGTATGTGAACCTTTGGACTTAATAACTGGTTGACCCTCCTTTGGCAGCAATAACCTCAACTAAACGTTTCCTGTAGTTGCAGATCAGACCTGCACAATGATCTGGAGTAATTTTGGACCACTCCTCTTCACAAAACTGTTTCAGTGTAGCAATATTCTTGGGATGTCTGGTGTGAATCGCTCTCTTAAGGTCATGCCACAGCATTTCAATCGGGTTGAGGTCAGGACTCTGACTGGGCCACTCCAGAAGGCGTATTCTGTGCTGTTGCAGCCATTGTTTTGTTGAATGACTTGTATGCTTTGGGTCATTGTCCTGTTGCATCACCCATCCACTGTGGAGCTTCAGTTGGCGGACAGATGGTCGTACATTTTCCTGCAAAATGTCTTGATAAACTCTGGAATTCATTTTCCCATCAATGACAACAATCCATACAGGCCCTGAGGCAGCAAAGCAGCCCCAAACCATGATGCTCCCTCCGCCATGTTTCACAGTGGGGATGAGGTTTTGATGTTGGTGTGCTGTGCCTTTTTTTCTCCACACATAGTGTTGCCTGTTCTTCCCAAACACCTCAATCTTGGTTTCATCTGTCCACAGTATATTTTGCCAGTAGTGCTGTGGAACATCCAGGTGCTCTTTTACAAACTTCAAACGTGCTGCAATCTTCTTTTTGACCAGCAATGGCTTCCTCCGTGGTGTCCTCCCATGTACTCCATTCTTGTTTAATGTTTTCCTTATTGTAGATGTGTCAACAAAAATGTTAGCATGTGCCAGAGATTTCTGTAGGTCTTTAGCTGACACTCTGGGATTCTTCTTTACCTCATGCAGCATTGTGCGCTCTGCTGTTGCAGTCATTTTTACAGGAGGACCACGCCTAGGGAGAGTAGCAACAGTGCTAAACTTTCTCCATTTTTAGACAGTCTGTCTTACCGTGGACACATGAACATCAAGGCTTTTGGAGATACTTTTGTAACCTTTTCCAGCTTCATGCAAGTCAACAATTCTTGATGGTAGGTCTTCTGAGAGCTCTTTTCTGCGAGGCATGGTTCACATCAGACAGTGCTTCTTGAAACCAGTAAACCCAAAACAGGTGTGTGTTTTTTAAGGGCAGGACAGCTGTCAGCAACACATCCAATATCATCACACTGATTGGAGTCAAGGTTGGCTCACTCCTGGCTCCAATTAGCTCTGGGAGAAGTCATTAAGCTAGGGCCTCACATACTTTTTCCTCCCTGCACTGTGAATGTTTACATGTTATGTGCAAATAAACCATGGCAACATCTAATGTTTGTGTAGTATTATGTTCAGCAGACTGTGTTCTTCTATTGTTGTGACTTAGATGACGTTCAGAGCACATTTTATGCCCAATTCATGCAAAACTCCACGTAATCCCAAGGGGTTCACATACTTTTTCTTGCAACTGTATATGCAAATTAGCCAATAAACAGGTAAAAAGCAATAAAATTAAAAAACATAATATTTGCAATAACAATTCAAAGAAGAACAAGGGCGGAGGCCAATGTCCCATAACAAGACCATGTAGAGGTCCCCGCCCGATAGAAATCAACTAGTAGCCAGCAGGTTCCTCAAGGGACCTAACGTGGAGTAGCAGGTTTCTTCTTCCTTGAAAAGGGGGACCACAGAGGTGAAAGCGGGGGAGGAGGGCCGTCAACCCTGGGCTGGTTCTGTGGGGAGGGGCTAAGGTAAATAAAGCCCAGATTCAACAAGTTTCTCTCCTTCAGAAAATGTAGAAAAGGCGTAGGATTTGCCATTGTAAGTAAATTGTAAGCAAAATGGATATTTCCATTGATAACGAATGTCCCTTTGAATTAAAGATGAAAGCAACGGCTTGAACTTCCTCCATTTCAGGATAGTACCTTGAGAAATATCTGCAAAGACTTGAATCTTGTGCCCATGGATTTCCAAATCTGGATGTTCCCTGGCGTATCGCATCACCGCCTCCTTAATTTAAAAAAATGGGGTTTAATGATTATGTCTTGAGGAGGTCCATCCAGTTTTACAGGGACCAGAGCTCTATGGATACGATCTATTTCCGTTGTCACGATCCGGGGTCAGGATCAAAGACCAGAGCTCTATGGATACGATCTATTTCCGTTGTCACGATCAGGGGTCAGGCTCAAAGACCGGCAGTGTAAGGCTTACCTGAAACCAGCAGGATAGGTACACAGGCAGGTCCCCCTGGGAATGACGCAGGCTCACCTGAGGTGCGGGGTCTAAGTACTAACTGGTATCACCAGAGCTCCTAATGGTGGAGATGGATTTTGCTGGTGTTAGCACCAGGTCGCAGTTCTCAGGATCACCCCACCAGGAAGTGAGCAAGCCAGGAACCAGTAGCAGATATGGCAGGTAGGGATCTACCAGAAGCATGTGATCTGGGACTTCAGCATAGTAAAACTTCAGGTCAACATCAAGAAATGTAGCTACTCACCCAATTGTCAAGTTCCAAGTGACGGCAACCATTTTCCCATTGCTCAAAATGTAAAGGCCAAATCAAATACATACCAAGACTGAGTATTCTTGGGGCCATTTTCCCGGAGTCCAAAAACCCAGCCAGATCCCAAATAAAATCACACAAAAATGTCAATTTTCTAATTCTTGAAAAAGGAATCCCCAGGGGCAAATCATTTTAAAGTGCTCCTCCCCACAAAAAAAATGGAATCTAACTAATGCTTTGGGCCTCTCATGTAAACTTTGGGCCAATAAATTAGACTGCTTCATTTTGGCACATCACATGACTAGCAGGAAGATCTATTCCTTTGCCAGACCTATCCACCGAGAATCTTGGAATTGAAGTCATCTAAAGCCCAAAAAGCTAAATAAAGACTAATCTGTAGTTCATTGACAAATACACTATATTGCCAACACTGCTGGGATGACTTCCTTTCCACACACATGAACTTGAATGGCATCCCAGTCTTAGTCCGTAGGGTTCAATATTGAGTAGTCCCGCCCTTTGTAGCTCAAACAGTTTCCAATCATCTGGAAAGGCTGTTTAATCTTTTCAGATACTCTGAGACTGCCACATGAGTCCATTATTTTCTTTTTCACATTGAGTTTGCAGGAGACCTGCAGTTTAAAAGTGATTAAAGGAGTTTTGGATGCATTGCTCTTGGTCTCTTCAGATCAACAGTTATATCAACAATTCTTTTGGGTGCATTTACACATTTCTCTGGCTTTGGAAATATTTTGGGGAACATTTATATTTGATTTGACCCATTTTTTGCCCTGGGTGACCCTTCTATAACCTATTGAATCCTTTTTGGAATGTTGCCTTGACAACAAATGTTATATCTTTTGCTTTAATGTTTGAAGCCCATGGTCAAAATGGCTGCAGTAGCTTATGGGCATAATGGATCCATCCTAACATCTGCCTCCTTGTTTGGCAGGAAAGGTGGCCCATCATTCTTGTGGCCCCTGCTCCTGAGCCTTACCATGCCTCTTTCTACTCCCTACCAGTCTCCTGGGCTGTGGCTGCCAGTGTTCTATTTGTCTGGATAAACTTGGGTGAAGAACATACCAATGAGCAATCCCTCAAACCTTGGTCACAAATGTCACATCATACACACAGCCCAACTAGTATCTGTTACTAATCATCATCTTGAACTCTATTTGCAGATCATCTTTTGCCCCTGGAGGCCCCAGCTGTTGGAGTGGGAGAGGAATCTGCATCTGATGTTGGGGTACGGGAACTGCTGTAATGGGATGGGGGATGTACAAATGCATGTTGCATGTGTATTTGGGAAATGTCATGCATTTTTTTTTGTTTTGTGGTGCAGGGAAGTTCAGGCACTCCAAACTTGTGTGAAATGCTGTCACCTCCACCTGAGTTGCCTGAACCTCCTGTAAGAGATGCTAAAGATGTTCTCCCTAATGAGTCACCCATTTAGAGTATAACTCCGTTCCTGGCTGGGCAGGACTTGGCAACGTGATGTGTAACTTACTTTTTTCGGATCCTTGCTTAGTCAGGAGCTGGAGGGAGTGATGTGCATGTGACAAATCAGCAGGAAGGTATCAGTCTGGGGAAAGATGCCAAACCATTCATTTCAGTCAAATGTTCATCCAGTGTAATGTGTCAGGGAAAGGCATTCACCAATACCTGGTCCTAGGGGTGGGACAAGAACATGATCTAGTGTTTGGTGTCAGACGAGCCCCCTGTCCTACTGTACCCTTGTGCTGTGTGTTAAACACTCTTTCATTTTTTGTTTGTTTCTCCTTGCAGCCAACATTGGATGCAGCTGGATCGGCACCCCATCCACCTGGACCCGGCCCCCTTCTCAAGCTTGGGGAAAGGCTGTTCTACATGGAGAGATTATGGGAGCAAAGGAGGCTTTCTAATGCATCCAGTAATATAGAAAGGTTACTGGGGCTCCAACATGAAGCCCTGCTTGGACTTGTCACCGCGGTCAGGGATCAGACTACAGCGCTGCAGGACCTTAGTCATGATATCCGGGCCTTATGTCAAGCAGGGGCTGAACAAAATGCACCTTCGGCCAGAGGCTCCCAATCCCTGTGCAGTAGTTGTTTGGGGCAAATGCCAAGGTTGCCACAGAGTTTCCCTGTAGAAAGTGCCTGGGAAGCAGCAGGGGAACAAGCCTTGGAGGTGCCGATTCTGGAACTACTCATTCTGGAGCAGCCCCCTCAAGAAACCCCACCCGAAGACCAGTTTGGCTCCCTCCCCATGGATCCCTCTTCTGCACCTTCCTCACACTCCCCTTGACCACACCCCCACTTTCACACCCCCTCCCCTTGTTTCTACACACCCCTCCTCTCAATCCCATTTCCACCCTTACCTTCCACATCCTGTCCACTCTCCTCAGCCCTCAAATGCCCCTCCCCACATTCTCCCTGTCTTCCATTCCCCCCATTCAACCTCTCCCCCAGCACTCCATCCCCACCACTCTTTCCCAGCCCCCCCACACACTGTACCCCCCAACCGTCACACCCACCCCCTCTGCAGCAGCAGCCTCCTCCTCCCCATTCATTTTGTATGTTTTTTTTGTAATAAACATTATTTGGAAAGTAGCAGAACGTGTCTTTCAAATTGTCAGAAATGCATTTGGGGTAATAATGGTGGCTTGGTCATGTAGGGAATCCAACACAGGGGCTTTTCTGAGTATGGCTACCAATAATTCCAAATAAAAAAGCAGCACTTCAGAAAGAAAACTAAAAGGTGACCCTTCCAGAGGCATTGGGGGTTAGACTCTTTGGCCTTTCTGCTGTTTTCACCTGGTGGTCTGTCCTGCAAATAGTTTTAGCTGTTCCCCATCACACAAGTTCTCTGGCACATGTAGCGGTTGGCCATTATCTGCTAACCATTTGGCTGCCCCAAGGGAGCTTAGAATTATCAGTGGACTCTGTGGGCAAGGCTAACGTTCCCCAATATGGGAACACACAATATTGCAGCTTGTTTTCTAAGTGTCGGCTAGCTTTTGTCTTTTTGGGGTGCTGATTTTTGCCAAGACTCCTGCATGGAACATTCACCTCCCCAGAGACTGACACTGCTGTCCAAATATGTTCCCTGTGCTACTTCATTGACACACACTATACAAGAAGTGTGTAATATCCAGGACACCAGGCGTGACACCAGGACACAACTTACACACAGTAAGCCTGCCAAGGAATGCTAGAGACACAGAAAAGTTGGGAGAATAAGAAGAAGGCCTTCTGTTGTTTGGACTATCATTATGCTGGACTAACTGGACCCAGACTAAGTTTGCTTTACACCCCGTGTAACATCTTGTCCCGAGATTGGTTGGGGAGCATAGGATCTTTAGCTGCCTGATTCTAGACGTGTGTGCCTATGGAATTTATGTGCCCAGTGGACACTTGTTCCTCACTTCATTCCCTCCCCACCTCTTGTTGTCAAAACACTGACATGTGAATGAGGAACAAGTTGGATCCAAGTGGTATGTGTGGAGCAGATAGACAATTTGGCCATTAGGGCCCCTTCTTTTCTGGGGGACATTGCATGTAACTGGTCTCATCCATAACTGATAGTCCTTCCAAGAGCAGCTTTCAAGTCATGTGACTTCTGTGTAATGCCAACTCCAACTAGAGATGAGGTGATGGGAAACATCTTGACAGAGTTGGGCCACAGGATCCCCCCACACATTGTCTACTTGGCTGCACCCCCTTTTGGCAGTCTGCACAACTACACTCCACCAAGCTATGTAGAAGTCCCTGGATGGAATGAAGAGCTACTCCAAACGTGAACAATGTAACGTGAATGGAGTGTTCTGTGTAAACTGTTGCAGCATTTCACAAGAGGAAGCAAACCAAGATTGGGAGTAGCTGCAGACAGCAAGCAGACAACTTCAATCTTTATGTATCCCAGCTTAGGATGGAAGGAGCTGGTTTACCTCTCGGAAACATGCAATCCTATCTGCTACAGTCCTAAAGCTGGACTTGCCAGAAAAGACTTCGTTTGGACATTACCAGAAATTCCAGGTAAGCAAGATTGTCCAGTGCAGCTGGAGCTAGCAGAGTCCTGCAATGCTTTAGGGACATGCAGATCAGCTCCAACTGCAATGAAGAAGATGGCCGACCTGCAAAGGCTGAAGAAGGCCACAACACAGGGCACTGTCCAAGAGAAATAGAACATTTATTACCAACAATCAATAGAAAACTATAAAACATCATAAAAAATTGTAACTAAACTAAAATTGCTGCCTGAAATAGGCTCCAAGGCTGGGCTGGTCCTCGTCTGGTTCCACCTCCAGGGCTTGCTCCAGGGCCTGGATCCAGCGGCACATCCAGCCCAGGAGGCCACGAATGTCAGGATCGGGGAACAATGTAGAAAAAGCCAAACAAAATGTATTATCTGTAATAAAAAAGGAGACAGACTTGCTTCACACAACAACAGCATGCAATGCTTGTCTACCTTTGTCCATTATCCTGAAAGCACTCTATGCTGTTGTCACCTCATAATTGGAACACAGAACTTACATTTCTTGCCTGGATGATATCATGGCCCAAGGAGTGAGCTTGGAATCCTTAGTCCTAGATTACCCGCTTCCCACCCGCAATGTACTGTGGCCAGGCGGCAGCTATAGGCAAAGCAATGTACGTGTAGTCACTCTGGCTGTACTAACACAGGAGGCACATCACACACCCGAGCCGGCACACAGCGCTCCCCCACCCCCGACTGCTGTGTCTGGTGGATACAGCAGAATGAAGATCCCAGTGATTGTGACCCGGTGATCATGTGATCTCTAGGTGATCACAATGTAAGCAGTTGTTATGAATCAATCTCATTCATAACAGCTCTGCTTCTCCTCCTAGTGAGCTGTGATTGGCCCACAGCTGTCACATGATACATGGGGCCAATCACAGCATCCTATGAGCCAATCACAGATCACTATCTTGAGCTGTCAAAAATCTAACTCACTGATGACAGTTGATGAATGAGTTCGGTTCTGACAGCAAGCTTTGCACTGCAGGAGAAATGACCATTATTTCTACAGCAAAGAAAAGTGTGGAAAAAAAATCCCTGATCACCCCCCTCCCCCCACAGTAGTACAATGGTTACTATGGTAACATCCTACTATTCTGATACAAGTATTAAAAAAAAGTTAAATACCATATTGAGAATTTTGTTTTAAAATGTTTTTAAGGTTTTTTTTTAAACTACTTGCCAACCACTTACCCGCATTTTGTGGGCGAGCAGCAGCTCTTGGCAAAGTGGCGTAATCTGCATCACTTCCTGTTTTGGGGTGTCAATGCGCCTGCGCCCCCCCACTGCCCCTCCCGGTCAGTCCAGGGAGAGAAGAGAGAACACGGCACCGAGTAAAAGCACCACTACATTGTACACACACATGTTAGATTAGCACATTTAACCCTTTGATGGCCCCGTCACCCAGCCAGTGCCATTAGTACAGTGTCAGTATATAGAATGTATCACTGATCTCTGTATTCCTGCCACTAGTGACATCACATAGTGTCAGGGTCAGTAAGCCCCTCCCAGCCAGGGTCAGCTGGCGTTAGATTGGCCGCACACTGTCGCACTCACGCTATAGGTCGCTGATCACCGCCATTACTAGTATAGTGTTTGTACGGATCAATATATTGATGATGAACAGAACTATACTAGTGCCGGCTTTGTATAATGTCCCCAATACTCAGTGTTAGCCGGATCGGCCCGGTCACTGCCAGCACTAGTGTTCAGCCCCTCCACTGTTCTTCACAGAAGATTTGTACCAATTGTGGGCCAAGGCAATTTATACACCACAATACATGGCGACACCCAAATTCAGCTCTTGTCACACAATTCACATGGAACTCTATCACCGTTTATGAAATTAAAACATTTGTTTGGGCTGAACCCTCTACATGGACATTACAGAAAAGAATGAATTGCAGTCATATTGGTCCGCAGACCCGATTCATCGTATGTCCGTGTTCTCTGCTGGTACATATATGTCCAACATGGACCAGCAATGTACTGGAACGTCGCTGGACTTGGAGTGGTTATACCGGGAGGATGCTTGCAGCTACAGGCATCATTCTAGTGCTGGTTTATTAGCTGGTGGGCGGCTTTCATGTAAAAGTAATCCTAGTGGCCAATTAGCTGCAGAATTGTTTTTATGATCATTTTAAATGATTTCCTATAGCAGCAAATCTGATGAGATGAATGAAGTGGTGTAAAGTGGAAGCAGTGGATGTGCAGGGAGCAGCATCTTGAGCACAAAGCACTTTATGTTGTGGATGATTTGCACACGGTTCAGTTTCCTTCATTTATTGATAAACCCCATAGGACCAATGAAGTGGGTGTAAAGTGGAAGCAGTGGATGTGCAGAGAATAGGATTTGGAGCCCCGAGCTCTTTATCTCTGAATGTCTCCACATATTTGTAGTGTATTTGTGATGATTTCTGTGCACACACAATAGGACAGCGCTGTGACACATAATGCTCTTCTAGATGACAGGGAATCCTTCCCTTTGTTACAGCAGCAGTCCGCTAGAAGGTTTTTGTAGGTTTGGAGTTGTTACACATAGCGCGGGTTTTATCCATTTATAGTGATGACATCATTGCCCAAATCTGGGGGTCACCAGCCATTTCCACCCTTTACTCCCAGCTGGGGGGCTTTGTATCCATATACCAGATGTTCTACAGGACTAAATCTGCAATCAATGTTACTGCAAAATCAAAGGGGCCAAAACCCCTCCCCCGAGGAGTCATATATTTCTGTCCCCCTTGGTGGGAGTGGAGGTGACCCCTCTATAAGGATCTACAGTCCATACACACCCAGCACAAGGCCGGTGTAGCGGCAAGATGAGTCCCCCATGAAGATGTGTGTCCCGGACACATCTGCACATGTTACAGTTTCAGTCACAATCAATCGATTACTAAACTGCTGCATCCGACCTTCTTGAATTAACCCTTCATGGCAATTTCTTACTTTTGTTAACTAGTTAATTCATAATTATAATAATCATAAAATTTAATAATATTTAATTTCTTAGATGTGGCAGTTCTGTGCTATGGATGGTGATCGGCGATCATCTGCTGCTGCCAAAAACCGTGACATGCGCAGATGCATCAGAGACACACATCTTCATGGGGGAACTCATCTTGCCCCTACACCGGGGTCACACTACCAGACGCTTCTCGGGGCTGCAGTTCCTCTGAGCTCCACAAGGTGGTGATCTCATCTCTACCCAGACAGGAAGTCTCTATGGAAGACAGACAGGAAGTGATGTCATGTACAGACAGGAAGTGAGGTTAGGTACAGACAGGAAGTGATGTCAGGTACAGACAGGAAGTTCCATGAATGAGGAAGTAGAGAGGAGACATTCCTGGATCTGGCGGCAGAGGAGGTAATATGTAGATGAACCCCTTCAGGGGGAGGAGTTGATGATAATATATTTGCCCCCAAAGCTGGCCTACATGGTTCAGTTTTATCGTTCAGCCAGCGGGATGACCATAAAAAGCTGAAGTGATTCCCCCATCCAAACATTGGAGGTGGATGAGGGAATCCTCCCCGCTGCACTCTTGTATTCTGACAATGGGGGGACTCCTCCGCTCTCAGAATACACGGATCAGCACTGAAGCTATTGGCTATAGCCGCTGGGGGAGTGGCTTTTATCCGGCAGTGGCCACACATGGATGGAAATGTGAGCGATCCCTGCTGAACCAGCTGAATTTCCATGGATCTATGGTCACCTTCAGTGACTTCCTCCCCTCCCCCTCATCTCCTTCATGATGGAAGTCATGCTGAGATCATCTCCCATTGGCTGAGCAATATTCTCATTTGTCTCTCAGCTCCTTCTTGCTATTCCTCGTCCTGCCTGTTGTTTCCTTGGATTGATTTTCTGTGTAGTGACCCCAGCTTGGTCTCTTGGATGCGCTCATCTGTTGCTTGCCCTGACCTTTCTCCTGATTCCTGGATCTCCTCCTCATCTCTCCTCCATATCCTCTTACACAGCTTTTCTCCACACCTGCAGTGACCCTGGGGGGAGGAAACTTGGCACCAGCACGCCGCCAAATCCATCCCCACCATTAGGGGCTCTGGAGACAATTGTCTGCTATTTACACTCCGTTCCTCCGCACGTCACCTGATCACATGACAGCTTACTGCCACAGATTCCGGACAGATTTCTGGATGGTAAAGGTCAAAGTTCACTCTTCGGTTTAGGAGAGGTAGGACGCACCCAGGAACTATGATTTGGTTTGCATGGGAGTCTCATATAGAGGACCCCTCAAATCTCCCCATCCAAATGTCCCTCCATCCAGAGTCTATATGTCCTATGACATCACACTGACCTCACAGCTCCTCCCCCCAATGTCCCTTCATCCAGAGTCAGAGAATCCTATGACATCACACCGACCTCACAGCTCCTCCTCCCAATGTCCCTCCATCCAGAGTCAGAGAATCCTATGACATCACAATGACCTCACAGCTCCTCCTCCCAATGTCCCCCCATCCAGAGTCAGAGAATCCTATGACATCAGACTGACCTCACAGCTCCTCCTCCCAATGTCCCTCCATCCAGAGTCAGAGAATCCTATGACATCACACTGACCTCACAGCCCCTCCTCCCAATGTCCTTCCATCCAGAGTCAGAGAATCCTATGACATCACACTGACCTCACAGCCCCTCCTCCCAATGTCCTTCCATCCAGAGTCAGAGAATCCTATGACATCACACTGACCTCACAGCTCCTCCTCCCAATGTCCCTCCATCTGATTTTTTCTGATGCTCTTAGGATGTGGGGGCCCCTTGGGATCCTCACATGTAAAGTGGGACTGTTGGTCCTGCGTTGTATGTAATGACATCAGAATGCTGCAACAAGCCTATACCCTGCGTAGTGTGGGGGTCCTGTGGGGGGAATTATACCTCAGCCTGAAGTGGGGCTTTAATAAAATGGAGACCTGAATGGAGAGGTGAGGAGGATTCTGGGAATATCATTTGATGTGACTATTTGTGTTCAGATGTAGAGTTTTCCTCCTGTGAAGTCTGGAGATCATATGACATCACATTGCCTCCACCTCCCTCCCTGATAGAAGAGAGAAAGAAGAAGAAGATTCTAGAAGTCACCAGAGAGATCACTGAGCTGCTGACAGGAGAGGTGAGCGGTGCCGGGAATTCTGGGACATTCTCCAGTAACAGACAAGGGATGTGTCTGGATGGTGACTGTATCATTGTGTGTGTCAGGTTCCTATAAGGTGTCAGGGTGTCACTGTCTATTTCTCCATGGAGGAGTGGGAGTATTTAGAAGGACACAAGGATCTCTACAAGGACGTCATGATGGACAATCAGCCGCCCCTCACATCACCGGGTAAGAGGAGACTTTATTGTAAAGGAGAGAGCAGTACGGAGGATCCACCTAGATCCCCCATCATCTGATAAACACATAGAAACAATGGATTCAGTCAGTGTGTGTGTTTCCTACAGATGGATCCAGTCATGGGAACCCACCAGAGAGATGTCCCCGTCCTCTGTATTCCCGGGATTCCACACAGGAAGGTCACACCATCCCTCACCATCATCAGGTAGATGATGACAATTATTGGTAGTTGTGATTTATACACAGCATGTTTGTTACAATGAATGTTTTATTATATCTTTCAGAGTGGAATCCTCGGGGATGATAATATTGATGTTAAAGAAGAGTATAAAGAGGAGGATGAGGAGTATGGAGTGATGGAGGAGTTTTTAGAAGGACACAAGGATATGATGGAGCCACCTAATACCAGGAACCCACCAGAGAGATGTCCCCGTCCTCTGTATTCCCGGGATTCCACACAGGAAGGTCACACCATCCCTCCCCATTGCAAGGTTGGTGGGATGGAGCATCTAGAACATGAATTCATGGAGACAATGTGTGGATATTTTCTGTGACCTTACATTTTACAGATGATATTTTCTCTCATTTCCTTGATTTAGAGTGGAGATCCAATCGATATAGAATTTGAGGTGAAAGCAGAAGAAGAAGAGGCGTATGTGAGGGATGATCAGCAGTCTATGGAGGAGGATGGAATAACGGGGACATTTATAGAGGAGGACACTCCTACAGAGATCAGCACAGGTGGGTCATGAACACTAAATCCATTCCTCCACCCATACTGCTCACTGATTGGTCCAGAGTAGGGTGGGGACTGGGTGATATCAGCCTGTAATCCCCTGGTCACTTTCCTGAGCTGTGTTCCCCGTCCTGTATTCCTGGATTTCTCTCGGATAATCTTCCTTCTCTGTGCTGCAGACACAATTTATGTATCTAGACTGGATTTATGGAGGTTCTGGGGTTCAGCTGGCAGAAAAATGTTCATTTTTACTCTAAGCATTGCATAATGTAGGCACCCAGGACATGTGACTGGGGTCTCCTGCCTTGTGCCTGACTCCTCCAGGGGACCTTCTCTGTTATCTGCTGGCTGTGCCGGGTGGAGGGATATGTCTGTAGTGTCTCAGACCCAAGTCACTGAGTGCAGTCTCAGGAGATGGGAGACAAGCAAGCCTTTAAGGACCTTTAATTACTGAATACCAATATTATGAGTCCTGACCCTTACACTATATAATTTATATTGTACATTACATACTCCTGACCCCTGCACTATATACTCTGTTGTACATTACATACTCCTGACCCCTGCACTATATACTCTATGTTGTACATTACATACTCCTGACCCCTGCACTATATACTCTATGTTGTACATTACATACTCCTGACCCCTGCACTATATACTCTATATTGTACATTACATACTCCTGACCCCTGCACTATATTCTCTATGTTGTACATTACATACTCCTGACTTCTGCTCTCCCCCTCCCCCCACTGCTATATATACACATAGTATGGATTCTCGTTTGTTCCCCCCATTTCCTCCCAGCTGGACATTTTATATCGGATGATGTGATTGGAGCACAGACTTTTACATGGTGATAATAATGTGATAACATCCTCCAACTTTGGACCCTTAAACAGAAAGTGATAATGAGGGAGGAGTCAATATCCCAATGATGGTGGTCTTCAGGATCAGTCCAGTCTTCATCTTGGTTGTTCTCCCCCCATCCTCACTCTCTGACCTCTGGTGGGGCTCAGCCCCGCTGTTCTTTATGACTAAATCATGGAGTAAATAAGGAAGTGCAGTACTTCTTGTGTTGGGAAGATGGCGATGAGTGATAGAGGGGGTGGGGACCCTCGTCCTATAATCCCCTCATCACTGTCCCTCCTATAAAAGACAGTTCTGGTTGTTTCCTCACTCTCTGACTAAGGTCCATGAATAAAGAAATGACCTGGTAGGAGATCAGAGGAGCCATTTCCTAGTTCCCTTGAGGGTGGAATTGTAAGCTCCTCAGAGACCAAGCTGCCTGATGTGGGCGGAGTCCTGGTTTGGGGGAACCAATCAGCTCCTGTCTAGTAATCCTCTTTGTCTTTGTATTTTAGTCCATGGCCGGGAGATGAGGAAAACCTCAGAGGATTGTCTCACTTTGTCTCCAGACTGGAAAGTAGAAGATGAGGACATCACACAGTATAGTCCAGGAGAAAACCCGGCTCCCTCCAATGTCCATCCGGCACCACCCAGTGTAGATGGACCATCGGATTCCTCGTATCCTGAGGAATCTCAGACTGTGCGGGACTGGGCCGGCCTTCCAACAGGGAAGAGCTTCTCCTGTACTGAGTGCGGGAAATGTTTCAGTTATAAATTCAGTCTTAATGTGCATGAAAGATCTCACACGGTGGAGAAGCCGTATTCCTGTACTGAGTGCGGGAAATGTTTTCCAGAGAAGTCCAATCTTTACAGACATCAGAGATCTCACACAGGGGAGAAGCCGTATTCCTGTACTGAGTGCGGGAAATGTTTTTCAGTGAAGTCCAGTCTTTACAAACATCAGAGATCTCACACGGGGGAAAAGCCGTATTCCTGTCCTGAGTGCGGGAAATGTTTTCCAGAGAAGTCCAATCTTTACAGACATCAGAGATCTCACACAGGGGAGAAGCCGTATTCTTGTCCTGAGTGCGGGAAATGTTTCAGTTCTATATCCCATCTTAATGTGCATAAAAGATCTCACAAGGAGGAAAAGCCGTATTCCTGTCCTGAGTGCGGTAAATGTTTTTCAGTGAAGTCCAGTCTTTACAAACATCAGAGATCTCACACAGGGGAGAAGCCGTATTCCTGTCTAGAGTGCGGGAAATGTTTTTCAGAGAAGTTCAATCTTTACACACATCGGAGATGTCACACAGGGGAAAAGCCGTATTCCTGTCCTGAGTGCGGGAAATGTTTTTCAGTTAAGTCCAGTCTTTACAAACATCAGAGATCTCACACAGGGGAGAAGCCGTATTCCTGTCTAGAGTGCGGGAAATGTTTTTCAGAGAAGTCCGATCTTTACACACATCAGAGATCTCACACAGGGGAGAAGCCGTATTCCTGTCTAGAGTGCGGGAAATGTTTTTCAGAGAAGTCCAATCTTTACACACATCGGAGATGTCACACAGGGGAAAAGCTGTATTCCTGTCCTGAGTGCGGTAAATGTTTTTCAGTTAAGTCCAGTCTTTACACACATCAGAGATCTCACACAGGGGAAAAGCCGTATTCCTGTCCTGAGTGCGGGAAATGTTTTTCAGTGAAGTCCAGTCTTTACAAACATCAGAGATCTCACACAGGGGAAAAGCCGTATTCCTGTCCTGAGTGCGGGAAATGTTTTTCAGAGAAGTCCAATCTTTACAGACATCAGAGATCTCACACAGGGGAGAAGCCGTATTCCTGTCCTGAGTGCGGGAAATGTTTCAGTTCTAAATCCCGTCTTAATGTGCATAAAAGATCTCACAAGGAGGAAAAGCCGTATTCCTGTCCTGAGTGCAGGAAATGTTTTACAAGGAAGTCTAATTTTTACAAACATCAGAGATCTCACACGGGGCAGAATCCACTTTCCTGTCCTGAGTGAGGTGATTGTTCCTCACTGAAGTCCTGTCTTCCTGTACATCAGGGATCCCACACAACCCTGGAGGTGTATTAGTGCCTTGAGTGCGGGAAATGTCTTCTAGATGAATGTTGCTGGACATCCCAGCTCTCATGTGGGAAGAAGCACACCCTGATATACACCTCAGATATACCCCATGGCTGATCTTCATCATGGAAGAAACAGTTGATAAGGAGATGAGAGGCCCCCAAAGACATGGATGAAGTGCAGTAAATGTCGGGGTGCAGAGTGGTCAGTAGATCCTGGAAATGAAGGACACAACTTCAGCCCTTCTTGGGTGTCGGAGTTGCGTTTCCTGATAATGATATAGCGGGTTACAGAGCTAGAAGCCGGGAGAGCCCAGATCTCGTTATCGGGGAACTTTACACAGACAACAAGAACTTCTGAAGTTGATGTCCTTCATTTCAAGGCTCTACAGAACAGTGGTGACCCCGAAGCGTCTCTCTGTCTTCAGTCCATCCTTCTCCCATCCCCCAACAGGAGGGAAGGAGAACTCCGCCCCAAACTAGGGGGGAACTTTCCTCTCATTATTTCCCTTGGCTTCTGTGTGGGTTTGGGTGGTTGGAGGAGTGCGGCACGAGAGGGAACACAGCTTGTTGTTCTATGTCTACATATGGGGTCTGGGTAGAGGGGATCCACCGGAAAATATTTCTACTCTTTGATTTTGTGCAAATCGTTTCTGTTTTCACTTTGAAGGCCGATATTATGTGTGGTTTGTAAAAGGGATTGGCCCAATAGATACCGCCCCACTTAGAGAATAGATGAACTACTATTACCAGCATTCATTCAGCCAAGTCACATGTTGGGATCTTTTCTACAATACTTTGTTATAATAATGGAACACGTTGTGTATTGTATTGTACACCAATAATAATGACTCCGCCCCCACATTCCAGACAAGGGATCTTCCTGACCAATCGGATTCCTTCCTTTGTTGTGTGAAAAGTGAAAAGAATTGTGTGTGTCGGGGCCACGATGGGGATCTTTGGGGCCCAAACATTTCTCACAGGAGTCACTTTACAAGCCTTTACAGGTCATCCAGTCTCTGGTTCACCATGAATAATGGCCCAGAGTGCAGGGGTCAGGAGACTACTTCATACAGCCCTGCAAACAACGTGCAGTGGTCAGGAGTTACATCCCAGAGTGCATAGCATAGTGGTCAGGAGTATGTGATTTCCATCCCAGAGTACAGAGTGCAGTGGTCAGGAGTATGTGATTTCCATCCCAGAGTACAAAGTGCAGTGGTCAGGAGTATGTGATTTACATCCCAGAGTACAGAGTGTAGTGGTCAGGAGTATGTGATTTACATCCCAGAGTACAGAGTGTAGTGGTCAGGAGTATGTGATTTACATCCCAGAGTACAGAGTGTAGTGGTCAGGAGTATGTGATTTACATCACAGAGTGTAGTGGTCAGGAGTATGTGATTTACATCGCAGAGTACAGAGTGTAGTGGTCAGGAGTATATGATTTACATCCCAGAGCACAGAGTGTAGTTGTCAGGAGTATGTGATTTCCATCCCAGAGTACAGAATGTAGTGGTCAGGAGTATGTGATTTACATCCCAGAGTACAGAGTGTAGTGGTCAGGAGTATGTGATTTACATCGCAGAGTACAGAATGTAGTGGTCAGGAGTATGTGATTTACATCCCAGAGTACAGAATGTAGTGATCAGGAGTATGTGATTTACATCCCAGAGTACAGAATGTAGTGGTCAGGAGTATGTGATTTACATCCCAGAGTACAGAATGTAGTGGTCAGGAGTATGTGATTTACATCCCAGAGTACAGAATGTAGTGGTCAGGAGTATGTGATTTACATCCCAGAGTACAGAGTGTAGTGGTCAGGAGTATGTGATTTACATTGCAGAGTGTAGTGGTCAGGAGTATGTGATTTCCATCCCAGAGTACAAAGTGTAGTGGTCAGGAGTATGTGATTTACATCCCAGAGTACAGAATGTAGTGGTCAGGAGTATGTGATTTCCATCCCAGAGTACAAAGTGTAGTGGTCAGGAGTATGTGATTTACATCCCAGAGTACAGAGTGTAGTGGTCAGGAGTATGTGATTTCCATCCCAGAGTACAGAGGGTAGTGGTCAGCAGTATGTGATTTACATCCCAGAGTACAGAGTGTAGTGGTCAGGAGTATATGATATACAGTCCTCATACAGAGTGAAGTAGTTAGATGTAGTATGTCATGTACAGCGCACAGTGGGTAAGATCATGTCTTATACAGCCCAGCATTTAGAAGTGGTCATTGGTCAGGAACATGTCATACATGGCTCAGCAAAAGGAGTGCAGTGGTTTGGAACATGTCATGTACAGCCCATCATAGAGTGTAGAGGTCAGGAACATGTCATATACAGCCCTGTGTACAGAGTGCAGTGGTCAGATTTATATTTTAGGTCTGTGTACAGAGCGCAGTGGCCATGAATATATCATATACAGCCCCGTCTATACCTGACATCACTTCCCATCTATACCTGACATCACTTCCTGTCTGGGTAGAAGGAAGGTCATCACCTGGTGAAGCTCAGAGGAACTGCAGCTCCAAGAAATGTCTCATAGTTTGAACCTTGTTGTTGTTTCCAAATGTTCTCCAATGATCCTTTCCATGTCTGGCAGGTTCCAGGACTCTTCAGAGTGGCAGTGAGGTGACGACTCCGGAACACTCTCTGGGTTCCATCACCAGGCACTGCAATTATACCCGACTGCTGGGAGCCGGCATCTCCTTTCCTACAGTGAAAGTATAATTGTGACATCAGCAGAGAGGTAGTGGGAGGGTGGGATCAGGTAAGTACCACCACTGACCACCAATGCTGGGCTGGGGGTACACTTTATTCTCACTGACACCAACAATGGGGCTTATTTTATCTCACTGACATCAACAATGGGGCTTATTTTATCTCACTGACACCAATGATGGGGCTTATTTTATCTCACTGACACCAGTGATGGATGTCAATTAAATCATGCCCACGTTGACTGGGTAACTGGAGATCCATGATTGGTGTAGAGGAAAGAGGGTGGAGCTTTCTCTGAATTCTCTAGAATTCTCATCTGTTGACAATTGATGGACTGATCTGAATTCTGTGTGAAATGTATCTGGTTGTTAATGATTGGCTGGAAATCAGGCGGTCACACCCCTAACCGATGACTCCTCATCTGTCGGCAGGTTTCCCCACTGACAGCTGAATGTCCACAAAAGAATTGTCAGCAATTACAAATTGTGGAAAACCCCTCAGAATGTCTCTGAGAAGAAATGATATTTTATCTTCTCTCCAACTCAGACTATATTTGTCTTAGATGTAAGAGGCCCAAAATCCCGAGTCCCTGTCAGGTCTGAGCTCCAGCCGGATACAATCACCTTCTCCACTCACATAGTTTGCTTTTGTGAAGTGAGTGAAGTAGTGAATGAAGTGAGTACAGAATTGAGGAAAGCGAGGACACCCGGCAACAATGGGATTCTGTCCTATCTCCTGCACCCGGAGCAAATGAACAACATGTACCAGCCTTCCCAGCTCCATCAATGTACACTGTGGAGGCATCTTGTATGTAGACTCTGGATTCAACAAACCAGCAGCCTGGCCATTCAGGAACGTACCATTGTTCAGCTCTGGGGGGGGAACAAACATCTCTCATGGAAAGGAGCTCTGGGGAGTCAACAGACCAATCTTTCATCTATACATATGTTTCCATCTATCCACATCACTCCATTCTTTTTCTGGACAAAACCATTATAAATATCAGCGACAGATTTACAAATCTAGGATTTTACAATGAGAACACAATGTCACAAGGGATCTATAAAAGATTTTATCCGGACACAAGATCCCATTGTAAGAAAGGAATTCTGAATATGAACAGCGACTGTTATGTGGGATCTCATTATATTCAGTGCGGGGAAATGTATCTTTTACCACCTTCACGTCCTCCACTCACCTTCACTTGTGGCCAGTGGATATTTTGTGGCCCCAGGCAAGAACTGGCATCGAGGACCTGCATAAAGACCCTGGCATGCCAGAGGTGGTTTGGGAGCAGCACAGCAACTTGACCATCCCTTTCCTCTACGCTGCTTTTGGGGGGGCACAATTGGTTATTGTTCCTGAATGAACTTTCACTGGATATCGGAGTCCTCATATTTTCAGGAGTCATGTGCTGGCAAACAGTGGAGGCAGTTTGTGTTTTGGTCAAAAATTGAGAGCTGGCAGCCATATCTTACCTTTTTTTTGTGTTTAGTCAAATAAAGACTAATTATTTGTTCCTGAAAAAAGTTTCAGATCCTCTTGATTCCATTCCTGAGACTTCAGATGGCCAGATAATATGCAATGTGATGAAAAGTCAGTGCAATGTCCTCCACGTGTAGCTAAAGTCTGTCATAGGAGGACCTACCAGAACAATGCATTCATTTGGAGTGGGCCAGGCCCATACAGTACATCATGGAGGCTTGCTATGAAGGAACATTCACGTTTGGATACTTGAGCTCATGTGGTTTGTGTCCAAATACTTCTGCCCATTGCAGCGTATTGACTATTGCAGCTCAATAAAGATCAGGCATACAGAAAAGTGTACCTTGTCCATAGAATAGCCACTGGGAGGTCCTATCTGGGCACACAGATCTGGCCTATCCATAATTGGGTACATCGGGGAAAATGAGAATTCAGTATGCTTTATGATCAGGTATGCTTTAGTTCATGCTTGTGTAGCGCTCTTTGTACACTCTTTGCAGCTACTGGGGTATGATGGTGCCACCTGTATAGTAATTAGGAGTAGAGTCTTTATATAATCTGTGTGATCAGGACAAGATCTCTAACAAGCACTAGCGCCTCCACTCAATTGGGGCTTGTGGATAACAAGTGAAATCCCAACTGAGAAATGTATCATCCACATAGACAGTAATCCACACAGCATTGTATATGAAAGTCCATGTATTGGAGAAATCACATTCAGTGACCATCCAACATAAAGTATCTTTCAAACAGGAACATTAAAGCATTAACAGTGTTTTCTGCATTTCTCAGTGAGGGGAGGCTGCAACACTGACAGTCTGAGCTCTCTCTCTCAGGAAAATCCACACCCCTCTCTGATGACCTCATCCTTAGTCCCCAGAGAGCATAGCAGCCATATTGGAAAAGGGCATAATAGAAGTATACAATGGAAGATGGGCAAAGAAATTATCACATCACTACATTCTCCCCCTGCTGAAAATCCTTCCAACCCAGCATGGATATACAGTGAGGAACAGAAGAATTTGAACCCCCTGTGATTTTGCAAGTTCTCCCACTTCTCCATCATGGAGGGTCTGACATTCACATTGTAGGTGCATTCCCACTCTGAGACAGAATTCAGGAAATCCCATTATATGATTTGTAAAGAATGTATTTGTCTTGCACTGCTGAACAGAAGTATTTGAACCCCTGAGAAGATCCGTGTTAATATTTGGTACAGAAGCCTTTGTCTGCAATTACAGAGGTCAGACGTTTCCTGTAGTCCTTGGCCAGGTTTGCACTGCAACAGGGATTTTGGCCGACTCCTCCACACGGATCTCCTCTAGATCTGTCAGGTTTCGGGGCTGTCGCTAAGCAACATGGAGTTTCAGCTCCCTCCAAAGATGTTCTATTGGATTTAGGTGTGGAGACTGGCTAGGCCACTCCAGAACCTTGATATGCTTCTTACGGAGCCACTCCTTGGTTCTCCTGGCTGTGTGCTTTGGGTCGTTGTCATGTTGGAAGACCCAGCCACGACCCGTCTTCAATGCTCTGACTGAAGCAAGGAGGTTGTTGCTGAAAATCTCACAATAAATGGCCCCATTCATCCTCTCCTTAATACAGTGCAGTCATCCTGTCCCCTTCGCAGAAAAGCACCCCCAAAGCATGATGTTACCACCCCCATGCTTCACAGTAGGGATGTGTTCTTGGGATGCAACTCATACTTTTTCCTCCAAACACGACGAGTGAAGTTTAGACCAAAAAGTTCTACTTTGGTTTCATTTGACCACATGACTTTCTCCCATGCCTCCTCTGGATCATCCAGATGGTCATTGGCAAACTTCAGACGGGCCTGGACATGTGATGACTTGAGCAGGGGAACCTTCTGTGCAATGCATGATTTGAAACCATGACGACGTAGTGTTCTACCGACAGTGACCTGTGAAACTGTGGTCCCAGCTCTCTTCATGTCATTGACCAGCTCCTCCCTTGTAGTTCTGGGCTGATTCCTCACCTTTCTTATCATCAGTGATACCCCACGAGGTGACATCTTGCATGGAGCCCCAGTCCGAGGGAGACTGACAGTCATCTTTAGCCTCTTCCATTTTCTAACAATTGCTCCAACGGTTGATCTATTTTCACCAAGCTGCTTGGCAATTGCCCCGTAGCCCTTTCCAGCCTTCTGGAGGTCCACAATTTTGTCCCTGGTTTTTTTTATAGCTCTATGGTCTTGCCCATGGTAGTAGTTGGCGTCTGACTGACTGTGGGGTGGACAGGTGTCTTTAACCACTTGCCTACCAGGCACTTATACCCCCTTCCTTACCAGGCCAATTTTCAGCTTTCAGCGCTGCCGCACTTTGATTGACAATTGCGCGGTCATGCAACATTGTACCCATATGAAATTTTGATCATTTTTTTCTCACAAATAGAGCTTTCTTTTGGTGGTATTTAATCGCCACTGGGCGCTTTACTTTTTGCGCTATAAATTAAAAAAAGTGCAAAAAATTAAAAAAAAAAAAAAAGTTTGTTTCTTTTAAAAAATTTTTCAAACAGGTATTTTTTCTCCTTCACTGATTTGCGTTGATGAGGCGGCACTGATAGGCGGCACTGATGGGCACTGATAGGCGGCACTGATGGGCACTGATAGGCAGCACTAAAGGGCACTGATAGGCAGTACTAATGAGGTGGCACGGATAGGCGGCACTGATAGACAGCACTAATTAGGGGTCACGGATAGGTGGCACTGATATGCAGCACTGATAGGCGGCACTGATAGGTGACACTGATGATGGGTACTGATAGACGGCACTGACTGGCATCACTTCTGGGCACTGACTGGCGGCACTGACTGGCACAACCCCTGGGCACTGACTGGTGGCACTGACTGGCAGCACTGGTGGGTGGCACTGGTGGGTGGGCACAGGTGGGTGGCACTGGTGGGCACAGGTGGGTGGCACTGGTGGGCACAGGTGGGTGGGCACAGGTGGGTGGCACTGCTGGGCACATGTATGTGGCACTGCTGGGCACAGGTAGGTGGCACTGCAGAGTGGCACAGGTGGGGGCACTGCTGGGCACAGGTGGGGGCACTGCTGGGAATGGGTGGGCGGGGCTAGTGGGCGCACAGCTGATCGGAAATTGCGGGGGTCACTGCTGGGCACCGATCATCAGGGCACTGATCATCAGTGCCCTGATGATCGGTGCCGATCCCCGCTCTGACAACTGCCGGTTCTCGGCAGTACTTTCCTCACGATCTGACAGCGTGAGGAAAGTGCAGCCGAGAACCGGCACTTGCATTTTCCTGTGATCAGCGTGTCATTGGACACCGCTGATCACGTGGTAAAAGGCCGGTGGGATCGGCCTTTCACCACATCTCGTGATCAGCTGTGTCCGTAGGACACAGCGATCACGGAGATCGCCGGGTGCGCGCCCCCTGGGGCGCGCAGGAGAGCGCGTTCTGGGAGGACGTCATATGACGTCCACTCAGAACTGGCCGGCCGCGGTGAAGCCGTCATTCGGCTATGCGCGGTCGGCAAGTGGTTAAAGAGCTCAGACAGGTGCTACTAAGTTAGATGAATGAGTGGAGTAGAGGTGGACTTTTTAAAGGCGCAGTAACAGGTCTTTGAGAGACAGAATTCTTGCTGTTTCTTAGGTGTTCAAATACTTCTGTTCAGCAGTGCGAGACAAATACATTCTTTACAAATCTTACAATGGGATTTCCTGAATTTTTTTTTTTAATTCTGTCTCTCAGAGTGGGAATGCACCTACAATGTGAATGTCAGACCCCTCCATGATTTCTAAGTGGGAGAACTTGCAAAATCGCAGGGGGTTCAAATACTTCTGTTCCTCACTGTACACATAAATAAACAACAAAATATAGCAAGTTCACATTATTGTCGCCTTCTGCAGACCACTTCTCCAGAAGCAATCTATTACAGAGATTAGCTGCAAAGAAAACATGGTTAGTAACAAATAGGCATCATGCTAACCAGTCTAGAATGGGCTGTAATGTCCATCAGAACATGAGGTTGTACAGCATAGTTCTGTACAGCACAGCAGGGTCTTCCCAAGGTGTCATAAGTAAACATTGGTGGAGGTCCTCACACAGGATCTCCTCAAGCCCTCAGGCATTAGTCCAGATAAATCTGGGACTGCACTAGTGGGAAAACTTGGTGCTCCAATCATGCCTGGAACTGTAGGCACAAAGGTTTGGGCTGTTGGTTCAAAAGCAGGAGTAGTTGGGTTCAGACCTCCCCTCTGAGGAAGACCCCCATTAGTAATAGGTGAAGGAGCCTGTACAGGAGACTCTGGTGGAGGTGTAAACCAGTCATTGTCATCACACTGTCCTCCACTGTCTGCACAAGGCACATCATTAGAATCTGTAGCAATATCAGGTTGTGGCTCCTCATCCTCAGTAGCAACTTGTGGTACTGGAAGCAAGTGATTCCTATGCCAGGCTTTGATCTGATCCTCAGGTCTTCAAATCAGGTAGACTGGAATTCTAGGCAGTTTTTCTATAACTTCAAACAACTCATTTCTCCAGCGATCAGCTAACTTATGTTTGGCTGAGGGTCCCAAATTGTGTAGAAGCACTTTATCACCAGGTTGTAAGTCTTTGTAATGAACTTTGGCATCTAAGTGTCTTTTATTGGCAGCATTTATTTTTGCAGCATTTTCCTCAGAAATTCGATAGGCCTCTTGTAAACTATGTGTGAGTTGTGCCACATACTGGTAGTGATTTCTATGTTCCAGTCCATCGGTAGACACATGCAACTGAATGTCAATAGGCAGACAGGCTTCTCTCCCAAACATTATTATTATTATACAGTATTTATATAGCGCCAAAGGGTATGCTCAGCGCTGTACAGTAGCAAGGGGGACAGAACATGAGACAAGACAGTAACAATACAATACACAAGGGGTTCGAGGGCCCTGCTCTTTCAAGCTTACAATCTAGGACATGAGAAAATAAGGAGAGAAACCAGTTGACTCATGTCTGGTACAATTCTAGGCATGTACCATAGCTCCAACATGTCGGCTCCAGGTTTGTTTAGCACCATTAGGGAGGGTACCCAACATATTCAACAAGGTACGATTGAAACACTCAGGGAGAGCATCACCCTCTGGATGATAAGGCGTGGTTCGGCTCTTGTCCATGTTAAGCAATGTTAACAGCTCTTTAATTAGGCGACTTTCAAAGTCCCGTCCCTGGTCAGAGTGAAGTCGATTTGGCAGTCCATAATGAACAAAAAACTTCTCCCACAACACTTTGGCCACAGTTACTGCTTTTTGATCTTTGGTGGGATAGGCTTGAGCATATCGAGTGTAGTGATCAGTCACAATCAAAACATTTCCCACACCACTGCTGTCATTATCAATACACAAAAAGTCCATGCACACTAAATCCATTGGACCAGAACTTTTCAAGTGTTCTATAGGAGCAGCTCGAGTAGGCAGCGTTTTCCATTGCAGACATCTCACACAACAGCGGCAATAGTCCATAACAGCTTCCCTCATTCGTGGCCAAAAGAAACGGTTTCGGATTAATCCATATGTTTTTTCAACTCCTAGATGCCCATGTTGGTCATGCAAACTTCTCAAAACAGATTTTCTGTAGACTTGAGGGAGCACTAGCTGTCTCCTTCCAGGATGATCATGGAACAAATGTACCCTATACAAAAGTCCATTGAATATTTTGAGTTCATCCCATTCCTTCAGATAGTAGCTACTCTGCTCAGGTAAGGTTTTTCTCATGTAATTAGGATCTTTGCAGAAAACAGACTCTCTAACATGTCTGATTACTGGATCCCTCATTTGTAGAAGAATCATATCTTTCTTTTGCAGCTGGATGTTTTCTGGTACCCCTAGAGCAGTGGGGCAGTAATACATGTCTGGGATACACTCTTCACCAGCTCCCAATGAGTCAACAACTCGTAAGTCAGAGAAAACAATATTGTCTCCTTGTACAGCAGCTGTAGCACAGTAGGCAGCCACAGCAGGCCCAGGTACTTCCTCCCATTCACTTTTTTCTAAGTTCATTGGCAATCCAGGATTTCTGGAGAGAGCATCAGCCCCAATATTTTTGGGTCCTGGCTTGTACTTGAGAGTGAATTGGTAATTAGACAAGGCAGCAAGCCACCTATGACCAGTGGCATCCAGCTTGGCTGTAGTCAAGACATAAGTGAGGGGGTTATTATTAGTTCTCACCTCAAACTGAGCCCCATACAAGTAATCATGCAGCTTTTCAACAATAGCCCACTTCAGGGCAAGAAATTCCAGTTTGTGAACAGGATAATTAGTTTCTGCTGGGCTTAGACTGTGACTGATATAAGCAACAGGCCTTAGACCTCCTGGGTACTCCTGATGGAGGACTCCACCTAACCCATCATAGCTGGCATCTACATGCAGAACGTATGGCTTTTGTGGGTCTACATAAGCAACACTGGTGCTTCTGTAAGGCTTTTTTAAGCTGTAGAAAAGTTTCCTCACAAGCAGAAGTTCACCTCTCACTGAAAGGAGTTTTGCTGGTTGTGTCAATACCAGGTGTCTCTTTAAGCAAGTCATTAAGAGGCCGATCAGTCTTGGAATAGTCTCTAATGAAGCGGCTATAATAGCCACAAAACCCCAAGAAGGACCTCAGTTCTGTCAGATTTGTGGGATGGAGCCAGGTTACCACAGCCTCCACTTTAGCAGGATCAGTTGCTACCCCTTATGCAGATACGATGTGGCCCACAAAGTTTACTGAAGAATGGGCAAACTTACATTTGTAAGACTTACTCTCCTCAAACGATCAAGCACTTTAAAAAGTCTCTGATCATGCTCCTCCAGGGTAGAGCCAAAAACAATTATGTCATCTAGGTAGACAATACATTGAGTGGGACAAAGGTCTCCCAGTGTCCGATCCATTAGACGCTGGAAAGTTGCAGGTGCACCACTAATTCCCTGAGGCATTCTAGCAAACTGGAAAACCCCAGGGGGCAAATAAAAGCTGTCTTTTCTTGATCTTCCTCACTCATTGGTACTTGGTAATACCCGGATCTTAAGTCCATTACTGTGAACCATTTGCTGCCTTGCAGGGCATCAAGAGCTTCCTCAATGTGAGGTAGCGTGTATTAATCTGGAACCGTTCGCCGATTTAGAGTCCTGTAATCAACACATATTCGCACTCCATCATTTTTCTTTCTGACCATCACTATTGGGGATGCATACGGGCTTTTAGACTCAACAATGATGTTTTGATCTTTAATTTTGTGCAAGCACTCTTGAACATCATCCAGATCTTTAGGAGGTATGCGCCTGGATCTTTCTCTAAAGGGGGTGCTATCTGTTAGGCAAATACTGCGTTAAATACTTTTAGCTCACCCGACATCCATGTCATCAGTAGAGAAAACGTCATTGTATTCCATTAGCTGCTCTTCTAGTGCTTGTTTGTGCTCTGCAGGACTATCAGCATCATTAAGGTGAAAGTCTAATTTGGTTTCTTTCTCCTCGACCTTGGCAGGGTAAGAGCTAATGGTTTCCACTGGGTAACAATAGGCTACCTCCTGCCAGGCTGGTATTATAACTGGGTATGTGATAACATTCCAAACAGTAACAGCATCCACTCTTGGACATTTTAAATGATAGTACGAGAAAGGAAAGACTATCTCCCAGCCATTCTTTGCAGCCTCTTTCAGATCAGTCTCTAGCAGGAAAAAGCTACCGTTTGCACCCGGTGAAATTTCCACATAAACCCGCAACACTCTCACTCCCCCGGCTGGAAGCTCTATGGGATGCCATGGATTCCCCACACATCCTCCAGGAAGATCAGGAGCAAAAGTTTGGCAGATATTTTGAAGTTCTGGAGCAACAGGCAGTGAAGGTAGAGGAGTATCCTGTTGTGGCTGAAGAAATCTTATGAAAGCAGCCTCAACGGCTTCAACATTGGAACCCACAATCATAGGAGCAGACTCGCTACCCCCGGGTGGAGGGCTCACATAGGCAATGACTTTAAGTGGGGGATCCTCATCAGCTGTCACACCAGGAATGCGAAGCTCAACTTCTAAACAACCATCCATAAAAACAGGATTTTCTCCCACACCATAAACAGGTATAGTGTCCATAGGTTTCAATGGGAGGTGGCTTAAGTGTTGCTGATAGAAGGGTCTGTAGATAATAGTCACCTGAGAGCCGGTGTCAAACAGAGCAGTATTGGGTATATCATTAACAAACTGAAAGTACATCTGCGACTTACTCCAGGCAGTTTAGTGAACATTTGTTTTCTTGATTTTCTCTGTTTTCTTTTATACATTTGTCCAGCTTTACTATGAATTTCAGAACTATCAGCAATCTGTAGACACTGATGAACTGTGTGGCCTGTTTGTCCACAGCGGAAACATTCAATGTGGAAGAGAGGCTTATCAATGGAGGTTTTATCAGCAGATAGAGCTCTAGGCTGTGGAAGTCTACCAACTTCTTTGTTTTTAGCAACAGTCTCATTTTTGTGCTCACCCCAAGAACTCTGATGAACTTTGCTTTTAGAAGGGGTACTAAAAAGGATATCAGCCTCCTGTTTCTTTACTTCACTCATAGTTTCAGTAAAGTTTCTCTCTCTCAAAACAACTCTTAGGGCCGGTGACATTGGGTGATGCGGCAGAAGCCCCTTTATGATTTGAGCAGTCCTTAATTTATCAACATCTGCAGGAGAGATGACCTTTTCAGTGAGCAATCTTCCTAGAAGCACTTCTAGCCTCCTCACAAACACAGAAACATCCTCTCCCTCTTTATGCTTTGTCTGTTTACAATCAGCAATCTGCATCTGATCCGGGTCACGGTGCCGTCCATAAGCATCTGTCAAAATATCAATATATTCTTGAGCACTGGTACTCACATGTGTGTCCTTGTAAGCTCTGACAATAATGGATGCTGGTGGTCTTAAGCTTTCCATGATGCGCTGTTTTTCTTTTCCTCTGTGCATATCCATTCCTCTATCACTTGTGCAAAATCTTTCCACACTTCAAAGCTTTCTTCACTAGCAGGGACAGGTAGCACTCCGGAAAAAGCCTTTCATTTGCTGTAAGAATCAGCATGTAAATTGTGAGCAATGACTTCAGTGACTCAATATTTGTTTCCTGCATGGTGGCTGTAGCAGGCGACATTTCAGACTCTCCTGATGAAGTCGTTGTGTTCAATGGTTCACACTTTACAGGCAGGGCTGGTAACTCTCTCCTTACTGGAGGTGAAATCACTGGAAATACTACAGCACAACCAATTGCTTCAGCCCCTTTGGGATTTATGCAGAAGGGCCCTTTATCTGGATTTAAATCCACCTCACTGAGACAGAGATAATGGGTATACAGTTCACAACTCTCATCCTCTTCTCTTTTATCCACAAGAGTGGCATACTGCAAGGTTTTATTTGCTTTTAGTGCCTCCTGCAGTCTGTGGGAACTCACAGTAATAGGCACATGGCAAATGGCAAATGTCCTTTCAGGTGGCAGTCCCTCTTCTAGGGCTCACTGCCTCACAGCTTCTGTTAATAACAGTGACATGGTCGTTCCTTAATGTCCTGATCCAAGATAGCTCTCAGCAGTGCCTCCAAATGTAGTGCTATTTGTACACTCTTTGCGGCTACTGGGGTATGATGGTGTCACCTGTATAGTATTTAGGAGCAGAAACCTTATAATCTGTGTGATCAGGACAAGATCTCTAACAAGCACTAGTGCCTCCACTCAATTGGGGCTTGTGGATAACAAGTGAAATCCCAACTGAGAAATGTATCATCCACATAGACAGTAATCCACACAGCAGTGTATATGAAAGTCCATGTATTGAAGAAATCACATTCAGTGACCATCCAACATAAAGTATCTTCCAAACAGAAACATTAAAGCATTAACAGTGTTTTCTGCATGTCTCAGTGAGGGGAGGCTGCAACACTGACAGTCTAAGTTATCTCTCTCCCCCAGGAAATCCACACCCCTCTCTTTCCAACAAGTGCTCTCTCTGATGACCTCATCCTCAGTGCCCAGAGAGCATAGCAGCCATATTGGAAAAGGGCGAAACAAACACTGCATAATAGAAGTATACACTGGAAAATGGGCAAAGTAATTATCACATCACTACACGTTATGTAACACAGTGTTATGTCCCAATGTCATAGCCATAGATGCCTCCACTCCCATTTTCTATCCCTGCATAACTGCCTGTATATATATAATTCCTAACTCTGATGTCAGATTTCATCCTGCCTCTTCTTTCCAGACCTTCTTAAATCTTTTTAGGAACTCCGTAGTTGATTCCATACTGCTCTGCTTACAAGCAACTGCTGTAGCTAGTGACTGTTTATCTTTCCACAACTTCATTTCTGCGATTAACTCCTTCCACATCTGTTTCTGTCCTACGGACGTTCTCCACTCATAGTACACTGTTGGTTCAAACGGCTCATGAAGCTCATATATAGTAGGCACGTTGGTCCAATCTCAACCTGATTCCATATCATATCCCAAAATTCCATCGATGATTATCTTCATGTCCTGTTGTGAACATTGCTGCCCCTACGTTGCTCTTTTCAAGTAGTTTATGGCAGCAGTGGGGTTTTTCCGAGGATCAGGACAACCCTTTATAATGTCATTAACATCATTAATTTCCATTTGATCACATCACATCCCACAATGATGTAAGGGTAAGCTTGGGTGGCTCCCTCGTCTTCAGCGTCTTTTCTGGACCTATAATAATACTTACCAAATTCTTCTGAATTATCCTGCTCCTGCTGACTCACCTCTACATCTCCTTTTGAATCTTGATACGTCCCTCTCCTGTACTGTCTGCTCTTTTACCATGGATGTCTGTCCGCCTCATTTCAATCGATTTCTTACTACCTTTCATTTTTTTTCTTGGTCCTGGGCAGCAGAGCAGCCAGTTTGCTGCATCTGGTCTAATGTCCTTCCCAATGTAATTTTTGTTTCTTTCCACTCTTTATTCATTTCACACATTGATAAACTTCAACCTGACCTGAAGAATCTTCCACGCACCACAGATCACTGCCAAATGGCCTCTTTCATTGGTGTGAGATGGTGGGAGCTCTTGGGCTGGGACAGAGTGTAATGCATTTCTCCTCCGAGACAACAAATAATCCTCATCCTTAGGGAGCTGAGGATACAGCTGAATATAATCAGGAAGCGCAGTGGCAGGCATCAAAGAAGTGGCAAAAAAAGGATTATTACTGTGTTTAGCTACTGGGGCAGAAGGGATTGGTGTCGGGTACTTATATCCTGGGCCATACTTCAACCAATTCAATGCTCCCTCTCATATATTTCATATCCCACTCAGGATCTGGACCAAAATAGGGAAAGTCAGTTTTATCCCCTAAACATATCCCCTTTATCATATCCATGTGAAAGTCATCATTGTCCCCATCTCTGAGAAAAGGACTGGCACTCCCCATGGTTGAACTCCACCCCGCCAGGCTGTCCATTCATGGGACAACATAACAATCCCAAGGTGACAAATACTCTTTTCATGTCTCATTAGCTGGTAGTTGGGATTTTTCTAGAGCTGATCCGTCTTCCTTAGTAAATTTCTTTAACAGTTTTCTTCCTCTGAATACTTTACACGGTGGCTCCGGCGGGTCTGGGTACTTCCCCTTACCTTGGGAGTTTCCCATCATCACTGCAAAGCAAAGAAGCAATATTATGTGAGCTGGCCTATGTGTTTCTGTCCCGGTGATGACTCTTTGTGCCGGGTGAAGCTGGACTGAACTCACATAGAGCTCCAACAAAATTCTTCTCAACTGCACAAGTGCTTCAAGGCTGAAAATCACCTGGACAGGTACACCCCTATTGTGACTCCTTCAGACTGTCACCATGCTTTCACCTATCCCAGGTCAATGGAGAAATCTCCTCGCTGAGTAGATGGGACGTCTCACAGTCCTACAGAGACTTAGAATACATCTACTGAACAGTTTCTCTAGTTACAAGCGTACATAATCACTGAACACACTGCTCTGTATGATTGTATGGAGGACATACACACATTTCTTATACATCAACCTAGGTTCTGTTTAACCCCGCGAGCTCCCAAAGCTCCAGCAGACAATTGCTCGTGCTACCGCAGCACAGAGGCTTGGTGGAGATAGGGGGCAATCAGGGCAAAGGAAGACAAAAAATGCTCACTTACCTCCGATGGCCGATCCTATCCCACTTCTGACACCACTTCTGTCAGGAACATCAATTTATGCCGGCCTCCTCCTCCATACAAACATCCTGTTCAAAGTACTTTGGGAATAATGCAAGTCAGACATCTAGATGTGTGATGCAAAATGTGACTTCATTATTATTCATCAAGCTTTAAGTAATAAATGAGAATGCGGCATATTTCAGGCAGTTTCCATAAAGCACCAATCAGAATACAGAATAGAGATTTCAGTAAACTACTCCATGGCGCGTCATAACAAAAATACAACAGGATAGTGACCTCTGTGATTTCTATAAACAAGAAATGTGTGCATAGATACCAGCATTCACATCCCACAGGAACATCTTGTATGTACAACAAACCAGTTAGTAGGCACAGAGCAAAAGTGAGTGAACTATTAATCCTTTCATATAGTAGGTGGAGCTAATTACTGATTCTAGCGCCATCTAAAGGACAAATAGGGTTTTTTTGTTTAAAATCAATGGTTGGTTTAATCCTGAGGTTTAATTCAATGTATGTTCATTAATAACTACTGTGCTCATAAAAGTATGAGTGTGATCTCCAGCATTTGTATGACTCCACCCCTAACATAGCAAACAAAAAATACGTTGGGGGAGAGAGACAAGCATGTGTCCAGCCATGACAAATTCTGGCCATATTTTAATAAACACTGATTTCCTATAATCGTCAGCTCCATCTAGTGGCCATAGTGAGGCTCCAAAATGCCTCAATCAGCAAAAACAGTTCAATACATTATGGCCACTAGATGGAGCCAATGATCATAGGAAATCCCTGTATGAAAAGACAAAAATGTGACATGGCTGAATGAATGCTGGTCATATTAGTTCATCTATTCTCTAAGTGGGGTGGTATCTATTGGGCCAATCCCTTTTACAAACCACACATAATATCGCCCTTCAAAGTGAAAACAGAAACAATTTGCACAAAATCAAAGAGTAGAAATATTTTCCGGTGATTCCCCTCTACCCAGACCCCATATGTAGACATACAGTGAAGGAAATGCGTATTTGCTCCCCTGCTGATGTTGAATGTTTGCCCCTCACACAGAAATGATCGGTCTAAATCGAATGTTCGGTGTAACACTGAGAGACAGAATAGCAACAACAAATTCGGCAGAAACGCATGTCTAACAAATGACTGATCTGCATGTTCATGAGGGAAATAAGGATTTGATCCCCTTCACAAAACATGACTTAGTACTTAGTGGCAAATCCCTTGTTGGCAATCACAGAGGTAAGACGTTTCCTGGAGTTGGCCCCCAGGTTCACACACATCTCAGGAGGGATTTTGGCCCACTCTTCTTGACAGATCCTCTCCAAGTCATTAAGGTTTGGTGGCTGACGTTTGGCAACTCAAACTTTCAGCTCCCTCCACAGATTTTCAATCAGATGAAGGTGTGGAGACTGGCTAGGCCACTCCAGGACCTTAATGTGCTTCTTCTTGAGCCACTTCTTTGTTGCCTTGGCCGTGTATTTCGGGTCATTATCATGCTGGAACACCCATCCACGACCCACTTTCAATGCCTTGGCTGAAGGAAGATGGTTCTCACCCAAGATTAAACGGTACATTGCCCTGTCCCCTTAGCAGAAAAACACCCCCAAAGCAGAATGTTTTCACTACCATGTTTCACAGTTGGGATGGTGTTCTTGGGGTCATAGGCAGCATTCCTCCTCCTCCAAACACGGCGAGTTGAGTTGATGCCAAAGAGCTGGATTTTGGTCTCATCTGATCACAACACTTCCCACCAGTCCTCCTCTGCATCATTCAGATGTTCAGTGGCAGACTTCAGCCGGGCCTGGACATGGGCTTTCTTGAGCAGAGGGACCTTGCGGGCACTGCAGGATTTCAGTCCTTGTCGGCGTAGTGTGTTACCAATTGTTTTCTTGGTGACTGTGGTCCCAGCTGCCTGGAGATCATTGACAAGATCCTCACGTGTAGTTCTGGGATGATTCCTCACTGTTCTCATGATCATTGACACTCCACGAGGCGAGATCTTGCATGGTGCACCAGACCTAGGGAGACTGACACTTGTTTTGTGTTTCTTCCATTTGTGAATGATTGCACCAACTGTTGTCACCTTCTCACCAAGCTGCTTGGCCATAGTTTGGTAGCCCAGTCCAGCCTTGTGTAGGTCTACCATCTTGTCCCTGACATCCTTGGACAGCTCTTTGGTCTTTGCCATGGTGGAGAGTTTGGAATCTGATGGTTTGATTGCTCCTGTGGACAGGTGTCTTTTATACAGGTAACACAATGAGATTAGCAGCACTCCCTTTAAGAGACTGCTTCTAATCTCAGCTTGTTACCTGTATGAAAGACACCTGGTAGCCAGAAATCCTGCTGAATGATAGGGGATCAAATCCTTCTTTCCCTCATGAACATGCAGATCCGTCATCATTTGTTAGACGCATTTCTGCTGAATTTGTTGTTGTATTCTGTCTCTCAGTGTTACACCGAACATTCCATTGTTAGACCGATCATTTCATTGTGAGGGGCAAACATTCATCATCAGAGGGGATCAAATACACATTTCCTGCACTGTAGGCTGCACCCCAATGAAAAGTCAGCTCAGTGCTCTAGGTCAGGACTACATTTTTATTCTTCCCCTGCTATCAATGGCCAACCCGGTCCCACACTTCATCTGTGTCTTTGGGGGCCTCTCATCTCCTTATGAACTGTTTCTTCCATGATGAAGATCAGCCATGGAGTATATCTGAGGTGTATATCAGGGTGTGCTTCTTCTCCACATGAGAGCTGGGATGTCCAGCAACATTCATCTAGAAGACATTTCCCGCACTCAAGGCACTAATACACCTCCAGGGTTGTGTGGGACCCCTGATGTACAGGAAGACAGGACTTCAGTGAGGAACATTTCCCTCACTCAGGACAGGAAAGTGATTTCTCCCCTGCATGAGATCTCTGATGTTTATGAAGACAGGACATCTCTAAAAAACCTTTTCCACACTCAGAACAAGAATACGGCTTCTCCCCCGTGTGAGATCTTTGATGTGTGTGAAGATAGGATTTCTGTGAAAAACATTTCCCACACTCAGGACAGGAATATGGCTTTTCTCCTGTGTGAGATCTCTGATGTCTGTGAAGACTGGACTTCTGTGAGAAACATTTCCCACACTCAGGACAAGAATACGGCTTCTCCCCAGTGTGAGATCTCTGATGATCATGAAGATTGAACTTCAGGGAAAAACATTTCCCACACTCAGGACAAGAATATGGCTTCTCCCCCGTATGAGATCTCTGATGTCGATGAAGACTGAACTTCTGTGAAAAACATTTCCCACACTCAGGACAAGAATACGGCTTCTCCCCTGTGTGAGATCTCTGATGTTTATGAAGAATGAACATCTCTGAAAAACATTTTCCACACTCAGGACAGGAATACGGCTTCTCCCCTGTGTGAGATCTTTTATGTGTGTTAAGATTGGACTTGATTGAAAAACATTTTCCACACTCAGGACAGGAATATGACTTCTCCCCAGTGTGAAATCTCTGATGTGTGTGAAGATAGGACAGTTGTGAAAAACATTTCCCGCACTCAGGACAGAAATATGGCTTTTCCCCCGTGTGAGATCTCTGATGTAGATGAAGTCTGGACTTAAATGAAAAACATTTTCCACACTCAGAACAGGCATACGGCTTCTCCCCTGTGTGAGATCTTTTATGTGTGTTAAGATTGGACTTGATTGAAAAGCATTTTCCACACTCAGGACAGGAATATGAGTTCTCCCCTGTGTGAAATCTCTGATGTGTGTGAAGATAGGAATTCTGTGAAAAACATTTCCCGCACTCAGGACAGGAATACGGCTTCTCTCCCGTGTGAGATCTTTCATGCACATTAAGTTTGGATTTAGAACAGAACCTCTTCCCTGTTGGAAGGCCGGCCCGGTCCCGCACAGTCTGAGGTTCCTCAGGATACGAGGAATCTGATGGTCCATCTACACTGGGTGGTGCCAGATGGACATTGGAGGGAGCCGGGTTTTCTCCTGGACTATACTGTGTGATGTCCTCATCTTCTACTTTCCAGTCTGGAGACAAAGTGAGACAATCCTCGGAGGTTTTCCTCATCTCCCGGCCATGGACTAAAATACAAAGACAAAGAGGATTACTAGACAGGAGCTGATTGGTTCCCCCAAACCAGGACTCCGCCCACATCAGGCAGCTTGGTCTCTGGGGAGCTTACAATTCCACCCTCAAGGGAACTAGGAAATGGCTCCTCTGATCTCCTACCAGGTCATTTCTTTATTCATGGACCTTAGAAAGGGAGGAAACAACCAGAACTGTCTTTTATAGGAGGGACAGTGATGAGGGGATTATAGGACGAGGGTCCCAACCCCCTCTATCACTCATCGCCATCTTCCCAACACAAGAAGTACTGCACTTCCTTATTTAGTCCATGATTTAGTCATGAAGAACAGCGGGGCTGAGCCCCACCAGAGGTCAGAGAGTGAGGATGGGGGGAGAACAGCCAAGATGAAGACTGGACTGATCCTGAAGACCACCATCATTGGGGTATTGACTCCTCCCTCATTATCACTTTCTGTTTAAGGGTCCAAAGTTGGAGGATGTTATCACATTATTATCACCATGTAAAAGTCTGTGCTCCAATCACATCATCCGATATAAAATGTCCAGCTGGGAGGAAATGGGGGGAACAAAAGAATCTATATTATGTGTATATATAGCAGTGGGGGGAGGGGGGAGAGCAGAAGTCAGGACTATGGAATGTACAACATAGAGTATATAGTGCAGGGGTCAGGAGTATGTAATGTACAACATGGAGTATATAGTGCAGGGGTCAGGAGTATGTAATGTACAACATAGAGTATATAGTGCAGGGGTGAGGAGTATGTAATGTACAACATAGAGTATATAGTGCAGGGGTCAGGAGTATGTAATGTACAACACAGAGTATATAGTGCAGGGGTCAGGAGTATGTAATGTACAACACAGAGTATATAGTGCAGGGGTCAGGAGTATGTAATGTACAATATAGAGTATATAGTGCAGGGGTCAGGAGTATGTAATGTACAGCAGAGTATAAAGTGCAGGGGTCAGGAGTATGTAATGTACAGCAGAGTATAAAGTGCAGGGGTCAGGAGTATGTAATGTACAACATAGAGTATATAGTGCAGGGGTCAGGAGTATGTAATGTACAACATAGAGTATATAGTGCAGGGGTCAGGAGTATGTAATGTACAACATAGAGTATATAGTGCAGGGGTCAGGAGTATGTAATGTACAACATAGAGTATATAGTGCAGGGGTCAGGCGTATGTAATGTACAACAGAGTATATAGTGCAGGGGTCAGGAGTATGTAATGTACAACAGAGTATATAGTGCAGGGGTCAGGAGTATGTAATGTACAACAGAGTATATAGTGCAGGGGTCAGGAGGATGTAATGTACAGCAGAGTATATAGTGCAGGGGTCAGGAGGATGTAATGTACAACATAGAGTATATAGTGCAGGGGTCAGGAGGATGTAATGTACAACATAGAGTATATAGTGCAGGGGTCAGGAGTATGTAATGTACAACATAGAGTATATAGTGCAGGGGTCAGGAGTATGTAATGTACAACATAGAGTATATAGTGCAGGGGTCAGGAGTATGTAATTTACAGCAGAGTATAAAGTGCAGGGGTCAGGAGTATGTAATGTACAACAGAGTATAAAGTGCAGGGGTCAGGAGTATGTAATGTACAACATAGAGTATATAGTGCAGGGGTCAGGAGTATGTAATGTACAACAGAGTATATAGTGCAGGGGTCAGGAGGATGTAATGTACAACATAGTGTATATAGTGCAGGGGTCAGGAGTATGTAATGTACAACATAGAATATATAGTGCAGGGGTCAGGAGTATGTAATGTACAGCAGAGTATATAGTGCAGGGGTTAGGAGGATGTAATGTACAACATAGAGTATATAGTGCAGGGGTCAGGAGGATGTAATGTACAACATAGAGTATATAGTGCAGGGGTCAGGAGTATGTAATGTACAACATAGAGTATATAGTGCAGGGGTCAGGAGGATGTAATGTACAACATAGAGTATATAGTGCAGGGGTCAGGAGTATGTAATGTACAACAGAGTATATAGTGCAGGGGTCAGGAGGATGTAATGTACAACAGGGAGTATATAGTGCAGGGGTCAGGAGTATGTAATGTACAACATAGAGTATATAGTGCAGGGGTCAGGAGGATGTAATGTACAACATAGAGTATATAGTGCAGGGGTCAGGAGTATGTAATGTACAACATAGAGTATATAGTGCAGGGGTCAGGAGGATGTAATGTACAACATAGAGTATATAGTGCAGGGGTCAGGAGTATGTAATGTACAACAGAGTATATAGTGCAGGGGTCAGGAGTATGTAATGTACAACATAGAGTATATAGTGCAGGGGTCAGGAGGAGGTAACGTACAACATATTGTATAAAATACAACAGATAAGACTACAGGGATGTTGAAATTGTATCGCCCAATGCTGGGATATGTAGTTCCAGGCACCGGGCAGGTAGTTTTGTTGAACCCTTAGCCCTGCTGTGGGCAAGCAGCAGGGCTCACCTGTCAGGTGAAAGTATTTTGGCGGCAGCGCTGCCGCCAATAACTTCCACACAGCCTATAATACTAGCCTCCCACCCCCCGCATGAACCTTCCCCATCTACTGTCTCCCAGGCTCCACTTGCCCATCTGCTAGCCCAGGGCCAGTTCACTGCCATTGGCTGGGGGGGGAAATCAGACACGTCTTTCCCCCTCCTTGTCCTGACCCAGAAGTCACATTGGGGTTTATTTACTAAAGCTGGAGAGTGCAAAAATCAGACTCAATTCTGCACAGAAGCCAATCAGCTTCCAGGTTGTATTGCCAAAACTTAATTGAACAAGCTGAGGTTAGAAGCCGATTGGTTTCTATGCAGAAGTGAGTCTGATTTTGCACTCTCCAGCTTTAGTAATTTAACCCCATTATGTCAATTCTGGGTGCCGGTTGAGATTTCCCAGCCATAGAGGCCGGCAAAGAATGCAATGCAGTGCGGTGTGCAGTGCATTACATCCAGGGGAGTACAGGGGAGACACTGGAGGTTTTTTAGACCGTGGATGTCTCAAAAAAGAGAACCTGTCATCAAAGTAATTTTTTTTAATGGTAAAATATTAAAAGGTACCGCCAAGCACATAACATCCCCTCAAAAGAAAAACTGAGCCCCCCCCCCACATATACGCATGTACAAATGTAAAAGCACATGCTGGAGCGCCTACACATGAAAACGTTGATTGCCATACACGTTACATATCGCCGCACACGCCAGAATGAGAGGATAATTCTAGCACCAGACCTCCTCCGTACTCTATACTGATGACCTGTGAGGGGCTTTGAAAGGGTCACCTATAGATAATATAGGGCACTGAAGTTCGCCATTTCACGAGTGCGCACAAATTTCAGGTCTGACACGCTGGATATCTATTTACTCGCTGCGATCTCATCCTTTATATTTTACAAAATATAGGTCATTTATTGCTTTTTTGTGCCCTAAAAAAACTTACTTGTATTTTTTACTGAACTGTTGCGGTAATATATATTATCTCATATTTGGGGGGTTTGTGTCATCTTCAGGTCATAAATAATTTTTTAAACTTGAGAAGAAAAAACACAAAAATGGCTCTGGGAGTGAAAGGGATAGAGGATAAGCCAGACACTCCCCTTTCCTGAGGAGCAGCCAATCGGTGCTCATTACACTACAATGTCTCTCTCCTCCCTGCTAGTCCTCAGGGGCGGGGCTGGAGACAGGTAGGGGGGAGGAGGAGATATACAGCACAATGGTAAAAATATTACACCTTTAAGTCACCATAAAGCCCCTTCTGATTGTATAATCCCGACATTCCTAATACGGTTTGGGTTACATTTTATTTTTATTTGGACAAGTAGATTGTCATGAGGGACAAGTAGATTGGAGACCAATTTATTCCGTGGACAAGTCATTATTTCAAAAATTTTAACACCCCGGGACTATATAGTATCAGAATGATGTTATTTACATCGAATATATAGTGCAGGGGTCAGGAGTATGTAATGTACAACAGAGTATATAGTGCAGGGGTCAGGAGTATGTAATGTACAACACAGAGTATATAGTGCAGGGGTCAGGAGTATGTAATGTACAACATAGAGTATATAGTGCAGGGGTCAGGAGTATGTAATGTACAACATGGAGTATATAGTGCAGGGGTCAGGAGTATGTAATGTACAACATAGAGTATATAGTGCAGGGGTCAGGAGTATGTAATGTACAACATAGAGTATATAGTGCAGGGGTCAGGAGTATGTAATGTACAACATAGAGTATATAGTGCAGGGGTCAGGAGTATGTAATGTACAACATAGAGTATATAGTGCAGGGGTCAGGACTCATAATATTGTTATTCATTAATCAAAGGTCCTTAAAGGGTTGCTTGTCTCTTATCTCCTGAGACTGCACTCAGTGACTTGGGTCTGAGACACTACAGACATATCCCTCCACCCGGCACAGCCAGCAGATAACAGAGAAGGACCTTGAAGGGCCTGGAAGAGTCAGGCACAAGGCAGGAGACCCCAGTCACATGTCCTGGGTGCCTACATTATGCAATGCTTAGAGTAAAAATCAACATTTTGCTTCCAGCTGAACCCCAGAACCTCCATAAATCCAGTCTAGATACATAAATTGTGTCTGCAGCACAGAGAAGGAAGATTATCCGAGAGAAATCCAGGAATACAGGACGGGGAACACAGCTCAGGAAAGTGACCAGGGGATTACAGGCTGATATCACCCAGTCCCCGCCCTACTCTGGACCAATCAGTGAGCAGTATGGGTGGAGGAATGGATTTAGTGTTCATGACCCACCTGTGCTGATCTCTGTAGGAGTGTCCTCCTCTATAAATGTCCCCGTTATTCCATCCTCCTCCATAGACTGCTGATCATCCCTCACATACGCCTCTTCTTCTTCTGCTTTCACCTCAAATTCTATATCGATTGGATCTCCACTCTAAATCAAGGAAATGAGAGAAAATATCATCTGTAAAATGTAAGATCATATAAAATATCCACACATTGTCTTTATGAATCCATGTTCTAGATTCTCCATCCCACCAACCTTGTAATAGTGAGGGATGGTGTGACCTTCCTGTGTGGAATCCCGGGAATACAGAGGACGGGGACATCTCTCTGGGGGGTTCCTGGTATTAGGTGGCTCCATCATATCCTTGTGTCCTTCTGAAAACTCCTCCATCACTCCATACTCCTCATCCTCCTCTTTATACTCTTCTTTAACATCAATATTATCATCCCCGAGGATTCCACTCTGAAAGATATAATAAAACATTCATTGTAACAAACATGCTGTGTATAAATCACAACTACCAATAATTGTCATCATCTACCTGATGATGGTGAGGGATGGTGTGACCTTCCTGTGTGGAATCCCGGGAATACAGAGGACGGGGACATCTCTCTGGTGGGTTCCCATGACTGGATCCATCTGTAGGAAACACACACACTGACTGAATCCATTGTTTCTATGTGTTTATCAGATGATGGGGGATCTAGGTGGATCCTCCATACTGCTCTCTCCTTTACAATAAAGTCTCCTCTTACCCGGTGATGTGAGGGGCGGCTGATTGTCCATCATGACGTCCTTGTAGAGATCCTTGTGTCCTTCTAAATACTCCCACTCCTCCATGGAGAAATAGACAGTGACACCCTGACACCTTATAGGAACCTGACACACACAATGATACAGTCACCATCCAGACACATCCCTTGTCTGTTACTGGAGAATGTCCCAGAATTCCCGGCACCGCTCACCTCTCCTGTCAGCAGCTCCATCATCTTCTTGGTGACTTCTAGAATCTTCTGCATGTTGTGTCTCTCAGGGTTTAGGGAGTCACATGGAGGCACTGTGATGGTCATATGATCACCTGACTTCAGAAGAGGAAATCTCTGTATTGAGGAACCAATAGGAATATCATGTTAGACTCCCAGAATCCTCCTCACCTCTCCGGTCAGGTCTGTGTTTTATTAATAGAGATAAGAGTGATGTCATGTGACCTCCCAGAATCCTCCTCACCTCTCCGGTCAGGTCTGTGTTTTATTAATAGAGATAAGAGTGATATCATGTGACCTCCCAGAATCCTCCTCACCTCTCCGGTCAGGTCTGTGTTTTATTAATAGAGATAAGAGTGATGTCATGTGACCTCCCAGAATCCTCCTCACCTCTCCGGTCAGGTCTGTGTTTTATTAATAGAGATAAGAGTGATGTCATGTGACCTCCCAGAATCCTCCTCACCTCTCCGGTCAGGTCTGTGTTTTATTAATAGAGATAAGAGTGATGTCATGTGACCTCCCAGAACCCTCCTCACCTCTCCGGTCAGCAGGTAGATGATCTCCAGGGTGAGGTTTAGTATCTTCTCAGTCATGTGACTCCGGTCCTCCTCCATCCTCATTGGTGCCATCATGTGATCTATACAGGTCTCCTTGTAGACGGATAACTTTGGGAAATGAAAGTAAGAATGATTTGGATGGTATTGGTCACACAATAATAGGATGTTGATGTGAGGGGGGAATAGGAGGGTTGCTGGACATTGAAGAACTACTCCCCCCATGGGAAGACATTTTGTTTGGAATGTTTAGTGTTTACTACAATTTTGAGGTCGGGGCCCCTTTTCTCTGTTGGGTTTGTTTGGTCCCTGAACTGGTTTTGATGAGTATTAGATCTGCAGACAAGGAATGATAAATCTGATCCTTCCTATGACTAGTTTGCTCTGAGGCAGTGCTGTGAGGTCAATGTCGGCTCATCATGCAGGGATGGTCACTTTACATCACCCGACGCCCGGGATATGTAGTTCTGGGGGCCGGGCAAGTATTGTGTTTAATCTTTATCCCTGCTGAGGGCAAGCCGCAGGGCTCTCCTTTCAGGTGCCAGCCTCTGCCACCCCGTGTGTGTGAACCTCTCCTGTACCTACTATGCTTCCCCGGCTCTGCTTGCCCATCTGTGGGTCCGGGTCAGCGGGTGTCGGAGGGTAGAGGGGGCGGAGGAGAGCGGACACGTTCACTCCCTTCTTGTCCTGACCCAGAAGTGACTTTATGACAGATTTCCCGACCATCAAGGCCGGCAAAGAATGTAATGCGGTGCGATGTGCTCTACATTACATCCAATGGAGTACAGGGGAGACATTGGGGGTCTTTTAGACCCTGGATGTCTCAATAAAGAGAACCTGTCATCAAAAGTCATCTCATAGAGGACTTTGTCCCCTTAAGTAAAAATGTTTTTTTTAATTGTAAACAATTAAAGTTACACCCAAGTACATAACTCCTCCCTTTAAAACATTTTGAGGCCCCCCCACCCCCACATATATGCGCACCCAAATGTAAGAGCACACGCTGGAGCGCCTACACGTGATAACATTGATTGTGATACACGTTACATATCGCCGGTCACACCAGAATGAGAGGATAATTCTAGGAGCAGACCTCCTCCGTACTCTATACTGATGACCTAGAAGGGGCTATAAATGTGTCCCCTATAGATAATACCGGGGACTAAAGGTTGTCACCATTTCAGCACACACAACTTAAGGTTTGACATGTTGGATATCTATTTACTCGCTGCAACCTCGGCTTTTATATTTTACACATAAATGGGTCATTTATTGCTTTTTGTGCCCTGAAATCAGCTTAAGTGTATTTTTTACTGAAATTTGGCATTTCCTAGACTTTGTGATAATATTTTGTGACATAAAAAAATAGAACTGCCGCTATTTTATTCTCTAAAGTCTCTACTTTCAGAAAATCGATATTTTGGGGGTTTTGTGTCATCTTCAAGATAAAGTGATTTTTTTAAATGTGCAAAAAATGCAAAAATGGCTCTGGGAGTGAAAGGATAAGCCAGACACTCCCCTTTCCTGAGGAGCAGCCAATCAGTTCTCATTACACTGCAAGGTCTCTCCCCTCCCTGCTAGTCCTGGAATGCAGTGCTGGAGACAGGCGGGGGAGGGGAGGAGGAGATAAACAGAACAATGTTACACATATTACACATTTGAGTTGCTATAAAGCCCCTTTCATTGTTTAAACCCCCAACATTCCTAAAAGAGCCTCAGATTTATATACATTTGTTGTAAATAGGAAATAACATCTTATTACCTCCTCTGCTGCCACTTCCACCAACGTCTCCTCTATACTTCTTCCCGCCTCGCCTCTCATCTGGAACTTCCTGTCTGTACCTGACATCACTTCCTGTCTGTACCTGACATCACTTCCTGTCTGCATTCCATAGAGACTTCCTGTCTGTACCTGACATCACTTCCTGTCTGCATTCCATAGAGACTTCCTGTGTGAGTATAGGTGAGATCCCCACCTTGTGGAGTTCAGAGGAACTGCAGCCCCGAGATCCATCCCATAATCCCCCTTCCTGTATAATATGTACCTTACAGCAGCGTTTTTCAACCACTGTGCCGCGGCACACTAGTGTGCCGTGAGATATTCTCTGGTGTGCCGTGGGAAAAATTCCAATTTCATCTGTAACATGTGGCTTCGGCTCACAAATAGACCAATCATTAGAATCTAATGATTCAGTGGTCGGCAAGCCGCGGCTCGCGAGCCACATGCGGCTCTTTACCCAGTCTAATGCGGCTCTTCTGTGTGCCGGGCGCCTGCTCCCCTCCCTCCTCTCGGTCGGCCGCTCCCCTGCCTCCTCTCGGTTGGCAGCCCCAAAAGTCCGCGCGGACCTTTTAATCCGGCTTGCGGATGTGGCTGTCAGGATGTGTGTAGGCGGGGCAGCGTGCCGAACGTGAGGGGAGGGGAGCTAGGCTCCTCTCACAGTCCGCCCTGAAGACCCGAACGGCGCGGGAAGACAGCGAGAGGAACGCAAAAGGTAAGTGAATTGACACGGGGGACTTGGCTTACTAGAAGGGGGGGGGGGGGAATAGTACTGTGGGGGATGAAATACTATATGAGGGATGAATTACTTTATGAGGGATGAAATACTATATGGGGGGATGAAATACTATATAGGGGGATGAATTACTATATCAGGGATGAATTACTATATGAGGGATGAAATACTATATGGGGGGATGAAATACTATATAGGGGGATGAATTACTATATCAGGGATGAATTACTATATGGGGGATGAAATACTATATGAGGGATGAATTACTTTATGAGGGATGAAATACTATATGGGGGGATGAAATACTATATGGGGGATGAATTACTATATCAGGGATGAATTACTATATGAGGGATGAAATACTATATGGGGGGATGAAATACTATATGGGGGGATGAAATACTATATGGGGGGATGAATTACTATATGAGGGATGAAATACTATATGGGGGGATGAAATACTATATGAGGGATGAAATACTATATGGGGGATGAATTACTATATGAGGGATGAATTACTGTATGAGGGATGAAATACTATATGGGGGGATGAAATACTATATGAGGGATGAAATACTATATGAGGGGATGAAATACTATATGGGGGGATGAAATACTATATGGGGGATGAAATACTATATGAGGGATGAAATACTATATGAGGGATGAAATACTATATGAGGGATGAATTACTATATGAGGGATGAAATACTATATGGGGGGATGAAATACTATATGGGGGGATGAAATACTATATGGGGGGATGAAATACTATATGAGGGATGAATTACTATATGGAGGATGAATTACTATATGGGGGATTAATTACTATGCTTACTATGGGGGAATATTACTATACTTACTATGGATGACACATACACATCATTCATCTACTCTTGGTCCGGCCCCCGGGTCCAATTATAAAATACTTTATTATTTCATAATAAAGTAATTATAAAATAATTTCTTTGTGTTTGATTCCTATTCAAGAGAATTACTTTATATATAGTCAATATAGGCACAGAGGTAAATTTTTTTAACATTTTCTAATGGTGGTGTGCCTCGTGATTTTTTTCATGAAAAAAGTGTGCCTTTGCACAAAAAAGGTTGAAAAACACTGCCTTACAGGGATACTACGGGAGATGAAACATTACTGAATAAAGGAAGAAGAAATAAATGTAACTCTTATGTAACCAACTGTTCAACAAACATCTCTTATTACATATAGAAAAGTCTTACAAACACAGAACACAAAATACAAATGTATAGCTAATGAGAGCGATCCCGCCAAACCTGATCCTTCTGGGGGGGACAATGCAAAAATATATATCAATCCACTCATAATGACATCATCTTCTGGGAGTGTCTGCACATCCATCCATTTCATTGTCTCAGCAGATCCTCTGCAGCCTATTAGCGCCCATTTCCCTCTCTATGTCTCGGCAGATCTCCTGCAGCCTATTAGCACCCATTTCCATCTCTATGTCTCAGCGGATCTCCTGCAGCCTATTAGCTCCCATTTCCCTATGTCTCAGCAGATCTCCTGCAGCCTATTAGTGTCCATTTCCCTTTCTACGTCTCAGCAGATCTCCTGCAGCCTATTAGCACCCATTTCCCTCTCTATGTCTCGGCAGATCTCCTGCAGCCTATTAGCACCCATTTCCCTCTCTATGACTCAGCGGATCTCCTGCAGCCTATTAGCTCCCATTTCCCTCTCTATGTGTCAGCAGATCTCCTGCAGCCTATTAGCACCCATTTCCCTTTCTATGTCTCAGCGGATCTCCTGCAGCCTATTAGCTCCCATTTCCCTCTCTATGTCTCAGTGGATCTCCTGCAGCCTATTAGCTCCCATTTTCTTCTCTATGTCTCAGCAGATCTCCTGCAGCCTATTAGCGCCCATTTCCCTCTCTATGTCTCAGCAGATCTCCTGCAGCCTATTAGCTTCCATTTCCCTCTCTATGTCTCAGCAGATCTCCTGCAGCCTAAAATGCACCCATTTCCCTCTCTATGTCTCAGCAGATCTCCTGCAGCCTATTAGCGCCCTTTTCCCTCTCTATGTCTCAGCAGATCTCCTGCAGCCTATTAGCACCCATTTCCCTTTCTATGTCTTAGCAGATCTCCTGCAGCCTATTAGCGCCCATTTCCCTCTCTATGTCTCAGCAGATCTCCTGCAGCCTATTAGCACCCATTTCCCTTTCTATGTCTCAGCGGATCTCCTGCAGCCTATTAGCTCCCATTTCCCTCTCTATGTCTCAGCGGATCTCCTTCAGCCTATTAGCTCCCATTTCCCTCTCTATGTCTCAGCAGATCTCCTGCAGCCTATTAGCTCCCATTTCCCTCTCTATGTTTCAGCGGATCTCCCGCAGCCTATTAGCTCCCATTTCCCTCTCTATGTCTCAGCGGATCTCCTGCAGCCTGACTGCTCGGGGGAGGGGTTTTGGCTCCTCTGATTTTGCAGTAAATGTGATTGCATTAGTCCCGTTGATTTTCGTATTTCCATGTAATAAAAGGTGTCACAAGATGCCGGGTTCCCCTTTCTCTCCTCCCTGAGTGTGTATTTAGAGGCGGAGCTCCTGCTGGAATGGCGGTCGGAGGCGGAGTCTAGGAGGGAGACTGACAGAACCCGCAGCAGACTTGCAGGAGTGAGCGAGGAGGATCCGGTTCCTTTACCATCGGAGATGAGGAGAGTGTGAAGGATGTTTCTGACTCTGGGAGCTGAAAAGCTGGGAGTCCTATTGGTGTGGTGAGGGGGAAGCACTACTAGGGGGCGCCCTCACCATCCCGTGTACAAGAGGTGGAAGAAGGCGGGGCTACACTACAGCTGACACAGTTTGGAGGGCGGAGCACTTTCACACCTTATCAACTTTTCACTGATTGGTGGATTTTCGGAGTAAAATAAGTGGATTGAAGTAGATGCAAAGTGGAAGCGGTGGACTTGCAAAGAACACTATACTGAGCACACAATATTGTCTGTCTCCATGGATTTGCACAGGATTTGAGATGATTTCCTATAGCAGCAAATCTGATGAGATGAATGAAGTGGGTGGAAAGTGGAAGCAGTGGATGTGCAGGGAGCAGCATCTTGAGCACAAAGCACTTTATGTTGTGGATGGATTTGCACACGGTTCAGTTTCCTTCATTTATTGATAAACCCCATAAGACCAATGAAGTGGGTGTAAAGTGGAAGCAGTGGATGTGCAGAGAATAGGATTTGGAGCCCCGAGCTCTTTATCTCTGAATGTCTCCACATATTTGTAGTGTATTTGTGATGATTTCTGTGCACACACAATAGGACAGCGCTGTGACACATAATGCTCTTCTAGATGACAGGGAATCCTTCCCTTTGTTACAGCAGCAGTCCGCTAGAAGGTTTTTGTAGGTTTGGAGTTGTTACACATAGCGCGGGTTTTATCCATTTATAGTGATGACATCATTGCCCAAATCTGGGGGTCACCAGCCATTTCCACCCTTTACTCCCAGCTGGGGGGCTTTGTATCCATATACCAGATGTTCTACAGGACTAAATCTGCAATCAATGTTACTGCAAAATCAAAGGGGCCAAAACCCCTCCCCCGAGCAGTCATATATTTCTGTCCCCCTTGGTGGGAGTGGAGGTGACCCCTCTATAAGGATCTACAGTCCATACACACCCAGCACAAGGCCGGGGTCACACTACCAGACGCTTCTCGGGGCTGCAGTTCCTCTGAGCTCCACAAGGTGGGGATCTCACTTCTACCCAGACAGGAAGTCTGTATGGAAGACAGGAAGTGATGTCAGGTTCAGACAGGAAGTGATGTCAGGTACAGACAGGAAGTAGAGAGGAGAAGGTGAAAATGGCAGCAGAGGAGGTAATAAGATGTTATTATTATTATTATACAGGATTTATGGCACCAACAGTTTGCTCAGCACTTTACAATATAACGGGAGACAATACAGATCAATACAAGAGGGATTTGAGGGCCCTGATCCTCGGAGCTTACAATCTAGGAGGGAATAAGATGTTACTTTCTATTTACACTCAGTAACCCACCGTCATGTCCATCCTCTTCCTCCACAGTCATGTCCATCCTCTTCCTCCACAGTCACGTCCGTCCTTTCCTCCACAGTCACGTCCGTCCTCTTCCTCCACAGTCACGTTCGTCCTCTTCCTCCACAGTCACGTTTGTCCTCTTCCTCCATAGTCACGTCCGTCCTCTTCCTCCATAGTCACGTCCGTCCTCTTCCTCCATAGTCACGTCAGTCCTCTTCCTCCATAGTCACGTCAGTCCTCTTCCTCCATAGTCACGTCAGTCCCCTTCCTCCCTATTCACGTCTGTCCCCTTCCTCCATAGTCACGTCCGTCCCCTTCCTCCATAGTCACGTCCGTCCTCTTCCTCTATAGTCACGTCCGTCCTCTTCCTCCATAGTTATGTCCGTCCTCTTCCTCCATAGTTATGTCCGTCCTCTTCCTCCATAGTTATATCCGTCCTCTTCCTCTATAGTCACGTCCGTCCTCTTCCTCCGTAGTCACGTCCGTCCTCTTCCTCTGTAGTCACGTCCGTCCCCTTCCTCCGTAGTCACGTCCGTCCCCTTCCTCCATAGTCACGTCCGTCCTCTTCCTCCATAGTCACGTCCGTCCTCTTCCTCCATAGTTATGTCCGTCCTCTTCCTCCATAGTTATGTCCGTCCTCTTCCTCTATAGTCACGTCCGTCTTCTTCCTCCGTAGTCACGTCCGTCCTCTTCCTCCATAGTCACGTCCGTCCTCTTCCTCCATAGTCACGTCCGTCCTCTTCCTCCGTAGTCACGTCCGTCCTCTTCCTCCGTAGTCACGTCCGTCCCCTTCCTCCGTAGTCACGTCCGTCCCCTTCCTCCATAGTCACGTCCGTCCCCTTCCTCCATAGTCACGTCCGTCCCCTTTCTCCATAGTCACATCCATCCTCTTCCTCCATAGTCACGTCCGTCCCCTTTCTCCATAGTCACATCCATCCTCTTCCTCCATAGTCACGTCCGTCCTCTTCCTCCATAGTTATGTCCGTCCTCTTCCTCCATAGTCACGTCCGTCCTCTTCCTCCATAGTCACATCCGTCCTCTTCCTCCATAGTCATAGCCGTCCTCTTCCTCCATAGTCACGTCCATCCTCTTCCTCCATAGTCATGTCCGTCCTCTTCCTCCATAGTCACTGTGACATCTTTTATCTCCAGCAGATGATGATACACACATATATAGTGTGGGAACCCAGATGAACCCCTTCAGGGGCAGAACATTCCCCCACTTCCGGGGCCGGAACATTCTCCTCATTGTGGAGATAAATTCTAGTAATATGGTCCTCTAAACAAACAGCACTGACAATAAATAGACAAGACAAGGACCATCCTGACCATACATGGCCTACAAAGGGCAATGATGACACTACACAGGCAGCCAATGGGCAATCATTACACTATGCAGCCAACACAATGATGGAGTGCCGGGGTCAGGAGTATGGAGCATAGAGCCCCTTACATTGCTGCTCAGGAGGAAGGAAACATTCCCCAGCCGGCCATGAAGAATATGTTCCATCATTGGTGTCAGAGGGAGGGAAATACTGAGGGGTCTGAGGGAAGTAGAGGAGCTGAGGGGTCTCTCAGGAGGTACTACAGATAAGGAACTTTGGGGCCCCTGAAGGGTAGTGGAGCTCGGGGCCTTAAGGAGGAAGAGCAGTTGAAGGACTCTGGGCCCTTGGTGGGCACTCTTCTTAGAGGATGTCTGTTTCTGCAGCATTGCCTAAAAGGTAGTCAGGGGTCAGTGCTGAACATCTTCAGGAGACACTTCAATACCTCCCATGACACAGGCTCTGGCAGTGCCCGGTGCTGGAATTCAGAGCCCCAGGAACCCACCACCACTCTGTACAATGTCCTGGATTCCAGAGAATTCTTGGCAACCAAGAGAACCCCCCATTTTCCTCCTACCCACACTGGGCTGCCATTGGAGGGAAGAGAACAGACTCCTCCCCCACAGCTCTCTACTCCACCAGCACCATCCTCCTGCTATCCAATCCAATCCCTTCTCTTACTGAAGAGAGTGACAGTGACATCACTCCTGTCAGTCAGCAGGCTGCCGGAGATTGGAGCCTTGCAGTCGGAGTTCTTCCAATTATCCTGATTATCAGGCAACTCTAGTCAATAGTCATCAAGTTCCCCTCCCTGGACCTCATGATGACCCGACATTGACCTCACAGCACTGCCTCAGAGCAAACAAGTCATAGGAAGGATCGTATTTATCATTCCTTGTCTGCAGATCTAAAACTCATCAAAACCAGTTCAGAGACCAAACAAACCCAACAGAGAAAAGGGGATTTCTGATCTGACAGGACAAGAGGGTCCCGGGACCTCAAATATGCATCAAACACTAAACAGTCCAAACTAAATGTGTTCCCAGGAGGACAGAAGTCCTGAACTGGTTCCCACCCGGCCTATTGTACAATGACGGCGGACAGGACCTCTCTCCTTCTGGAAGGACGTTGTATGATGTCCTCCCACTCTTGCTGTGCAGGTGGAGGGGGACGCAGCATGGTGATTGGTGGGGAGCTCAACACATCCCTGATCAGGGAAAAGATCCAATGATGTTGTCTCTTTACCATGTGATCAGCTGTATCCAATCACAGCTGATCACATGTTAACAAAAGCCGGTTATTGGGATTTCCTGTCCTCAGCGCTGTCACTGTCTGAGGAAAGGAAAGGAAAAACAATTCCCAGCTTTCCTGTGACAGGGGACATTTACTGATTATTAGTGCCCACCAGTGCAGCCCCATCAGTGTAGCATATCAGTGCCCATTAGTGCAGCATATCAGTGCCCATCAGTGCCTGTTCATCATTGCAGCTTTTTCAGTGCCCATCAGTGAAGGAGAAAAATAGCTTTTTTGCTAAATTTTATAACAAACAAAGAAAAAATTTTTTTTCTTCAAAATTTTTAGTCTTTTTTCATTTGTTTAGCAATAAATGACCCCCCCAGTGGTGAATTAATACTGTACCACCAAAAGAAAGCTCTATCTGTCTAAAAAATGTTACAAATGTCATTTGGGTTCAGTGTTGCATGACCACGCAAGGCCACGGGAGGAAACGGAGGTGACACCGGGTTAGGACAGGAAGGGGAAGTGGGCTCGGAGATATGGAGACACACAGTATAAATAAGACCATCTACCACCAGCAGCCAATCCTCTTACAGCCCCCTAGAGGAGGGGAAATGCGTCAGTGACGGCTGCGGTGATGTAATTCCCGAATGGTGAGACTCATGTGGATGGGACACTTTCGGTCGGACATTTTGCTTGTATATTATATACAAATGTGAGTGTATATGGTTTGCTGTAAAGGAAGTTTGTAATAAATGGAATGACACCATGTGGGTGATTGTTGTTATCTCCTCCCTGCATACATCATGAGATGAACCATCACTTGTATGATATATTGGGGGGGGAATTGTACACAATCATCCAGGAGGACTACAAGCTCCAGACTAACCAGGACCATGACACAGCACATAGGACTCTTATTCCAGTGTAAGAGTCCACATCCTGTGGTGGGGGAGGGAGAGCACTGAAAGGAGAGCACTGGAGGGGAGCACTGGAGGGCAGCACTGGAGGGGTAGCACTGAGGGGGAGTACCAGAGGGGAGCACTGGAGGGGGGCACTGGAGGGAAGCACGAGATCTGCACTTTGATGAAAGGAGAAGCACAAGGCACTTTATTCCGCACGGTCGGTTGGTGCAGTGTGATTGGAGAAGCACAAGGCACTTTATTCCGCACGGTCGGTTGGCGCAGTGTGATTGGAGAAGCACAAGGCACTTTATTCCGCACGGTCGGTTGGCGCAGTGTGATTGGAGAGGCACAAGGCACTTTATTCCGCACGGTTGGTTGGCGCAGTGTGATTGGAAAGGCACAAGGCACTTTATTCCACACGGTCGGTTGGTGCAGTGTGATTGGAGAAGCACAAGGCACTTTATTCCGCACGGTTGGTTGGCGCAGTGTGATTGGAGAGGCACAAGGCACTTTATTCCGCACGGTTGGTTGGCGCAGTGTGATTGGAGAGGCACAAGGCACTTTATTCCGCACGGTCGGTTGGCGCAGTGTGATTGGAGGAGCACAAGGCACTTTATTCCGCACGGTCGGTTGGCGCAGTGTGATTGGAGAGGCACAAGCACATCAACTGATATAAAAGAACTATTAATATTGATGATTTTATTTTTCTATTCAGTATTTATGAGGGATTTATATTGAATTTGGATGGATTTTCATGCAGTTGGACACGTTGGGAATGGGACACAATTTTTGCACAGACTAGGCAGCATCTAGAATAGTACTGTATATGACCGCATAATTGTCATCCAAACTGCGACAGCACTGACATCTGAAAAGTGTTCTGGTCAGGAAGGGGGTGGAAGTGTCCGGTATTGAGGTGGTTAGATGTCCAGCAACCCTCCTATTCCCCCCTCACATCCACATCCTATTATTGTGTGACCAATACCATCCAAATACACTCACTGGCCACCCTATCAGGTCCACCTGTTCAATTGCTGGGTAACACAAACTGCTAATCAGCCAATCACATGGCAGCAACTCAATGCATTTAGGCATCTAGATATGGCAAAGACAACTTGCTGAAGTTCAAACTGAGCATCAGAATGGAGAAGAAAGGGGATTTAAGTGACTTTGAATGTGGTGTGGTTGTTACTGCCAGGCAGGCTGGTCTAAGTATTTCAAAAACTGCTGATGTCCTGGGATTTTCCCGCACAACATTCTCTAGTTTTTCCAGTGAATGGTCCAAAAAAGGGATAATATCCCAGTGAGCGGCAGTTGTGTGGAGGAAAATGCCTTGTTGATGTCAGAGGAGAATGGGCAGACTGGTTGCTGCGACATTCAGATGGTAGGGTCAGAATTTGGCCTAAACAACATGAAAGCATGGATCCATCCTGCCTTGTATCAACGGTTCAGGCTGGTGGTGTCATGGTGGGGGGGAGATATTATTGGCACTAGCAAGGTGGACCTAATAAAGTGGCCGGTGAGTGTAATTCTTACTTTCATTTCCCAAAGTTATCCGTCTACAAGGAGACCTGTATAGATCACATGATGGCACCAATGAGGATGGAGGAGGACCGGAGTCACATGACTGAGAAGATACTAAACCTCACCCTGGAGATCATCTACCTGCTGACCGGAGAGGTGAGGAGGATTCTGGGAGGTCACATGACATCATTCTTATCTCTATTAATAAAACACAGACCTGACCGGAGAGGTGAGGAGGATTCTGGGAGGTCACATGACATCACTCTTATCTCTATTAATAAAACAGACCTGACCGGAGAGGTGAGGAGGATTCTGGGAGGTCACATGACATCACTCTTATCTCTATTAATAAAACACAGACCTGACCGGAGAGGTGAGGAGGATTCTGGGAGGTCACATGACATCACTCTTATCTCTATTAATAAAACACAGACCTGACCAGAGAGGTGAGGAGGATTCTGGGAGGTCACATGACATCACTCTCATCTCTATTAATAAAACACAGACCTGACCGGAGAGGTGAGGAGGATTCTGGGAATCTAACATGATATTCCTATTGGTTCCTCAATACAGAGATTTCCTCTTCTGAAGTCAGGTGATCATATGACCATCACAGTGCCTCCATGTGACTCCCTAAACCCTGAGAGACACAACATGCAGAAGATTCTAGAAGTCACCAAGAAGATGATGGAGCTGCTGACAGGAGAGGTGAGCGGTGCCGGGAATTCTGGGACATTCTCCAGTAACAGACAAGGGATGTGTCTGGATGGTGACTGTATCATTGTGTGTGTCAGGTTCCTATAAGGTGTCAGGGTGTCACTGTCTATTTCTCCATGGAGGAGTGGGAGTATTTAGAAGGACACAAGGATCTCTACAAGGACGTCATGATGGACAATCAGCCGCCCCTCACATCACCGGGTAAGAGGAGACTTTATTGTAAAGGAGAGAGCAGTACGGAGGATCCACCTAGATCCCCCATCATCTGATAAACACATAGAAACAATGGATTCAGTCAGTGTGTGTGTTTCCTACAGATGGATCCAGTCATGGGAACCCACCAGAGACATGTCCCCGTCCTCTGTATTCCCGGGATTCCACACAGGAAGGTCACACCATCCCTCACCATCATCAGGTAGATGAGGAACAATCACTGATAGTATCATTAGGATCTGTACATTATCTGCATTGTTACCATTGATGTCATTTTTATTATATATTCAGAGTGGAAACCTGAGAGATCCTAAAGTTGAGGTTAAAGAAGAGATAAAAGAGGAGGAGGATGAGGATGGGGGGATGGAGGAGTCAGAGCTTCTAGAAGAACACAAAGATCTGTACCAGGACACCATGGTGGAGTCACCCAGCTACAGGAACCCACCAGAGAGATGTCCCCGTCCTCTGTATTCCCGGGATTCCACACAGGAAGGTCACACCATCCCTCACCATCATCAGGTAGATGATGACAATTATTGGTAGTTGTGATTTATACACAGCATGTTTGTTACAATGAATGTTTTATTATATCTTTCAGAGTGGAATCCTCGGGGATGAGAATATTGATGTTAAAGAAGAGTATAAAGAGGAGGATGAGTATGGAGTGATGGAGGAGTTTTCAGAAGGACACAAGGATATGATGGAGCCACCTAATACCAGGAACTCACCAGAGAGATGTCCCCGTCCTCTGTATTCCCGGGATTCCACACAGGAAGGTCACACCATCCCTCCCCATTGCAAGGTTGGTGGGATGGAGCATCTAGAACATAAACTTGTAGAGACAATGTGTGGATTTTGTGTGTGATGTCACAATCATAAATCTTACATTTTACAGATGATATTTTCTCTCATTTCCTTGATTTAGAGTGGAGATCCAATCGATATAGAATTTGAGGTGAAAGCAGAAGAAGAAGAGGCGTATGTGAGGGATGATCAGCAGTCTATGGAGGAGGATGGAATAACGGGGACATTTATAGAGGAGGACACTCCTACAGAGATCAGCACAGGTGGGTCATGAACACTAAATCCATTCCTCCACCCATACTGCTCACTGATTGGTCCAGAGTAGGGCGGGGACTGGGTGATATCAGCCTGTAATCCCCTGGTCACTTTCCTGAGCTGTGTTCCCCGTCCTGTATTCCTGGATTTCTCTCGGATAATCTTCCTTCTCTGTGCTGCAGACACAATTTATGTATCTAGACTGGATTTATGGAGGTTCTGGGGTTCAGCTGGCAGCAAAATGTTGATTTTTACTCTAAGCATTGCATAATGTAGCACCCAGGACATGTGACTGGGGTCTCCTGCCTTGTGCCTGACTCTTCCAGGGGACCTTCTCTGTTATCTGCTGGCTGTGCCGGGTGGAGGGATATGTCTGTAGTGTCTCAGACCCAAGTCACTGAGTGCAGTCTCAGGAGATGGGAGGCAGCGGTGTGGGATCTACATAGTTACATAGTTAGTCTGGCTGAAAAAAGAAATTCCATCTAGTTGTACCAATAAAAATAAAAGTTATAATCCTACACCCACAGTTGATCCACCAGAAGGCAAAAACCCAGCAAAGCACGATCCGATCTCCTCCTGCAGGGGAAAAAAAAACTTCCTGATCCCCCCGAGAGGCAATCGGATATTCCCGGAATCAACTTTCCCTATAAATGTTATATCCAGTTATATTCTGTGTATCCAAGAAAGAATCCAGGACTTTCCTACAGCAATCCCCCCTTATGTATTATACATGGAGATCATATCCCCCCCTTATGTATTATACATGGAGATCATATCCCCCCTTATGTATTATACATGGAGATCATATCCCCCCCTTATGTATTATACATGGAGATCATATCCCCCCTTATGTATTATACATGGAGATCATATCCCCCCCTTATGTATTATACATGGAGATCATATCCCCCTTATGTATTATACATGGAGATCATATCCCCCCCTTATGTATTATACATGGAGATCATATCCCCCCTTATGTATTATACATGGAGATCATATCCCCCTTATGTATTATACATGGAGATCATATCCCCCCTTATGTATTATACATGGAGATCATATCCCCCCCTTATGTATTATACATGGAGATCATATCCCCCCTTATGTATTATACATGGCAATCATATCCCCCCCTTATGTATTATACATGGAGATCATATCCCCCTTATGTATTATACATGGAGATCATATCCCCCCTTATGTATTATACATGGAGATCATATCCCCCCTTATGTATTATACATGGAGATCATATCCCCCCCTTATGTATTATACATGGAGATCATATCCCCCCTTATGTATTATACATGGTGATCATATCCCCCTTATGTATTATACATGGAGATCATATCCCCCTTATGTATTATACATGGAGATCATATCCCCCCCTTATGTATTATACATGGAGATCATATCCCCCCTTATGTATTATACATGGAGATCATATCCCCCTTATGTATTATACATGGAAATCATATCCCCCCTTATGTATTATACATGGAGATCATATCCCCCCTTATGTATTATACATGGAGATCATATCCCCCTTATGTATTATACATGGAGATCATATCCCTCTTATGTATTATACATGGAGATCATATCCCCCCTTATGTATTATACATGGAGATCATATCCCCCCCTTATGTATTATACATGGTGATCATATCCCCCTTATGTATTATACATGGAGATCATATCCCCCCTTCTGTATTATACATGGAGATCATATCCCCTTATGTATTATACATGGAGATCATATCCCCCCCTTATGTATTATACATGGAGATCATATCCCCCCTTATGTATTATACATGGAGATCATATCCCCCCTTATGTATTATACATGGAGATCATATCCCCCCTTATGTATTATACATGGAGATCATATCCCCCCTTATGTATTATACATGGAGATCATATCCCCCCTTATGTATTATACATGGAGATCATATCCCCCCTTATGTATTATACATGGAGATCATTTCCCCCCCTTATGTATTATACATGGAGATCATATCCCCCCCTTATGTATTATACATGGAGATCATATCCCCCCCCCCTTATGTATTATACATGGAGATCATATCCCCCCTTATGTATTATACATGGAGATCATATCCCCCTTATGTATTATACATGGAGATCATATCCCCCCTTATGTATTATACATGGAGATCATATCCCCCTTATATATTATACATGGAGATCATATCCCCCTTATGTATTATACATGGAGATCATATCCCCCCTTATGTATTATACATGGAGATCATATCCCCTTATGTATTATACATGGAGATCATATCCCCCCTTATGTATTATACATGGAGATCATATCCCCCCTTATGTATTATACATGGAGATCATTTCCCCCCCTTATGTATTATACATGGAGATCATATCCCCCCCTTATGTATTATACATGGAGATCATATCCCCCCCCCCTTATGTATTATACATGGAGATCATATCCCCCCTTATGTATTATACATGGAGATCATATCCCCCTTATGTATTATACATGGAGATCATATCCCCCTTATATATTATACATGGAGATCATATCCCCCTTATGTATTATACATGGAGATCATATCCCCCCTTATGTATTATACATGGAGATCATATCCCCCTTATGTATTATACATGGAGATCATATCCCCCCTTATGTATTATACATGGAGATCATATCCCCCTTATGTATTATACATGGAGATCATATCCCCCTTATGTATTATACATGGAGATCATATCCCTCCTTATGTATTATACATGGTGATCATATCCCCCCCTTATGTATTATACATGGAGATCATATCCCCCTTATGTGTTATACATGGAGATCATATCCCCCCTTATGTATTATACATGGAGATCATATCCCCCCTTATGTATTATACATGGAGATCATATCCCCCTTATGTATTATACATGGAGATCATATCCCCCCCTTATGTATTATACATGGAGATCATATCCCCCCTTATGTATTATACATGGAGATCATATCCCCTTATGTATTATACATGGAGATCATATCCCCCCTTATGTATTATACATGGAGATCATATCCCCCCTTATGTATTATACATGGAGATCATTTCCCCCCCTTATGTATTATACATGGAGATCATATCCCCCCCTTATGTATTATACATGGAGATCATATCCCCCCTTATGTATTATACATGGAGATCATATCCCTCCTTATGTATTATACATGGTGATCATATCCCCCCTTATGTATTATACATGGAGATCATATCCCCCCCTTATGTATTATACATGGAGATCATATCCCCCCTTATGTATTATACATGGAGATCATATCCCCCTTATGTATTATACATGGAGATCATATCCGCCCTTATGTATTATACATGGTGATCATATCCCCACTTATGTATTATACATGGAGATCATATCCCCCTTATGTATTATACATGGAGATCATATCCCCCCCTTATGTATTATACATGGAGATCATATCCCCCCTTATGTATTATACATGGAGATCATATCCCCCTTATGTATTATACATGGAGATCATATCCCCCTTATGTAGTATACATGGAGATCATATCCCCCCCTTATGTATTATACATGGAGATCATACCCCCCCCCCTTATGTATTATACATGGTGATCATATCCCCCCTATGTATTATACATGGTGATCATATCCCCCCTTATGTATTATACATGGAGATCATATCCCCCTTATGTATTATACATGGAGATCACATCCCCCTTATGTATTATACATGGAGATCATATCCCCCCTTATGTATTATACATGGAGATCATATCCCCCCTTATGTATTATACATGGTGATCATATCCCCCCTTATGTATTATACATGGAGATCATATCCCCCCTTATGTATTATACATGGAGATCATATCCCCCCTTATGTATTATACATGGAGATCATATCCCCCCTTATGTATTATACATGGAGATCATATCCCCCTTATGTGTTATACATGGAGATCATATCCCCCCTTATGTATTATACATGGAGATCATATCCCCCCCTTATGTATTATACATGGAGATCATATCCCCCCTTATGTATTATACATGGAGATCATATCCCCCTTATGTAGTATACATGGAGATCATATCCCCCCCTTATGTATTATACATGGAGATCATACCCCCCCTTATGTATTATACATGTTGATCATATCCCCCCTTATGTATTATACATGGTGATCATATCCCCCCTTATGTATTATACATGGTGATCATATCCCCCCTTATGTATTATACATGGAGATCATATCCCCCTTATGTATTATACATGGAGATCATATCCCCCCTTATGTATTATACATGGTGATCATATCCCCCTTATGTATTATACATGGAGATCATATCCCCCCTTATGTATTATACATGGAGATCATATCCCCCCTTATGTATTATACATGGTGATCATATCCCCCCTTATGTATTATACATGGAGATCATATCCCCCCTTATGTATTATACATGGAGATCATATCCCCCTTATGTATTATACATGGAGATCATATCCCCCCTTATGTATTATACATGGTGATCATACCCCCCCTTATGTATTATACATGGAGATCATATCCCCCCTTATGTATTATACATGGAGATCATATCCCCCCCTTATGTATTATACATGGAGATCATATCCCCCCTTATGTATTATACATGGAGATCATATCCCCCTTATGTATTATACATGGAGATCATATCCCCCCCTTATGTATTATACATGGAGATCATATCCCCCTTATGTATTATACATGGAGTTCATATCCCCCTTATGTATTATACATGGAGATCATATCCCCCCTTATGTATTATACATGGAGATCATATCCCCCCTTATGTATTATACATGGAGATCATATCCCCCCTTAGGTATTATACATGGTGATCATATCCCCCTTATGTATTATACATGGAGATCATATCCCCCCTTATGTATTATACATGGAGATCATATCCCCCTTATGTATTATACATGGAGATCATATCCCCCCTTATGTATTATACATGGAGATCATATCCCCCTTATGTATTATACATGGAGATCATATCCCCCTTATGTATTATACATGGAGATCATATCCCCCCTTATGTATTATACATGGAGATCATATCCCCCTTATGTATTATACATGGAGATCATATCCCCCCCTTATGTATTATACATGGAGATCATATCCCCCTTATGTATTATACATGGAGTTCATATCCCCCTTATGTATTATACATGGAGATCATATCCCCCCTTATGTATTATACATGGAGATCATATCCCTCCTTATGTATTATACATGGTGATCATATCCCCCCTTATGTATTATACATGGTGATCATATCCCCACTTATGTATTATACATGGAGATCATATCCCCCCTTATGTATTATACATGGTGATCATATCCCCCCTTATGTATTATACATGGAGATCATATCCCCCTTATGTATTATACATGGAGATCATATCCCCCCCTTATGTATTATACATGGAGATCATATCCCCCCTTATGTATTATACATGGAGATCATATCCCCCTTATGTAGTATACATGGAGATCATATCCCCCCCTTATGTATTATACATGGAGATCATACCCCCCCCCCCTTATGTATTATACATGGTGATCATATCCCCCCTATGTATTATACATGGTGATCATATCCCCCCTTATGTATTATACATGGAGATCATATCCCCCTTATGTATTATACATGGAGATCACATCCCCCTTATGTATTATACATGGAGATCATATCCCCCCTTATGTATTATACATGGAGATCATATCCCCCCTTATGTATTATACATGGTGATCATATCCCCCCTTATGTATTATACATGGAGATCATATCCCCCCTTATGTATTATACATGGAGATCATATCCCCCCTTATGTATTATACATGGAGATCATATCCCCCCTTATGTATTATACATGGAGATCATATCCCCCTTATGTGTTATACATGGAGATCATATCCCCCCTTATGTATTATACATGGAGATCATATCCCCCCCTTATGTATTATACATGGAGATCATATCCCCCCTTATGTATTATACATGGAGATCATATCCCCCTTATGTAGTATACATGGAGATCATATCCCCCCCTTATGTATTATACATGGAGATCATACCCCCTCTTATGTATTATACATGTTGATCATATCCCCCCTTATGTATTATACATGGTGATCATATCCCCCCTTATGTATTATACATGGAGATCATATCCCCCCTTATGTATTATACATGGTGATCATATCCCCCCTTATGTATTATACATGGAGATCATATCCCCCTTATGTATTATACATGGAGATCATATCCCCCCTTATGTATTATACATGGTGATCATATCCCCCTTATGTATTATACATGGAGATCATATCCCCCCTTATGTATTATACATGGAGATCATATCCCCCCTTATGTATTATACATGGTGATCATATCCCCCCTTATGTATTATACATGGAGATCATATCCCCCCTTATGTATTATCCATGGAGATCATATCCCCCCTTATGTATTATACATGGAGATCATATCCCCCTTATGTATTATACATGGAGATCATATCCCCCCTTATGTATTATAAATAGAGATCATATCCCCCCCTTATGTATTATACATGGAGATCATATCCCCCCTTATGTATTATACATGGAGATCATATCCCCCTTATGTAGTATACATGGAGATCATATCCCCCCCTTATGTATTATACATGGAGATCATATCCCCCTTATGTATTATACATGGTGATCATATCCCCCCTTATGTATTATACATGGAGATCATATCCCCCCTTATGTATTATACATGGAGATCATATCCCCCCTTAGGTATTATACATGGTGATCATATCCCCCTTATGTATTATACATGGAGATCATATCCCCCCTTATGTATTATACATGGAGATCATATCCCCCTTATGTATTATACATGGAGATCATATCCCCCCTTATGTATTATACATGGAGATCACATCCCCCTTATGTATTATACATGTAGATCATATCCCCCTTATGTATTATACATGGAGATCACATCCCCCTTATGTAGTATACATGGAGATCATATCCCACCTTATGTATTATACATGGAGATCATATCCCCCTTATGTATTATACATGGAGATCATATCCCCCCCTTATGTATTATACATGGAGATCATATCCCCCCCTTATGTATTATACATGGAGATCATATCCCCCCCTTATGTATTATACATGGAGATCATATCCCCCTGATGTATTATACATGGAGATCATATCCTCCCCCTTATGTATTATACATGGAGATCATATCCCCCCTTATGTATTATACATGGAGATCATATCCCCCCCTTATGTATTATACATGGTGATCATATCCTCCCCCTTATGTATTATACATGGAGATCATATCCTCCCCCCTTATGTATTATACATGGTGATCATATCCCCCCCTTATGTATTATACATGGAGCTCATATCCCACCTTATGTATTATACATGGAGATCATATCCCCCCTTATGTATTATACATGGAGATCATATCCCCCCTTATGTATTATACATGGAGATCATATCCCCCTTATGTATTATACATGGGGATCATATCCCCCCCCTTATGTATTATACATGGAGATCATATCCCCCCCTTATGTATTATACATGGAGATCATATCCCCCCTTATGTATTATACATGGAGATCATATCCCCCCCTTATGTATTATACATGGAGATCATATCCCCCCTTATGTATTATACATGGAGATCATATCCCCCTTATGTGTTATACATGGAGATCATATCCCCCCTTATGTATTATACATGGAGATCATATCCCCCTTATGTATTATACATGGAGATCATATCCCCCCTTATGTATTATACATGGAGATCATATCCCCCCTTATGTATTATACATGAAGATCATATCCCCCCTTATGTATTATATATGGAGATCATATCCCCCCTTATGTATTATACATGGAGATCATATCCCCCCTTATGTATTATACATGGAGATCATATCCCCCCTTATGTATTATACATGGAGATCATATCCCCCTTATGTGTTATACATGGAGATCATATCCCCCCTTATGTATTATACATGGAGATCATATCCCCCTTATGTATTATACATGGAGATCATATCCCCCCTTATGTATTATACATGGAGATCATATCCCCCCTTATGTATTATACATGAAGATCATATCCCCCCTTATGTATTATACATGGAGATCATATCCCCCCCTTATGTATTATACATGGAGATCATATCCCCCTTATGTATTATACATGGAGATCATATCCTCCCCCTTATGTATTATACATGGAGATCATATCCCCCCTTATGTATTATACATGGAGATCATATCCCCCCCTTATGTATTATACATGGTGATCATATCCTCCCCCTTATGTATTATACATGGAGATCATATCCTCCCCCCTTATGTATTATACATGGTGATCATATCCCCCCCTTATGTATTATACATGGAGCTCATATCCCACCTTATGTATTATACATGGAGATCATATCCCCCCTTATGTATTATACATGGAGATCATATCCCCCCTTATGTATTATACATGGAGATCATATCCCCCTTATGTATTATACATGGGGATCATATCCCCCCCCTTATGTATTATACATGGAGATCATATCCCCCCCTTATGTATTATACATGGAGATCATATCCCCCCTTATGTATTATACATGGAGATCATATCCCCCCCTTATGTATTATACATGGAGATCATATCCCCCCTTATGTATTATACATGGAGATCATATCCCCCTTATGTGTTATACATGGAGATCATATCCCCCCTTATGTATTATACATGGAGATCATATCCCCCTTATGTATTATACATGGAGATCATATCCCCCCTTATGTATTATACATGGAGATCATATCCCCCCTTATGTATTATACATGGAGATCATATCCCCCCTTATGTATTATACATGAAGATCATATCCCCCCTTATGTATTATATATGGAGATCATATCCCCCCTTATGTATTATACATGGAGATCATATCCCCCCTTATGTATTATACATGGAGATCATATCCCCCCTTATGTATTATACATGGAGATCATATCCCCCTTATGTATTATACATGGAGATCATATCCCCCATTTATTATTATACATGGAGATCATATCCCCCTTATGTATTATACATGGAGATCATATCCCCCCTTATGTATTATACATGGAGATCATATCCCCCTTATGTATTATACATGGAGATCATATCCCCCCTTATGTATTATACATGGAGATCATATCCCCCTTATGTATTATACATGGAGATCATATCCCCCCCTATGTATTATACATGGAGATCATATCCCCCATTTATTATTATACATGGAGATCATATCCCCCTTATGTATTATACATGGAGATCATATCCCCCCCTTATGTATTATACATGGAGATCATATCCCCCCTTATGTATTATACATGGAGATCATATCCCCCTTATGTATTATACATGGAGATCATATCCCCCTTATGTATTATACATGGAGATCATATCCCCCTTATGTATTATACATGGAGATCATATCCCCCCCTTATGTATTATACATGGAGATCATATCCCCCCTTATGTATTATACATGGAGATCATATCCCCCTTATGTATTATACATGGAGATCATATCCCCCCTTATGTATTATACATGGAGATCATATCCTCCTTATGTATTATACATGGAGATCATATCCCCCTTATGTATTATACATGGAGATCATATCCCCCCTTATGTATTATACATGGAGATCATATCCCCCCCTTATGTATTATACATGGAGATCATATCCCCCCTTATGTATTATACATGGAGATCATATCCCCCCTTATGTATTATACATGGAGATCATATCCCCCCTTATGTATTATACATGGAGATCATATCCCCCCTTATGTATTATACATGGAGATCATATCCCCCCCTTATGTATTATACATGGAGATCATATCCCCCCTTATGTATTATACATGGAGATCATATCCCCCCTTATGTATTATACATGGAGATCATATCCCCCCTTATGTATTATACATGGAGATCATATCCCCCCTTATGTATTATACATGGAGATCATATCCCCCCTTATGTATTATACATGGAGATCATATCCCCCCTTATGTATTATACATGGAGATCATATCCCCCCCTTATGTATTATACATGGTGATCATATCCCCCCTTATGTATTATACATGGAGATCATATCCCCCCTTATGTATTATACATGGAGATCATATCCCCCATTTATTATTATTATACAGTATTTATAAAGCGCCAATAGTTCGCTCAGCATGGAAACATTACAAAGGGGGACAGAACATGTGACAGAACAATACCAATACAATGCAAAACACGAGGGGTTTGAGGGCCCTGCTCCTTGGAGCTTACAATCTAGGAGGGAGGGGATAGTGGTACGGGAGGAAAAGCTGTGGGGGTTGGAGTGGTAGGAAGAGTGGAGGAGATCGGCAGTTAGCAGAGGGTGGGATAGGCTCCCCAAAGAGGTGGGTTTTTAGGGTGCGCCTAAAGGAGAGGAGAGTGGGTGATAGTCTGATGGATTGGGGTAGGGAGTTACAGAGGATGGGTGACGTCCTGGAGGTGGGCATGGGAGGAGGAGATCTGGGAACTAGAGAGGAGGTCTTGTGAGGAGCGGAGTGTGCGTGTTGGGTGGTACTTGGATATTAGGTCAGTGATGTAGTTCGGGGCAGTATGGTGGACAGCTTTGTACGTCAGTGTTAGCAGTTTGAATTTGATCCGTTGGGCAATCGGAAGCCAGTGGAGGGATTGGCAGAGGGGGGTGGAGGAAACTAAGCGGTTGGTAAGGTGAATGAGTCTGGCTGCCGTAATCAGGATCGACTGAAGTGAGGATTGTTGCAAAAGTGCGCATCAGAGATGGATGCAGTTCAACCATTTTGGTTTCAACCTCCATGTTGGCGAAGGGACTAACCATCCTGAAATATATTTTCCCTCATCCTCCCCCCTTTCCTCTCTTTTCAGCCACTAGTAACACTGAACCTTGGGGTACCCTACTAATACTGAACCTTTGGGGTACACCACTGATGTCACTGAACCTTGGGGTACACCACTGATGATACTGAACCTTGGGGTACCCCAATAATCACACAACCTTGGGGTACTCCACTAATCACACTGAACCTTAAGGTACCCCACGGAAGACACTGAATCTTGGGGTACCCCACTAACAATGAACCTTGGGGTACCCCACTAATAACACTGAACCTTAGGGTACACCATGGAAGACACTGACTCTTGGGGTACCCCACTAACAATGAACCTTGGGGTACCCCACTGATGGCACTGAAACTTGGGGTACCCCACTAATACTGAACCTTGGGGTACCCCAATAATCACACAACCTTGGGGTACTCCACTAATCACACTGAACCTTAAGGTACCCCACGGAAGACACTGAATCTTGGGGTACCCCACTAACAATGAACCTTGGGGTACCCCACTAATAACACTGAACCTTAGGGTACACCACGGAAGACACTGACTCTTGGGGTACCCCACTAACGGCACTGAAACTTGGGGTACCCCACTAATACTGAACCTTGGGGTACCCAACTGACACCCCCTGACCATTCAGAGTATGAATCATTAACCACTACTCTCTGAATACTATATTTTAGCCAGTATTCAATCCAATTGCATTCAGATTTTTCCAGCCTGTAGATTTACCTTACACATTAGACGTGTGTGGGGAACTGTGTCCAAGTATACCACGTCCACCGCCACCCCTCTGTCCAAGTATACCACGTCCACCGCCACCCCTCTGTCCAAGTATACCACGTCCACCGCCACCCCTCTGTCCAAGTATACCACGTCCACCGCCACCCCTCTGTCCAAGTATACCACGTCCACCACCACCCCTCTGTCCAAGTATACCACGTCCACCGCCACCCCTCTGTCCAAGTGTACCACGTCCACCGCCACCCCTCTGTCTAAGTGTACCACGTCCACCGCCACCCCTCTGTCCAAGTGTACCACGTCCACCGCCACCCCTCTGTCCAAGTGTACCACGTCCACCGCCACCCCTCTGTCCGAGTATACCACCGCCAGCCCTCTGTCCGAGTATGCCACGTCCACCGCCACCCCTCTGTCCGAGTATACCACGTCCACCGCCACCCCTCTGTCCGAGTATACCACGTCCACCGCCACCCCTCTGTCCGAGTATACCACGTCCACCGCCACCCCTCTGTCCGAGTATGCCACGTCCACCGCCACCCCTCTGTCCGAGTATACCACGTCCACCGCCACCCCTCTGTCCGAGTATACCACGTCCACCGCCACCCCTCTGTCCAAGTATACCACGTCCACAGCCACCCCTCTGTCCAAGTATACCACGTTCACCGCCACCCCCCTGTCCAAGCATACCACGTCCAAAGCCATCCCTCTGTCCCAGTATACCACGTCCACCGCCAACCCCTCTGTCCAAGTATACCACGTCCACCGCCACCCCTAAGTCAATGTATACCACGTCCCCGCCACCCCTCTGTCCAAGTATACCACGTCCACCGCCACCTCTCTGTCCAAGTATACCACGTCCACAGCCACCCCCCTGTCCAAGTATACCACGTCCACCGCCAACCCCTCTGTTCAAGTATACCACGTCCACCCCTCTCTCCAAGTATACCACGTCCACCTCCACCCCTCTGTCCAAGGATTTGCTCACCTCCAATCTAACCTGTTTCATGATGGTTTAATCCCATCTCACCTCTAGATGTTTTCTACAGTAAACATTTAAGCTTCCACTGATTACAGAATACTAATACTGTGAGTCCTGACCCTTATACTATATAACTTGTACATTACATACTCCTGACCCCTGCACTATATACTCCATGTTGTACATTACATACTCCTGACCCCTGCACTATATACTCTGTGTTGTACATTACATACTCCTGACCCCTGCACTGTATACTCTATGTTGTACATTACATACTCCTGACCCCTGCACTATATACTCTATGTTGTACATTACATACTCCTGACCCCTGCACTATATACTCTATGTTGTACATTACATACTCCTGACCCCTGCACTATATACTCTATGTTGTACATTACATACTCCTGACCCCTGCACTATATACTCTATGTTGTACATTACATACTCCTGACCCCTGCACTATATACTCTATGTTGTACATTACATACTCCTGACCCCTGCACTATATACTCTATGTTGTACATTACATTCTCCTGACCCCTGCTCTATATACTCTATGTTGTACATTACATTCTCCTGACCCCTGCACTATATACTCTATGTTGTACATTACATACTCCTGACCCCTACACTATATACTCTATGTTGTACATTACATACTCCTGACCCCTGCTCTATATACTCTATGTTGTACATTACATCCTCCTGACCCCTGCACTATATACTCTATGTTGTACATTATATACTCTTGACCCCTGCACTTTATACTCTATGTTGTACATTACATACTCCTGACCCCTGCACTATATACTCTATGTCGTACATTACATACTCCTGACCCCTGCACTATATACTCTATGTTGTACATTACATACTCCTGACCCCTGCACTATATACTCTATGTTGTACATTACATACTCCTGACCCCTGCACTATATACTCTATGTTGTACATTACATTCTCCTGACCCCTGCTCTATATACTCTATGTTGTACATTACATTCTCCTGACCCCTGCACTATATACTCTATGTTGTACATTACATACTCCTGACCCCTGCACTATATACTCTATGTTGTACATTACATACTCCTGACCCCTGCTCTATATACTCTATGTTGTACATTACATCCTCCTGACCCCTGCACTATATACTCTATGTTGTACATTACATACTCCTGACCCCTGCACTATATACTCTATGTTGTACATTATATACTCCTGACCCCTGCACTATATACTCTATGTTGTACATTACATACTCCTGACTTCTGCCCCCTCCCCCCACTGCTATATATACACATAATATGGATTCTCTTTTGTTCCCCCATTTCCTCCCAGCTGGACATTTTATATCGGATGATGTGATTGGAGCACAGACTTTTACATGGTGATAATAATGTGATAACATCCTCCAACTTTGGACCCTTAAACAGAAAGTGATAATGAGGGAGGAGTCAATACCCCAATGATGGTGGTCTTCAGGATCAGTCCAGTCTTCATCTTGATTGTTCTCCCCCCATCCTCACTCTCTGACCTCTGGTGGGGCTCAGCCCCGCTGTTCTTCATGACTAAATCATGGACTAAATAAGGAAGTGCAGTACTTCTTGTGTTGGGAAGATGGCGATGAATGATAGAGGGGGTGGGGACCCTCGTCCTATAATCCCCTCATCACTGTCCCTCCTATAAAAGACAGTTCTGGTTGTTTCCTCACTCTCTGACTAAGGTCCATGAATAAAGAAATGACCTGGTAGGAGATCAGAGGAGCCATTTCCTAGTTCCCTTGAGGGTGGAATTGTAAGCTCCTCAGAGACCAAGCTGCCTGATGTGGGCGGAGTCCTGGTTTGAGGGAACCAATCAGCTCCTGTCTAGTAATCCTCTTTGTCTTTGTATTTTAGTCCATGGCTGGGAGATGAGGAAAACCTCCGAGGATTGTCTCACTTTGTCTCCAGACTGGAAAGTAGAAGATGAGGACATCACACAGTATAGTCCAGGAGAAAACCCGGCTCCCTCCAATGTCCATCCGGCACCACCCAATGTAGAAGGACCATCAGATTCCTTGTATCCTGAGGAACCTCAGACTGTGCGGGACTGGACCGGCCTTCCAACAGGGAAGAGGTTCTCCTGTACAGAGTGTGGAAAATGTTTCAGTTATAAATCCATTCTTAATGTGCACAAAAGATCTCACACAGGGGAGAAGCCGTATTCCTGTCCTGAGTGCGGGAAATGTTTTTCAATGAAGACCAATCTGTGCACACATCAGAAATCTCACACGGGGGATAAGCCGTATTCCTGTCCTGAGTGCGGGAAATGTTTTTCAGAGAAGTCCAGTCTTTACACACATCAGAGATCTCACATGGGGGATAAGGCATATTCTTGTCCTGAGTGCGGGAAATGTTTTACAAGTAAGTCCAAACTTTACACACACCAGAGAACTCACACAGGGGAGAAGCCGTATTCCTGTCCTGAGTGTGGGAAATGTTTTTCACTGAAGTCCAATCTTTACACACATCAGCGATCTCATACGGGGGAGAAGCCATATTCCTGTTCTGAGTGCGGGAAATGTTTTACAAGTAAGTCCAGTCTTTACAGACATCAGAGATCTCACACGGGGGAGAATCCTCTTTGTCTTTTAGTCCATGGCCGGGAGATGAGGAAAACCTCTGAGGATGTCCATCCGGCACCACCCAGTGTAGATGGACCATCGGATTCCTTGTATCCTGAGGAACCTCAGACTGTGCGGGACCAGGCCGGCCTTCCAACAGGGAAGAGCTTCTCCTGTACTGAGTGTGGGAAGGGTTTCCATTATAAATCTGGTCTTAATAGGCATAAAATAACTCACACAGGGGAGAAGCCATATTCCTGTCCTGAGTGCGGGAAATGTTTTTCAGAGAAGTCCGGTCTTTACAGACATCAGAGATCTCACACGGGGAAGAAGCCATATTCCTGTCCTGAGTGTGGGAAATGTTTTTCAGACAAGTCTGTTCTTTCCATACATCAGAGATCTCACACAGGGGAGAAGCCGTATTCCTGTCCTGAGTGTGGGAAATGTTTTTCAGAGACGTCCAGTCTTTACAGACATCAGAGATCTCACACGGGGGAGAAGCCATATTCCTGTACTGAGTGTGGGAAATGTTTTTCAGTGAAGTTCCATCTTAACACACATCAGAGATCTCATACGGGGGAGAAGCCATATTCCTGTCCTGAGTGTGGGAAATGTTTTTCACAGCAGTCCAATCTTTTCAAACATCAGAGATCTCACACAGGGGAGAAGCCATATTCCTGTCCTGAGTGTGGGAAAGGTTTTCCAGAGAAGTCCCGTCTTTACAAACATCAGAGATGTCACACGGGGGAAAAGCCGTATTCCTGTCCTGAGTGTGGGAAATGTTTTTCAAGTAACTTCAATCTTTCCAAACATCAGAGATCTCACACGGGGCAGAAGCCACTTTCCTGTCCTGAGTGAGGGAAATGTTCCTCGCTGAAGTCCTGTCTTCCTGTACATGAGGGGTCCCACACAACTCTGGAGGTGTATTAGTACCTTGAGTGTGGGAAATGTCTTCTAGATGAATGTTGCTGGACATCCCAGCTCTCATGTGGGGAAGAAGCACACCCTGATATACACCTCAGATATACTCCATGGCTGATCTTCATCATGGAAGAAACAGTTGATAAGGAGATGAGAGGCCCCCAAAGACATGGATGAAGTGCAGTAAATGTCGGGGTGCAAAGTGGTCAGTAGATCCTGGAAATGAAGGACACAACTTCAGCCCTTCTTGGGTGTCGGAGTTGCGTTTCCTGATAATGATATAGCGGGTTACAGAGCTAGAAGCCGGGAGAGCCCAGATCTCGTTATCGGGGAACTTTACACAGACAACAAGAACTTCTGAAGTTGATGTCCTTCATTTCAAGGCTCTACAGAACAGTGGTGACCCCGAAGCGTCTCTCTGTCTTCAGTCCATCCTTCTCCCATTCCCCAACAGGAGGGAAGGAGAACTCCGCCCCAAACTATGGGGGAACTTTCCTCTCATTATTTCCCTTGGCTTCTGTGTGGGTTTGGGTGGTTGGAGGAATGCGGCACGAGAGGGAACACAGCTTGTTGTTCTATGTCTACATATGGGGTCTGTGTAGAGGGGATCCACCTGAAAATATTTCTACTTTTTGATTTTCTGCAAATCATTTCTGTTTTCACTTTGAAGGGCGATATTATGTGTGGTTTGTAAAAGAGATTGGCCCAATAGATACCACCCCACTTAGAGAATAGATGGACTAATATGACCAGCATTCATTCAGCCATGTTACATGTTGGTCTTTTCATACAGGGATTTCCTATGATCATTGTCTCCATCTAGTGGCCATAATGTGGTATGGAACTGTTTTTCCTGATTTGAGGCATTTTGGAAGTAATACCTCATTATGGCCACTAGAGTGAGGGGTGGTGTCATACAATTACCGGAGATCACCCCCCCAACATATTATTAGTGTACTATGTGAGGGGCGGTGTCATACAATTACCGGAGATCACCTCCCCCAACATGTTATTAGTGTACTACGTGAGGGGCGGTGTCATACAAATACCGGAGATCACACCCCCCCAACATATTATTAGTGTACTACGTGAGGGGCGGTGTCATACAAATACCGGAGATCACCCCCCCAACATATTATTAGTGTACTACGTGAGGGGCGGTGTCATACAAATACCGGAGATCACACCCCCCAACATATTATTAGTGTACTACGTGAGGGGCGGTGTCATACAAATACCGGAGATCACCCCCCCCCAACATATTATTAGTGTACTATGTGAGGGGCGGTGTCATACAAATACCGGAGATCACCCCCCCAACATATTATTAGTGTGCTATGTGAGGGGCGGTGTCATACAAATACCGGAGATCACACCCCCAACATATTATTAGTGTGCTATGTGAGGGGCGGTGTCATACAAATACCGGCGATCACACCCCCCAACATATTATTAGTGTGCTATGTGAGGGGCGGTGTCATACAAATACCGGAGATCACACCCCCCCAACATATTATTAGTGTACTATGTGAGGGGCGGTGTCATACAAATATTGGAGATCACCCCCCCAACATATTATTAGTGTACTATGTGAGGGGCGGTGTCATACAAATACCGGAGATCACACCCCAACATATTATTAGTGTACTATGTGAGGGGCGGTGTCATACAAATACCGGAGATCACCCCCCCAACATATTATTAGTGTGCTATGTGAGGGGCGGTGTCATACAAATACCGGAGATCACACCCCCAACATATTATTAGTGTGCTATGTGAGGGGCGGTGTCATACAAATACCGGCGATCACACCCCCCAACATATTATTAGTGTGCTATGTGAGGGGCGGTGTCATACAAATACCGGAGATCACACCCCCCCAACATATTATTAGTGTGCTATGTGAGGGGCGGTGTCATACAAATACCGGAGATCACACCCCCAACATATTATTAGTGTACTATGTGAGGGGCGGTGTCATACAAATACCGGAGATCACACCCCGCAACATATTATTAGTGTACTATGTGAGGGGCGGTGTCATACAAATGCCGGAGATCACACCCCCCCAACATATTATTAGTGTGCTATGTGAGGGGCGGTGTCATACAAATACCGGAGATCGCCCCCCCCAACATATTATTAGTGTACTATGTGAGGGGGGTGTCATACAAATACCGGAGATCACACCCCCAACATATTATTAGTGTACTATGTGAGGGGCGGTGTCATACAAATACCGGAGATCACACCCCCCAACATATCTTACAACGCTAAGCTTTTTGGTTTGAATCCCAACCACAGCAATGAATTTGCATGATCTCCGTGTGACTACACTAACATACATGTGCTGGTGGCAGCATCTTTGCTTTCTGTCTCAATGATCCCGAGAATGTGAATCAGAATGAGGCCTTGTCTGTTCAAACACCTTTAAAGCAGCACCTTATGTGAATGTCAAACGATGGGATGAGATAAGGGCCTGGACTAATGATTGATTGGATAATGCTGGTTTACACTCCACCCACTTTTTGGGAAGGTTTTTCAAACCATGAGAAGAGTGAGAGAAAAGGATTTAAAAATAAAATAATGGCATGGAGTCCCCCCCCCCCCCCCCCGGCATATCCACAACAGATCCTTATCCGAGCATGCAGATACCTCATGCCTTCAAAGATTTATTTCCTTTGTTGGATTGCCTGCTTGGCTCACACTAGATGTGATTTAAATTTTGCTTTTTTTTCACCGTATTTTCTGTAGATTTACCAATGAGTTATTGCGATTTCTATAGTAGTCTATATGTGAAATCGCTACAAAATGCTGAAAAAGTTAGACAAGAACTACTTTTGAAATTGTGCTGCAGCAAATCGCTTACATTAAGACACTCACATCCACATTCATTAGATCCGATATCCGGTACAATTTCAATTCTCAAATCGCACCTGAAATTGTGCACTCTGGATGTGACTTGGCATTCGATTTGCATGCCCTGCGACTTGCAAATTGTATGCAAAATTGCACCCAATGTGACTGGGGGCTAACTCCACAGTCACATCAAAGCGGATTTTGAAGTGGTGCGACTTACACTACGGTCACATCATGGGACTTACAGTGAAGTCACATGATTTCAAAGTCGGGGGACATGCTGATTTAAAGTGTGATCTGCAACACATCTGACACAGATCTCTCTGCAAATCACATGAAAAGTAGTGTATTCATTATTTAGAAATTGTTGCAGCTCCAACCAAGTTTGAACCACACCAACATGAACGCTCTAATAGCAGTAACATTGAGTGCGACTTGGCATGTGATTTGCATGACATGAGGATTGCAAATCGTATGTCAAGTTGCACCCTCTTGTCTGCTATTAGAGCGGTCACATGGGTGCGTTTCCGACACTGATTTCTATAGTAGTACATGTACTACTTTTGTGACGATTTGCATAGAGATCTGTCAGAAGTTTTTCAAATCGCAAGGAAATCGGCATCTTCACCGTACGTCGCATCATCAATTCCATTTACCAGTGTTGTGGTCCATCAATTGTTAGTTAATCATTTATTTTATTTTTTAAGTTATTTGCATAATTTCCCCCTTTTTTTCCTTCCTCCTTTGGATCATAATCCATAAACTCTTCCATCTAGTGCAAGGTTGACGCTGTGCCCCTCCATCCCTCCTTGTGTTGTGTGATGGAGGTGTTGGTTCCTGGGCTCTCCATCCCACAAGTGACGATGCAGTGAGCAGTAGACTGTGGCTGTGTGCAGCCGCCCTCCGTCTGTTCGGATTTACATATGGGCGGTTTCAGAGGCTTCTCGGTTGCACCTCCTGTGATATGCCCTCCAGTGACAAGTAAAGATGGCGGTTGGAACGCATTGAGCAGGCACCCATTAGTGGTTACATACCGGCGTGCATTCCACCGCCATCTGAGCAGCCTCTGCTGTTGATTGATTGTTTGACGTTCCTCTCTCCACTGCCGTTGTTACAATTCTGACACATCGAACACAATACTTCCTCATAATATTCCTCTAAACCCATCTGATCACTTGGAAAGAGTTCTAAAGAGTTGCTGAAGCATTTTAAGAGCTCTAATAACATGGATTTAATGCAAATCACTCAGCAAAAGATCGATATGCTCTAATCACAATGTACAGGTAAAGCTGAATCATGGATTTATTACTACACCGTGTTCCAAATTATTCTGCAAATTCCATTTAAGTGTCACAAAGATTAAATCTTTTGTTTTTCAGTGTAACTCATGGATGGCATTGTGTGTCAGGGCTCTTTTGATCACTGAAAACAATCTGGGACACCTGTGATAATTAGATTTACCGGTGAGCCCAATTTAAGGAAAAACTCCTAAAGGACGGCGTTCCACATTATTAAGCAGAGAACCATTTTCAAGCAATATGGGGAAGAAAAAGGATCTCTGCTGCCGAAAAGAGTGAAATAGTTCGATGCCTTGGACGAGGTATGAAAACATTCAATATTTCACGAAAATCTAAGCGTGATCATCGCACTATGAAGAGATTTGTGGCTGATTCAGAGCACAGACGGGTTGGTGCAGATAAAGGCACATTGAGGAAGATTTCTGCCAGATCCATGCATCGGATCAAGAGAGCAGCTGCTAAAATCCCATTACATAGCAGCAAACAGATATTTGAAGCTGCTGGTGCCTCTGGAGTCCCACGGAAATCAAGGTGTAGAGTCCTCCAGAGTCCTGCAACTGTGCATAAACCTTCTATTCGGCCACCCCTAACCAATGCTCACAAGCAGGAACGGCTGCATTGGGCAGAAAAATACATGAAGACTCATTTTCAAACAGTCCTGTTCACTGATGAGTGCCGTGCAACCCTGGATGGTCCAGATGGATGGAGTAGTGGATGGTTGGTGGACGGCCACCCTGTTCCAACAAGGCTGTGACGTCAGCAAGGTGGTGGTGGAGTCATGTTTTGGGCCGGAATCATGGGAACAGAGCTGGTCGGCCCCTTTAGGGTCCCCGAAGGTGTAAAGATGACCTCTGCAAAGTATGTGGAGTTTATGACTGACCACTTTCTTCCCTGGTACAGAAGGAAGAACTCTGCTTTCTGTAATAAAATCATCTTCATGCATGACAATGCACCATCTCATGCTGCAATGAATACCTCTGCATCAATGGCTGCTATGGGGATAAATGGAGAGAGAGTCATGGTGTGGCCTCCATCCTCCCCTGACCTCAATCCTATTGAGAACCTTTGGAGCATCCTCAAGCAAAAGATCTATGAGGGTGGGGGGCAGTTTACATCCAAACAGCAGCTCTGGGAGGCTATTCTGACATCTTGCAAACAAATTCAAGCAGAAACTGTCCAAAAACTCCCAAGTTCAATGGATGCCAGACTTGTGATCTGCTATCAGATAAGGGCTCCTATGTTACAATGTAACGTGACCGCTTCAAATGTTTACAAAGTTAAAATGTTGTTAAAAGTTGGATTGAAATAGCTTTTGATTTCAGTAAATATGCTGCAAACACAACAAATGACAATTTTCAGTTCTTTACAACCTATAAAGTGTTTTGAAACTTCCTGTGCGGAATAATTTGGAACAAAAATCCTGTTATCATTAGGAGGTTTGTTCAATAAAATGTGAATTGTACTCTTATAGTTGTAACCTGAGAATTATGCCGACTGTTATTTACATCAATTATTGAGGGAAATGACAAAAATATAATTTGCATAATAATTTGGAACACGGTGTATTTGTATTCATACTTTTGTTATTAATTTCAGTGATCAACATTTTATTACATTTATTTTATGGCAATTATGTACTGAGCATTATATATTATATTATATATACACACTATACACACACATACATATAGACATATATATATATATATACACAGTTGTGCTCAAAGGTTTGCATACCCTGGCAGAAATTGTGACATTTTGGTATTGATATTGAAAATATGACTGATCTGCCAAAAAACTGTCTTTTATTGGGATAGTGATCATATGAAGCCATTTATAATCACAGAGTTGTTTGGCTCCTTTTTAAATCATAATGATAACAGAAATCCCCCATATGGCCCCGATCAGAAGTCTCCGCCCCCTGGATTAGAAGTTTCCCTCCCCTGGAATGTTTGGCCTGGGTACAGACACACAAGGTGACACACACGGGTTACAATGCCAAATCGGCTTTGATGTGACCACAGTGTAAGGCCTTTTTTATGTTTGATTTCCTGAGTGTTTTTCCGATTTATGGGAAATGCCGCATATTAGCAAAAGTGAATTGACATTTTCAGTATTGCATGCGAGATGTGGTCATGTGACTGCCTTAACTCATGCGATAATCTGGATTGAATTGTGCCCATAGGGCCAAGAAATATTGCCAATAGGGTTCCCTTCACATCCCTGTTCAATGTTATGTTGTATGCTGCACAGGTACACTTCACTGTGGCTTTCTTTCTGACTCTGATTTGTGGTGCCTGTATACCGCAGGTGGGAAGAGGATTCATCAGGTGCAAACACTTTCTCTGACCAAATGAATGACAGTGGTGGGTGTGGCCTACCTTATATAAAGAGATGCAGTTGGGGCTGATTTTTTCCTTGCACAGGCTACATTATTTCTGCAAGTCCTTGTCTGTGGTGGTTTGGGGAGGAAGAGATATTGTGGTGAATTGCCCCAGGCCACACTCACGCTGTGTTTGGGGGAGGAAGAGATATTGTGTGAATTGCCCCAGGCCACACTCACGCTGTGTTTGGGGGAGGAAGAGATATTGTGGTGACTTGCCCCAGTCCACACTCACGCTGTGTTTGGGGGGGGGAAGAGATATTGTGGTGAATTGCCCCAGGCCACACTCACGCTGTGTTTGGGGGAGGAAGAGATATTGTGGTGAATTGCCCCAGGTCACACTCACGCTGTGTTTGGGGGAGGAAGAGATATTGTGGTGACTTGCCCCAGGCCACACTCGCGCTGTGTTTGGGGGGGAAGAGATATTGTGGTGAATTGCCCCAGGCCACACTCACGCTGTGTTTGGGGGAGGAAGAGATATTGTGGTGAATTGCCCCAGGCCACACTCACGCTGTGTTTTGATGTGGGCTGTAAATGTTTTGCATGTTCTTCCTTCTAAGGTGTGTTTGTGTGTTATTGTATAATGATTGTGTGTTTATTATCTTTGCATTGTAATCCTAACACATGTCCATTGCTCTGCTCTTCCAAGTTTGCTTTATTTAGACTGAAATGCAGTTTTCAGACAAACATGGTGAGAAATGTATGTGTGGGGGATTTGGGGAGGTGGGAGGTGTTATTTTGGCACGTATGTATTTTTATATTGATATTTTGATCTGCAGCTTATTTTGTGGATAGATAAGCCTAATACGTGATTTATATTAACTGTTTTCTGCTGTAACCTGTGAAAGCACAGTTCATTATAAGTATAATCTTTTAGATTGTAAGCTCTTATGAGCAGGACCGTTCTATTTTAGCAACATCAATCCTGCTTTTTTTTTTTTTTTTTTACCAAGAAATTGAATGTACCTACTTGTTGTTGCTGTCCAAATAAATGTGGAATGTGTATTTGATCAATAAACATTTGGAATATGTTTTTTTTTTGGGGGGGGGGATTATTTCATGTTCTAGTTGAATGTAGCACAGTGGCTAAATTGTTAGCACTTCTGCCTGGTAGTACTAGGGTTGTTGGTTCAAATCCCAACCATGGCACCTCCTGCCTGGAGTTTGCATGTTTTCCCTGTGTCTGTGTGGGTTTCCTCTGGGTACTCCGGTTTCCTTCCACACTCTAAAGACATGCTGGTAGGTTAATTGGATCCTGTCAAAATTGGCCCTAGTATATGTATGAATGTAAGTTAGGGACCTTAGATAGTACACCCCTTGAGGGTTAGGGACTGATGTGAATTTACAACATATATATGTAAAGCACTGTGTAAATTGACAGCGCTATATAAGTACCATAAATAAATGTACTCGCACCCCTAATACTTATTGTTGTTAGCTATATAATATGCTCAAATCTTCCTTGTTAGAGCGCACATGTGCAAGTATGTCCAAACAAACCAAAAGCCCTCTATTGCACCACAAGATCATGTTCTGTACCAATGAATAGGTCGTGTTCAATGTGCAGCTAGCTATTCTTTTTCTACAATCCTCTTAACAGTAATAAATTGGGCCTCCAATTTATGTTGACTTTGGGCTTTTACTGGCAAATATATATTCGCCAATGTCATATACACAGTATAGTGCAAGCCTACATTCACCAATGTCATATACACAGTATAGCTGCAAGCACACATTCACCAATGTCATATACACAGTAAAGCTACAAGCATACATTCACCAATGTCATATACACAGTATAGCTGCAAGCTCACATTCACCAAAGTCATATACACAGTATAGCTGTAAGCACACATTCACCAATGTCATATACACAGTAGAGCTGCAAGCACCCATTCACCAATGTCATATACACAGTAGAGCTGCAAGCACACATTCACCAATGTCATATACACAGTAGAGCTGCAAGCACACATTCACCAATGTCATATACACAGTAGAGCTGCAAGCACACATTCACCAATGTCATATACACAGTAGAGCTGCAAGCACACATTCACCAATGTCATATACACAGTATAGCTGCAAGCACACATTCACCAATGTCATATACACAGTAGAGCTGCAAGCACACATTCACCAATGTCATATACACAGTATAGCTGCAAGCATACAGTCACCGATGCCAAATCCACAATAGAACTGCAAACATATATTTGCGAATGTCATATCCACAATGGAGCCGCATGTAAAATTGCTATGGTGCATAAATCAACGCCAAGACGGCTGTTGGAGGAGGCGCTAGAGCAGCTGTCATACCGGAAATACGTCATGACGTTTGCGGAAGGACGTTTGCACACACCCGGAAGTGGAAGTGGGGAGTGTTAGTGGATGGGAGTGTAGTTAGGAGAGTTTAGTGGTCATTTACAAGTCTATGTTTTAGTTTTGTGAATTGTTCTTTTGTGGAATTCCAGACCACATCTGGACATGCGAGATCGCTGTTCTCCACCGAGGAGCTGATCCTCATTTGCTGGGGAAACATTACTAATAATTGTTGTATTTTCAGTTGAAAACATGTCCAATTCCTAGATCCATTGAGGTACATAGCAGAGGTTCAAGGTTCTTCCTAACTATACAGGTGGCATAGACACAAGCATACACCCAGGGCCACTGTTAGATATCATGGGGCCCCGTACAGCATACCTGACAGCCCCCCACCGCCAGAGAGAATATCCAAATTATATTTATGGTACAAATACACTAAAAACATTATTAATGGACATAATCCCAACCATATTCCTGTGAAATCTAAATTATAAAACTGTACTGAGTTCATAAATAAAGCTGTGTGTGTAATGGAGGTCTTGGGGCTCATTCACATGGGTGCTGTGGCCTGTAGCGTGAGAATCAGTGGTTTGTTTTTGTGTCTGTCGCCGTTTGCAAGCAACCTATGTTACACTATGGAAATGCTGCAGGTCATAATTTGATAAGCATATGGGTGCAGGTGTACAGCCCTGAACACAGACAGTGAGCATTCAGGGCCACTTCCCCACGCCTTCACACCTGTCAGATGACAACCTGTGTTCATACAGCTGCTGTGTCCCCATAGAGCATTTTGGATGTGTTTTTGGTGTGTTCCACTGCATTTTGGATGGGTTTTTTGTGTGTTCCAATGCATTTTGGATGTGTTTTTGGTGTGTTCCAGTGCAGTTTGGATGCGTTTTTGACGTGTTCCAGTGCATTTTTTTATGCATTCCAGTTAATTTCCCCCCTCTCTTTCTAAAATTTAATTAAGGACATGTGCGTTTTAGTGCGTTCCAGGGCGTTTTACCACGTTCCAGTACAATTCTATGCATAAACAATGCAGCCTGGTTGACTTTTTTGGCAGCACCTGCAACGCACTGGAACTGCAAGCGCTGATGTGAACTATGACATTGACAACCATATAACCTTTCTGTGCGTTTTGGATGCAAAAAAAGCAACTGAAACACATGTAGTGTGAACTGGCCCTAAAGGTTATTATAGGTCAGGGAACGGGACTGACCAGGAATTGTGAATTCAATCAGACTAGTGGTGAGATACAATCAGCAATCGTATAATAATGTGAGATCTGAGCTGGAGGTGATAGAAAATGAGACACATTAACAAGATCAGGAAATAAATAGTTATATACAAAGAGTGGGGCGGGGATACATAGATTTGCAGATGGAACAGGTGATGACAAGGGGGTGGGGGAGGGAACAGGTGATGACGGGGGGGTGGGGGAGGAAACAGGTGATGACAGGGGGGGCGGGGGAGGGAATAGGTGATGACAGGGGGGAGGGGAACAGGTGATGACAGGGGGGTGGGGGAGGGAACAGGTGATTACAGGGGGGGAGGGGAACAGGTGATGACAGGGGGGCGGGAATAGGTGATGACAGGGGGGAGGGGAACAGGTGATGACAGGGGGGCGGGGGAGGGAACAGGTGAAGATGGGGGGAGGGGGACAAGTTGTATAAGGAGAGAGGTTTAAGCGCTCATTCACACGTGACTTTATTTCTAACTCTTGCCATACGCCCCCATGGCATTGGACAGGTGTTTGGGAAGCGGTTTTAATGCTCCTCAAATGCCCTATGTGCAGTTTTGAGGCATGTGATAAGCATTTACCAAGCGTTAAAACTGCGCCACAAATGCCTGTAATGAAGTTAAATGGTATTGACGCTCCGAAAACGCCTCACAACCACACCACAAATGTCTGCCAGGCATTTGAGGAGCGGCACCATAGACTTGAATGCGAGGCTTCAACTCCTCCTGACTCAACAGGAGGCGCCAGTTTTGCCATGACGCAATGCTAACGCTTCAGTGTGAACAGCACTGTGTGCTGCCATGTGCAGAATTTTCATAGGCGTTTGAGAAGCATAAAAAACGCTTCCCAAATGCCTGTCTGATGCCTGCTGACAAAGCTAGTGTGAACGCAGCCTTAGAGAAGATAAAGTTGTAATGAAATATAAACAGAAGGAAAATTGAAAATTTCAAACTTGTCAGAAGAACAGGACGCAGGTAGGATTCACTCCCTTTCCACTTTCTAGTCAGTAGCCAAAATCTTAATTAATTGATCTATATTCCAGGCACTGACAGAACCCTGGAAATTGATCTCCATATTTTGGGCATTCACAAATGTCAAGGAGCTTACAATGTAATGCAGGCCATAGATAGGTCGAAAATCGACCAAAAAAAAAAAAATCGGTAAATTTTTGCACCATTAGTGGGGTAATTGGTAGGCTGTTTAATCGGGATTTTGGCACTTTTTTTTTCTATTGGTAAAGTTGGGAAGAAGAAGAAGAATTCCAGTCCTCTATTATATTTTACATGAAAAGTCTTGCGGTTGCAACAATGTATCTATTCGTATCTGAATAAAACCATCTTTATCCGAAATGGATACAATGTGGAAACCGCAATACTTTTCATGTAAAATATAATAGCAGAGCTCTCTGCAAGGGACAGAAGTAAAAATGCCAGCCGTAGACGGGACGAAAATCAGACGATTTTTTTGCTGTTGATGGTAAAGTCAGCTGATTGAACAACCGATTTTTTACATATACTAGGCCCAATTACCTTAACAGCATGTCTTTGGAGTGTTGGCAGAAACACAGCCGTGCAGAGAAAGCATGCAAACTGGGATGCAGCCATGACTGGGATTAGAACCCATGACCCACGGGCTTAAAGTTCTGAGTTCTAACCACTCAGCCACTGTAGGAGACAGAGTTTGAGCTGCAATGTAGAATAGTTACATTGTTTACAAATAATGATAAAGTGAGCGCTGGTCAAATTATATAGACTACTAAAATGGTATTACACAAGATCAATATAAATCTAGGTATAGATATAAGGTAGCAGCTAGCACTCAGGGTATTGGCAACAGTCCCAGAATAGAAATATGTTACAGTAATAGTGCAGCGCTATAAATGCATGTTATCAATCAACGCATGGAAAATCCAAAAAGTGCAATCATTTATTTATTTCAGGTACTCTTACAGTGTGCTGCCACGCAGCTTTACTGTTTAACAGTTGTTATTACATGTTATGTTATCATGCTATTTGGTATCATCCACACACCCCTGCTGTTTCTGACTAGTTGGTTGCTTCCACCCTCCATTTCCTGTTGTAACACCCCTTTTGTTTAGTGGTTATGAAGACACTGTAAAGTGAGGAAGCTGTGTGACATCACTGGAAATGGACCTATGAAAACACCTTTATGTTCATACCTTTGCTACCTGGAAGCATAAAGAAGCATTGGAAGACACCTCTGAAGTTGTTATTCATTGAGTCAACTATCTGTTAAGGCGATCATTCAACTTGCTGCACACATTCTTACAGACCGGGTCTAAACGAATCTCTCCACAAGTACAACCAATGCCAAGACAGAACATACAGTGCTGTCAATGTACGCAGTGCTTTACACATACATTGTACATTCACATCTGCCCCTAACCCTCAAGGAGCATACAATCTAAGGTCCCTAACTCACATTCATACACTAGGGCCAATTTGGAGAGGAATCAATACACCTACCAGCATGTCTTTGGAGTGTGGGAGGAAACTGGAGTACTCGGAGGAAACCCATGCAAGCACAGGGAGAACATGCAAATTCCATGCAGGAGGTGCCATGGTCAGGAATTGAACCCATGACCCATTTACTGCAAGGCAGACATGCTAACCATTAAGCCACTGTGCTGCCCATTAATGATGATGTAAACTGGTAAATGGTGCTAAAAAAAAGTTCATCTAATCATTCGTGAATAATGGAATGTCCTTGGTGTGAGAGTACCAGCTCAGGGAGTGCCTATCAATGGCACGCGTGGTTTATCCGTGACGGACAGTAGTGCATGAACACGTGAAAGGTCATCCACCCCTGTGACAGTGTACTACACTATTAAGAACCTTTCTGGCTCCTGTGGCTGAGCTAATTCCTCCCAAGGACAATTGGGCACCCACCATGATGGATGGATGGATGGATGGAGCTGGATGACTAGCCCATAGCTGCCAGCATACCGCTGCACCCCCAGATGTGTGATGTGTATAACCCATGCGCAGTAATACCTTAACATAGAATAGTTACATGATTACAGAGAAGGAAGATATATCATTATATTGGGAACTTAGAACTAGACATTCCCAATTATTTCAGATATAAGTGTGAAAATGTTTAACATCTGAAAATAGAATGTATGACATTCATTAGTAAATGCATTAGTTGGTCGATCATTTTGGAGAAACAGCAAAACAAAACAATTCTAATCTCGGTGTACTAATTATGTTACATTCTAAGTATTCTCTTATGCCAACAGGAAAGCGCCAATGGTACAAAGCCTGCGCCATCTAGTGGACATATCCGGTATTGCACCTAAAAATGTGCCAGACGTGATTCCACATTTACTAATAGTAAAGTAGACGTTTATCAATGAGATTGCTAGACGTCGCTCAGAGGACTGACAGGTCCTCATTGATTTAACTGAGTCTGCCTGAATGGTCAGAGTCTGCTGGTAGACTCACGTCTTAGTAAATCAGGGCCAATGTGTCCACAATCACCATGGAAATGATCAGATCAATGAAACGTTTGTCATAGACAGACCATCATGTGCCGATCATATACACAGACATTTGTATCACGGGAAACATACAAGAAACATGTATGGAGAAAGACACGGGAAAGTCCCAATATGTGCATTCACCAATCACTCCTTCATTCCCGGTATACACACAATTCCATTGCTTCCATGTGTACACCATCAGTCACTCTTCTAGAATTGGGACATTTTATTACCACCCACCTCTTCAGTGATCCCCCACCATGAAAGTATTATCCTCACCTCCAACTGTGGGCCTAATGAGTGCTTGGAACATTTGTCCACAAAGTATGAATAATAGACCTCCAAGTGTTTGTGAAATCTCCCACCACAAACTGTACTCAGCCAATCACAGGGCAGGACTCCATTTTTCTTCTTCTCTTGCCATCAATGGCCAACCCGGTCCCACACTTCATCCATGTCTTTGGGAACCTATGATCTCCTTATCAACTGTTTCTTCCATGATGAAGATCAGCCATGGAGTATATCTGAGGTGTATATCAGGGTGTGCTTCTTCCCCACATGAGAGCTGGGATGTCCAGCAACATTCATCTAGAAGACATTTCCCGCACTCAAGGCACTAATACACCTCCAGGGTTGTGTGGGACCCCTGATGTACAGGAAGACAGAACTTCAGTGAGGAACATTTCCCTCACTCAGGAGTAGAAAGCAGCTTCTCCCGTGTGCAATCTCTGATGTTTGTAAAGCTAGTTCTGTGAAAAACTTTTCCGCACTCAGGATAGGAATACGGCTTCTCCCCCGTGTGAGATCTCTGATGTATAGAAAGATAGGACTTCTGTGGAAAAACATTTTCCACACTCAGGACAAGAATACGGCTTCTCCCCCGTGTGAGATCTCTGATGTATGGAAAGATGGGACTTCTGTGAAACAAATTTCCAACATTCAGGACAGAAATACGGCTTCTCCCCCTGTATGAGATCTCTGATGTTTGTAAAGATTGGACTTGTCTAAAAAACATTTCCCGCACTCAAGACAGGAATACGGCTTCTCACCCGTGTGAGACCTTTCATGTGTGACAAGATGGCACTTCACAGAAAAACATTTCCCACACTCAGGACAGGAATACGGCTTCTCCCCTGTGTGCATTCTCTGATGTGTGTAAAGTTGGTACTTCTGTGCAAAACGTTTCCCGCACTCAGGACAGGAATACGGCTTCTCCCCCGTGTGAGATCTCTGATGCCTGGAAAGATGGAACTTAAATGAAAAACATTTCCCACACTCAGGACAGGAATACGGTTTCTCCCCCGTGTGCATTCTCTGATGTGTGTAAAGTTGGTACTTCTGTGCAAAATGTTTCCCGCACTCAGGACAGGAATATGGCTTCTCCCCCGTGTGAGAAATCTGATGTTTGTAAAGATTGGACTTCTCTGCAAAACGTTTCCTGCACTCAGGACAGGAATACGGCTTCTCCCCCGTGTGAGATCTCTGATGTTTGTAGAGACTGGACATCTGTGAAAAACATTTTGCGCACTCAGAACAGGAATACGGTTTCTCCCCCGTGTGCGATCTCTGATGTGTGCCAAGATGTGACTTATGTGAAAAACATTTCCCACACTCAGGACAGGAATAGAATTTCTCCCCTGTGTGAGATCTCTGATGTTTGTAAAGACTGGACTTCTGTGAAAAACATTTCCCGCACTCAGGGCAGGAATATGGCTTATCCCCCGTGTGAGTTCTCTGATGTGTGTCAAGATGTGACTTATGTGAAAAACATTTCCCGCACTCAGGGCAGGAATACGGCTTCTCCCCCGTGTGAGATCTCTGATGGTTGTAAAGACTGGTCTTCACTGAAAAACATTTTCCACACTCAGGACAGGAATACGGCTTCTCCCCCGTGTGAGATCTCTGATGTGTGTCAAGATTGCCCTTATGTGAAAAACATTTCCCACACTCAGGACAGGAATACGGCTTCTCCCCTGTGTGACATCTTTTATGCACATTAAGATGGGATTTATAACGGAACCCCTTCCCGCACTCAGTACAGGAGAATCTCTTCTCTGTTAGAAGGCCGGCCCGGTCCCGCACAGTCTGAGGTTCCTCAGGATATGAGGAATCCGATGGTCCATCTACACTGGGTGGTGCCGGATGGACATTGGAGGGAGCCGGGTTTTCTCCTGGACTATACTGTGTGATGTCCTCATCTTCTACTTTCCAGTCTGGAGACAAAGTGAGACAATCCTCGGAGGTTTTCCTCATCTCCCGGCCATGGACTAAAATACAAACACAAAGAGGATTACCAGACAGGAGCTGATTGGTTCCCCCAAACCAGGACTCCGCCCACATCAGGCAGCTTGGTCTCTTAGGAGCTTACAATTCCACCCTCAAGGGAACTAGGAAATGGCTCCTCTGATCTCCTACCAGGTCATTTCTTTATTCATGGACCTCAGTCAGAGAGTGAGGAAACAACCAGAACTGTCTTTTATAGGAGGGACAGTGATGAGGGGATTACAGGAGGGTTTACAACCACTTTAAATGTCTACACGAGACAAGTTGCAGAGGTCCCACACCGCTGCCTCCCATCTCCTGAGACTGCACTCAGTGACTTGGGCCTGAGACTATACAGACATATCCCTCCACCCGGCACAGCCAGCAGACCACAGAGCAAGGAACCCTGGGAGAATTGTTCTGTCAGAGATCTTACTAGACTTGGACATTGTGCAAAAGATCAAAAGCACATGCCCTACGGGCCTAGGACTAGGATTGTGTAGGGTGAAAATCAACATTTTGCTGCCAGCTGAACCCCAGAACCTCCATAAATCCAGTCTAGATACATAAATTGTGTCTGCAGCACAGAGAAGGAAGATTATCCGAGAGAAATCCAGGAATACAGGACGGGGAACACAGCTCAGGAAAGTGACCAGGGGATTACAGGCTGATATCACCCAGTCCCCGCCCTACTCTGGACCAATCAGTGAGCAGTATGGGTGGAGGAATGGATTTAGTGTTCATGACCCACCTGTGCTGATCTCTGTAGGAGTGTCCTCCTCTATAAATGTCCCCGTTATTCCATCCTCCTCCATAGACTGCTGATCATCCCTCACATACGCCTCTTCTTCTTCTGCTTTCACCTCAAATTCTATATCGATTGGATCTCCACTCTAAATCAAGGAAATGAGAGAGAATATCATCTGTAAAATGTAAGGTCACATAAAATATCCACACATTGTCTCCACAAGTCCATGTTCTAGATTCTCCATCCCACCAACCTTGTAACAGTGAGGGATGGTGTGACCTTCCTGTGTGGAATCCCGGGAATACAGAGGACGGGGACATCTCTCTGGTGGGTTCCTGGTATTAGGTGACTCCATCATATCCTTGTGTCCTTCTGAAAACTCCTCCATCACTCCATACTCCTCATCCTCCTCTTTATACTCTTCTTTAACATCAATATTATCATCCCCGAGGATTCCACTCTGAAAGATATAATAAAACATTCATTGTAACAAACATGCTGTGTTTAAATCACAACTACCAATAATTGTCATCATCTACCTGATGATGGTGAGGGATGGTGTGACCTTCCTGTGTGGAATCCCGGGAATACAGAGGACGGGGACATCTCTCTGGTGGGTTCCCATGACTGGATCCATCTGTAGGAAACACACACACTGACTGAATCCATTGTTTCTATGTGTTTATCAGATGATGGGGGATCTAGGTGGATCCTCCGTACTGCTCTCTCCTTTACAATAAAGTCTCCTCTTACCCGGTGATGTGAGGGGCGGCTGATTGTCCATCATGACGTCCTTGTAGAGATCCTTGTGTCCTTCTAAATACTCCCACTCCTCCATGGAGAAATAGACAGTGACACCCTGACACCTTATAGGAACCTGACACACACAATGATACAGTCACCATCCAGACACATCCCTTGTCTGTTACTGGAGAATGTCCCAGAATTCCCGGCACCGCTCACCTCTCCTGTCAGCAGCTCCATCATCTTCTTGGTGACTTCTAGAATCTTCTGCATGTTGTGTCTCTCAGGGTTTAGGGAGTCACATGGAGGCACTGTGATGGTCATATGATCACCTGACTTCAGAAGAGGAAATCTCTGTATTGAGGAACCAATAGGAATATCATGTTAGACTCCCAGAATCCTCCTCACCTCTCCGATCAGGTCTGTGTTTTATTAATAGAGATAAGTGATGTCATGTGACCTCCCAGAATCCTCCTCACCTCTCCGGTCAGGTCTGTGTTTATTAATAGAGATAGAAGTGATGTCATGTGACCTCCCAGAATCCTCCTCACCTCTCCGGTCAGGTCTGTGTTTATTAATAGAGATGAGAGTGATGTCATGTGACCTCCCAGAATCCTCCTCACCTCTCCGGTCAGGTCTGTGTTTTATTAATAGAGATGAGAGTGATGTCATGTGACCTCCCAGAATCCTCCTCACCTCTCCGGTCAGGTCTGTGTTTTATTAATAGAGATGAGAGTGATGTCATGTGACCTCCCAGAATCCTCCTCACCTCTCCGGTCAGGTCTGTGTTTTATTAATAGAGATGAGAGTGACGTCATGTGACCTCCCAGAATCCTCCTCACCTCTCCGGTCAGGTCTGTGTTTTATTAATAGAGATGAGAGTGACGTCATGTGACCTCCCAGAATCCTCCTCACCTCTCCGGTCAGGTCTGTGTTTTATTAATAGAGATGAGAGTGATGTCATGTGACCTCCCAGAATCCTCCTCACCTCTCCGGTCAGCAGGTAGATGATCTCCAGGGTGAGGTTTAGTATCTTCTCAGTCATGTGACTCCGGTCCTCCTCCATCCTCATTGGTGCCATCATGTGATCTATACAGATCTCCTTGTAGACGGATAACTTTGGGAAATGAAAGTAAGAATGATTTGGATGGTATTGGTCACACAATAATAGGATGTGGATGTGAGGGGGGAATAGGAGGGTTGCTGGACATTGAAGAACTACTCCCCCCATGGGAAGACATTTTGTTTGGACTGTTTAGTGTTTACTACAATTTTGAGGTCCGGGGCCCCTTTTCTCTGTTGGGTTTGTTTGGTCTCTGAACTGGTTTTGATGAGTATTAGATCTGCAGACAAGGAATGATAAATCTGATCCTTCCTATGACTAGTTTGCTCTGAGGCAGTGCTGTGAGGTCAATGTCGGCTCATCATGCAGGGATGGTCACTTTACATCGCCCGACGCTCGGGACATGTAGTTCTGGGGGCCGGGCAAGTATTGTTTTTAATCTTTATCCCTGCTGAGGGCAAGCCACAGGGCTCTCCTTTCAGATGCCAGCCTCTACCACCCCGTGTGTGTGAACCTCTCCTGTACCTACTATGCTTCCCCGGATCTGCTTGCCCATCTGTTGGCCCGGTTCAGTGGGTGTCGGAGGGTAGAGGGGATGGAGGAGAGCGGACACGTTCACTCCCTTCTTGTCCTGACCCAGAAGTGATGTTATGACAGATTTCCCGACCATTGTGTCAGGAATGGACTTGGCCAATAATGGTGGGACTCACCTGCCTTGTGGGCTGCAGTACCAGGGCTGGCCAGCGGGTGCTCTCAGCAATCAGAGACTCACCCCTGCAATCAGCCAAACACCTGAAGCTGATTACAGGGGTTGTATTTAAGGAATGGCCAGACTCACAGTGAAGGCCGTGGTGTGTGTTTTTCCATGGGCCCCTGTATCTTGTATCCTGTATTCTTGTTCCTGTCTGACTTGTTGCCGACCCTGCCTGATCCTGACCTCTGCTGACTTCTCCTGTTTGATCCCTGGCTTGTGACCCTGACCATTCTCTGCCTGACCCTCTGCACCATGCTGCCCGTGAGTTACTGAACCCAGCTTGTGACCCCAACCACTCTCCCGCCTGTTCCTGGTACTCCGTTTGCTACTGACCCGGCCTGCCTGACGACTCTTGCATTGTATGTATTCTTATCTGTGGGTGGTCTGGTTTGCTTGCACTGTGTTTATGTTTAGTTTTGCACTGCGTTTTGTATTGTTAGTCTTAATAAATTATATTGTTTATACCATATCTGAAGCCTGCGTTTCCCTGTGTCAGTCCACACACCTCTGGTCATACCCTGATTCCTGACATTACACCACGGCCAATCCTGACCAGAAGTGGTTGCACAGGGAAGCCATCTTGATTTGTTGCTGGGAAGGATGGATCTTGATGAGGTTGTGTATTTATCTCTGCTAGTGTTTGATGACAGAGAATATGCTTATCAGACTCTGAAGGAGTATCCCTGGGATCAACTGCTAGAATGTATACGGATCGCTCATTGCCTAGTAGATCAGGGCACAGAGTTCTCTGAGGTGCAGCCATTGATCCAGGTTTGTGCTGAGTTGGCTTGGTCCTGTACCCCTGAAAGCAGGAATTACTTTTTTACCCCATTTAGTGTGGATCAAGTGGAATCACTGGTATGGTTGTTGGAGGAGGATCCAGATTGTTTCCATGAGCACTATGCAGCATGTCCATCACACGTGCTTATGGATTGCATAAACGCAGTGCAGTCTTTGATCAGACAGGCTTTGTGTAAGCTGAGTTTTGTTAAACCCATACTGCAGACATGGTCAGACTTGTTACACCCAGCCTCAGTCAGCTTGCAACATCATTCCTCTGCTCAAGGCACTCTTCCTGCATCCCCGACAGCACCCCCAGTGATGGCCCAGTATACTCTGCTAACTACCACATACCAGTCCCCTGCTCCCACTCACTGCACCTATCCTTTCTTCAACCCTGTAAATAAGTCCTCTGTAGCAACTGCTCCCTCCTTTGTTCCATCCTCCAGCTCTTCTCTGTCTTCAGCTGCTCCATTCATTTACAGACCTGCGTTTACTTACAGTGCTCCAGTAACTAAAACCAGGAAAAGGCGAAAATTCTTTCCAACCAATACCATCCTGCCAGTTGACTCAGAGCCCGCTGTCGTGCCAGTTGACTCAGAGCCCACTGTCATGCCTGGTGACTCGGTGCCCACTGCCTTGCCAGATGGCGCGGTGCCCACTGTCAAGCCAGATGACCTGATGCCTGGTGACCCGGTGCCCGCTGTCGAGCCAGACGATCCAATGCCTGATGACCCAGTGCCCGCATTCATGCCTGGTGACCCGATGCCCGCTGTCGTGCCTGATGACCCGATGCCCGCTGTTGAGCCAGACGATCCAATGCCTGATGACCCGGTACTTGCTGTCGAGCCAGATGACCTGATGCCAGATTACCCGGTGCCCACTGTCGAGCCAGATGACCCGATGCCTGATGACCCAGTGCCCGCTGTCGTGCCTGGTGACCCAATGCCCGCTGTCGAGCAAGACGATCCAATGTCTGATGAGCCGGTGCCCGTTGTACCTGGTGACCCGATGCCCGCTGTTGAGCCAGATGACCCGGTGCCCGCTGTCGAGCCAGACAATCTGGTACCTGATGACCCGGTGCCCGCTGTCGTGCCAGTTTACCCGGAGCACCGCTGTCGTGCCGGTTGACTCAGAGCTCGCTGTCGTGCCTGGTGACTCAGGGCCTGCTGTCTTGCCAGATGACTCGGTGCCTTCCGCTCCACCTCGGGGCCCGGTGCCTGCCGCCCTGCCTGGTGGCCCAGTGCCTGCTGCTCCGCCTGGTGGCCCGGTGCCCGCTGCTCCGCCTGGTGATCCAGTGTCCAGCCCGATGTGCCTCTGTCCGGTGCCCAGCCGGATGTGCCTCAGTCCGGTGCCCAGCCGGATGTGCCTCTGTCAGTTGTCCAGCCCGATGTGCCTCTGTCAGGTGCCCAGCCCGATGTGCCAGTCTTTGATATCTCGCCAGTTACCGGACCCGGGCGGTGGAACATTTTACCTAGCCAGGACTGTTTGGAGCGTCCTGAGGCCGCTCCTTGAGGGGGGGTACTGTCAGGAATGGACTTGCCAATAATGGTGGGACTCACCTGCCTTGTGGGCTGCAGTACCAGGGCTGGCCAGCGGGTGATCTCAGCAATCAGAGACTCACCCCTGCAATCAGCCAAACACCTGAAGCTGATTGCAGGGGTTCTATTTAAGGAATGGCCAGACTCACAGTCAAGGCCGTGGTGTGTGTTTTCCATGGGCCCCTGAATCTTATATCCTGTATTCCTGTTCCTGTCTGACTTGTTGCCAACCCTGCCTGATCCTGACCTCTGCGGACTTCTCCTGCTTGATCCCTGGCTTGTGACCCTGACCATTCTCTGCCTGACCCTCTGTACCGCGCTGCTCGTGAGTTACTGAACCCAGCTTGTGACCCCGACCACTCTCCCGCCTGTTCCTGGTAATCCGTTTGCCTGTTTGCTACTGACCCAGACTGCCTGACAACTCTTGCATTGTATGTATTATCTGTGGGTGGTTTGGTTCGTTTGCACTGCGTTTTGTATTGTTAGTCTTAATAAATTATATTGTTTATACCATATCTGAAGCCTGCGTTTCCCTGTGTCAGTCCACACACCTCTGGTCATACCCTGATTCCTGACACATTGAGGACGACAAAGAATGTAATGCGGTGTGATGTGCACTACATTACATCCAATGGAGTACAGGGGAGACATTGGGGGTCTTTTAGACCCTGGATGTCTAAATAAAGAGAACCTAATTGTAAAGAATTAAAGTTACACCTAAGTACATAACTCCTCCCTTTAAAAATTTTTAAGGCCTCCCCACCCCCACATATATGCACACCCAAACGTAAGAGCACACGCTGGAGGGCCTACACGTGATAACATTGATTGTGATACACGTTACATATCGCCGGTCACACCAGAATGAGAGGATAATTCTAGGAGCAGACCTCCTCCGTACTCTATACTGATGACCTAGAAGGGGCTATAAATGTGTCCCCTATAGATAATACCGGGACTAAAGGTTGTCACCATTTCAGCACACACAACTTAAGGTTTGACATGTTGGATATCTATTTACTCGCTGCAACCTCGGCTTTTATGGTTTTACACATAAATGGGTCATTTATTGCTTTTTTGTGCCTTGAAATTAACTTAAGTGTATTTTTTAATGAAATTTGGCATTTCCTAGACTTTGTGATAATATTTTGTGACATAAAAATTAGAACTGCCACTATTTTATTCTCTAAAGTCTCTACTTTCAGAAAATCGATATTTTGGGGGTTTTGTGTCATCTTCAGGATAAAATGATTTTTTAAATGTGCAAAAAATGCCAAAATGGCTCTGGGAGTGAAAGGGAGAAAGGATAAACAGGACACTCCCCTTTCCTGAGGAGCAGCCAATCAGTTCTCATAACACTGCAAGGTCTCTCCCCTCCCTGCTAGTCCCCGGGTGCGGTGCTGGAGACAGGTGGGGGGAGGGGAAGAGGAGATAAACAGCGAATGTTACACATATTAAATGTTTTAGTCGCTATAAAGCCCCTTTCATTCTTTAACCCCCCCGGACATTCCTAAAAGCACCTCAGATTTATATACATTTTCTGTTAAAAAGGAATGTTTCCTTCCTCCTGAGCAGCAATGTAAGGGGCTCTATGCTCCATACTCCTGACCCCGGCACTCCATCATTGTGTTGGCTGCATAGTGTAATGATTGCCCATTGGCTGCCTGTGTAGTGTCATCATTGCCCTTTGTAGGCCATGTATGGTCAGGATGGTCCTTGTCTTGTCTATTTATTGTCAGTGCTGTTTGTTTAGAGGACCATATTACTAGAATTTATCTCCACAATGAGGAGAATGTTCCGGCCCCGGAAGTGGGGGAATGTTCTGCCCCTGAAGGGGTTCATCTGGGTTCCCACACTATATATGTGTGTATCATCATCTCCTGGGGATAAAAGACGTCACAGTGATTATGGAGGAAGAGGACGGACGTGACCGTGGAGGAAGAGGACGGACGTGACCGTGGAGGAAGAGGACGGACGTGACCGTGGAGGAAGAGGACGAACGTGACCGTGGAGGAAGAGGACGGACGTGACCGTGGAGGAAGAGGACGGACGTGACCGTGGAGGAAGAGGGCGGACGTGACCGTGGAGGAAGAGGGCGGACGTGACCGTGGAGGAAGAGGACGGACGTGACCGTGGAGGAAGAGGACGGACGTGACCGTGGAGGAAGAGGACGGACGTGACCGTGGAGGAAGAGGACGGACGTGACCGTGGAGGAAGAGGACGGACCTGGCTATGGAGGAAGAGGACGGACACGGCTATGGAGGAAGAGGACGGACACGACTATGGAGGAAGAGGACGGACACGACTATGGAGGAAGAGGACGGACACGACTGTGGAGGGAGAGGAGGGACGTGACTGTGGAGGGAGAGGACGGACGTGACTGTGGAGGGAGAGGACGGACGTGACTGTGGAGGGAGAGGACGGACGTGACTGTGGAGGGAGAGGACGGACATGATGGGGTTACTGGGTGTAAATAGGAAATAACATCTTATTACCTCCTCTGCTGCCACTTCTGGTAACGTCTCTTTTCTACTTCAAAACCACCTGGAACTTCCTGCCTGACATCACTTCCTGTCTTCCATCGAGACTTCCTGTCTGGGCAGAAGTGATATCACCACCTTGTGGAGCTCAGAGGAACTGCAGCCCTGAGAAACATCTGTAATGCAGGCCATAGACGGGGAGAAAAACGGCCGATTTTTCTTTTAAAAAACGAAAAATCGGTCGTTCAAGCGGCCAGCAATGGTAAAAAAAATCGTCCGATTTTCATCCTGTCTACAGCCGGCAAAAAGTGTCCCTGCAGAGAGCTCCGCTATTTCTTTGACAGTTCTTTGACATTTATAGCGGTTGCAACAATGTATCTATTTATATCCATTTAGGATACAGATGTTTTTATTCGGAAACAAATAGATACAATGTTGCAACCGCTGTAAATGTCAAGGAACTGTCAAAGAACTGTCAAAGAAATAGCGGAGCTCTCTGCAGGGACACTTTTTGCCGTACTGGAATTCCTCTTATTTTTCATCCTTCTTCTTCTTCTTCCTCTTCTTCTTCATCATCATCCTCTTCTTCTTCTTCTTCTTCATCATCCTCTTCTTCTTCATCATCATCATACTCCTCTTCTTCTTCTTCATCATCATCCTCTTCTTCTTCATCATCATCCTCTTCTTCTTCATCATCATCATCATCATCCTCTTCTTCTTCATCAGCATCTCTTCTTCTTCATCATCTCTTCTTCATCATCCTCTTCTTCTTCTTCTTCTTCATCATCATCCTCTTCTTCTTTTTGTCTTCCTCTTGCAGGTCACTGCTCATGCGCAGATTTTTTATCGGTAAAAAATCGGCCGATTTGCCCATCATTGCCGCGAAAATCGGCCGATCGGTAAAATCGGACGATTTTTTTTCCAACTTTACCGATAAAAAAAATCTGCCAAAATACCGAAAAACGGCCGAACAAATAGCCCACTAACGATCCGAAAATCGGCCGATTTTTTTTTCGGGTGAAAAATCAGCCGATTTTCGACCCATCTATGACCTGCATAAGGCTCCAGTCACATCTTTGCAGTTGGCTTTTTGCTTGTTTTGCAGTACTTTTCGCAGTTCATTTTGAGTTTTTGATACGTTTGTAAGGGAGAATATCTCCAGCACACCGAGGATCACCAATATGGGTCCAAAAGTTTTAATGATTGATCACATAGTTACTGCAAGGCAATGTTTTGGAGACTCGCAGGACCCTTTGTCACATGCCTGATGAAGGGGTCCTGCGAGACTCCGAAACATTGGCTTGCTGTAAGTATGTGATCGTTCATTAAAACTTTTGGCCCCATATTGGTGATCCTCGGTGTGCTGGTGACATTCTCCCTCGCTGATTCTGTTCGGTTCCAGCCGATGGTCGCTGCAGCACCCACTTATACACACAGCCATTTGTAATGCAGGAACAAGTGTGTTTGGATTGTACACTTGCATGTTGATACGTTTGTGATGCGTATTTACTGTGTTTTGCGTTTTGTTCAGCTCTTTTTTTTTTCTTTTTCAAAGTGGAATTTTTTTTTTGCTGGGCAGAAGAAAAATGCAAAAACACACTACCATACATTTCAGCCATTGAACTCTATTTTAGCAATAATGCTGCATTTTGCTTTTTAAAAAGTCCCGGACCCTTTCCAAAAACACAGCAGTTCAAAAAAGCCTAGATGTGAACATGGCCCATAGGAAACCATGTTAAGTGGACTGTTGTGTGTTTCTGAAAACAGAAAGTACCAAAAAACATGCTGGTGAGAATGGAGCCCAAATAATCATTCCTGTAAAATATCTGCCTTACACGGCTACCAGGGAAATTCATATATAACACAAGATAAGGAAGAACAAATCATTCTAGCTCTTATGGAACCAACACTTTAACAAAGATATTTTATTACATATAGAAAACAAATTAAAACAGATTCCCTCTGAAATCAAATCTTTTTGGTGAAGAAAATGTAAAAATATGTTTTAATGCATAAAAATATCTATCAATCCACTGATAATGAAGATGTTAGACATAAATGACAAGGATGTAATGGTCACAGAGGAATGGTGGTGGAGATCTCTCAAAGTAAGAACACTTCCTTGAATGGTTCTATAAATAAAGAATGAATCCTGGAGGGAATAAAGCTGTAAAGCAATAAATAATATATAAACTGGGCCATCCACTTCATCCATAAAGACATTGTGATTGAAGATCTTCTAGATCACATAGAAGGAGGACTCATCCATGATTTCATACATTTGTTTGGAAGGATAGAACAATCCTCAGAAGGGAACATGTAGGATGACAGGAAAGGCTCCTGACTGGTGAGATCCTCCAAACATAATGATGACATCCATGAACTGGAGCGAGCTCGTTGGGGTGATAAAGCCAATCTGGAAACACTGTGTAGACGTTCTCCAAGAACTCAGCACACTCCAGGTGTGGAGAAAGTCTCCAGGTGGGTTTAGCCTGTCATTTATCATAGATACAAACACACTGTAACCGGGATGGATCACTCTGCCATTTGCTCTCTTTTTTAGTCTGCTGGCATAGCTGTGTCCAAATTCGATAGATCTGTACCTATGATCCGCTGTGCTTTATTTCTCCTCCCGAGACCGACACTTCCTATCCTCCATCCTACAGCCATCATACTACACTGCAGTGTGGATGGGAAGAATACTCTCCATGGTGCAATGATAGAAACTGACCAGAATTCCTGGAGACCAAAACACCAATCATATGAATGTGGAACTCTTTATGCAATCCTCTTTGGTGCAATGCCTTTTTTTTTACACAAGTTTTTTTTTTACACAAAATTGTCACTTAAATGACATATTGCTCAGATAAGCCATGGGTATATGTGGAATTACACCCCAAAATACATTCTGCTATGTCTACCAAGTATGGGGGTACCACATGTGAGAGACATTTTGGGAGCCTAGCTACATACAGGAGCCTGAAATCCAATGACCACTTTGAAAGTCTGAAGGTGTGTAACTTTCTAATTTCACTTCCTCACTACCTATCACAGTTGTGGAGGCCCTGAAATACCAGGATAGCACCCCCCCCAAATCACAGGTCTGATATACAGGTCTTATCCCATATCTGGCCAGGTTGATGGTGAGAAATTGTTTGAATGCAAGGTGGCCAGAAAAATTAATGAGGGACTCATCAACGCAGATTTTTTGCTGGGAAGTATAGACATCTGCAAATTTGTGGTTAAGGTGATTTACGAGGGGCCGAATTTTGTGGAGCCGATCAAATTCAGGGTCACCCCGAGGACAACAGAGTGTATTGTCATTGAAATGCATAAATCACATTATATACTAATATCTATGCCTTGCCATGGCAGCAGAGAACACGGCATATGATGAATTGGGTCTGAGGACCAATACAACCGCAATTCATTTTTTTTAGTAATGCCCATGTGGAGGGTTAGGTGCAAAAAAAACTTAAATTCAGAAGCCGTAATGGGTTTTCATGTAACTGGTCTGGCAAGGTTTGAATTTGGGTTGGTGGCGATAAACTGTTGTGCATGTAAATTGCTTTGATACAGATCCTCTGTGAAAAAAATCTCCAAAAATCAAGGGGAGGAGTTAAATTTGCTGTTTCCACCTGAATTTCAGGTTGGGAACTGAATGGGGGAAGTACAGGTGCTGCAGAATTTGTGGGCTGCCAATCAGGATTTGCAAGCACATCTGGAAGAATTCTAGGGGCTCTACAGGCCTGTCTGTGAATTCTTGGTGGTTGCTGGACAATACTTGTACTCACCACCTCACCAGCTTGTACTGCACTTATGGGACTTGCCTCATCACCAAGTGATACTGCAGTGCTGGTATGTGAAAGACCAGGATGTACTAGGCCGCTGGTGCTCGCCAGTTCACCAAAAGGTAGCGTGGCACTAGTACTGGCATTTTGCTGCATATGAGAGTCATTAGGCAATTGTATCACCTCATCACCCTGGGAATGGGGTCGGGTACACCTGACCTTAGCAGGGGCCTCTTCTCCATCGTCTGAGCAATCTGTCAGGGTACCACTGCTGTCTACAGGTTCATATTCTGATTGTGTCAGTGAGGCTTCCCCTTCACTCTCACCTGACATGCTCAGAATCCTGTAGGCCTCTTCACTAGAATACCTTTCGTTGGACATTTTGGCCACTAAATTTATAGGTAGCTAGCACGACTCCCGGGAAAAAGAGCACCTGGCTGTCAGGGACTGCTTGAACTGTTACAAAAAAACTGGCTTGCAAGTACTAACAGAGATCATGCCTGATTCTGCCAACACTGCGGTTTTGTGTGCAATGTATCAAGTGACAGTTACCTACTGACACTGAACTTGCTGGGGGGGAAGGGAGGGTAAGCGTAGGGGCTAAACACAGGTGCTGGCAGGTGCCGGGACTGATCCCGCTAATGCTGCATTTTTGGGGACGCTATACTATTGATAATGCTGGTATAGTGCTGATCTGATCAAAGATATTGATCCGTTCAGACACTATACTAGCAATGGAGGTTTATTGTGTATGGGCGTCTTCCTGGAAATCAAGGGGTTAAATGTGATGACTGGTGTCCTGACGGGAAATCTTACGCTATCTGGGAGGGATGCTAACTGACACTAATGCTATCTGAAGTCGCCGGAGACACTAATACAGTAATCAGCAAAAAATCTGAACACTGTACTAATGACACTGGTGACAGGGCAGCGAAGGGGTTAACTGGGGACAATCAAGGGGTTAAATGTGTCCTAAATGTGATTTTACTGTGTGTGTGTATTGCGTGGATCTGCTTTCTTCTCTCTCTGGGACAGAATGCGCTCAGAGAGAGAAGATGTCATCATTTCCTGTACCTGTGTAATGGAAACACAGGTACAGGAAGATCTCTGATAGGGCAGGGATAGATCATCAGATCCGAACATCACTGGCCTGAATCTGATGATTGATCGGTCAGGAACTGAATCACAGCATGCACACACGCCCCCGGCCCACGGTCACCGTGGGAGCATGAACCACATACATATATACACGATTTTGCACAGGGACTCCGCCCTGTAGCAGTATTTCTATTATAGGGCGGACTTAAAGCCGTTAAGGAAAGCACGGCGCTGTATTTTTATTGATTAACATTTTTGCACATTTATATGAGTGTGTTTAGGTTTGGGCAGCATTTTTTCAGTTTAATTCACTGTTAGGTTGGTTTATTGATTGTTGATCACCTTTTTTAGCTGCTTGTGGGAATACTTTGTATTATTTGTGCTCCTCTTCACTAGTGTACCTTTCCAGTTCCTGTGTTTATAAATATGGACACAGAATGATCTCTGATTGGGTACAGGTGATCAGCAGGTCCAAGTGGTCAGCAGGTAAAGGCCAGAAATCATTGGCCTGGACCTGATAATCGGCTTGTGCTGTACCAAGTGACAGCATAGTCAGGATAGTGGGCTCTTGCATACATGTACTGTATATGCTCTGGCGAAGCGGGACGGCCCTGCCGCAGTATAAGTTTGGTGGTCGGTCCTGAACTGGGCAAAGTCAGTTTGTTTGCCAATGATCTTTCACTTACTTTGGTCCAACCCAACACCTCCCTGCCAGTCCTATTCTCTGTACTCCATACATTTCCCTTTCCTCTGTAAAACAGAATGATGGTTTCCTTGGCCCACCTCCTACCTGGATTATTTGGGCATTCATCTCCCTCGCTCGTACAACACACTCCATGAGGCCAACTACATCCCCACTTTCAAATACTTGAGAGTCCTACTTCTGTCCTGGACTCATCTTCACCTCTCCTGGATAGGGAGGATCAGTGATGGATAAGTGGCAATTTTACCAAAACTCCTTTACTTATTCCGTACTCTTCCCCATCCCCACCCCCACCGATCCCCATCTCCTCCTATACTCTGAAATTTTTTTTTAAATTCAACTAAGCAGACAAAGGGCCACGAATCCCAAGACATGCTATGTATATACATAAGGAACAAGGAAGTTTGGGTGTTCCAAATGTTACTAAATATTTCTTGGTGCCCAGATTACCCCACTAACCCCCCTTTACACCACAATACATGGCTCCTTATGGGCTGACTTAGAAGCATTTCTCTGTTCTCAAACTTCTCACCATTCACTCCCATGGAGTCCTCCTAAATCCAGACCTACGTCTATCAGCCTCTTGATGGGTCACACACTCTGCACCTGGAACTCTAATAAATATTCCAGCAACTTCATATCCCCTCACTTGCCTCTCTGTCCTCTTTTGGGTGATCCTAAAAAGGTACTAAAATGGATACAAACATTACTAACCTGCCACCTTCCCAGGAACCCTTAGTACGATGGCATTTGAAGCCCCCCAGGCCTCACAAGTTACCAATTTAAATTGGCTATAAATGTTCTACTAGCGGCAAAACAAAGACTTGGAAACAAGAGCTTGGCCCCCTCGTGGAAGTCCATCTTAGCAAAGATGTCATCCAAGAAAGATGTCTAATAAGAAATTCTTAGAAACCTGGGCCCCGTGTATACATTACACTCACCCCCCCATGTCCCCTGACACCTACACACTGCTATAGGCATTGAGGCCCCAGGTTTCTGCTAAGGGGGTCCCCAATGTCCTCCATCTGTTCTTTTTGTCTTAGAACCTTGTTCTATTTCCTTCCCTCTTCCTTTTCTCTCGGCCCCCTGACCTGGGAGGCCTTGGTTACTGGGTATCTTGCCTATCCTCTGTACAGGACCCGACTCTCACACCCAGTCCAAGAGTGTCTCCCAAATTATGACTAACTCAAGATTTCCCCTCCCCCTCATTTTATTCTCTTCTCCTTCCCTAATTATCCTCTTGTTGCCATTCTTACAATGTGTATGGTTACTGTAAACCCGATCTTGTAACACGCCGCGCTCATTGATCTTTATATCCATCACTTGTATTCTCTGGTATGATTTACGGATGCACGCTGGAATTGTTTTCATGGGTTGGTTACTTCTGAACATTTGTACGAGTTGCACAATGTATCCTACAAAACTTTAATTATAAAAACTTACTGCAAGTGAAAGTTAGTTGGACAAATGTGAGGAGCATTTCCCCCGCCGAGATACATTGTGGCCATCATTTATTTTACACAATGATTTCCTATGATGGTCAGCTCCATCTAGTGGCCTCAATGCAGTATTTTCCTGAAATCCCTCTGTGATATGGGGGTTTGTTAGCTCCTGTGGTAGATGTTTGTGAGTGAGTCCACGTCAGTCAAGACTTGCGGTTTATCGGCACGGCAGCCCACTTTTATTAAGAAGGAAAATGAAAGTCTTTACACCATAAGGTTTCCCACGCAGGGGATTGTCCAGCTTTGTCAATACATCAGATCACTGAAAATGCTAGCTCACCTGGCTACACTTCAGGAGCACCACAAATCTTTACACTGGTCCCCAGACTAGGACTTCTTCAGGATTACTCAGCCTTGGTTACAGCACCTCACTACACAGGCCCACTCCTGGACTCTAAATAGGGTTCCCCAGCCCCCCTCAAGCTTGATCACTCCTCCATTGACTTCTGGACTCCCTCCACCCCCATGGATTCCCTCCAGCCCCCTGGACTCACAAGCCACTTCAGGTCCCCCAGACTCTTGGAGCTGTCCTGACTTTCCCAGTCCTTGGGCAAGGAATCCCACCTCACAAGGGATGCAGTCTCCAGCAGGAACCCCCAGCTCTCCTGACAGGGTCTTGTCTCCAAATGGCAGAAGACCTGGCCTATAATGATCTGCCCACCTATGTACTCACACAGGCTGCAGGCATCTAGCAAAGCCTGGACATGGGACTGAAGGTCTTGTCCCCACCAAGAATCTCTGGAACCTTCAAGCTCCAGGTCCTGACCCGGAACTACCAAATCCATTGACAACCTAGAACAGTTTTCTCTGCTCACAAAATACATGTTGGAGCTTCTCAAACAGCAGCCAGGAGGACCCGGTGTCATTGTCACGGTAGCAGGACCTCACACTTCCACACCTCCATCAGACCTCCAAGTGTTTGTGAGAGCTTCTGCTAGAACATTGACTCCATTTTTATTCTTCTTCTATCAATGGCCGACCCGGTCCCACACTTCATCCATGTCTTTGGGGGCCTCTCATCTCCTTATCAACTGTTTCTTCCATGATGAAGATCAGCCATGGAGTATATCTGAGGTGTATATCAGGGTGTGCTTCTTCCCCACATGAGAGCTGGGATGTCCAGCAACATTAATCTAGAAGACATTTCCCGCACTCAAGGCACTAATACACCTCCTGGGTTGTGTGGGATCCCTGATGTACAGGAAGACAGGACTTCATTGAGGAACATTTCCCTCACTCAGGACAGGAAAGTGGCTTCTCCCCTGTGTGAGATCTCTAATGTCTGTAAAAACTGGATTTGTCTGAAAAACATTTCCCTCACTCAGGAGAGGAATACGGCTTCTTCCCCGTGTGAGATCTCTGATGTCTGTAAAAACTGGACTTGTCTGAAAAACATTTCCCGCACACTGGACAGGAATACGGCTTTTCTCCTGTGTGACATCTCTGATGTATAACAAGTCCTGATTTGTATACAAAACATTTCCCGCACTCAGGACAGGAAAGTGGCTTCTCCCCAGTGTGAGATCTCTGATGTCTGTAAAGAATAGACTTGTCTGAAAAACATTTCCCGCACTCAGGACAGGAATACGGCTTTTCCCCTGTGTGACTTCTCTGATGTACAACAAGTTTTGATTTTTGTGCAAAACATTTCCCACACTCAGAACAGGAATATGGCTTCATTCCCTTGTGCAGTCTCTGATGATTATAAATACTGGACTTAGCTGAAAAACATTTCCCGCACTCAGGACATGAGTATGGTTTTTCACCCGTGTGAGACCTCTGATGTTTGACAAGATCTGATTTTTGTACAAAACATTTCCCACACTCAGAACAGGAAAATGGCATCTTCCCCGTGTGAGATCTCTGATGTCTGCAAAGACTGGACTGCTGTGAAAAACATTTCCCGCACTCAAGACAAGAAAACGGATTCTCCCCTGTGTGCATTCTCAGATGTTTGTGAAGACTGGACTTTACTGAAAAACATTTCCCACACTCAGAACAGGAAAACGGCGTCTCCCCAGTGTGCATTCTCCCATGGCTGTGAAGACTGGACTTCACTGAAAAACATTTCCCACATTCAAAACAGGAAAATGGCATTTCCCTTGTGTGAGATCTCAGATGTTTGTGAAGATTAGACTTCTCTGAAAAACATCTCCCGCACTCAGGACATGAATACGGCTTCTCTCCTGTGTGAGATCTCTGATGTGTGTAAAGATTGGACTTAGCTGAAAAACATTTCCCACACTCAGGGCAAGAATGTGGCTTCTCTCCTGTGTGAGATCTTTTATGATCATCAAGTTTGGATTTATAATGGAAACACTTCCCGCACTCAGGACAGGAATATGGCTTCTCAGCTGTGTGAAGCCTTTGGTGCGTTTTAAGATTAGACTTTTGTGAAAAACATTTCCCGCACACATGACAGAAATATGGTTTTTCACCTGTGTGAGATCTTTTATGCTCATTAAGATGGAATTTAGAAGGGAAAAATTTCCCGCACTCTGTACAGGAGAACCTCTTCTCTGTTGGAAGGCCGGCCCGGTCCCGCACAGTCTGAGGTTCCTCAGGATACGAGGAATCCGATGGTCCATCTACACTGGGTGGTGCCGGATGAACATTGGAGGGAGCCGGGTTTTCTCCTGGACTATACTGTGTGATGTCCTCATCTTCTACTTTCCAGTCTGGAGACAAAGTGAGACAATCCTCGGAGGTTTTCCTCATCTCCCGGCCATGGACTAAAATACAAAGACAAAGAGGATTACTAGACAGGAGCTGATTGGTTCCCCCAAACCAGGACTCCGCCCACATCAGGCAGCTTGGTCTCTGAGGAGCTTACAATTCCACCCTCAAGGGAACTAGGAAATGGCTCCTCTGATCTCCTACCAGGTCATTTCTTTATTCATGGACCTTAGTCAGAGAGTGAGGAAACAACCAGAACTGTCTTTTATAGGAGGGACAGTGATGAGGGGATTATAGGACGAGGGTCCCCACCCCCTCTATCACTCATCGCCATCTTCCCAACACAAGAAGTACTGCACTTCCTTATTTAGTCCATGATTTAGTCATGAAGAACAGCGGGGCTGAGCCCCACCAGAGGTCAGAGAGTGAGGATGGGGGGAAAACAACCAAGATGAAGACTGGACTGATCCTGAAGACCACCATCATTGGGGTATTGACTCCTCCCTCATTATCACTTTCTGTTTAAGGGTCCAAAGTTGGAGGATGTTATCACATTATTATCACCATGTAAAAGTCTGTGCTCCAATCACATCATCCGATATAAAATGTCCAGCTGGGAGGAAATGGGAGCAAAAGAAGTAAGGCCGATGTAATGTACAACTTATTATACAGGATACAAAAGTTATGACTATACAGTCAGATAATGTAATGTACAACACAGAGTATACAGTGAAGACAATAATGATTTGCTCCCCTGCAGATTTTGTAGGTTTGCCCACTTACAGAGAAATGAAGGGTCTATCATTTTTATCATAGGTGCATTTTAAATGAGAGAGACAGAAAAATCCAGAAAAAACACAACACAAATGTTATAAATGGAGTTGCAGTTCAGTGAGTAAAACAAGTATTTGATCCCCCACCAACCAACAATGATTCTGCCTCCCCCAGACTGGCTAGGTGCTCATGTGGTCACAGATCAGTAATATAAGAAGGTGCTGCTAATGACAACTCATTATGTGTATAAAAGACACCTGTCCACAGAATCTCTTTCTTGGGCACCACCATGGGCAAGACCAAAGAGCTGTCAAAGGATATCAGGGACAAGATTGTAGACCTGCACAAGGCTGGAATGGACTACAAGACCACCAGCAAGAAGCTTGGTGAGGAGACAAATGTTGGATTGATTATTCACAAATGGAAGAAATACAAAGTAACCACCAATTGCCCTCCTTGGTATGGAGCTCCATGCAGAATTTCACCTCATGGGGTAAAGATAATCATAAGTAAAGTGAGGGATCAGCCCAGAACTACATGGGAGGAGCTTGTGAATGATCTCAAGGCAGTTGGGACCACAGTCACCAAACCATTGGTAATACAATCCGCTGCCTTGGACTGAAATCCTGCAGTGCCCGCAAGGTCCCACTCCTCTAGAAGGTACATGTACAGGACTGTCTGAAGTCTGCCAATGAACATCTAAATGATTCAGAGAAGGATTGGGAGAGAGTGCTGTGGTCAGAGGAGATGAGAATTGATCTCTACAGCATTAACTTGACTCATCGTGTTGGAAGGAAGTAAAATGCTGACTATGACCCTAAGAACACCATCCCTACAGTCAAGCACGGAGGTGGACACATTATGCTTTGGGGCTGTTTCTCTACTAAAGGTTCAGGCCAACATTGCTGCATTGAGGGGCCAATAGACGGGGCCATGTATTGTGAAATCTTGGATTAGAACCTTCTTCCCTCAGACAGAACACTAAAGATGGGTCATGGATGAGTCTTCCAGCATGACAATGACCCAAAACGTACCGCCAAGACAACAAAAGGAGCGGCTCAAGAAATAGCATGTTATGGTCATGGAGTGGCCTAGTCTCCAGACCTTCATCCTATAGAACATTTATGGAGGGAGATGAAACTTTGAGTTGCCAAGCAACAGCCAAGAAACCTTCAGGATTTAGAAAAGATCTGTAAAGAAGAGTGGACCAAAATCCCTCCTGAGATGTCTGCAAACCTGGGAACCAACTACAAGAAACGTCTGACCTCTGTGATTGCCAACAAGGGTTCCTCCACCAAGTACCAAGTCATGTCTTGCTTGGGGATCGAATACTTATTTTACACTCCATTTATAACATTTGTATTGTGTTTTTTCTGGATTTTTGGTTGATATTCTGTCTCTATCATTTAAAATACACCTATGGAAAAAATATATACCTTTCATTTCTTTGTAAATGGGCAAATTTACAAAATATGCAGGGGATAAAATAATTATTTTCCCCACAGTATAGTGCAGGGGTCAGGAGTATGTAATGTACAACAGAGTATATAGTGCAGGGGTCAGGAGTATGTAATGTACAACATAGAGTATATAGTGCAGGGGTGAGGAGTATGTAATGTACAACATAGAGTATATAGTGCAGGGGTCAGGAGTATGTAATGTACTACATAGAGTATATAGTGCAGGGGTCAGGAGTATGTAATGTACAACATAGAGTATATAGTGCAGGGGTCAGGAGTATGTAATGTACAACATAGAGTATATAGTGCAGGGGTCAAGAGTATGTAATGTACAACATGGAGTATATAGTGCAGGGGTCAGGAGGATGTAATGTACAATATAGAGTATATAGTGCAGGGGTCAGGAGTATGGAATGTACAACATAGAGTATATAGTGCAGGGGTCAGGAGTATGTAATGTACAACAGAGTATATAGTGCAGGGGTCAGGAGTATGTAATGTACAACAGAGTATATAGTGCAGGGGTCAGGAATATGTAATGTACAACATAGAGTATACAGTTGTGACCAAAATTATTCAACCCCCAATGCTGTAAAGGGGTTTAGGGACTATAGTGTACATTTGGAATTGTATTCAGAATCAAATCCTACAAGGACGTTGTAACTACCCAAATGCAACTAAAATGACATCAATTGTTTATGTAATACAGTAGTAAATGGTTCTTATGTGGTTTCTTCATTGCCACAATTATTCAACCCCTTAAAGACTACCACTCTGAAGAACAGAGGTTCATACAGGTGCTTTCCATCAGGTATTGAAAACACCTGTGGATGTCACCGAGCAGCAATCAAGCATAATAAGCACCAATTAGGCAGCTTTAAAATGACTGTGATACTCAGCTCCTTCTAGACATTTACTGGTGTGGTTACAAACATGGTGAAGGCAAGAGAATGGTCCAGGAAGACAAGAGAAGAGGTGATTTCTCTTCACAGGAAGGGCAATGGCTATAAGAAGATTGCAAAGATGTTAAACATACCAAGAGACACCTTAGGAAGCATCATTCGCAAATTCAAGGCAAAGGGCACTGTTGAAACGCTACCTGGTCGTGGCAGAAAGAAGATGCTGACTTCGACTGCTGTGCGCTACCTGAAGCGTAGAGTGGAGAGAAGTCCCCGTGTGACTGCTGAGGAACTGAGAAAAGATTTGTCAGATGTGGGTACAGAAGTTTCAGCCCAGACAATAAGACGCACACTGCGTAATGAAGGCCTCCGTGCCAGAACTCCCAGGCGTACCCCCTTGCTGTCTCCAAAGAATAAGAAGAGTCGACTGCAGTATGCCAAAAGCCATGTGGACAAACCACAAAAGTTGTGGGATAGTGTTCTGTGGACTGATGAAACAAAATTAGAACTGTTTGGGCCCATGGATCAACGCTATGTTTGGAGGAGGAAGAACAAGGCCTATGATGAAAAGAACACCTTGCCTACTGTGAAGCATGGTGGAGGGTCAATCATGCTTTGGGGCTGTTTTGCTTCTGCAGGTACAGGGAAGCTTCAGCGTGTGCAAGGTACCATGAATTCTCTTCAGTACCAGGAGATATTGGATGGAAACGTGATGCAGTCCGTCACACACCTGAGGCTTGGGAGACGTTGGACCTTTCAACAGGACAATGATCCCAAGCATACCTCCAAGTCCACTAGAGCATGGTTGCAGAGGAAAGGCTGGAACATTTTGGAGTGGCCATCGCAGTCACCAGACTTAAATCCGATTGAGAACCTCTGGTGGGACTTAAAGAAAGCAGTTGCAGTGCGCAAGCCTAAGAATGTGACTGAACTGGAGGCCTTTGCCCATGAAGAATGGGCGAAGATACCCGTAGATCGCTGCAAGACACTTGTGTCAAGCTATGCTTCACGTTTAAAAGCTGTTATAACTGTAAAAGGATGCTGTACTAAGTACTAAGATTGAATGTCACTTGGGGGTTGAATAAAACTGATAATGCTGTGAGCACAGAAAAGACATTTGTGGTTATTTCATTATAACTGTTATGTTATATTTGTCTGACCTACAAGTGCCTCTTTAATGTAAATGTAAGCAAGATGACTGAATGATCAAAAGCAATGTCAAACTGGCCAAAACACTCAATTTCAGTGGGGGTTGAATAATTTTGGTCACAACTGTATAGTGCAGGGGTCAGGAGGATGTAATGTACAACATAGAGTATATAGTGCAGGGGTCAGGAGTATGTAATGTACAACATGGAGTATATAGTGCAGGGGTCAGGAGTATGTAATGTACAACATAGAGTATATAGTGCAGGGGTCAGGAGTATGTAATGTACAACACAGAGTATATAGTGCAGGGGTCATGAGTATGTAATGTACAATATAAATTATACAGTGTAAGGGTCAGGACTTGTTATCTTTGTATTCAATGTAAACTTAAATATTTACTGTAGCCAAGTTGCAGAGATCCCACACCGCTGCCTCCCATCTCCTGAGACTGCACTCAGTGACTTGGGTCTGAGACACTACAGACATATCCCTCCACCCGGCACAGCCAGCAGACCACAGAGCAAGGAACCCTGGGAGAAATGTTCTGTCAGAGATCTTACTAGACCCGGACATGGGGAGGAGAACACCCAAGACACACACCCCAGGTGCCCAGGTCTAGTAATGTCTATGGTGAAAATGAACATTTTGCTTCCAGCTGAACCCCAGAACCTCCATAAATCCAGTCTAGAGACATAAATTGTGTCTGCAGCACAGAGAAGGAAGATTATCCGAGAGAAATCCAGGAATACAGGACGGGGAACACAGCTCAGGAAAGTGACCAGGGGATTACAGGCTGATATCACCCAGTCCCCGCCCTACTCTGGACCAATCAGTGAGCAGTATGGGTGGAGGAATGGATTTAGTGTTCATGACCCACCTGTGCTGATCTCTGTAGGAGTGTCCTCCTCTATAAATGTCCCCGTTATTCCATCCTCCTCCATAGACTGCTGATCATCCCTCACATACGCCTCTTCTTCTTCTGCTTTCACCTCAACTTTTATATCTATCAGATCTTCAACCTAAAACAAAATAATAATAGAAGAGCTCATCTGTAAAACATGAACTCCAATATTGTGGCATCACATTAAAAAAATCACTTCTACGAGTCCTTTTTCTGAATGCTCCATCCTACCAACCTTGTAATGGTGAGGGATGGTGTGACCTTCCTGTGTGGAATCCCGGGAATACAGAGGACGGGGACATCTCTGTGGTGGGTTCCCATGACTGGATCCATCTGTAGGAAACACACACACTGACTGAATCCATTGTTTCTATGTGTTTATCAGATGATGGGGGATCTAGGTGGATCCTCCGTACTGCTCTCTCCTTTACAATAAAGTCTCCTCTTACCCGGTGATGTGAGGGGCGGCTGATTGTCCATCATGACGTCCTTGTAGAGATCCTTGTGTCCTTCTAAATACTCCCACTCCTCCATGGAGAAATAGACAGTGACACCCTGACACCTTATAGGAACCTGACACACACAATGATACAGTCACCATCCAGACACATCCCTTGTCTGTTACTGGAGAATGTCCCAGAATTCCCGGCACCGCTCACCTCTCCTGTCAGCAGCTCAGTGATCTCTCTGGTGACTTCTAGAATCTTCTTCTTCTTTCTCTCTTCTATCAGGGAGGGAGGTGGAGGCAATGTGATGTCATATGATTTCCAGACTTCACAGGAGGAAAACTCTACATCTGAACACAAAGAGTCACATCAAATGATATTCCCAGAATCCTCCTCACCTCTCCATTCAGGTCTCCATTTTATTAAAGCCCCACTTCAGGCTGAGGTATAATTCCCCCCCACAGGACCCCCACACTACGCAGGGTATAGGCTTGTTGCAGCATTCTGATGTCATTACATACAACGCAGGACCAACAGTCCCACTTTACATGTGAGGATACCAAGGGGCCCCACATCCTAAGAGCATCAGAGAAATGCCAGATGGAGGGACATTGGGGAGAGGAGCTGTGAGGTCAGTGTGATGTCATAGGATTCTCTGACTCCGGATGGAGGGACATTGGGAGGAGGAGCTGTGAGGTCAGTGTGATGTCATAGGATTCTCTGACTCCGGATGGAGGGACATTGGGAGGAGGAGCTGTGAGGTCATTGTGATGTCATAGGATTCTCTGACTCTGGATGGAGGAAAATTGGGAGGAGGAGCTGTGAGGTCAGTGTGATGTCATAGGACATATAGACTCTGGATGGTGGGACATTTGGATGGGGAGATTTGAGGGGTCCTCTATATGAGGCTCCCGTATAAACCACATCATTGTTCCTGGGTGCGTCCCACCTATCCTAAGAGTGAACAAATGAGAATATTGCTCAGCCAATGGGAGATGATCTCAGCATGACTTCCATCATGAAGGAGATGAGGGGGAGGGGGGAAGTCACTGAAGGTGACCATAGATCCATGGAAATTCAGCTGGTTCAGCAGGGATCGCTCACATTTCCATCCATGTGTGGACACTGCCGGATAAAAGCCACTCCCCCAGCGGCTGCAGCCAATAGCTGAAGTGCTGATCCATGTATTCTGAGAGCGGAGTCCCCCCATTGTCAGAATACAAGAGTGCAGCGGGGAGGATTCCCCCATCCACCTCCAATGTGTGGATGGGGGAATCACTTCAGGTTTTATGGTCATCCCGCTGGCTGAACGATAAAACTGAACCATGTAGGCCAGCTTTGGGGGCAAATATATTATCATCAACTCCTCCCCCTGAAGGGGTTCATCTGGGTTCCCACACTATATATGTGTGTATCATCATCTGCTGGAGATAAAAGACGTCACAATGACTATGGAGGAAGAGGACGGACATGACTATGGAGGAAGAGGACGGACATAACTATGGAGGAAGAGGAAAGACATGATGGGGGGTTACTGTGTATAAATAGGAAATAACATCTTATTACCTTCCCTGCTACCACTTCCAGCAATGTCTCCATTGTACTTCGTACCACATGGAACTTCCTGTCTGTACCTGACATCACTTCCTGTCTGTCTTCCATAGAGACTTCCTGTCTGGGTAGAAGTGAGATCCCCACCTTGTGGAGCTCAGAGGAACTGCAGCCCCGAGAAGCGTCTGGTAGTGTGACCCCGGCCTTGTGCTGGGTGTGTATGGACTGTAGATCCTTATAGAGGGGTCACCTCCACTCCCACCAAGGGGGACAGAAATATATGACTCCTCGGGGGAGGGGTTTTGGCCCCTTTGATTTTGCAGTAACATTGATTGCAGATTTAGTCCTGTAGAACATCTGGTATATGGATACAAAGCCCCCCAGCTGGGAGTAAAGGGTGGAAATGGCTGGTGACCCCCAGATTTGGGCAATGATGTCATCACTATAAATGGATAAAACCCGCGCTATGTGTAACAACTCCAAACCTACAAAAACCTTCTAGCGGACTGCTGCTGTAACAAAGGGAAGGATTCCCTGTCATCTAGAAGAGCATTATGTGTCACAGCGCTGTCCTATTGTGTGTGCACAGAAATCATCACAAATACACTACAAATATGTGGAGACATTCAGAGATAAAGAGCTCGGGGCTCCAAATCCTATTCTCTGCACATCCACTGCTTCCACTTTACACCCACTTCATTGGTCTTATGGGGTTTATCAATAAATGAAGGAAACTGAACTGTGTGCAAATCCATCCACAAAATAAAGTGCTTTGTGCTCAAGATGCTGCTCCCTGCAGATCCACTGCTTCCACTTTACACCCACTTCATTCATCTCATCAGATTTGCTGCTATAGGAAATCATCTCAAATCCTGTGCAAATCCATGGAGACAGACAATATTGTGTGCTCAGTATAGTGTTCTCTGCAAGTCCACCGCTTCCACTTTGCATCTACTTCATTCATCTCATCAGATTTGCTGCTACAGGAAATCATCTCAAATCCTGTGCAAATCCATGGAGACGGACAATATTGTGTGCTCAGTATAGTGTTCTCTGCAAGTCCACCGCTTCCACTTTACACCACTTCATGAATGTAGCGCCCCCTCCTGGTCAGGTCTAGGATGTGTAGTCAGGTAAAGCATAGCTGTGTTTCTCTGCTCACCAGAGAGGCTGTCAGGTAAATTCAGTCGGGTATTCTGGTTTACAGAGAGCTGTGATTGATTAGTCAGGTCTGCTCATGCTGCTCTGGTTCTGTTGGAGTTTGTCTGATTTCTGCCCGCCTTCAGGAAGCTATGAGAGTCTTCCAGAACATGGGAATTGGCTAGACAAATGACCAGCATGAATATGGATACAGTCCTGGCCAATTGCAGGGGAGGGTGGCCCCATTGCATGCTGGGAGTGGTATTTATACTCTGAGAGCACATGGGTTCAGTGTCTTTCCTCGGAGAGGATTGCACCAGCCAGGTTGGAGGCAGGCTGCCTCGCCTGGCACTTGCTGTTATGTGGCCTCGGGTGGGTGACCTGAGGGCCTGAAGTTAGAGAGAGTGGCCCTGATTCTACAGTAAGCTGACTGAGGGGAGCTGTCTGCCAAAGCTCTGTCTGGTGTCACTGGAGAGAGTGGCTTGGAAGATTGGAAGGAGGCAACCATTCTGTCCTTGGACCTGTGAGTGCAAACTCTGAGAGATCTGGGGGGCTCTGTGTGCTTGTTACCCCTCTGGTGCTTGATAGTCAGCCTGGGTCTGAGAAAGGGAGCCCTGCCTAGTGTTCTGCAGAGCTTGTCCAAGTATTGCTACTGCTAATGGGACTTCGCTCTCCTACAACTACTTGCTGCTATTTGTTACTGAGAAGTCTGCTATCTACTGTCAGCCGAGACTTCACAAGTGTTCTACTAAGAGATCAGCTAGATGTCCTCAGTGTGAAGAGTTCTGATTCTGGAGGATCCGACTACATTCCCCATCCCTATCCCCAGTTCTACAATAAACTCCAAACACAAAACATCCCCTAAACTGGTCATTGGAGACAACGAGCAGAAGTGTGTGTGTTTGCCTTGCTGTGGGGCAAAGCAAAGGGGAACCAGGGGCAACATTCAGCTCCTTCTGAGGTAGTGCTACATGAAGTCGGTGTAAAGTGGAAGCAGTAGATCTGCAGGGAACTGCATCTTGAGCACAAAGCACTTTGTTGTATATGGATTTGCACATTGTTCAGTATTCTTAATTTACTGTCAAACACCTCAAGATCAATGAAGTAGGTGTAAAGTGGAAGCAGTAGATCCGCAGAGAATAATATTTTGAGTAGGGATGGGCTGACGGTTCGAGTCAAACCTGAGTCATCCTCATCCTCTTTCACCCAGGCTCATACTATTTTGCCTTCCACCACAGCTGCCAAAGTGTCCTTTTCCTCCGGCTCCTTGTCCACCACAGCTGCTCCTTCTGTAGCCCCACCATCATGCATGGAGGAGTCACCAGAATGATTGGATCATAGTGTCAGTCCCATGCTGCTGGAGGATGTGCAGCAATCTGAATGCTGTGATGTTGGTTCTCAGGATGAGGAAAGGAGTGACGTGAGCCTAGAGAGAGGGGGCGCCAGTGAGGGAAAAGAAATTGTCAGTCCTGTTCCCCCAGCCACAGCACACTGCCAAGTTGGCTCCATTGATGAGGAGGAAGGGGATGATGAGGTCACTGACCATACTTGGGTGCCGGAGAGAACAGAGGAGGACAGTGAGGAGGAGGCAGAACTCCAACAAGGCAGGATGTCCTCCAGGGACAGGCATAAGGGCAGCCAACCAATGGCATCACACGACAGAGCTCCACAGGTAGGGGGCGCTGCTGACTCCATGCAGACTTCCACAAGTTCTCTGGTGTGGGCTTTCTTCAACACATGTGCAGCATTGCTGTTTGCAGTCTTTGACTGAAGCAGACCAAGCGTGGCCAAAACACCAGCCACTTGGGCACCACATGATTGACAAGACGTATGATGAGCTGCCATGCAGCCCGCTGGTAACAGCACCTGAAAGACCCGAAAAAGTGCAGACTTCTCCTTGCTCCTCATCTGGGATCTCTACTGTAAAACGTCAGGTCTTCTCAACAGCCTCCACTGAGAGGAGTGATGGTACAGCAGTGGGTGGCCCATCTGACAGCAGGACACCACCTGTTCATTTCAGCAGGAACATTTCACTACCCCATTTGCTGAACCATGAAAGAATAGACTGTCCCACCCATCCACATTCTATCCTGGCCAAATTGCTGCCTTACAACTGCTGCCTTTCCATCTGGTGGACTCTTCCCCCTTCCGGGAATTTGCAGAATGTTCTGTATCACAGTGACAGGTTCCGAAAAGACAATTTGTTTCATGCAAGGCCATTCCAGCTCTGTACCATCATGTGGAAGGTCATGTTTTGGCCTTGTTGGACAAGGTGGTCAGCAGCAAGGTCCACATTACTGACACGTGGTCCAGCAGGCACAGTCAGGGATGTTACATATCCGTCACGGCACACTGGGTGACTCTGCTAGCAGCTGGGAAGGATGCAGGACAGGGTTCAGTTCTGGAGCTTGTTCCACCACCATGCCTCCAAAAACCTGGTGGTGATTCTGCCACATCTGTCTGCTCCACCCCCTCCCCTTCCCCTTCCTCTATGGCCTCTTCTGCTGAATTGTCATCTCCACTGGCTTCCGCTCACCCAATGAATCAAATTCAAAATACTAACAACTTACAAAACCATCCACAACTCTGCCCCCAGCTACATCACCAACCTGGTCTCAAAATACCAATCAAACCACTCTCTTCGGTCCTCTCAGGACCTCCTGCTCTCTGCCTCCCATGCCCACCTCCAGGACTTCTCCTGAGCCTCTCCCATCCTATGGTACTCCCTACCCCAATCTGTCCGACTATCTCCTACTTTATCCACCTTTAGAGGATCCCTGAAATCCTTCTCTGTAAAGAAGCCTCTCCTGCTTCCAATGAATACACTGTGTTTTAGTTCCTCCATCGGCCCATTGCCCAGTTATGACCTTTGTATCACTTCACCCTCCCTCTTAGATTGTAAGCTCCCACGAGCCGGCCCCCTGATTCCTCCTGTACCAAATTGTATTGTAGCTGTACTGTCTTCCATCATGTTGTAAAGCGCTGCGCAGACTGTTGTCACTCTATAGATCCTGTATAATAATCCGAAGATAATGATTCTGTACTGAAGTGTACCCTGGATACAGCATTGTGCTAATATCAGGATCACAATGTCACCAAACATGGTATGAATGAATCTCATTCTGATACTAGTGAGCTGTGATTGGCCCACAGCTATCACATGGTACCTGGGCCAATCACAGCACCCTCTACTATGTGATGTAGTGGTAGCCAATCACAGATCACTAGTAATCACAGCTGTCATGAATGACACTCTGTATAAAGCATTGCTGACACGGTGATCATCATTGTAAAGAGAATCCCTGATCCCCCTAGAGTAGTGCAGTGCTGCTATGGACACTACTCGGAGGGAAAAAAAGTAAAAAAAATTTTAAATGTTTTTATTGGTTTTTTTGGTTCTGTTTTTTATCGTACTGACACCAGTCAGGTCCCTGATCACCACCACATCAGTCACGTGATGACGCTGTACTGCGCTGGTGAGTTTGTAGAAAAAAACGTGAAAAAATATTTAATTTCTTTATTTTCCCAAAAATTGGGACCAAAACTGCCAACTTCAAAAAAACTAGGATTTATTTTTACCAAAGACGTAGCAGAATACATTTTGGCTGAAATTTATAAGGAAACATTTTTTTTCCTTTTGGATGTTTTATAATAGAAAATATTGGGGGGTTTTTTCTTAAATGTTCATTTTTTTCATTTATATAATAAAAAATAAAAACCTCAGTGGGCATCAAATAACACCAAAACAAAGCTCTATTTATGTGAAACAAATTCTATATATATAATTTGCACAAATTGTTGCATGACTGAGCAATTACCAAGTAGCGTAGTGCCAAATAGCAAAAAATAACCCCTCCCTACTGGGCACTTCTACCCCCTTCCTGCTCAGGCCAATTTTCAGCTTTCAGCGCTGTTGCACTTTGAATGACAATTGAGCGGTCATGCAACACTGTACACATATGAAATTGTTATCATTTTTTGAGACAGATAGAGATTTCTTTTGGTGGTATTTAATTGCTGCTGGGTGTTTTATTTTTTGCGATATAAACAAAAAAAGAGCAAAACATTTGAAAAACGTTTTCTTTGTTTCTATTATAAAATTTTATAAACAGGTAAGTTTTCTCCTCCACTGATGTGCGTTGATAAGGCTGCACTGATAGGCGGCACTGATGGGCGGCACTGATATGCAACAATGATGGGCACTGATAGGCGACACTGACTGATGGGTACTGATGGGTGGTACTACTGGGCAGCACTGATGGGTGGCTCTGCTGGGCACAGGTGGATGACACTACTAGGCACTGCTGGGCACAGCTGGTAGGCACTACTGATGATCGGTGCCGATCCCTCCTCTGACAATTGCCAGTTATTGCCAGTACTTTCCTCATGCTGTGACAGTGTGAGGAAAGTGCAGCCAATAACCAGCAACTGCATTTCCCGGTGATCTGCTGTCATTGGACACAGCTGATCACGTGCTAAAAGGCCGCTGTGATTGGCTTTTTACCACATCACATGATCAGCTGTGTCCGTAGGACGCAGAGATCACCGGGTGCACGCCCCAAGGGTGCGTCTCTGTGAGGACATCATATGTTGCCCTCCCAGGACTGGACAACCATGCTGTAGCCGTCATTCAGTTATACGCAGTTGACAAGCGGTTAAAGTGGATCTGCACTTCATCTGAACACCACACACCAAAAATACTATTTAATTCATTGGTAATATTCAAAGCAAACTCCCCCATCCATCCATCCCTCCGTGTCTTCAGGATTTATTTTGCTGAGAAATCATTTTGAAAAACATCACCCCAGCATTTCTGTCAGTAGCCATCTTGAGTAAGGGCAGATGATTCCTGTAGCATTTACTTCCTGGAATCCATCAGCCCTTAGCTTAGGCATTGGCTGAGCGGAGAACCCTCCCTCCCCTTCCGAAGACTGTTGGGGTGTATGACATCATTTTCCTAGGCAGGAAACCAGGAAGTGAGTAACAATATGTAAAAAAAAAACATTCAAAACAAGTAAATATGATCTACTTTCCTATCTATATACCGATGCTAGCAGTGTAAGGACTAGAAATAGTCAATGCTGATTGGGAGAGTGAAGTTCCACCTTAAGAGGTTAAAGTGATTTCCTATAATCGTCAGCTCCATCTAGTGGCCATAATGCTGTATCTTCCCTGAAATACCTCCTGATGTAAAAATAGTGCAATACAATAATATGGCCACTAGATGGAGCCAATGATGATGTGAAATAAAACATGGCCAAAACCCGTCCCAGCTGGGTGAACACGGCTCACATTCATTCAGCTCATTGTTTTATGAACAGAACTCTAAGTGTTTGTGAAATCTCCCACCACAAAATATACTCCGACCCGGTCCCACACTTCATCCATGAGAAGGAAATAAACCACGCTAGGACTCCGTGTACAGACTACGACTCTTCCTCTCCGGGGCAAACATGGAACACATGACCCTACACATACGTGATCCCACTGCCGCCATCTTGGATTCTGGAAAGCGAGTTGTTTATATGATAGCTTGATTGTCATCTTTTCATTTTAAGTCCATTTACCACATTAACCCCTCCCCCTCCAGAGGATTTACCCCCCCCCTTCCTGACCAGGCCATTTACCACATTAACCCCTCCAGAGGATTAACCCCCCCCCCCCTTCCTGACCAGGCCATTTACCACATTAACCCCTCCAGAGGATTAACCCCCCCCCCTTCCTGACCAGGTCATTTACCACATCAACCCCTCCCCTTCCAGAGGATTTACCCCCCTTCCTGACCATGCCATTTACCATATTAACCCCTCCCCCTTCTGAGGATGTACCCCCCTTTCCTGACCAGGCCATTTACCATATTAACCCCTTCTGAGGATGTACCCCCCTTTCCTGACCAGGCCATTTACCATATTAACCCCTCCCCCTTCTGAGGATGTACCCCTTTTTTCTGACGAGGTCATTTACCATATTAACCCCTCCCCCTTCTGAGGATGTACCCCCCTTCCTGACCAAGCCATTTACCACATTAACCCCTCCACCTTCTGAGGATTTACCCCATCACGGTATAGGGGCCCCGGCCAATTATTAATTCCTGATTAATGATCCTGAGTGTCACGAGACAATTGAGAAAAAAAAATATTTTGGACTTTTTACTATTAAACAATAAAAAAACAAATTTCATCATAAATTTCAGTCAAAATGTATTAATTGGTGTTTGATGACACCATGGAGAGTGTCTTTTCTACTATATCACAGTCTATCTGCACAGCGATCTGATGGGACGAAGCACTGCCATCGTCTGAGATGGGGGTTGGAGGAAAGCTGGAGATCTTGGATTGATAGACAAGTGCTGGGTGATCCCTCTGAATTGGGGGTCATAGGATTCTGGGAAGCCCCCCAGTGTTGTACCCTGATGTGCTGTGTGCTTCATCATGAAGAAGTGTCGTGGCATCCACATCTGTCATTTCCCTCATCAGAGAACCACACAATTCATTGTTTTTGGCTTCACACTTGCTTTATTTTTTCAATTTGTGGTGAAACATAAGAGATTGATAGATTTCCATCGTACTATTGTATTGTGACCACTTCATCCATGTCTCTGGGGGCCTCTGATCTCCTGGTCTACTGCTTCTTCCACCACTTCATCCATGTCTCTGGGGGCCTCTGATCTCCTGCTTCTTTCACCACTTCATCCATGTCTCTGGGGACCTCTGATCTCCTGGTCTACTGCTTCTTCCACCACTTCATCCATGTCTCTGGGGGCCTCTGATCTCCTGGTCTACTGCTTCTTCCACCACTTCATCCATGTCTCTGGGGGCCTCTAATCTCCTGCTTCTTCCACCACTTCATCCATGTCTCTGGAGGCCTCTGATCTCCTGCTTCTTTCACCACTTCATCCATGTCTCTGGAGACCTCTGATCTCCTGCTTCTTTCACCACTTCATCCATGTCTCTGATCTCCTGGTCTACTGCTTCTTCCACCACTTCATCCATGTCTCTGGGGGCCTCTGATCTCCTGGTCTACTGCTTCTTCCACAACTTCATCCATGTCTCTGGAGACCTATGATCTCCTGCTTCTTCCACCACTTCATCTATGTCTCTGGGGACCTTTGATCTCCTGGTCTACTGCTTCTTCCACCACTTTATCCATGTCTCTGGGGGCCTCTGATCTTCTGGTCTACTGCTTCTTCCACCACTTCATCCATTTCTCTGGGGACCTATGATCTCCTGCTTCTTCTACATCTCTAGGGGCCTCTGATCTCCTGGTCTAATGTACCTTCCATGATGAAGATCAGCCATGGAGTATATCTGAGGTGTATATCAGGGTGTGCTTCTTCCCCACATGAAAACTGGGATGTCCAGCAACATTTCCCACACTCAAGGCACTAATACACCTCCAGGGTTGTGTGGGACCTCTGATGTACAGGAAGATAGGACTTCAGTGAGGTACATTTCCCTCACTCAGGACAGGAAAGTGGCTTCTCCCTGTGTAAAATCTCTGATGTCTGGAAAGATGGGACTTCTGCGAAAAACATTTCCCACATTCAGGGCAGGAATATGGCTTCTCCCCGTGTGAGACCTCTGATGTATGTAAAGATTGGACTTATCTGAAAAACATTTCCCGCACTCAGAACAGGAAAGTGGCTTGTCCCCTGTGTGAGATCTCTGATGTGTGTTAAGATGGGACTTAACTGAAAAACATTTCCCGCACTCAGGACAGGAATACGGCTTCTCCCCTGTGTGAGATCTCTGATGTATGTAAAGATGTGACTTCTGTGGAAAAAAATTCCCCACACTCAGAACAGGAATACAACTTCTCCCCCGTGTGAGATCTCTGATGTATGTACAGTTCAGACTTCTGTGAAAAACATTTCCCGCACCCAGGACAGGGATATGGAATCTCCCCCGTGTGAGACCTCTGATGTCTGGAAAGATGATACTTATCTGAAAAACATTTCCCGAACTCAGGACAGGAATACGGCTTCTCCCCCGTGTGAGATCTCTGATGTCTGTAAAGATGGGACGTCTGGGAAAAACATTTCCCACACTCGAGACAGGAATATGGCTTGTCCCCTGTGTGAGATCTGTGATGTGTGAAAAGACTGGACTTCACTGAAAAACATTTCCCACACTTAGTACAGGAATACGGCTTGTTCCCCGTGTGAGATCTCTGATGTGTGAAAAGACTGGACTTCACTGAAAAACATTTCCCACACTCAGAACAGGAATATGGCTTTTCCCCCGTATGAGATCTCTGATGTTTGTAAAGATTGGACTTGTCTGAAAAACATTTCCCGCACTCAGGACAGGAATAAGGCTTCTCCCCCGTGTGAGATCTTTCATGCACATTAAGACCAGATTTAGATTGCAATCTCTTCCCACACTCAATGCAGGAGAAGCTATTCCCTGTTGGAAGGCCGGCCCGGTCCCGCACAGTCTGAGGTTCCGCAGGATATGAGGAATCCGATGGTCCATCTACACTGGGTGGTGCCGGATGGACATTGGAGGGAGCCGGGTTTTCTCCTGGACTATACTGTGTGATGTCCTCATCTTCTACTTTCCAGTCTGGAGACAAAGTGAGACAATCCTCGGAGGTTTTCCTCATCTCCCGGCCATGGACTAAAATACAAAGACAAAGAGGATTACTAGACAGGAGCTGATTGGATCCCCCAAACCAGGACTCCGCCCACATCAGGCAGCTTGGTCTCTGAGGAGCTTACAATTCCACCCTCAAGGGAACTAGGAAATGGCTCCTCTGATCTCCTACCAGGTCATTTCTTTATTCATAGACCTTAGTCAGAGAGTGAGGAAACAACCAGAACTGTCTTTTATAGGAGGGACAGTGATGAGGGGATTATAGGACGAGGGTCCCCACCCCCTCTATCACTCATCACCATCTTCCCAACAGAAGAAGTACTACACTTCCTTATTTAGTCCATGATTTAGTCATGAAGAACAGCGGGGCTGAGCCCCACCAGAGGTCAGAGAGTGAGGATGGGGGAGAACAACCAAGATGAAGACTGGACTGATCCTGAAGACCACCATCATTGGGGTATTGACTCCTCCCTCATTATCACTTTCTGTTTAAGGGCCCAACGTTGGAGGATGTTATCACATTATTATCACCATGTAAAAGTCTGTGCTCCAATCACATCATCCGATATAAAATGTCCAGCTGGTAGGAAATGGGGGGGGAACAATGAGAATCCATATTATGTGTATATATAGCAGTGGGGGGAGCAGAAATCAGGACTATGGAATGTACAACACAGAGTATATAGTGCAGGGGTCAGGAGTATGTAATGTACAACAGAGTATATAGTGCAGAGGTCAGGAGTATGTAATGTACAACAGAGTATATAGTGCAGGGGTCAGGAGTATGTAATGCACAACATAGAGTACATAGTGCAGGGGTCAGGAGTATGTCATGTACAACAGAGTATATAGTGCAGGGGTCAGGAGTATGTAATGTACAACATAGAGTATATAGTGCAGGGGTCAGGAGTATGTAATGTACAACATATAGTATATAGTGCAGGGGTCAGGAGGATGCAATGTACAACATAGAGTATATAGTGCAGGGGTCAGGAGTATGTAATGTACAACATAGAGTATATAGTGCAGAGGTCAGGAGTATGTAATGTACAACAGAGTATATAGTGCAGGGGTCAGGAGTATGTAATGTACAACATAGAGTATATAGTGCAGGGGTCAGGAGTATGTAAAGTACAACATAGAGTATATAGTGCAGGGGTCAGGAGTATGTAATGTACAACATAGAGTATATAGTGCAGGGGTCAGGAGTATGTAATGTACAACATAGAGTACATAGTGCAGGGGTCAGGAGTATGTCATGTACAACAGAGTATATAGTGCAGGGGTCAGGAGTATGTAATGTACAACATAGAGTATATAGTGCAGGGGTCAGGAGTATGTAATGTACAAGATAGAGTATATAGTGCAGGGGTCAGGAGTATGTAATGTACAAGATAGAGTATATAGTGCAGAGGTCAGGAGTATGTAATGTACAACATAGAGTATATAGTGCAGGGGTCAGGAGTATGTAATGTACAACATAGAGTATATAGTGCAGGGGTCAGGAGTATGTAATGTACAACATAGAGTATATAGTGCAGGGGTCAGGAGTATGTAATGTACAACATAGAGTATATAGTGCAGGGGTCAGGAGTATGTAATGTAAAATATAAATTATACAGTGTAAGGGTCAGGACTCATAATATCGGTATTCAGTAATCATTGGAAGATTAAATGTTTACTGTAGACAAGTTGCAGAGATCCCACACCGCTGCCTCCCATCTCCTGAGACTGCACTCAGTGACTTGGGTCTGAGACACTACAGACATATCCCTCCACCCGGCACAGCCAGCAGATAATAGAGCAAGGAACCCTGGGAGAAATGTTCTGTCAGAGATCTTGCTAGAACCAGATATGGGGCCGGAGACCCAAAGTACATGTCCCAGGTGCCTAGGTTAATGCTAATGGTGAAAACTTAACATTTTGCAGCCAGCTGAACCCCAGAATCTCCAAAAATCCAGTCTAGTTACATAAATTGTGTTTTACAGGCTGATATCACCCAGTCCCCGCCCTACTCTGGACCAATCAGTGAGCAGTATGGGTGGAGGAATGGATTTAGTGTTCATGACCCACCTGTGCTGATCTCTGTAGGAGTGTCCTCCTCTATAAATGTCCCCGTTATTCCATCCTCCTCCATAGACTGCTGATCATCCCTCACATACGCCTCTTCTTCTTCTGCTTTCACCTCAAATTCTATATCGATTGGATCTCCACTCTAAATCAAGGAAATGAGAGAAAATATCATCTGTAAAATGTAAGATTTATGATTGTGACATCACATATAAAATCCACACATTGTCTCCACAAGTCCATGTTCTAGATGCTCCATCCCACCAACCTTGTAATAGTGAGGGATGGTGTGACCTTCCTGTGTGGAATCCCGGGAATACAGAGGACGGGGACATCTCTCTGGTGGGTTCCTGTAGCTGGATGACTCCACCATGGTGTCCTGGTACAGATCTTTGTGTTCTTTTAGAAGCTCTGACTCCTCCATCCCCCCATCCTCATCCTCCTCCTCTTTTATCTCTTCTTTAACCTCAACTTTAGGATCTCTCAGGTTTCCACTCTGAATATATAATAAAAATGACATCAATGGTAACAATGCAGATAATGTACAGATCCTAATGATACTATCAGTGATTGGATAATATCCCAGAATTCCCGGCACCGCTCACCTCTCCTGTCAGCAGCTCCATCATCTTCTTGGTGACTTCTAGAATCTTCTGCATGTTGTGTCTCTCAGGGTTTAGGGAGTCACATGGAGGCACTGTGATGGTCATATGATCACCTGACTTCAGAAGACGAAATCTCTGTATTGAGAAACCAATAGCAATATCATGTTAGACTCCCAGAATCCTCCTCACCTCTCCGGTCAGGTCTGTGTTTTATTAATAGAGATAAGAGTGATGTCATGTGACCTCCCAGAATCCTCCTCACCTCTCCGGTCAGGTCTGTGTTTTATTAATAGAGATGAGAGTGATGTCATGTGACCTCCCAGAATCCTCCTCACCTCTCCGGTCAGGTCTGTGATTTATTAATAGATATGAGTGATGTCATGTGACCTCCCAGAATCCTCCTCACCTCTCCGGTCAGGTCTGTGTTTTATTAATAGAGATAAGAGTGATGTCATGTGACCTCCCAGAATCCTCCTCACCTCTCCGGTCAGGTCTGTGTTTTATTAATAGAGATAAGAGTGATGTCATGTGACCTCCCAGAATCCTCCTCACCTCTCCGGTCAGGTCTGTGTTTTATTAATAGAGATAAGAGTGATGTCATGTGACCTCCCAGAATCCTCCTCACCTCTCCGGTCAGGTCTGTGTTTTATTAATAGAGATAAGAGTGATGTCATGTGACCTCCCAGAATCCTCCTCACCTCTCCGGTCAGCAGGTAGATGATCTCCAGGGTGAGGTTTAGTATCTTCTCAGTCATGTGACTCTGGTCCTCCTCCATCCTCATTGGTGCCATCATGTGATCTATACAGGTCTCCTTGTAGACGGATAACTTTGGGAAATGAAAGTAAGAATGATTTGGATGGTATTGGTCACACAATAATAGGATGTGGATGTGAGGGGGGAATAGGAGGGTTGCTGGACATTGAAGAACTACTCCCCCCATGGGAAGACATTTTGTTTGGACTGTTTAGTGTTTACTACAATTTTGGGGTCCGGGGCCCCTTTTCTCTGTTGGGTTTGTTTGGTCTCTGAACTGGTTTTGATGAGTTTTAGATCTGCAGACAAGGAATGATAAATCTGATCCTTCCTATGACTAGTTTGCTCTGAGGCAGTGCTGTGAGGTCAATGTCGGCTCATCATGCAGGGATGGTCACTTTACATCACCCGACGCCCGGGATATGTAGTTCTGGGTGCCGGGCAAGTATTGTGTTTAATCTTTATCCCTGCTGAGGGCAAGCCACAGGGCTCTCCTTTCAGGTGCCAGCCTCTGCCACCCCGTGTGTGTGAACCTCCCCTGTACCTACTATGCTTCCCCGGCTCTGCTTGCCCATCTGTGGGCCCGGGTCAGCGGGTGTCGGAGGGTAGAGGGGATGGAGGAGAGCGGACATGTTCACTCCCTTCTTGTCCTGACCCAGAAGTGACGTTATGACAGATTTCCCGACCATCGAGGCCGGCAAAGAATGTAATGCGGTGCGATGTGCTCTACATTACATCCAATGGAGTACAGGGGAGACATTGGGGGTCTTTTAGACCCTGGATGTCTCAATAAAGAGAACCTGTCATCAAACGTCATCACATAGAGGACTTTGTCCCCTTAAGTAAAAATGTTTTTTTTTTTAATTGTAAACAATTAAAGTTACACCCAAGTATATAACTCCTCCCCTTAAAAAATTTTAAGGCCTCCCACCCCCACATATATGTACGCCCAAACGTAAGAGCACACGCTGGAGCGCCTACACGTGATAACATTGATTGTGATACACGTTACATATCGCCGGTCACACCAGAATGAGAGGATAATTCTAGGAGCAGACCTCCTCCGTACTCTATACTGATGACCTAGAAGGGGCTATAAATGTGTCACCTATAGATAATACCGGGACTAAAGGTTGTCACCATTTCAGCACACACAACTTAAGGTTTGACATGTTGGATATCTATTTACTCGCTGCAACCTCGGCTTTTATATTTTTACACATAAATGGGTCATTTATTGCTTTTTTTTGTGCCCTGAAATTAACTTAAGTGTATTTTTTACAGAAATTTGGCATTTCCTAGACTTTGTGATAATATTTTGTGATATAAAAAATTAGAACTACCGCTATTTTATTCTCTAAAGTCTCTACTTTCAGAAAATCGATATTTTGGGGGTTTTGTGTCATCTTTAGGGCTAAAATTATTTTTTAAATGTGCAAAAAATGCAAAAATGGCTCTGGGAGTGAAAGGGAGAAAGGATAAGCAGGACACTCCCCTTTCCCAAGGAGCAGCCAATCAGTTCTCATTACACTGCAAGGTGTCTCCCCTCCCTGCTAGTCCCCGGGTGCAGTGCTGGAGACAGGCGGGGGAGGGGAGGAGGAGATAAACAGAACAATGTTACACATATTAAATGTTTTAGTCGCTATAAAGCCCCTTTCATTCTTTAACCCCCCCGGACATTCCTAAAAGAGCCTCAGATTTATATACATTTTCTGTTACAAAGGAATGTTTCCTTCCTCCTGAGCAGCAATGTAAGGGGCTCTATGCTCCATACTCCTGACCCCGGCACTCCATCATTGTGTTGGCTGCATAGTGTAATGATTGCCCATTGGCTGCCTGTGTAGTGTCATCATTGCCCTTTGTAGGCCATGTATGGTCAGGATGGTCCTTGTCTTCTCTATTTATTGTCAGTGCTGTTTGTTTAGAGGACCATATTACTAGAATTTATCTCCACAATGAGGAGAATGTTCCGGCCCCGGAAGTGGGGGAATGTTCTGCCCCTGAAGGGGTTCATCTGGGTTCCCACACTATATATGTGTGTATCATCATCTGCTGGAGATAAAAGACGTCACAGTGACTATGGAGGATGGACATGACTATGGAGGAAGAGAACGGACGTGACCGTGGAGGAAGAGGGCAGACGTGACTATGGAGGAAGAGGACGGACGTGACTATGGAGTAAGAGGACGGACGTGACCATGGAGGAAGAGGCCGGACGTGACTGTGGAGGAAGAGGACGGACATGACTATGGAGGAAGAGGACGGACGTGACTATGGAGGAAGAGGATGGACGTGACTATGGAGGAAGAGGACGGACGTGACTATGGAGGAAGAGGACAGATGTGACTATGGAGGAAGAGGACGGACGTGACTATGGAGGAAGAGGATGGACGTGACAATGGAGGAAGAAGACGGACGTGACTATGGAGGAAGAGGACGGACGTGACTATGGAGGAAGAGGACAGACGTGACTATGGAGGAAGAGGACAGATGTGACTATGGAGGAAGAGGACGGACGTGACTATGGAGTAAGAGGACGGACGTGACCATGGAGGAAGAGGCCGGACGTGACTGTGGAGGAAGAGGACGGACATGACTATGGAGGAAGAGGACGGACGTGACTATGGAGGAAGAGGATGGACGTGACTATGGAGGAAGAGGACGGACGTGACTATGGAGGAAGAGGACAGATGTGACTATGGAGGAAGAGGACGGACGTGACTATGGAGGAAGAGGATGGACGTGACAATGGAGGAAGAAGACGGACGTGACTATGGAGGAAGAGGACGGACGTGACTATGGAGGAAGAGGACAGACGTGACTATGGAGGAAGAGGACAGATGTGACTATGGAGGAAGAGGACGGACGTGACTATGAAGAGGACGGACGTGACTATGGAGGAAGAGGACAGACGTGACTATGGGGGAAGAGGACGGACGTGACTAAGGAGGAAGAGGACAGACGTGACTATGGAGGAAGAGGACAGATGTGACTATGGAGGAAGAGGACGGACGTGACTATGGAGAAAGAGGACGGATGTGACTATGGAGGAAGAGGACGGACGTGACTATGGAGGAAGAGGACGGACGTGACTATGGAGGCAGAGGACGGACCTGACTATGGAGGAAGAGGACGGACGTGACTATGGAGGAAGAGGACGGACGTGACTAAGGAGGAAGAGGACGGACGTGACTATGGAGGAAGAGGACGGACGTGACTATGGAGGAAGAGGAGAGACATGACGGGGGTTACTGGGTGTAAATAAAACATAACATCTTATTACCTCCTCTGCTGCCACTTCCACCAATGTCTCCTCTCTGCTTCCTGTCTGTACCTGACATCACTTCCTGTCTGTGTCTGACATCACTTCCTGTCTGTGTCTGACATCACTTCTTGTCTGTATTCCATAGAGACTTCCTGTGTGAGTATAGGTGAGATCAGCACCTTGTGGAGTTCAGAGGAACTGCAGCCCCGAGATCCATCCCATAATCCCCCTTCCTGTATAATATGTACCTTACAGGGATACTACGGGAGATGAAACATTACTGAATAAAGGAAGAAGAAATAAATGTAACTCTTATGTAACCAACTGTTCAACAAACATCTCTTATTACATATAGAAAAGTCTTACAAACACAGAACACAAAATACAAATGTATAGCTAATGAGAGCGATCCCGCCAAACCTGATCCTTCTGGGGGGGACAATGCAAAAATATATATCAATCCACTCATAATGACATCATCTTCTGGGAGTGTCTGCACATCCATCCATTTCATACACATTTCATTGTCTCAGCAGATCTCCTGCAGCCTATTAGCTCCCATTTCCCTCTCTACGTCTCAGCGGATCTCCTGCAGCCTATTAGCTCCCATTTCCCTTTCTACGTCTCAGCGGATCTCCTACAGCCTATTAGCTCCCATTTCCCTCTCTACGTCTCAGCAGATCTCCCGCAGCCTATTAGCTCCCATTTCCCTTTCTATGTCTCGGCGGATCTCCCGCAGCCTATTAGCACCCATTTCCCTCTCTATGTCTCTGCAGATCTCCTGCAGCCTATTAGCTCCCATTTCCCTTTCTATGTCTCAGCGGATCTCCTGCAGCCTATTAGCTCCCATTTCCCTCTCTATGTGTCAGCGGATCTCCTGCAGCCTATTAGCACCCATTTCCCTTTCTATGTCTCGGCGGATGTCCTGCAGCCTATTAGCACCCATTTCCCTTTCTATGTCTCAGCGGATCTCCTGCAGCCTATTAGCTCCCATTTCCCTCTAAATGTCTCAGCAGATCTCCTGCAGCCTATTAGCTCCCATTTCCCTTTCTATGTCTCAGCGGATCTCCTGCAGCCTATTAGCACCCATTTCCCTCTCTATGTCTCAGCGGATCTCCCGCAGCCTATTAGCTCCCATTTCCCTTTCTATGTCTCGGCGGATCTCCCGCAGCCTATTAGCACCCATTTCCCTCTCTATGTCTCTGCAGATCTCCTGCAGCCTATTAGCTCCCATTTCCCTTTCTATGTCTCAGCGGATCTCCTGCAGCCTATTAGCTCCCATTTCCCTCTCTATGTGTCAGCGGATCTCCTGCAGCCTATTAGCACCCATTTCCCTCTCTATGTCTCAGTGGATCTCCCGCAGCCCATTAGCTCCCATTTCCCTCTCTATGTCTCAGCGGATCTCCCGCAACCCATTAGCTCCCATTTCCCTCTCTATGTCTCAGCGGATCTCCCGCAGCCCATTAGCTCCCATTTCCCTCTCTATGTCTCAGCGGATCTCCCGCAACCCATTAGCGCCCATTTCCCTTTCTATGTCTCAGCGGATCTCCTGCAGCCCATTAGCTCCCATTTCCCTCTCTATGTCTCAGCGGATCTCCCGCAGCCCATTAGCGCCCATTTCCCTCTCTATGTCTCAGCGGATCTCCCGCAGCCTATTAGCTCCCATTTCCCTCTCTATGTCTCAGTGGATCTCCCGCAGCCTATTAGCACCCATTTCCCTCTCTACGTCTCAGCGGATCCCCTGCAGCCTATTAAAGCCCATTTCCCTTTCTATGTCTCAGCGGATCTCCCGCAGCCTATTAGCACCCATTTCCCTTTCTATGTCTCAGCGGATCTCCCGCAGCCTATTAGCACCCATTTCCCTTTCTATGTGTCTGTACTCTGTGGGAGTTGGACTTGGGAGAACAAGACTCTGTGGGGGCGGGACTTGGTGAGCAGTACTCTGTGGGGGCGGGACTTGGTGAGCAGTACTCTGTGGGGCGGGACTTGGTGAGCAGTACTCTATGGGGGCAGGACTTGGTGAGCAGTACTCTGTGGGGGCGGGACTTGGTGAGCAGTACTCTGTGGGGGAAGGACTTAGTGAGTAGTACTCTGTGGGGGTGGGACTTGGTGAGCAGTACTCTGTGGAGGCGGGACTTGGTGAGCAGTACTCTGTGGGGGCGGGACTTGGTGAGCAGTACTCTGTGGGGGCGGGACTTGGTGAGCAGTACTCTGTGGGGGCAGGACTTGGTGAGCAGTACTCTGTGGGGGCGGGACTTGGTGAGCAGTACTCTGTGGGGGCGGGACTTGGTGAGCAGTACTCTGGGGCGGGATTATGATTAGATTTACTATTCCATTCATTTTCTGCTCATATAAAGATGGAATTCAGATATAAAGACGGGAAGTATGGAGCAGAGAAATGAAGAGACCTCCCAGCAATGTTATTACCAGGCTGCAGCTAGGGGGAGCTCTAATGTCACCCCAGCAGAGTGATCCCATCTAGCCCACATTAACCCTCTCACTGCCAGAGCTGGTTTTGCAGTGTGTAGGAGTCTGGGATGCGTTTTGTTGCGGTGGGGGAGGGGTTATGAATTGTTTCCATTTCCACTGTAGAATGTGCTGCAACAAAAGTGACATGAAGGCTCCTCCCACACTGATCACGGGACACGTATGACTTTTTGCTGCATTTCTGCCATGTTTTTACCGTGTTTGCATTGCACTTCTTAAAGATCATGTGACTCAAAATCTGCACCAAACCTTCACCGTGGGGGCATTGTTGATGCGTTTTGCCATGTTTTCCTTTGATTTCAATGGGGAGGGGCGTTCTTGGAGCGTTTTCTTACCACCCCAAACCTGCAGCAAAAATGCATTAAGCAGGACTTTGAAAAATGCAGCGGCCCCGCATCGGCTGAGTGTGAAGAGTTCCAGGAATACACGTCACATGATGTTCTTCTACTAACACAAACCTGGGAGAACACCGGATGGGGTGACAGCAGAGTGACCGATAATGACACACATTGAGCTGCCGATAAAACTTCATTTCCAGAGTCCCCCCACAATACAGGAGGGGGCGCTATGTACTGTGGGGTCTGGGGGAAGGAATCCGGGAGGGAAATGTCATCTGCAGAACATTTCATACTCTGCTCTAGATTTATAAATGTCAGCGACGTGCGATGATTGACACCCCCTTACCCAGATAATGGGGACTTGTAATCTGACAGATTCACACAGGAATTGTTCATTGCTGAAGGAGCCCCGAGAAACCTTTGGGGGAACCCTGACTGAGAAAGGCTGGACTAGGCAGTCATATATTTCTGTCCCCCTTGGTGGAAGTGGAGGTGACCCCTCTATAAGGATCTACAGTCCATACACACCCAGCACAAGGCCGGGGTCACACTACCAGACGCTTCTCGGGGCTGCAGTTCCCCTGAGCTCCACAAGGTGGGGATCTCACTTCTACCCAGACAGGAAGTCTCTATGGAAGACAGGAAGTGATGTCAGGTACAGACAGGAAGTGATGTCAGGTACAGACAGGAAGTGAAGTTAGTCACAGTAAGGAAGTGATGTAATGTACACACAGGAAGTTCCGGGTAAGATGTGAGGCAGGAGGAAGCAGAGAGGAGACGTTGGTGGAAGTGGCAGCAGAGGAGGTAATAAGAAGTTATTATTATCATTATACAGGATTTATGGCGCCAACAGTTTGCTCAGCACTTTACATTATAATGGGAGACAATACAGCAACAATACAGATCAATACAAGAGGGTTAAGAGGGCCTGATCCTGGGAGCTTACAATCTAGATTTCCTATTTATACCCAGTAACCCCCCTTCATGTCCTTCCTCCATAGTCACGTCCGTCCTTTTCCTCCATAGTCACGTCCGTCCTCTTCCTCCATAGTCACGTCTGTCCTCTTCCTCCATAGTCACGTCCGTCCTCTTCCTCCACAGTCAGGTCCGTCCTCTTCCTCCATAGTCATGTCCGTCCTCTTCCTCCATAGTCACGTCCGTCCTTTTCCTCCATAGTCATGTCCGTCCTCTTCCTCCATAGTCACTGTGACATCTTTTATCTCCAGCAGATGATGATACACACATATATAGTGTGGGAACCCAGATGAACCCCTTCAGGGGCAGAACATTCCCCCACTTCCGGGGCCGGAACATTCCCCTCATTGTGGAGATGTGTCACCTTCTCACCTCATCAGTCTATACTAATGGATTATACCACTTTTATTAGTTGCGGGGGATGGAGAATCCTATGACATCACACTGACCTCACAGCTCCTCCTCCCAATGCCCCTCCATCCAGAGTCAGAGAATCCTATGACATCACACTGACCTCACAGCTCCTCCTCCCAATGTCCCTCCATCTGGAGTCAGAGAATCCTATGACATCACACTGACCTCACAGCTCCTCCTCCTTCCAATATCCCTCCATCCAGAGTCAGAGAATCCTATGACATCACACTGACCTCACAGCTCCTCCTCCCAATGTCCCTCCATCCAGAGTCAGAGAATCCTATGACATCACACTGACCTCACAGCTCCTCCTCCCAATGTCCCTCCATTTGGTGCCTTTTTTTTAAAAGCAGAACAGAACTGTAGATCCTGCGTTATGTTATGACGTCAGAATTCCTTTACCTGCGTAGTGTGGGGGTCCTGTGGGGGGGAATTATACCTCAGCCTGAAGTGGGGCTTTAATAAAATGGAGACCTGAATGGAGAGGTGAGGAGGATTCTGGGAATATCATTTGATGTGACTATTTGTGTTCAGATGTAGAGTTTTCCTCCTGTGAAGTCTGGAGATCATATGACATCACATTGCCTCCACCTCCCTCCCTGATAGAAGAGAGAAAGAAGAAGAAGATTCTAGAAGTCACCAGAGAGATCACTGAGCTGCTGACAGGAGAGGTGAGCGGTGCCGGGAATTCTGGGACATTCTCCAGTAACAGACAAGGGATGTGTCTGGATGGTGACTGTATCATTGTGTGTGTCAGGTTCCTATAAGGTGTCAGGGTGTCACTGTCTATTTCTCCATGGAGGAGTGGGAGTATTTAGAAGGACACAAGGATCTCTACAAGGACGTCATGATGGACAATCAGCCGCCCCTCACATCACCGGGTAAGAGGAGACTTTATTGTAAAGGAGAGAGCAGTACGGAGGATCCACCTAGATCCCCCATCATCTGATAAACACATAGAAACAATGGATTCAGTCAGTGTGTGTGTTTCCTACAGATGGATCCAGTCATGGGAACCCACCAGAGAGATGTCCCCGTCCTCTGTATTCCCGGGATTCCACACAGGAAGGTCACACCATCCCTCACCATCATCAGGTAGATGAGGAACAATCACTGATAGTATCATTAGGATCTGTACATTATCTGCATTGTTACCATTGATGTCATTTTTATTATATATTCAGAGTGGAAACCTGAGAGATCCTAAAGTTGAGGTTAAAGAAGAGTATAAAGAGGAGGATGAGGAGTATGGAGTGATGGAGGAGTTTTCAGAAGGACACAAGGATATGATGGAGCCACCTAATACCAGGAACCCACCAGAGAGATGTCCCCGTCCTCTGTATTCCCGGGATTCCACACAGGAAGGTCACACCATCCCTCACCATTACAAGGTTGGTGGGATGGAGAATCTAGAACATGGACTTGTGGAGACAATGTGTGGATGTTTATGTGACCTTACATTTTACAGATGATATTTTCTCTCATTTTCTTGATTTAGAGTGGAGATCCAATCGATATAGAATTTGAGGTGAAAGCAGAAGAAGAAGAGGCGTATGTGAGGGATGATCAGCAGTCTATGGAGGAGGATGGAATAACGGGGACATTTATAGAGGAGGACACTCCTACAGAGATCAGCACAGGTGGGTCATGAACACTAAATCCATTCCTCCACCCATACTGCTCACTGATTGGTCCAGAGTAGGGCGGGGACTGGGTGATATCAGCCTGTAATCCCCTGGTCACTTTCCTGAGCTGTGTTCCCCGTCCTGTATTCCTGGATTTCTCTCGGATAATCTTCCTTCTCTGTGCTGCAGACACAATTTATGTATCTAGACTGGATTTATGGAGGTTCTGGGGTTCTGCTGGCAGCAAAATGTGGATTTTCACTGTAAACATTACTAGACCTAGGCACCTGGGGTGTGTGTCTAATGTCTTCTCCCCCATATCCGGGTCTAGTAAGATCTCTGACAGAACATTTCTCCCAGGGTTCCTTGCTCTGTGGTCTGCTGGCTGTTCTGGGTGGAGGGATATGTCTGTAGTGTCTCAGACCCAAGTCACTGAGTGCAGTCTCAGGAGATGGGAGGCAGCGGTGTGGGATCTCTGCAACTTGTCTACAGTAAACATTTAATATTCCACTGATTACTGAATACCAATATTATGAGTCCTGACCCTTACACTGTATAATTTATATTGTACATTACATACTCCTGACTTCAGGATCAGTCCAGTCTCCATCTTGGTTGTTCTTCCCCCATCCTCACTCTCTGACCTCTGGTGGGGCTCAGCCCCGCTGTTCTTCATGACTAAATCATGGACTAAATAAGGAAGTGCAGTACTTCTTGTGTTGGGAAGATGGCGATGAGTGATAGAGGGGGTGGGGACCCTCGTCCTATAATCCCCTCATCACTGTCCCTCCTATAAAAGACAGTTCTGGTTGTTTCCTCACTCTCTGACTAAGGTCCATGAATAAAGAAATGACCTGGTAGGAGATCAGAGGAGCCATTTCCTAGTTCCCTTGAGGCTGGAATTGTAAGCTCCTCAGAGACCAAGCTGCCTGATGTGGGTGGAGTCCTGGTTTGGGAGAACCAATCAGCTCCTGTCTAGTAATCCTCTTTGTCTTTGTATTTTAGTCCATGGCCGGGAGATGAGGAAAACCTCCGAGGATTGTCTCACTTTGTCTCCAGACTGGAAAGTAGAAGATGAGGACATCACACAGTATAGTCCAGGAGAAAACCCGGCTCCCTCCAATGTCCATCCGGCACCACCCAGTGTAGATGGACCATCGGATTCCTCGTATCCTGAGGAACCTCAGACTGTGCGGGACCGGGCCGGCCTTCCAACAGGGAAGAGCTTCTCCTGTACTGAGTGTGGGAAGGGTTTCCATTTTAAATCCCATCTAAATATTCATAAAAGATCTCACACGGGGGAAAAACCATATTCTTGTCCTGAGTGCGGGAAATGTTTTTCACATAAGGGCAATCTTAACACACATCAGAGATCTCACACAGGGGAGAAGCCGTATTCCTGTCCTGAGTGCGGGAAATGTTTTTCACATAAGTCACATCTTGACACACATTACAGATCTCACACGGGAGAGAAGTTGTATTCCTGTCCTGAGTGCGGGAAATGTTTTTCACATAAGCGCAACCTTGACACACATCAGAGATCTCACACCGGGAATAAGCCATATTCCTGCCCTGAGTGCGGGAGATGTTTTTCACAGAAGTCCAGTCTTTACAAACATCAGAGATCTCACACTGGGGAGAAGCCGTATTCCTGTCCAGAGTGTGGGAAATGTTTTCCACATATTTCCGGCCTTTACAGACATCAAAGATTTCACACAGGGGAGAAGCCACATTCCTGTCCTGAGTGTGGGAAACGTTTCTCAGACAAGTCCCATCTTTACACACACCAGAGATCTCACACAGGAGAAAAGCCATATTCCTGTCCAGAGTGTGGGAAATGTTTCTCAGACATGTCCTATCTTTACACACATCAGAGATCTCACACCGGGGAGAAGCCATATTCCTGTCCTGAGTGCGGGAGATGTTTTTCACAGACGTCCAGTCTTTACAAACATCAGAGATCTCACACAGGGGAGAAGCCGTATTCTTGTCCTGAGTGTGGGAAACGTTTTGCACGGAAGTCCCATCTTTACACACATCAGAGTTTGCACACAGGGGAGAAGCCGTATTCCTGTCCTGAGTGTGGGAAATGTTTTTCATTGAAGTTCAGTCTTTCCAGGCATCAGAGATCTCACATGGGGGAGAAGCCATATTCCTGTCCTGAGTGTGGGAAATGTTTTGCACAAAAAACAGATCTTGTCAAACATGAAAGGTCTCACACAGGCGAGAAGCCGTATTCCTGTCCTGAGTGTGGGAAATGTTTTTCAGAGACGTCCAGTCTTTACACACATCAGAGTTTGCACACAGGGGAGAAGCCGTATTCCTGTCCTGAGTGTGGGAAATGTTTTTCAGTTAAGTCCCATCTTTATAAACATCAGAGATCTCACACGGGGAAGAAGCCGTATTCCTGTCCTGAGTGCGGGAAATGTTTTTTCGACAAGTCCAATCTTAACAAGCATCAGAGATCTCACACGGGGGAGAAGCCGTATTCCTGTCCTGAGTGCGGGAAATGTTTTTCAGACAAGTCCAATCTTTCCACACATCAGAGATCCCACATGGGGGAGAAGCCGTATTCCTGTCATGAGTGCGGGAAATGTTTTTCACAGAAGTCCCATCTTTCCACACATCAGAGATCTCACACAGGGGAGAAACCATATTTTTGTCTTCAGTGCGGGAAATGTTTTTCACAGACATCCCATCTTTATAAACATCAGAGATCTCACATGGGGGAGAAGCCACTTTCCTGTCCTGAGTGAGGTAAATGTTCCTCACTGAAGTCCTGTCTTCCTGTACATCAGGGGTCCCACACAACCCTTGAGGTGTATTAGTGCCTTGAGTGCGGGAAATGTCTTCTAGATGAATGTTGCTGGACATCCCAGCTCTCATGTGGGGAAGAAGCACCCCCTGATATACACCTCAGATATACTCCATGGCTGATCTTCATCATGGAAGAAACAGTTCATAAGGAGATCAGAGGTCCCCAAAGACATGGATGAAGTGTGGGACCAGGTCGGCCATTGATGGCAGGAGAAGAAAAATGGAGTCCTGCCCTGTGATTCAGGCATCACCAGCAAGGCTCCCACTTTCCATTCATCACACATCTGCATCAGAGGTTGGTCATTAGCTCTGAGGAAAGGGATTCGTCCCCGAAACGCATCAGGCATTTGACCGCCCTGACAGTGAGGACACCTTACCTGCCGTTGTGGCCATCCATGCTTTTTAGATACATGCTTCGTCTGGAAGTGTTTTTATTTTGTAGTCCTTACAATAAACCTTGGATAATGCGCTAGGTGTTGCGCCTCCTGTTTTCTCTTTATCCTGCCCTGTGATTGGCTGAGTACATTTGTGGTGGGAGATTTCACAAACACTTGGAGGTCTATTATTCATACTTTGTGGACAAATGTTCCAAGCACTCATTAGGCCCACAGTTGGAGGTGAGGACAATACTTGCATGGTGGGGGATCACTGAAGAGGTGGGTGGTAATAAAATGTCCCAATTCTAGAAGAGTGACTGATGGTGTACACATGGAAGCAATGGAATTGTGTGTATACTGGGAATGAAGGCGTGATTGGTGAATGCACATATTGGGACTTTCCCGTGTCTTTCTCCATACATGTTTCTTCTTGTATGTTTCCCGTGATACAAATGTCTGTGTATATGATCGGCACATGATGGTCTGTCTATGACAAACGTTTCATTGATCTGATCATTTCCATGGTGATTGTGGACACATTGTGATTGGTTGATGGGGGATGGAAAGCACAGAGAGCAGGAAGTAGAGCGCCATCTTTTCTACCTTTCTCTATTCCTAGTTCAGATTTGTAGCAGAAATCCCCAACATGTAGCAATACACGGACAATTGATATCAGACAATGAGGCAGAGGAAGGCCAATCATGAAGCTGGGGGTGGTGCAGCATAGACTGGAACAGGGTCCTCCAGGAGTGCAGCTCACACTGCGGGCAGAACTCCTCCTACTGGGACATTCAGGCTTCACACAGCTACAGCTGCACTCCCGGGACTGCCACGCCTGGACTGTATATGGGGCGGGTGTGGAGGGATGAGGAGCAGGGATTGGCTAATGGAAAGTGAGAGCATCTCTGAGTTACCGATGGATATACAGTATATGGAGATCAAGGAGAGTTCATCTTCTGCCGGCTATAGATGGGGCCCTTCAACAGTTGGAGTATAGGGGATGATAATGACTGGGTCAAATCTGCAGAGAAGATGGAGTAATGGGATCTCATTGGAGGAAGTGGGGTAGAGGTGTCTGCTAGCAGTGTCCACGTGTGAGAAAGAGAGGAAGTGGGGGAGGGTAAAGGTGTCTGCTAGCGGTGTCCACGTATGAGAAGTAGAGCGGAAGTGGGGGAGGGTAGAGGTGTCTACTAGCCGTGTCCACGTGTGAGAAGTAGAGTGGGGGAGGGTAAAGGTGTCTGCTAGCGGTGTCCACGTGTGAGAAGTAGAGCGGAAGTGGGGGAGGGTAGAGGTGTCTGCTAGCGGTGTCCACATGTGAGAAGTAGAGTGGAAGTGGGGGAGGGTAAAGGTGTCTCTAGCGGTGTCCATATGTAAGGCACAGAGTGAAGGTTGGACAATCGCCCTCCACCAATCATGACTGAAGATAATACTGTGGTGCAGGAAAGGGGGGTGAACAGGCTCTGGAGCAGATAGGATGATGTGAAGAATGCACAGCGGGCTGCAGTGGAAACCACTGATTGTGGTCAGTATGGATGTCCCTGTGTCTCTGGCCGCTGGTGATGAATGTGGTTCTAGGTACCTGCCACTGGAAGATGCGGTGTCACTGAACTGCTGGCTGCGTACGTAGGACGGTCACTGGAAGATGCGGTGTCACTGAACTACTGGCTGCGTACGTAGGACGGTCACTGGAAGATGCGGTGTCACTGAACTACTGGCTGCGTACGTAGGACGGTCACTGGAAGGTGCGGTGTCACTGAACTCCTAGCTGCTTACGTAGGACGGTCACTGGAAGATGCGGTGTCACTGAACTGCTGGCTGCTTACGTAGAATGGTCACTGGAAGGTGCGGTGTCACTGAACTGCTGGCTGCTAACATAGGATGGTCACTGGAAGATACGGTGTCACTGAACTGCTGGCTGCTTACGTAGAATGGTCACTGGAAGGTGCGGTGTCACTGAACTGCTGGCTGCTATCATAGGATGGCCACTGGAAGGTGCGGTGTCACTGAACTGCTGGCTGCATATGTAGGACGGTCACTGGAAAGTGCGGTGTCACTGAACTGCTGGCTGCTTACATAGGATGGTAACTGGAAGGTGCGGTGTCACTGAACTGCTTGCTACTTACATAGGATGGTCACAGGAAGGTGTGGTGTCACTGAACTGGTTGCTGCTTACATAGGACGGTCACTGGAAGGTGCGGTGTCACTGAACTGCTGGCTGCTTACATAGGATGGTCACTGGAAAATGCTGTGTCACTGAACTGCTTGCTGCTTACGTAGGACGGTCACTAGAAGGCTGGATGTAGAACTCCCGTGTCGCTGTTTCTCTCCACAGCAACTAGCAGAAGGGCAGCACACAACTGAACTCTCCAGAGCCCCCAGGACAAGACCCTGAGACCACCAATTACAGTAAGTTCATAAACTCTCCAAGGATCCCCTGTTGCTTTGGCTCTCAAGCCAGTTGTAGTCTCTGAGCCGATTCATTCTTCAGTAAGGGTTGGTTGAGGGACTACATGTCCCAGGATCCTCTGCTTTCAGGGTCAGTAAGAGTGGTCTCCCTCTAGAGCAGGGGTGTCAAACTGGTGGCCCTCCAGCTGTTGCAAAACTACAAGTTCCATCATGCCTTTGCCTTTGGGAGTCATGCTTGTAACTGACAATCTTGCAATGCCTCATGGGACGTGTAGTTTGGCAACAGTAGGAGGGCCGTCAGTTTGACACCCGTGCTCTAGAGGCAGAAAGGTGATGCAATGATCTATCCATGAACATAAGGGGAAATGAAACAACCTGTTGTGGACTCTGTAATGTCTCCTCTCCTCCATCTCTTAGTACCCTGCACCTGACTACACACTCCCCCCACTAAGAATCTTTGGTCCCCAAATGGGACAGGGTCTTTTCTCTTTTCCATCCAAACAAGTGAGGTGGATGGGGGAATCCCCCCTTCCAGGACATTGTATTCTGAATATTTATCTTCCTGTTATCACTGTGGAGGTCGGGGGGATTGAAGGATGGAAGACTTCAACTAAAGAGGAAGTCATCAGTACAAGGGGCATTCCATATTGACAGTAAGTACTGTCTGTTGTGCTGTTTTTTGAAGAAATGTTTGAGTAACTTTATGCTTTAACAGCTTCAATGCCGCACTATATCAGAAATACTGCTACAGGGCGGTACGGCTGTGCAAAATCATGTATATATGTGTGGATTTGCAGTTCCGGGTAGGGGGCGTGCACGTGTGCCCTACCTGCATTGCCATTCATGGCCTTTGTTGTCAACCACTGGGTCCCAGCCGGTGATTCCTCATCAGCACCCGGTGATTACCGACGGGGGAGAGACCTGTGTAAAAAGAACACAGACCTCTTCCCTGTCAACTCCTGCACACTACTTTGTATGGCTCTGCATAGCAGACTCATACAAAGCAGTGTACTTACAGTGAAGCACACACACAACACACAGTTAACCCTTTTGATGGCCCCTCATGTTACCCCTTCCTGCCCAGTGCCATTAGTACAGTGTCAGTGCATTTTATTAGCACTGATCACTGTATTGGTGTAACTGGAGATGTCAGCGACACCAAGTCAGCTCCCCCCCAGTGTCAGAATGCCAGCCGCAGTCCCACTATAGTACTCTGATCACCTCCATTACCTCACTTATTCCCTTGATGGTAAATATAATAAGTGATCACAACCTTTTGTCTATACATGAATTGAGCCAATCCCCATCCGGCTATTACCAATAATATTTATACCAAATGATAACAACTGTGCAACAAATAAAGATCTGATTGGTTTACACAGAAAAGAAGCTTGCTATGAATGGAATATAACAAAATATAAAGGATATGATACACACAAACAATGATGTCACAGTCTAACATACAGTATATTACCAGTACATAGAGAGGACTACAGGACAGACACATAGAATCATGGAGGTACATTCCACAGACAGCCCGGGGTCCTGACACCTGGGCTCCAAGAGGGGCCACAAGGAGAGCAATGGCTTACTTTTATACCCCCCATTCCAGGTAAAGGCACACCCTTCAATACATTCCAGTATTTGCCATTTGTGTTCAATGGGGGGCTCTGTGACTTGTGAAAGATATCGGCCATCTGTAACTCATCAGATGGAATGTATGATAGGCCAATGTCCAGCTGATCATATCTCCTCTGAATTCAGTTCCCTCAGGAAGATGGATGACAATCGCTGATCATTCCTCCTCTGAATTCAGTTCCTGCAGGAAGATGGATGACAGTCGCTGATCATTCCTCCTCTGAATTCAGTTCCCGCAGGAAGATGGATGGCAGTCACTGATCATACCTCCTCTGAATTCAGTTCCTGCAGGAAGATGGATGACTGTCGCTGAGCGTACCTCCTCTGAATTCAGTTCCCGCAGGAAGATGGATGACAATCGCTGATCATTCCTCCTCTGAATTCAGTTCCCGCAGCAAGATGGATGGCAGTCACTGATCATACCTCCTCTGAATTCAGTTCCTGCAGGAAGACGGATGACAATCGCTGATCGTACCTCCTCTGAATTCAGTTCCTGCAGGAAGATGGATGACAGTCGCTGATCATACCTCCTCTGAATTCATTTCCCGCAGGAAGATGGATGACAATCGCTGATCATTCCTCCTCTGAATTCAGTTCCCGCAGGAAGATGGATGACAGTCACTGATCGTACCTCCTCTGAATTCAGTTCCCGCAGGAAGATGGATGGCAGTCACTGATCGTACCTCCTCTGAATTCAGTTCCTGCAGGAAGACGGATGACAATCGCTGATCATTCCTCCTCTGAATTCAGTTCCTGCAGGAAGATGGATGACAATCGCTGATCATACCTCCTCTGAATTCAGTTCCTGCAGGAAGATGGATGACTGTCGCTGATCATACCTCCTCTGAATTCAGTTCCCGCAGGAAGATGGATGACGATCGCTGATCATACCTCCTCTGAATTCAGTTCCCGCAGGAAGATAGATGACAATCGCTGATCATACCTCCTCTGAATTCAGTTCCTGCAGGAAGATGGATGACTGTCGCTGATCATACCTCCTCTGAATTCAGTTCCTGCAGGAAGATGGATGACAGTCGCTGATCATACCTCCTCTGAATTCAGTTTCCGCAGGAAGATGGATGACTGTCGTTGATCGTACATCCTCTGAATTCAGTTCCCGCAGGAAGATAGATGACAATCGCTGATCATACCTCCTCTGAATTCAGTTCCTGCAGGAAGATGGATGACTGTCGCTGATCATACCTCCTCTGAATTCAGTTCCTGCAGGAAGATGGATGACAGTCGCTGATCATACCTCCTCTGAATTCAGTTCCCGCAGGAAGATGGATGACTGTCGTTGATCGTACCTCCTCTGAATTCAGTTCCCGCAGGAAGATGGATGACAGTCACTGATCATACCTCCTCTGAATTCAGTTCCCGCAGGAAGATGGATGACAATCGCTGATCATGACTCCTCTGAATTCAGTTCCTGCAGGAAGATGGATGACAATACTCTCTAGGAGGTGTTAGGAATGACGGGTCCGGGGCTTATTCCTTACATCAGCCAGGTGTCCATATTGCCATAAACCTCTACAGGAAACCTTCATGGGGGGTGTTGGGGTGATAAAACACATGGGAAATCTTATATACAGTCAATGTCCACTTAGAAAGTGCAGTTCCGGGAAGTTGCAGGAACTGAGACTGAGACTTCTATCAAAAGTTCACAATGATGGTAAAAATTATTGTAGGCCCAAAATATCTATCACACTAGTAACAAAAATACAATTCCAGTATCTATCCCGCCATTCGTAGATGTTATAACTTTCACATAAACAGATTCATTTACACGGATTGGGATTTTATTTTAGCGAAGACAAGGAGGAGAATACATTTTGGCCGAAATTTATGACAAAATTTGATTTTTCTTTTCTTTTTGCTGGACATGTTTAACCCCTTGCCCTCCAGAGGATTTGCCCCCTTAATGACCACGCCTCTTTTTGCTACTCGGTGCTGCACTAATTCAACTGATAATTGTGCGGTCATGCAATGCTGCACCCAAACGAAATTTACATCCTTTTTTTCACACAAATAGAAATTCAGTGGTATTTGATCACCTATGCAATTTTTTATTTTTGGTGCTATAAACGAAAAAAAGTTTTGCAAAAAAAGTTTCTAAAAAAATGACATTTTCTCATTTCTGTCATAAAAATATTAAAAAATACTAAAATATTCTGCTCCATGTTTTTGGTTAAAAATAATCCCAATAAGTGTATATTGATAGCTTTGTGTGATAGTTATAGCGTCTACAAACTATGGTATAGATACTGCAATTTACGCCATTTGTTTGCTGTACAGCGCTGCACTAGTTTAACTGACAATTGCACGGTCATGAAATATGGTAAATAAATGAAATTTACGTCCTTTTTTTCACACAAATAGAGCTTTCTTTCAGTGGTATTTGATCACCTCTGCGCTTTTTATTTTCGGTGCTATCAACAAAAAAAAATTTGACTTTTTTTTTTAAAAAAACATTTTCTCATTTCTGTCATAAATAAATATAAAAAAAACAAAATTTCATCATAAATTTGGGCCAAAATGTATTCTGCTCCATGTTTTTGGTTAAAAATAATCCCAATAAGTGTATATTGATTGCTTTTTGTGAAAGTTATAGCGTCTACAAACTATGGTATAGATAATGGAATTTACAGCTTTCACTTTCTGACTGCCCATCACATTTCTTGAGGTGATAAAATACCAGGATAGTACAAACACCCCCAAATGACCCCTTTTTGGAAAGTAGACACCCTAAGCTATCTGCTGAGAGGCATATTGAGTCCATGGAAGATTTTGTTTTCCACAAGTTTTTGGAAAATTACATTTTTTTAAACCCAAAGTTGTCATTTAAATTGTATATTTCTCACACAAGCCATGGGTATATGTGAAATTACACCCCAAAATACATTCTGCTACTTCTACCGAGTATGGGGGTACCACATGTGTGAGATGTTTTGGGAGCCTAGCCACATACAGGAGCCTAAAATCCAATGACCACTTTGAAAGCCTGAAGGTGCGTAACTTCCTCATTACACTTCCTCACTACCTATCACAGTTTCGGAGGCCCTGAAATGCCAGGATAGCAGCAAACCCCCCAAATTACCCCTTTTTAGAAAGTAGACACCCCAAGGAATCTAAAAAAGAGGCATGGGGAGTATTTTGCAGATCTCATTTTTTCTCACAAGGTTTAAAATAAAATATTAAAAAAGAAAACATATGTTTTTGTTTTTTTTATTCATTTTCCAAAAACATGTGGCAACAAACGAGATCTGCAAAATACTTACCATGCTTCTTATCAAATTCCTTGGGGTGTCTACTTTCCAAAAAGGGGTCATTTGGGGGGTTAGGTGTTATCCTGGCATTTCAGGGTCTCCGAAACTGTGATAGGTAGTCAGGAAGTGTAATGAGGAAATAAAGCCCTTTAAAAGCCAGAAGGTGCTTATTGGATTTTGGGGTCCTGTACTTGGCTAGACTGCCAAAATGTCTCACATGTGGTACCCCCATACTCGGGAGAAGTAGCAGAATGTATTTTGGGGAGTAATTCCACATATAACCATGGCATGTGTGAGCAATAAATCATTTAAGTGCAATTTTGTGTAAAAAAAAAAAAGTTTGTTTGTCAATCACCCTAGTGAATAAAATGGTGGGGGCTGCAATTTTTTATGTCACATAGTACTGAATTTTTTTATGTCACATTGTACTTGTGCAGCAATTTTTCAAACACAATTTTTTTTTTTAAATACAGTTTTTTTACTTTTAATGCATAAAAACACAATATATTGTACAATTATTTGGTAAAATATAAAAGATGATGATATGCTGAGTAAATAGATACCAAACATGACATGATTTAAAACTGCACATGCCCAGTGCAATGGCGACAAACTGCATACATTTTTAATATCCATAGGCAATGCTTTAAAAACCTTTACAAGCTACCATTTTAGATTTACAGAGGAGGTCTAATGTTAGAATTACTGCCCTTCATCTGACGTTCGTGGTGATACCTCACATTCATGGTGCAACCGCTGTTTACATACTGGCACAGGGTCAATGCTCGTGAACACAGGTGCACATGTGTGCGGGGGGAGGGGAAGAGGGTACTTTTTTTTGTAAGTTATTTTGATTTTTTTAATTATATTTACACTGTCCCTTTCATTTTTTTTTATCACTTTTAATGCTATCACAGGGAATGTAAATATCCCCTATAACCTCAATGGGCATTGTCATAGATTCTTTTTTGAGAAATCTGGGATCTATCAGACTCTGGATATCTCCTCTGCCCTTACATTATCTAATCTCACCAAAATCGGTGTGATCAGCTGCTTTCCCAATTTACAAATGGTGCTGTTTATATCCTGCAAAACTGAAGTAATGAAATGCTCATAGCTTCCGATTTTTTAGACTATAGAGATTATTGGCACCATTCTGGTCTCCAATCAGCTCTATGGTCAGCTGGCAGAAACACCGGCTGCATTCTCACGTTCCCACGATGGCACGGGACTGCCGTGGAAGGCAGCGGGGGAGGGGGGCATCATATCCTGCTGTTTGTTAAAGAAATGCTGCAGCTACTTAGCCACTAGGATTGCTTTTACATGAAAACCAATCGCTGGGTGAAAAAGTGATACCTGGATGAGGCCTGCAGCTGTAGGCATTTTCCTGGTATAACCATTCAAAGTACAGTGATGTACAAGTACGTCGCTGGTCCTTGTTGGGTATATATGATATGTTCTTTTTTTTTTGTATGTAGAGTGTGGGCTGAATAAAAAAAAGAAGAAATCTCTGGCAGAAAAAGTGTGTGGTATGCCCAGCATTAGAATATACCACCCTGAATCCACCCACTTCTAATGGTGGGCACACATTAGGTCACACGGTGCCACATGCCCCAATTCCAAGATTGTACAAATGTCTAAATAGTGGCACACTTGAATAAAAATTGTCCACGTATAAGTGGTACCCCATATGGAAAAAGGATGACACCAAGTCCCAAACTATCTTGCCACTGCTCCCCATGTAGTCTGGGCATCCGGGGGGCTCCACGTAACTATCTTTTCCCTCATAAATTCAAAACTTATAAGTATAGCCTGTTGTCCTCTCACAGGTCTTCTACATCTTGACCCCATATCTGGCACGCTTGCTGGGGAGAATTGTTTGAATGCAAGGCAGCCAGAAAAATGAATGAGAGACTCATCAACGCAGATGTTTTGCTGGGGAGTATAGACATCTGCAAATTTTTGGTTGAGGTGATTTATGAGGGGCCAAATTTTGTAGAGCCGGTCAAATTCAGAGTCACCCCGAGGATGACAGAGTGTATTGTCATTGAAATGCATAAAACACATTATACTCTCATATCTATGCCTGGCCATGGCAGCAGAGAACACGGCATATGATGAATCGGGTCTGTGGACCAATACAACTGCAATTCATTTCTTTTAGTAATGCCCATGTTGAGGGTTAGGACCAAAAAAAAATTTAATTCGGAAACCGTAATGGGTTTCCATGCGAATGGTCTGGCAAGGTTTGAATTTGGGTTGGCGGCGATAAATTGTTGTGCATATAAATTGCTTTGATCCACAATCAATGCATACAGATATTCCGTGAAAAACAGCTCCAAAAAATCAAGGGGAGGAGTTAAATTCGCTGTTTCCACCTGAATTCTGGGTTGGGCAGTAAAAGGGGGAAGTACAGGTGCTTCAGAATTTGTGGGCTGCCAATCGGGATTTGCAAGCACATCTGGAAGGATACTTGGGACTCTAGGTCTGTGTGTGAATTCCTGGTGGCTGCGGGACAATACTTGTGTTCGCCACCACACCAGCTTGTACTGCACTTATGAGACTCGCCACATCACCAAGTCATACTGCAGTGCTGGTATGTGAAAGACCAGGATGTACTAGGCTGCTGGTGCTCGCCAGTTCACCAAAAGGTAGCGTGGCACTAGTACTGGCACTCTGCTGCATATGAGAGTCATCAAATTTTACCGGCAAGTGATAACAGAGATCAGGCCTGATTTTGCGAACATTGCGGTTTTGTGTACAATGTATCAGTGACGGTGACCTACTAACACTGCACTTGCTGGAGGAGGAGGGGTAAGCGTAGGGGCTAAATCCAGGTGCTGGCAGGTGCCGGGGCTGATCCCGCTAATGCTGCGTTTTTGGGGACACTATACTAATGTGAACGCTGATATAGTGCTGACCTGATCATATATAGATCCATTCAGACACCATATTAGCAATGGAGGTTTATTGTGTATGAGCGTCTTCCTGGCAATCAAGGGGTTAAATGTGATGACTGGTGTACTGACGGGCAATCTGATGCCATCTGGCAGGGGTGTGAAAACCACGGAAGCGCGAATCATGTATATATATGTGACTTTTTGCACACCTGTGCTGCCTGTAGCAGTATTTCTGCTAAAGGGCGGTCAGGAATCGGTTTGTTACGGCGCTGCATTTCTTTAACTGACAATTGCGCAGTCATGCAACGCTGCACCAAAATGAAATTTACGTAATTTATTCCCGACAAATTGAGCTTTATTTTGGTGGTATTTTATTGCCTGTGTTTTTATTTTTTGCACTATGAAAAAAAAGGTCTGACAATTTTGAGAAAAAAAACAATATTTTGGACTTTTTGCTATAAAACATGTCTAGTAAAAAAATTTAAAAATCAAATTTTGTTATAAATTTCGTCCAAAATGTATTCTGCTCTGTGTCTTTGCTAAAAAAAAATCCCAATACGTGTAAATTAATTGGTTTACGTGAAAGTTATAGCGTTTACAAATGGCGGTATAGATACTGGGATTTTTAAAATTTTTATACTAATAGCTGCAATCAGCGACTTATGGCGGGACTGCAATGGACATTCTGACACTGGGGGGGGAACTGACTTGGGATCACTGACATCCCCAGTGACACCAATACAGTGATCAGTGCAAAAAAAAAACACTGACACTGTACTAATGGCACTGGGGAGGAAGGGGTTAACATGTTTAGGCAATCAAAGGGTTACCTGTGTGAGGGGAGTGTTTTACTAGTGGGCGGGGAGAGGTGTGCTTCACAGGAACACACTGATCCGGAAAACTGAAAGCTGCTCTCCAAAACAGTGTGCTGGAAACTGACAGGGAGGACAGCTGCATTGATAACAATGCAGCCTTCCTGCCTGTGAGTGTTTGCCGGCAATCACCAGCCTCCTGCGAGTAATCACCCTCCAGGACCCGCTGATTGACACCCGTGGCCATGATCGGTGCCGCAGATAGGACGGTTGCATGCCGCGCGCCCCCTAGCAAGTAAACAGGATGACGGTTATAAACATGATCCTGCGCACAGGGGCCGCTTTGTGGCAGTATATGTACTGTGGGCCGTCCCCTAGTGGAGTGATCAGTGATAATCCCATACACTGTCACTGGACTAATGACACTGGCTGGGAGGGGTTAACAGGTAGGACCATGAAGAGGATCCATGTGTGTCATTATGTGTCACGTGTGTACAGTGTGCTGCCTTTACTAACTCATCTCTCATTATACATTCTGCTGATCCAACAATATTACCCCCATGAACCCCAATGCAGCATTCCCAATATGTCATTATTTATTATATGGGGATATATATATATACACAGACTATATGACCTCCTCATGTATATATTACACTGCCCTGCGTTTCTTACAGCTTTAATGCCGGTGAATGTTTCTAATGTCTCTTACTATACAGTACCTCTTGATGTGTAATGTATTGTTACTTGTGTGAGCATGTTGTGATGTCACCTTTGTCCCGCCTCCTTTCCCGGGACTGCCCAACCCAAGTGGGAGGGTCCAACCTCTGTCCCAGGGTATATATAGAAGAGGATTGTCATTGCCAAGTCAGCTCTGATGAAGAAGGGACTCCCTTCGAAACGCGTCAGCCTGACTCTGAGAAACTTCCCTCGTGTTTAGACTCGCGCTGGTCTCTGATTGGTCAAGTCTCACTAAGGACTTTACACGCTTGTTATACTTCTCTGTGAGGATATTTTCACATCCAATAAAATCACATTTTACTGAGGTAATGCGCAAGGTTGGTGCGCTTTTTGTTTCACTTTCCAGTATTGGTGGGGCTTCCCCAGCCTTGTTTAGAGCCGCACAACCTTTGATGCCTTGGTGGGGAATTTCTTCAAGTTCGGGTCCATCTATCCACCCTTGTTCTGGGCCATAGAGGGCAGGAGGGGTTGTTTTGTGTTTACACCCGCAGTACCATTACTCCAGTCACTTTCCGGGTCGTTACCACCCCCCATTATTATCACTGTCCCAGCCCTTGCAGCCCTTTCCATCTGTGGGAGGAGCTGAGTCTCCACCTCATTAACACTGGGAGGCCTATAACAAACTCCAATGATGACCTTTGTAGTACCGCCCCCCATGTGCAGTTCCACCCATTATACTTCAGCCTCATCACACTCTCCATCAACTAGGTCCTCTTTCACACTCGCTCTGAGATCACTTCTCACATAGAGACAGACACCACCACCTTTCCTATTCCCCCCGTCTCTCCGAAAGAGAACCTAGCCAGGAATATGAATGGCCCAGTCATGTGATGAATGAAGCCAAGATTCAGCAATACCAATTCAATCCTAGTTCTCTTCATGCACCAAACCTTCCAACTCACCTATTGTGCTGGGCACACTTCTGGCATTGGGGAACAAACACTTTCATTCACTGACACCTTGTCCATTCACTGACACCTTGTTCATTCACCGACGCCTTGTTCATTCACCGACACCTTGTTCATTCACCGACACCTTGTCCAATCACTGCCACCTTGTTCACTCACTGACACCTTGTCCATTCACCGACGCCTTGTTCATTCACTGACACCTTGTTCACATGGATTTTGTGTATTTTTTATTTCCATACAAATGGTACCAATTCCACTGGTTGTTTGTAACATGGGAACCTTCTTATCATCTGCCATAGCCCTCCCCCCATCTTTCCCCATTCCACCCCCCAATAAGTACTGACCTGTCTGATCTGTCTACCCCGTTATAATCAAATTCTCCCTCCCCCCTCCATCCTAGTTTATATACTCCTCTAGCCTTCCCATAAACCCCTCCCCCAGCACAGCAGATCCCCTTACATTTAGGTGCAGATCATCTCTAGTATATAGGCTGCACCCCAATGAGAAGTCAGCCCAGTGCTCTAGGTCAGGACTTCATTTTTATTATTCTCCTGCCATCAATGGCCAACCCGGCCCCACACTTCATCCATGTCTTTGGGGACCTCTGATCTCCTTATGAACAGTTTCTTCCATGATGAAGATCAGCCATGGAGTATATCTGAGGTGTATATCAGGGGGTGCTTCATCCCCACATGAGAGCTGGGATGTCCAGCAACATTCATCTAGAAGACATTTCCCGCACTCAAGGCACTAATACACCTTCAGGGTTGTGTAGGACCCAAGATGTACAGAAACATAGGACTTCAGTGAGGAACATTTCCCTCACTCAGGACAGGAATACAGCTTCTCCCCTGTGTGAGATCTCTGATGTTTGGAAAGACTGGACTTATCTGAAAAACATTTCCCGCACTCAGGACAGAAATACGGCTTCTCTCCTGTGTGACATCTCTTATGACTATAAAGATGGGACTTCTGTGAAAAACATTTCCCGCACTCAGGACAGGAATATGGCTTTTCCCCCGTGTGAAATCTCTGATGTGTGTGCAGACTGGACTTCAATGAATAACATTTCCCACACTCAGGACAGGAATACGGCTTTTCCCCCGTGTGAAATCTCTGATGTCTGTAAAGATGGGACTTCTCTGAAAAACATTTCCCGCACTCAGGACAAGAATACGGTTTCTCCCCCGTGTGAGATCTCTGATGGATGTAAAGAATACGCTTCAGTGAAAAACATTTCCCGTGTGAAATCTCTGATGTGTGTGCAGACTGGACTTCAATGAATAACATTTCCCACACTCGGGACAGGAATACGGCTTCTCCCCTGTGTGAGATCTCTGATGTTTGTGCAGACTGGACTTCTCTGAAAAACATTTCCCACATTCAGGACAGGAATATGGTTTCTCCCCCGTGTGAGATTTCTGATGCCTGTACAAATTAGACTTGTCTGAAAAACATTTCCCACACTCAGCACAGGAATACGGCTTCTCTCCCGTGTGAGATCTTTTATGCACATTAAGACCGGATTTAGAACAGAAACCCTTCCCGCACTCAGTACAGGAGAAGCTCTTCCCTGTTGGAAGGCCGGCCCGGTCCCGCACAGTCTGAGGTTCCTCAGGATACGAGGAATCCGATGGTCCATCTACACTGGGTGGTGCCGGATGGACATTGGAGGGAGCCGGGTTTTCTCCTGGACTATACTGTGTGATGTCCTCATCTTCTACTTTCCAGTCTGGAGACAAAGTGAGACAATCCTCGGAGGTTTTCCTCATCTCCCGGCCATGGACTAAAATACAAAGACAAAGAGGATTACTAGACAGGAGCTGATTGGTTCCCCCAAACCAGGACTCCGCCCACATCAGGCCGTTTGGACTCTGAGGAGCTTACAATTCCACCCTCAAGGGAACTAGGAAATGGCTCCTCTGGTCTCCTACCAGGTCATTTCTTTATTCATGGACCTTAGTCAGAGAGTGAGGAAACAACCAGAACTGTCTTTTATAGGAGGGACAGTGATGAGGGGATTATAGGACGAGGGTCCCCACCCCCTCTATCACTCATCGCCATCTTCCCAACACAAGAAGTACTGCACTTCCTTATTTAGTCATGAAGAACAGCGGGGCTGAGCCCTACCAGAGGTCAGAGAGTGAGGATGGGGGGAGAACAACCAAGATGAAGACTGGACTGATCCTGAAGACCACCATCATTGGGGTATTGACTCCTCCCTCATTATCACTTTCTGTTTAAGGGTCCAAAGTTGGAGGATGTTATCACATTATTATCACCATGTAAAAGTCTGTGCTCCAATCACATCATCCGATATAAAATGTCCAGCTGGGAGGAAATGGGGGGAACAAAAGAGAATCCATATTATGTGTATATATAGAAGTGGGGGGAGGGGGAGAGCAGAAGTCAGGAGTATGTAATGTACAACATAGAGTATATAGTGCAGGGGTCAGGAGTATGTAATGTACAACATAGAGTATATAGTGCAGGGGTCAGGACTATGTAATGTACAACATAGAGTATATAGTGCAGGGGTCAGGAGTATGTAATGTACAACATAGAGTATATAGTGCAGGGGTCAGGAGTATGTAATGTACAACATAGAGTATACAGTGCAGGGGTCAGGAGTATGTAATGTACAACATAGAGTATATAGTGCAGGGGTCAGGAGTATGTAATGTACAACATAGAGTATATAGTGCAGGGGTCAGGAGTATGTAATGTACAACATAGAGTATATAGTGTAGGTCACATGACAGTTGTATACAATGGATGGCTTAATTTTCTTCCCAAAAGAACAAAAACTTTGAAAAAAAAAACCCACGTTTTTCTTTGTTTCTGTTATAAAGTTTGCAAATAAATAATTGTTCTTCATAAATTTAGGCCGAGATGTATTCTGCTACATGTCTTTGGTGAAAATAACCCAAATTAGGATTTATGATTTAGTCTGTAGGGAAGTTATAGAGTTCACAAATTATGGGAGATATCTGAAAATTGATCGATCCTGAAGTACTGACGACCAATCTAATTTCTAGAGGTCTAAGATTGTCAGGACAGTACAGATATCCCCCAAATGTCAGGACAGGACAGATATCCCCCCAAATGTCAGGACAGGACAGATATCCCCCCAAATGTCAGGACGGGACAGATATCCCCCAAATGTCAGGACGGTACAGATATCCCCCAAATGTCAGGACGGTACAGATATCCCCCAAATGTCAGGACGGTACAGATATCCCCCAAATGTCAGAACAGTACAGATATCCCCCAAATGTCAGGACGGTACAGCTATCCCCCAAATGTCAGGACAGGACAGATATCCCCCAAATGTCAGGACAGGACAGATATCCCCCAAATGTCAGGACAGGACAGATATCCCCCAAATGTCAGGACGGTACAGCTATCCCCCAAATGTCAGGACGGTACAGCTATCCCCCAAATGTCAGGACGGTACAGATATCCCCCAAATGTCAGGACGGTACAGATATCCCCCAAATGTCAGGACGGTACAGATATCCCCCAAATGTCAGAATGGTACAGATATCCCCCAAATGTCAGGACGGTACAGCTATCCCCCAAATGTAAGGACAGTACAGATATCCCCCAAATGTCAGAACGGTACAGATATCCCCCAAATGTCAGGACGGTACAGATATCCCCCAAATGTCAGGACGGTACAGATATCCCCCAAATGTCAGGACGGTACAGATATCCCCCAAATGTCAGAACGGTACAGATATCCCCCAAATGTCAGGACAGTACAGATATCCCCCAAATGTCAGGACAGTACAGATATCCCCCAATTTTTACTTTGGGTACAATGTTGTATGATCGCACAGTTGTCATGCAAAGTGTGAGAGCGCTGAAACCTGAAAAATGTCCTGGGCAGGAAGGGGGAAAAAGTGCCCAGTATGAAAGGGGTTAGTGGGGTACCCCAAGGTTCAGTGTTGGGACCCCGACTTAATAATATATTTATAAACAATATAGGGTCTGATATTAAAAATCCCAAGGGGGATATGATCTCCATGTATAATACATAAGGGGGGATATGATCTCCATGTATAATACATAAGGGGGGGATATGATCTCCATGTATAATACATAAGGGGGGATATGATCTCCATGTATAATACATAAGGGGGGATATGATCTCCGTGTATAATACATAAGGGGGGATATGATCTCCATGTATAATACATAAGGGGGGATATGATCTCCATGTAAAATACATAAGGGGGGATATGATCTCCATGTATAATACATAAGGGGGGGATATGATCTCCATGTATAATACATAAGGGGGGATATGATCTCCGTGTATAATACATAAGGGGGGATATGATCTCCGTGTATAATACATAAGGGGGGATATGATCTCCGTGTATAATACATAAGGGGGGGATATGATCTCCGTGTATAATACATAAGGGGGATATGATCTCCGTGTATAATACATAAGGGGGATATGATCTCCGTGTATAATACATAAGGGGGGATATGATCTCCGTGTATAATACATAAGGGGGATATGATCTCCATGTATAATACATAAGGGGGGATATGATCTCCATGTATAATACATAAGGGGGGATATGATCTCCATGTATAATACATAAGGGGGGATATGATCTCCATGTATAATACATAAGGGGGGATATGATCTCCATGTATAATACATAAGGGGGGATATGATCTCCATGTATAATACATAAGGGGGGATATGATCTCTATGTATAATACATAAGGGGGGATATGATCACCATGTATAATACATAAGGGGAGATATGATCTCCATGTACAATACATAAGGGGGGATATGATCTCCATGTATAATACATAAGGGGGGATATGATCTCCATGTATAATACATAAGGGGGGATATGATCTCCATATATAATACATAAGGGGGGATATGATCTCCATGTATAATACATAAGGGGGATATGATCTCCATGTATAATACATAAAGGGGGGGATATGATCTCCATGTATAATACATAAGGGGGATATGATCTCCACGTATAATACATAAGGGGGGATATGATCTCCACGTATAATACATAAGGGGGGATATGATCTCCACGTATAATACATAAGGGGGGGTATGATCTCCACGTATAATACATAAGGGGGGGTATGATCTCCATGTATAATACATAAGGGGGGGATATGATCTCCATGTATAATACATAAGGGGGGATATGATCTCCATGTATAATACATAAGGGGGGATATGATCTCCATGTATAATACATAAGGGGGGATATGATCTCCATGTATAATACATAAGGGGGGATATGATCTCCATGTATAATACATAAGGGGGATATGATCTCCATGTATAATACATAAGAGGGGATATGATCTCCATGTATAATACATAAGGGGGGGATATGATCTCCGTGTATAATACATAAGAGGGGATATGATCTCCATGTATAATACATAAGGGGGATATGATCACCATGTATAATACATAAGGGGGGGATATGATCTCCGTGTATAATACATAAGGGGGATATGATCTCCGTGTATAATACAATAATACATAAGGGGGGGATATGATCTCCGTGTATAATACATAAGGGGGATATGATCTCCGTGTATAATACAATAATACATAAGGGGGGATATGATCTCCGTGTATAATACATAAGGGGGGATATGATCACCATGTATAATACATAAGGGGGGATATGATCTCCACGTATAATACATAAGGGGGATATGATCTCCACGTATAATACATAAGGGGGGATATGATCTCCACGTATAATACATAAGGGGGGATATGATCTCCACGTATAATACATAAGGAGGGATATGATCTCCACGTATAATACATAAGGGGGGGTATGATCTCCATGTATAATACATAAGGGGGATATGATCTCCATGTATAATACATAAGGGGGGGTATGATCTCCATGTATAATACATAAGGGGGGGATATGATCTCCATGTATAATACATAGGGGGGGGATATGATCACCATGTATAATACATAAGGGGGGATATGATCTCCATGTATAATACATAAGGGGGGATATGATCTCCATGTATAATACATAAGGGGGGATATGATCTCCATGTATAATACATAAGGGGGGATATGATCTCCATGTATAATACATAAGGGGGGGATATGATCTCCATGTATAATACATAAGGGGGGATATGATCTCCATGTATAATACATAAGGGGGGATATGATCTCCATGTATAATACATAAGGGGGGATATGATCTCCATGTATAATACATAAGGGGGGATATGATCTCCATGTATAATACATAAGGGGGATATGATCTCCATGTATAATACATAAGGGGGGATATGATCTCCATGTATAATACATAAGGGGGGATATGATCTCCATGTATAATACATAAGGGGGGATATGATCTCCATGTATAATGCATAAGGGGGATATGATCTCCATGTATAATACATAAGAGGGGATATGATCTCCATGTATAATACATAAGGGGGGGATATGATCTCCGTGTATAATACATAAGAGGGGATATGATCTCCATGTATAATACATAAGGGGGATATGATCACCATGTATAATACATAAGGGGGGGATATGATCTCCGTGTATAATACATAAGGGGGATATGATCTCCGTGTATAATACAATAATACATAAGGGGGGGATATGATCTCCGTGTATAATACATAAGGGGGATATGATCTCCGTGTATAATACAATAATACATAAGGGGGGATATGATCTCCGTGTATAATACATAAGGGGGGATATGATCACCATGTATAATACATAAGGGGGGATATGATCTCCATGTATAATACATAAGGGGGATATGATCTCCATGTATAATACATAAGGGGGGATATGATCTCCACGTATAATACATAAGGGGGGATATGATCTCCACGTATAATACATAAGGAGGGATATGATCTCCACGTATAATACATAAGGAGGGATATGATCTCCACGTATAATACATAAGGGGGGGTATGATCTCCATGTATAATACATAAGGGGGATATGATCTCCATGTATAATACATAAGGGGGGGTATGATCTCCATGTATAATACATAAGGGGGGGATATGATCTCCATGTATAATACATAGGGGGGGGATATGATCACCATGTATAATACATAAGGGGGGATATGATCTCCATGTATAATACATAAGGGGGGATATGATCTCCATGTATAATACATAAGGGGGGATATGATCTCCATGTATAATACATAAGGGGGGATATGATCTCCATGTATAATACATAAGGGGGGGATATGATCTCCATGTATAATACATAAGGGGGGATATGATCTCCATGTATAATACATAAGGGGGGATATGATCTCCATGTATAATACATAAGGGGGGATATGATCTCCATGTATAATACATAAGGGGGATATGATCTCCATGTATAATACATAAGGGGGATATGATCTCCATGTATAATACATAAGGGGGGATATGATCTCCATGTATAATACATAAGGGGGGATATGATCTCCATGTATAATACATAAGGGGGGATATGACCTCCGTATATAATACATAAGGGGGATATGATCACCATGTATAATACATAAGGGGGGATATGATCTCCATGTATAATACATAAGGGGGATATGATCTCCATGTATAATACATAAGGGGGGATATGATCTCCATGTATAATACATCACCTGAGCTCCGACCTCACTGACAACAACCTTCTTCACCCTTTACAGTCTGACTTTCGCTCACTCCACTCCACTGAAACTGCCCTACTAAACCTCACTAATGATCTACTAATTGCTAAAACCAATGGTCACTACTCCGTACTCATCCCAACCAATGGCCACTATTCCATACTCCTATTACTTGACCTCTCTGCAGCTTTTAACCTCCTTGGCGGTATTCCCGAGTGTAGCTCGGGGTAACATTTCAGTACCAATAGCGGTAACCCCGAGCTACACTCGGGAATACCATGCGGCACTGCTCCGGGATGTGTTCTTCACTTACCTTACCCAGCGCTCCCACGATGTGTCCCCTGCAGCGTCCCCGGCCATCTCCTCCGGCCGATGCCGGCATCCGGCTTCTGTGTCCTGTCCCTGTGACGTCGGACGTACGGGCACCGCCGGCGGTGGGAAATTTAAAAATTTTAAAATGTCATTTTTTTTTTTTTTACATTTTACATAGTAAAACATTGCTGCCTCAACCAATTTCACATACATTTTGTCCCGAGTGATTTGTCCGGCGCCCTGCCTGCATTTTGTCTGTTCTTTCTGCCTGGAAACTGAGAAACGTCCATGGCGTCCAAAAAGTGTCCCTTTAGGTCAAAAGCAGTTTAGAGCGGCTAGAGAACAGCGATAGTAAATCAGAACCACTTGCAGAATTGAGTGATAATGATTCGTGGGGGAAATTCGTCATCAGACACTGAAAACGATTTTGCGACTTTGCTCAGTGATGTGCGAACTTGGCGCTATATTTCATATTTCAGTGTTTTCGGTTTGATTATATTATTGAATTAAATGTATTATTATTATATTATTGTTTTTTATGATTTTTTATTAAATTATAATTTATGATTTTGTGTTTCAAATTTTATCATACCCGGGATGTTTAATAGACTCTTGTTCGGACAGATTTCAGTGAGTTATTCCTAAATATTACAGCCTACAATAAAAAAACTACATATTTCCATGCAAAAAAATGGTACCGCTTTCAGCACCAAAAATCTGAAATAATCAGACCGCTAGGGAGGTTAATATGGTTGACCATCCACTCTTCCTCAAAAAACTCCACTCTCTTGGCCTTCCAAACTCCGCTCTCTCCTGGTTCTCCTCCTACCTATTGCAGCGCTCCTTCTGTGTTACCAATAACTCTGGCTCCTCCTCCTCACTCCCTCTCTCTGTAGGGGTCCCTCAAAGTTCCGTCCTTGGGCCCCTGCTCTTCTCCATCTACACCTCCTCCCTTGGTCACTTGATAAACTCCCATGGCTTTAAGTACCATCTCTATGCTGACGACACACAAATCTCTCTTTCTACTCCTCACCTCACCCCTTCAGTCTCCTCCTCACCTCACCCCTTCAGTCTCCTCCTCACCTCACCCCTTCAGTCTCCTCCTGTATTACTCACCTACTAAGTGACATATCGGCATGGATGTCACTCCACTTCCTCAAACTCAATCTTTCCAAAACTGAGCTCTTACTATTCCCTCCAGCCCATGCCCCCCCCCCCCCCCCGACTTTTCCATCAAGATCAATAACACGACCATCAGTCCCTCCCCTCATGCCAGGGTACTAGGTGTAATCCTAGACTCCCATCTGTCCTTTCAGCCACAGATCCATTCACTGTCCAAATCTTGTAGACTTCACCTCCACAACATCTCCAAGATACGCCCGTTCCTAACCTCGGAAACCACTAAGCAACTTATTCACTCCCTTGTTATATCTCGCCTTGACTATTGTAACTCCCTCCTCTTTGGCCGACCTCATCGCAGGCTATCCCCTCTTCAGTCTATCATGAATGTTGCTGCCAGACTCATCCACCTTACTAACCGTTCTGTATCTGCACCCCTCTCTGCCAATCCCTCCACTGGCCTCCACTCAGTGTCCTCCACCCCTCTCTGCCAATCCCTCCACTGTCCTCCATTCAGTGTCCTCCACCCCTCTCTGCCAATCCCTCCACTGACCTCCATTCAGTGTCCTCCACCCCTCTCTGCCAATCCCTCCACTGGCCTCCACTCAGTGTCCTCCACCCCTCTCTGCCAATCCCTCCACTGTCCTCCATCCCTCCCTGCTAATCCCTCCACTGACCTCCATTCAGTGTCCTCCACCCCTCCCTGCTAATCCCTCCACTGGCCTCCATTCAGTGTCCTCCACCCCTCCCTGCTAATCCCTCCACTGGCCTCCATTCAGTGTCCTCCACCCCTCTCTGCCAATCCCTCCACTGGCCTCCACTCAGTGTCCTCCACACCTCTCTGCCAATCCCTCCACTGTCCTCCATTCAGTGTCCTCCACCCCTCTCTGCCAATCCCTCCACTGACCTCCATTCAGTGTCCTCCACCCCTCTCTGCCAATCCCTCCACTGGCCTCCATCCCTCCCTGCTAATCCCTCCACTGACCTCCATTCAGTGTCCTCCACCCCTCCCTGCTAATCCCTCCACTGGCCTCCATTCAGTGTCCTCCACCCCTCCCTGCTAATCCCTCCACTGGCCTCCATTCAGTGTCCTCCACCCCTCTCTGCCAATCCCTCCACTGGCCTCCACTCAGTGTCCTCCACCCCTCTCTGCCAATCCCTCCACTGTCCTCCATTCAGTGTCCTCCACCCCTCTCTGCCAATCCCTCCACTGACCTCCATTCAGTGTCCTCCACCCCTCTCTGCCAATCCCTCCACTGGCCTCCACTCAGTGTCCTCCACCCCTCTCTGCCAATCCCTCCACTGTCCTCCATCCCTCCCTGCTAATCCCTCCACTGACCTCCATTCAGTGTCCTCCACCCCTCCCTGCTAATCCCTCCACTGGCCTCCATTCAGTGTCCTCCACCCCTCCCTGCTAATCCCTCCACTGGCCTCCATTCAGTGTCCTCCACCCCTCTCTGCCAATCCCTCCACTGGCCTCCACTCAGTGTCCTCCACCCCTCTCTGCCAATCCCTCCACTGTCCTCCATTCAGTGTCCTCCACCCCTCTCTGCCAATCCCTCCACTGACCTCCATTCAGTGTCCTCCACCCCTCTCTGCCAATCCCTCCACTGGCCTCCATCCCTCCCTGCTAATCCCTCCACTGACCTCCATTCAGTGTCCTCCACCCCTCCCTGCTAATCCCTCCACTGGCCTCCATTCAGTGTCCTCCACCCCTCCCTGCTAATCCCTCCACTGGCCTCCATTCAGTGTCCTCCACCCCTCTCTGCCAATCCCTCCACTGGCCTCCACTCAGTGTCCTCCACCCCTCTCTGCCAATCCCTCCACTGTCCTCCATTCAGTGTCCTCCACCCCTCTCTGCCAATCCCTCCACTGACCTCCATTCAGTGTCCTCCACCCCCTCTCTGCCAATCCCTCCACTGGCCTCCACTCAGTGTCCTCCACCCCTCTCTGCCAATCCCTCCACTGTCCTCCATCCCTCCCTGCTAATCCCTCCACTGACCTCCATTCAGTGTCCTCCACCCCTCCCTGCTAATCCCTCCACTGGCCTCCATTCAGTGTCCTCCACCCCTCCCTGCTAATCCCTCCACTGGCCTCCATTCAGTGTCTTCCACCCCTCTCTGCCAATCCCTCCACTGGCCTCCATTCAGTGTCTTCCACCCCTCCCTGCCAATCCCTCCACTGGCTTCCCATTGCCCAACGGATAAAATTCAAAACATTAACAATAACTTATAAAGCTATTTATAACTCTGCCCCAAATTACATCAGCAATCTTGTCTCCAAATATCACCCAAACCGTACTTTCCACTCCTCGAAAGACCCCCTGCTCTCTAGCTCCCTTGTCTCCTCCTCCCATACTCGTCTCAAGGACTTCTCCAGAGCTTCCCCCATCCTGTGGAACTCTCTACCCCAATTTATCACACTATCACCTACTCTGCCCACTTTCAGCAATGTCCGAAAAACCTCTCTCTTCAGGGAAGCCTATCCTGCCCTCAGCTAATACTGGAATCTTCTACTCTTCCAACCAGTCCATCCCCCACAGTTACTACCTTTTGTACCACTAGCCCCTCCTTCCTAGATTGTAAGCTCCAAGGATCAGGGCCCTCTTAACCCTCTTGTATTGAACTGTATTGTTGCTGTATTGTCTCCCATTATATTGTAAAGCGCTGAGCAAACTGTTGGTGCCATAAATCCTGTATAATAATAATAATAATAAATGACCCACCTGTGCTGATCTCTGTAGGAGTGTCCTCCTCTATAAATGTCCCCGTTATTCCATCCTCCTCCATAGACTGCTGATCATCCCTCACATACGCCTCTTCTTCTTCTGCTTTCACCTCAAATTCTATATCGATTGGATCTCCACTCTAAATCAAGGAAATGAGAGAAAATATCATCTGTAAAATGTAAGGTCACATAAAAAACTCCACACATTGTCTCCACAAGTCCATGTTCTAGATGCTCCGTCCCACCAACCTTGTAATAGTGAGTGATGGTGTGACCTTCCTGTGTGGAATCCCGGGAATACAGAGGACGGGGACATCTCTCTGGTGGGTTCCTGGTATTAGGTGGCTCCATCATATCCTTGTGTCCTTCTGAAAACTCCTCCATCACTCCATACTCCTCATCCTCCTCTTTATACTCTTCTTTAACATCAATATTATCATCCCCGAGGATTCCACTCTGAAAGATATAATAAAACATTCATTGTAACAAACATGCTGTGTATAAATCACAACTACCAATAATTGTCAATCATCTACCTGATGATGGTGAGGGATGGTGTGACCTTCCTGTGTGGAATCCCGGGAATACAGAGGACGGGGACATCTCTCTGGTGGGTTCCCATGACTGGATCCATCTGTAGGAAACACACACACTGACTGAATCCATTGTTTCTATGTGTTTATCAGATGATGGGGGATCTAGGTGGATCCTCCGTACTGCTCTCTCCTTTACAATAAAGTCTCCTCTTACCCGGTGATGTGAGGGGCGGCTGATTGTCCATCATGACGTCCTTGTAGAGATCCTTGTGTCCTTCTAAATATTGATGTGTATCATCAACATGTGTGTATCATCATCTGCTGGAGATAAAAAAACATTACAGTGACAATGGAGGAAGAGGACGGACATGACGGGGGGGTTACTGGGTGTAAATAGAACATAACATCTTATTACCTCCTCTGCTGCCAAATCCACCAATGTCTCCGATCTGCTTCACACCATATGGAACTTCCTGTCTTTATTCCAGATGACTTCCTGTCTGTTCCTGACATCACTTCCTGACTGTACCTGACATCACTTCCTATCTGTATTCCATAGAGAAGTCCTGTCTGGGTAGTAGAAATGAGATCCCCATCTTGTGGAGTTTAGAGGAACTGCAGCCCCGATAAACGTCCCCTAACATCTTGCCGAACAGCCACTGCATTAAAATGGTGGCAGGGTGGCACGGCTTTTTTTTTAAACGTGCTCCACACTCCCAAGGTTTTTCTCGGGCAGGGGGGGTGTACGCACGCCCCCGCCAACTCGCGGCTGTCACCATTTGATCCCCGAGGGATCAATCATTCAGTTTCAGCCAGTGATGTCCGGCTGAAATCGGATGATCGGTCCCTGTCCTATCCTGTCCTTTGTTGACAGTTACAGAGGACAGGATATGATGTCATTCTTCTCTGCCTGGACACATTCCTTCCCAGAGAGAGAAGACATACAAATTGTAAGTAAAACAGCACATACCCACAGTTAGAACACACCTAGGTCACATTTAACCCCCTGATCGGCCCCCCAGTTACCCCTTCACTGCCCTGTCACCAGTGTCATTGATTACAGTGAACAGCTTTTTACTGATCACTGTATTAGTGTCACTGGTGACTTCAGATAGCATTAGTGTCAGTTAGCGCCCCTCCCAGATAGCGTCAGATTGCCGCTAGTACACCAGTAATCACATTTGACCCCTTTATTGCCAGGAACACGCTCACTTGCACTCTAAACCTCCATTGCTAGTATAGTGTCTGAGCGGATCAATATCTTTGATCAGATTAGCGCTATACCAGCGTTCACACTACTATAGTATCCCCAAAAATGCAGTGTTAGCGGGATCAGCTCCAACACCTGCCAGCACCTGCCTTTATCCCCTACGCCCCCCCTTCTGCCCCAGCAAGTGCAGTGTCAGTAGATAACTGTCACTTGATATATTACACACAAAACCACAGTGTTGGCAGAATCAGGCCTGATCTCTGTTAGCACTTGCCGGTAAATTTTCCGTAGCGGTTCAAGCAGTCCCTGACAGCCAGGCGCTCTTTTTCCCGTGAGTCGCACTAGGTACCTATAAATTTAGTGGCCAAAATGTCCAAGCAAAGGTACTCTAGTGACGAGGCCTACAGGATTCTGAGCATGTCAGGTGAGAGCGAAAGGGAAGACTCCCTGACAGAATCAGGCTCAGAATACGAATCTGTAGACAGCAGCGGCACCCTGACAGATCACTCAGATGACGGAGAAGAGGTCCCTGCTAAGGTCAGGTGTACCCAACCCCGTTTCTCAGGTTCTGAGGTGATACAAACGCATGATGACTCTCATATGCAGCAGAGTGCCAGTACTAGTGCCGCACTACCTTTTGGTGAACTGGCGAGCACCAGCTGCCTAGTACATCCTGGTCTTTCACATACCAGCACTGCAGTATCACTTGGTGACATGGCGAGTCCCATAAGTGCAGTACAAGCTGGTGGGGTGGTGAGCACAAGTAGTGTCCCGCTGCCACCAAAAATTTGCACACAGGCCCGTAGAGCCCCTAGTATCCTTCCGGATGTGCTTGCAAATCCTGATTGGCAGCCCACAAATTCTGCAGCACCCGTACTTCCCCAATTCACTGCCCAACCCAGAATTCAGGTGGAAACAGCAAATTTAACTCCTCCCCTTGATTTTTTGGAGCTGTTTTTCACGGAAGAGCTCTATGCATTGATTGTGGATCAAAGCATTTTATATGCACAACAGTTTATCACCACCAACCCAAATTCAAACCTTGCCAGACTGTTCGCATGGAAACCTATTACAGTTTCTGAATTTAAGTTTTTTTTGGGCCTAAGCCTCCATATGGGCATTAATAAGAAAAATTAATTGCGGTTGTATTTGTCGACAGACCCGATTCATCATATGCCGTGTTCTCTGCTGCCATGGCCAGGCATAGATATGAGAATATAATGCGATTTACGCATTTCAATGACAATACACTCTGTCATCCTTGGGGTGACCCTGAATTTGACCGGCTCTACAAAATTTGTCCCCTTGTAAATCACCTTAACCAAAAATGTGCAGATATCTATACTCCCCACCAAAAAAATCTGTGTTGATGAGTCCCTCATTAATTTTTTAGGCCACCTTGCATTCAAACTATTTCTCCCCAATAAGCTGGCCAGATATGGGGTCAAACCTGTATATCAGACCTGTGATTTGGGGGGTTGGTGCTATCCTGGTATTTCAGGGCCCCCGAAACTGATAGGTAGTGAGGAAGTGAAATGAGGAAGTTATGCACCTTCAGGCTTTCAAAGGGATCATTGGATTTCAGGCTCCCTGTTATGGAGTGCCTGCTCCTTGTCCAAACCCCCCCGGTGCCTGTGTCTTTCCCGTGTCCCCTCACCCTCTCCTCATCCTGTTGCAGCCTTTGAAGATGGGCTGCACAGGATGAGGGGGGTCACCTCACCCCCCTGCCCCTCGTCACCTCCTCACATCCTCACGCAGCCTGTGAAGGCAGGCTGCGCAGGATGAGAAGGAAGTGACCCCTGTGGCGGACCTCACACCTCTATGGACATATAGACAGAGAGAAGTGACACCCCACTGAGGGATTCTGGTGCGGGGCCGCTAACCCGGCGCTGCACACCCCTGGTGAGTGCAGTGCAGGGCACGAGAGTTTCCCGCGACTGCACTCTCAGACAGACAAAAGCTCTCAAGAGTGTGGCCCCTGTCAAGGGGTGTGCCTCATTGCCCGGCAACACGGCGTTGGGCTGGCCATTGCCGGGGCAACCTGGAAGCATCCCACACAGCTTTTAAAAGGCCAGCTTGAGACCAGGCTTGCTCTCTTCCTCCCGCTGCTGTCCCTGGGACCACCGTGGTCATGGGAGGTCTGGGTGGGGCCCGGGCCTCTGCAGGCATCCCCACTGTGTGCTCTGCATGAGCCCCCTCACCACAGGTCAGACCCCACGGCTATGACTCCTGCTGCTGTCCCTTGGGCCACTGCGGTTGTGGGAGGTCCGGGCGGGGCCCGGGCCTCTGCAGGCATCCCTGCTGAGCGCTCTGCATGAGCCCCCTCCTCAAAGGTCAGACCCCATGGCCATGACTCCTGCTACTGTTCCTGGCTGCTACGAGGACCCCTGCTGCTGACTGCTGGGCACTGGAGAAGCTGGCCACTGTGAGGGCCGCCGTCTGTTGCTGAGGGTCCCTGGGAAGCTGTCCTGTCTGCAGATAACTGGGTCCCTGGGAAGCCATCCCATCTGCTGATCATCGGGCCCCTGGGAAGCCATCCTGTCTGCTGATCGTTGGGCCCCTGGGAAGCTATACTGCCTGCTGACCGCTTTGTTCCCTGGAAGCTGCCTGCTGCTGAGCATCTGCAAGTCGCCTATCCCTCTGCAAGCCGCCTGCTGTTGAGCACCTGCAAGACACCTATCGTAAGTGTCCCTAGAAGCCATGAACTGTCCCTGTTGTGTGCACTGACCACCCGTGTCCTGAACTGTCCCTGTTGTGCGCACAAACTACCCGTGTCCTGAACTGTCTCTGTTGTGTGCACCGACCACCCGTGTCCTAAACTGTCCCTGTTGTGCGCACTGACCACCTGTGTCCTGAACTGTCACTGTTGTGCGCACAGACACCCGGGTCATGAACTGCCCCTACTACACGCCTAGACTACCCTTACTTGAACCGTCCCATGGCGTGCCCAGAGTATAGCTAACTGTGATGCCCCTGAGTGCTTGAGCCATCGCTACCCGTTGAGTCCCCATGAGCCCGATGTCCCTAGAAAGCTGGGTGGGAACTGTGCTAGGCCAGACTCCACAGTTGGAGTCCCGTTGAGTCCCCGTGAGCCCTATGTCCATAGAAAGCTGGGTGGGAGCTGTGCTAGGCCAGACTCCACAGTTGGAGTCCTGTTGAGTCCCCGTGAGCCCGATGTCCCTAGAAAGCTGGGTGGGAGCTGTGCTACGCCAGACTCCACAGCTAAAGTCCCATTGGGTCCCCGTGAGCCTGTTGTCCCTAGTACACTGTGTTGAGGCCAGACGCCAAAGCCAAGGTCCCCTTGAGTCCCCGTGAGCCCGCTTACCGTGGGTGTCCCTACAAGCTGCATGTCACGGAGTGCCATGAACTGTCCTGATTGAGTGTCTTTCAGAGTTCAATAAAGCTTTGTGTGTTTCCCATCTTCTTCGTGGGTTCTGTCCTGCCTACGCTTCCGTTACATTCCCGTATGTAGTTAGGCTCCCAAAACATCTCACATGTGGTACCCCCATACTCGGTAGAAGTAGCAGAATGTATTTGGGGTGTAATTCCACATTTACTCATGGCTTGTGTGAGCAATATGTCATTAAAGTGACAATTTTGTGTAAAAAAAAAACTTTTAGAAAAAAAATAAATCTTCCATGGACTCAACATGCCTCTCAGCAGATAGCTTAGGCTGTCTTCTTTCTAAAAAGGGGTCATTTGAGGGTGTTTGTATTATCCTGGTATTTTAGCACCTCAAAAAATGTGATGGCAGTCAGAAAGTAAAAGCTGTGTAAATTCCAGTATCCATCCCATAGATTGTTTGTAGATGATATAACTTTCACACAAAGCAATTAATATGCAGTAATTGGGATTTTTTTTACCAAAGACATATAGCAAAATACATGTTGGCCTAAATTTATGACAAAATTTGAGTTTATTGGATATTTTTTATAACAGAAATGAGAAAATATAGTTTTTTTTTTTTTTCAAAGGATAGAGAATTAAAGTTCCGATTTCCAGAATCCCATCATTGGGAGTTTGGTTGTATGAGTTTGTTTTTGGAGTAGGTGGTAGAAGGTAGAGAGATGGGAGCTGGAAGGTGTAGAGCTGTTGAAGAGTGTTATGAGGCCCATGGGCTGAGTGTTCTCACACCAGTGCAGGTGAGGTAGCATATGTCTAATTCTGAGGAATTTGTAGAAGTCTTTCTGGTCCGGAAAATAAGTGAGGCTGGGATCCTGAAACGTTCTTATGTAAGTGTTGTTCAGCAGATCTTTGACAGAGTAAATGCCCTTTGTGTACAAGTTTACAGGCTGATATCTTCAGATAGGAGTTCCAAGGTGAGAAGAGAAGGCATTGCAGAACTTTTTGCAGTATGTCCAAAGAGGATTACGCCAAAGAGTTCCACATTCAGATGATTGGTGTTATGGTGTCCAGGAATTCTGGTCAGTTTCTATCATTGCATCATGGAGAGTATTCTTCCCATCCACACTGCAGTGTAGTATGATGGCTGTAGGATGGAGTATAGGAAGTGTCGGTCTCGGGAGGAGAAATAAAGCACAGCGGATCATAGGTACAGATCTATCGAATTTGGACACAGCTATGCCAGCAGACTAAAAAAGAAAGCAAATGGCAGAGTGATCCATCCCGGTTACAGTGTGTTTGTATCTATGATAAATGACAGGCTAAACCCACCTGGAGACTTTCTCCACACCTGGAGTGTGCTGAGTTCTTGGAGAACGTCTACACAGTGTTTCCAGATTGGCTTTATCACCCCAACGAGCTCGCTCCAGTTCATGGATGTCATCATTATGTTTGGAGGATCTCACCAGTCAGGAGCCTTTCCTGTCATCCTACATGTTCCCTTCTGAGGATTGTTCTATCCTTCCAAACAAATGTATGAAATCATGGATGAGTCCTCCTTCTATGTGATCTAGAAGATCTTCAATCACAATGTCTTTATGGATGAAGTGGATGGCCCAGTTTATATATTATTTATTGCTTTACAGCTTTATTCCCTCCAGGATTCATTCTTTATAGAACCATTCAAGGAAGTGTTCTTACTTTGAGAGATCTCCACCACCATTCCTCTGTGACCATTACATCCTTGTCATTTATGTCTAACATCTTCATTATGAGTGGATTGATATTTATTTTTATACTTTAGGATGTAGTTTTGCATTTTCTTCAACAAAAAGATACATTTCGGAGGGATCTGTTTCACCTTTACCTTTTTTTCTAACTTGTATTCCGTGTCTTTAAGACTTTTATTTATGTAGTAAAATATCTTTATTAAACAGTTGGCTGCAAATGATCTAGATTTATTTTTTCTTCTGTTCTTCTGATCTTCTGTGGTAGACCTGTAAGGTATATATTATACAGGAATTGTTATTATGAGACATTTTGGGGGGCTGCAGTTCTACTGAACTCCACAAGGTGGTGATCTCACTTAAACCCAGACAGGAAGTCTCTATGGAATACAGACAGGAAGTGATGTCAGGTACAGACAGGAAGTGATGTCAGGTACAGACAGGAAGTGATCTGCAATAAAGACAGGAAGTTACATGTTGCAGAAATAAGAGGAGACGTTGGTGGAAGTGGCAGCAGAGGAGGTAATAAGATGTTATTTCATATTTACACCCAGTAATCCCCTCTCATTATGTCTGTCCTCTTCCTCCATAGTCACGTCCATCCTCTTCCTCCATAGTCATGTCCGTCCTCTTCCTCCATAGTCCTGTCCGTCCTCTTCCTCCATAGTCACGTCCGTCCTCTTCCTCCATAGTCACGTCCGTCCTCTTCCTCCATAGTCATGTCTGTCCTCTTCCTCCATAGTCACGTCCGTCCTCTTCCTCCGTAGTCATGTCCGTCCTCTTCCTCCATAGTCACTGTGACGTCTTTTATCTCCAGCAGATGATGATACACACATATATAGTGTGGGAACCCAGATGAACCCCTTCAGGGGCAGAACATTCCCCCACTTCCGGGGCCGGAACATTCTCCTCATTGTGGAGATAAATTCTAGTAATATGGTCCTCTAAACAAACAGCACTGACAATAAATAGACAAGACAAGGACCATCCTGACCATACATGGCCTACAAAGGGCAATGATGACACTACACAGGCAGCCAATGGGCAATCATTACACTATGCAGCCAACACAATGATGGAGTGCCGGGGTCAGGAGTATGGAGCATAGAGCCCCTTACATTGCTGGGAAGGAGGAAGAATACATTTCAAATGAATGAAGAGTAATCACCACTGAAGTGCTATGTTCCCTCTTTTGTACATTGTGGAGGGTCTGGTTTGAATATGTCCAAATAAAGGTGATTTTATCAGATGTGCGGCCGGACTGATTTTTCTTCTCTACCAGGAAGAAAACATTCCCCAGCCTGCCATGAAAAATATATTCAATCATTGGTGTTGGAGGAAAAAAATGAGGGGTGTGAGGGATGAAGGGGAGTTGAGGGGCCTCCAAGGGGGTACTGAGGATGAGAGACTTTGGGACCCCTGAGGGTGTAGAGTAGATGGTGAAATCTGGGTTGATAGGGTTGGCAAGTAGCATGTCTCTGAGGGAAGAGAAGGTTGTTGGGCTCAGGGGGACTCTGAGGTAGGGAGGGGGGCTCTTGGTCTCTGATTGTCCTCCCACCTGCACTTACTTTCCAGACCTCCTTACAAAACTCCTACCAGGATAGGAAAGAAACCTTCACCTTCTTATCTCACTGGTCAAATAACATTTTCCAAGATACCAAGTGGAATGAAGAAGGGAAGACTTTCACCCCTTGGTGGGAACTCGTTCTTAGAGGAGGTCTGTTGGTGAATTATCAACTAAAAGGTAGTCAGGGGTCAGTGCTGAACATCTTCAGGAGACACTCCAATACCTCCCATGACACAGGCTCTGGCAGTACCCGGGGCTGGAGTTCAGAGCCCCAGGAACCCACCACCACTCTGTACAATGTTCTGTGTACTACAGTATACTTGGCAATAAAAAAAAACAAGATCCTCCCCCCTGCCATCCTCCTACCTACGCTGCGCTGTCATTGGAGGGAAGAGAACAGACTCCTCCCCCACAGCTCTCTACTCCACCAGCACCATCTTCCTGCTATCCCATCCAATCCCTTCTCTTACTGCAGAGAGTGACAGTGACATCACTCCTGTCAGTCAGCAGGCTGCTGGAGATTGGAGCCTTGCAGCCGGAGTTCTGCCAATTGTCCTGATTATCCAGCAACTCCAGCCAATAGTCAGCAAGTTCCCTTCCTGGACCTCATGATGAGCCGACATTGACCTCACAGCACTGCCTCAGAGCAAACAAGTCATAGGAAGGATCAGATTTATCATTCCTTGTCTGCAGATCTAAAACTCATCAAAACCAGTTCGGAGACCAAACAAACCCAACAGATTAAAGGGGATTTCTGATCCTGCAGGTCAAGAGGGTCCCGGGACCTCCAAAATGTAGCAAATACTAAACAGTCCCAAATAAGCATCTTCCCATGGGGGTGGTAGTTCTTCAATGTCCAGCAACCCTCCTATTCCCCCCTCACATCCACATCCTATTATTGTGTGACCAATACCATCCAAATCATTCTTAATTTCATTTCCCAAAGTTATCCGTCTACAAGGAGACCTGTATAGATCACATGATGGCACCAATGAGGATGGAGGAGGACTGGAGTCACATGACTGAGAAGATACTAAACCTCACCCTGGAGATCATCTACCTGCTGACCGGAGAGGTGAGGAGGATTCTGGGAGGACACATGACATCACTCTTATCTCTATTAATAAAACACAGACCTGACCAGAGAGGTGAGGAGGATTCTGGGAGGTCACATGACATCACTCTCATCTCTATTAATAAAACACGGACCTGACTGGAGAGGTGAGGAGGATTCTGGGAGTCTAACATGATATTCCTATTGATTCCTCAATACAGAGATTTCCTCTTCTGAAGTCAGGTGACCATATGACCATCACAGTGACTCCCTAAACCCTGAGAGACACAACATGCAGAAGATTCTAGAAGTCACCAAGAAGATGATGGAGCTGCTGACAGGAGAGGTGAGCGGTGCTGGGAATTCTGGGACATTCTCCAGTAACAGACAAGGGATGTGTCTGGATGGTGACTGTATCATTGTGTGTGTCAGGTTCCTATAAGGTGTCAGGGTGTCACTGTCTATTTCTCCATGGAGGAGTGGGAGTATTTAGAAGGACACATCACCCCCCACCCTTCCCATCACCGATAAGAAGACACTTTAGAGGGACGGAGCTTCTAGAACATGGACTTGTGGACACAATGTGTGGATTTTTTATTGTGATGCCACAATATTGAAGCTCATGTCTTACAGATGACCTCTTCTCTCATTCTCTTGGTTTAGGGTGAAGATCTGATGTATATAAAAGTTGAGGTGAAAGCAGAAGAAGAAGAGGCGTATGTGAGGGATGATCAGCAGTCTATGGAGGAGGATGGAATAACGGGGACATTTATAGAGGAGGACACTCCTACAGAGATCAGCACAGGTGGGTCATGAACACTAAATCCATTCCTCCACCCATACTGCTCACTGATTGGTCCAGAGTAGGGCGGGGACTGGGTGATATCAGCCTGTAATCCCCTGGTCACTTTCCTGAGCTGTGTTCCCCGTCCTGTATTCCTGGATTTCTCTCGGATAATCTTCCTTCTCTGTGCTGCAGACACAATTTATGTATCTAGACTGGATTTATGGAGGTTCTGGGGTTCAGCTGGCAGCAAAATGTTGATTTTTCCTATAAGCATTGCATAATGTAGGCACCCATGACATGTGACTGGGGTCTCCTGCCTTGTGCCTGACTCTTCCAGGGGACCTTCTCTGTTATCTGCTGGCTGTGCCGGGTGGAGGGATATGTCTGTATAGTATCAGACCCAAGTCACTGAGTGCAGTCTCAGGAGATGGGAGGCAGCAGTGTGGTTATAAACTTTCCATATACCCAGTGAAGTGACTGGCCTCAGGTGATACACAGAGATGAAACAAATCCTCCTACATACGTTGTACCTTTTTATCTTCAGCCCTCTCTTCTCTACATCTGTTCAAAGTCCAGAATTTATACAGCTTGTCAAAGAAGTCAGAAAAAAAGGAGCAGAGAGCTGGTCACATTCTGCAGAGCTCAGTAAAGTGAGCTCTGAGAGATGATTGGAGGGAAGGGACACACCCCCTTCACACAGGAACATAGCTGAGGCTGTCAATCACAGGCTGTGAGCTGGAGTTCCTCCCTTATCATACTTTTTCTCTTGGTGTCAGGAAGACTTGTCAGAAGTGACTCATGCTGATTGTATAGGAAGGAGACAGCAGACAGAAATGACACTTCGTGCTCTGGACTGAGACAAGTACACACTGTAGAGGGATATGCTTTGTCCATATTCCATGTCTGAGGGTTACAACCACTGTAAGTGATCTCTGATTACTAAACACCAATTTGATGTGATCCTTACACTATTTATTAGTGTGGCCCCCTTGTCCTGAATAGAGGTACTATGTGGGTTTAGTTTGTGGCTGGGCTGTACTTGGCTCAGGCTGATTGTATAGTTCTTCACTTGGTTTCTCCCTAAGTTTAGGTTGTCTTGTGATGTCTCACTGTGGCCAGTAGATGTCACTGCTATCACTGGACATAGGATGAGATTTCACCAACCAAACTAAAGGGATATTAGACCACAAATGTCCCATATTGCTGCTTACCAATCATTGGGTGTGGCGGCTGCATTCTTTTTCTTTGGCTTTTTTCCCTCTGTTTTCACCTGGTGATCTGGCCAGTAACACACCTTCTGTATTAGAGCGCCCCCACTGTGGAGACAGCAGCATGGTCAGTCTGGGGGGAGGGGAGTGTTAGATGTATTAGCAGATATAAAAACAGCAACTAATTGAAGCCAAACTCCAGATCACACTTCATAATCAGTTACATCAAACAGTTTTTTTTTCCTTTTGGGATAAAAGTTTCACATGAATAAATAAAAGCTGCTCATTGTAAGCCCCCTGTTAGTGGTAAGTGGTCTGCCTCATGGTAAGTGGTCTGCCTCATGGTAAGTGGTCTGCCTCATCCCTGGAACTGATACATTCTGCTGTAGAGTTTTTATAAAACAGATTTACTGGTTAGATCACCAGATGAATATAGAAGAAAACTAATGCAGCCATCACATCTCAGAATCGGTAAGCTGGAATATAATAAATGTTTTCTTTGTGTTTCATATGGATTAAGTTAACATTTATATTTTCTTCAGCCAATCCAGTAGGAGGTTTATGCCCCTGGAGCATGCTGGGGCAGGAAATAAATATTTGGGCCAGGCCATGTGCTCTTTCCATGGGCTGAGGTCTAGGGAGGTGCTGCTGGATGGAGCTCTGCTGTTAGGCCCAATAGCCTGTTTTGGGACCTAATGTGTGAAGTGGTCCTGAAGCTGTCCTGTCTGGTCTGGAGGAAGCTGTGCCAAGGAGGAGGCCCAGGGGAGGAGAGAGCCATGAAGAAGACTGGTCTCTCAGAAGGACCCGGGTCTCACTTGGAGGACGCACTGACATTTGGGAACGTGTTTACAGAGTCATTCAGTCGGCTTAAAGGTTCAGATACTGTGAGGCTGGGCATTGATCTGCAGAGTCTGTCAGTGATCTGTCATGATATCTGGGTCCCCTAACCCTCACCTCCCCAACCCTTCTAAATAAAGTTTTAAGAAGACAATAGTGACTGGTGGCCAATATCCTTTCTCAGTTCCCGTATTTTACCCATGGACTTGGCCCTGGGGTGAGCACCCCTGACCTTTGGAGGTGCCATCCTGCCTTTGGGGTGTCAGAGGGGTTCTACATTCATATTGCACATTACATAGTACTGACCTCTATACTATACATATTTGTTGTATGTTAGAGTCCTGACCCCTGCACTATATACTCTGTTGTACATTACATACTCCTGACCCCTGCACTATATACTCTATGTTGTACATTACATACTCCTGACCCCTGCACTATATACTCTATGTTGTACATTACATCCTCCTGACCCCTGCACTATATACTCTATGTTGTACATTACATACTCCTGACCCCTGCACTATATACTCTATGTTGTACATTCCATAGTCCTGACCCCTGCACTATATACTCTATGTTGTACATTACATACTCCTGACCCCTGCACTATATACTCTATGTTGTACATTACATACTCCTGACCCCTGCACTATATACTCTATGTTGTACATTACATACTCCTGACCCCTGCACTATATACTCCATGTTGTACATTACATACTCCTGACCCCTGCACTATATACTCTATGTTGTACATTACATACTCCTGACCACTGCGCTATATACTCTATGTTGTACATTACATACTCCTGCCCCCTGCACTATCTATGTTGTACATTACATCCTCCTGACCCCTGCACTATATACTCTCTGTTGTACATTACATACTCCTGACCCCTGCACTATGTACTCTATGTTGTACATTACATACTCCTGACCCCTGCACTATATACTCTATGTTGTACATTACATCCTCCTGACCCCTGCACTATATACTCTATGTTGTACATTACATCCTCCTGACCACTGCACTATATACTCTGTTGTACATTACATCCTCCTGACTAGAGATGAGCGAAGTATTCAAAAATTCGATTCGGCTGATTTGGCGAATTTCAGGAAGAAATTCGATTTGATGCGAATTTATTCGCTACGAAATTAACTTATTAAAAGGGTTTCTAGGCTTCAGAGAGCCTTTATATTAGTGCAGAACACTGTACCTTTAATTTAAATGCCCTTGGAGATGAGGAAGGAGAAGGATGAGAAGAAGAAGGATGAGAAGAAGGAGAAGGATGAGAAGAAGGAGAAGGAGAAGGATGAGAAGAAGGAGAAGGAGAAGGATGAGAAGAAGGAGAAGGAGAAGAAGGAGAAGGATGAGAAGATGGAGAAGGAGAAGGATGAGAAGATGGAGAAGGAGAAGGATGAGAAGAAGGAGAAGGAGAAGGATGAGAAGGAGAAGGAGAAGGATGAGAAGAAGGAGAAGGATGAGAAGAAGGAGAAGGATGAGAAGAAGGATGAGAAGAAGGAGAAGGATGAGAAGAAGGATGAGAAGAAGGAGAAGGATGAGAAGAAGGAGAAGGATGAGAAGAAGGATGAGAAGAAGGAGAAGGATGAGAAGAAGGATGAGAAGAAGGAGAATGATGAGAAGAAGGAGAAGGATGAGAAGAAGGATGAGAAGAAGGAGAAGGATGAGAAGAAGGAGAAGGATGAGAAGAAGGATGAGAAGAAGGAGAAGGATGAGAAGGAGGAGAAGAAGGAGAAGGATGAGAAGAAGGATGAGAAGAAGGATGAGAAGAAGGATGAGAAGAAGGAGAAGGATGAGAAGAAGGATGAGAAGAAGGATGAGAAGAAGGAGAAAGATGAGAAGAAGGACAGTTCTGTGACAGTTTCTGTCTATTTCTGACAGTTATGGGACATTCACTCCATACAGCGGTTGAAACATTGTATCTATTTTTTTCCATAAATGACATTCTGCAAATACACTTAGAGGAGCTCTGCAGATACACTTTTTGCCGGCTTGGAATTATTCTTATTTTCATCCTACTTCTTCTTCTTCTTCCTCTTCATCCTTATCCTCTTCTTCTTCTTCTGAGGATGAAGAAGAAGTAGGATGAAAATAAGAATAATTCCAAGCCGGCAAAAAGTGTATCTGCAGAGCTCCTCTATTTCTGACAGTTCTCTGACAGCTCCTTCACATGTACAGCGGTTGAAACATCTGTATCCTAAATGGAAACTAATAGATACAATGTTTCAACCGCTTTACATGTGTTCCTTCTGTCAGAGAACTGTCAGAAATAGCGGAGCTCACTGCAGGGACACTTTTGCCGGCTGATCGGGAAAAATCCGATTCGCGCACCCGAAGTAGGCAAATGTTCAGATTCGCCGCAAATCGAATTTTTCCTGAAATTCGTATCGAATTCCGGTTCGCCTGGTTCGATTCGCTCATCTCTACTCCTGACCACTGCACTATATACTCTGTTGTACATTACATCCTCCTGACCACTGCACTATATACTCTTATGTACATTACATCCTCCTGACCCCTGCACTATATACTCTATGTTGTACATTACATCCTCCTGACCCCTGCAATATGTACTCTATGTTGTACATTACATACTCCTGACCCCTGCACTATATACCCTATGTTGTACATTACATACTCCTGACCCCTGCACTATATACCCTATGTTGTACATTACATACTCCTGACCCCTGCACTATGTACTCTATGTTGTACATTACATCCTCCTGACCCCTGCACTATATACTCTATGTTGTACATTACATCCTCCTGACCCCTGCACTATATACTCTATGTTGTACATTACATACTCCTGACCCCTGCACTATGTACTCTATGTTGTACATTACATCCTCCTGACCCCTGCACTATATACTCTATGTTGTACATTACATCCTCCTGACCCCTGCACTATATACTCTATGTTGTACATTACATACTCCTGACCCCTGCACTATGTACTCTATGTTGTACATGACATACTCCTGACTCCTGCACTATGTACTCTGTGTTATACATTACATACTCCTGACCCCTGATAGAGGGGGTGGGGACCCTCGTCCTATAATCCCCTCATCACTGTCCCTCCTATAAAAGACAGTTCTGGTTGTTTCCTCACTCTCTGACTGAGGTCCATGAATAAAGAAATGACCTGGTAGGAGATCAGAGGAGCCATTTCCTAGTTCCCTTGAGGGTGGAATTGTAAGCTCCTCAGAGACCAAGCTGCCTGATGTGGGCGGAGTCCTGGTTTGAGGGAACCAATCAGCTCCTGTCTAGTAAACCTCTTTGTCTTTGTATTTTAGTCCATGGCCGGGAGATGAGGAAAACCTCTGAGGATTGTCTCACTTTGTCTCCAGACTGGAAAGTAGAAGATGAGGACATCACACAGTATAGTCCAGGAGAAAACCCGGCTCCCTCCAATGTCCATCCGGCACCACCCAGTGTAGATGGACCATTGTATTCCTCGTATCCTGAGGAACCTCAGACTGTGCGGGACCGGGCCAGCCTTCCAACAGGGAAAAGCTTCTCCTGTACTGAGTGTGGGAAATGTTTCCATTCAAAATTCCTTGTTAATAGGCATAAAATGTCTCACACAGAGGAAAAGCCGTATTCCTGTCCTGAGTGCGGGAAATGTTTCCGTTTTAAATTCCATCTTAATGTGCATAAAAGATCTCACACAGGGGAGAAGCTGATTTCCTGTCCTGAGTGCGGGAAATGTTTTTCATGTAAGTCTTATCTTTCCATACATCAGAGGTCTCACACGGGGGAGAAGCCGTATTCCTGTCCTGAGTGCGGGAAATGTTTTTCACAGAAGTCCCATCTTTGCACACATCAGAGATTGCACATGGGGGAGAAACCGTATCCCTGTCCTGAGTGCGGGAAATGTTTTTCAGAGAAGTCATATCTTTGCAAACATCAAAGATGTCACACGGGGGAGAAGCCATTTTCCTGTCCTGAGTACGGGAAATGTTTTTCACAGAAGTCCAGTCTTTACACACATCAGAAATGTCACACGAGGGAGAAACCTTATTCTTGTCCTGAGTGTGGGAAATGTTTTTCACGGAAGTTCAATCTTTACACACATCAAAGATCTCACACAGGTGAGAAGCCGTATTCCTGTTCTGAGTGCGGGAAATGTTTTTCACAAAAGTCTGATCTTTACAGACATCAGAGATCTCATACAGAGAGAAGCCACTTTCCTGTCCTGAGTGAGGGAAATGTTCCTCACTGAAGTCCGGTCTTCCTGTACATCAGGGGTCCCACACAACCCTGGAGGTATATTAGTGCCTTGAGTGCGGGAAATGTCTTCTAGATGAATGTTGCTGGACATCCCAGCTCTCATGTGGGGAAGAAGCACACCCTGATATACACCTCAGATATACTCCATGGCTGATCTTCATCATGGAAGAAACAGTTCATAAGGAGATGAGAGGCCCCCAAAGACATGGATGAAGTGCAGTAAATGTCGGGGTGCAGAGTGGTCAGTAGATCCTGGAAATGAAGGACACAACTTCAGCCCTTCTTGGGTGTCGGAGTTGCGTTTCCTGATAATGATATAGCGGGTTACAGAGCTAGAAGCCGGGAGAGCCCAGATCTCGTTATCGGGGAACTTTACACAGACAACAAGAACTTCTGAAGTTGATGTCCTTCATTTCAAGGCTCTACAGAACAGTGGTGACCCCGAAGCGTCTCTCTGTCTTCAGTCCATCCTTCTCCCATCCCCCAACAGGAGGGAAGGAGAACTCCGACCCAAACTAGGGTGGAACTTTCATTATTTCCCTTTGCTTCTGTGTGGGTTTGGGTGGTTGGAGGAGTGCAGCACGAGAGGGAACACAGCTTGTTGTTCTATGTCTACATATGGGGTCTGGGTAGAGGGGATCCACCGGAAAATATTTCTACTCTTTGATTTTGTGCAAATCGTTTCTGTTTTCACTTTGAAGGGCGATATTATGTGTGGTTTGTAAAAGGGATTGGCCCAATAGATACCACCCCACTTAGAGAATAGATGAACTAATATGACCAGCATTCATTCAGCCATGTCACATGTTGGGATCTTTTCTACAATACTTTGTTATAATAATGGAACACGTTGTGTATTGTATTGTACACCAATAATAATGACTCCGCCCCCACATTCCAGACAAGGGATCTTCCTGACCAATCGGATTCCTTCCTTTGTTATTTCCTGATTCTATGATTACAATCTTGTTAGAAGTAAAACTATAATAAAGAATTTATTGAGTGAAAAGAATTGTGTGTGTCGGGGCCACGATGGGGATCTTTGGGGCCCAAACATTTCTCACAGGAGACACTTTACAAGACTTTACAGGTCATCCAGTCTCTGGTTCACCATGAATAATGGCCCAGAGTGCAGGGGTCAGGAGACTACTTCATACAGCCCTGCAAACAACGTGCAGTGGTCAGGAGTATGTGATATACATCCCAGAGTACAGAGTGTAGTGGTCAGGAGTATGTGATATACATCCCAGAGTACAGAGTGTAGTGGTCAGGAGTATGTGATTTCCATCCCAGAGTACAGAGTGTAGTGGTCAGGAGTATGTGATTTACACCCCAGAGTACAGAGTGTAGTGGTCAGGAGTATGTGATTTACATCCCAGAGTACAGAGTGTAGTGGTCAGGAGTATGTGATTTCCATCCCAGAGTACAGAGTGTAGTGGTCAGGAGTATGTGATTCCCATCCCAGAATACAGAGTGTAGTGGTCAGGAGTATGTGATTTCCATCCCAGAATACAGAGTGTAGTGGTCAGGAGTATGTGATTTCCATCCCAGAGTACAGAGTGCAGTGGTCAGGAGTATGTGATTTCCATCCCAGAGTACAGAATGTAGCGGTCAGGAGTATGTGATTTCCATCCCAGAGTACAGAGTGTAGCGGTCAGGAGTATGTGATTTCCATCCCAGAATACAGAATGTATTGGTAAGGAGTATGTTATTTACATCGCAGAGTACAGAGTGCAGGGGTCAGGAGTATACGATATACAGCTCTGTGTACAGAGTGTAGTGGTCAGGAGTATATCTTAGGCCTGTGTACAGAGTGTAGTGGTCAGGAGTATATCTTAGGCCTGTGTACAGAGCGCAGTGGTCAGGATTATATCTTAGGCCTGTGTACAGAGTGCAGTGGTCAGGAGTATGTCATATACTGCTGTACAATGGTCAGGATTTTGTGGTATACAGCCCGGTATACAGAGTACACTGGTGAAGAATATAAACCCTTGTAAGGAATGCAGGTATCCAGTGACAGAAGGGATGACCAGATCGGTGGGCTATACCTAAGAAATGTGGAATAAGATGAGTAGGAGGAGTGTGATTACAGGGGGTGTAAAGTCAGGAGGTTTGTTACCTCCATGCATTCTATATATGAAGGTAAATACCCTTCTCTGTGCAGCAGCCCCCCCAATACTCACCTGAGCCCCATCCCAATCTAGCGATATGCACAAGATCTACAGCAGTCTGGGCATGCTCCCTCCTCATTGGCTGAGACAGGAGCAGGGGCCATTGGCTCCTGATGCTGTCAATCACATCCAGTGAGCCAAGGAGGAGAGAGAGGGGACTCTGTGGACACAGAGCAGTGGCTCGCTCTCGAGCCTGCTTGGATGCCCCTGTGATGGATATGGTAAAATGCCTATTTGGTTTCCTGTTGAATATTTACATTTTTCTATACATATCTACTTTTATACTTTTTATTTTTCTAAATGCTTTGTATGAATATATATATATATGTTGTGTGTATATCTTTTCCCTGCTGGGCTTTGTGGTACTTTAAGAAATCCTTGCTCAAAAAATGGCTGCTCAGCAACCCCTCCCATCGAGTGAACTTGAAGAACAAAAATATTTTCTTTCCAAGATAACACCTAAGAGGAGATCACCACAGACTAAACGTGTGTCAGTGTGGCTTTCTTCATGTGTGCGCACTAAAGAGCTAGCATGATTAATTAGGACAGGAACAGATAATCATCGGACACTTAGTCTGGACTAAATCACTCCCATAACAAGCTGCTTGATGTGGGGGCACTCAACAGGAGGAAGGGGCCAGGAGCACCTGTGGGGGACCCGAGAAGAGGAGGATCGAGGCTGCTCTGTGCAAACCCATCACACACAGCAGTAAGTATGACATGTTTGTTTTAAAAGAAAAAAAATGTTGCCTTTACAATCACTTTAAGTCTCATTTACTAATGGACACGACACCCTCCGACACCCACAGACCATAAACAAAGCAAAAGTGACAAATGTGACAGCCAACAACCTGACTATAATACACTGTGTACAATGGAGGGAAGCTGACATACAGCGGGCAGGACTGGGAATCAGGGGAGCAGAGATGGGGGAACAGGATGCAAGAAAACCAGAATCAGGGGAAAGTATACAAGATACAGGACACAGGATCCAGCAGGGAAGCGGCTCACAGGCAGAACACTGAGGCACTGATGAAAACTACGGGGGGATTATATACCTTCCCAGCAGCCAGCATCAGGTGGAGCCTCATTACTGACATCTTCTGTCTGCTTGGAGACACAGCAATGTCTCCTCTCTACTTCCTCCTGACTCACCTCTCACCCAGAGCTTCCTATCTGTACCTGACATCACTTCCTGTCTATACCTGACATCACTTCCCATCTGTACCTGGCATCACTTCCCGTCTGTACCTGACATAATTTCCCGTCTGTACCTGACATCACTTCCCGTCTGTACCTGACATCACTTCCCATGTGTACCTGACATCACTTCCCATCTGTACCTGGCATCACTTTCTGTCTGTACCTGACATCACTTCCCATTTGTACCTGACATCACTTCCCATCTGTACCTGACTTCCTGTATGTACCTGACATTACTTCCTGTATGTACCTGACATCACTTCCCATGTGTACCTGGCATCACTTCCTGTATGTACCTGACATCACTTCCCATGTGTACCTGACACCACTTCCTGCCTCTACCAGACATCATTTCCTGTCTGTACCCGACACCACTTCCCATCTGTACCCGACATTATTTCCCATCTGTACCTGACATCACTTCCTGTCTGTACCTGACATTACTTTCCATCTGTACCTGACATCACTTCCTGTCTGGGTAGACGGGTGCTCACCACCTGGTGGAGCTCAGAGGAACTGCAGCTCCAAGAAATGTCTCATAGTTTGAACCTTCTTGTTGTTTCAAAGTGTTCTACAATGATCTTGTCTGGCAGGTTCCAGGACACATCAGAGTGGCAGTGAGGTGACGACTCCGGAACACTCTCTGGGTTCCATCACCAGGCACTGCAATTATACCCGACTGCTTGGAGCCGGCATCTGCTTTCCTACAGTGAAAGTATAATAATGACATCAGCAGAGAGGTAGCGGGAGGGTGGGATCAGGTAAGTACCACCACTGACCACCAATGCTGGGCTGGGGGTACACTTTATTCTCACTGACACCAACAATGGGGCTTTTTTTATCTCACTGACACCAACAATGGAGCTTTTTTTTTATCTCACTGACACCAACAGTGAGCTTATTTTATCTCACTGACACCAACAATGAGCTTTTTTTTTATCTTACTGACACCAACAATGGGGTTTATTTTATCTCACGGACACCAACAATGGGGCTTATTTTATCTCACTGACACCAACAATGGGGCTTATTTTATCTCACTGACAGCAACAATGTTTTTTTTTATCTTACTGACACCAATGATGGATGTCAAGGAAATCATGCCTATGGTGACTGGCTAACTGGAGTGAGATCCTTGATTGGTGGAGAAGGAATGAGGGTGGAGCTTTCTCTGGAATTCTCATCTGCTGACAATTGATGGACTGATCTGAATTCTGTGTGAAATATATCTGGTTGTTAATGATTGGCTGGAAATCAGGCGGTCACACCCCTAACCGATGACTCCTCATCTGTCGGCAGGTTTCCCCACTGACAGCTGAATGTCCACAAAAGAATTGTCAGCAATTACAAATTGTGGAAAACCCCTCAGAATGTCTCTGAGAAGAAATGATATTTTATCTTCTCTCCAACTCAGACTATATTTGTCTTAGACGTAAGAGGCCCAAAATCCCGAGTCCCTGTCAGGTCTGAGCTCCAGCCGGATACAATCACCTTCTCCACTCACATAGTTTGCTTTTGTAAATGAAGTGAGTACAGAATTGAGGAAAGCGAGGACACCCGGCAACAATGGGATTCTGTCCTATCTCCTGCACCCGGAGCAAATGAACAACATGTACCAGCCTTCCCAGCCCCATCAATGTACACTGTGGAGGCATCTTGTATGTAGACTCTGGATTCAACAAACCAGCAGCCTGGCCATTCAGGAACATACCATTGTTCAGTTCTGGGGGGGGAACAAACATCTCTCATGGAAAGGAGCTCTGGGGAGTCAACAGACCAATCTCTCATCTATACATATGTTTCCATCTCTCCACATCACTCCATTCTTTTTCTGGACAAAACCATTATAAATATCAGCGACAGATTTACAAATCTATGATTTTACAATGAGAACACAATGTCACAAGGGATCTATAAAAGATTTTATCCGGACACAAGATCCCATTGTAAGAAAGGAATTCTGAATATGAACAGCGACTGTTATGTGGGATCCCATTATATTCAGTGCGGGGAAATGTATCTTTTATATTTTACTGAAACCTCAGATAATAAATGACATTTATGTCCCAGAAATTCACTTTACTGTATTTTTAACTGAAATTGTACCTTTCATAAATCATTGCACTAATATTGTGTAAAATAATAAAAATCATAAAACATCAGAACTACTAACAATTTATCCTCTAGTGTGTCTGCTGTTGTGAAGAAATAAATATAATATTTGGGGGTTTTAAGTAATTTTAAGGTATAAATTATTTTTAAAACATGTAATCAAAAGAATTAAAAATGTCTCCAGGTCTCCATTGACCCCTTCATTCCACACAGTATCCAGGAAGCGGGAAACCACAGAGAAACCAAGTGTCCCCCGACTCCCTCTCCAGGCTGGGATGTCCCCCTGGTTGGGTGCCCCCTACAGTAGAAGAAGCAGACTGCACCTGCCTACATCTTCTTTATGCTTTGTCTGATCAGGATGGCGGTCATTTCTCCCTGAACACGGAGCGCCCTAAACACGAGGTAAACGTGGTGCAGCATTGAGCCCCGTCCAGCTGTAGTGTAGACTTTGACAGGCTGCAGGCAGTGGGGCTGGACGCTGTACCTGTGCCTACCAGGTGTATTATAATGCCAGCATTGCACCCACAGGGGCTGGACCCCCCATGTACAAGGGGCCTAAGAGATACCATCAGCTGGTGTCCCATTCCACCAGACCCCTATAACTGGAAGAGGACATGTTTGGGTGGATGTGTTGTAGAAGAACCCAGACCACGGTATTGTGCGGTGAAATTATAATTCAACTTTATTAAATGTGACACTTTAACAACAGAAGAAAAGAGATAAATTGTTGATTTATTTATACCATTTATATAATCTATTCTAAAAAACTGATTAACATATGACACACCCCTCATTAACACAAGCCACGCCCACTTATGTATCCCTCTAAACATCCAAATCCCTGTAAATTCCCAGAAGACACTTTCATCTTTTATCCACAACAAGCTGATTGGGTACAAGAGAACCCCGAGCCCCTCCTGCTCATTCCCACACAAGTCCATGTCACCATCTACAAGGTGAGAGGACCTGAAGGAGAACAAGACCATGACCACCAGGACCATCGCCTGACTGAAGCCATGCTCACATTTCTTTCTAATGCAGCTTCTATGGTCTCCTCAGATATAGATTTGGCAGATGGACATTAGTGGAACCCTTTCACTCCGGCCAACGTAAGGTTTCCATCAGCAGCAGCACGGCCTTATAGCTACAGCACCCGGGGGTTGTCTACATTTGTTAGGCCAACTGTCAGATTTCTGGTGGAAGTGATTCAGCCGCACTGAAGGTCCTCCCCCCACCATGTATACCGGGCTCAGCTGTCCTTCCTGCAAGCCCAAGACAGGCATGGTGGGTGTCAGTGGTGAGAGCAGAAGGAGATCAGCAAACATCTGATCTCTGATCTCCCCTTCAGTGAATGGATGTGGGAGGTGGGAGATTATGTCATTTCTGGTTTCAGTGCTGTCATTCTCCAGTCACTATGGTTTGGGAAGGAGCTGATTAGGCATGATCTGTGCTTGACCATCTTTTTTGGGGTACAGAGGTGACATTGGGGGTCTAATAATGTTCTGATGTCTCTTTAAAGAGGACCTGTGACCACAAATTTGTACCAACCCCCCTTCTGATAGAAGTCATGCTAAGTGCAAAAGAGTTGAAAAAAATTAAAGTAACACTATAAAAATAAAAACCCACAAAACAAATCACACGACACATTTTACATATCATTGCACAAGTGAGAGTGAGAACAATCATTCTGAGGCCATCGTTCACGGATAACTATCTGAACTGATAACCTATAAAGGCTCTTAAAGCGTCACCTTTGAACAATTTTTGGTACTGAAGTTTGTCACCATTTCACAAGTACGCACAATTTGTAAAGTTTGACATGTTTGGTATCTATATACTTGATGCCAACCCCATATTTTATATTTCACCAAACAAATTGGGTCATATATTGTGTTCTTTGTGCACTAACATTATCTTTAGTGTTTTTTACAGGAAATATGTATTTGATAAACAGCTGTGCTAATGTTCTGGGGCATAAAAAATGGCAACTACCACCATTATATTCTCCAGAGTCTCTGCTTTCAGAAAGTAAAATAAATGTTTGGGGTTTTATCTAATCATAAGGCCTAAAATGTGAATTTAACTTTAAAAAAAGCAAAATAAACTCTGGCAGTGAAAGAAAATACAGCAATATATAACATTTCAAAATCAAATCTATGGTAGCAACTAATGGCTTAAGAAGCAAACCCACCATATTACTCAACCAGGTTCCAACTAAACCCATCCAAAACATTGGATCCCACCTCCTCCCACCCAGGTTCCTGTTGGAACTCCTTTACCTTGTGTAGATATCCCCTTCTGAGATCCTCATTATCTAATATAAATGTACAACACTCTCCATCTGACATCAGTTTGTAGACTCCACTTTGGTCTTCCAAGAGATAGTAAGCTGCCAAGCAGTTCTGTGACACCACCCTAGATGGTGGAGCCACTTCTGCTGTCAGCTCTGCTTATAACATCAATGGTGTCATTGGTTATCTGATCCATGACTCCAGTACACAATTTCAACTTACTTATCTTAGATTCCCCATCTATGAAGGGCTCACTGCATAAAGCATCTCCAATCCAGAGAAAATGTTTCTTCTCACTGAAAGGCCAGGGGAGTATTGGGAGAAATTGAGGCTTACCCTTACAGATATGAGGGGGAGGGGCAACATAACCTAAAGCCATTGGACCCCATCCTAGACTCTGGTACTGAGGCATTGTTGGTCATGTATTGGTTGGTCAGATTCTGGCAATGAAGAAAACACACGGGAACATAGCTCAGTTAGTGAATGATGAAAATGCATTACATGTTCAGTCAATGCTCCATAAAAAAGGATAAAGATGAGAATGATGAGGAATACAGTTCAGTCATTGCTGCTTATCTTTAAAAATGTCCAAAGGTAAAATATTCACAGGCCTTCTAGGTGTATTTCTGATGGACATAAGCACTAAACCCAATGCATCCGATCATTAGAGTCCTGTTTGTTCAAAGTTTTTTTTTTTTTTTTAAAGTAGCATCATGTCTTCCCTAGTTTGTGGGAATACATTGGGCCTGTGAGCCTAATGGGACAGCTGCAACGTCTTTAATATTGCCCCTTCTTCTGGAGTTTCCTTTATGCAGCTCAAGCTTGTGAATCCTCTGGTGATAGATTAGCCCGGCATTACCTGTAAAAGCTTTGTCACATTCTGAACATTGATATGGCTTCTCTCCAGTGTGGACCCTTTGGTGTGCTATGAGATCTGACTTCTGTGTAAAAGCTTTGTCACATTCAGAACATTGATATGGTTTCTCTCCAGTGTGGATCCTCTGGTGTATGATAAGATATGACTTCCATGTAAAAGCTTTGCCACATTCAGAACATTGATATGGCTTCTCTCCAGTGTGCACCCTCTGGTGTGCTATAAGAGCTGACGTCTGTGTAAAAGCTTTGTCACATTCAGGACACTGATGTGGTTTCTCTCCAGTGTGGATCCTCTGGTGTGTGATAAGATCTGACTTATGTGTAAAAGCTTTGTCACATTCACAACACTGATATGACTTCTCTCCAGTGTGAATCCTCTGGTGTGTGATAAGATATGACTTCTGTGTGTAAGCTTTGTCACATTCAGAACACTGATATGACTTCTCTCCAGTGTGAACCCTCTGGTGTATGATAAGCTCGCGCTTAGTTAAAAAAGCTTTGTCACATTCAGAACACTGATGTGGTTTCTCTCCAGTGTGCCTCCTCTGGTGTATGATAAGGGTTGACTTCTGTGTAAAAGCTTTTTCACATTCAGAACACTGATATGACTTCTCTCCAGTGTGAATCCTCTTGTGTCTGATAAGATGTGACCTCTTTGTAAAAGCTTTGTCACATTCAGAACACTGATGTGGTTTCTCTCCAGTGTGAATCCTCTGGTGTATGATAAGATTTGACTTCCATGTAAAAGTTTTGTCACATTCAGAACATTGATATGGCTTCTCTCCAGTGTGCCTCCTCTGGTGTATGATAAGATATGACTTATGTGTAAAAGCTGTGTCACATTCAGAACATTGATATGGCTTCTCTCCAGTGTGCCTCCTCTGGTGTATGATAAGATGTGACATACATGTAAAAGCTTTTTCACATTCAGAACACTGATATGACTTCTCTCCAGTGTGAATCCTCTGGTGTATGATAAGCTGTGACTTCCATGTAAAAGCTTTGTCACATTCAGAACACTGATATGACTTCTCTCCAGTGTGAATCCTCTGGTGTCTGATAAGATATGACTTCCTTGTAAACGCTTTGTCACATTCAGAACACTGATATGGCTTCTCTCCAGTGTGCATCCTCTGGTGTCTGATAAGATGTGACATACATGTAAAAGCTTTGTCACATTCAGAACACTGATATGGCTTCTCTCCAGTGTGAACCTTCTGGTGTGCGATATGTTTTGCCTCCATTGTAAAATCTTTGTCACGTTCCAAACAAGAAATAGCTTGAAATGACTCCTCTTATGTATACATGGGTTGGACTTTACTGTAAAGCAATTGTCACTTCCAGAACACTGAAATGTCTTTTCTCTTGTTATCCTCTGAGGTTGGATCAGTGTTGAAGAGGACCCAAAGCACTTATGACATGTAGAACACGGATATGACTTGTGTCCTGTGTGACTCCTCCAGTGAACTGCAATAAAAACTTTCAGTCAATTACAACACCCAGACGTTTGGTTTTCCATGTGACTGAGTTGTATTCATGAAGACCAGCATGACCAAAAACGTGGCTCATCAATCCACCTGTACAAAAAAAATAAAAATAAAAATCAGAATTCTATATAAAAGGGCTAAAGTTGGTTTTTATTTTTAATGATCATTAATAAATATATCTTATATATCATCGCAGGCTGTGTCATCATTATGGTTGTCCTCAAAAGGCCAGTTGTAACTGTAAGACTAGATCTCCAGAGCACCTCACCCCCCCATTACATCAGATGCCAAGAACCCCACACCCACCCTAACATCACCGTGCACCTCCTTTGGGGGCAGAGCTGGAAAGCAGAAAGTGCAGGGTCTGGAGGAGGACCAGAGGAGGAGTGGAGTCAATTACCAGAGTCTGCTGAATGCTGAGACCAAGGGAGGTGAAGATGAGGGGATGCTGCAGCTTCACTGAGAGGTGCAGGATTTAGCAGAGGAGTTCCATTCTCTTCTCTGCTGCCGACTGCTGAGACAAGGTGGGGGAGGAGACAAGGGGGTACCTGCAGGAGAGGTGCAAGGGCCACATGAAATAACCTAGAGAGCCAGATCCAGATATATATAGAAAGCATATGTACATCATTGTGTGTATATATATGTGTGTATTATATTTTTTTATTAAATTAAATAGTATTTAAGACATTTTTTTTTAAGTGCACACAGTATATCCAACATTCAGCCCAGACAATGGAGTCATACATTCTCATGTACTAGCAGTTGTGGCAATGTTACAGATCATACAGAACAATAACTTGCTTTGTCTCTGGTGTCACTTTTACTTTCTATAAACAAATGAAAAGAGAAATAAGAAGCAACGTAGAACAATTCACCTGTACATGGCAAGTAACTCTCTCCAGTACAGACATAGATAGCTGACTCCGTTCAAGTAGGCCTGTGTCTACAGGATCATACACCAAGTATCGGCCTCCAATGTAGTCACCATTTAGTAGGGTACAGTTGGCCGGGTCCATTTTTAGAGGCCTAAAAAAGTTAAACCTATAAAAACCTATGACAAATGAAGTATGGGGAGTGAGTACCGGAGTATCCAGCCAGTTCTGCCAGAGAGCCATAAGTCTCCTAGGAGAAGTTAGGTTTTCATGTATTATTATGGGGTTCACCTGCTCAATCCATGCCTGGTGGGAGTATGAGTTGATAACCAGAATGCTTGGATTCGATTTGCAGGTTCGTTCAGAAAGTGCATCTAAGGATCCAAAAATTACAAGCTTAGTCTCAGCTAGGGAGAGACTTTGTTCAATTAAAAGAAAAACTTCAAAGACAAGTGAGAAAATGTAAATGAGAAGCTGAGAGAGGAGCTAAAAACACTAAAAATACCCCACAGATCTATCCTAGAAATTCAGTCTAAAATGTAACAATTACACCAAGAAAACCCTCAACTGAGGGAAGAGATAATGACACCAAAGATACAAATGGAGCTCAACAATCAGGAAAGAGAATCAAAGAGGATGATTTATACAAAGTACCCATCAAGGAACAACAGACCGGTGAGACCAATCAGCTTCCGAAATGTAACAAGACAAAGACCAGCAATAGCCAAGACAACTCTACTAATCCTGAGACCACAAATAGTGATGGCCGAACACCCCCCTGTTCAGGTCGCGGTCAAACATCCGAACCTACAGAATGTTCTACAGTGAATGTCGAACACGAAGGACTGAGAGGTGTCTTACCACATCTGAGTATGAAGATACCGCTCAGTTACTAATATCCGGCATGAGTTATGTGATGAAGTCACGCGGTATTTTAGTAGTGAGACATTCATTCATGTTCCTGGTGTCAGTGGGGTTTCCTGCCGACAGCTGAATGTCAAAAGAATTGTCAGCACTGCCCAGCAATTAAAAAAAAAAACAAAAAACAAGCCCATCGAGACTGGTATGGATTTTGAGAGAAACCTTCCATGACAATTTTTTTTACCGGGCACTTTTCCCCCCTTCCTGCCCAGGCCAATTTTCAGGTCTCAGCGCTCTCACACTTTGAATGACAATTGCGCGGTCATACAACATTGTACCCAAACTAAAATGTTATCATTTTCTTCACACAACTAGAGCTTTCTTCTGGTGGTATTTAATCACTGCTGCGGTTTTTATTTTTTTGCTAAATTAACGAAAAACAACCAAACATTTTGAAAAAACACATTTCTTTGTTTCTGTTATAAAAGTTTGCAAATAAATAATTGTTCTTCATAAATTTAGGCCGAGATGTATTCTGCTACATGTCTTTGGTGAAAATAACCCAAATTAGGATGTATTATTTATTTTTTAGGAAAGTTATAGAGTTTACAAACTATGGTATATATTGAATATTGATCAATCCTGAAGTACTGACAGCCAATCTAATTTCTTGAGGACCAAGAATGTCAGAACAGTACAGATATCCCCCAAATGTCAGGACAGTACAGATATCCCCCAAATGTCAGGAGAGTACAGATATCCCCCAAATGTCAGGACAGGACAGATATCCCCCAAATGTCAGGACAGTACAGATATCCCCCAAATGTCAGGACGGTACAGATATCCCCCAAATGTCAGGACGGTACAGATATCCCCCAAATGTCAGGACGGTACAGATATCCCCCAAATGTCAGGACGGCACAGATATCCCCCAAATGTCAGGACAGGACAGATATCCCCCAAATGTCAGGACAGTACAGATATCCCCCAAATGTCAGCACAGTACAGACATCCCCCAAATGTCAGGACAGTACAGATATCCCCCAAATGTCAGGACAGTACAGATATCCCCCAAATGTCAGGACAGGACAGATATCCCCCAAATGTCAGGACAGTACAGATATCCCCCAAATGTCAGCACAGTACAGACATCCCCCAAATGTCAGGACAGTACAGATATCCCCCAAATGTCAGGAGAGTACAGATATCCCCCAAATGTCAGGACGGTACAGATATCCCCCAAATGTCAGCACGGTACAGACATCCCCCAAATGTCAGGACAGTACAGATATCCCCCAAATGTCAGGACAGTACAGATATCCCCCAAATGTCAGGACGGTACAGATATCCCCCAAATGTCAGGACGGTACAGATATCCCCCAAATGTCAGGACGGTACAGATATCCCCCAAATGTCAGAACGGTACAGATATCCCCCAAATGTCAGGACGGTACAGATATCTCCCAAATGTCAGGACAGCACAGATATCCCCCAAATGTCAGGACAGGACAGATATCCCCCAAATGTCAGGACAGTACAGATATCCCCCAAATGTCAGGACAGTACAGATATCCCCCAAATTTTAGGACAGTACAGATATCTCCCAAATGTCAGGACAGCACAGATATCCCCCAAATGTCAGGACAGGACAGATATCCCCCAAATGTCAGGACAGTACAGATATCCCCCAAATGTCAGGACAGTACAGATATCCCCCAAATGTCAGCACAGTACAGACATCCCCCAAATGTCAGGACAGTACAGATATCCCCCAAATGTCAGGACGGTACAGATATCCCCCAAATGTCAGGACGGTACAGATATCCCCCAAATGTCAGGACGGTACAGATATCCCCCAAATGTCAGGACGGTACAGATATCCCCCAAATGTCAGGACGGTACAGATATCTCCCAAATGTCAGGACAGCACAGATATCCCCCAAATGTCAGGACGGTACAGATATCCCCCAAATGTCAGGACAGGACAGATATCCCCCAAATTTCAGAACAGTACAGATATCCCCCAAATGTCAGGACGGTACAGATATCCCCCAAATGTCAGGACAGTACAGATATCCCCCAAATGTCAGGACAGTACAGATATCCCCCAAATGTCAGGACAGTACAGATATCCCCCAAATGTCAGAACGGTACAGATATCCCCCCAAATGTCAGGACGGTACAGATATCCCCCAAATGTCAGGACGGTACAGATATCCCTCAAAAGTCAGGACAGTGCAGATATCCCCCAAATGTCAGGACAGTACAGATATCCCCCAAATGTCAGGACAGTACAGATATCCCCCCAAATGTCAGGATGGTACAGATATCCCCCAAATGTCAGAACGGCACAGATATCCCCCAAATGTCAGGAGAGTACAGATATCCCCCAAATGTCAGGACAGTACAGATATCCCCCAAATGTCAGGACAGTACAGATATCCCCCAAATGTCAGGACAGTATAGATATCCCCCAAATATCAGGACAGTACAGATATCCCCCAAATGTCAGGACAGGACAGATATCCCCCAAATGTCATGATGGTACAGATATCCTCCAAATGTCAGGACAGTACAGATATCCCCCAAATGTCAGAACAGTACAGATATCCCCCAAATGTCAGAACAGTACAGATATCTCCCAAATGTCAGGACAGCACAGATATCCCCCAAATGTCAGGACAGGACAAATATCCCCCAAATGTCAGGACAGTACAGATATCCCCCAAATGTCAGCACAGTACAGACATCCCCCAAATGTCAGGACAGTACAGATATCCCCCAAATGTCAGGACGGTACAGATATCCCCCAAATGTCAGGACGGTACAGATATCCCCCAAATGTCAGGACAGTACAGATATCTCCCAAATGTCAGGACGGTACAGATATCCCCCAAATGTCAGGACAGTACAGATATCCCCCAAATGTCAGAACGTTACAGATATCCCCCAAATGTCAGAACGGTACAGATATCCCCCCAAATGTCAGGACGGTACAGATATCCCCCAAATGTCAGGACGGTACAGATATCCCTCAAAAGTCAGGACAGTGCAGATATCCCCCAAATGTCAGGACAGGACAGATATCCCCCAAATGTCAGGACAGTACAGATATCCCCCAAATGTCAGGACAGTACAGATATCCCCCCAAATGTCAGGATGGTACAGATATCCCCCAAATGTCAGAACGGCACAGATATCCCCCAAATGTCAGGACAGTACAGATATCCCCCAAATGTCAGGACAGTATAGATATCCCCCAAATGTCAGGACAGTACAGATATCCCCCAAATGTCAGGACAGGACAGATATCCCCCAAATGTCATGATGGTACAGATATCCTCCAAATGTCAGGACAGTACAGATATCCCCCAAATATAAGGACAGTACAGATATCCCCCCAAATGACCCCTTTTTGCAGAGTAGACAGTCCAACGTACTTCATAAGAGGCATGGCGAGTTTTGTGACGTTGTATTTTTTTTGTCAGAATTTTTCGGAAAATGAAAAAATGTAAAAAAATTATTTTCACAATGTTTTTATATACTGTCACCAGTGCAGTACAGCGTCATTATATAACTGGCATGGCGGTGATCAGGGACACTGACTGGTGACAGTATGAAAAAAATATATATATTTTTTTTTTATTATTATTATTTTTAATTTTTTATTACTTTTTTTCTTTTTTAATTTTTTTTTATTTTCACTATGTCCATAGTAGTATAATGTTACCATAGTAACATTGTACTACTTTGGGGAAGTGATCAGTATTTTTTTTTGTTACACAATTTTCTTATAGCAAAGAATTACTTTGCTATAAGCCAGCATTTACCTGAATGACATCGATTCATTTAGGGTTTTTTTTTTTTGTGCTTAGCTGTGATTTGGCCACAGATAATCACATGACATGTGCATGTGATCGCTGTGACCATTCACAGCTAGACACACTAGTATACAATGGATGGCATGAATGAAGCCATCCATTGTATACAATTGTCATGTGACCTGCTGTGATTGGTCACAGCAGGTCACATGGTACCAGCAATGAGGGCTGGTACACAGATCTGTCATCGGCAATGTTCGAGGTACACGGCCGGTGACAGATCGCACTGCTGCGCGCTCTGCAAGTGTGAAAACTGTGCATGTGCGGGAGGACGCCAAATGGCTTCCACCCGGAAATCTACAGCCTTTTCCTGGCCACCAAATGGCTATTGGCCGGATGGCTATTGGTTAAAAATGGCATGGGGTCCCCCCAAAATTCATACCAGACCCTTATCTGAGTATGCAGCCCGGCAGGTCAGGAAAGGGGTGGTGAGTGCCCCCCTTCCTGAACCATACCAGGATACATGCCCTCAGCATGGAGGGGTGCCTTGGGTCAGGAGCCCCCCACAGCACCTTGTCCACATATTGATGGGGACAAGGGCCTCTTTCCCACAACCGTGTCCTGTGGTTGTGGGGGTCTGTAGCCTGGGGGGCTTATTGGAATCTGAAAGCCCCTTTTAACAAGGGGACCCCAAGATCCCAGCCCCCCGCCTATTTGAATGAGTTGGCGGTATATGATACTGCTACCCATTCACAAAAAAAATTGTAGTGCAAAAAGTGATAGGACAAAGTCTTTGACCAGTCCTTTATTAAAAATAAACATTTAAAAAAAATGTCCCCCAAAGTAGATCCAACATCAATCACGAAGCCGCCACCACCGCTACCCAAAAAAGGGGGAAAAAAGCTCTGCTTGCGACACTGGCTCCCGGATGTCTGACAGCTGGGGCCATGACAACAGTTTTTATATACCCCACCCCATTGTGATATCACCACACACTGTGATTGGTCAAAGTATTACACCTGATTTGTGGTTAGGTGTATTGCTTTGTCCAATCACAATGCATTGTCAGGGCGCAGTGCATTGTGGGGCATGGTGGGCAAACAGCTCACTGAACACCCGTACTGTTTGTGTTTGCCGAACACATGAACGGCCCATGTTCAAATCAAACTTAGGTTCAACTCGAACATGAAGCCCATCCCTACAAACAAACAATCATCAAACCACAAGAACAGCCAACAAACTCCGGATTGTTTTTGTTAATAATAGACTCCAATGGGAAATATCTAAACACCAAACGGCTCTTCCCAGGAACAAGACAACAAAATTCAAGTCCAACAACTGAACAAGCGATAGGAGTCATCAATGATCCGTATTTCACCAACCCCAAACATATCATCATACACACCGACCCAAACATATCATCATACACACCGACCCCAAACATATCATCATACACACCGACCCAAACATATCATCATACACACCGACCCAAACATATCATCATACACACCGACCCAAACATATCATCATACACACCGACCCAAACATATCATCATACACACCGACCCAAACATATCATCATACACACCGACCCAAACATATCATCATACACACCGACCCAAACATATCATCATACACACCGACCCAAACATATCATCATACACACCGACCCAAACGTATCATCATACACACCGACCCAAACGTATCATCATACACACCGACCCCAAACATATCATCATACACACCGACCCAAACATATCATCATACACACCGACCCAAACATATCATCATACACACCGACCCAAACATATCATCATACACACCGACCCAAACATATCATCATACACACCGACCCAAACGTATCATCATACACACCGACCCAAACGTATCATCATACACACCGACCCCAAACATATCATCATACACACCGACCCAAACATATCATCATACACACCGACCCAAACATATCATCATACACACCGACCCAAACATATCATCATACACACCGACCCAAACATATCATCATACACACCGACCCAAACATATCATCATACACACCGACCCAAACATATCATCATACACACCGACCCAAACATATCATCATACACACCGACCCAAACATATCATCATACACACCGACCCAAACATATCATCATACACACCGACCCAAACATATCATACACACCGACCCAAACATATCATCATACACACCGACCCAAACATATCATCATACACACCGACCCAAACATATCATCATACACACCGACCCAAACATATCATCATACACACCGACCCAAACATATCATCATACACACCGACCCAAACATATCATCATACACACCGACCCAAACATATCATCATACACACCGACCCAAACGTATCATCATACACACCGACCCAAACGTATCATCATACACACCGACCCAAACATATCATCATACACACCGACCCAAACATATCATCATACACACCGACCCAAACATATCATCATACACACCGACCCAAACATATCATCATACACACCGACCCAAACGTATCATCATACACACCGACCCAAACATATCATCATACACACCGACCCAAACATATCATCATACACACCGACCCAAACATATCATCATACACACCGACCCAAACATATCATCATACACACCGACCCAAACATATCAATATACACACCGACCCAAACATATCAATATACACACCGACCCAAACATATCATCATACACACCGACCCAAACATATCATCATACACACAGACCCAAACATATCATCATACACACCGACCCAAACGTATCATCATACACACCGACCCAAACATATCATCATACACACCGACCCAAACATATCATCATACACACCGACCCAAACGTATCATCATACACACCGACCCAAACATATCATCATACACACCGACCCAAACATATCAATATACACACCGACCCAAACATATCAATATACACACCGACCCAAACATATCATCATACACACCGACCCAAACATATCATCATACACACAGACCCAAACATATCATCATACACACCGACCCAAACATATCATCATACACACCGACCCAAACATATCATCATACACAGACCCAAACATATCATCATACACACCGACCCAAACGTATCATCATACACACCGACCCAAACATATCATCATACACACCGACCCAAACATATCATCATACACACCGACCCAAACATATCATCATACACACCGACCCAAACGTATCATCATACACACCGACCCAAACGTATCATCATACACACCGACCCCAAACATATCATCATACACACCGACCCAAACATATCATCATACACACCGACCCAAACATATCATCATACACACCGACCCAAACATATCATCATACACACCGACCCAAACATATCATCATACACACCGACCCAAACATATCATCATACACACCGACCCAAACGTATCATCATACACACCGACCCAAACATATCATCATACACACCGACCCAAACATATCATCATACACACCGACCCAAACATATCATCATACACACCGATCCAAACGTATCATCATACACACCGACCCAAACGTATCATCATACACACCGACCCAAACATCCTCCAGGGACAAAAGGAAGCCTCTGAGAATAAACTATTACAACTAACAGAGACCGCACAACAAAAATGTCCTCACTCCAACATCATACTGTCCTCCCTAATTCCAAGGATGGACATAACAAACAATAGAAAACTCAGCGAATCAACACAGAGCTGGCAGATAAAACCAGGTCAGAGCCTACCATTCACCTGACACAACATCATTCCATCATGACCCAACACCTCTATGACTACAAACACCTCAACTAACAAGGGGGCAGTCAACTAGCAAGAGAACCCAAAGACATTGTACTGAATGGAACTCACAACCCGGGATCTGCCACAAACCATCTCAGATGGACACAATGGGGCTGATTTACTAAAACTGGAGTGTGCAAAATCTGGGGCAGCTGTGCATGGGGGCCAATCAGGTTCTGACTTCAGCTTGTTCAGTTAAGCTTTGACCATAAACCTGGAAGCTGATTGGTTCCTATGCAGAGCTGCACCAGACTTTGCACTCTCCAGTGTCTCATTGTCATCACATGCTGTGTCCATAATGACCACCCATCCCCCCTTATCAGCTGGCTTCAGTGTTATATCTCCCCTTGCTGCTAATGATGGCAATGCACCTTTCTCCTCAATGGTCCCATTTTTAGGATATGACCCCAAAGTTCCTGATTATAGACTGTCATACGTCACCATCTTTATCCTCCAAATGAAGAAACATTTCTGCTGCTGCATATGTAGTGGGTGGTGGAAACTTCCATTTTGTCTGTAAACCTCAGACAGACCTACTCAGTGATGTGACTACAGATGATCCCTCAATATCGCCTCTCCAAGAATAATGTCCCTTCAATCTAATATTCCTAAAACATCTATACAAGTCCTGTGCCAACAAAAACTTCTTCATGATACCTTTAGGGCTAAAGCCCAAACCTTTCCCCAGAAGGTCCATCTTACCCGATGTCAGTCCAGCTGAGGAGAAGGTGACAATTCCGTCTATTTCTGTTGATGATGAATCATCTGTTGGGGTGGTTGGATGAGTGGGAGATCCCTTGTTGCAGCGTTGATGTTTCCTACCTCCCCTGTGGCCGGATCTCTGCTGTTTCCTTGATCCCGAAGTACAAAACGAGGTCGATGTTGTCCCTCTATAGATCCTAATAAAGTGCCTCCAGCAGAGGAGGGAAGTGATGGGTCAGAGGCTGTAGAAGAAGCTCTAGTGAGCAGTCTAGATGGACGAGGTGAGTCTTGTGTAGGTGGTGCTCCAAGAGTACGCCTGATTAGTAGATGGTTAGATGTTGGACTCCTTCAGCTGCTCGGCTGACAATGCAGACTGCAGTGTAGACTCCACCTGTGTGATCTGTACAGCCAGAGCAGGTTCTTCCTTCTGGAGAAAAGAAACTCAGAGAACAATGGAGCTTTTGTTTAGGACTTGTGTAAACAGACCACTGGACTCCTCCCTGTCCACAAACAGACCATTAGACTCCTCCCTGTCCACAAACAAAGCTGGGGCCAGTTTACCTCCTAGCCCCCTCAGAATACGCTGTGCTTTCTAAGATTCAGCTAAAGCTATCTTTTTACATAGACAAGACAGCTGTCTTTTTAGGAACTTCTCAGGAGGACTTTGATCTGGTGTCATTTACCCAAAAAACCCTTCCCGTCCTCCACTAAGAACACCCCCTTTCTCCCCCCATAGAGGACACCCCTCCCCCACTAAAGACACCCTCTCCACTGAAGATACTCCATTCCTCTTTTTTCCTCCTCTGAAGACACCCCTTCCCCTCCTTTCCTGCACTGGGGACAACCTTTCCCTTCTGAGGACACTCTCTCCCTTAGTGTTGTCACCCCTCCCCCACTCAAGACACTCTTTCCACTGAGATCACCCCCTCCAGTTTAAGAAGCTCCGAGTAGTTTTGGTTATTAAGGATACGTATGAATGTGGTAAAACTTTGAGATTGGAAATAATATTTGGCCTTGCTGCAAATTCTGTCAATCAGTGCTAGAGTGGGGAACTGTGCTAGGGCTTTGAACTCACCTGCTTCCAGGCATTCCACTAAATGATCTGTGGACACAATCCCTAGAAGAAGTGAACTGACCGGGTCTGGGTGTGGATTGTCCCGCCAGGCTGGAAAGTGTTGTAACTGGGCCATAATATAATAAAGAGAAGGATTGGGAACCTCAGGGCCTCCCATATATTTAGCCTCCTGTAGAGTTTCTAGTTCAATCCAAGGCGTGGCATCCACCAGATTAAGGAGCCAAACACCATATCAAATCTTCTGAAGATCCGTATAGGAATCCAAACAGGGACGTTGTGCAGAATATAAAGTCATTGAGGGGCCCAGATCATTCTGATGAAGTTACACCTCCCTACCACGGATCGAGGGAGTTTAGTCCAGCTAGTTGTTTTCTGTTGAAATGTTTTAATGAGAGGAAGTCAGTTTAGATCTGTATATTTGATAGAGTGGGGTGAATGATAATACCCAGATATATAAAGGAGGCCACTATTTCAATCTGCGCAGCTTCAGGTGGTATGGGATGTGTAAGGGTGTCCAGTGGGAGAAGGGTGGACTTATCCCAATTTATTGAGAAGCCGGAGAAGGAGACTGTCACGGAGCTGGTCCTTCCTTCCCCATCCTCCAGGTTTGCTGGCTGCCAAACTTCTGTCCCATCCATGCTGGGACTTCTAGTCCTCTTTGTCCCTGACACAGGCAGACCTCAGCAGCCCCTCACCCCCCTGGCTTGCAGCCTGGCCTCCTGCTGGAGGAATCCACAAACAGGCCATCTCCTCCCTTCCCCCTCATGCATGAATTCCTGGGCAGGTCTGGAGACCTGAGAGACAGGGCCCGTCACCATGGTAACCCGATAGGAAGTATCCGGTTACCAGCTCTATACTTAAGGGTGAGCAGGAAAACCCCCATTGTGTTCTTCTGGCTGCGGGTGTGAGGGAAGGCTGGCTGAGGGCCAGCTTCTCTCATCCGAAAATCCCCCGTCCTCCTCCTCATCTCCTGGACTGTCTGTGCTGCCTGGAATCCCTGCACTGTGGAGTGATCTTCTGCTGTCCGTGAACCTGCCTGGATCTATCCCCTGCCTGGACTTAACCCCTTGTTCTCCGTGAACCTGCCTGGACTTAACCCTTCTCTGTCTGGATCCTCCTGTGTGGACTAACCCTGTGGATTACAATACCCCTGTTGTTCCATATTGCCTTCCAGAGAACTGTATTGTGTTGCTGTGTCTGGTGTGGATCTGTGGACTAAAGGAACTGTTGTCTGCGCCCCAAAAACCTCCCCAATAAAAGCACGTTGGGTTCCGTGCAATCTGTCTCTGTGTGCTCTCTGGTTCTCTTGACAGAGACAAATTCACTGATTAATGTCATTAGGTGTGTCAATGACACGCAAATGTATCACCCAAAAACAGAAGGGTGTCATCGTCATAGAACGCTACTTTCTCCATCTGCTCTCCTCTACAAAAACCATATACCTGGATCCTCTCCAATGGCAGCCACCAGAGGTTCTATTACTATAGCGAATAACAGCGGGGAGAGAGGACAGCCCTGCCGTGTCCCTCTGCCTAGTGTGAATGAGATGGACAGGGCATTGTTAACCCGAATGGGCACAATAGAATAATTGAATCCACAAAATGAAAGTGTCCCCCAGGGTTACATTTCACAAGGACTTGCCAAAGGTATCTCCATTCTACACTGCCAAACACCTTAGCAGTAGAGATGAGCGAATCGAACCAGGCGAAGTGGAATTCGATTCGAATTTCAGGAAAAATTTGATTCGCGTCGAATCCGAATATTAGCCTACTTCGAGTGCGCGAATCGGATTTTTCCCGATCAGCCGGCAAAAGTGTCCCTGCAGAGAGCTCCGCTATTTCTGACAGTTCTCTGACAGTTCCTTCACATGTACAGCGGTTGAAACATTGTATCTATTTGTTTCCATTTAGGATACAGATGTTTTTATTCGGAAACAGATACAATGTTTCAACCGCTGTAAATGTGAAAGTCAGAGAACTGTCAGAAATAGAGGAGCTCTGCAGATACACTTAGCGGAGCTCTGCAGATACACTTTTTGCCGGTTTGGAATTCTTCTTATTTTCATCCTACTTCTTCTTCTTCATCCTCATCCTCAGAAGAAGGAGGATGAGGATGAAGAAGAAGTAGGATGAAAATAAGAAGAATTCCAAGCCGGCAAAAAGTGTATCTGCAGAGCTCCTCTAAGTGTATCTGCAGAATAGAGGAGCTCTGCAGATACACTTTTTGCCGGCTTGGAATTCTTCTTATTTTCATCCTACTTCTTCTTCTTCTTCCTCTTCATCCTCATCCTCTTCTTCTGAGGATGAGGATGAAGAAGAAGAAGTAGGATGAAAATAAGAAGAATTCCAAGCCGGCAAAAAGTGTATCTGCAGAGCTCCGCTATTTCTGACAGTTCTGTGACATTCACTCCATACAGCGGTTGAAACATTGTATCTATTTGTTTCCTTCTCCTTCTTCTCATCCTTCTCCTTCTTCTCATCCTTCTCCTTCTTCTCATCCTTCTCCTTCTTCTCATCCTTCTCCTTCTCCTTCTTCTCATCCTTCTCCTTCTTCTCATCCTTCTCCTTCTCCTTCTTCTCATCCTTCTTCATCTTCTCATCCTTCTCCTTCTTCTCATCCTTCTCCTTCTTCTCATCCTTCTCCTTCTCCTTCTTCTCATCCTTCTTCATCTTCTCATCCTTCTCCTTCTTCTCATCCTTCTTCTCATCCTTCTCCTTCTTCTCATCCTTCTCCTTCTTCTCATCCTTCTCCTCATCCTTCTCCTTCTTCTCATCCTTCTCCTTCTTCTCATCCTTCTCCTTCTTCTCATCCTTCTCCTTCTTCTCATCCTTCTCCTTCCTCTTCTCCTTCTTCTCATCCTTCTCCTTCTTCTCATCCTTCTCCTTCTCCTTCCTCATCTCCAAGGGCATTTAAATTAAAGGTACAGTGTTCTGCACTAATTTAAAGGCTCTCTGAAGCCTAGAAACCCTTTTAATAAGTTAAATTCATAGCGAATTAATTCGCATCGAATCGAATTTCTTCCTCAAATTCGGCGAATCAGCCGAATCGAATTTTTGAATAATTCGCTCATCTCTACTTAGCAGCATCGGGAGACAAAATCGCCGTCACCCATATTATCAGAAGGGATTTGAAGGTTAAGATAAAGCCTATGACTATTGATTGCTGTAGATCTGAATGAAACCCGACTGATCCGGGTGAATAAGCGTAGAGATAACCCTAGTCAGTCTGGTCACCAGTACTTCAGTAATACTTATGAAGTCTGAGGTCAATAGTGATATGGGCCGGTAGGATTCTGCTAAGGTTGGGTCCCTCCCCGGCTTCAAAAGTACGACTATTATTGCCTCATACATGGGGAGGGAGTTCTGTTCCAATGCCACCTGGAGTATTTTAAGTAGTTCAGGTAAAAGTATTCCCCCAATTATTTGTAAATTTCCATGGGCAGCCCATCTCTGCCGGGAGCCTTGGAATTGGAGTATGAAGCTCCAGCCATCTGCAAGTCTTCAGGAGTGAGAGGTGTATTAAGCTTTTGCCTTTGTTGAATAGTAAGTTGAGGAAGTGTTAAAAACTCCCGCATGCTAGAGTCATCTGAAGGCACTTTGGGAGAGTAGAGCGTTTCATGAAAAGATCTAAAGCCTTGTAAGATGGAGGGGGTATCTGTGACCAATTGAGTCGAGGACAGTTTTAAAGAAGAGATATGAGAAGATGGTCACTGAGTTTTGCAATGATTGTGAGAATATGACCTGTCTTTTCCGCCTCCTCAAGGCTTGAGAAGTAAAAAATGTTTATTTTCAGCATGCTGAAGTTGGACAGTGCGCAAAACCTGTTGTGCCGCAAGCACCACCTCTCTGTATCAGGGTTGGTATTGCTAAGATAGGCTTGTTCTGCCTTAGTTACAGATTGGCCGGCCTCAACCTCCCATTGTCTGGAGTTAGTCTTCATTCTGGAAATGTCTTTGATATACGTGTCTCTAATATATGCTTTCAAAGCATCCCAAACAATCATAGGAGATGTTGAATGTCTGTATCCAAGTAGAAAGCCCTGTAATTGTTTATGTATTAAGTCAGTGAAGAGAGTTATCCAGAATGGATTGAGCTTCCCCAATGTAAATGTAGAGGACCTTTTCAGGGACAAGGATATACGCATTGGGGAATAATCAGATAGGCTCCTGGCTAAAGAGGTCACCTGAGGTGTATATGGTAGAATCAGATTGGAACCCAATGCCAAATCTATGCAGGATAGCAAGGAGTGGGAGCTTGAGTGACATGAAAATTGAGCATCTAGTGGGTGGAGGGATCGCCATAAGTCCCAGAATCCAATTTCCTTCATGTGGTGGACAAAAGGAGTGATTTGTCTAGGGCCAAGTGGGGAGAATTTTTTTAAGAGATCTAAGGAAGTATCCAAAACTGTGTTAATGTCCCCCATTACCAATAATGGTGTTTGTGGATGGGTGGCTATAAATTGAAACAGACATCTCACCGTCTCCATATGAAATGGTGGAGGTACATACATATTTGCAAGAACACATAAATGAGAGTCCCAATTGTATAACAGAAATATATAACGACCCAACGGATCTATTTTGGATGAGATAACTATGAAAGGTACTTGTCGCGGTATGGGAGCCGGCCAATTATTAATCCCCTTATTAATGCCTTGTATCACATGCCCTCAGAGTCCTGCTCTGTATTGTTCCAATTGTCCCCTGTGTCACTGGCCTAATGGCCTAATTAAATTACTCTGGACCCCTCCTCCCTTCCCCCTTATGCCAAATTCCTGAACTCTCTGGACAGGACCCATTGCCATGGTAACCCGACAGGAAGTATCCGGTTACCAGCTCAATACTTAAAGAGAGAGCAAGAAAACCAGTGTGTGTTCTCCTGGCTGTGTGTGTGAGGTAAGGCTGTGCTGAGCTCCAGCTCCTCTCATCCCCCGTCCTCTTCCTCATCTCCTGGACTGTCTGTGTTGCCTGCAATCCCTGCACTGTGGAGGGATCTTCTGCTGTCCCCGTGAATCTGCCTGGATCTATCCCCTGCCTGGACTGAACCCCTTGTTCTCCGTGAGTACCTGCTTCCCCACTGTTACCTGGACTGTTACGGTGGTGACTCCTCGCACCCCTCTCCTGTGTCGGACACCCCCTTGGCTCTCCTAGTGGACTATAAGTGGGTGGGGACCCTCGTTACCATTGAGTGGCAAATCCACCCTCTCTGCCACCCAACGTATTGAAGGACTGCCATCTGTTTGTCTCAATAAAGCTTTGTGCGTCTGTCATCCACTCCGTGTGTTCTGTCCTGCCTTTCCTCCGTCACAGTACTCTTCTGGCAACCATTATACTCATGCCCCTAGAGTACTGAGAGTGTGCAGCATGGAACTGAAGGGGGAACTCAGAGCGTTTCAAAAGATGAAGAGTATCCAAAGTCATGTGAGTCTCCTGAAGGCATACAATGGAAGGGTTTTGATGGCTGAGGAATGTGGAGACAGACGTTCTCTTCTTTGGGTCATGCAGGCCACGGACATTCCAAGAAAGGACAATATCCTTTTGATTACTCATAGTTATGAAGGAGGTTATGAAGACTAGGAGTGTGATTCCTCCGGGGTAGTGTTCCATGTCCCAAGGAAGTGTTTGGTGAGATATCATCAGCACGATATATACAATTATAGGGAACACCCAGAGACGATGGATCTCCTCTCACACTCCAGTAGGCGATAATTGGCGTAGGATGTTTTCCGGTCCAGAGACAGCATAGCAAGTGAAAAAAATAGAAAAAATACCAACTTAGGCCCAAACATGGGCAAACCTGAGTCAACTCAAAAACGCCCCGCAGGGTAGCAGAAGGGGAAAGCAAAGGGACTATATCTGACATTCCAAAGGGTGTAGCCATGAGAGTCATCTGTTACTAAAGCAAAACAGGCAATCTACTCATCCCTGAACTCCGCTTTCATACTAAGGGAGAGACAAGGAGAAATTTGAGTTGTGAATGCCGGGCAATGGATAAGTCATACTGGAGCTGGACATAAGCACCTTTCATTCCTATCCAGCCAGGTAGCTGCTGCTGCAGGGGAGTCATAGAATTGTTCGGAGCCATCTGTTCTGACTCGTAGCTTCGCAGGATAAAGCATGGAGTAAGACACTTGGATCACACGTAGGCGGCATTTAACATCAGTAGATCTGGCTCACTTACGCTGGATTTCAGCTGAGAAATCTGGAAATATAGATATTTTTGCACCTTGTATTTCCATGGCAGGTGGTTGTCTAGCAAGATGGAGGATGACATCTCTATCCTTGTAATGTAAATGTTTCAATAGACAAGGTCTGTCAGGGGCCCCCGGTGGAGGGGGACGGGGTGGGACCCTATGGGCTCTTTCCACTGAGCAAAAAGGTGTTAGGTCATCTTTGCCGAATGTATTCAGTAACCAAGTCTCAATAAATCCCACAGGATTCTTTCCCTCAGCTTTCTCAGGCAAGCCTACCAGGTGAAGGTTGCTCCTATGTAGGTGATTCTCCAGGTCCTCTGATCTGGCCAGGTGCTCAGATGTTTTCATGGTGTTAGAATGTACATGTTGTTACAATGGAGGGAGTTCATCCTCCAATGTGCTCACCCTGCCTTCAATGGTGGTCGCCCTCTCTGTCATCTTGTGCATATCATGGCGGATAAATAAAATGTCCTCTTTCATGCGTTTATATTCCACAGTAAGCTGTGTGAGCGATGTGCCATAAGTGTGGACTGCTGTGAATATTTCTTTCAGCGATGGTTCTGGGGGTTCAGGAACCTCTGCATGGCTGTCAGAGTGGGGAATAGGAGAGCAGGTACTCACTGTGCCGGAGGACGGAGGAGGCTTTGCAGAGGCCTGAGGGAGCTGCCACCCCCTCTTTCACTCATCGCCATCTACCCAACACAAGAAGTACTGCACTTCCTTATTTACTCCATGATTTAGTCATGAAGAACAGCGGGGCTGAGCCCCACCAGAGGTCAGAGAGTGAAGAAACAACCAGAACTGTCTTTTATAGGAGGGACAGTGATGAGGGGATTATAGGACGAGGGTCCCCACCCCCTCTATCACTCATCGTCATCTTCCCAACACAAGAAGTACTGCACTTCCTTATTTACTCCATGATTTAGTCATGAAGAACAGCGGGGCTGAGCCCCACCAGAGGTATTGTAGCCCCACCTGGCAAGTATTGTTTTTAATCTTTATCCCTGCTGAGGGCAAGCTGCAGGGCTCTCCTTTCAGGTGCCAGCCTCTGCCACCCCGTGTGTGTGAACTTCTCCTGTACCTACTATGCTTCCCTGGCTCTGCTTGCCCATTTGTGGACCCGGTTCAGTGGGTCCCGGAGGGTAGAGGGGATGGAGGAGATGTTCACTCCCTTCTTGTCCTGACCCAGAAGTGACTTTATGACAGATTTCCCGACCATCGAGGATGGCAAAGAATATAATGCGGTGCGATGTGCTCTACATTACATCCAATGGAGTACAGGGGAGACATTGGGGGTCTTTTAGACCCTGGATGTCTCAATAAAGAGAACCTCTCATCAAAAGTCATCACATAGATGACTTTGTCCCCTTAAGTAAAATGTTTTTCTTTAATTGTAAAGAATTAAAGTTACACCCAAGTACATAACTCCTCCCCTTGAAAAATTTTAAGGCACCCCCACATATATGCATGGCAAAAGGTATCCAACATGTCAACTTAAGGTCTGACATGTTGGATATCTATTTACTCGCTGCAACCTCGGCTTTTATATTTTTACAAATAAATGGGTCATTTATTGCTTTTTTGTGCCCTGAAATTAACTTAAGTGTATCCTCCTTCGCACTCACACAATACACTCAATCCTCCACCCACATCGATGGGAACACCCTGGACCTCGTCTTCTCCCACCTCTGTACCCTCAACCAGTTCACTAACACCGCCTTCCCTCTCTCCGACCACCACCTCCTCACGTTCTCCGTCTCCCCTTCCCCCAACTCCCCCCCAAAAGCGCCAAACCATCACCAGCCGCAACCTGAACCCGGCCCCCCTCCACTTGGCTGCCGACCACCTACACGACAGCATCCTTCCACTGTCATGTCCTGACCTAGCCACCACCACATACGACGACTCACTGTCAGCTGCCCTAGACTCTCTGGCACCCCTTACCACACGCAACATCAAACCTAGACCGCTTCAACCATGACAGAACGACCGCACTAAATGCCTCAAACATCGCCGTCACGCGCTGGAGAGACTATGGCGCAAAACCAGGTCCCCTCATGCATTCTCCCTCTACAAATCTGCCTTCCTCACTTACACCTCCTCCCTCCACGCCGCCAAGCAGGCCTACTTTGTAAACCTGATCAACACCCTCTCCACCTGCCCTCGCTGACTCTTCTCCACCTTCAACTCCCTGCTCTCCCCCCCCCCCCCTCCACTCAGTACCTCACTCACCGCCCACGAGATTACCACCCATTTCCACAACAAGATTGACTCAATCCGTAAGGACATAGTCAACTTGCAATCTACCTCCCCACCTAACCTCCCCCCTATCACCCCCTCTTCTCTCCCCTCCCCTGACCTCGCAACCACACTGCCCCCCACCACACCCAAGGCCCCGCTTACCGTAACCCCCCCAGCACTGTACTCCTTCAGCCCTGCTACCACTGAGGAAGTCACCAGGGTCTTCTCAGAAGCCCGCCTCACTACCTGCCCCCTGGATCCTATCCCCTCTCAACTCCTCCGGTCACCCCCCTCTTCCCTCATCCGCTCCCTCACCCATATCTTCAATCTCTCCCTCACTACTGGCACATTCCCCTCCCCCCTAAAGCATGCGCACATCACCCCCATACTCAAAAAGCCCTCCCTGGACCCCACTGACCCAAACAACCTCAGACCCATCTCCCTGTTGCCACTCACTTCCAAGCTCCTTGAGCGCCTAATCTACGATCACCTAAGCACCCACCTAACTGACAACAACCTCCTTGATCCACTACAGTCCGGCTTCCGTCCCCTACACTCCACCGAAACCGCCCTCCTCAAAATCACTAACGACCTACCAACCGCCAAAGCCAAAGGCGACTACTCTGTCCTCCTCCTCCTGGACCTCTCTGCGGCCTTCGACACAGTCGACCACCCCCTCCTCCTTAATAAACTACTCTCCCTTGGCATCAGAGACACCGCTCTCTCCTGGTTCTCCTCTTACCTATCCCGACGCTCCTTCAGCGTTTCCTACAACAGTGCCACCTCCCCCTCCCTCTCTGTTGGGGTCCCCCAAGACTCTGTCCTTGGACCCCTTCTATTCTCCATCTACACCTCCTCCCTTGGCAAACTCATACACTTACACGGCTTAAACTACCACCTCCACGCTGATGACACTCAAATTTACCTCTCAACCCCCCCACCTCACCCCCACATTCTCTGCCCGCATCAATCACCTCCTAAATGACATCTCAGACTGGATGTCGCTCCATTTCCTCAAGATTAACCTCTCCAGAACCGAGCTCCTCGTCTTCCCCCCTGCCCTCACCCCCCCCCATCCTATCCATCATCACCAACAACACCACCATCAATCCCACCCCGCAAGCCAAAGTCCTTGGCGTCATTCTGGACTCAAACCTTTCCTTCCAACCTCATGTCAAATCACTTACAAACACATGCAGGCTCCACCGCCGCAACATCGCCAAGATACGTACCTTCCTTACCCCAGACACCACCAAACTACTCGTACACTCCCTGATTATCTCACGCCTGGACTACTGCAACTCCCTCCTCACCGGCCTACCCCAGTGCAAACTCTCCCTGCTTCAGACCATCCTGAACTCAGCGTCTAGACCAGGGGTGGGCAAACTTTTTGACTTGAAGGCCGCAATGGGTTCATATATTGGACCCGGGGACCGGACCAAGAGTAGATGAATGATGTGTATGTGTCATCCATAGTAAGTATAGTAATATTCCCCCATAGTAATTAATCCCCCATATAGTAATTCATCCCCCCTATAGTAATTCATCCCCCATAGTAATTCATCCCCCATAGTAATTCATCCCCCATAGTAATTCATCCCCCAGAGTAATTCACCCCCCAGAGTAATTCACCCCCCAGAGTAATTCACCCTCCATAGTAATGCATCCCCCATATAGTAATTCATCCCCCATATAGTAATTCATCCCCCCTATAGTAATTCATTCCCCATAGTAATTCATCCCCCATATAGTAATTCACCCCCCATATAGTAATTCACCCCCCATATAGTAATTCACCCCCCATATAGCAATTCATCCCCCATATAGTAATTCATCCCCCCTATAGTAATTCATCCCCCCTATAGTAATTCATCCCCCATAGTAATTCATCCCCCATAGTAATTCATCCCCCAGAGTAATTCATCCCCCATAGTAATTCATCCCCCATATAGTAATTCATCCCCCATATAGTAATTCATCCCCCATATAGTAATTCATCCCCCATATAGTAATTCATCCCCCATAGTAATTCATCCCCCCTATAGTAATTCATCCCCCATAGTAATTCATCCCCCAGAGTAATTCATCCCCCAGAGTAATTCACCCTCCATAGTAATTCATCCCCCATATAGTAATTCATCCCCCATATAGTAATTCATCCCCCATATAGTAATTCATCCCCCCTATAGTAATTCATTCCCCATATTATTTCATCCCCCATATAGTAATTCATCCCCCCTATAGTAATTCATCCCCCCTATAGTAATTCATCCCCCCTATAGTAATTCATTCCCCATATTATTTCATCCCCCATAGTAATTCATCCCCCATATAGTAATTCATCCCCCATAGTATTTCATCCCCCATATAGTAATTCATCCCCCATATAGTAATTCATCCCCCATATAGTAATTCATTCCCCATATTATTTCATCCCCCATATAGTAATTCACCCCCCATATAGTAATTCATCCCCCATATTATTTTATCCCCCATAGTAATTCATCCCCCATATAGTAATTCATCCCCCATAGTAATTTATCCCTTACAGTACTATTCCCCCCCAAGTAGTAAGCCAAGTCCCCCCTGTGTCAATTCACTTACCTTTGCTCCGTGCGTTCCTCTCGCCGTGTTCCCGCGCCGTTCCGGTCTTCAGGGCGGACTGTGAGAGGAGCCTAGCTCCCCTCACGTTCGTCACGCTGCCCCGCCTACACACATCCTGACAGCCACATCCGCGGGCAGGATTAAAAGGTCCGCCGGGCTGTATACGGCCCGCGGGCCGTAGTTTGCCCATTGCTGGGCTAGACTCATCCACCTCACCACCCGCTCCACCTCTGCCACCCCCCTCTGCCTATCCCTCCACTGGCTCCCGGTTGCCCAACGCATCAAATTCAAACTACTCACTCTGACCTACAAAGTCATTCACAACACTGCCCCTAACTACCTCACCGACCTGATTCCCAGGTACCACCCTACCCGTACCCTTCGCTCTTCACAGGACCTCCTTCTGTCTTGCCCCCTGGTCTCCTCCTCCCACACACCAAACAAGAGATCCCTGTGCTCAAATCCATACAGCTAGTGCATGCATTTATCCATCAGGTGCTAAAGGGGTGTAACCACATTAACACTAGAAATTCTGAAGTATATACCAGTGTGCAGAGGGTCCTTCAGAATTCCTCCCACACACGTCTGCAAGACTTCTCCAGGTCCTCCCCCATCCTCTGGAACTCACTACCCCAATCCATCAGACTGTCACCTTCCCTCTTCACCTTCAGGCGCTCTCTGAAAACCCACCTCTTCAGGGAAGCCTACCCCACCCTCACCTAACAGCCGTTCTTCATTCCTCCTACCACTCCATCCCCCACAGCCACTTCCTCCTGTACCACTACCCCCTCCCTCCTAGATTGTAAGCTCCTAAGAGTAGGGCCCTCTTACCCCTCGTGTGCTGTTTGTAGTTGCTGTTCTGTTTCATGTATTGCCCCCCCCCCCCCTCTATTGTACAGCGCTGAGCAAACCCTTTGGCGCTATATAAACTCCATATAATAATAATAATAATTTATTACTGAAATTTGGCATTTCCTAGACTTTGTAATAATATTTTGTGACATAAAAATTAGAACTGACACTATTTTATTCTCTAAAGTCTCTACTTTCAGAAAATCGATATTTGGGGGTTTTGTGTCATCTTCAGGATAAAGTGATTTTTTAAATGTGCAAAAATGCCAAAACGGCTCTGGGAGTGAAAGGGAGAAAGGATAAGCCGGACACTCCCCTTTCCTGAGGAGCAGCCAATCGGTTCTCATTACACTGCAAGGTCTCTCCCCTCCCTGCTAGTCCCCGGGTGCGGTGCTGGAGACAGGCGGGGGAGGGGAGGAGGAGATAAACAGCGCAATGTTACACATATTACACATTTAAGTTGCTATAAAGCCCCTTTCATTGCTTAAACCCCCCAACATTCCTAAAAGAGCCTCAGATTTATATACATTTGTTGTAAATAGGAAATAACATCTTATTACCTCCTCTGCTGCCACTTCCACCACCGTCTCCTCTATACTTCTTCCCGCCTCTCCTCTCTTCTGGAACTTCCTGTCTGTACCTGACATCACTTCCTGTCTGTGCCTGACATCACTTCCTGTCTGTGCCTGACATCACTTCCTGTCTGTATTCCATAGAGACTTCCTGTGTGAGTATAGCTGAGATCCCCACCTTGTGGAGTTCAGAGGAACTGCAGCCCCGAGATCCATCCCATAATCCCCCTTCCTGTATAATATGTACCTTACAGGGATACTACGGGAGATGAAACATTACTGAATAAAGGAAGAAGAAATAAATGTAACTCTTATGTAACCAACTGTTCAACAAACATCTCTTATTACATATAGAAAAGTCTTACAAACACAGAACACAAAATACAAATGTATAGCTAATGAGAGCGATCCCGCCAAACCTGATCCTTCTGGGGGGGACAATGCAAAAATATATATCAATCCACTCATAATGACATCATCTTCTGGGAGTGTCTGCACATCCATCCATTTCATACACATTTCATTGTTTCAGAGGATCTCCTGCAGCCTATTAGCTCCCATTTACCTCTCTATGTCTCAGCAGATCTCCTGCAGCCTATTAGCACCCATTTCCCTTTCTATGTCTCAGCAGATCTCCTGCAGCCTATCAGCTCCCATTTCCTGTCTATGTCTCAGCAGATCTCCTGCAGCCTATTATCACCCATTTCCCTTTCTATGTCTCAGCGGATCTCCTGCAGCCTATTAGCACCCATTTCCCTCTCTATGTCTCAGCGGATCTCCTGCAGCCTATTAGCTCCCATTTCCCTCTCTATGTCTCAGCGGATCTCCTGCAGCCTATTAGCACCCATTTCCCTCTCTATATCTCAGCAGATCTCTTGCAGCCTATTAGCACCCATTTCCCTCTCTATATCTCAGCAGATCTCCTGCAGCCTATTAGCACCCATTTCCCTTTCTATGTCTCAGCGGATCTCCTGCAGCCTATTAGCACCCATTTCCCTCTCTATGTCTCAGCGGATCTCCTGCAGCCTATTAGCACCCATTTCCCTCTCTATGTCTCAGCGGATCTCCTGCAGCCTATTAGCTCCCATTTCCCTCTCTATGTCTCAGCGGATCTCCTGCAGCCTATTAGCACCCATTTCCCTCTCTATATCTCAGCAGATCTCTTGCAGCCTATTAGCACCCATTTCCCTCTCTATATCTCAGCAGATCTCCTGCAGCCTATTAGCACCCATTTCCCTTTCTATGTCTCAGCGGATCTCCTGCAGCCTATTAGCTCCCATTTCCCTCTCTATGTCTCAGCGGATCTCCTGCAGCCTATTAGCACCCATTTCCCTCTCTATGTCTCAGCGGATCTCCTGCAGCCTATTAGCACCCATCTCTATGTGACGCATTACAACAAGCAGTCACAAAGGTAAATGTAAAATAAAAGCAGAGAGGGAGAGAAGGCTGATAAAGCAGCTCATCGATGAGAGGTACATAAGAACATACAATGTCAATACAAAACAGTGACATGGCCATCAATCACAAACGATCGGAGCAGACAGATCGGTGTCATAGGTGTCCCGTGGGTCCTGAACTGCCTCCAGCGCAGGGACAGTAGCAGGGTGTAAAGCAGGTAGGTACTCCAACTTTCTCATTTCTGCTCTGACCTTCATCAGTGCCGGTAACATGGGGGACATAGAAGACAGCCAATGCATGGGAATGGTTCTCCTGGCTGCCCTCATGTAGGTGGAAAGTTTCCTCGCACATTTAGAGAGACCCGAAAAGGTAGACCCAACAGAAAGTAAATGGGCTCAAAAGGGACAGGAGCCAGGAAAAGTAACCACAATGGGGTAAGGACCTCCTCCAAAAGGGCGCAATGGACCGGCAATCCCAAAAAATGTAGAAAAGAGTGTCAGTTTCCGTCCCACAACACCAGCAAACAGAAGAAACATTCAGGTTACGATCATGGAGAACCTCAGGGGTCCGATACCAAAACATCGGGGTCTTAGAAGGATTTTCTGTACACATTACACACACAGAAGATTTAGAAGAGGCCCCCCAAATCCTACTCCATTGATCCAACCCAATATCACATTGAAGGAAACGGGACCATTTACACATATAAAGGGGAGAATCAATAGAAAAAGGGCGACATCTACAAGCAATGTATACGTAGCGGAAATGATGTCCCGGTGGTGTGGGCCTTGGAGGCAGATATGCTCTAAAGGGGTAGGTTGTTCAAGAGTCAGAGAAGAGGCTTTGGAGGCAAAAATGTGTTGTATCTGTAGATAAACAAAATACTGATGGGGTGGAATGCGAGCAGCTTTTTGAATGTCAGGGAAGGATTTAAGGTTGTGAATTACGGGATTGACCAAATGTTGCAATTGGAATAGATTAACCTCAGCCCAAGGAGGCACTCGACCAATGGCCAGACTATCTGGGAGACTTGGATTAAAAACGATGTTGGTCAAGGGGGAACACTTAGAGCCTAGGATGAATCCAACCCTACACCTCCTCCATATAGACAACATAAACTGCACGGGTCCTAATATGAGAGAAGAGGTAGTGCGGGCTGTGACAAAATAAGTCCCCCTCATTCCCTCTTTACACCAAGTCACGGCCAGATGTGCACGCCTCTGTTAGCTAGTCACTGTGGCCGTGTGCATGTGGGTGGGATCTGTGACAGCCTCTGATGACTCCTCTGTCATCCAATAAAGCTGATGGACCTCAGATGTTTTCCTTGTCCTACGATGAAGCTGATGGACCTCTGATGTCTCCCCAGTCCTCTGATGAAGTTGATGGACCTCTGATGACTCCCCTGTCCTCCAATAAAGCTGATGGAACTCTGATGTCTCCCTTGTCCTACGATGAAGCTGATGGACCTCTGATGTCTCCCCTGTCCTCTGATGAAGCTGATAGACCTCTGATTTCTCCTCTGTCCTCTGATAAAGCTAATGGACCTCTGATGTCTCCCCTGTCTCCAATGAGGCTGATGGACCTCTGATGTCTCCCCTGTCCTCTGATGAAGCTGATAGACCTTTGATTTCTCCTCTGTCCTCTGATGAAGCTAATGGACCTCTGATGTCTCCCATCTCCAATGAGGCTGATGGACCTCTGATGTGTGCCTATCCTCTGATGAAGCTGATGGACCTCTGATGACTCCCCTGTCCTCTGATAAAGCTGATGGACCTCTGATGTCTCCCCTGTCCTCTGATAAAGCTGATGGACCTCTGATGACTCCCCTGTCCTCTGATGAAGCTGATGGACCTCTGATGACTCCCCTGTCCTCTGATAAAGCTGACGGACCTCTGATGTCTCCCCTGTCCTCTGATGAAGCTGATGGACCTCTGATGACTCCCCTGTCCTCTGATAAAGCTGATGGACCTCTGATGACTCCCCTGTCCTCTGATAAAGCTGATGGACCTCTGATGACTCCCCTGTCCTCTGATGAAGCTGATAGACCTCTGATGACTCCCCTGTCCTCTGATAAAGCTGATGGACCACTGATGACTCCCCTGTCCTCTGATAAAGCTGATGGACCTCTGATGTCTCCCTTGTTCTACAATGAAGCTGATGGACATTTTGATATCTCCCCTGTTCTCAGATGAAGCTGATTGACCTATAATGTCTCTCCTGTCATCTGATGAAGCTGATGGACCTCTGATGTCTCCCTTGTTTTACAATGAAGCTGATGGACATTTTGATGTCTCCCCATTCTCAGATGAAGCTGATGGACTTCTGATGTCTCTCCTGTCATCTGATGAATCTGATGGACCTCTGATGACTCCCCTGTCATCTGATGAAGCTGATGGACCTCTGACGTCTCCCCATCCTCTGATATCCACCAGTCAATGTTAACTGAAGGAAGGGGGATCCAGGAGTGAACATTCACTGAAGGAAGGGGAGATCCATGAACGAATGCTCACTCCAGGAGGGAGAAATCCAGGAGTGAATGTTCACCATGGGAAGTGGAAATCCAGGAGTAAATGTTCAATGAAAGGAAGGGGGGATCCAGGAGAGAATGTTCACTAATCTCCCACCCCTCTAACTGGCATCACCCCGTGTCAATCCTAGGTGTGCTAATGGGCCCATGGCATAGGTGTGTGGGGGGACCTACCTTTACCAGGGTTTGTGGGGAAAACCCCCATTGCTGGGATATGCAGGGGGACCTACCATTACTTATGTGTATGGAGGAATCCACCATAACCTGGGTGTGTGCGGGAGGGCTCACCATTACCAGGGTGTGTGCGCGGGGGGGCACCATTGCTGGGGTGTGTGGGGGAACCCACCATTACAATGGAGTTCGGGGGAGCCAACCGTTACTGGGGTATATGGGGGACCCACCATTTGTCAATAAGATAACACCTTGTTATCATTAGTTCATTTTTAAGTGGAGTTCCCCTTCATCTTCATACTTCTCCTAATGCTGGATGAGGGTCTGGTATGGATATTAAAGGGGAACCCCACACTTATTTAGTTTTGAAGCAGAGTTTTCCTTTATATTGTTAGACCTCACAGTTGAGCTGAACTTTTACTGCCCCCTATATCTGCAGAGGCAGTGGGCAGCATCTACACATATCCCAGTAGTGATGGTTGTCTTCGCAGTCACAGCAGGAATTATCCCCAAGATGTCACTTTTGATGGGTGTATCTCCTGCTGAATGTGACCCATTGAAGTGAATGAGGCTGTTCTTTGACCCCCCAACAAGTACAGGCAATGCATGTGACTCACAAACTGCACCAAAAACACAAGGCAGGTGCATTTTTGATGTGGTTTGCCATGTTTTCCATTGATTTCAATGGGGAGGTGCGTTTTTTGTGTGGCTTTTTTTTTACCACACCAAACCTGCACTAAAAATGTGACAAGCAGGACTTTGAAAAATGCAGCGGCCCCGCATCGGCTGAGTGTAAATAGGAATCTGGGAGGGAAATGTAATTTGTTGGCAATTTAAAACTCTTCTCTAGATCTGTAAATGTCAGCGACGTGCGATGATTGACACCCCCTTACCCAGATAATGGGGACTTGTAATCTGACAGATTCACACAGGAATTGTTCATTGCTGAAGGAGCCCCGAGAACCCTTTGGAGGACCCCTGGCTGAGGAAGGCTGGACTAGGCAGTCATATATTTCTGTCCCCCTTGGTGGGAGTGGAGGTGACCCCTCTATCAGTGTAACGATCCCCCCAAAGGGGGTAAGTTTGTTCACTCCAGCACTCTGCCTCCCAACCCCAAGAACTGTCTCAGCCCCAACTGACACCCCTGACAATAGTGAAGTACAAGGACCAATGAAAAGCACACACGGTATAATAAACACAGAGATCAGCTTTACTGTAAGACCTCTATGGGAAGTAATAAACATGAACAACAGGTATACGTTCGGTGAATCAAGAGAACAGCAAATCCTGAGACCGGAAGCAATATAACTCACTTTTACACTCAGGCTGCTTTCAGGGGATTCCAACCGTGAATAACCCCAAGAGCAGAGGAAACACTTACATGGCGCCCTCAAAGTGGGTCTAAACCCCTTTACATAAACTCAGCTCTATGATGTCCAAGCAGGAGGAGAGCAGAAGGATGACTCTCTGTGGTGTCAGACTTCTCCCTTCTAACCCCCGACACCACAAGCCCAATAGGCAAACACTGCGCCCAACTGATGCTTCATAGCTACTTTCCAAGGTAGAGCTATTCCCTCCCACACCATGCAATATAGAGGCCTGAATACGCATGCGCGTGCCCGTATGGCACCAGTAACTTCAGTCTCTTGGTAACAGGATGAATGTTGGGGTCTTCAGCGAGACACTTTCATTGGTGCACTTACACTCCTATGGTAAAGTATCATTGTAATCCCGTGGCAGGATTTGTATAGCAAAGCAAACACTGTGTCTGTATAGCAGGACCATCTACACAACCCAGTGCCTGGTGAGTATGGGAGAAGTGTCATGTCTCTGTGTGCCGTGTTCCTGTCATCTGCCAGGGGGCAAAATCCCTCTCACCAGATCCTGGGACTAAGACCCAAACCATGGTCCTGGAAATGACCGGCTCCTGTGTTCACCTCACGATGAGCCCTTCACACTGTCGGTGTAGGCACTGTACTGTAGGCCACATCTCTCAGGTTGGATGTTCCCTGACTGATGCAGATACCTAAACATGGAGTGAACTGACCCTGAGCACTTCTCTGCCAGGTCCAGACTGTCTCCTGCCACATGCAGACTGCCTCCCCTCAGGAAAAACAAGATGGAGTCCTTCACTCTGCTCTCACTAAGCATGCTGGTCTCTGTAGTTCCATCCCTCATACCAGCCTATCAGGCCATTTCTGTTCAGGACTGCATATTCCACAATGCTTTGCAGCTGCACCTCCTGCTTGAGAAAGTCCCTGTCATTGGCTCCTTTAATACCTCTTCTGATTGGCTCTCTCTGTATTAAGGTCTGAGAGGAGAAGGGAGGGGCTGAAATCCCTGACTGCCTTGTGTGTATCCAGTGCAAGTGTCAGATTTCACAGGAGATGCCGGTCAGCAGGTTACAGCAGTCACAGATAGGAGTCATTTCCTCCCCTACACAAGGATCTACAGTCCATACACACCCAGCACAAGGCCGGGGCCACACTACCAGACGCTTCTCGGGGCTGCAGTTCCTCTGAGCTCCACAAGGTGGGGATCTCACTTCTACCCAGACAGGAAGTCTCTATGGAAGACAGGAAGTGATGTCAGGTACAGACAGGAAGTTCCGGGTGAGAGCTGAGTTGGGAGGAAGCAGAGAGGAGACGTTGCTGAAAGTGGCAGCAGAAGAGGTAATAAGATGTTATTTCCTATTTACACCCAGTAACCCCCCATCATGTTCATCCTCTTCCTCCATAGTCATGTCCATCCTCTTCCTCCATAGTCATGTCCGTCCTCTTCCTCCTTAGTCACGTCTTTCCTCTTCCTCCATAGTCATGTCCGTCCTCTTCCTCCATAGTCACGTCCGTCCTCTTCCTCCATAGTCACGTCCGTTCTCTTCCTCCATAGTCACGTCCGTCCTCTTCCTCCATAGTCACGTCCGTCCTCTTCCTCCATAGTCACGTCCGTCCTCTTCCTCCATAGTCATGTCCATCCTCTTCCTCCATAGTCACTGTGACGTCTTTTATCTCCAGCAGATGATGATACACACATATATAGTGTGGGAACCCAGATTAACCCCTTCAGGGGCAGAACATCCCCCACTTCTGGGGCCGGAACATTCTCCTCATTGTGGAGATGTGTCACCTTCTCACCTCATCAGTCTATACTAATGGATTATACCACTTTTATAAGTGGCGGGGAATGGAGAATCCTATGACATCACACTGACCTCACAGCTCCTCCTCCCAATGTCCCTCCATCCAGAGTCAGAGAATCCTATGACATCACACTGACCTCACAGCTCCTCCTCCCAATGTCCCTCCATCCAGAGTCAGAGAATCCTATGACATCACACTGACCTCACAGCTCCTCCTCCCAATGTCCCTCCATCCAGAGTCAGAGAATCCTATGACATCACACTGACCTCACAGCTCCTCCTCCCAATGTCCCTCCATTTGGCTCCTTTCTTTTTATTCTATGGTCTTAGGATGTGGGGGTCCCTTGGCATCCTCATAAGCAAAACAGAACTGTAGATCCTGTGTTGTGTATAATGACGTCAGAATTCCTTATACCCTGCGTAGTGTGGGGGTCCTGTGGGGGGGAATTATACCTCAGCCTGAAGTGGGGCTTTAATAAAATGGAGACCTGAATGGAGAGGTGAGGAGGATTCTGGGAATATCATTTGATGTGACTATTTGTGTTCAGATGTAGAGTTTTCCTCCTGTGAAGTCTGGAGATCATATGACATCACATTGCCTCCACCTCCCTCCCTGATAGAAGAGAGAAAGAAGAAGAAGATTCTAGAAGTCACCAGAGAGATCACTGAGCTGCTGACAGGAGAGGTGAGCGGTGCCGGGAATTCTGGGACATTCTCCAGTAACAGACAAGGGATGTGTCTGGATGGTGACTGTATCATTGTGTGTGTCAGGTTCCTATAAGGTGTCAGGGTGTCACTGTCTATTTCTCCATGGAGGAGTGGGAGTATTTAGAAGGACACAAGGATCTCTACAAGGACGTCATGATGGACAATCAGCCGCCCCTCACATCACCGGGTAAGAGGAGACTTTATTGTAAAGGAGAGAGCAGTACGGAGGATCCACCTAGATCCCCCATCATCTGATAAACACATAGAAACAATGGATTCAGTCAGTGTGTGTGTTTCCTACAGATGGATCCAGTCATGGGAACCCACCAGAGAGATGTCCCCGTCCTCTGTATTCCCGGGATTCCACACAGGAAGGTCACATCATCCCTCACCATCATCAGGTAGATGAGGAACAATCACTGATAGTATCATTAGGATCTGTACATTACCTGCATTGTTACCATTGATGTCATTTTTATTATATATTCAGAGTGGAAACCTGAGAGATCCTAAAGTTGAGGCTAAAGAAGAGATAAAAGAGGAGGAGGATGAGGATGGGGGGATGGAGGAGTCAGAGCTTCTAAAAGAACACAAATATCTGTACCAGGACACCATGGTGGAGTCATCCAGCTACAGTAACCCACCAGAGAGATGTCCCCGTCCTCTGTATTCCCGGGATTCCACACAGGAAGGTCACACCATCCCTCACCATCATCAGGTAGATGATGACAATTATTGGTAGTTGTGATTTATACACAGCATGTTTGTTACAATGAATGTTTTATTATATCTTTCAGAGTGGAATCCTCGGGGATGAGAATATTGATGTTAAAGAAGAGTATAAAGAGGAGGATGAGGAGTATGGAGTGATGGAGGAGTTTTCAGAAGGACACAAGGATATGATGGAGCCACCTAATACCAGGAACCCACCAGAGAGATGTCCCCGTCCTCTGTATTCCCGGGATTCCACACAGGAAGGTCACACCATCCCTCACTATTACAAGGTTGGTGGGATGGATCATCTAGAACATGAACTCATGAAGACAATGTGTGGATTTTGTGTGTGATGTCACAATCATAAATCTTACATTTTACAGATGATATTTTCTCTCATTTCCTTGATTTAGAGTGGAGATCCAATCGATATAGAATTTGAGGTGAAAGCAGAAGAAGAAGAGGCGTATGTGAGGGATGATCAGCAGTCTATGGAGGAGGATGGAATAACGGGGACATTTATAGAGGAGGACACTCCTACAGAGATCAGCACAGGTGGGTCATGAACACTAAATCCATTCCTCCACCCATACTGCTCACTGATTGGTCCAGAGTAGGGCGGGGACTGGGTGATATCAGCCTGTAATCCCCTGGTCACTTTCCTGAGCTGTGTTCCCCGTCCTGTATTCCTGGATTTCTCTCGGATAATCTTCCTTCTCTGTGCTGCAGACACAATTTATGTATCTAGACTGGATTTATGGAGGTTCTGGGGTTCAGCTGGCAGCAAAATGTGGATTTTCACTATAGACTTTACTAGATCTGGGCACCTGGGGTGTGTGATTTGGGTATTCTATCCCATGTCCGGGTCTAGTAAGATCTCTGACAGAACATTTCTCCCAGGGTTCCTTGCTCTGTGGTCTGCTGGCTGTGCCGGGTGGAGGGATATGTCTGTAGTGTCTCAGACCCAAGTCACTGAGTGCAGTCTCAGGAGATGGGAGGCAGCGGTGTGGGATCTCTGCAACTTGTCTACAGTAAACATTTAATCTTCCACTGATTACTGAATACCAATATTATGAGTCCTGACCCTTATACTATATACTCTATGTTGTACATTACATCATTCTGATACTGTATAGTCCTAACATTTGTATCCTTTATGATAAGTTGTACATTACATCGGCGTTACTTCTTTTACACCCATTTTTTCCCAGCTGGACATTTTATATGGGATGATGTGATTGGAGCACAGACTTTTACATGGTGATAATAATGTGATAACATCCTCCAACTTTGGACCCTTAAACAGAAAGTGATAATGAGGGAGGAGTCAATACCCCAATGATGGTGGTCTTCAGGATCAGTCCAGTCTTCATCTTGGTTGTTCTCCCCCCATCCTCACTCTCTGACCTCTGGTGGGGCTCAGCCCCGCTGTTCTTCATGACTAAATCATGGAGTAAATAAGGAAGTGCAGTACTTCTTGTGTTGGGAAGATGGCGATGAGTGATAGAGGGGGTGGGGACCCTCATCCTATAATCCCCTCATCACTGTCCCTCCTATAAAAGACAGTTCTGGTTGTTTCCTCACTCTCTGACTAAGGTCCATGAATAAAGAAATGACCTGGTAGGAGGTCAGAGGAGCCATTTCCTAGTTCCCTTGAGGGTAGAATTGTAAGCTCCTCAGAGACCAAGCTGCCTGATGTGGGCGGAGTCCTGGTTTGGGGGAACCAATCAGCTCCTGTCTAGTAATCCTCTTTGTCTTTGCATTTTAGTCCATGGCCGGGAGATGAGGAAAACCTCCGAGGATTGTCTCACTTTGTCTCCAGACTGGAAAGTAGAAGATGAGGACATCACACAGTATAGTCCAGGAGAAAACCCGGCTCCCTCCAATGTCCATCCGGCACCACCCAGTGTAGATGGACCATCGGATTCCTCGTATCCTGAGGAACCTCAGACTGTGCGGGACCGGGCCGGCCTTCCAACAGGGAAGAGGTTCTCCTGTACTGAGTGCGGGAAATGTTTCTGTTATAAATCCCTTGTTAATAGGCATAAAAGATGTCACACAGGAGAGAAGCCGTATTCCTGTCCTGAGTGCGGGAAGGGTTTCTATTATAAATGCAATCTTAATGTTCATAAAAGAACTCACACAGGGGAGAAGCCATATTCCTGTCCTGAGTGCGGGAAATGTTTTTCACAGAAGTCCAGTCTTTACACTCATCAGAGATCTCACACGGGGGAGAAGCCGTATTCCTGTCCTGAGTGTGGGAAATGTTTTTCACAGAAGTCCCAGCTTTTCAAGCATCAGAGATCTCACACGGGCGAAAAGCCATATTCCTGTCCTGAGTGTGGGAAATGTTTTTCAGAGAAGTTCAGTCTGCACAAACATCAGAGATCTCACACGGGGGAGAAGCTGTATTCTTGTCCTGATTGTGGGAAATGTTTTTCACAGAAGTCTCATCTTTCCACACATCAGAGATCTCACACAGGTGAGAAGCCACATTCCTGTCTTGAGTGTGGGAAATGTTTTTCAAGGAAGTCAAATCTTTCCACACATCAGAGATCTCACACAGGGGAGAAGCCATTTTCCTGTCCTGAGTGTGGGAAATGTTTTTCAGAGAAGTCCCATCTTTACACACATCAGAGATTTCACACAGCTGAAAAGCCATATTCCTGTCCTGAGTGTGGGAAATGTTTCTCCTTTCAATCCGGTCTTACAGTGCATAAAAGATCTCACACAGGGGAGAAGCCATATTCCTGTCCTGTGTGCGGGAAATGTTTTTCACAGAAGTCATCTCTGTATACACATCATAGATTTCACACAGGGGAAAATTCATATTCTTGTTCTGAGTGCGGGAAATGTTTTTCAGATAAATTCAAGCTTTACATACATCAGAGATTTCACATGGGGCAGAAGCCATATTCCTGTCCTGAGTGCGGGAAATGTTTTTCACAGACGTCTGATCTTTACAGACATCAGAAATCTCACACAGGTGAAAAGCCATATTCCTGTCCTGAGTGCGGAAAATGTTTTTCACGGAGGTCCAATCTTTACACACATCAGAGATCTCACACGGGTGAGAGGCCGTATTCCTGTTCTGAGTGCGGGAAATGTTTTTCACAGAAGTCCCATCTGTACACACATCAAAGATCTCACACGGGGGAGAAGCCGTATTCCTGTCCTGAGTGTGAAAAATGTTTTTCATGGAAGTTCAGTCTTCACAAACATCAGAGATCTCACACGGGGAGAAGCCTCTCTCCTGTCCTGAGTGAGGGAAATGTTCCTCACTGAAGTCCTGTCTTCCTGTACATCAGGGGTCCCACACAACCCTGGAGGTGTATTAGTGCCTTGAGTGCGGGAAATGTCTTCTAGATGAATGTTGCTGGACATCCCAGCTCTCATGTGGGGAAGAAGCACACCCCGATATACACCTCAGATATACTCCATGGCTGACCTTCATCATGGAAGGAACAGTTCATAAGGAGATCAGAGGCCCCCAAAGACGTGGATGAAGTGTGGGACCGGGTTGGCCATTGATATCAGGAGAAGAATAAAAATGGAGTCCTGCCCTGTCATTGGCTGAGTACATTTTGTGGTGGGAGATTTCACAAACACTTAGAGGTCTGATTTTTATATAAAAACCTGCTGATCGGCTCAGTGAATTCCAGTAAAGGGCTCTGTGTTTACTAACAACACAGGACTCTGTACACAGAGCAGAAATCTGGCAATTTATTCTCTTTGTAAAGCAGAAAGAGAAATCAGCCCCATTAGTATGAGCAGCACGGATCACACACAGGACACAGATCACACACAGGACACGGATCGCACACAGGACACGGATCGCACACAGGACACAGATCACACAGAGGACACAGATCACACAGAGGACACGTATCACACAGAGGACACAGATCACACACAGGACACGTATCACACTAGTGAACAAACACAACAATTTCCATGTTAAATCGATGTAAAATGTTTGATCAGCTCAGCAATCTCCCGAGGACATTTGGTTAATCCCCCATTACACAGAAGGGGCGTACAAGAACTTTCCCGGGGGGGGGGGGGGGATTGCTATGCCGTGTTTTTCAAGAAGTCAGGAGATGGGAAGTATGTAGCAGATATATTACAATCCACATTTTAGGCCTGAAGATTAGTTAAACCCCCAAACATATATTTCTGAAATCAGAGGACCTGCAGAATAAAATGGTGGTAGGTACAATCTTTATGTCACATGATATTAAATCAATAGTTCATCAATGTTACATTTCAGTAAAAATACATTCACTGTAATCTTAGAGCACAAAGATGACATTTGTTACTTAGTTATTTCTGTAAATAATGAGGTTGTGCCGAGTAAATAGATACCCAACGTGTCCAGCCCTAGAATTGTGTGTGCTGATGACAAAACTTCAATAATGGCCCATAGGGGGCGCTATAAATGCCTTTCCTGGTCCTCGGTGTAGAGGTGACCCTGAATAATGGATGGAGAATGATTGCTCTCACTCTGCCATGCATGGCGTGATGTAATGTGTGTGGTGCAAGCCATGTTTTGGTTGTATGTAAGAGGGGATTCAAAGATTTTGGTTCGGGGTTTAAGTGTTTTTGTGTAAGTTTCATTGTTTTCACTTATCTTTATTGCTATCACATAATTGACCATTATCTCCCTATAGGATTTTATGGTGACGGGTTCTCTGTAATGAGACATCAGGGCCCTGATTTACTAAGACGTGAGTCTACCAGCAGACGCTGACCATTCAGGCAGAGTCAATTAAATCAATGAGGACCTGTCAGTCTCCTGAGCGGCGTCTAGCAATCTCATTGACGAACGTCTACTTTACTATTAGTAAATGTGGAATCGCGTCTGGCACAATTTTAGGTGCAATACCGGATATGTTCGCTAGATGGCGCACAAGCGTGGGCTTTGTACAGTTGGCGTTTTCCTGTTAGCAAGAGAGAATACTTAGAATGTAACATAATTAGTACACCTATATATTTTGTTTTTTGCTGTTTCTCCAAAATGATGAGACAACTGATGCATTTACTAATGAATGTCATACATTCTATTTTCAGATGTTATACATTTTCACACTTATATCTGAAATAATTGGGAATGTCTAGTTCTAAGTTCCCAATATAATTATATATCTTCATTCTCTTTAATCACGTAACTATTCTATGTTATAGACAAGTGCAGCGCTATAAATGCATGTGATCAATAATGAACGCATGTAAAAACCAAAAAGTGCAAAGAATTGCAACAATGATGTAATATTGTAAATGGTGCTAAAATAAGTTCATCTAATCATTCCTGAATAATGGAATGTCCTTGGTGTGAGAGTACCAACTCAGAGAGGGCCTATGAATGGCACGTGTGGTCTCTCCGTGACGGACAGTAGTGCATGAACTCGTGAAAGGTAAACCACCCTTGGGACTGGTCTACACTCACCAGAACAAAAGTATTAATGTGCATGGGTTATACACATCACACATCTGGGGGTGCAGCGGTATGCTGGCAGCTATGGGTTAGTCATCCAGCTCCATCCATCCATCCATCCATCCATCAGGGTGGGTGCCCAAATGGTCCTGGGGAGGAATTGGCTCAGCCACAGGAGCCAGAAAGGTGCTCAATAGTGTAGTAGACTGTCACAGGGGTGGATGACCTTTCATGAGTTCATGCACTACTGTCCGTGGTTATATTTATCTTGTGTAATACCATTTTAGTATATCAGTGACCAGCGCTCGCTTTATAATTTTTAAACAATGTAACTATTCTACATTGTATCTCAAACTGTGTCTCCCACAGTAGTTTAGTGGTTAGAGCTCAGAACTTACAGCACTTGGGTCGTGGCTGCATCCCAGTTTGCATGCTTTCCCTGTATGGATGTGTTTCTGCCAACACTCAAAAGACATGCTGTTAGGTTCATTGGGCCTAGTACATGGCTGAGTTTCTGCCCTTAGATTAGCTCCTTGACATTTATGAACGTTAAAAAAATGGAGATCAATTTTCTGGGTTGTGTCAGTGCCAGGAATATTGATCAATCAATTATGATTTTGCCTAATGACTAGAAAGTGGATGAATGTTACCTGCGTCCTGTTCTTCTGCCAATTAGGAAATGTGCAAGTTTCATGCTGTGTATATTTCATTATAACTTAGCCACTGTGCTACATTCAATTAGACCATGAAATAATCCCACAAAAAATACATAGTCCAAATGTTTATTGATCTGTCACAGACTGCCAGTGCCTCTCCCATCCCCCGCCATATCCCTTCACCCCTCCCTTCCCCCTGGCACATTCTGAAATCTGCTGGGCCGGCCGTTGCCGAGGCAACCTAGCCGCATCCCACTTGATTTTCAAAACTCTCATACAGGAAGTAGCCCCTCTCTTTCTGTTCCTGGCCATGCGGCTATAACCATCTTGCTCCCAGAAAGATGTTGGGAGGCTCGGGTGAGGGGGACCGTGCCTCCCCAGCCATCCCCACTGTGCACTCTGCAGACCCCAAAAGGTCAGGACTGTAGCCCTCTACAATACCCCAGGGTTGGGAGTCTCCACAGATCTGCATGAGCCTTCTCCTCAAAGGTCAAACCCCACAGCTGAGACCCTGCCAGTCTGTAAGCCTGTCTACTGAGCACCCTTCCACCCTGTCTGCTGCTGAGTGCCCTGGGAGCTGCTGCTGAGGGAGCCTGCACACTGTCCGTGGCTGCGTGTCCCTGGAGGCTGTCTGCTGCTGAGTGCCCTGGGAGCTGCTGCTGTCTGCTGATCACTGGTTGTCCCTAGAACGCTGACCGCTGGTCATTCCTGTCTGAAGCCGCCTGCCGCTGAGGGTCTGCAAGCTGCTTACCGTGAGTGTCCTGAACTGTCAATGCTGTGTGCACCGGCCACCCGTGTCCTGAACTGTCCCCGTTGTGTGCACTGACCACCCGTGTCCTGAACTGTCCCTGTTGTGTGCACTGACCACCCGTGTCCTGAACTGTCCCTGTTGTGTGCACTGACCACCCGTGTCCTGAACTGTACCCGCTGTGTGCACCGACCACCCGTGTTCTGAACTGTCCCCGCTGTGGGCACCGACCACCCGTGTTCTGAACTGTCCCTGAATTGCGCACTGACCACCTGTGTCCTGAACTGTCCCCGTTGTGTGCACTGACCATCTGTGTCCTGAACTGTCCCTGTTGTGCGCACTGACCACCTGTGTTCTGAACTGTCCCCAGTGTGTGCACCGACCACCCGTGTCCTGAACTGTCCCTGTTGTGTGCACTGACCACCTGTGTTCTGAACTGTCCCCAGTGTGTGCACCGACCACCCATGTCCTGAACTGTCCCTGCTGTGTGCACCGACAACCCGTGTTCTGAACTGTCCCCGGTGTGTGCACCGACCACTCGTGTCCTGAACTGTCTCCGCTGTGTGTGCACTGACCACCTGTGTCCTGAACTGTGCCTGCTGTGCACACTGACCACCCGTGTTCTGAACTGTCCCCGCTGCATGCACCGACCACTCGTGTCCTGAACTGTTTCTGCTGTGTGTGCACTGACCACCCATGTCCTGATGGCATGCCCGGAGTATAGCTACCTGTGGTGCCCGAGTGCTTGAGCCATCGCTACCCGTTGAGTCCCCGTGAACCCAATGACCCTAGACAGCTGGGTGGGAGCTGTGCTGTGGCCAGTCTCCACAGCTAGAGTCCCGTTGAGTCCCCGAGGCCCCTGCCCAGTGGTAGGTTGCCACCTGTTGCCCGAGCCCCTGTCCAGGGGTAGATTGCCGTCTGTTGCCCGAGCCCCTGTCCAGGGGTAGATTGACGCCTGTTGCCCGAGGCCCCTGCCCAGTGGTAGATTGCCGCCTGTTGCCCGAGGCCCCTGCCCAGTGGTAGGTTGCCGCCTGTTGCCAGAGGCCCCTGCCCAGTGGTAGGTTGCCACCTGTTGCCCGAGACCCCTGCCCAGGGGTAGATTGCCGCCTGTTGCCCGAGGCCCCTGCCCAGTGGTAGGTTGCCGCCTGTTGCCCGAGGCCCCTGCCCAGTGGTAGGTTGCCACCTGTTGCCCGAGTCTCCAATCCGCTGTCCAGTCACGGAGGGAGCTCGGCTGAGGCCCCAAGCCTAGGGGGGAGATTGCCTGCCTGTCGCTGAAGACCCCCCGTGCCTGGGATCGTCCCTGGTTTGCGCACACATCACCCTCCCTGCCATTTCCCCATTGAGTGTCTGTCAATTTGTTGCTTCAATAAAGTTTTGTGTGTTCCCCATCTTCTCCGTGTGCTCTGTCCTGCCTACGCTTCCGTTACATGATCAAATACACATTCCACATTTATTTGGACAGCAACAACAAGTAGGTACATTCAATTTCTTGGTGAAGAAAAAAAAAAAAAAAGCAGGATTGATGTTGCTAAAATAGAACAGTCCTGCTCATAAGACCTTACAATCTAAAAGATTATACTTCTAATGAACTGTGCTTTCACAGGATACAGCAGGAAACAAACGGTTAATATTAATCACTTGGGCTTATTCACAAAACAAGCTGCAGATCAAAATATCAATATAAAAATACATACATGCCAAAATAAAACACCTCCCACCTCCCCAAATCCGCCACACATACATTTCTCACCATGTTTGTCTGAAAACTGCATTTCATTCTAAATAAAGCAAACTTGGAAGAGCAGAGCAATGGACATGTGTTAGGATTACAATGCAAAGGTAATAAACACACAATCATTGTACAATAACACACAAACACACCTTAGAAGGAAGAACATGCAAAACATTTACAGCCCACATCAAAACACAGCATGAGTGTGGCCTGGGGCAATTCACCACAATATCTCTTCCCCCCCAAACACAGCGTGAGTGTGGCCTGGGGCAATTCACCACAATATCTCCCCCCCCCAAACACAGCGTGAGTGTGGCCTGGGGCAATTCACCACAATATCTCTTCCTCCCCAAACCACCACAGACAAGGACTTGCAGAAATAATGTGCCTGTACAAGGCAAAAATCATCCCCAACTGCATCTCTATATATAAGGTAGGCCACACCCACCACTGTCATTCATTTGGTCATAGAAAGTGTTTGCACCTGATGAATCCTCTTCCCACCTGCGTTAACCCTTGGTATACAGGCCCCACAAATCAGAGTCAGGAAGAAAGCCACAGTGACGTGTACCTGTGCAGCATACAACAGAACATTGAACAGGAATGTGAAAGGGAACCCTATTGGTAATATTTCTTGGCCCTATGGGCACAATTCACTCCAGATTATCGCATGAGTTAAGGCAGTCACATGACCACATCTCGCATGCAATACTGAAAATGTCAATTCACTTTTGCTAGTATGTGGGATTTTCCATAAATTGGAAAAACACTCAGGAAATCAAACATAAAAAGGCCTTACACCGCGGTCACATCAAAGCCGATTTAGAAATTGTGCGACGTACAGTGAAGATGCTGATTTCCTTACGATTTGCAAGATCTGACACAGATATCTATGCAAATCGCCACAAAAGTAGTACATGTACTACTATAGAAATCAGTGTCGGAAACGCACCCATGTGACTGCTCTAATAGCAGACAATAGGGTGCGACTTGGCATATGATTTGCAAGTCGCATGCAATGCAAATCGCATGCCAAGTCGCATCCAGGGTGCACGATTTCAGGTGCGATTTGGGAATTGAAATTGTACCTGATATCGGATCTAATGAATGTGGATGTGAGTGTCTTAACGTAAGCAATTTGCTGCAGCACAATTTCAAAAGTAGTTCTCGTCTAACTTTTTCAGCATTTTGTAGCGATTTCACATATAGACTACAATAGAAATCGCAATGCAAAACACAATTGAAAACGCAATAACTCATTGGTAAATCTACAGAAAACACGGTGAAATTGCCAACAAAAAGCACAATTTCAAATCACATCTAGTGTGAACCAAGCAGGCAATTCAACAAAGGAAATAAATCTTTGAAGGCATGTGGTGTCTGCATGCTCAGATAAGGGTCTGTTATGGATTTGGGGGGGGACTCCATGCCATTATTTATTTTTTTTAATCCATTTCTTTCGCTCACTCTTCTCATGGTTTAACAAACTTTCCCAAAAGGAGGTGGAGTGAAAACCAGCATTAGTCCAGGCCCTTATCTCATCCCATCCTTTGACATTCACATAAGGTGCTACTTTATAGGTGCATTTGGGGGGGGGACTCCATGCCATTATTTTTTTTTTTAATCCATTTCTTTCGCTCACTCTTCTCATGGTTTAACAAACTTTCCCAAAAGGAGGTGGAGTGAAAACCAGCATTATCCAATCAATCATTAGTCCAGGCCCTTATCTCATCCCATCCTTTGACATTCACATAAGGTGATACTTTAAAGGTGTTTGAACAGACAAGGCCTCATTCTAATTCACATTCTAGGGATCATTTAAACAGAGCAAAGATGCTGCCACCAGCACATGTATGTTAGGGTAGTCACACAGAGATCATGCAAATTCATTGCTGTGGTTGGGTTTCAAACCAACAACCCTAGCATTGTGAGACAGTAGTGCTAACCACTAATCCACGGAGCTGTTGAACACTAATCCAGCCTGTATTTCTGTGCTGTGAATCAACCCTAAGTCCCTGGGAAAGGTCAGTGTAACTAGCCAGATATCTCCAATGTGACACAAATGTTGTGCTATGTTGCCAATTCAGATGTATGTTGGTTCTATGTATCCCAATACAAAGGATTGCAATACTAATACAGGCGTACCTCGGTGTACCAACAACTTGGTTAACGTAATTTTCGGTTTACAAATGAAAATCCATTGAAAATAATGCCTCGGTTTACACAATTGTTAATCATTTTTTTCGCAATACAAGTGTATGTCGGCGCTGATTTTCAAATGCAAATGCCGCCTTTTTTTTTTCTTCACTATAGTTCACAAGCTTAGAAGTCACTTTCCCCGAAGTTACAGAAAACTTTGTATCTTTTAATAAACTCAAAGTAAACATTGTTTCCTTTAGGGATATAAATTCCAAGAAAACTTTCTCTTTTAGCTGGGGGGGAGGGGAAGTGACAGGTGAATTTCTGAGCTATAGTGAAGAAAAAAAAGGGAGAATTACATTTAAAAACCAGCACCATAATAAATAAAAAATGGCGTGGGGTCCCCCCTCCCATCCACACCAAGCCCTTCAGGTCTGGTATGGATATTAAGGGGGAACTCCAGGCCAAAATTAAATAAAAAACAGCATGGGGATCCCCCCAAAATCCATACCAGACCCTTATCTGAGCATGCAGCCCGGCAGGTCAGGAAAGGGGGGGGGGGACGAGTGAGTGCCCCCCCTCCTGAACCATACCAGGCCACATGCCCTCAACATAGGGGGGTGTTTTGGGGCAGGGGGGCTCGTCCCCAAAGCACCTTGTCCCCATGTTAATGGGGACAAGGGCCTCTTCCGTTAGTGGGTTAATTGATCAGCCATTTTTCGGGATTATGGCATATTTTGTTTATCAGTACAGTTGGAAATTTTTTTTTTCCAAATTTACTGATAAAAAAAATGTGCCAAAGTCCCGAAAAACGGCTGACCAATTAACCCACTAACGGCCCGAAAATCGTTCAATTTTTTTTTCGGCAGAAAAATCGGTCGATTTTAGACCCATCTATGGCCTGCTTTAAATGGGTCTAAAATCGTCCGAAAAAAAAATCGGCTGATTTTCGGGCCGTTATTGGGTTAATTGGTCAGCCATTTTTTTGGATTTTGCCACTTTTTTTAATTGGTAAATTTGGATAAAAATCCGCCGATTTTGCAGATCGGCCGATTTTAGCGGCAATGATCGGCAAATTGGCTGATCTTTTTACAGATAAAAAATCTGCGCATGAGCCATGACCTGCAAGAAAAAGAAGAAAATGAAGAAGAAGAAAATGAAAAAGAAGAATTAAAAAAAGAATAAGAAAAAGAAGAAAAAGAAAATGCAGGCCATAGATGGGGCAAAAACTGTCCGTTTAAAAAAAAAAAAATGAAAAATCGGTTGTTCAATGGGCCGACGTTACCACCAATGGTAAAAAAAATTGTCTGAGTTTCGCCCCGTCTACGGCCGGCAAATATAATAGCGAAGTAATTACTTCTGTCCCTGCAGAGAGCTGCGCTATTATATTTGACATTAAAAAGTATAAAGGTTGCAACATTGAATCTATATGTATCCGAATAAAAACATCTATATCCGGAATGGATACAAATGGATACAATGTTGCAGTCTCTATACTTTTTAATGTCAAATATAATAGCGGAGCTCTCTGCAGGGACAGAAGGAATGTTTCAGCTGTCATCCGGGTTTCCCACTGACAGCTGAATTTTAAATTATTTCCGTGAATAAACAAATAATAAAAAAAACAGTGTGGGGTCCCCCCTCCCATCCATACCAAGCCCATCGGGTCTGGTATGGATGTTAAGGCGTAACTCTACGCCGAAAATTAAAAAAAAAACAGCGTGGGTCCCCCTCAATATCCATACCAGACCCTTATCCGAGCATGCAGCCCGGCAGGTCAGGAAAGGGGGGGGGACGAGCGAGCGCCCCCCCCTCCTGAACCATACCAGGCCACATGCCCTCAACATAGGGGGGTGCTTTGGGGCAGGGGGGCAAGTGCCTCTTCCTCACAACCCTGGCCGGTGGTTGTGGGGGTCTGCGGGCGGGGGGCTTATCAGAATCTGGAAGCCCCCTTTAACAAGGGGGCCCCCAGATGAATGAGTCTGCGGTACATGGTCCCGTGACTCATTCACAAAAAAACAAAGTGTGGTGTAAAAAAACACAGTACAGGGTCTTTGACAAGTCCTTTATTAAAACAATGTCCCCCGAAGTAGATCCAACATCAATCACGGCGGCGGCACAAACAGAAAAAAGAAAAAAAAAAAGTTCCGTTCCCGTCGGAGGCTTCCAGCCGTCCGAAAAAAAGTATCGCTGACAGCTCTTAAATAGGTTAGGGGCGGGGCCAACCGGGGACATCATCCGAGAAACCCCACCCCATGTAACATCATTGATGTCACATGTGGCGGGGTTTCTTGGATGATGTCCCCGGCTGGCCCCGCCCCTTACCTATTTAAGAACTGTCACCCTGCCTCTCCACTGAGGCTAACTAGCTGTATGCAGGAGACAGGCTGACAGTTCTTATATAGGTAAGGGGCGGGACCAGCTGGGGACAGCAAGCATGTGACATGGGGCGGGTCACTCGGATGATGTCCCCGGCTGGCCCCGCCCCATACCTATATAAGAGCTGTCAGTGAGCCTTTTTTTCAGACGGCTGGAAGCCTCCGACGGAAATGGAACTTTTTTGGATCTACTTCGGGGGACATTGTTTTAATAAACAACTTGTCAAAGACCCTGTACTGTGTTTTTTTTACACCACACTTTGTTTTTTTGTGAATGAGTGGCGGGACCATGTACCGCAGACTCATTCACGTAGGGGGGGGGTGGGATCTGGGGGCCCCCTTGTTAAAGGGGGCTTCCAGATTCTGATAAGCCCCCTGCCCGCAGATCCCCACAACCACCGGCCAGGGTTGTGGGGAGGTGGCCCTTGTCCCCATCAACATGGGGACAAGGTGCTTTGGGGGGGAGCCCCCCTGCCCCAAAGCACCCCCCCATGTTGAGGGCATATGGCCTGCTATGGTTCAGGAGGGGGGGCACTCCCCCCTTTCCTGACCTGCCAGGCTGCATGCTCGGATAAGGGTCTGGTATGGATATTGAGGGGGACCCACGCTGTTTTTTGTTTTAAATTTCAGCATGGAGTTCCCCCTTAATATCCATACCAGACCTGAAGGGCTTGGTATGGATGAGAGGGGGGACCCACGCTGTTTTTGTTTTGTTATTGCGGACCTTTATTTTTACATTCAGCTGTCAAAATAAATATTATCTAGACCTTCGAAATAAGTAAAATCATTACAGAAATAATTATAAAGGATAAGAAACAAAAATAGAATCTCTAGAACTAAGGAAATCTAATTAGATTACATGAAGATATGCCGAGTGCTGTTTATTAAACACAATAGACGCGACCGAGTGCCGGCTGTCAGAGGACTCCACACACAGGAGACGTGACCGAGTGCCGGCTGTCAGAGGAATCCACACACAGGAGACGTGACCGAGTGCCGGCTGTCAGAGGACTCCACACACAGGAGACGTGACCGAGTGCCGGCTGTCAGAGGACTCCACACACAGGAGACGTGACCGAGTGCCGGCTGTCAGAGGACTCCACACACAGGAGACGTGACCGAGTGCCGGCTGTCAGAGGACTCCACACACAGGAGACACGACCGAGTGCCGGCTGTCAGAGGAATCCACACACAGGAGACGTGACCGAGTGCCGGCTGTCAGAGGACTCCACACACAGGAGACGTGACCGAGTGCCGGCTGTCAGAGGACTCCACACACAGGAGACGTGACCGAGTGCCAGCTGTCAGAGGACTCCACACACAGGAGACGTGACCGAGTGCCGGCTGTCAGAGGACTCCACACACAGGAGACGTGACCGAGTGCCGGCTGTCAGAGGAATCCACACTGAGATTTACTATTGAGCAGTGGCTAAAAAGCAAGCGCCCACAGAGGACGTCTAAAATGTGTTCTGTACATGCTCAGTTATATCGGCCAAATAAGCTGCACGGGCGTCTAGTTTTTTTACTGTGTTGATTTGCTTTAAAAAAAATTATTTTTAACACATTCTTAATTTTTTTTGAAATGGCAGATATTGTTTAAAGTGAAGTCCTGATATTTGGCAAACCAAATTTCTAAGTGAACGTCTCTGCAGTGATTTTTCATGGTGTTAGACGTGCCTCTTAGCAAGTCTGCTTTGTGAGTCTGATTCCGGGCGTGTGTCTCATTAGTAAATTCAATTGGGCGTCTAGTTATGGACGCTGCTCAATAGTAAATCTCGTTGCGAGGTAAAAGTAGACGGTCGCTTGTAAAAATTAGACGTTCGCCCATGGAAATGCGCCCACGCCCAATAGTAAATCAGGGCCATGCTGTCATAAGCTCTGACTCAGAATCTTTTACCGTCTCTATTATTTCACTCAAATTCTCCTTTATGCTTTCTTGTTTTAGCTTTCTGCAAATGTCTATGATGTATGCTTTCCACCTCTCATACATTCGGACAAACTTTTTTCATTTTAGTGCTGCCTCTTGCTCCAAATTTTTTTGCACCTTTTGGGTCGGTTTTCTGTCCCGTGATGAACGTCTTAGTTCACCTGTTTCAGCTATATTTGTTTGGGGTGAAACTACCGTTACGTTGCACCTTTCAGATTCAGACGGGTTCTCTTGCTCTTCACCTTCTACTAGATCAACCATTTGATCCGCTAACAATGGGGTGGCAATGCTAGGCTCAGCCATTTCTGAATGCTATACAATTAATATGAATAATAAGGACCTGTCACTTTAAATGCAATACTACCAAATGCAAGAATAAATGACTTTCACTTTACATGTAATAGCACCAAAACACAGGCAATAAATGACTTTCACTTTAAATACATCATATACTATAACTGTCTCTCTCTCCTTTCTCTCTTTATTTTTAATAAAAGTCTGTATTCTCTTGAGCACAAAAATGTCTCTTGCAGAAACCTATGTGCATAAGTAAGTAATAAAGGAAAGCTCTGACCTTAATTGGAAAGCAGGATACTGTGATCTGAAGGTTGCAGAAACAAACGTCAGTCTTAAAGGAGACTTTTCTTTTCTTGATGCGGTGACTTTGCAATGCTCTGCGGTGACTTGCGATGCTCTGCGGTGACTTTGCGATGCTCTGCGGTGACTTTGCAATGCTCTGCGTGAACTCTCTGGATGCAACACGTGGTCTCTTGATGAATAGCGGTGCGGACACTTTAGCTCTGCACTCTGGCTCCCCCATGAATCTTTCTCTCTAGGGGTGCAGGAGGTTTGGCGCTCTTTCTCTGACTGTCTTGCCTTTGCCGGTATGCCACTTTAAGTGTCGGCTGCAGTCTGACTAATGCGCGTGCTATGGCCTGTACTGTTGTTCCGCTGAGGTGTCTCCGCGTGGCGGTATATGCTGGCGTTCTGTTTCTCTAGTGTACTCTTTACTGTGCAAGTTGAGGAGCGCTGTTGCTTGACCTCTGAGGGTAATAGTTCCACTGTGGCAGGCGCAGCACTATAAAGTGCCTAGTGCGCTGTGGAATTAGGAACATTATGCAATTGCTGTTTCTTTTATTTGATTGGGCTGACTTTACTCTGTAATTCCTCCAATGCCGCTCTATGGATGCAGTAGGTTTAAAGAGCACACCGAATACTTTAGTTAACTTCTTTAATAACTTCAATCTTCTTCATATAACTGCTTACAATGGCTTGTTTCATTTATCATACAGTAGCTTATTTCTTTCATATTACAGTGGTTCGATTCGGTGGATTATATCGATAACTTATTTTGTTCTGTATATTTCTATTACTCTACAGTGACTTGATTCGTATTTACTTTACACTGGGTTGATTCGATAGCTTATCTCGGTGGAACTACAAGTAACATACAACACATACAACAGATTGTACACACAGATCTACTTGCACTGTTAAACAACAGAGGAACGCACAAGTGCATTAAATACCTATTTAGCCTTCTCTGCTTCCATAGAGCTTCTCTGACTGGAACTTGTCTGTTTCCTCTTCTGTCTGATGAGCAAGTGACTCTAGAACTATCTAGCAGGGAGTTTTACACAGGCACAAATGTGAAACTGGCTGGGATTGGTTAAGACTCTGTACAGTGTGAGGGTGGCTGTGATTGGCTCACCCATATACTGACTCTTAAAGGCATATTTTCCTTTTCTGCTTCTGCTAACACAATGAATATATAAATGTCATATAACATTCAAAGACATAAATTACAACAATGATTCTGCTTTTGGCTTTAACATATGCACATATATACTGTACTGAGGTTATTGGCAGGTTTGGTATACACATATATGTGACCCATATTAACAACCTAGGACTGGTCTGATATGAAGGATGGGACATTCTGGGTAGTCTGTCTCTCTCTGTGATATGAAGGACGGGACATTCTGGGTAGTCTGTCTCAGTTCCTGGTATGAAGGATGGAACATTCTGGGAAGGCTGTCTCGGTTATGAAGGATGGAATATTCTGGATAGTCTGTCTCTCTCTGATATGAAGGATGGGACTTTCTGGGTAGTCTTTCGCTCTCTGATATGAAAAACAGGATATTCCAGGAAGTCTGTCTTGGTCTCCAATATGAAGGACGGGACATTCTGGGTAGTCTTTCTCTCTCCGATATGAAGGACGGGACATTCTGGGTAGTCTGTCTCTCTCTGATATGAAGGATGGGACATTCTGTTTCTCAGATATGAAGGATGGGACATTCTGGGTAGTCTGTCTCGGTCTCTGACATGAAGGATGGGACATTCCGGGTAGTCTGTCTCTCTGATATGAAGGATGGGACATTCTGGGTAGTCTGTCTTGGTCTCTGATATGAAGGATGAGACATTCTGGGTAGTCTGTCTCTCTCTGATATGAAGGATGGGACATTCCCGGGTAGTTTATCCTCTCTGATATGAAGGACAGGATATTCTGGGTAGTCTGTCTCTGTCTCTGATATGAAGGATGGGACATTCTGGGTAGTCTGTCTCTGATATGAAGGATGGGACATTTTGGGTAGTCTGTCTCGGTCTCTGACATGAAGGATGGGACATTCCGGGTAGTCTGTCTCTGATATGAAGGATGGGACATTCTGGGTAGTCTGTCTCTGATATGAAGGATGGGACATTTTGGGTAGTCTGTCTCTCTCAGATGGGAAGGACGGGACATTCTGGGTAGTCTGTCTCGGTCTCTGATATGAAGGATGGGACATTCTGGGTAGTCTGTCTCGGTCTCTGTTATGAAGGATGGGACATTCCGGGTTGTCTGTCTCTCTGATATGAAGGACGGGACATTCTGGGTAGTCTTTCTCGGTCTCTTATATGAAGGATGGGACATTCTGGGTAGTCTGTCTTGGTCTCTGATATGAAGGATGGGACATTCCAGGTTGTCTGTCTCTCTGATATGAAGGACGGTACATTCTGGGTAGTCTGTCTCGGTCCCTGATATAAAGGATGGGACATTCTGGGTAGTCTGTCTTGGTCTCTGATATGAAGGATGGGACATTCTGGGTAGTCTGTCTCGGTCTCTGATATAAAGGATTGGACATTCTGGTTAGTCTGTCTCGGTCTCTGATATGAAGGATGGGACATTCTGGGTAGTCTGTCTCTCTCTCTGATATGAAGGACGGGACATTCTAGGTAGTCTGTCTCTCTGTGATATGAAGGACGGGACACCCTGATGAAGTCACGTGTTACTCGTGACGTAACGCGTTGCTATGCCTGTTGTCAGTTCCAGGATGCGGTGACGTCACTTCTGGTGCACGCAATATATTTACTCCATGAAGCCACATGTTATCTTGACAGCCAGCGTTTTATGCTTATGATACCTGCAAACATGTGAGTGGGCATTTTTAATTATTATCAAATAAAGTGACAATATTTCACTATGGAGCGTATCTATTTGTGTCTCTGAATGGAACGTAAGAGGACGTGAGGTATTGGCAGAACGGTGGAGTGCAGGAGAAGGTCTGGTTGTATCCTGGGCTTAACACCCATTAAAGTCCAAATGGGAAGGTGATCCCTGGGATATCGTTTGGTGGTTACTACAAGTTTTACTGGCCCTTGTGGTCACTGCAAGGAGGTGAGGGGGCACTCAGACCATTTTGGGATCCATCGCGCTTATGGCACCTTCACGTCTATGAATAGTTTTTTTCACTTGTGTGCAAAGTGGACTGATTTATCACATTTTACCACATGCTGAGTGTGCTACATTTGCACTAGTGACTGTTATCTCTACTTTGTCATTCATTGATGTGGATTTATGTGCACTGTGTGATTCCCCGGCTCCTTTTATTTTATTCTAAGTGTCACCTATAACGTTATGACATATTCCCCAAGGTCATAAGGAGCATTTCATTTGATATATGTATATTTATTTTATCATTGTTGTCTTTATTTACTAGCTGTAGTGTATTAGCTTAATGAGTATTAGCGCTACACAATTTATATTCATTTATTCTGGGTAGTCTGTATTGGTCTCTGATATGAAAGACGAGACATTCTGGGTAGTCTCTCTCTCTCTCTCTCTCTCTCTCTCTCTCTCTCTCTCTCTCTCTCTCTCTCTCTCTCTCTCTCTCTCTCTCTCTCTCTCTCTCTCTCTCTCTCTCTCTCTCTCTCTCTCTCTCTCTCTCTCTCTCTCTCTCTCTCTCTCTCTCATGAAGGACGGGACATTCTGGGTAGTCTGTCTCTCTCTCTGATATGAAGGATGGGACATTCTGGATAGTTTGTCTATCTCTCTGATATGAAGGACTGGACATTCTGGGTAGTTTATCTCGGTCTCTGATATGAAGGACAGGACATTCTGGGTAGTTTGTCTCTCTCTGTTATGAAGGACGGGACATTCTGGGTAGTCTGTCTCTCTCTGATATGAAGGATGGGACATTCTGGGTAGTCTGTCTCTCTAGAATATGAAGGATGAAAGATTCTGGGTAGTGTGTCTCTTTCTCTCTGTGATATGAAGGATGGGACGTTCTGGGTAGTCTGTCTTGGTGTCTGATATGAAGGATGGGACATTCTGGGTAGTCTGTCTCTCTCTCTGTGATATGAAGGATGGAACATTTTGGGTAGGCTGTCTCAGTCTCTGATATGAAGGACAAGACATTCTGGGTAATCTGTCTCTTTCTGATAGGAAGGACGGGACATTCTGGGTAGTCTTTTTCTCTCTGATAGGAAGGATGGGATATTCTGGGTAGTCTGTCTCTGATACGAAGGATGGGATATTCTGGGTAGTCTGTCTCTGATAAGAAGGACAGGACATCTTGGGTAGTCTGTCGTGGTCTCTGACATGAAGGACGGGACATTCCGGGTAGTCTGTCTCTCTCTCTGATATGAAGGATTGGACATTCTGGGTAGTCTGTCTCTCTCTGATATGGAGGGACAGTCTGGGTAGTCTCTCTCTCTGAGATAGGTTATTCTGGGTAGTATGTCTCAGTCTCTGATATGAAAGATGGGACATTCCGGGTAGTCGGTCTAGGTCTATGATAGGAAGGACTGTACATTCTGGGTAGTTTTCTCTCTCTCTCTCTCTCTCTCTCTGATATGAATGATGGGTCATTCTGTCTAGTCTGTCTCTCTCTCTCTGATATGAAGGAAAGGACATTCTGTGTAGTCTTTTTCTCTCTCTCTGATTTGAAGGACAGGACATTCTAGGTAGTCTGCCTCGGTCTCTGATATGAAGGATGAGACATTCTGTATAGTCTGTCTCTCTCTCTGATATGAAGGATCGGACATTTGGGGTAGTCTCTCTCTCTCTCTGATATGAAGAATGGGAAATTTTTGGTAGTCTCTCTCTGATATGAAGGATGAGACATTCTGGGTAGTCTATAGCTCTCATATGAAGGACGGGACATTCTGGATAGTCTGTCTCTCTCTCATATGAAGTTCGCAACATACTGGGTAGTCTGTCTCTCTCTCATTTGAAGGATGGGACATACTGCGTAGTCTGTCTGTCTCTGATAGGAAGGACGGGACATTCTGGGTAGTCTGTCTCTGGTATATGAAGGACGGGACATTCTGGGTAGTCTGTCCCTTTCTCTGACATGCAGGATGGGACATTCTGGGTAATCTGTCACTCTCTGATATGAAGGACGGGACACTCTGCGTAGTCTATCTCTCTGTCTCTGATACGAAGGATGGTACATTCTGGGTAGTCAGTCTCTGTCTCTCTCTCTGATATTAAAATACGTAACATTCTGGGTAGTCTGACTCTCTCTGATATGAAGGACGGGACATTCTGGGTAGTCTGTCTCTCTCTAATAGGAAGGATGGGACATTCTGGGTAGTTTGTCTCTCTGTCTCTGATATGAAGGATGGGACATTCTGGGTAGTCTGCCTCTCCCTGTCTCTTTGATATGAAGGATGAGACATTCCTGGTAGTCTGTCTTGGTCTCTGTTATTAAGGACGGGACATTTTGCGTAGTCTGTTTCTCTCTGATAAGAAGGATGGGATATTCCGGGCAGTTTTTCTGTCTCTCTCTGATAGGAAGGACGGGAAATTCTGGGTAGTCTGTCTTGGTCTCTGATATGAAGGATTGGACATTCTGGGTAGTCTGTCTTGGTCTCTGATATGAAGGACGGGACATTCTGGGTAGTCTGACTCTCTCTGATATGAAGGACGGGACATTGTGGGTAGTCTGTCTCTCTCTGAAATGAAGGACGGGACATTCTGGGTAGTCTGTCTCGATCTCTGATAAGAAGGATGGGACATTCTGGGTAGTCTGTCTCTCTCTGAAATGAAGGACGGGACATTCTGGGTAGTGTGTCTCGGTCTCAGATATGAAGAATGGGACATTCTGGGTAGTCTGTCTCTCTCTGATATGAAGGACGGGACATTCTGGGTAGTCTGTCTCTCTCTGATATGAAGGACGGGACATTCTGTCTAGTCTGTCTCTCTGTCTCTGATAGGAAGGATGGGACATTCTGGGTAGTCTGTCTCTCTGATATGAAGGACGGGACATTCTGGGTAGTCTATCTCGATCTCTGATATGAAGAATGGGACATTCTTGGTAGTCTGTCTCTCTCTCTGATATGAAGGACGGGGCATTCTGGGTAGTCTTTCTCTCTTACTGATATGAAGGACGGGGCATTCTGGGTAGTCTTTCTCTCTCGCTGATATGAAGGACGGGACATTCTGGGTAGTCTGTCTCTTTCTGATATGAAGGATGGGACATTCTGGGTAGTCTGTCTCTCTCTCTCTCTCTCTCTGATAGGAAGGATGGTACATTCTGTGTAGTCTCTCTTGGTCTCTGATATGAAGGATCTCTCTCGGTCTCTGTCTAGTCTGTCTCAATCTCTGATATGAAGGATGGGACATTCTGCGTAGTCTGTCTTGGTCTCTGGTATGAAGGTAGGGAAATTCTGTGTAGTCTGTCTCTCTCTCTCTCTGATATGAATGACAGGACATTCTGTGTAGTCTGCCTGTCTGTTATGAAGGACAGGAAATTCTTGGTAGTATGTCTCTCTCTGATATGTAGGATGGGACATTCTGGATAGTCTGTCTCTCTGCTTCTGAAAGGAAGGATGGGACATTCTGGGTAGTCTTTCTCTTTGATACGAAGGACGGTACATTCTGTGTAGTCTGTCTCTCTCTCTGATATGAAGGACGGGACATTCTGGGTAGTCTGTCTCTCTCTCTGATATGAAGGACGGGACATTCTGGGTAGTCTTTCTCTTTGATACGAAGGACGGTACATTCTGTGTAGTCTGTCTCTCTCTCTCTGATATGAAGAACGGGACATTCTGGGTAGTCTGTCTCAGACTCTGATTCGAGGGATGGGACATTCTGGGTAGTCTGTCTCTCTCTCTAATAGGAGGGACGGGACATTCTGGGTAGCCTCTCTCTTTATCTTTGATACGAAGGACGGTACATTCTGTGTTGTCTCTCTCGGTCTCTGATATGAAAGAAGGGTCATTCTATCTAGTATGTTTCTCTATCTCTGATATGAAGGATGGGACATTCTGTGTAGTCTGTCTTGGTCTCTGATATGAAGTTAGAGACATTCTGTGTAGTCTTTCTCTCTCTCTCTGATATGAAGGACGGGACATTCTGTGTAGTCTGCCTCTCTGATATGAAGGACGGGACATTCTGGGTAGTCTGTCTCTCTCTGATATGAAGGACGGGACATTCTGGGTAGTCTGTCTCGGTCTCTGATATGAAGGACGGGACATTCTGGGTAGTCTGTCTCGGTCTCTGATATGAAGGACGGGACATTCTGGGTAGTCTGTCTCGGTCTCTGATATGAAGGACGGGACATTCTGGGTAGTCTGTCTCTCTCTGATATGAAGGATGGGACATTCTGGGTAGTCTTTCTCTTTGATATGAAGGACGGTACATTCTGTGTAGTCTCTCTCGTTCTCTGATATGAAAGAAGGGACATTCTGTCTAGTCTGTCTCTCTCTCTCTCTGATATGAAGGAAGGGATATATTGGGTAGTCTGTCTCTCTCTCTCTGAAATGAAGGATGGGACATTCTGCGTAGTCTGTCTTGGTCTCTGATATGATGGATGGGACATTCTGGGTAATCTGTCTCTCTGATATGAAGGACGGGACATTCTGGTTAGTCTGTCTCTCTTTGATATGAAAGACTGGATACTCTGGGTAGTCTGTCTCGGTCTCTGATATGAAGGACGGGACATTCTGGGTAGTCTTTCTCTCTCTGATAGGAAGGATGGGACATTCTGGGTAGTCTGTCTTGGTCTCTGATATGAAGGATTGGACATTCTGGGTAGTCTGTCTCGGTCTCTGATATGAAGGACGGGACATTCTGGGTAGTCTGTCTTGGTCTCTGATATGAAGGATTGGACATTCTGAGTGGTCTGACTCTCTCTGATATGAAGGATGGGACGTTCTGGGTAGTTTATCTCGGTCTTTGATATGAAGGACGAGACATTCTGTTTAGTCTGTCTCTCTCTGATATGAAGGACGGGACATTCTGTTTAGTCTGTCTTTCTCTGATATGAAGGACGGGACATTCTGGGTAGTCTGTCTCTCTCCCTGACAGGAAGGATGGGACATTCTGGGTAGTCTATCTCAATCTCTGATATGAAGGATGGGACATTCTGGGTAGTCTGTCTCTCTCTCTGATATGAAGAACGGGACATTCTGGGTAGTCTGTCTCAGACTCTGATTTGAGGGATGGGACATTCTGGGTAGTCTGTCTCTCTCTCTAATAGGAGGGATGGGACATTCTGGGTAGCCTCTCTCTTTCTCTTTGATACGAAGGACGGTACATTCTGTGTTGTCTCTCTCGGTCTCTGATATGAAAGAAGGGTCATTCTATCTAGTATGTTTCTCTATCTCTGATATGAAGGATGGGACATTCTGGGTAGTCTGTCTCTCTGCTTCTGAAAGGAAGGACGGGACATTCTGTGTAGTCTGTCTTGGTCTCTGATATGAAGTTAGAGACATTCTGTGTAGTCTTTCTCTCTCTTTCTGATATGAATGACAGGACATTCTGTGTAGTCTGCCTCTCTGATATGAAGGATGGGAAATTCTGGGTAGTCTGTCTCTCTCTGATATGAAGGATGGGACATTCTGGGTAGTCTTTCTCTTTGATATGAAAGAAGGGACATTCTGTCTAGTCTGTCTCTCTCTCTCTCTGATATGAAGGATGGGACATTCTGGGTAGTCTGTCTCTCTCTGATATGAAGGACGGTACATTCTGGGTAATCTGTCTTGATCTCTGATATGAAGGAAAGGATATACTGGGTAGTCTGTCTCTCTCTCTCTGATATGAAGGATGGGACATTCTGGTTAGTCTGTCTCTCTTTGATATGAAAGACTGGATACTCTGGGTAGTCTGTCTCGGTCTCTGATATGAAGGATGGGACATTCTGGATAGTCTGTCTCTCTCTCTCTGTTATGAAAGAAAGGACATTCTAGGTAGTCTCTCTCAGTCACTGATATGAATGATGGGACATTCTGGGCAGTCTGTCTCTCTCTGATATGAAGGACGGGACATTCTTGGTAGTCTGTCTAGGTCTCTGATATGAAGGACGGGACATTCTTGGTAGTCTTTATCTCTCTCTGATATGGACGGGATATTCTGGGTAGTCTGTCTCTCTCTGATATGAAGGACGGGACATTCTGGGTAGTCTGTCTCTCTGGTATATGAAGGACCGGACGTTCTTGGTAGTCTGTCCCTTTCTCTGACAAGCAGGATGGGACATTCTCGGTAGTCTGTTTCTCTCTGATATGATGGACGGGACACTCTGGGTATTATATCTCACTGTCTCTGATATGATGGACAGGACATTCTGAGTAGTCTGTCTCTCTCTTATATGATAGACAGTATATTCTGGGTAGTCTGTCTCTCTCTCTCTGATATGAAGGATGGGACATTCTGGGTAGTCTGTCTAGGTCTCTGATATGAAGGATGGGACATTCTTGGTAGTCTGTCTCTCTTTCTGATATGAAGGATGGGGCATTCTGGGTGGTCTGTTTCTTTCTCTTTGATGTGAAGGACGGTACATTCTGTGCAGTCTCTTTCTCGGTCTCTAATATGAAAGAACGGATATTCTGTTTCGTCTGTCCCTCTCTCGCTGCTATGAAGTATGGGACATTCTGGGTAGTCTGTCTCTCTCTGATATGAAGGACGGGACATTCTGGGTAGTCTGTCTTGGTCTCTGATATGAAGGACGGGACATTCTGGGTAGTCTGTCTTGGTCTCTGATATGAAGGATGGGACATTCTGGGTAGTCTGACTCTCTCTGATATGAAGGACGGGACATTCTGGGTAGTCTGTCTCTCTCTCTGATAGGAAGGATTTGACATTTTGGGGAGTCTTTTTCTCTCTCTTTCTCTAATATGAAGGACGGGACATTCTGGGTAGTCTGTCTCTCTGATATGAGGGATGGGAAATTCTGGGTAGTCTGTCTAGGTCTCTGATATGAAGGATGGGACATTCTTGGTAGTCTGTCTCTCTTTCTGATATGAAGGATGGGGCATTCTGGGTGGTCTGTTTCTTTCTCTTTGATGTGAAGGACGGTACATTCTGTGCAGTCTCTTTCTCGGTCTCTAATATGAAAGAACGGATATTCTGTTTCGTCTGTCCCTCTCTCGCTGCTATGAAGTATGGGACATTCTGGGTAGTCTGTCTCTCTCTGATATGAAGGATGGGACATTCTGGGTAGTCTGTCTCGATCTCTGATATGAAGGATGGGAAATTCTGGGTAGTCTGTCTCTCTCTCATATATCAAGGACAGGACATTCTGGGTAGTCTGTCTCTCTCTGATAGGAAGGACGGGACATTCTGGGTAGTCTGTCTCTCTCTGATATGAAGGACGGGACATTCTGGGTAGTCTGTCTCTCTCTGATATGAAGGACGGGACATTCTGGGTAGTCTGTCTCTCTGGTATATGAAGGACCGGATGTTCTTGGTAGTCTGTCCCTTTCTCTGACAAGCAGGATGGGACATTCTCGGTAGTCTGTTTCTCTCTGATATGATGGACGGGACACTCTGGGTATTATATCTCACTGTCTCTGATATGATGGACAGGACATTCTGAGTAGTCTGTCTCTCTCTTATATGATAGACAGTATATTCTGGGTAGTCTGTCTCTCTCTCTCTGATATGAAGGATGGGACATTCTGGGTAGTCTGTCTAGGTCTCTGATATGAAGGATGGGACATTCTTGGTAGTCTGTCTCTCTTTCTGATATGAAGGATGGGGCATTCTGGGTGGTCTGTTTCTTTCTCTTTGATGTGAAGGACGGTACATTCTGTGCAGTCTCTTTCTCGGTCTCTAATATGAAAGAACGGATATTCTGTTTCGTCTGTCCCTCTCTCGCTGCTATGAAGTATGGGACATTCTGGGTAGTCTGTCTTGGTCTCTGATATGAAGGATGGGACATTCTGGGTAGTCTGACTCTCTCTGATATGAAGGACGGGACATTCTGGGTAGTCTGTCTCTCTCTTCTGATAGGAAGGATTTGACATTTTGGGGAGTCTTTTTCTCTCTCTTTCTCTAATATGAAGGACGGGACATTCTGGGTAGTCTGTCTCTCTCTGATATGAAGGATGGGACATTCTGGGTAGTCTGTCTTGGTCTCTGATATGAAGGATGGGACATTCTGGGTAGTCTGACTCTCTCTGATATGAAGGACGGGACATTCTGGGTAGTCTGTCTCTCTCTCTGATAGGAAGGATTTGACATTTTGGGGAGTCTTTTTCTCTCTCTTTCTCTAATATGAAGGACGGGACATTCTGGGTAGTCTGTCTCTCTGATATGAGGGATGGGAAATTCTGGGTAGTCTGTCTAGGTCTCTGATATGAAGGATGGGACATTCTTGGTAGTCTGTCTCTCTTTCTGATATGAAGGATGGGGCATTCTGGGTGGTCTGTTTCTTTCTCTTTGATGTGAAGGACGGTACATTCTGTGCAGTCTCTTTCTCGGTCTCTAATATGAAAGAACGGATATTCTGTTTCGTCTGTCCCTCTCTCGCTGCTATGAAGTATGGGACATTCTGGGTAGTCTGTCTCTCTCTGATATGAAGGATGGGACATTCTGGGTAGTCTGTCTCGGTCTCTGATATGATGGATGGGACATTCTGGGTAGTCTTTCTCTCTGATATGAAGGATGGTAAATTTTGGGTAGTCTGTCTCTCTCTGATATGAAAGACGTGACACTCTGGGTAGTCTGTCTCTCTCTCTGATATGAATGATGGGACATTCTGGGTAGTCTGTCTCTCTCTCTCTGATATGAAGGACCATGCATTCTGTGTAGTCTGTCTCTCTCTCTGATATGAAGGATGGGACATTCTGGGTAGTCTCTCTCGGTCTCTGTTATGAATGATGGGACATTCTGGGTAGTTTGTCTCTCTCTGATATGAAGGACGGGACATTCTGGGTAGTCTGTCTCTCTGATATGAAGGATGGGACATTCTGGGTAGTCTCTCTCTCTGATATGAAGGACGGGACACTCTGGGTAGTCTGTCTCGGTCTCTGATATGAATGATGGGACATTCTGGGTAGTCTGTCTCTCTCTCTCTGATAGGAAGGACCATACATTCTGTGTAGTCTGTCTCTCTCTCTGATATGAAGGACAGGACATTCTGGGTAGTCTGTCTCGGTCTCTGTTATGAATGATGGGACATTCTGGGTAGTCTGTCTCGATCTCTGATATGAAGGATGGGAAATTCTGGGTAGTCTGTCTCGGTCTCTGATATGATGGATGGGACATTCTGGGTAGTCTTTCTCTCTGATATGAAGGATGGTAAATTTTGGGTAGTCTGTCTCTCTCTGATATGAAAGACGTGACACTCTGGGTAGTCTGTCTCTCTCTCTGATATGAATGATGGGACATTCTGGGTAGTCTGTCTCTCTCTCTCTGATATGAAGGACCATGCATTCTGTGTAGTCTGTCTCTCTCTCTGATATGAAGGATGGGACATTCTGGGTAGTCTCTCTCGGTCTCTGTTATGAATGATGGGACATTCTGGGTAGTTTGTCTCTCTCTGATATGAAGGACGGGACATTCTGGGTAGTCTGTCTCTCTGATATGAAGGATGGGACATTCTGGGTAGTCTCTCTCTCTGATATGAAGGACGGGACACTCTGGGTAGTCTGTCTCGGTCTCTGATATGAATGATGGGACATTCTGGGTAGTCTGTCTCTCTCTCTCTGATAGGAAGGACCATACATTCTGTGTAGTCTGTCTCTCTCTCTGATATGAAGGACAGGACATTCTGGGTAGTCTGTCTCGGTCTCTGTTATGAATGATGGGACATTCTGGGTTGTCTGTCTCTCTCTGATATGAAGGACGGGACATTCTGAGTAGTCTGTCTCTCTCTGATATGGAGGACGGGACATTCTGGGTAGTCTGTCTCGGTCTCTGTTATGAATGATGGGACATTCTGGGTAGTCTGTTTCTCTCTGATATGAAGGACGGGACATTCTGGGTAGTCTGTGTCTCTCTCACTGATATGAAAGATGGGACATTTTGGGGAGTCTGTCTCTCTCTGATATGAAGGACGGGACATTCTGGGTAGTCTGTCTCTCTCTGATATGAAGGACGGGACATTCTGGGTAGTCTGTCTCTCTCTGATATGAAGGACGGGACATTCTGGGTAGTCTGTCTCTCTCTGATATGAAAGATGAGACATTCTTGGTAGTCTGTCTCTCTGATATGAAGGACGGGACATTCTGGGTAGTCTCTCTCTCTGATATGAAGGACGGGACACTCTGGGTAGTCTGTCTCGGTCTCTGATATGAATGATGGGACATTCTGGGTAGTCTGTCTCTCTCTCTCTGATAGGAAGGACCATACATTCTGTGTAGTCTGTCTCTCTCTCTGATATGAAGGACAGGACATTCTGGGTAGTCTGTCTCGGTCTCTGTTATGAATGATGGGACATTCTGGGTAGTCTGTTTCTCTCTGATATGAAGGACGGGACATTCTGGGTAGTCTGTGTCTCTCTCACTGATATGAAAGATGGGACATTTTGGGGAGTCTGTCTCTCTCTGATATGAAGGACGGGACATTCTGGGTAGTCTGTCTCGGTCTCTAATATGAAGGACAGGACATTCTGGGTATTCTGTCTCGTTCTCTCATATGAAGAACGTGATATTCTGGGTAGTCTATCTCTCTCTCTCTGATATGAAGGACGGGACATTCTGGGTAGTCTGTCTCGGTCACTGATATGAAGGACGGGACATTCTGGGTAGTCTGTCTCTCTCTGATTTGAAGGACTGGAAATTCTGTGATGTCTATCTCGGTCTCTGATATGAAAAACGGGACATTTTGGGCAGTCTGTCTCTCTCTGATATGAAGGATGGGACATTCTGGGTAGTCTGTCTCGTTCTCTCATATGAAGAATGGGATATTCTGGGTAGTCTGTCTCTGTCTCTGTCTCTGAATGGAAGGATGGGACATTCTGGGTTGTCTGTCTCTCTCTGATATGATAGACGGGACATTCCGGATAGTCTGTCTCTCTCTCTTTCTCTCTGATATGAAGGATGGGACATTCTGGATAGTCTGTCTCTTTCACTGATATGAAGGATGGGACATTCTGGGTAGTCTGTCTCGGTCTCTGATATGAAGGACGGGACATTCTGGGTAGTCTTTCTTTCTGATTTTAAGGACGGGACATTCTGGGTAGTCTTTCTTTCTCTGATATGAAGGACTGGACATTCTGGGTAGTCTGTCTCTCGCGCTCTATGATAGGAAGGAAGGGACATTCTGGGTAGTCTGTCGCTCTCTGATGTGAAGGACAGGATATTCTGGGTAGTCTGTCTCTCTCTGATAGGAAGGACAGGATATTCTGGATAGTCTGTCACTCTCTGACATGAAGAATGATACATTCTTGGTAGTCTGTCTCTCTTTCTCTGATATGAAGGATGAGACTTTCTGGGTAGTCTTTCCTGGTCTTTGTTATTAAGGACAGGACATTTTGGGTAGTCTGTTTCGCTCTGATTGGAAGGATGGGACATTCTGGGTTTTCTGTCTTGGTCTCTGATATGAAGGATTGGACATTCTGGGTAGTCTGTCTCTCTCTGACTCTGATATGAAGAATGAGACATTCTGTATAGTCTGTCTCTCTCTGATCGGAAGGACGGGACGTTCTGGGTAGTCTCTCTCTTTCTCTTTGATAAGAAGGGCGGTACATTCTGTGTAGTCTCTCATGGTCTCTGATATGAAAGAATGGACATTCTGTCTAGTCTTTCTCTCTCTCTCTGATATGAAGGACGGGACATTCTGGGTAGGCTGTCTGTCTCTCTGATATGAAATATGAGACATTTTGGGGAGTCTGTCTCTCTCTGATATGAAGGATGGGACATTCTGGGTAGTCTGTCTCGGTCTTCTTATATGAATGACGGGACATTCTTGGTATTCTGTCTTGTTCTCTCATATGAAGAACGGGACATTCTGGGTAGTCTGTCTGTCTGTCTCTCTTTCTCTGAAATGAAGGACGGGACATTCTGGGTAGTCTCTCTTGGTTTCTGATATGAATGATGGGACATTCTGGGTTGTCTGTCTCTCTCTGATACGAAGGAAGGGATATTCTGGGTAGTCTGTCTCTCTCATTTATGAACGATGGGACATTCTGGGTATTCTGTCTCTCTCTATTTGATATGAAGGACAGGACATTTTGGGTAGTCTGTCTCTCTCTGGCTTTTCTGTCTTTTTGATATGAAGGATGGGACATTTTTGGTAGTCTGTCTTGGTCTCTGATATTAAGGACAGGACATTTTGGGTAGTCTGTTTCTCTCTGATTGGAAGGACGGGACATTCTGTTTTTTCTGTCTTGGTCTCTGATATGAAGGATGGGACATTCTGGGTAGTCTTTCTTTCTCTGATATGAAGGACTGGACATTCTGGGTAGTCTGTCTCTCGCGCTCTATGATAGGAAGGAAGGGACATTCTGGGTAGTCTGTCGCTCTCTGATGTGAAGGACAGGATATTCTGGGTAGTCTGTCTCTCTCTGATAGGAAGGACAGGATATTCTGGATAGTCTGTCACTCTCTGACATGAAGAATGATACATTCTTGGTAGTCTGTCTCTCTTTCTCTGATATGAAGGATGGGACATTCTTGGTAGTCTGTCTTGGTCTTTGATATTAAGGACAGGACATTTTGGGTAGTCTGTTTCGCTCTGATTGGAAGGATGGGACATTCTGGGTTTTCTGTCTTGGTCTCTGATATGAAGGATTGGACATTCTGGGTAGTCTGTCTCTCTCTGACTCTGATATGAAGAATGAGACATTCTGTATAGTCTGTCTCTCTCTGATCGGAAGGACGGGACGTTCTGGGTAGTCTCTCTCTTTCTCTTTGATAAGAAGGGCGGTACATTCTGTGTAGTCTCTCATGGTCTCTGATATGAAAGAATGGACATTCTGTCTAGTCTTTCTCTCTCTCTCTGATATGAAGGATGGGACATTCTGGGTAGGCTGTCTGTCTCTCTGATATGAAATATGAGACATTTTGGGGAGTCTGTCTCTCTCTGATATGAAGGATGGGACATTCTGGGTAGTCTGTCTCGGTCTTCTTATATGAATGACGGGACATTCTTGGTATTCTGTCTTGTTCTCTCATATGAACGGGACATTCTGGGTAGTCTGTCTGTCTGTCTTTCTTTCTCTGAAATGAAGGACGGGACATTCTGGGTAGTCTCTCTTGGTTTCTGATATGAATGATGGGACATTCTGGGTTGTCTGTCTCTCTCTGATACGAAGGAAGGGATATTCTGGGTAGTCTGTCTCTCTCATTTATGAACGATGGGACATTCTGGGTATTCTGTCTCTCTCTCTCTATTTGATATGAAGGACAGGACATTTTGGGTAGTCTGTCTCTCTCTGGCTTTTCTGTCTTTTTGATATGAAGGATGGGACATTTTTGGTAGTCTGTCTTGGTCTCTGATATTAAGGACAGGACATTTTGGGTAGTCTGTTTCTCTCTGATTGGAAGGACGGGACATTCTGTTTTTTCTGTCTTGGTCTCTGATATGAAGGATGGGACATTCTGGGTAGTCTGTCTCTCTCTGATAGGAAGGATGGGACATTCTGGGTAGTCTGTCTCTCTCTGATATGAAGGACGGGACATTCTGGGTAGTCTGTCTCTCTCTGATATGAAGGGTGGGACATTCTGGGTTGTCTGTCTCTCTCTGATATCAAGGACGGGACATTTTGGGTAGTCTGTATCGGTCTCTGATATGAAGGAAGGGACATTCTGGGTAGTCTGTCTCTAATATGAAGGACGGGAAATTCTGGGTAATCTGTGTCTCTCTGATATGAAGTATTGGACATTCTGGGTAGTCTGTCTCGGTTTTTGCTATGAAGGATGGGACATTCTGGGTAGTTTTTCTCGGTCTCTTATAGGAAGGATGGGACATTCTGGGTAGTTTCTCTCTCTGATAGGAAGGGACATTCTGGGTAGTCTGTCTCTCTCTGATATGAATGATGGGACATTCTGGGTATTCTTTCTCTCTCTGATATGAAGCATGGGACATTCTGGGTAGTCTGTCTTGGTCTCTGATATGAAGGGACCTTCTGGGTAGTCTGTCTCTCTGATATGAAGGACGGGAAATTCTGGGTAATCTGTCTCTCTCTGATATGAAGGACGGGACATTCTGGGTAGTCTGTTTCTGATAGGAAGGACGGGACGTTCTGTCTAGTCTTTCTCTCTCTCTTTGATATGAAGGATAGGACATTGTGGGTAGTCTCTCTCTCTGATTAGATGGAGGGAACATTCTGAGAAGTGTTTCTCTCTCTGATATAAAGAACGTGACATTCTGGGTAGTTTGTCTCTTTGTCTCTGATATGAAGGAAGGGACATTCTGAGTAGTCTCTCTCTCTCTGATATGAAGGACGGGACATTCTGGGTAGTCTGACTCTCTCTTATATGAAGAACTGGAGATACTGGGTAGTCTTTCTCTCTCTGATATGAAGGATGGGACATTCTGGGTAGTCTGTCTCTCTCTGATATGATGGACGGAACGTTCTGGGTAGTCTGTCTCCCTGTCTCTGATAGGAAGGATGGGACATTCTGGGTAGTCTCTCTAGGTCTCTGATATGAAGATTGGGACATTCTTGGTAGTATGTCTCTCTCTCTGATATGAAGGATGGGATATTCTGGGTGGTCTGTCTCTCTCTCTTTGATATGAAGGACGGTACATTCTGTGTAGTCTCTCTTGGTCTCTGATGTGAAAGAAGGGACATTCTGTCTAGTCTTTCTCTCTCTCTCTCTGATATGAAGGATGGGACATTTGTGTAGTTTGTCTCTCTCTGATATGAAAGACGGGACATTCTGGGTAGTCTGTCCCTCCTCCTCTCTCCCTCTCTGATATTAATGACGGGACATTCTTGGTAGTCTTTCTAGGTCTCTGATATGAAGGATGGGACATTCTTGGAAGTCTGTCTCTCTCTCTCTGATATTAAGGATGGGCCATTCTGGGTGATCTTTCTCTCTCTGATATGAAGGATGGGACATTCTGGGTAGTCTGTCTCGGTCTCTGATATGAAGGATGGGACATTCTGGGTAGACTGTCTCGGTCTCTGATTTGAAGGATGGGACATTCTGGGTAGTCTGTCTTGTTCTATGATATGAAGGACGGGACATTCTGGGTAGTCTGTCTCGGTCTTTGATATGAAGGATGGGACATTCTGGGTAGTCTGTCCCAGTCTCTGATAGGAAAGAAGGTACATTCTGGGTAGTCTGTCTCTCTCTGATATGAAGGATGGGACATTCTGGGTAGTCTGTCTCTGATATGAAGGATGGGAAATTCTGGGTAGTCTGTCTGTCTCCTCTGATATGTAGGACGGGACATTCTGGGTAGTCTGTCTCTCTGATATGAAGGACAGGACCTTCTGGGCAGTCTGTCTCTCTCTCTGATATGAAGGATGGACATTCTGGGTAGTCTGTCTTGGTCTCTGATATGGAGGATTGGACATTCTGGGTAGTGTGTCTGATTTTAGAGTTCTCTGTTTTATTATGTATACCTTATTTTTTATCTTGTGTTCTGTGTTTTTAAGACTTTTCTATTTGTAGTAAAATATCTTTTTTAAACAGTTGGTTGCATAAGAGTTAGGTTTATTGTTTCTTATTTTTTTTAGTTATTTTGGCACTTTCCTGGTATCTCTGTAAGGTAGATACAATGCAGGAATGGTTATTAGGGAACATTTCTCGGGGCTGCAGTTCCTCTGAACTCCACAAGATGGTGATCTCATTTCTACTTTTCAGACAGGACTTCTCTATGGAATACAGACAGGAAGTGATGTCAGGAACAGACAGGAAGTGATCTGGAATAAAGATAAGAAGTTACATTTGATGTGAAGGAGATCAGAGATGTTGTTGGACGTGGCAGTAGAGGAGGTAATTATTATTATACAGAATTTATGGCACCAACTATTTGCTCAGCACTTTACAATATAATGGGAGACAATACAGTTCAATACAAGAGGGATAGGAGGGCCTGATCCTGGGAGCTTATAATGTACGAGGGAGGGGCTAGTGCTATAAAAGGTAGTAACTGTGGGGGATGGACTGGTTGGAAGAGTAGAAGTTTCCATTATTAGCTGAAGCCAGGATAGGCTTCCCTGAAGAGATAGGTTTTCAGAGATCACCAAAAAGTGAGCAGAGTAGGCGATAGTCTGATAAATTGGGGTAGAGAGTTCCAGAGGATGGGGTAAGCTCTGGAGAAGTCCTGGAGATGAGCATGGGAGGAGGAGACAAGGGAGCTAGAGAGCAGGAGGTTATTCGAGGAGCAGAGAGGATGGTTTGGGTGATATTTGGAGACAAGATTGGTGATATAATTTGGGGCGGAGTTATAAATGGCTTTATACGTTATTGTTAATGTTTTGAATTTTATCCGTTGGGCAATGGGAAGCCAGTGGAGGGATTGGCAGAGAGGGGTGGAGGACACTGAGTGGAGGCCAGTGGAGGGATTGGCAGAGAGGGGGGAGGACACTGAATGGAGGCCAGTGGAGGGATTGGCAGAGAGGGGTGGAGGACACTGAATGGAGGCCAGTGGAGAGATTGGCAGAGAGGGGTGGAGGACACTGAGTGGAGGCCAGTGGAGGGATTGGCAGAGAGAGGTGGAGGACACTGAATGGAGGCCAGTGGAGAGATTGGCAGAGAGGGGTGGAGTACACTGAGTGGAGGCCAGTGGAGAGATTGGCAGAGAGGGGGGAGGACACTGAGTGGAGGCCAGTGGAGGGATTAGCAGAGAGGGTTGGAGGATACTGAATGGAGTCCAGTGGAGGGATTGGCAGAGAGGGGTGGAGGACACTGAATGGAGCCCAGTGGAGGGATTGGCAGAGAGGGATGGAGGACCCTGAATGTAGCCCATTTGAGGGATTGGCAGAGAGGGGTGGCAGATACAGAACGGTTAGTAAGGTGGATGAGTCTGGCAGCAGCATTCATGATAGACTGAAGAGAGGATAGCCTGCGATGAGGTCGGCCAATGAGGAGGGAGTTACAATAGTCAAGGCGAGATATAACCAGGGAGTGACTAAGTTGCTTAGTGGTTTCCGAGGTTAGGAACGGGCGTATATTCGAGATGTTACGGAGGTGAAGTCTACAAGATTTGGACAGTGATTGGATTTGGGACTGAAAGGACAGATGGTAGTCTAGGATTACACCTAGTACCCTGGCATGAGGGGAGGGACTGATGGTTGTATTATTGATCTTGATGGAAAAGTCGGGGGAGGGGGCACGGGCTAAGAGCTCAGTTTTGGATAGATTGAGTTTGAGGAAGTGGAGTGACATCCATGCCGATATGTCACTTAGTAGGTTAGTAATGTGAGAAGAGACTGAAGGGGTGAGGTGAGGAGGAGACTGAAGGGGTGAGGTGAGGGGTAGAAAGATAGATTTGTGTGTCATCAGCATAGAGATGGTACTTAAAGCTGTGGGAGTTTATCAAGTGACTAAGGGAGGAGGTGTAGATGGAGAAGAGAAGGGGCCGAAGGACAGAACCTTGAGGGACCCCTACAGAGAGAGGGAGTAAAGAGGAGGAGGCAGAGTTATAGGTAACACTGAAGGAGCGCTGTGATAGGTAGGAGGAGAACCAGGAGAGAGCAGAGTCTCTGAGGCCAAGAGTGGTGTTTTTTTTTGAGGAGGGGATGGTCAACCATATCAAAAGCCGCAGAGAGGTCAAGAAGTAAGAGTACGGAGTAGTGGCCATTGGTTGGGATGAGTATGGAGTAGTGGCCATTGGTTGGGATGAGTATGGAGTAGTGGCCATTGGCTGGGATGAGTACGGAGTAGTGGCCATTGGTTGGGATGAGTATGGAGTAGTGGCCATTGGTTGGGATGAGTACGGAGTAGTGGCCATTGGTTGCGATGAGTACGGAGTAGTGGCCATTGGTTGGGATGAGTACGGAGTAGTGGCCATTGGTTGGGATGAGTACGGAGTAGGAGCCATTGGTTGGGATTAGTACGGAGTAGTGGCCATTGGTTGGGATGAGTACGGAGTAGGAGCCATTGGTTGGGATTAGTACGGAGTAGTGGCCATTGGTTGAGACAAGTATAGAGTAGTGGCCATTGGTTGGGATGAGTACGGAGTAGTGGTCATTGGTTTTAGCAGTTAGTAGATCATTAGTGAGGTTTAGTAGGGCAGTTTCAGTGGAGTGTAGTGAGTGAAAGCCAGACTGTAAAGGGTGAAGAAGGTTGTTGTCGGTGAGGTGGGAGGAGCTCAGGCGATTGTAGACTAAGCGTTCTAGGAGTTTAGAGGTAAATGGCAGCAGGGAGATGGGTCTTAAGTTGTTCAGGTTGGTGGGGTCCAGGGAGGGCTTTTTAAGTATGGGAGTGATGTGCGCATGCTTTAGAGGGGAGGGGAAGGCACCATTAGAGAGGGAGAGATTGAAGATGTGAGTGAGGGAGCATAGGATGGAAGAAGAGGGTGACCGTAGTAGTTGTGAGGGGACAGGATCCAGGGGGCAGGTGGTGAGACTTGCTTCTGAGAAAACCTTAGTGACCTCTTCAGTAGTAGCGAGGTCAGAAGAGGAAAGTGTTGAGGGAGGTTTAGTATAAGGTATGCTAAGTGGGATGGATGTCTGTGCAGTGGAGATGCCCCTACGAATTGCGTCAATCTTGTTTTTGAAATGATTTGCAATCTCGTGAGTGGTGAGTGAGGCACTGGGTGGAGGTGGAGAAAGTAGAGAGTTAAAAGTAGAGAAGAGACGACGAGGACTGGATGACAAGCTATTGATGAGAGTGACAAAGTCGTCTTGTTTGGCAGCATGGAGGGAGGAATTGTATGTGAAGAAAGCAGATTTATATCGGGGGAATGCTTGCCCGGGATTTGGTTTTATGCCACAATCGCTCCAGCGCACAACTATGTCACTTAAGATGTCTGGTGTGGTCAGTCTGCCACGGATGTAATGGTCGGGGCCTGAGGCTTCGTGTTGTTAGAGGAGCAAGTGAGTCCAGTGTGGATGACAGTGAACTGTTGTAGACAGCAGTGGCCAGGTCAGGGCAGGACAGGGGAGAGATTCTGTCATAGAGTTGGTCAGTTGCAGAGTGGAAAGGAGCCGGGTTCAAGTTGTGAAGGTTTCTGCGGGTAATTGTTGGCTGCTTGGAGGGATAGGTGTTTGAAGACGAGGAGACTGTGAAGGTGATGAGATTGTGATCAGACAGAGGAAAGGGGGTGTTTGTGAGGTTGTAGGGAGTGCAAAGATGGGAGAAAACAAGGTCTAATGTATTCCCATCAGAGTGAGTGGAGGACGGTATACATTGTGCTAATGCAAAAGATGAGGTTATGTTGAAGAGTTGGGATGTAGCCGGGTTGTTGGCATTAACAGGGATGTTAAAATCTCTGAGAATGATAGCGGGTAGCTCAGAGTAGAGAAAGTAGGGTAGCCAGGCGGAGAAATCATCAAGAAAGCGGGACACGGGTCCAGGAGGCCGATAGATCACTGCAATCCTCAGAGAAATGGGAGAAAACAGCCGGATGCAGTGAGTCTGGGAAGAAGAGAAGGATAGAGAGGGAGGGTTAGGGGGGACTTGAAAGGTGCTCAGTGGGGATAGAAGCAAACCAACCCCACCACCTTTCTGACCACTGGGTCTGGGTGAGTGGATCCAGAGGAGGCCTCCATAGGGAAGTGCTGGGTGGAAGCAGAATCTGCTGCTTGGAGTCAGGTTTCTGTAATTGCTAGTAGGTTAAGGGAGCGGGAGACAAAAAGGTCATGGACAGAGGTGAGATTATTACAGACAGAGCGGGCATTCCAGAGCACACATGAAAAAGGGAGGGTGGTTTTTGGGAGCACAGGGACTGATATTAAATGGAGGCGATTGCGGCTATTCCTGGAGGAAAGAGGGTGCCTTGTGTGGGGGTGAGATAGTGGAGGACCAGGGTTTGGGGAGATACCCCCCCAGAGGTTAGGAGAAGAAGGAGGGTGCCTGGTGTGGGGGTGAGATAGTGGAGGACCAGGGTTTGGGGAGCTATCCCCAGAGGTTAGGAGAAGAAGGAGGGTGCCTGGTGTGGGGGTGAGATAGTGGAGGACCAGGGTTTGGGGAGCTATCCCCAGAGGTTAGGAGAAGGAGGGTGCCTGGTGTGGGGGTGAGATAGTGGAGGACCAGGGTTTGGGGAGATATCCCCAGAGGTTAGGAGAAGGAGGGTGAGGAAAGTAAGATGGGAGCGGGATGTACACGAGCGCACATGCCTTCCAGTCCTGGTGTTTGGGTCAGCAGGAGAGTGAAGTATCAGCAGGAGGTGATGAGAGCAGTAGTAGGGAGATGGTAGCAGTGAGGGGGAGATGTACAAGTTTTGGGGTGGAGCAGAGGGGTAAAGAAGTGAGATTTTGTGAAAACAGGAAAGTAATATGAAAAGGAGGAGTAGAGGGGACATATGAAAGGTACACAGAGTGGCACTCAGACTTGTAGGAGATGTTTCCCGGGGTGTTTGCTTGCAGTCTGTCCAGCATGCAGGAGAGTTTCTTGTTATATCTTCCTGCTGCTTGAGTTCTGCTTTAGTTCAACTGCTTTTTAGCACTCCATCAACGCAGCACTCACTGAAAAGCAGCCCCCCCCCCCCCTCAGTGACTGTGCCCCCCCATCAGTGATCTCCCCCCATCAGCTGATCTAAATTTATAGGGAGATGGCCAAATGAGCACTCATCTCCGCCCCAATAAGGAACTGATAAGGATCACATGAATAGGGGGGATGATTCTCAAACACAGACAAGACACAGGCCACAGTCATAAAACGGTAATAAGATGTTATGTTCTATTTACACCCAGTAACCCCCATCATGTCCGTCCTCTTCCTCCATAGTCATGTCCGTCCTCTATCTCCATAGTCACTGTGACATCTTTTATCTCCAGCAGATGATGATACACATCAATAGTTAGAAGGACACAAGGATCTCTACAAGGACGTCATGATGGACAATCAGCCGCCCCTCACATCACCGGGTAAGAGGAGACTTTATTGTAAAGGAGAGAGCAGTACGGAGGATCCACCTAGATCCCCCATCATCTGATAAACACATAGAAACAATGGATTCAGTCAGTGTGTGTGTTTCCTACAGATGGATCCAGTCATGGGAACCCACCAGAGAGATGTCCCCATCCTCTGTATTCCCGGGATTCCACACAGGAAGGTCACACCATCCCTCACCATCATCAGGTAGATGAGGAACAATCACTGATAGTATCATTAGGATCTGTACATTATCTGCATTGTTACCATTGATGTCATTTTTATTATATATTCAGAGTGGAAACCTGAGAGATCCTAAAGTTGAGGTTAAAGAAGAGATAAAAGAGGATGAGGATGAGGACGGGGGGATGGAGGAGTCAGAGCTTCTAAAGGAACACAAAGATCTGTACCAGGATATCATGGTGGAGTCATCCAGCTACAGGAACCCACCAGAGAGATGTCCCCGTCCTCTGTATTCCCAGGATGCCACACAGGAAGATCACACCATCCCTCACCATTGCAAGGTTGGTGGGATTGAGGATCTAGAACATGGACTCATGGAGACAATTTGTGGATTTTTTTAATGTTTGCTTATAAATTAAAGATGACATTTTCTCTCATTTCCTTGATTTAGAGTGGAGATCCAATCGATATAGAATTTGAGGTGAAAGCAGAAGAAGAAGAGGCGTATGTGAGGGATGATCAGCAGTCTATGGAGGAGGATGGAATAACGGGGACATTTATAGAGGAGGACACTCCTACAGAGATCAGCACAGGTGGGTCATGAACACTAAATCCATTCCTCCACCCATACTGCTCACTGATTGGTCCAGAGTAGGGCGGGGACTGGGTGATATCAGCCTGTAATCCCCTGGTCACTTTCCTGAGCTGTGTTCCCCGTCCTGTATTCCTGGATTTCTCTCGGATAATCTTCCTTCTCTGTGCTGCAGACACAATTTATGTATCTAGACTGGATTTATGGAGGTTCTGGGGTTCAGCTGGCAGCAAAATGTTGATTTTTACTCTAAGCATTGCATAATGTAGGCACCCAGGACATGTGACTGGGGTCTCCTGCCTTGTGCCTGACTCCTCCAGGGGACCTTCTCTGTTATCTGCTGGCTGTGCCGGGTGGAGGGATATGTCTGTAGTGTCTCAGACCCAAGTCACTGAGTGCAGTCTCAGGAGATGGGAGGCAGCGGTGTGGGACCTACATAGTTACATAGTTAGTCTGGCTGAAAAAAGACAGTCCATCTAGTTGAACCATTAAAAATAAAAGTTATAATCCGACACCCACAGCTGATCCACCAGAAGGCAAAAACCCAGCAAAGCACGATCCAATCTGCTCCTGCAGGGGAAACAATTCCTTCCTGATCCCCCCGAGAGGCAATCGGATATTTCCTGGATCAACTTTCCCTATAAATGTTATATCCAGTTATATTCTGTGTATCCAAGAAAGAATCCAGGACTTTCCTACAGCAATCTCCCCTTATGTATTATACATGGAGATCATATCCCCCCTTATGTATTATACATGGAGATCATATCCCCCCTTATGTATTATACATGGAGATCATATCCCCCTTATGTATTATACATGGAGATCATATCCCCCCTTATGTATTATACATGGAGATCATATCCCCCCCTTATGTATTATACATGGAGATCATATCCCCCCTTATGTATTATACATGGAGATCATATCCCCCCTTATGTATTATACATGGAGATCATATCCCCCCTTATGTATTATACATGGAGATCATATCCCCCCTTATGTATTATACGTGGAGATCATATCCCCCCTTATGTATTATACATGGAGATCATATCCCCCTTATGTATTATACATGGAGATCATATCCCCCCTTATGTATTATACATGGAGATCATATCCCCCCCTTATGTATTATACATGGAGATCATATCCCCCCTTATGTATTATACATGGAGATCATATCCCCCCTTATGTATTATACGTGGAGATCATATCCCCCTTATGTATTATACATGGTGATCATATCCCCCCTTATGTATTATACATGGAGATCATATCCCCCTTATGTATTATACATGGAGATCATATCCCCCCTTATGTATTATACATGGAGATCATATCCCCCTTATGTATTATACATGGAGATCATATCCCCCCTTATGTATTATACATGGAGATCACATCCCCCCTTATGTATTATACATGGAGATCATATCCCCCCTTATGTATTATACATGGAGATCATATCCCCCTTATGTATTATACATGGAGATCATATCCCCCCCTTATGTATTATACATGGAGATCATATCCCCCCTTATGTATTATACATGGAGATCATATCCCCCTTATGTATTATACATGGAGATCATATCCCCCCTTATGTATTATACATGGAGATCATATCCCCCCTTATGTATTATACATGGAGATCATATCCCCCCCTTATGTATTATACATGGAGATCATACCCCCCCTTATGTATTGTACATGGAGATCATATCCCCCTTATGTATTATACATGGAGATCATATCCCCCCTTATGTATTATACATGGAGATCATATCCCCCCTTATGTATTATACATGGAGATCATATCCCCCCTTATGTATTATACATGGAGATCATATCCCCCCTTATGTATTATACATGGAGATCATATCCCCCTTATGTATTATACATGGAGATCATATCCCCCCTTATGTATTATACATGGAGATCATATCCCCCTTATGTATTATACATGGAGATCATATCCCCCCTTATGTATTATACATTGAGATCATATCCCCCTTATGTATTATACATGGAGATCATATCCCCCCTTATGTATTATACATGGAGATCATATCCCCCTTATGTATTGTACATGGAGATCATATCCCCCCCCCCTTATGTATTATACATGGAGATCATATCCCCCCTTATGTATTATACATGGAGATCATATCCCCCCTTATGTATTATACATGGAGATCTTATCCCCCCCTTATGTATTGTACATGGAGATCATATCCCCCTTATGTATTATACATGGAGATCATATCCCCCCTTATGTATTATACATGGAGATCATATCCCCCCTTATGTATTATACATGGAGATCATATCCCCCCTTATGTATTATACATGGAGATCATATCCCCCCTTATGTATTATACATGGAGATCATATCCCCCTTATGTATTATACATGGAGATCATATCCCCCCTTATGTATTATACATGGAGATCATATCCCCCTTATGTATTATACATGGAGATCATATCCCCCCTTATGTATTATACATTGAGATCATATCCCCCTTATGTATTATACATGGAGATCATATCCCCCCTTATGTATTATACATGGAGATCATATCCCCCTTATGTATTGTACATGGAGATCATATCCCCCCCCCCTTATGTATTATACATGGAGATCATATCCCCCCTTATGTATTATACATGGAGATCATATCCCCCCTTATGTATTATACATGGAGATCATATCCCCCCTTATGTATTATACATGGAGATCATATCCCCCCTTATGTATTATACATGGAGATCATATCCCCCCTTATGTATTATACATGGAGATCATATCCCCCCTTATGTATTATACATGGAGATCATATCCCCCCCTTATGTATTATACATGGAGATCATATCCCCCTTATGTATTATACATGGAGATCATATCCCCCTTATGTATTATACATGGAGATCATATCCCCCTTATGTATTATACATGGAGATCATATCCCCCCTTATGTATTATACATGGAGATCATATCCCCCTTATGTATTATACATGGAGATCATATCCCCCCTTATGTATTATACATGGAGATCATATCCCCTCTTATGTATTATACATGGAGATCATATCCCCCTTATGTATTATACATGGAGATCATATCCCCCCTTATGTATTATACATGGAGATCATATCCCCCCTTATGTATTATACATGGAGATCATATCCCCCCTTATGTATTATACATGGAGATCATATCCCCTCTTATGTATTATACATGGAGATCATATCCCCCCTTATGTATTATACATGGAGATCATATCCCCCCTTATGTATCATACATGGCGATCATATCCCCCCTTATGTATCATACATGGAGATCATATCCCCCCTTATGTATTATACATGGAGATCATATCCCCCCTTATGTATTATACATGGAGATCATATCCCCCCCTTATGTATTATACATGGAGATCATATACCCCTTATGTATTATAAATGGAGATCATATCCCCCCCTTATGTATTATAAATGGAGATCATATACCCCCTTATGTATTATACATGGAGATCATATCCCCCCTTATGTATTATACATGGAGATCATATCCCCCCCTTATGTATTATACATGGAGATCACATCCCCCCCTTATGTATTATACATGGAGATCATATCCCCCTTATGTATTATACATGGAGATCATATCCCCCTTATGTATTATACATGGAGATCATATCCCCCCCTTATGTATTATACATGGAGATCATATCCCCCCTTATGTATTATACATGGAGATCATATCCCCCCTTATGTATTATACATGGAGATCATATCCCCCCTTATGTATTATACATGGAGATCATATCCCCCTTATGTATTATACATGGAGATCATATCCCCCTTATGTATTATACATGGTGATCATATCCCCCCTTATGTATTATACATGGTGATCATATCCCCCCTTATGTATTATACATGGAGATCATATCCCCCCTTATGTATTATACATGGAGATCATATCCCCCTTATGTATTATACATGGAGATCATATCCCCCCCTTATGTATTATACATGGAGATCATATCCCCCCTTATGTATTATACATGGAGATCATATCCCCCTTATGTATTATACATGGAGATCATATCCCCCCTTATGTATTATACATGGAGATCATATCCCCCTTATGTATTATACATGGTGATCATATCCCCCCTTATGTATTATACATGGAGATCATATCCCCCCTTATGTATTATACATGGAGATCATATCCCCCCTTATGTATTATACATGGAGATCATATCCCCCTTATGTATTATACATGGTGAGCATATCCCCCCTTATGTATTATACATGGAGATCATACCCCCCCTTATGTATTATACATGGAGAGCATACCCCCCTTATGTATTATACATGGAGAGCACATCTCCCCCTTATGTATTATACATGGAGATCATATCCCCCCTTATGTATTATACATGGAGATCATATCCCCCCCTTATGTATTATACATGGAGATCATATTTCCCCCTTATGTATTATACATGGAGATCATATCCCCCTTATGTATTATACATGGAGATCATATCCCCCTTATGTATTATACACGGAGATCATATCCCTCCTTATGTATTATACATGGAGATCATATCCCCCTTATGTATTATACATGGAGATCATATCCCCCTTATGTATTATACATGGAGATCATATCCCCCTTATGTATTATACATGGTGATCATATCCCCCCTTATGTATTATACATGGAGATCATATCCCCCTTATGTATTGTACATGGAGATCATATCCCCCCCCCCTTATGTATTATACATGGAGATCATATCCCCCCTTATGTATTATACATGGTGATCATATCCCCCCTTATGTATTATACATAGTGATCATATCACCCTTATGTATTATACATGGAGATCATATCTCCCCCTTATGTATTACACATGGAGATCATATCCCCCCCTTATGTATTATACATGGAGATCATATCCCCCCCTTATGTATTATACATGGAGATCATATCCCCCCTTATGTATTATACATGGAGATCATATCCCCCTTATGTATTATACATGGAGATCATATCCCCCTTATGTATTATACATGGAGATCATATCCCCCTTATGTATTATACATGGAGATCATATCCCCCCTTATGTATTATACATGGAGATCATATCCCCCTTATGTATTATACATGGTGATCATATTCCTCCTTATGTATTATACATGGAGATCATATCCCCCCTTATGTATTATACATGGAGATCATATCCCCCCTTATGTATTATACATGGAGATCATATCCCCCCTTATGTATTATACATGGAGATCATATCCCCCTTGTGTATTATACATGGAGATCATATCCCCCTTGTGTATTATACATGGAGATCATATCCCCCCCCCTTATGTATTATACATGGTGATCAAATCTCCCCTTATGTATTATACATGGAGATCATATCCCCCCCTTATGTATTATACATGGAGATCATATCCCCCCTTATGTATTATACATGGAGATCATATCCCCCTTATGTATTATACATGGAGATCATATCCCCCTTATGTATTATACATGGAGATCATATCCCCCTTATGTATTATACATGGAGATCATATCCCCCCTTATGTATTATACATGGAGATCATATCCCCCCTTATGTATTATACATGGAGATCATATCCCCCCTTATGTATTATACATGGAGATCATATCCCCCCTTATGTATTATACATGGAGATCATATCCCCCTTGTGTATTATACATGGAGATCATATCCCCCCCCCCTTATGTATTATACATGGTGATCATATCTCCCCTTATGTATTATACATGGAGATCATATCCCCCCTTATGTATTATACATGGAGATCATATCCCCCTTATGTATTATACATGGAGATCATATCCCCCCTTATGTATTATACATGGAGATCATATCCCCCCTTATGTATTATACATGGAGATCATATCCCCCCTTATGTATTATACATGGAGATCATATCCCCCTTATGTATTATACATGGAGATCATATCCCCCCTTATGTATTATACATGGAGATCATATCCCCCCTTATGTATTATACATGGAGATGATATCCCCCTTATGTATTATACATGGAGATCATATCCCCCTTATGTATTATACATGGAGATCATATCCCCCTTATGTATTATACATGGAGATCATATCCCCCCTTATGTATTATACATGGAGATCATATCCCCCTTATGTATTATACATGGTGATCATATCCCCCCTTATGTATTATACATGGAGATCATATCCCCCTTATGTATTGTACATGGAGATCATATCCCCCCCTTATGTATTATACATGGAGATCATATCCCCCCTTATGTATTATACATGGAGATCATATCCCTCTTATGTATTATACATGGAGATCATATCCCCCTTATGTATTATACATGGAGATCATATCCCCCCTTATGTATTATACATGGAGATCATATCCCCCCTTATGTATTATACATGGAGATCATATCCCCCCTTATGTATTATACATGGAGATCATATCCCCCCTTATGTATTATACATGGAGATCATATCCCCCCTTATGTATTATACATGGAGATCATATCCCCCTTGTGTATTATACATGGAGATCATATCCCCCTTGTGTATTATACATGGAGATCATATCCCCCCCCCTTATGTATTATACATGGTGATCAAATCTCCCCTTATGTATTATACATGGAGATCATATCCCCCCCTTATGTATTATACATGGAGATCATATCCCCCCTTATGTATTATACATGGAGATCATATCCCCCTTATGTATTATACATGGAGATCATATCCCCCCCCCCCTTATGTATTATACATGGAGATCATATCCCCCCTTATGTATTATACATGGTGATCATATCCCCCCTTATGTATTATACATAGTGATCATATCACCCTTATGTATTATACATGGAGATCATATCTCCCCCTTATGTATTACACATGGAGATCATATCCCCCCCTTATGTATTATACATGGAGATCATATCCCCCCCTTATGTATTATACATGGAGATCATATCCCCCCCTTATGTATTATACATGGAGATCATATCCCCCTTATGTATTATACATGGAGATCATATCCCCCTTATGTATTATACATGGAGATCATATCCCCCCTTATGTATTATACATGGAGATCATATCCCCCCTTATGTATTATACATGGAGATCATATCCCCCCTTATGTATTATACATGGAGATCATATCCCCCCTTATGTATTATACATGGAGATCATATCCCCCTTGTGTATTATACATGGAGATCATATCCCCCTTGTGTATTATACATGGAGATCATATCCCCCCCCCTTATGTATTATACATGGTGATCAAATCTCCCCTTATGTATTATACATGGAGATCATATCCCCCCCTTATGTATTATACATGGAGATCATATCCCCCCTTATGTATTATACATGGAGATCATATCCCCCTTATGTATTATACATGGAGATCATATCCCCCTTATGTATTATACATGGAGATCATATCCCCCTTATGTATTATACATGGAGATCATATCCCCCCTTATGTATTATACATGGAGATCATATCCCCCCTTATGTATTATACATGGAGATCATATCCCCCCTTATGTATTATACATGGAGATCATATCCCCCCTTATGTATTATACATGGAGATCATATCCCCCTTGTGTATTATACATGGAGATCATATCCCCCTTGTGTATTATACATGGAGATCATATCCCCCCCCCTTATGTATTATACATGGTGATCATATCTCCCCTTATGTATTATACATGGAGATCATATCCCCCCTTATGTATTATACATGGAGATCATATCCCCCTTATGTATTATACATGGAGATCATATCCCCCCCTTATGTATTATACATGGAGATCATATCCCCCCTTATGTATTATACATGGAGATCATATCCCCCCTTATGTATTATACATGGAGATCATATCCCCCTTATGTATTATACATGGAGATCATATCCCCCTTATGTATTATACATGGAGATCATATCCCCCTTATGTATTATACATGGAGATCTTATCCCCCCTTATGTATTATACATGGAGATCATATCCCCCTTATGTATTATACATGGAGATCATATCCCCCCTTATGTATTATACATGGAGATCATATCCCCCCTTATGTATTATACATGGAGATGATATCCCCCTTATGTATTATACATGGAGATGATATCCCCCTTATGTATTATACATGGAGATCATATCCCCCTTATGTATTATACATGGAGATCATATCCCCCTTATGTATTATACATGGAGATCATATCCCCCCCCTTATGTATTATACATGGAGATCATATCCCCCCTTATGTATTATACATGGAGATCATATCCCCCCTTATGTATTATACATGGAGATCATATCCCCCCTTATGTATTATACATGGAGATCATATCCCCCCTTATGTATTATACATGGAGATCATATCCCCCCTTATGTATTATACATGGTGATCATATCCCCCCCCTTATGTATTATACATGGAGATCATATCCCCCCTTATGTATTATACATGGAGATCATATCCCCCTTATGTATCCCCCTTATGTATTATACATGGAGATCATATCCCCCTTATGTATCCCCCTTATGTATTATACATGGAGATGATATCCCCCTTATGTATTATACATGGAGATCATATCCCCCTTATGTATTATACATGGAGATGATATCCCCCTTATGTATTATACATGGAGATCATATCCCCCTTATGTATTATACATGGAGATCATATCCCCCCCCTTATGTATTATACATGGAGATCATATCCCCCTTATGTATTATACATGGAGATCATATCCCCCTTTATGTATTATACATGGAGATCATATCCCCCCTTATGTATTATACATGGAGATCATATCCCCCCTTATGTATTATACATGGTGATCATATCCCCCCCCTTATGTATTATACATGGAGATCATATCCCCCCTTATGTATTATACATGGAGATCATATCCCCCTTATGTATCCCCCTTATGTATTATACATGGAGATCATATCCCCCTTATGTATCCCCCTTATGTATTATACATGGAGATCATATCCCCCTTAATCTCCTCTTCTCTGTAGAGAATACATTCAGTACCTCTAATCTCTCCTCATAGCTGATCTCCTCCATGCCAGTTTGGTTGCCTTTCTTTGTACTTTCTCCAATTCCCCAATGTTCTTTGACCCCCCCAGATCCTTCTCCGCCATTGACCCCCAAATCCTTTCCACCATTGACTCCCCCCCAGATCCTTCACCATTGGCCCCCCCCCCAGATCCTTCTCCACCATTGACCCCCCAGATCCTTCTCCACCATTGCCCCCCCCAGTTGTACCCCCCTAGTATGTATGGTGCATATTCTTAGCCCCCAAGTGCAGGACCTTACATTTATCACCATTAGCCCTCATTGGCCCCATAGTCCCCCAATTACACAGAGCATTGAGGTCGGCTTGTAAGTTGGAGACATCCTGTAAGGACGTTATTCCCCGGCACAGCTTGGTGTCATCTGCAAAGACTGGAATGGGGTTTATAATCTCACACCCCATATTGTTTATATATATATTAATAAGTAAGGGTCCCAACACTGAACCTTGGGGTACCCCACTAATAACACTGACCCTTGGGGTACCCCACTAATAATACTGAACCCTGGGGTACCCCACTAATAACACTGAACCTTGGAGTACCCCACTAATAACACTAAGGCTTGGGGTACCCCACTAATAACACTGAACCTTGGGGTACCCCACTAATCACACTGAACCTTGGGGTACCCCACTAATAACACTGAACGGTGGGGTACCCCACTAATAACACTGAACGCTGGGGTACACCACTAATAACACTGAACCTTGGGGTACCCCACTAATAACACTGAACCTTGGGGTACCCCACTAATAATAATGAACGTTGGGGTCCCCCACTAATGACACTGAACCTTGGGGTACCCCACTAATAACACTGAACCCTGGGGTACCCCACTAATAACACTGAACCTTGGGGTACCCCACTAATAACACTGAACCTTGGGGTATCCCACTAATAACACTGAACCCTGGGGTACACCACTAATAACACTGAACGCTGGGGTACCCCACTAATAACACTGAACGCTGGGGTACCCCACTAATAACACTGACCCTTGGGATACCCCACTAATAACACTGAACCTTGGAATACCCCACTAATAACACTGAACCTTGGGGTACCCCACTAATAACACTGAACCTTGGGGTACCCCACTAATAACACTGATCCTTGGGGTACACCACTAATAACACTGAACCTTGGGGTACACCACTAATAACACTGCTGGTGTACCCCACTAATAACACTGAACCTTGGGGTACACCACTAATAACAATGAACGTTGGGGTCCCCCACTAATAACAATGAACGTTGGGGTCCCCCACTAATGATATAAGATATCTTCCTGCGCCTAGTGAAACACTCTACTACAGGTAATGTCCTGCTGCTGTGCAATGTGAACAACACAAATATATGAAAAATAGAAAAACAGCGCAAAACATAGACCTCTAAATAAAATCAATATGCAAAGTGCAAACAATAAAAAACAAAAAACAATTTAAATGGTGCAGTCCATCAAATTCTTATATAAATAGTGAAATCCATCAGAATAAACTAAAGTTCAAAAATATTCAAAAATATATGTGCAAAAAAGAAAAAAATCTTTTCAAATTCTTTTTGTAAAGAAACTTCCACCTTCCACCCGTGAAAACCAATATCAAATGCACTCACCAGATATAGGTGAATAAAACGCCTTTTAGGAATTTTATGGGATCCTACACCCTCTTTCGTATCCACTCTATAGGAATCCTCCCCTCCAGCATAGGCTCCACCATCCGACCAGGGAGAAAAAAATCTCAGATAGTGTGATATTGTAAGACACCATTCATAAGTGAAATCAAGGATTAAGGCCACTCACATTAAATTCACTTTAAAAAGGCATATTTATTAGGACAAGCTTCTCTCCAGATGAACAGTAGATGCAAGGCAACCTCTCACAGAATCTCACATCACAGTTCCAGGTTCCAGCAGAAGCCCCACAGAGACCACACATGTATAAATCCCACAAAGATGGCCGCTGGAACGCACCGCTCAGCGTGCGCTCCACTCACCGGAAGTGACGTCGGACGTGCGAAGTAAAAACCGGAAATGCGTCAACGCGTTTCGCCCCTCCCATAGGGCGTTCTCAAGACCTTGGTCTTGAGAACGCCCTATGGGAGGGGCGAAACGCGTTGACGCATTTCCGGTTTTTACTTCGCACGTCCGACGTCACTTCCGGTGAGTGGAGCGCACGCTGAGCGGTGCGTTCCAGCGGCCATCTTTGTGGGATTTATACATGTGTGGTCTCTGTGGGGCTTCTGCTGGAACCTGGAACTGTGATGTGAGATTCTGTGAGAGGTTGCCTTGCATCTACTGTTCATCTGGAGAGAAGCTTGTCCTAATAAATATGCCTTTTTAAAGTGAATTTAATGTGAGTGGCCTTAATCCTTGATTTCACTTATGAATGGTGTCTTACAATATCACACTATCTGAGATTTTTTTCTCCCTGGTCGGATGGTGGAGCCTATGCTGGAGGGGAGGATTCCTATAGAGTGGATACGAAAGAGGGTGTAGGATCCCATAAAATTCCTAAAAGGCGTTTTATTCACCTATATCTGGTGAGTGCATTTGATATTGGTTTTCACGGGTGGAAGGTGGAAGTTTCTTTACAAGAAGAATTTGAAAAGATTTTTTTCTTTTTTGCACATATATTTTTGAATATTTTTGAACTTTAGTTTATTCTGATGGATTTCACTATTTATATAAGAATTTGATGGACTGCACCATTTAAATTGTTTTTTGTTTTTTATTGTTTGCACTTTGCATATTGATTTTATTTAGAGGTCTATGTTTTGCGCTGTTTTTCTATTTTTCCCCCACTAATGACACTGAACCTTGGGGTACCCCACTAATAACACTGAACCTTGGGGTACCCCACTAATAACACTGAACCTTGGGGTACCCCACTAATAACACTGATCCTTGGGGTACACCACTAATAACACTGAACCTTGGGGTACACCACTAATAACACTGCTGGTGTACCCCACTAATAACACTGAACCTTGGGGTACACCACTAATAACAATGAACGTTGGGGTCCCCCACTAATGACACTGAACCTTGGGGTATCCCACTAATAACACTGAACCTTGGGGTCCCCCCCACTAATAACACTAAACCTTGGGGTACACCACTAATAACACTGAACCCTGGGGTACCCCACTAATAATACTGAACCCTGGGGTACCCCACTAATATTACTGAGCCTTGGGGTACCCCATTAATCACACTGAACTTTTGGGTACCCCACTAATCACACTAAACCTTGGGGTACCCCACTAATAACACTGAACCTTGGGGTACACCACTGACACCCCCAGACCATTCAGAGAATGAATAATTAACCACTACTCTCTGAATACGATCTTTTAGCCAGTTTTCTATCCATTTACATTCAGATTTCTCTGTCCAAGTATACCACGTCCACCGCCACCCCTCTGTCCAAGGATTTGCTCACCTCCAATCTAACCTGTTTCATGATGGTTTAATCCCAGCTCACCTCTACATGTTGTCTACAGTAAACATTTAAGCTTCCGCTGATTACAGAATACTAATACTGTGAGTCCTGACCCTTATACTATATAACTTGTACATTACATCCTCCTGACCCCTGCACTATATACTCTATGTTGTACATTACATACTCCTGACCCCTGCACTATATACTCTATGTTGTACATTACATCCTCCTGACCCCTGCACTATATACTCATGTTGTACATTAATACTCCTGACCCCTGCACTATATACTCCATGTTGTACATTACATACTCCTGACCCCTGCACTATATACTCTATGTTGTACATTACATACTCCTGACCCCTGCACTATATACTCTATGTTGTACATTACATCCTCCTGACCCCTGCACTATATACTCTGTGTTGTACATTACATACTCCTGACCCCTGCACTATATACTCATGTTGTACATTAATACTCCTGACCCCTGCACTATATACTCCATGTTGTACATTGCATACTCCTGACTTCTGCACTATATACTCTATGTTGTACATTACATACTCCTGACCCCTGCACTATATACTCTATGTTGTACATTCCATCCTCCTGACCCCTGCACTATATACTCTATGTTGTACATTACATACTCCTGACCCCTGCACTATATACTCTATGTTGTACATTACATCCTCCTGACCCCTGCACTATATACTCTGTGTTGTACATTACATACTCCTGACCCCTGCACTATATACTCTGTGTTGTACATTACATACTCCTGACCCCTGCACTATATACTCATGTTGTACATTAATACTCCTGACCCCTGCACTATATACTCTATGTTGTACATTACATACTCCTGACCCCTGCACTATATACTCTATGTTGTACATTACATACTCCTGACCCCTGCACTATATACTCTATGTTGTACATTACATACTCCTGACCCCTGCACTATATACTCTATGTTGTACATTACATAGTCCTGACTTTTGCTCTCCCCCCTCCCCCCACTGCTTTATATACACATAATATGGATTCTCTTTTGTTACACCCATTTCCTCCCAGCTGGACATTTTATATCGGATGATGTGATTGGAGCACAGACTTTTACATGGTGATAATAATGTGATAACATCCTCCAACTTTGGACCCTTAAACAGAAAGTGATAATATGGGAGGAGTCAATACCCCAATGATGGTGGTCTTCAGGATCAGTCCAGTCTTCATCTTGGTTGTTCTCCCCCCATCCTCACTCTCTGACCTCTGGTGGGGCTCAGCCCCGCTGTTCTTCATGACTAAATCATGGACTAAATAAGGAAGTGCAGTACTTCTTGTGTTGGGAAGATGGCGATGAGTGATAGAGCTGCCTGATGTGGGCGGAGTCCTGGTTTGGGGGAACCAATCATCTCCTGTCTAGTAATCCTTTTTGTCTTTGTATTTTAGTCCATGGCCGGGAGATGAGGAAAACCTCAGAGGATTGTCTCACTTTGTCTCCAGACTGGAAAGTAGAAGATGAGGACATCACACAGTATAGACCAGGAGAAAACCCGGCTCCCTCCAATGTCCATCCGGCACCACCCAGTGTAGATGGACCATCGGATTCCTCATATCCTGAGGAACCTCAGACTGTGCGGGACCGGGCCGGCCTTCCAACAGGGAAGATCTTCTCCTGTTCTGAGTGCGGGAAAGGTTTCCATTATTTATCCCTTCTTAATAGGCATAAAAGATCTCACACGGGGGAGAAGCCGTATTCCTGTCCTGAGTGCGGGAAATGTTTTTCACAGAAATCCAGTCTTTCCACACATCAGAGATCTCACACGGGGGGAGAATCCGTATTCCTGTCCTGAGTGCGGGAAATGTTTTTCACAGAAGTCCCATCTTTACAAACATCAGAGATCTCACATGGGCGAGAAGCCGTATTCCTGTACTAAGTGTGGGAAATGTTTTTCAGTGAAGTCCAGTCTTTTCACACATCAAAGATCTCACACAGGGAAGAAGCCGTATTCCTGTCTTGAGTGTGGGAAATGTTTTTCAGATAAGTATCATCTTTCCAGACATCAGAGATCTCACACGGGGGAGAAGCTGTATTCCTGTCCTGAGTGCAGGAAATGTTTTTCAGATAAGTATCATCTTTCCAGACATCAGAGATCTCACACAGGGGAGATTCCATATCCCTGTCCTGAGTGCGGGAAATGTTTTACACAGAAGTCACATCTTTACATACATCAGAGATCTCACACAGGGGAGAAGCCGTATTCCTGTCCTGAGTGTGGGAAATGTTTTTCAGTCAAGTCCAGTCTTCACACACATCAGAGATCTCACACAGGGGAGAAGCCGTATTCCTGTCTTGAGTGTGGGAAATGTTTTTCAGGCAAGTCCCATCTTCACACACATCAGAGATCTCACACAGGGGAGAAGCCTTATTCCTGTCTAGAGTGTGGGAAATGTTTTTCAGGCAAGTCCCATCTTCACACACATCAGAGATCTCACACAAGGGAAAAGCCGTATTCCTGTCCTGAGTGTGGGAAATGTTTTTCAGTCAAGTCCAGTCTTCACATACATCAGAGATCTCACACAGGGGAGAAGCCTTATTCCTGTCTAGATTGTGGGAAATGTTTTTCAGACAAGTTCAGTCTTCACACACATCAGAGATCTCACACAGGGGAGAAGCCGTATTCCTGTCCTGAGTGCGGGAAATGTTTTTTAACAAAATCCAATTTTTCAAAACATCAGAGATCTCACACAGGGGAGAAGCCGTATTCTTGTCCTGAGTGCGGGAAATGTTTTTCCTTCAAGTACAGTCTTCACACGCATCAGAGATCTCACACAGGGGAGAAGCCGTATTCCTGTCCTCAGTGCGGGAAATGTTTTTCAGTCAAGTACAGTCTTCACACACATCAGAAATCTCACACAGGAGAGAAGCCTTATTCCTGTTCTGAGTGCGGGAAATGTTTTTCACAGAAGTTTCTTCTTTGCAATCATCAGAAATCTCACACAGGGGAGATGATGTATTCTTGTCCTGAGTGCGGGAAATGTTTTTCACAGAAGTACAATTTTTCCAGACATCAAAGATCTCACACGGGGGAGAAGCCATATTCCTGTCCTGAGTGTGGGAAATGTTTTTCAGCTAAGACCAGTCTTTCCATTCATCAGAGATCACACACGGAGGAGAAGCCACTTTCCTGTCCTGACTGTGGGAAATGTTTTTCACTGAAGTCCAGTCTTTCCAACCATCAGAGATCTCACACGGAGAAGAAGTCTCGCACAGGGTAGATGATGTATTCTTGTCCTGAGTGCGGGAAATGTTTTTCATGGAAGTTCAATCTTTACACACATCAGAAATGTCACACACTCAGAGATCTCACACAGAAATTCCTGTTCTGAGTGCGGAAAATGTTTTTCAGTGAAGTCTAGCCTTCACACACATCAGAGATCTCACACAGGGGAGAAGCCATATTTCTGGCTGGAGTGCAGGAAATGTTTTTCACAGATATCCCACCTTTATAGACATTAGAGATCTCACACGGGGGAGCAGCTGTATTCCTGTCCTAAGTGCGGGAAATGTTTTTCATGGAAGTCGCATCTTTCCAAACATCAGAGATCTCACACGGGGAAGCAGCCACTTTCCTGTCCTGAGTGAGGGAAATGTTCCTCACTGAAGTCCTGTCTTCCTGTACATCAGGGGTCCCACACAACCCTGGAGGTGTATTAGTGCTTTGAGTGCGGGAAATGTCTTCTAGATGAATGTTGCTGGACATCCCAGCTCTCATGTGGGGAAGAAGCACACCCTGATATACACCTCAGATATACTCCATGGCTGATCTTCATCATGGAAGAAACAGTTGATAAGGAGATGAGAGGCCCCCAAAGACATGGATGAAGTGCAGTAAATGTCGGGGTGCAGAGTGGTCAGTAGATCCTGGAAATGAAGGACACAACTTCAGCCCTTCTTGGGTGTCGGAGTTGCGTTTCCTGATATTGATATAGCGGGTTACAGAGCTAGAAGCCGGGAGAGCCCAGATCTCGTTATCGGGGAACTTTACACAGACAACAAGAACTTCTGAAGTTGATGTCCTTCATTTCAAGGCTCTACAGAACAGTGGTGACCCCGAAGCGTCTCTCTGTCTTCAGTCCATCCTTCTCCCATCCCCCAACAGGAGGGAAGGAGAACTCCGCCCCAAACTAGGGGGGAACTTTCCTCTCATTATTTCCCTTGGCTTCTGTGTGGGTTTGGGTGGTTGGAGGAGTGCGGCACGAGAGGGAACACAGCTTGTTGTTCTATGTCTACATATGGGGTCTGGGTAGAGGGGATCCACCGGAAAATATTTCTACTCTTTGATTTTGTGCAAATAGTTTCTGTTTTCACTTTGAAGGGCGATATTATGTGTGGTTTGTAAAAGGGACTGGCCCAATAGATACCGCCCCACTTAGAGAATAGATGAACTAATATGACCAGCAATCATCCAGCCATGTCAGCCAGTCATCTATAGATATGAGAATCATGAGAAGATCCCTAGATGGATCCATAGACATGGAGGAAGGTGTGCGGCTTTGTAGAGTTGTCATTCCTACTATAATCCATGATGTGGGACTTCTCTTGTCCTCATTACATTGGAGGACAGAAACTCTTCCATTGTGACGTTTATTCCCGAGCTCTCCCAGAATCCCTCAGCTTGGAATAATGGCCGCTGTGTCTGCAGAAACGTAGAGAATACTTCCATATACCGTGTCTCTTCATCTTGTTCATCCTTCTCGTTGGCAGAACAATGACATCTCAGCTAGACTAGAGGATGTGGGGACCACCACGGGATTATTTGGTGTTTGTAATCACCCCCCCCCCCTTGTTCCTGCACTGAGGGGTCCCGGCTTCCATTCCTTCTCTATACACAGAACTAAATACTTCAGTTGGGGAAAAGTGTGTCCCTTGCGGGACTTGAGACCTGAAAATGACCCTTGTCTATTATTTGGTATAATAACTCCCATGGTTCAACCCGGGGAAACGATGAGAATATGATCTTCCTCATAGAAATTCTAACAAAAGGCAACATTTTCCGTTTTAGGTCAAAAATCATTTTAAATTGTTCCCCATTTATACAGAAGGAATGTACATGCTTTGTCACTGAGCGCACTGATAGACAAAGGGTTTATCAATAGACCCCTAAATGTCAGGAGATATAATATATTCTATTGTATTATAATTTAAAGATGGGAAGTATGGAGCAGGTAACTGAACAGACCTCCTAGCAATGTCATTACCAGGCTGCAGCTAGGGGGAGCTCTAATGTTTAGAGTCGACCACAGGAGAGTGATTCCTTCTAGCTCATATAGACATACAACAATTATAGTGAAGTGAGACTTTTGAGACACAACATTATACATTGTAGCGCCCTCCTAGTACAGCCAGGGGGAGCTACACCCTAATGGTGTCATAGCCAGAGGGGTCAGATTGTGGTCAGGGCTGAGAGATTCTGCAGGCAGCCCCTCTGGAATATCCCTGTTTTGAACCTTTTGGAAGAGGGTCTTGGAGGAAGTGGGCAGATCTGAGGAGCCAGCCAGGCTGCACTCTTCAGAGACTTCAGCCAATCCCCAACAGAAGGCTTGACAAGGGGCTGGGACTCCCTTAGTAGTGTAAGATCCTGCTGAGTAGTAGGAGTGGGGAGTGGAGTGTGAGCAGTCAGGTGGAAGATGTGAGGCTGGAGGAAGGAGGCCTAGTGGGATGGGGCCTGCCTGCAAGCCTGGAGTTGGAAAGGAGGAAAGGTTGGAGCCCACTGCACCACACCACACCACAGAGACCCGAACTACACCACAGAAACCTGCACCGCACCATAGAAACCCACACTACACCACAGAGACCCACACCACAGAAACCCGCACCACACCACAGGAACCCGCACCACACCATAGAAACCCACACTACACCACAGAGACCTGCACCACACCACAGAGACCTGCACCACACCACAGAAACCCGCACCACACCACAGGAACCCGCACTACACCACAGAGACCTGCACCACACCACAGAGACCTGCACCACACCACAGAAACCCACACCACACAATAGAGAGTCGCACCACACCACAAAAACCCATACTACACCACAGAGCCCCACACCACACCACAGAGCCCCGCACCGCACCACAGAGACCCGCACCGCACCACAGAGACCCGCACCACAGAGACCCGCACCGCACCACAAAGACCCACACCACACCACAGAAACCCACACCACACCACAGAGACCCGCACCACACCACAGAAACCTGCACTACACCACACCACCGAGACCCACACCACACCACAGAGACCTGCACTACACCACAGAGACCCGCACTACACCACAGAGACCCGCACCACACCACAGAAACCCGCACTACACCACAGAGACCTGCACCACACCACAGAAACCCACACATCAGAAACCTGCACCACGCTCCTACAAACACAGTCCCACGCATGTGGCAGCTATTCTCACAAAGGGGGCCCCACAATTCACTCCATGTCCACAGATACTCATACTGGCTCCCATTAACCCTTTCACTGCCAGGGCCATTTTTGCACAAATGGGAAAATGCAGATTTTGGTCCTGAAGATGAGATAAACCCCCAAACATCTATTCTGTGACATCAGAGGCCCTGGGGAATAAAATGGTGGTGATTGTTAAGGTGTTCCCCGTACACAGATTCCCCTTCATATCCGCCTTTATTTCCTCCTTTCCCCCAGTTTCTATGTTGGGATCTTTTCTACAATACTTTGTTATAATAATGGAACACGTTGTGTATTGTATTGTACACCAATAATAATGACTCCGCCCCCACATTCCAGACAAGGGATCTTCCTGACCAATCGGATTTCTTCCTTTACTATTTCCTGATTATTTTTGCAATCTTGTTAAAAGTGAAATTATAATAAAAATGTATTGAATGAAAAACAAAATCCTGTGTGTGTGCAATGATGACAAAGCTGTGTATCCAGAAACGGCTGGTCGGTGACACTTCCATATACAGCCCAATGAAGTGACAAGGAAGCCCTAGAACCCTTTGGAGGAACCCTGGCTGAGAAAGGCTGGACTAGGCAGTCACATATCTCTGCCCCCCTTGCAGGGTTCCCAACCCTCCGTGACTTTTATTACTGACACAACATGACATAGAATAGAATGGATAGATAATGTGGACATTGTAGTCAATGGAAGGTGATGAAGGGACAGGCAGAATCAAGCTCCTTGATAGTAGAGGCAGACCCGATCAGTCCTCATGGGGGTCACATACATGTATTATAGACCCTGGTGGTGTCATGGAGGACAATCCTCAGGTATCCTCATATGTAGATGATAGTCACTGAGATATCAGATAAAGCCACACGCTGCTATCTCACACTTGGCACAAAGACAGCCAGTAGATGGATGTAAAGAGATGACGGAACGGGGCACTTGTAGAGTCAAAGGAGGCAGCGGTCACCATTCACTTTCAGCACAGGAGAGTCCCTCAATCCTCAGTGAGGTCATATACATACATGGCAGACCCATATAGATCCCATAGGGGGTAATCCACGTAGTCATCCACGGATAATTGTGGTAATAGCAGTGTTGTCAGTATATGGATGGCGGGTTATAATGACAGGATAGATAGTGCAGTAGGCAGTGGGTGAGTATAAATATGAGACTGATAGAGCCCTGTGTGCCAGCGATAGGAACAAGGACATCAGACAGGTGGAGCTCAGCCCAGCAATTTCCATGAATGGGGACTCCCGTGGTGTATTAGTGCCTTAGTCCAAAAAGCAGAGTCCGCTCACCCATCCAAGTGCTGTTTGCTAATGCATTGTCCTCCCGCTGCATAGTGGAAGTGTAGAGGCACGCCGTGTAATCATCTGTGGATGAGGAGGTCTGCAAAGAGGTCTACTGTGTCCAGAGCGGTGTGGCCAGGTGATGAGGATGTGTGGAGAGGCCTGGATGCCGGGGATGTGGGGGTCATGATGTTGTGATGTCAACGTGTTTCATCCACTGAGTCACGTGAGCTTCTTCAGCCCACAGCACACCGGACACACTAGACCTCTTTGCACACCTAATTATCCACAGATGATTACACGGCATGCCTCTACACTTCCACTATGCAGCGGGAAGACAATGCATTAGCAAACAGCACTTGGATGGGAAGCAGAAGGAGCCAAGAGAGGATGGGGAGCAGAAGGAACCTGGAAAAAATGGGAAGGTGAAGAAGCCTAGAGAGGATGGGGAGGTGAAGAAGCCTAGAAAGGATGAGAAGGAGCCTAGAGATGATGAGGAGGAGAAGGAGCCTAGAGAGGGAAGGGAGCCTAGAGAGGATGGGAAGGGAAAGGAGCCTAGAGAGAATGGGGGGGAGAAGGAGCCTAGAGAGGATGGGTGGGGGGCAGAAACCTAAGGAGAATGGGAGAGGAGACTAGGGTGGATAGGGAAGGGAAAAACAGTATAGAGAATGGAAAAGGAGCATAGAAAGGATGTGGAAGGGAAGGAGCCTAGAGAGGACAGTGAGTGGAAGGAGCCCAGAGAGGACAATGAGTGGAAGGAGCCCAGAGAGGATGAGAAGGGAAGAAGCCTAGAGAGGATGGGAAGGGAAGGAACCTAGAGAGGATGGGGAGGGGAAGGAGCCTAGAGAGGATGGGGAGGGGAAGGAGCCTAGAGAGGATGGGGAGTGAAGGGAACTTAGAGAAATTGTAGGCAATTGAGCTTAGAGAGTTTGGGGGGGTAAGGAGCCTAGAAAGGATGCGGTGGGGAAGGACCATGGAGAGGATGGGAGGGGAATACATTTGAGTAAGTTTCTGGCACTACAGACTCCATGCAGTCACCTCTGCCATTCAGCACTTGCCATTGTCCTCACTGTGTTCATTCTCTACAAACACCAACCCATAGGTGCCTCCCTCCCAGGAATACAGAACACATTTTCTCAGATGATCCCAGTATTGGACCCATTTAGTATGCTGGACATGAAAGTATTCTGCATCCAACCTTCTGGAAAAGACAAACATATTCCCCCCATCCCTTCACTGGGTTGTTTTACAGAAGAACTAAAGGCATTGATTTTCTGGAGAGTGGAGAGGGGTTAGACCTCCTGTTGGTTTCTATTGCTGCCTCGGCCTCCTTTAGGGAGATTCAGCCTCTCTATTTGTCCTGTTTACAATTATTACTGAAAGTGATATAAAATCCTGAGATTTGGGGTGTCACCAGAACAGGATCAGGAAGAGGACTCCCTATGACACCATTGTATGTAGGGGGCGCTCTGCAACTAGATTTTACACCATCGTATATAGGGGCAGCTTTCCAAATATATTATTACACACTGTACAGTATTCTCTCTCCACCCTCTACATTGTAACCCCCCCGGGACAACCCCCATGTGTACATCTGGAGGTCATCTTTCCAGAATCATTCCAATGATAAACAAACACCACCAGATTAATATAACACATGTACTGGTGGTCCAATCAGAACCCTCCAGGCCCCAGCAGTTCACACCCCCAGATTAATACAACACATGTACTGGTGGTCCAATCAGAACCCTGCAGGCCCCAGCAGTGCACACCCCCAGAAAAATACAACATATGTACTGGTGGTCCAATCAGAACCCTCCAGGCCCCAGCAGTGCACACCCCCAAATTAATATTGCACATGTACTGGTGGGCCAATCAGAACCCTCCAGGCCCCAGCAGTGCACACCCCCAGATTTATATGACACATGTACTGGTGGTCCAATCAGAACCCTCCAGGCCCCAGCAGTGCACACCCCCAGATTAATATGACACATGTACTGGTGGTCCAATCAGAGCCCTCCAGGCCCCAGCAGTGCACACCCCCAGATTAATATGACACATGTACTGGTGGTCCAATCAGAACCCTCTATTCCCCAGCAGTGCCCCCAGCCCTGAATTCTCACCAATGGAACTCTCCAGTGAAATCTCCTCTCATCAATTACTAGCCGGATTCTCTCTATTACCTCCTGTATGTACAAAACTCCCCCAAATCTCTCCCCTCCTCACCATCCACTAGAAATTGGAGGAATTGTTTCTTCTTCCTGAAATCCAGACCTAGAGAGGAATAGAAAAGAACCAACAAACCCCACAAAGTCTTTTTATAGAGATTTATTCCATCAAATCCAAACTATTCTACACATATTTATTACATGGAATATGAAGAGATTTTTCTATCAATAATCCCATCAAATCTGCGTGTTTATTGGACTTTATTCCCAGCAATAATCAATCAGGAATCCATGCCAGCAATCATCAGATCAATAGGAATGGTTCCAATATCCAGTGATCACGGTTTGATCCTCCAACATAACCAGTGCACAGAATGATAAATCTATCCCATGAAATGGATCTTATTGATTGGTTGATGTCATTTATTGATCTATTGATTCCCTTCTATGATAGAATAGATTGATTTCTCCATGTATTGATCATCCTCTCCATATATCTCTTCACCTTGTCTAACATCATACAAATCCTGAATGCTATAAATCTCAGTCCTGTCCATGAATTGTATGTGACTCGGGTCTTTATAATACCATATACTGGACTGTTACTTCATTCCCTATTTTTATATCGTCTTCTTACACCTGTCCTGATGAAGTGACACTTTGAAGCCATGAAACGCGTTGATGGTGTATTTTACATTCACTTGTCCAGTAAACTCCGACCTTCTGAAGAAAACATTTCAGAGTTTCCTCCTTTACTATGGGCTCCTCTGCTGACCTCACCCTCATTTTTTCTTGAGGTGAAAGTTCTTCACTGGGATCCAAATCCTGCTTAGTATATGATGATCCGGAATTCCCCGATGACCATGGAGGGTGACCACCCATTGACTTCAGTGAGGAGACAGACATATTCTCCACAAGTCCTCAGATAGGTTGTCTGATCCCTGGAGGGGTTCCCACAACCTCCCAGATGTGAGTACATGCACCGTACTTCTCCCCATCTTCTAGAACCATCTCCCACCTTCTGGTATCCATCACTACACTCAGTCCCATCTCTCCCATGGTCTTTTATCCTCTTTTCCCATCTCCTGATGGTTTGGAGGATTTCTACATATTGCTCTCATGACAGGTCTAGTTTAATTGTATGCAGAGGGGAGGGGGAGGAGTACACAGACTCCTCCCAGTGTTGGTTTATGAGGGGGACGTATAGGGTATTCTGCCCTGTCCAATCACAATATCCCCTGAGGAGCCCCCACTGTGTGCAGGTACCCCCCAGACATGAGACTGTCCTCCAATCTGGTAATTTACTGATAGAACAGATGACAAAGTCATATCTATGAGGGTCTCTGTCATGTCATGTCTATGGGCCCCTTATTGTACTATAACCCCTCCCCCTCCTGACCTATACTGGGAAATATCCGGGCTGTGATTGGTGAGGACAATACTGCTGTTATCTCCAATATTGTTCTATGGGTGGGATTTGTAGGAAGATTCTGTACAGAGGCTCCTATTCATTCACAAAGCTGAAGCCCAGGAAACATCCTTTACTATGGTTCAGTGAATGAACACAGGAGTGATTGGTATCAATCATTCACCAAATCAATTTAGGAAGGGGCTGGTAAACATGACATGACAACCCCCCCACTCTCCATCCAGCAGCTGCAGCCAGTGTGGGGGGCAGGAGGGGAAGTCGGCAGCAGCACTGAACAGAGGGGGGTGGGGCATTGGTAGGAGGTCCCAGCATAAGGAGGGAGTTTTAGTGATGGGGAAGTATTTGGACATTTTGATCTCCTTGTAGCTCCCCTGCAGCAGCTGAAGCCAATGGAAGGGGAAAGGAGAAGCCAGATGCAGGGGAGCCAGATGGATTGGTGTTGCGGGGGGATCAGTGCTGTGAGGGGATCAGTTCTGTGGGGGGGATCAGTGCTGTGACGGGATGGGTGCTGTGGGGGGAATCAGTGCTGTTGGGGGATGGGTTCTGTGGGGGATCAGTGCTGCAGGGGGAGGGGGGATCAGTGCTGTGGGGATCAGTGTTGTGGGGGGATGGGTGCTGTGGGGGGATCAGTGCTGCGGAGGGAGGATCAGTGCTGTGGAGGGATCAGTACTGTGGGGGGATGTTAGAGCTGCGTGGAGCCATCTTAGAGGACAAGCAGAGGGGCTGTGGAGTGAAGGGAAGCTCAGCAGACCAGGCGCTCATAGCAGAAGGGGGAAAGCCATGACAGTATGTTGTAGTCACCTGACCAGCTGGAGGCAGTTCTGTAGGTCAGTACAAATTCAGTACATCCATGGCAGGGAAAGGGTTCAAGTGCCACCTAGGGGCCATTGTTCAGTAACAACGTTTTTCATCATCTCAATGGCACACCCCATTTTAGGGCTGGACATGTTGGGTATCTATTGACTTGGCACAACCTCATCTTTTATATTTATATCTAAACAATTGGTAAAATAAAGTATTTGGGTTCTCAAAAATTAGATTTAGTGCATTTTGCATTTTTAGTGCAAAAACTACCTAATTCAGTGAAAAGGTCAATGTGATCTAGATGGGATCACTCTGCTGGGGTCAGAATGCGGGAGTGTGACCTCAGAGTGAGGGAGTGTGACCTCAGAGTGCGGGAGTGTGACCTCAGAGTGCGGGAGTGTGACCTCAGAGTGCGGGAGTGTGACCTCAAAGTGCGGGAGTGTGACCTCAAAGTGCGGGAGTATGAGCTCAGAGTGCGGGAGTATGAGCTCAGAGTGCGGGAGTGTGACCTCAGAGTGCGGGAGTGTGACCTCAGAGTGCGGGAGTGTGACCTCAGGGTGCGGAAGTGTGACCTCAGGGTGCGGGAGTGTGACCTCAGGGATTAGTATGGATCCATGTCTGATGAAGGAAACCAAGGGCTCTATTTATAGAACATTCATTGGACCAATGAGACAATCATTCCTCCAGCTGTGACAACATCTGGCCCTATGTTAAGTAACACAGTGATTTCCTATGATCACCGGCTCCATCTAGTGGCCACAATGAGGTGATTTTTCTGAAATAACTCCATCAGTAAAACTAGCCCAATATGATATTATGGCCACTAGATGGAGCCAATGATCATAAGAAATAAAATAAGGCCAAAACTCCTCCCAGTTGGAGAATGCCGATCACATCCGTTCATCATTGTTCTCCATAGACCTCCAAGTGTTTGTGAAATCTCCCACCACAAAATGTACTCAGCCAATCACAGGGCAGGACTCCATTTTTATTCTTCTCTTGCAATCAATGGCCAACCCGGTCCCACACTTCATCCATGTCTTTGGGGACCTCTGATCTCCTTATGAACTGTTTCTTCCATGATGAAGATCAGCCATGAGGTGTACAGGTGAAACTCGAACAATGAGAATATGGTGCAAAAGTTGATTTATTTCAGTGCAGCAACTTAAAAGGTGAAACTAATATATGAGACTCATTCCATGCAAAGCAAGATAGTTCAAGCCGTGATTTGTCATCATTGTGATGATTATGGCTTACAGCTCATGAAAACCCCAAATCCACAATCTTAGAAAATGAGAATATTCCATGCAATCAATAAAACACGGATTGTACATAGAACAATATCGCACCTCTGAAAAGTAGAAGCTGCATATGTACTCAGTACTTGGTTGGGGCCCCTTTTGCAGCAATTACTGCCTCAATGCGGCGTGGCATGGAAGCTATCAGCCTGTGGCACTGCTGAGGTGTTATGGAAGACCAGGATGCTTCAATAGCGGCCTTCAGCTCTTCTGCATTGTTCGGTCTCATGTCTCTCATCTTTCTCTTGGCAATGCCCCATAGATTCTCTATGGGGTTCAGGTCAGGTGAGTTTGCTGGCCAATCAAGCACAGTAATCCCACGGTCATTGGACCAGATTTTGGTGCTTTTGGCAGTGTGGGCGGTGCCAAGTCCTGCTGGAAAATGAAGTCAGCATCCCCATAAAGCTCGTCTGTGGAAGGAAGCATGAAGTGCTCCAAAATGTCCTGGTAGACGGCTGCGTTGACCCTGGACTTAATGAAGCACAGTGGACCAACACCAGCAGATGACATGGATCCCCAAATCAACACAGACTGTGGAAACTTCACACTGGAATTCTAGCATCTTGCAGTGTGTGCCTCTCCATTCTTCCTCCATACTCGGGGTCCTCGGGCCTCTCCATTCTTCCTCCATACTCGGGGTCCTTGGGCCTCTCCATTCTTCCTCCATACTCGGGGTCCTTGGGCCTCTCCATTCCTCCTCCATACTCGGGGTCCTTGTGCCTCTCCATTCTTCCTCCATACTCGGGGTCCTCGGGCCTCTCCATTCCTCCTCCATACTCGGGGTCCTCGGGCCTCTCCATTCTTCCTCCATACTCGGGGTCCTTGTGCCTCTCCATTCTTCCTCCATACTCGGGGTCCTCGGGCCTCTCCATTCTTCCTCCATACTCGGGGTCCTTGTGCCTCTCCATTCTTCTTCCATACTCGGCGTCCTTGGTTTCCAAATGAGATGCAAAAGTTGCTCTCATCAGAAAAGAGGACTTTGGACCACTGAGCAGCAGACCAGGTCTGTTTTTCTTTAGCCCAGATAAGACGCTTCTGACGTTGTTTGTTGTTCAGGAGCGGCTTGACAAGAGGAATACAACATTTGAAGCCCATGTCCAGGATCCGTCTGTGTGTGGGGGCTCTTGATGCACTGACTCCAGCCTCAGTCCACTCCTTGTGAAAGTCCCCAATACTTTTGAATGGCCTTTTCCTGACAATCCTCTCCAGGCTGCGGTCATCCCTGATGCTTGTGCACCTTTTTCTTCCACACTTTTCCTTTCCACATAACTTTCTATTAATGTGCTTTGATACAGCACTTTGGGAACATCCAACTTCTTCTGCAATTCCCTTTTGAGGCTTTCCCTCCCTATGGAGGGTGTCAGTGATGGTGTCAGGTCAGCAGTCCTTCCCATGATTGTGATTCCTACTGAACCAGACTGAGAGACCATTTAAAGGCTCAGGAACCCTTTGCAGGTGTTATGGCTGAATTATCTGATTAGAGTGGGACACTTTGAGCCGAGAATATTCCACCTTTTCACAATATTTTCATTTTCTGAGATTGTGGATTTGGGGTTTTCATGAGCTGTAAGCCATAATCATCACAATGATGACAAATCAAAGCTTGAACTATCTTGCTTTGCATGTAATGAGTCTCATATATTAGTTTCACCTTTTAAGTTGCTGCACTGAAATAAATGAACTTTTGCATGATATTCTAATTTTTCGAGTTTTACCTGTATCTGAGGTGTATATCAGGGTGTGCTTCTTCCCCACATGAGAGCTGGGATGTCCAGCAACATTCATCTAGAAGACATTTCCCGCACTCAAGGCTCTAATACACCTCCAGGGTTGTGTGGGACCCCTGATGTACAGGAAGACAGCACTTCAGTGAGGAACATTTCCCTCATTCAGGACAGGAAAGTGACTACTCCCCTGTGTGAGATCTCTGATGTTTGGAGAGATTGGACCTCCATGAAAAACATTTCCTGCACTCAGGACAGGAATATGGCTTCTCCCCTGTGTGAGATCTCCGATGTTTCAGCAGACTGGACTTCTCTGAAAAACATTTCTCACACTCAGGACAGGAATATGGCTTCTCTCCTGTGTGAGATCTCTGATGTATGTGAAGACTGAACTTCTGTGAAAAACATTTCCCGCACTCAGAACAGGAATATGGCTTCTCTCCTGTGTGAGATCTCTGATGTTTGTGCAGACTGGACTTCTCTGAAAAACATTTTCCACACTCTGGACAGGAATATGGCTTCTCCCCTGTGTGAGATCTCTGATGTATGTGAAGACTGAACTTCATTGAAAAACATTTCCCACATTCAGGACAGGAATATGGCTTCTCCCCTGTGTGAGATCTCTGATGTGTGTGCAGACTGGACATCTGTGAAAAACATTTCCCACACTCAGGACAGGAATATGACTTCTCCTTTGTGTGAGATCTCTGATGTGTGTGAAGACTGGACTTGTCTGAAAAACATTTCCCGCACTCTGGACAGGAATATAGCTTCTCCCCCATGTGAGATCTCTGATGTTTATAAAGTTGGTACATCCGTGAAAAACATTTACTGCACTCAGTACAAGAATATGGCTTCTCCCCCGTGTGAGATCTTTTATGCACATTAAGATTGAATTTAGAACAGAAATCCTTCCCGCACTCAGGACAGGAATATGGCTTCTCACCTGTATGAAATCGCTGATGTCTATAAAGATTGGACTTCTGTGAAAAACATTTCCCACACTCTGGACAGGAATACGGCTTCTCCCCCGTGTGAGATCTCTGATGTGTGTAAAGATGGGACTTCCTTGAAAAACATTTCCCGCACTCAGGACAGGAATACGGTTTCTCCCCCGTGTGAGATCTTTCATGCGCATTAAGATTGGATTTAGAATGGAACCTCTTCCCGCACTCAGTACAGGAGAAGTTATTCTCTGTTGGAAGGCCAGCCCGGTCCTGCACAGTCTGAGGTTCCTCAGAATACGAGGAATCTGATGGTCCATCTACACTGGGTGGTGCCGGATGGACATTGGAGGGAGCCGGGTTTTCTCCTGGACTATACTGTGTGATGTCCTCATCTTCTACTTTCCAGTCTGGAGACAAAGTGAGACAATCCTCGGAGGTTTTCCTCATCTCCCGGCCATGGACTAAAATACAAAGACAAAGAGGATTACTAGACAGGAGCTGATTGGTTCCCCCAAACCAGGACTCCGCCCCCATCAGGCAGCTTGGTCTCTGAGGAGCTTACAATTCCACCCTATCAATTTCTGTTTAAGGGTCCAAAGTTGGAGGATGTTATCACATTATTATCACCATGTAAAAGTCTGTGCTCCAATCACATCATCTGATATAAAATGTCCAGCTGGGAGGAAATGGGGGGAACAAAAGAGAATCCATATTATGTGTATATATAGCAGTGGGGGGAGGGGGGAGAGCAGAAGTCAGGAAAATGGAATATACAAGATAGAGTATATAGTGCAGGGGTCAAGAGTATGTAATGTACAAAATAGAGTATATAGTGCAGGGGTCAGGAGTATGTAATGTACAACACAGAGTATATAGTGCAGGGGTCAGGAGTATGTAATGTACAACATAAAGTATATAGTGCAGGGATCAGGAGTATGTAATGTACAACATAGAGTATATAGAGCAGGGGTCAGGAGTATGTAATGTACAACATAGAGTATATAGTGCAGGGGTCAGGAGTATGTAATGTACAACATAGAGTATATAGTGCAGGGGTCAGGAGTATGTAATGTACAACATAAAGTATATAGTGCAGGGGTCAGGAGTATGTAATGTACAACATAGAGTATATAGTGCAGGGGTCAGGAGTATGTAATGTACAACAGAGTATATAGTGCAGGGGTCAGGAGTATGTAATGTACAACATAAAATATATACTGCAGGGGACAGGAGTATGTAATGTACAACACAGAGTATATAGTGCAGGGGTCAGGAGTATATAATGTACAACATAGAGTATATAGTGCAGGGGTCAGGAGTATGTAATGTACAACATAGAGTATATAGTGCAGAGGTCAGCAGTATGTAATGTACAACATAGAGTATATAGTGCAGGTGTCAGTAGTATGTAATGTACAACATAGAGTATATAGTGCAGGGGTCAGGAGTATGTAATGTACAACATAGAATATATAGTGCAGGGGTCAGGAGTATGTAATGTACAACATAGAGTATATAGTGCAGGGGTCAGGAGTATGTAATGTACAACATAGAGTATATAGTGCAGGGGTCAGGAGTATGTAATGTACAATATAAATTATACAGTATAAGGATGAGGACTCATAATATTGGTATTCAGTAATCAGTGGAAGATTAAATGTTTACTGTAGACACGTTGCAGAGATCCCACACCGCTGCCTCCCATCTCCTGAGACTGCACTCAGTGACTTGGGTCTGAGACACTACAGACATATCCCTCCACCCGGCACAGCCAGTAGACAACAAAAAGTAACCCTGGGGGACTTGCTCTGTCAGAGATCTTACTAGAACCAGGTATGGGGCCGAAGACCCAAAATACATGTCCCAGGTGCCTAGGTTAAAGCTAATGGTAAAAATCAACATTTTGCAGCCAGCTGAACCCCATAATCTCCAAAAATCCACTCTAGATACATAAATTGTGTCTTACATGCTGATATTTCTAAGTGTTTACTCTACTCTGGACCAATCAGTGAGCAGTATGGGTGGAGGAATGGATTTAGTGTTCATGACCCACCTGTGCTGATCTCTGTAGGAGTGTCCTCCTCTATAAATGTCCCCGTTATTCCATCCTCCTCCATAGACTGCTGATCATCCCTCACATACGCCTCTTCTTCTTCTGCTTTCACCTCAAATTCTATATCGATTGGATCTTCACCCTAAATCATGAAAATTAGAAATTTCACATAATATATAAATATAAGCTAACATGAAAAATCCACATATTATCTCCTCAAATCCATGTTCTAGATCAGCAATGGGCAAACTACGGCCCGCGGGCCGTATACAGCCCGGCGGACCTTTTAATCCGGCCCGTGGAGCTAGGCTCCCACTAGGCTCCTCTCACAGTCCGCCCTGAAGACCGGTAGAGCATGAAAATCTGTCTCCTATGAGGATCTGTCCCCCTCGACGTATCTGCGCATGTGCCGGAGATCGCCGATCGGCTGCTAATGCCTGAAACTGGCACATGCGCAGATACGTAGAGGGGGACAGATCCTCATAGGAGACAGATTTTCATGCTACACTGGAACGGCGCTGGAACACGGCGAGAGGAACGCGCGGAGCAAAGGTAAGTGAATTGACACAGGGGGGACTTAATATGGGGGATGAATTACTATATGGGGGATGAATTACTATGGGGAATGAATTACTATATGGGGGATGAATTACTATATGGGGGATGTATTACTATATGGGGGATGAATTACTATATGGGGGATGAATTACTATATGGGGGATGAATTACTATATGGGGGATGAATTACTATGGGGGATGAATTACTATATGGGGGATGAATTACTATATGGGGGATGAATTACTATGGGGGATAAATTACTATATGGGGGATGAAATACTATGGGGGATGTATTACTATGGGGGATGAATTACTATATGGGGGATGAATTACTATATGGGGGATGAATTACTATGGGGGATGCATTACTATGGGGGATGAATTACTATATGAGGGATGAATTACTATATGGGGAATGAATTACTATGGGGGATGAATTACTATATGGGGGATGAATTACTATATGGGGGATGAATTACTATATGGGGGATTAATTACTATGGGGAATGAATTACTATATGGGGGATGAATTACTATATGGGGGATGAATTACTATATGGGGGTGAATTACTATATGGGGGATGAATTACTATATGGGGGATGAATTACTATGGGGGATGTATTACTATATGGGGGATGAATTACTATATGGGGGATGAATTACTATGGGGGATGAATTACTATAGGGGGGATGAATTACTATGGGGGATGAATTACTATATGGGGGATGAATTACTATATAGGGGAATGAATTACTATATGGGGAATGAATTACTATATGGGGGATGAATTACTATATGGGGGATGAATTACTATATGGGGGATGAATTACTATGGGGGATGAATTACTATATGGGGGATGAATTACTATGGGGGATGAATTACTATATGGGGGATGAATTACTATGGGGGATGTATTACAATATGGGGGATGAATTACTATATGGGGGATGAATTACTATGGGGGATGAATTACTATAGGGGGGATGAATTACTATATGGGGGATGAATTACTATGGGGGATGAATTACTATATGGGGGATGAATTACTATGGGGGATGAATTACTATATGGGGGATGAATTACTATGGGGGATGAATTACTATAGGGGGGATGAATTACTATGGGGGATGAATTACTATATGGGGGATGAATTACTATAGGGGGGATGAATTACTATATGGGGGATGAATTACTATATGGGGGATGAATTACTATGGGGGATGAATTACTATATGGGGGATTAATTACTATATGGGGGATCAATTACTATGGGGGATGAATTACTATGGGGGATGAATTACTATGGGGGATGAATTACTATTGGGGATAAATTACTATATGGGGGATGAATTACTATGGGGGATGAATTACTATATGGGGGATGAATTACTATATGGGGGATGAATTACTATATTGGGGATGAATTACTATGGGGGATGAATTACTATATGGGGGATGAATTACTATGGGGGATGAATTACTATGGGGGATGAATTACTATATGGGGGATTAATTACTATATGGGGGATTAATTACTATGGGCGATGAATTACTATATGGGGGATGAATTACTATGGGGGATGAATTACTATATGGGGGATTAATTACTATGGGGGATGAATTACTATATGGGGGATGAATTACTATGGGGGATGAATTACTATATGGGGGATTAATTACTATGGGCGATGAATTACTATAGGGGGGATGAATTACTATAGGGGGGATGAATTACTATATGGGGGATGAATTACTATGGGGGATGAATTACTATATGGGGGATGAATTACTATGGGGGATGAATTACTATATGGGGGATTAATTACTATATGGGGGATCAATTACTATATGGGGGATGAATTACTATGGGGGATGAATTACTATGGGGGATGAATTACTATATGGGGGATGAATTACTATGGGGGATAAATTACTATGGGGGATGAATTACTATATGGGGGATGAATTACTATATGGGGGATGAATTACTATGGGGGATGAATTACTATTGGGGATGAATTACTATATTGGGGATGAATTACTATGGGGGATGAATTACTATATGGGGGATGAATTACTATGGGGGATGAATTACTATGGGGGATGAATTACTATATGGGGGATGAATTACTATGGGGGATGAATTACTATGGGGGATGAAATACTATATGGGGGATGAATTACTATGGGGGATGAATTACTATATGGGGGATGAATTACTATGGGGGATGAATTACTATATGGGGGATGAATTACTATATGGGGGATGAATTACAATGGGGGATGAATTACTATATGGGGGATGAATTACTAGGGGATGAATTACTATATGGGGGATGAATTACTATGGGGGATGAATTACTATATGGGGGATGAATTACTATGGGGGATGAATTACTATATGGGAGATTAATTACTATGGGCGATGAATTACTATATGGGGGATGAATTACTATATGGGGGATGAATTACTATATGGGGGGATTAATTACTATGCTTACTATGGGGGAATATTACTATACTTACTATGGATGACACATACACATCATTCATCTACTCTTGGTCCGGCCCCCGGGTCCAATATATGAACCCATTGCGGCCCTCAAGTCAAAAAGTTTGCCCACCCCTGTTCTAGATGCTCCGTACAACCAACCTTGTAATGGGGAGGGATGGTGTGATCTTCCTGTGTGGAATCCCAGGAATACAGAGGACGGGGACATCTCTCTGGTGGGTTCTTGGTATTAGGTGGCTCCATCATATCCTTGTGTCCTTCTGAAAACTCTTCCATCACTCCATACTCCTCATCCTCCTCTTCAACAACAATATTCTCATCCCTGAGGATTCCACTCTGAATGCATAATACAAATCCTATCAATGGTAACAATGCAGATAATGTACAGATCCTAATGATACTATCAGTGATTGTTCCTCATCTACCTGATGATGGTGAGGGATGGTGTGACCTTCCTGTGTGGAATCCCGGGAATACAGAGGACGGGGACATCTCTCTGGTGAGTTCCTGTAGCTGGATGACTCCACCATGGTGTCCTGGTACAGATCTTTGCATTCTCTTAGAAGCTCTGACTCCTCCATCCCCCCATCCTCATCCTCCTCCTCTTTTACTATTTCTTTAACCTCAACTTTAGAATCTCTCAGGTTTCCACTCTGAATATATAATACAAATGACATCAATGGTAACAATGCAGATAATGTACAGATTCTAATTATACTATCAGTGATTGGAGAATGTCCCAGAATTCCCGGCACCACTCACCTCTGCTGTCAGCAGCTCCATCATCTTCTTGGTGACTTCTAGAATCTTCTGCATGTTGTGTCTCTCAGGGTTTAGGGAGTCACATGGAGGCACTGTGATGGTCATATGATCACCTGACTTCAGAGGAGGAAATCTCTGTATTGAGGAACCAATAGGAATATCATGTTAGATTCCCAGAATCCTCCTCACCTCTCCGGTCAAGTCTGTGTTTTATTAATAGAGATGAGAGTGATGTCATGTGACCTCCCAGAATCCTCCTCACCTCTGCGGTCAGGTCTGTGTTTTATTAATAGAGATAAGAGTGATGTCATGTGACCTCCCAGAATCCTCCTCACCTCTCCGGTCAGCAGGTAGATGATCTCCAGGGTGAGGTTTAGTATCTTCTCAGTCATGTGACTCCAGTCCTCCTCCATCCTCATTGGTGCCATCATGTGATCTATACAGGTCTCCTTGTAGACGGATAACTTTGGGAAATGAAAGTAAGAATGATTTGGATGGTATTGGTCACACAATAATAGGATGTGGATGTGAGGGGGGAATAGGAGGGTTGCTGGACATTGAAGAACTACTCCCCCCATGGGAAGACATTTTGTTTGGGCTGTTTAGTGTTTACTACAATTTTGAGGTCCGGGGCCCCTTTTCTCTGTTGGGTTTGTTTGGTCTCCGAACTGGTTTTGATGAGCTTTAGATCTGCAGACAAGGAATGATAAATCTGATCCTTCCTATGACTAGTTTGCTCTAAAGCAGTTCTGTGAGGTCAATGTCGGCTCATCATGCAGGGATGGTCACTTTACATCGCCCGACGCCCGGGACATGTAGTTCTGGGGGCCGGGCAAGTATTGTTTTTAATCTTTATCCCTGATGCGGGCAAGCCACAGGGCTCTCCTTTCAGGTGCCAGCCTCTGCCACCCCGTGTGTGTGAACCTCCCCTGTAGCTACTATGCTTCTCTGGCTCTTCTTGCCCATTTGTGGGTGCAGTTCAGCGAGTGCCAGAGGGTAGAGGGGACAGATGTCAGGGCTCTGTCCTCAGCAGAGGTTTTAGGAGACCTGGCACCCCTGCCTATACCTTGCATGGCTGCAGAAGTTCACATCAGCTCAAATTTGGTGGCAAACGGCCTTTATAAGGAAGCCCTGCACTACTCTCAGGTTCTGATTGATCTCTGGCTCCCCAGTACCTTGTTCCTGTTCCACTGTGAATTGTGATTTCCTGTTCCTGTGCTACTGTGATCTCCTGTTACTGACTCGGCTTGCTCCTTGACCTGCCTTCTCTGCTTAAACCCTGACCTGACCTCGGCTGGCTAACGGATATTTTCTCTTTCTCTTTTGTGTATGACCTCAGCTTGGCTAATGGATATTCTCTCTTGCTCCTCTGTGTATGACCTCAGCTATCCCATCTGACTACGTCTCTTCTGATCTCCACCCGGTACTGGATCTTGGCTTTGAACCGGCTATCCAGTAATCCTGTTCCCCGGAAGGTCTTGCATACCTCGCACAGGCGCCACCTGTCTGCAGACCTCATCTCAGTGCATCAGCTGTGCTCCTGGGTGGACCACCAATAAGCACTCCTACAGGTGACCTGTGCCACTTTGGTCCTGACTCCTGCTGTCCCACTCTCAGGGGAGTCTCGAACTTAGTCACAAGGGAAGCCCTCTCTCCATTGGCGTCTCTCACCAGATACATGATAGTATCAACCAGCCATTATGTCTGAGGCCGAGAGAGGTGCTTCCACATCAGAGGCCCTGTGCCAACAGATGACGGCACTTACACAAGTGGTCAAGGATCTGCAGGAGGGATATTTTCAGCTGGAGGGACGTCTTCATTTGCTCACTACCACTGCACCTTCTGCAGACCAGAATCCATTGCCTAGTCCTATCTCTACAGTGGCACCAGCCAGCTCGCCTTCCAATGTTACACCCACTTTGGTACTACCCAGAGTTACCATTCCGGAATGCTTGCTGGGGACCAATGTAAATTCTGAGCCTTCAAGAATGCTTGTGAGTTGTATTTCGCACTGCAACCCAGGACCTTCTCACTTGAGACAGTTAAAGTGGGGTTCATCATTTCTCTCCTATCTGACAAACCTCAAGGGCACACAGCTTACTGGAACAAAAAGACCCAGCGCTGAACTCAGTGATCACATTCTTTGAAACCATGGCAGCTCTTTATGATGACCCCCAGAGGACCTCTACTGCTGAATCCACCCTTCATGCTCTACAACAAGGCCGACGGGCTGTGGAGGACTACATTGTGAAATTCCGCAAATGGTCCACCAATATCGGGTGGAATGACGCAGCCCTAAAATACCAGTTCCATCTAGGTCTGTCTGAGTCCCTCAAGGATGAATTAGCTAGGGTGGAGGCTCCCTCCTCCTTGGAGAACCTTATTCAACTCGCTACCCAATTGGATTGACGGCTACGGGAGAGATGTTCTAAACGTACCCAGACCTTTTGCCAAGGGTTCTGCCAAGGGTTCCAAGACCAGTGGATTCTGTCTCTATTTCTCTGCCTATCGGCACTCCTGAAGTAGAACCCATGCTAATTGGCCTTCTCCGACCTGCCTTATCTCCAGAGGAAAGATTACGCAGACGGCAAGGCAACCTATGCCTTTACTGCGGGGCTGTCACGGATCCACACCGCACGCACATGCCCACACACAGTGCAATTGCATACAGATTGGCAATGAACTTAAACCGAGCATATATAGACACTGTAATACAATAATCTCTCTGGAGATATGAGCCGGAGCTTAAGTACCCAGAAGTCACTTATTAATTTTATGATTTAATATCCCAAAAGTGGGCAGTGCATAAAATATGTACAAAGTATAAAATGTTTCAGATAATACAGAACATACAAAAAGACACACAATTGGCTATTCACTATAACATTAAAGGGAATAAAAACAGAAATAAAACTTTTACCAAGAGTTATCCTGTGACTGGAGCAAGTCAGAGAAAATCTGCGATTCACCAGTCAAATAGAACCGGCTCCATACGAATCACACCGTCCATATCTCAAGGTCCTCAATTTATTGAAATATGGACGTAGGCTAGACATTAGCCCTTGGCCAATCACCCTTGGGGGGTGTTCCTGTACCAGCCCACAGGACATTCGGGGTACTGAAGTGTCTAAAGTCGATTGGACCAGGAATGGTTTGAATCACCAAGTCAGGGATAGAATTTCCGACACCAGCGCATCAATCCGATCGTGACAGTACCAATCTGTTCAGCTTTTGCAATCAGGCACCATATAACTGTTTTCTGTGTTTCTCTGGGATTCTACAGAGGCTGCAAATACAGTTTTACATGTAGATGAAGCTTACAGTGTGTCCAATCAGAAGGAAGTATTTTTATCTCTCTGCAACTAATATTGAATCTTTTATGAGAGATGAAATATATTCCTCTGATCTGTGGATATAAATCACAGCTAGCAGACAAAGCGGAGCCCTCTCCTGGTCTCCTGCTTTTTCCCAAAGCCAAAATGGCTGGAGCTCTTCTTTTAGATTTCAAGAAGGTGGCAATCTCTGGCTACATAGGTGACAACGTTTTATTGACATCTAGGTGTCACCTCTAGCCTTTGAGCTGCTCTGTCCTTTTAGATGCTAATTGGTGAACATATGTCTCTGACTGAATACTGAACAATTATCTTTAATAACATGGACTGAAACTAAATTTATAATGACATATTTCTACTGATCACATCTCAACTACTTGAATCTTACATTTATGTCATGGGGCCATGGGCCATTTCTTACACAACTGCCCAGTGCGACCAAGTAAGTCCAGCCAGCCTCATCCTTCATATCTCCAGTTATCCAGAACCTTAACCACCCATGTCATTCTACCCATGTCATTACAGGTGCCTGGAAAGGAAGTCAAGTTGCAGGCAATCATTGATTCGGGAGCTTGTAGTTGTTTCTTGGACATCCACCTTGCCCAGAACCTAGGTATTCCTCTTTGTCCTAAAAGACAAAGGCTTGATGTACTCCTAGCAGATGGCACCGCTCCTAGCTCAGGACCCATTACCCAAGAAACCATTCCCATCCTAGCCACAACTGACTCTGTCCATCAGGAATTCATCTGTTTCAACATCCTGAGATCTCCCATGTTTCCAGCCATCCTAGAAATACCTTGGTTGCAAGCTCACAATCCATAAATCAACTGGCTCAAGAAAGAAGTTACTGCCTTCAGCACTGCGGCACTCCCACACCCACCAATTTCCCTGTGTGCCTCTCAGTTCAGCCTACATCAGATGCCAGTCAATCTGTTCCCCCTGCCTACCACCATTTCCTTGATGTATTTGATAAAGGGAAAGCTGACACTTTACCATCTCATCGATCCCATGATTGCCCTATTGAGCTGCTTACAGGGGCAGAAATACCCTTTGGGCAAAGCCTCCCACTATCCAAAATAGAACTGAAAGCTCTCCAGCAATATATTGACGAGAACCTTGCCAAAGGATTCATCCGTCCCTCTTCCTCACCTGCCAGGGCAGGTATTTTTTTCATTGAAAAAAAGGATCAGTCTCTCCGTCCCTGTACAGATTATAGGGAACTCAACAAGATCACCATTAAAAATTGGTACCCACTCCCTCTTGTTCCTGAGTCATTTCAGAGGTTTTGGACAGCCCGAGTGTTCAGCAAGCTAGATTTATGAGGAGCCTACAATTTAGTCAGATTAGGAAGGGCAATGGGTGGAAGACCAGTTTCAGAACACGCTTTGGGCACTTTGAGTACCTAGGGATGTCGTTTGGATTGTGCAACACCCTTGCAACATTCCAACACTTTGTGGATGATATCTTCAGGGATTACCTCAATCTCTTCTTGATCGCCTACCTGGACGATATCCTGATTTTCTCCAACTCATTGGAACTCCACTGAGACCATGTTAAAAGTGTACTGACTACACTAAGGATGCATGGTCTGTATGCTAAGGCAGGAAAGTGCGAATTCGAGAAGCAGTCCATCCAGGTCCTTGGGCTCATAATCTCTACTGAAGGAATCTCTATGGATCCTCAGAAAATCTAAGCCATATTGGATTGGCTTGCACCTAGTGACAAAAAAAGTGGTCCAAAGATTTGTGGGCTTTGCCAACATTTATCGGAAGTTCATCAAGGGCTTCTCAACCATTATAGCCCCCATTACCCAACTCACTCGCCAGCATGCAAGTTTTCTCTGGAGCCAGGAAGCACAGACAGCCTTTGAGCAGCTAAAAAAGCAGTTCACTTCTGCTCCTGTATTACAACACCCAGAGCCAACACTTCCCTTCATCCTGGAGGTGGACGCATCAGAGGTGGCTACAGGAGCCAAGGCCCAAAAGCTCTGCTCCATCCGGTAGCTTTTTGCTTTAATAAACTAAGCCAAGCTGAAAGACACTACAACGTAGGCAACAGGGAACGTTTGGCGATCAAAATGGCATTCAAAGAATGGAGGTACCTTTTGGAAGGAGCTAGTCACCCAATCATGATCTTCACAAATCATAATTATCTAGAATATTTAAGATCTGCCAAGCGCCTAAGATTACTGCAAGCTAGATGGACCCTATATTTCTCCAGGTTCAATTTTCACATCACCTACCGCCTCCTGATACCATCCTGTCGGCCCAACATTTTTTGTTGATCCAGCCCAGTCTGAAGCTTTTGATTGAACAGGCATCTGCACGGTGCGCCGAACCTGAGCAGAACTTGTTAAGAAGGCAGGATGGCTTTCTGTGGTACCAGGATAAGATCTTTGCACCCCATGAGGTAAGATCCCAAGTTTTCAAGACATTCCATGACCATCAACTGGCTGGTCACTTTGGAGCCCAAAAAAAAAATGGATCTGATCCAGCAATCGTTTTGGTGGCCCAACTTAACTCAGGACTGCAGAACCTATGTAAAATCCTGCACAGTATGTCTACGTAGCAAGGGAGACAAAGCCAAGGCATGGGGGTTGCTGAGGCCCCTATCCATTCCTAATCATCCCTGGGAAATGATCACAATGGACTTTATTGTAGACTTGCCATCTTCTGAGGGGTTTACTACCATCCTAGTAGTGATATATTGGCTATCCAAGATGACCCATTTTCTGCCAATGATAGGAACTCCGTTGGCACCTGAGACGGCACATATCTTTATTAAGGAAATCGTTAGGCTACACGAACTGCCCAGCAATATCGTGTCTGACCGAGGGGTTCAATTTACCTCCAGGTTCTGGAGAGCCTTATGTAAAACCCTGAAAGTGGAACTCTGCCTATCATTGGCCTACCACCCTCAAAGTAATGGGCAAACAAACTGAACAAACTAATCAAACGTTGGAACAATATCTACAATGTTTCTCCGCCTTTTCCCAGGATGACTGGACATCTCTACTCCCATTAGCATAATTTGCATACAATAATTCCGTCCATTTCGCTACGAATCAGTCACAATTTTGGGCCAATTACGGATTCCACCCTTCTTGCCTTCCGGATACCATACTCGAAACATCGGTACCTGCAGTTCATGACAGAATCAGCAGGATACAGGACAACTATTGAGCTCTCCAGGAATCCGTACAAAGATTGCAAACTGACTACAAAAGATACTATGACAAGAAATGGAGGGGAAATCCTTCTCTGCAGGTTGGAGACCAGGCTTGGTTATCAACAGCCAACCTAAAACTTCCTTGCCCATCGTGGAAGTTAAGACCAAGATACATTGGGCCCTTTCAGATCCAATAAGTAATCAATCCAGTGGCATATGAGCTATCTCTTCCCGAATCATATGGGATTCACCCAGTCTTCCATGTTTTTCTGCTCAAGCCAACAGTTCATGATCCATTTCCGGGAAGAGTGGAACCTCCTCCGCCACCAATAACAGTTGGGGAGGATGCAGAATACGAGATAGAATCAATCCTGGACTGCAAGAAGTGAGGAAGGCAGATCCAGTACTTGATCAAATGGAAGGGGTACTCTCCTGAAGAAAGCTCCTGGGAACCAAAAGACAACATACTGTACATGCCCCCAGACTTCTCCAGGAGTTCTACTCCAAATATCCAGACAAGATGGCCCAAGTAGGCATCCGGAGGCTTCCCTCTAGGGGGGGGCACTGTCAGGGCTCTGTCCTTGGCAGAGGTGTTAGGCGACCTGACACCCCTGCCAGTACTTGCATGGCCGCAGAAGTTCACATCGGCTCAAATTTGACAGCAAATAGACTTTATAAGGAAGCCCTGCACTACTCTCTGGCTCCCCAGTATCTTGTTCCTGTACTACTGTGATCTGTGATTTCCTGTTACTGACTCGGCTTGCTCCTAGACCTGTCTTCTCTGCTTAAACCCTGACCTGACCTCGGCTTGGCTAATGGATATTCTCTCTTGCTCCTCTGTGTATGACCTTGGCTATCACATCTATGTCTGTTCTGATCTCCACCTGGTACGGAACCTTGGCTTTGAACCGGCTATCCAGTAATCCTCTGTTCCCCGGAAGGGCTTCCATACCTCACATAGGTGCCACCTGTCTGCATCTCAGTACATCAGTTGTGCTCCTGAGTGGACCACCAACAAGCACTCCTACAGGTGACCTGTGCCACTTTGGTCCTGACTCCTGCTGTCCCACTCTCAGGGGAGTCTGGAACTTAGCTGCAAGGGAAGCCCTCTCTCCATTGGCCTCTCACACCAGGTAAGTGACAACGGAGGAGAGCGGACACGTTCACTCCCTTCTTGTCCTGACCCAGAAGTGACGTTATGACAGATTTTCCTACCCTCGAGGCCGGCAAAGAATGTAATGCGGTGCGATGTGCTCTACATTACATCCAATGGAGTACAGGGGAGACATTGGGGGTCTTTTAGACCCTGGATGTCTCAATAAAGAGAACCTGTCATCAAAAGTCATCTCATATAGGACTTTGTCCCCTTATGTAAAATGTGTTTTTTTTTAATTGTAAAGAATGAAAGTTACACCCAAGTACATAACTCCTCCCCCCCACCCCCACATATATGCGCACCCAAACATAAGAGCACACGCTGGAGCGCCTACACGTGATAACATTGATTGTGATACACGTTACATATCGCCGGTCACACCAGAATGAGAGGATAATTCTAGGAGCAGACCTCCTCCGTACTCTATACTGATGACCTAGAAGGGGCTATAAATGTGTCCCCTATAGATAATACCGGGACTAAAGGTTGTCACCATTTCAGCACACACAACTTAAGGTTTGACATGTTGGATATCTATTTACTCGCTGCAACCTCGGCTTTTATATTTTTACACATAAATGGGTCATTTATTGCTTTTTGTGCCCTGAAATTAACTTAAGTGTATTTTTTACTGAAATTTGGCATTTCCTAGACTTTGTGATAATATTTTGTGACATAAAAAAATAGAACTGCCGCTATTTTATTCTCTAAAGTCTCTACTTTCAGAAAATCAATATTTTGGGGGTTTTGTGTCATCTTCAGGACTAAAATAATTTTTTAAACATGTGCAAAAAATGCAAAAATGGCTCTGGGAGTGAAAGGAAGAAAGGATAAACAGGACACTCCCCTTTCCTGAGGAGCAGCCAATCAGTTCTCATTACACTGCAAGGTCTCTCCCCTCCATGCTAGTCCATGGGTGCGGTGCTGGAGACAGGCGGGGGAGGGGAGGAGGAGATAAACAGCGCAATGTTACACATATGAAATGTTTTAGTCACTATAAAGCCCTTTTCATTTTTGAAAGCCCCGGACATTCCTAAAACAGCCTCAGATTTATATACATTTTCTGTTACAAAGGAATGTTTCCTTCCTCCTGAGCAGCAATGTAAGGGGCTCTATGCTCCATACTCCTGACCCCGGCACTCCATCATTGTGTTGGCTGCATAGTGTAATGATTGCCCATTGGCTGCCTGTGTAGTGTCATCATTGCCCTTTGTAGGCCATGTATGGTCAGGATGGTCCTTGTCTTGTCTATTTATTGTCAGTGCTGTTTGTTTAGAGGACCATATTACTAGAATTTATCTCCACAATGAGGAGAATGTTCCGGCCCCGGAAGTGGGGGAATGTTCTGCCCCTGAAGGGGTTCATCTGGGTTCCCACACTATATATGTGTGTATCATCATCTGCTGGAGATAAAAGACGGCACAGCGACTATGGAGGAAGAGGATGGACATGACTATGGAGGAAGATGACGCACGTGACTATGGAGGGAGAGGACGGACATGACTATGGAGGAAGAGGACGGACGTGACTATGGAGGAAGAGGACGGACGTGACTATGGAGGAAGAGGAGGGACGTGACTATGGAGGAAGAGGAGGGACGTGACTATGGAGGAAGAGGAGGGACGTGACTATGGAGGAAGAGGAGGGACGTGACTATGGAGGAAGAGGACGGACATGACAGGGTTACTGGGTGTAAATAGGAAATAACATCTTATTACCTCCAATGCTGCCACTTCCACCAACGTCTCCTCTCTGCTTCCTGTCTGTACCTGACATCACTTCCTGTCTGTCCCTGACATCCCTTCCTGTCTGTCCCTGACATCCCTTCCTGTCTGTCCCTGACATCACTTCCTGTCTGTACCTGACATCACTTCCTGTCTGCATTCCATAGAGACTTCCTGTGTGAGTAGAGGTGAGATCCCCACCTTGTGGAGTTCAGAGGAACTGCAGCCCCGAGATCCATCCCATAATCCGCCTTCCTGTATAATATGTACCTTACAGGGATACTACGGGAGATGAAACATTACTGAATAAAGGAAGAAGAAATAAATGTAACTCTTATGTAACCAACTGTTCAACAAACATCTCTTATTACATATAGAAAAGTCTTACAAACACAGAACACAAAATACAAATGTATAGCTAATGAGAGCGATCCCGCCAAACCTGATCCTTCTGGGGGGGACAATGCAAAAATATATATCAATCCACTCATAATGACATCATCTTCTGGGAGTGTCTGCACATCCATCCATTTCATACACATTTCATTGTCTCAGCAGATCTCCTGCAGCCTATTAGCACCCATTTCCCTCTCTATGTCTCGGCAGATCTCCTGCAGCCTATTAGCACCCATTTCCCTCTCTATGTCTCAGCGGATCTCCTGCAGCCTATTAGCACCCATTTCCCTCTCTATGTCTCAGCAGATCCTCTGCAGCCTATTAGCTCCCATTTCCCTCTCTATGTCTCAGCGGATCTCCTGCAGCCTATTAGCTCCCATTTCCCTTTCTATGTCTCAGCGGATCTCCTGCAGCCTATTAGCTCCCATTTCCCTTTTCTTTGTCTCAGCAGATCTCCTGCAGCCTATTAGTGCCCATTTCCTTCTCTATGTCTCAGCGGATCTCCTGCAGCCTATTAGCTCCCATTTCCCTTTCTATGTCTCAGCGGATCTCCTGCAGCCTATTAGCACCCATTTCCCTCTCTATGTCTCAGCGGATCTCCTGCAGCCTATTAGCTCCCATTTCCCTTTCTATGTCTCAGCGGATCTCCTGCAGCCTATTAGTGCCCATTTCCTTCTCTATGTCACACATTACAACAAGCAGTCACAAAGGTAAATGTAAAATAAAAGCAGAGAGGGAGAGAAGGCTGATAAAGCAGCTCATCGATGAGAGGTACATAAGAACATACAATGTCAATACAAAACAGTGACATGGCCATCAATCACAAACGATCGGAGCAGACAGATCGGTGTCATAGGTGTCCCGTGGGTCCTGAACTGCCTCCAGCACAGGGACAGTAGCAGGGTGTAAAGCAGGTAGGTACTCCAACTTTCTCATTTCTGCTCTGACCTTCATCAGTGCCGGTAACATGGGGGACATAGAAGACAGCCAATGCATGGGAATGGTTCTCCTGGCTGCCCTCAGAATGTAGGTGGAAAGTTTCCTCGCACATTTAGAGAGACCCGAAAAGGTAGACCCAACAGAAAGTAAATGGGCTCAAAAGGGACAGGAGCCAGGAAAAGTAACCACAATGGGGTAAGGACCTCCCCCAAAAGGGCGCAATGGACCGGCAATCCCAAAAAATGTGGAAAAGAGTGTCAGTTTCCGTCCCACAACACCAGCAAACAGAAGAAACATTCAGGTTATGATCATGGAGAACCTCAGGGGTCCGATACCAAAACATGGGGGTCTTAGAAGGATTTTCTGTATACATTACACACACAGAAGATTTAGAAGAGGCCTCCCAAATCCTACTCCATTGATCCAACCCAATATCACATTGAAGGAAACGGGACCATTTACACATATAAAGGGGAGAACCAATAGAAAAAGGGCATCTACAAGCAATGTATACGTAGCGGAAATGATGTCCCGGTGGTGTGGGCCTTGGATGCAGATATGATCTAAAGGGGTAGGTTGTTCAAGAGTCAGAGAAGAGGCTTTGGAGGCAAAAATGTGTTGTATCTGTAGATAAAATACTGATGGGGTGGAATGCGAGCAGCTTTTTGAATGTCAGGGAAGGATTTAAGGTTGTGAATTATGGGATTGACCAAATGTCACAATTGGAATAGATTAACCTCAGCCCAAGGAGGGACTCGACCAATGGCCAGACTATCTGGGAGACTTGGATTAAAAATGATGTTGGTCAAGGGGGAACACTTAGAGCCTAGGATGAATCTAACCCTACACCTCCTCCATATAGACAACATAAACTGCATGGGTCCTAATATGAGAGGAGAGGTAGTGCGGGCTGTGACAAAATAAGTCCCCCTCATTCCCTCTTTACACCAAGTCATGGCCAGACATGCACGCCTCTGTTAGCTAGTCGCTGTGGGCGTGTGCATGTGGGTGGGATCTGTGACAGCCTCTGATGACTCCTCTGTCATCCAATAAAGCTCATGGACCTCAGATGTCTTCCTTGTCCTACGATGAAGCTGATGGACCTCCGATGTCTCCCCTGTACTCTGATGAAGTTGATGGACCTCTGATGTCTCCCTTGTCCTACGATGAAGCTGATGGACCTCTGATGACTCCCCTGTCCTCCAATAAAGCTGATGGACCTCTGATGTCTTCCTTGTCCTACGATGAAGCTGATGGACCTCTGATGTCTCCCTTGTCCTCCAATAAAGCTGATGGAACTCTGATGTCTCCCTTGTCCTACGATGAAGCTGATGGACCTCTGATGTCTCCCTTGTCCTCCAATAAAGCTGATGGAACTCTGATGTCTCCCTTGTCCTACGATGAAGCTGATGGACCTCTGATGTCTCCCCTGTCCTCTGATGAAGCTGATAGACCTTTGATTTCTCCTCTGTCCTCTGATGAAGTTAATGGACCTCTGATGTCTCCCCTGTCTCCAATGAGGCTGATGGACCTCTGGGCCCTGATTCACTAAGACTCCGGTCAATCAATCAGTCGTCTGACCAGCGTCTAGCAAGCTCATTAACGAGCGTCTACTGACCACTTTGCTATTACTAAATGTGGTATCCCGTCTGGCACATGTTTAGGTGCAATACCGGATATATTCGCTAGATGGCGCACAAGCGCTGGCTTTATTAATATTGGCATTTTTATGATGGCAAAAGAGAATTCTTAGAATGTAATAAATAGTACACCTGTATTAGAATTTTCTATTTTCTTCTATTTCTTTTTTTTGCTGTTTCTCCAAAATGATCAGGAAACTAATGCATTTACTAATGAATGTCATACATTCTGTATTCAAATGTTAAACATTTTTACACTTATATCTCAAATAATTTATATACTTCTAATTTCCCAATATAATTATATATCTTCATTCTCTTTAATCACGTAACTATTCTATGGTAAAGACAAGTGCAGCGCTATAAATGCATGTGATCAATAATGAACGCATGTAAAAACCAAAAAGTGCAAAGAATTGCAACAATGATGTAATATTGTAAATGGTGCTAAAATAAGTTCATAGAATCATTCCTGAATAATGGAATGTCCTTGGTGTGAGAGTACCAACTCAGAGAGTGCCTATGAATGGCACGTGTGGTCTCTCCGTGACGGACAGTAGTGCATGAACTCGTGAAAGGTAAACCACCCTTGGGACTGGTCTACACTCACCAGAACAAAAGTATTAATGTGTATGGGTTATACACATCACACATCTGGGGGTGCAGCGGTATGCTGGCAGCTATGGGTTAGTCATCCAGCTCCATCCATCCATCCATCCATCCATCAGGGTGGGTGCCCAAATGGTCCTGGGGAGGAATTAGCTCAGCCACAGGAGCCAGAAAGGTGCTCAATAGTGTAGTACACTGTCACAGGGGTGGATGACCTTTCACAAGTTCATGCACTACTGTCCGTGGTTATATTTATCTTGTGTAAGACCATTTTACTAGTCTATATCATGTGACCAGCGCTCGCTCTATCATTTTTAAACAATGGAACTATTCTACATTATAGCTCAAACTGTGTTTCCCACAGTGGTTTAGTGGTTAGAGCTCAGAACTTACAGCACTTGGGTCATGGGTTCTAATCCCAGTCATGGCTACATCCTAAAAAATGGAGATCAATTTTCTGGGTTGTGCCAGGAATATTGATCAATCAATTATGATTTTGCCTAATGACTAGAAAGTGGATGAATGTTACCTATGTCCTGTTCTTCTGCCAGTTAGGAAATGTGCAAGATTCATGCCGTGTATATTTCATTGTAACATTTTTCTCTTTTAAATCTGTCTCCTTATACAACTTGACCCCCTCCCCCACCCCGTCATCACCTGTCCCATATGCAAATCTATGGATCACCGCCCCACTCTTTAACTATCTATTTACTGATCAAGTGAATGTGTCTCATTTTCTATCAGCTACAGCTCAGATCTCACATTATTATACAATTGCTGATTGTATCTCACCACTAGTCTGATTGAATTCACAATTCCTGGTCAGTCCTGTTCCCTGACCTCTAATAACCTTTAGGGCCAGTTCACACTACATGTGTTTCAGTTGCTTTTTCAGCATCACAAACGCACAGAAAGAAGGTTATATGGTTGTCAATGTCATAGTTCACATCAGCGCTTGCATTTTCAATGCATTGCAGGTGCTGTAAACAAAGTTGACCACGCTGCATTGTTTCTGCACAGAACTGTACTGGAACACATTGAAACGTCCTTGAATGTACTAAAACGCACATGTCCCTAACTACATTGAATACAAAGAAAATAGAAAAAAATAAGTGGAAGGGATATAAAAATGCAATGTAAACATGTCCAAAACGCATCCAAAATGTACTGGAACACACTAAACATGCATGCCAAAAGGGCATGAAAAAAACCCATCAGGAACACATCTAGACTGTTTCTATAGTGTGAACCAGCCCTTAGGACTTGTTCACACCATTGGTGGTGCAGAAACGCATGCAAGAACACACATTTTCCAGCACAGCAAAGAAATGCAATGCCCTATGTAGATGTGCGCAGGTACCATGATGAAAACGTTGTTGCACCTACACACGTCTATTAAAAACAGCCTCATTCACAGCCACAAATACGCATGGCACCACACTACTGTGCGGTTAGGTGCGACACACTTGGAAAATAACATAAAAATAAGCCAACATGGCTAAAACATATCTTGAAAATATGGGGACTCTGATATCCGGCGACAGTCCGTTCACCAACGAGAAGCAATTCTGCACCCCTAAAACCAACATAGAGGAAAGGGATGGTCAAATTGCTGTGCTGCTTCCAAACCACCTCTGGCATGCCAGGGTCATTATGCAGGTCCTCGATGCCAGTTCTTGCCTGCGGCCACAAAATATCCACTGGCCACAAGTGAAGGTGAGTGGAGGACGTGAAGGTGGATTTCTACCAGCTTCAACCGCAAGCAGTACCACTCCTGAAAAATGAGAGCAAATAATCATTGACACGTCATCATGACAGTCAATTCTCAGTGCAGGATATCTAGAGTGTCTTTCCTTTTTAACCATTTCAAGAGTTCAAGGAAACATTCTTGGAGCATCTACTGTGTTTGGAAAGGCCAAAGGTCCCCCCCCTCCCCCAGGCACACTAATGCTTATGCAGGCCATAGACGGGGAGAAAAACGGCCGATTTTTCTTTTAAAAAATGAAAAATTGGTTGTTCAAGCGGCCGACGTTGCCAGCAATGGTAAAAAAAAAATCGGCCGATTTTCATCCCGTCTACAGCCGGCAAAAAGTGTCCCTGCAGAGAGCTCCGCTATTTCTTTGACATTTATAGCGGTTGCAACAGTGTATTTGTATCCATTTCGGATACAGATGTTTTTATTCGGAAACAAATAGATACAATGTTGCAACCGCTGTAAATGTCAAGGAACTGTCAAAGAAATAGCGGAGCTCTCTGCAGGGACACTTTTTGCCATACTGGAATTCCTCTCATTTTTCATCCTTCTTCTTCCTCTTCTTCTTCTTCATCATCATCCTCTTCTACTTCTTCTTCATCATCCTCTTCTTCTTCATCATCATCCTCTTCTTCTTCATCATCATCCTCTTCTTCATCATCCTCTTCTTCTTCATCATCTTCATCATCCTCCTCTTCTTCTTCTTCTTCTTCTTCTTCTTCATCATCATCATCCTCTTCTTCCTCTTCATCATCTTCTTCTTCATCATCATCATCCTCATCATCTTCTTCATCATCATCATCATCCTCTTCTTCTTCATCATCCTCTTCTTCTTCATCATCATCCTCTTCTTTTTCTTCTTCATCATCATCATCCTCTTCTTCTTCATCATCATCATAATCATCCTCTTCTTCTTCTTCATCCTCATCTTCTTCTTCTTCTTCTTCTTCACCATCATCCTCTTCTTCTTCTTCATCATCCTCTTCTTCATCATCCTCTTCTTCTTCATCATCATCCTCTTCATCATCATCCTCTTCTTCATCTTCTTCATCATCTGCATCATCATCCTCTTCTTCATCATCATCATCCTCTTCTTCTTCATCATCATCATCATCCTCTTCTTCATCATCATCATCCTCTTCTTCTTCTTCATCATCCTCTTCTTCATCATCATCTTATTCATCATCCTCTTCTTCTTCTTCTTCATCATCATCCTCTTCTTCCTCTTCATCATCTTCTTCTTCTTCATCATCATCCTCTTCATCATCATCCTCTTCTTCATCATCTTCTTCATCATCCTCTTCTTCTTTTTCTTCTTTTTGTCTTCCTCTTGCAGGTCACTGCTCATGTGCAGATTTTTTATCAGTAAAAAATCGGCCGATCTGCCCATCATTGCTGCGAAAATCGGCCGATCGGCAAATTCGGCCGTTTTTTTTCCAACTTTACCGAAAAAAAAATCTGCCAAAATACCGAAAAACGGCCGAACAAATAGCCCACTAACGATCCGAAAATCGGCCGATTTTATTTTCGGCTGAAAAATCGGTCGATTTTCGACCCATCTATGGCCTGCATAAGATATGGTGTGGCCCTAGGGTCAATGTGTGTTTAGAATACTTCCAAAATGCACATACAAAAACACTCCATCCAAATGCATGTTCCATGTCTATAGCATGTTAAACAGAAGAAAAATGCACTTACATGATGTTAACATGCGCAAGTAAAAGTAGACAAAATCCACCTCCTTTTATTGTGGCTTCACATACATGCATTGTGGTCTAACACCGCACTCCTGGGCAAATCACATGCAATTTGTGTGCGTTGCAATTAGAGACAAACATTTTGCACACCTCAAATTGCACCGCATCCGGGCCAAAAATGTGCAGGACCCTTTTTCAGGGTATGCACATGGGTGTGAATAGGCATGCCATCCAATTTGGCAAATCGCAATACACTTTGTGTACCAATATTGGTGTGTTGGTAACTTCACCTAGAAAGCCGCAGCGGGTGGCATGAAGGGGTTGCGGTTGTGATGCGGTGCAGCGCTTGCACAGAAAACACTGCAAATTTCACATCGCATCTGTGTGACACCAGAATGTGCCAATTATGGCTTGACAAAGCACAGTGGTCACTGCAGATTATTTTCAATCCATGTTTTTTTACACTTTTCATTCACTGGTTTAACTCAGGTGATCGTTAATCCCAATTATCTCCGGAGATCACATGCAGCCCCTCAACCATCTACACAGATCTCTGGAAATCTATACAGATCTCCTTGAAAAAATGTCTAATCTCTTCTTCGGAAAACAATTGTCCTCCACCTCATAAACAGGGGGACAGAGAAGACTTCTCCTTGTAACTAAAATCAGATGAATTATCTGTGCTGAATAAACATACACCAATACTGCAAATGCATTGTACTGTCCAAGGCATTGCACACTAACGCATTGCACACTAACGCATTGCACACTAGAAATGTCAAAGACATTAGTGTGTACAGTGCATGCGTGTAAAATGCTTTAGTGCACACTGCAGTGTACAACGCATTGCACACTGTAATACACTGTACAATGTAATACCGTGTACACCCACACATTGTAGACTGTAATGCACTGTACACTGTCATGCAGGATGGAGCTACGCATTGCACACTGTGATACCGTGTACACCCACACATTGTAGACTGTAATGCACTGTACACTGTCATGCAGAATCCAGCAACGCATTGCACACTGTGATACCGTGTACACCCACACATTGTAGACTGTAATGCACTGTACACTGTCATGCAGAATCCAGCAACGCATTGCACACTGTAATACCATGTACACCCACACATTGTAGACTGTAATGCACTGTACACTGTCATGTAGGATGGAGCTACGCATTGCACACTGTGATACCGTGTACACCCACACATTGTAGACTGTAATGCACTGTACACTATCATGCAGGATGGAGCAACGCATTGCACACTGTGATACCGTGTACACCCACACATTGTAGACTGTAATGCACTGTACACTGTCATGCAGGATGGAGCAACGCATTGCACACTGTGATACCGTGTACACCCACACATTGTAGACTGTAATGCACTGTACACTGTCATGCAGGATGGAGCTACGCATTGCACACTGTGATACGCTGTCCACTGTCATGCAGAATCCAGCAACGCATTGCACACTGTTATACCATGTACACCAACACATTGTAGAATGTAATGCATTATACGCAGTATACATGTCCAGATATTCAAAGATTAGCCATGAAGGCCTAGCTGGTTACCTATTTGGCGACCGCAGATAGCCGAATAACGCTACACTGCATCCAGGCAGCTCTGGGAGGGTGTCATATGACATCCTGGCAGAATGCGCTCTCCGTGATTGCTGTGTCCTAAGGACACAGCTGATCACGTGATGTGGTAAAGACCAATCACAGCGGCTTTTTACCATGTGATCAGCCATGTCCAATGACACGCTGATCACCGGGAAATGCATTTGCCGGGTCTTGGCTGCACTTTCATCACGCTGTCAGAATGTGTGGAAAGTACTGCCGAGAACCAGCAGTTATCAAAGCAGGGGTCGGCCCCGATGATCAGTGCCCACCAGTGCCACCCAACAGTTCCGCCCACCTGTGGCCAGCAGTGCCGCCTCATCAACGCACATCAGTGTTGCTAAATTACCAGTTTACCAAATGTTATAATATAAACAGACTTTTATTCATTATGAGCTATTTTGTGGTTTATCGAGCAAAAAATAAAACTCACAGCAGCAAGTCAATACCACCCAAAGAAAGCTCTATTTGTCTGAAAAAACTGATACAAATTTAAGATGGGTACAATGTGGCATGACCGCACAATTGTCATTCAAAGGGTAACAGTGCAGAAAGATGAAAATTGGCCAGGACAGGAAGGGGGTAGGAGTACCCAGTAGGCAAGTGGTTAATATAATTGACCCATCAATACCCAGGAGCTAATGTACAGATAAGTAGCATGTGCACCAAGTGAGATTCTGCTAGGCCCCACCCACAACATTACAATTACCTGTCCCTCACATGTTATAAACATATTTGCAATGGCCACACTTACTGTACATATAAGGATCATCTCCTCAGTTGAGAACTGTGCTCTCGCCATGTCCAAATGCCAATAAAGTGATCAAAATTTTCAACCAACACAAAACCTCCAACCACTTGTCATCCACTTACACTCCCCACAACCACTTCCGGGTGCGTGCGCACCAGATGACGGACTTCCAGGAGGATAGCTGCTCGTGCGCCATGGGGGACACCTGTTTGGCGTTTATTTGTGCACGATCGCGCATATCTATGCACGATCGCTCATTTCTATGCACGGCTATGATAGCTTTCGCGAATGTGTGTTTTAGTGATTTTTTTCTTTTTAAACCTTGGCTAATATATATTTGTTGCCAAAGGCCAAAAATCAACATACAGTGGGGACTATTTTATTACTGTAAATCAAATTGTAGAAAACCTGTAGCTGGCTGCACAGTGAATGTGACATTCATTAGTACATAACAATATTGTGGTGCAAGCAGGTTTTTTATTTTTTTGTTTGGTTTTGAAAAAGCCAGTTTGCACCCACTTGCATATTCACGCTCTTACAAGCTACATTTGAGCAGATTATATAAGTATACAAAGTAACTATTAAGGTTGTTCATATATTGAACATAAAATAAACACAAAAACATCGGTCAAACATTTATTGATCAAATATATCGTCATTTATTTGGTCAGCAGGAACAAGTAGGTACAGTCAATATCTTGGTGAGTCACAAAAATAGGATTGATGTGGCAAAAATAAAACACTCCTGCTCATAAGAGCTTACAATCTAAAGATACTTCTAGTGAACTGTGTGTGCTCAGGTTATAGCAGGAAACAAAGGGGAAGATGAATCAAGCAACATTTTCATGCACATAGGATTTACTTACACAATCACGTAGTATAAAGATCCATTCAAAAAAAAAAGTCTTCAGATCAAAATATCAAGAAAACAAAGCATGTGAAAAAAAACCCTCCCACCTCTACAAATCCCCTCCCACCTCTACAAATCCCCTCCCACCTCTACAAATCCCCTACACATACATTTGTCAGCAGGTTTGTCAGAAAAATGCATTGGAGTCTAAATAAGCAAACAAAATTAAAACAAGAGCAGATTTTAAACAAAACGATTGACATGTGTGAGGCTTTCAATGCAAAGAGAAAAAACACAATCATTGTGCAATAACACACAAACACTTTACAAGGCCAAAAATATGCAAACATTTCCAGCCCACTTCCAAACACAGCCTGAGTGGTGTCTGGGGCAATTCAGCACAAAATCTCTCCCCCCCCCCCCAAACACAGCCTGAGTGGTGTCTGGGGCAATTCAGCACAAAATCTCTTCTTCCCCCAAACCACTACAAGCAAGGACTTAGTCACAAACCACACGGCCTAGTAACAGGCCAAATCACTCCCTACTGCACATCTTTATATAAGCTAGGTTGTATTTGGAGCGTGCCAAACAAGGCCCCACACCCAATGAAGCCACACCCACCACTGACCTTAGTTTGGTCAGTGAAAGTGTTTTCACCTGATGAATCCCCTTCCTACCTGCATTAACCCTTGGTATACAGGCCCCACAAATCAGAAAGATATATACAGTGAAATGTACGTGTGCAGCATACAACAGAACATTGAGCAGGGATGTGAAAGGGAACCCCAATTGGAACCTTTATTGCTACTATGGTCACAATTCCCTCCAGATTCTCGCATGAGTTAAGACAGTCACATGACCACATCTTGTATGCAATACTGAAAATGACAAATCGATTTGACTAGTATGGTGAATTTCCCATCAATTGGCAAAACACTACAGAAATCAAACATCACCAAACATTACACTCTGGGCAAAGCTGATTTACAAATCCTGCGACTTACAGTAAAGTTGACCATTTTAATGCAATTTTCAAGACATCTGACACAGATCTCTATGCAAATTGCCACTAAAGTAGTACATGTACTACTATAGAAATCAGTGTTTGAAACGCACCCATGTGGTCACTCTAATAGCAGACAATAGGGTGCGACTTTGCAGACGATTTACAACTTGCATGTTGTGCAAATCACATGCCAAGTCCCACTCAATGAGCACGCTATTGGAGCGTTCATATTGTTGTGGTTCAAACTTGGTTGGAGCCGCAAGTAATAATAGAGTAATGAATACACTACTTTTCATGCAATTTGCTGAGAGATCGGTGTCGATTGTCTTGCAAATTGCACTTGAAATCACCATGTACCCTAACTTTGAAATCATGCAACTTCTATGCAAGTCACATGATGTGACTGTGGTGTCAATAACACCACTTAGAAATCTGCTTTAATGTGACCGGGTAGCCCCCAGTAACATTGTTTGCGATTGCCATGCAATTGGCATGACAGGCGACTTGCAAATCGTAGACCAAGTCGCACCCTATTGGCCACTGTAGGCTCTGTTCACATCCAATTGGATTGTGAACTCGTGCAACTTCACTGTAAGTTGGGCAATTGCCGCATCGGATTAGATGTGACAGTGGTGTTAGCCCCCAGTAACATTGTGTGCAATTTGCCATGCAAAGGGCAAGTTGCTGGCCATGCCAATTGCATGACAAGTCGCATCCAGGGTGTGCAATTTCAGGTGCGATTTGTGAATTGACATGGTACCTGATATTGGATATAATGAATGTGAATGTGAGTGTATTAACGTACGCCATTTGTTGCAGTGAGAGTTCAAAGGTATTTGAAGATTTTGGCCATTTATTAGCAATTTAACATCTAGACTCAAATAGAAATCGCAATGCTACACACAATTGAAAACACAACTAGTTAGTAATTCTCTAGAAAACACAGTAAAATTGGCAACTTAAACAGTAATTTTCATTTGCATATAGTGTGAACGAAGCAGGAGAATTAACAAAGGAAATAAATCTTTGAAGGCGTGCGGTCTGCTTTGCATTTGGTGGAAAAATCCATACCAGTATTTGTGACAAGTTTGATGTGTGGATTCACCAACCAAGTCTTTTCTCTCTCGCTCACTCTTCTTTGTCTCACTGGCTCGCTCTTCTCTCTCGCTCACTCTTCTGTATGTCTCTCTTTATCACTCTTCAGTATGTTTTTCTCGCTCACTCTTCTTCATCTCACTGGCTCGCTCTTCTCTCTCTCTGTCAGCTCTTTGCTTGCCAAATCCTTCACAAAAGTGGGTTGAGTGTAAACCATCATTATCAAATCTATTAGTGCTCCAGGCTCTTATCTTACCCCATTGTATGACATTCACATAAGGTGCAGCTTTGAAGGTGTTTCAACAGACAAGGCCTCATTCTAATTCACATTTTAGGGATCACTTAGACAGAAAGCAAAGATGTTGCCAGAACATCTATTTGAAGACAGCCACACACGGAGATCATACTACTTCCTTGCCGTGGTTGGGATTCAAACCGACAACCCTAGAGTTGTGAGGCAGTAGTGCTAACCACTAATCCACGGAGCTACATTGCTAATCCAGCCTGTATTTCTGTGCTGTGAATCAATCCTAGGTCCCTGGGCAAGGTCAGTGTAACTACCAGATATCTCCAATGTGACACAAATGTTGTGCTATGTTGCCAATTCACATGTATGATGGTTCTATGTATCCCAATACAAAGGATTGCAATACTAATACAGGCGTACCTCGGTTTACCAATGCCTCAGGGAACGTCATATTTGGGGTACAAATGCCAAACCATTTCAGTTAATTGGTCTGTTTACAAATGTTTGAATAATTTGGTATGGGCATGTGGCCTGGTATGGTTCAGGAGGGGGGGAGGCGCTCGCTTGTCCCCCCCCCCTTTCCTGACCTGCTGGGCTGCATGCTCAGATAAGTATCTGTTATGGATTTTGGGGGGTACCCCATGCTGTTTTTTATTTAATTTCAGCGTGGAGTTACCCCTTAACATCCATACGAGACCCGAAGGGCTTAGTATGGATGGGAGGGGGGACCCCACGCCGGGTTTTTTACAAATTGTTTATAATTCCCTGCAATACTTTTACATCAACTGTCAGTGGGGAACTCCGCCGACAGCTGAAACATGAGCGCTGCATTGGTTTTCGCTACTATAATGCTGCATGAGTTGATAACATAACTCATGCGGGATTGTAGGAGCGACAGCCATGAGTTAATGTTTCAACTGTCAGCGGGGTTCCCCACTGACAGCTGAATGTAAAAAAAAAAAAAAAAAGCGTGGGGTCCCCCCTCCCATCCATACCAAGCCCTTCGGATCTGGTATGGATATTAAGGGGGAACTCCACGCTGAAATAAAAAAAAACAGCTTGGGGATCCCCCCAAAATCCATACCAGACCCTTATCCGAGCATGCAGCCCGGCAGGTCAGAAAAGGGGGGGGGACGAGCGAGCGCCCCCCCCTCCTGAACTATACCAGGCCACCTGCCCTCAACATGGGGGGGTGCTTTGGGGAAGGGGGGCTCCCCCCCAAAGCACCTTGTCCCCATGTTAATGGGGACAAGGGCCTCTTCCGTTATTGGGATAATTGGTCAGCCATTTTTGGGATTTTAGCATATTTTGTTTACCAGTAAAGTTGAAAATTTTTTGTTCCAAATTTACTGATAAAAAAAATGTGCCAAAATCCCGAAAAACAGCTGACCAATTAACCCACTAACGGCCCGAAAATCGTTCGATTTTCTTTTCGGCAGAAAAATCGGCCGATTTTAGACCCATCTATGGCCTGCTTTACATGGGTCTAAAATCGTCCGCAAAAAAAATCGGCTGATTTTCAGCCCGTTAGTGGGTTAATTGGTCAGCCATTTTTGGGGATTTTACAACTTTTTTTAATTGGTAAATTTGGATAAAAATTGGCCGATTTTGCAGATCGGCCGATTTTAGCTGCAATGATCGGCAAATTGGCTGATCTTTTAACAGATAAATAATCTGCACATGAGCCATGGCCTGCAAGAAAAAGAATAAAAAAAAAGAATAAGAAAAAGAAAAATGCAGGCCTTAGATGGGGCGAAAACTGACCGTTTTAAAAAAAAAAAATCGGTTGTTCAATGGGCCGACGTTACCACCAATGGCAAAAAAATTGTTCGATTTTCGCCCCATCTACGGCCTGCAAATATAATAGCGAAGTAATTACTTCTGTCCCTGCAGAGAGCTGCGCTATTATATTTGACATTAAAAAGTATAAAGGTTGCAACATTGTATCTATTTGTATCCGAATAAAAACATCTATATCCGGAATGGATACAAATGGATACAATGTTGCAGTCTCTATACTTTTTAATGTCAAATATAATAGCGGAGCTCTCTGCAGGGACAGAAGGAATGTTTCAGCTGTCATCGGGGTTTCCCACTGACAGCTGAATTTTAAATTATTTCCGTGAATTAAATAAATAATAAAAAAAACAGCGTGGGTCCCCCCTCTCATCCATACCAAGCCCTTCAGGTCTGGTATGGGTATTAAGGGGGAACTCCACGCTGAAATTTAAAAAAAAAACAGCGTGGGTCCCCCTCAATATCCATACCAGACCCTTATCCGAGCATGCAGCCCGGCAGGTCAGGAAAGGGTGGGGACGAGCAAGCGCCCCCCCCCTCCTGAACCATACCAGGCCACATGCCCTCAACATGGGGGGGTGCTTTGAGGCAGGGGGGGCTCCCCCCCCCAAAGCACCTTGTCCCCATGTTGATGAGGACAAGGGCCTCTTCCCCACAACCCTGGCCGGTGGTTGTGGGGGTCTGCGGGCGGGGGGCTTATCAGAATCTGGAAGCCCCCTTTAACAAGGGGGCCCCCAGATCCCGGCCCCCCCCCCTACGTGAACGAGTCTGCGGTACATGGTCCCGCAGACTCCTTCACAAAAAAACTAAGTGTGGTGTAAAAAAAACACAGTACAGGGTCTTTGACAAGTCCTTTATTAAAACAATGTCCCCCGAAGTAGATCCAACGTCAATCACGGCGGCGGCGGCAGGGACCCGAAAAAAGAAAAAAAAAAAAGGTTCCGCTCCCGTCGGAGGCTTCCAGCCTTGTGAAGAAGAGGCTAGCTGACAGTTCTTATATAGGTATGGGGCGGGGCCAGCCGGGCACATCATCCCCGCCCCTTACCTATTTGAGAAATGTCACCCTGTCTCTCCGCTGAGGCTAACTAGCTGAATGCAGGAGACAGTCTGACATTTCTTATATAGCTATGGGGCGGGGCCAGCCGGGAACAGCAAGCATGTGACATGGGGCGGGTCACTCGGATGATGTCCCCGGCTGGCCCCGCCCCATAGCTATATAAGAAATGTCAGACTGTCTCCTGCATTCAGCTAGTTAGCCTCAGTGGAGAGACAGGGTGACATTTCTCAAATAGGTAAGGGGCGGGGATGATGTGCCCGGCTGGCCCCGCCCCATACCTATATAAGAACTGTCAGCTAGCCTCTTCTTCACATGGCTGGAAGCCTCCGACGGGAGCGGAACCTTTTTTTTTTTTTCTTTTTTCGGGTCCCTGCCGCCGCCGCCGCCGTGATTGACGTTGGATCTACTTCGGGGGACATTGTTTTAATAAAGGACTTGTCAAAGACCCTGTACTGTGTTTTTTTTACACCACACTTTTTTTTTTTGTGAAGGAGTCTGCGGGAGCATCTACCGCAGACTCGTTCACGTAGGGGGGGGGCCGGGATCTGGGGGCCCCCTTGTTAAAGGGGGCTTCCAGATTCTGATAAGCCCCCCGCCCGCAGACCCCCACAACCACCGGCCAGGGTTGTGGGGAAGAGGCCCTTGTCCTCATCAACATGGGGACAAGGTGCTTTGGGGGGGGGAGCCCCCCTGCCTCAAAGCACCCCCCCATGTTGAGGGCATGTGGCCTGGTATGGTTCAGGAGGGGGGGGGCGCTCGCTCGCCCCCCCCCTTTCCTGACCTGCTGGGCTGCATGCTCGGATAAGGGTCTGGTATGGATATTGAGGGGGACCCACGCTGTTTTTTTTTTAAATTACAGCGTGGAGTTCCCCCTTAATATCCATACCAGACCTGAAGGGCTTGGTATGGATGAGAGGGGGGACCCACGCTGTTTTTTTTTTTTTTTTTTTATTGTGGACCTTTATTTTTACATTCAGCTGTCAAAATAAATATTATCTAGACCTTTGAAATAAGTAAAATCATTACAGAAATAATTATAAAGGATAAGAAACAAAAATAGAATCACTAGAACTAAGGAAATCTAGTTAGATTACATGAAGATATGCCGAGTGCTGTTTATTAAACACAATAGTCGCGAGCGAGTGCCGGCTGTCAGAGGAATCCACAATCAGATTCACTATTAGTCAGTGGCTAAAAAGCAAACGCCCATGGCAGAGGTCTAAAATGTGTTCTGCACATGCTCAGTTGTATCTGCCAAAGACACTGCACGGGCTTCTAGATTTTTACTGTGTCGATTTCCTTGAAAAAAACGATTTTTAACACATTTTTAATTTTTTTGGAAATAGCAGATATTGTTTAAAGTGAAGTCCTGATATTTGGCAAAGCAAATTTCTAAGTGAACATGTCTCTGCAGTGATTTTTCATGGTTTTAGACTTGCTTCTTAGCAAGTCTGTTTTGTGAGTCTGATTTCGGGCGTGTGTCTTTTTGTGAATTAGATTGGACATCTGCTTATGGGCTCTGCTCAATAGTGAATTAGGTTGCAGGGTAAAAAATGACGGAAGCCCATGAAAATTGGGCTTAAGCCCATAAATATGCGCCCACGCCCAATAGTGAATCAGGGCCAAAGAGTCACATCAAATGATATTCCCAGAATCCTCCTCACCTCTCCATTCAGGTCTCCATTTTATTAAAGCCCCACTTCAGGCTGAGGTATAATTTCCCCCCACAGGACCCCCACACTACGCAGGGTATAGGCTTGTTGCAGCATTCTGATGTCATTACATACAACGCAGGACCAACAGTCCCACTTTACATGTGAGGATACCAAGGGACCCCACATCCTAAGAGCATCAGAAAAAGCCAGATGGAGGGACATTGGGAGGAGGAGCTGTGAGGTCAGTGTGATGTCATAGGATTCTCTGACTCTTGATGGAGGGACATTGGGAGGAGGGGCTGTGAGGTCAGTGTGATGTCATAGGATATATAGACTCTGGATGGAGGGACATTTGGATGGGAAGATTTGAGAGGTCCTCTATATAAGGCTCCCGTGCAAACCAAATCCTTGTTTCTGGGTGAGTCCTACCTCTCCTAAACTGAAGAGTGACCTTTGACCTTTACCATCCAGAAATCTGTCCGGAATCTGTGGAAGTAAGCTGTCATGTGATCAGGTGACGTGCGGAGGAACGGAGTGTAAATAGCAGACAATTGTCTCCAGAACCCCTAATGGTGGGGATGGATTTGGCGGCGTGCTGGTGCCAAGTTTCCTCCCCCCAGGGTCACTGCAGGTGTGGAGAAAAGCTGTGTAAGAGGATATGGAGGAGAGATGAGGAGGAGATCCAGGAATCAGGAGAAAGGTCAGGGCAGGCAACAGACGAGCGCATCCAAGAGACCAAGCCGGGGTCACTACACAGAAAATCAATCCAAGGAAACAACAGGCAGGACGAGGAATAGCAAGAAGGAGCTGAGAGACAAATGAGAATATTGCTCAGCCAATGGGAGATGATCTCAGCATGACTTCCATCATGAAGGAGATGAGGGGGAGGGGAGGAAGTCACTGAAGGTGACCATAGATCCATGGAAATTCAGCTGGTTCAGCAGGGATCGCTCACATTTCCATCCATGTGTGGCCACTGCCGGATAAAAGCCACTCCCCCAGCGGCTGCAGCCAATAGCTTCAGTGCTGATCCGTGTATTCTGAGAGCGGAGGAGTCCCCCCATTGTCAGAATACAAGAGTGCAGCGGGGAGGATTCCCCCATCCACCTCCAATGTGTGGATGGGGGAATCACTTCTATTTCCTTCCATGACCTTTTTGTCTCCCGCTCCCTTAACCTAGTAGCAATTACAGAAACCTGACTCCAAGCAGCAGATTCTGCTTCCACCGCAGCACTTCCCTATGGAGGCCTCCTCTGGACCCACTCACCCAGACCCAGTGGTCAGAAAGGTGGTGGGGTTGGTTTGCTTCTATCCCCACTGAGCACCTTTCAAGTCCCCCCTAACCCTCCCTCTCTATCCTTCTCTTCTTTCCAGACTCACTGCATCCGGCTGTTTTCTCCCATTTCTCTGAGGATTGCAGTGATCTATCGGCCTCCTGGACCCGTGTCCCGCTTTCTTGATGATTTCTCCGCCTGGCTACCCTACTTTCTCTCCTCTGAACTATCCGCTATCATTCTCAGAGATTTTACCATCCCTATTAATGTCAACAACCCGGCTACATCCCAACCCTTCCACATAACCTCATCTTTTGCGTTAGCACAATGTATACCGTCCTCCACTCACTCTGATGGGAATACATTGTTTTCTCCCATCTTTGCACTCCCTACAACCTCACAAACACCCCCTTTCCTCTCTCTGATCACAATCTCATCACCTTCACAGTCTCCTCGTCTTCAAACACCTATCCCTCCAACCAGCCAACAATTACCCGCAGAAACCTTCACAACTTGAACCCGGCTCCTTTCCATTCTGCAACTGACCAACTCTATGACAGAATCTCTCCCCTGTCCTGTCCTGACCTGGCCACTGCTGTCTATAACAGTTCACTGTCACCCACACTGGACTCACTTGTTCCTCTAACAACACGAAGCATCAGGCCCCGACCGTAACATCTGTGGCAGACTGACCACACCAGAAATTTTTAACAACATAGTTGTACGCTGGAGCAATTGTGGCGTAAAACCAAATCTCAACAAGCATTCACCAGATAAAAATCTGCTTTCTTAACATACAATTCCTCCCTCCATGCTGCCAAACAAGCCGACTTTGTCACTCTCATTAATAGCGGGTCATCCAGTCCTCATCTCTTCTCTACTTTTAACTCTCTACTTTCTCCACCTCCACCCAGCACCTCACTCACTGCTCACGAGATTGCAAATAATTTCAAAAACAAGATTGACACAATTCGTAGGGGCCTCTCCACTGCACAGACATCCATCCCACGTAGCATACCTTATACTAAACCTCCCTCAACACTTTCCTCTTCTGACCTCGCGATTACCAAAGAGGTCACTAAGGTTTTCTCAGAAGCCCGTCTCACCACCTGCCCCCTGGATCCTGTCTCCTCACAGCTACTATGGTCACCCTCTTCTTCCATCCTATGCTCCCTCACTCACATCTTCAATCTTTCCCTCTCTACTGGTGCCTTCCCCTCCCCTCTAAAGCATGTGCATATAACTCCCATACTTAAAAAGCTTTCCCTGGACCCCACCAACCTGAACAACTTAACACCCATCTCCCTGCTGCCATTTACCTCGAAACTCCTAGAACGCTTAGTCTACAATCACCTGAGCTCCTCCCACCTCACCGACAACCATCTTCTTCACCCTTTACAGTCTGGCTTTTGCTCACTACACTCCACTGAAACTGCCCTACTAAACCTCACTAATGATCTACTAACTGCTAAAACCAATGGCCACTACTCCATACTCATCCCAACCAATGGCCACTACTCCATACTCATCCCAACCAATGGTCACTACAGCGTACTCATCCCAACCAATGGTCACTACTCCATACTCATCCCAACCAATGGCCACTACTCCATACTCATCCCAACCGATGGCCACTACTCCGTACTCATCCCAACCGATGGCCACTACTCCGTACTCATCCCAACCAATGGCCACTACTCCATACTCATCCCAACCAATGGCCACTACTCCGTACTCATCCCAACCAATGGCCACTACTTCATACTCATCCCAACCAATGGCCACTACTCTGTACTCTTACTACTTGACCTCTCTGTGGCTTTTGATACTGTTAACCATCCCCTCCTCAAAAAACTCCACTCTCTTGGCCTCCGAGATTCTGCTCTCTCCTGGTTCTCCTCCTACCTATCGCAACGCTCCTTCAGCGTTACCTATAATGCTGCCTCCTCCTCTTCACTCCCTCTCTCTGTAGGGGTCCCTCAAGGTTCTGTTCTTGGACCGCTTCTATTCTCCATCTACACCTCCCTTGGTCACTTGATAAACTCCCATGGCTTTAAGTACCATCTCTATGCTGATTACACACAAATCTATCTTTCTACTCCTCACCTCACCCCTTCAGTCTCCTCCTCACCTCACCCCTTTCCAAAACTGAGCTCTTAGTATTCCCTCCAGCCCGTGCCCCCTCCCCTGACTTCTCCATCAAGATCAATAACAAGACCATCAGTCCCTCCCCTCATGCCAGGGTACTAGGTGTAATCCTAGACTCCCATCTGTCCTTTCAGCCCCAAATCCAATCACTGTCCAAATCTTGTAGACTTCACCTCCCCAACATCTCCAAGATACGCCCGTTCCTAACCTCGGAAACCATTAAGCAACTTATTCACTCCCTTGTTATATCTCACCTTGACTATTATAACTCCCTTCTCATTGGCCGACCTCATCGCAGGCCTTCCTCTCTTCAGTCTATCATGAATGCTGCCACCAGACTCATCCATCTTACTAACAGTTCTGTATCTGTCATCCCTCTCTGCCATTCCCTCCACTGGCCTCCACCCCTCTCTGCTAATCCCTCCACTGGCCTCCACTCAGTGTCCTCCATCCCTCTCTGCCATTCCCTCCACTGGCCTCCACTCAGTGTCCTCCACTGATCTCTGCCAATCCCTCCACTGGCCTCCACTCAGTGTCCTCCATCCCTCTCTGCCAATCCCTCCACTGGCCTCCACTCAGTGGCCTCCACCGCTCTCTGCCAATCCCTCCACTGGCCTCCACTCAGTGTCCTTCATCCCTCTCTGCCAATCCCTCCACTGGCCTCCATTCAGTGTCCTCCACCCCTCTCTGCCAATCCCTCCACTGGCTTCCCATTGCCCAACGGATAAAATTCAAAACACTAACAATAATGTATAAAGCTATTTCTAACTCTGCCCCAAATTACATCACCAATCTTGTCTCTAAATATCACCCAAACCGTCCTCTCTGCTCCTCGCAAGACCTCCTACTCTCTAGCTCCCTTGTCTCCTCCTCCCATGCTCATCTCCAGGACTTCTCCCATCCTCTGGAACTCTCTATCCCAATTTATCAGACTATTCCCTACTCTGCTCACTTTTATCCTGCCTTCAGCTAATACTGGAATCTTCTATTCCTCCTACCAGTCCATCCCCCACAGTTACTACCTTTTGAACTACTAGCCCCTCCCTCCTAGATTGTAAGCTCCCAGGATCAGGCCCTCCTTTCCCTCTTGTATTGAACTGTATTGTTGCTGTATTGTCTCCTGTTATATTGTAAAGCGCTGAGCAAACTGTTGGCACCATAAATCCTGTATAATAATAGTATTTTTTTCTCTCATCCCGCTGGTTGAACAACAAAACTGAACCATGTAGGCCAGCTTTGGGAGCAAGATATATTATCATCAACTCCTCCCCCTGAAGGGGTTCATCTGGGTCCCCACACTATATATGTGTGTATCATCATCTGCTGGAGATAAAAGACATCACAGTGACTATGGAGGAAGAGGACGGACATGACTATGGAGGAAGAGGACGGACATGATAATGGAGGAAGAGGATGGACATGATGGGGGGTTACTGGGTGTAAATAGAAAATAACATCTTATTACCTCCTCTGCTGCTACTTCCACCGGTGTCTCTTTTTCTTTGTGCCACATGGAACTTTGTCTTTATTTCATGTCACGTCCTGTCTGTACCTGACATCACTTCCTGTCTGTACCTGACATCACTTCCCATCTGTACCTGACATCACTTCCTGTCTGTCTTCCATAGAGACTTCCTGTCTATGTAGAAGTGAGATCCCCACCTTGTGGAGCTCAGAGGAACTGCAGCCATAGAAGCATCTGGTAGTGTAGATCTCATTTGTTGCCACAAGTTTTTAAAAATTGAAGAAAAAAACAAAAACATTTTTTCTTTTCTATTTTTATATTTCAAAACCTTGTGAGAAAAAATGAGATCTGAAAAATACTCACCATGCCTCTTTTTAAATTCCTTGGGGTGTCTACTTTCCAGACAGGTGCCATTTGGGAGGGGGGGGGGGGCTATCCTGGCATATCAGGGCCTCCAAAACTGTGATAGGTAGTGAGGAAGTGAAGTGAGAAAGTTACGCACCTTCAGGCTTTCAAAGCAGTCATTGGATTTCAGGCTCCTGTATGTGGCTAGGCTCCCAAAAAGTCTCACACATGTGGTATCCCCATACTCGGTAGAAGTAGCAGAATGTATTTTGGGGTGCAATTCCACATATACCCATGGCTTGTGCGAGAAATAAATCATTTAAATGACAACTTTGTGTAAAAAAAAGTTTTTGTCATTTTCCAGAAACTTGTGGAAATAAAAAAACTCTTCCATGGACTCAATATGCCTCTCAGCAGACAGCTTAGGGTGTCTACTTTCCGAAAAGGGGTCATTTTAGGGGTGTTTGTACTATCCTGGTATTGTAGCACCTCAAGAAATGTGATGAGCAGTCAGAAAGTAAAAGCTGTATAAATTGCAGTATCTATACCATAGTTTGTAGACGCTATAACTATCACACAAAGCAATCAATATACACTTATTGGGAATTTTTTAACCAAAAACATGGAGCAGAATACATTTTGGCTTAAATTTATGATGCAATTTTAGTTTTTTTTGGATATTGTTTATGACAGAAATGAGAAAATGTTTTTTTAAAAAAAAAAAATTTCTCAAAAATGTATTTGTTTATAGCACCAAAAATAAAAACCGCACAGGTGATCAAATATCACCAAAAGAAATCTCTATTTGTGTGAAAAAAAGGACATAAATTTCATTTATGTACCGTATTGCATGACCGCGCAATTGTCAGTTAAACTAGTGCAGCGCTGTATAACAAAACAATGGTGTAAATTGCAGTATGTACTGTATACCATAGTTTGTAGACACTATAACTTTCACACAAACCAATCAATATACACTTATTGGGATTTTTTTCACCAAAAACATGGAGCAGAATACATTTTGGCCTAAATTTATAACTAACTTTGAGTTTACTATATATTTTTTATAGCCGAAAGTAAAAAATATTGTTTTTCTTCAAAATTTTCGGTATTTTTTTGTTTATAGCACAAAAAATAAAAAGTACACAGGTGATCAAATATCACCAAAAGAAAGCTCTATTTGTGTGAAAAAAAGGACGTAAATTTAGTTTGGGTGCAGCATTGCATGACCGCGCAATTATCAGTTGAATTAGTGCAGTGCCTAGTAGCAAAAGAAGGCGTGGTCATTAAGGGGGGTAAATCCTCTGGAGGGCACGTGGTTAATGATATACAAACATATTTTGCTGTCTTCTGTTGATCAAACACAAGATGGCGCTGATGAATCGTTTTGATTCCTCTTTGATATTGGTTTTCTATTGAGCCAATCATTTGAGATATGTGTCATCTTGTCTTGATTTCTTATAAGGTGTTGCCAATATAATGAACCAATGAGAACAGAGGCGGCTCTTTAGGAGCTCACTTAATGCACTGCTGATCACACCCTCGGACGAAGTCGTGTGACGAAACGTGTTAGGGCATGGTCCAGCAGTAACATTATCACGCACACCGTATCATGTGTCCGGACCATGTGACCACAACCTTGTCATCTGTTGAAGGCTGGTGAGACGCCACTGTGTGTGTAGGAAGCGGTGTACTAAGCGCTGCAGGCTGAAAGATTTTAATATACAAGGCTTTGCTGTACTGACATAATGTGAGTGCGGTTATTATGGGGTATTCTGTTGGAATACATTTTCTGACACGGTATTACGCTATGGAGAGTGTTTTTTACTTTGTTCACATGTGACCTATGGAGCTCATTGGGGTCGTCTGCTGATTACAAATGATATGCTGCGGAGTTTATCATACCTGCTGAGTATATAAAGATATGCTGGTTGTTCCCCAGTCTCTGGTGAGTTTGCACTTTGATGGGGTGCTGAGCGCTGGATCATCCACTGGTGAAGGAAGATTACAGGATCCCAGAACTTCATTGATTGAAGATCATATATGCTCTATATGGACTTTATTTCATGGACTTTATTTAGGATCCAATATGTTTTGTTTTTGCACACATTATTATATTTGGTGGTTGGATTACTATTATTAGTATTATTTTTATTAATTTCAATTATTTTGTGGTGAACGCTATTATTGTGGTTATATATTTAATTTCACAAATTTGATACATTTTGGGCTATTGTATAATAGCAGCTCCTATTCAATCAGCTATTTCCCAGGACTACATTCTTAAGGCGCGATGATGTAGACTTTGGAATATATTGATCTGCTATTGATATCATTCACTGGGGTTTACATTTATTATTTAAATCAGAACCACTTGCAGAATTGAGTGATAATGATTTGTGGGGGAAATTCCTCATCAGACACTGAAAACGATTCTGCGACTGAACTCAGTGATGTGTGAACTTTGCGCTCTATTTCACATTTCAGTGTTTTTTGTTTGATTATATTATCGAATTATATTTATTATTATATTATTATTTTGTATGATTATTTATTAAATTATAATTTATGATTTTGTGTTTCAAATTTTATCATACCCGGGATGTTTACTAGACTCTTGTTCGGACAGATTTCAGTGAGTTATTCCTAAAAATTACAGGCCTACAATAAAAAACAACATATTTCCATTGAAAATAATGTACCGCTTTGAGCACAGAAATACTGACATAATCAGACCACTAGGGGGGTTAAGCGATTGCCCCCAGAGGTAGGTAATCTCTGGCCAGTGATTGGGGTGACAGGTACCCCCCTGTCACCGTTGCTGCTTTTCACTACTTGTCAGAACAAACTTTTAATGTTTCCCTGTTCTGACTATAGCCCTTCAAACAGCCTGGGGAGCTCCCGAACTTGCCAATAGTTCAATCCCCCCCGAGGACCTTTCTGAAGTATTCTGACAGATTTTTTTCCTAAATTGCTCCTATTTCCCCAAGAAGGATTAGAGCAAACGTGAATAATCAGAATGTGAGTGCTTGGAGTCCAGCAGGCGGGTAATGGAGGCACAGCTACTTGCAGTATGGGGTGTAGTAGTTACAATATAACTGTTGTTCACAGATCTAACTACACACTTACAATCCACAGTTAGTAGATTACAGAGGACAGATCCATACACAACAAGACCATTCCGTGTGATTTAGGCCCACAGGTGCATTTCAGTTGCAAAGATTGGGAAGCGTCTTAACCTAATCTCATTGGAGGGTCAACTGGACCTGCTTTAGGCAGATTGGCACAGATCCTACGTTTTATTTCACTGCCTCCAAGAGTCCAGTCAGATCCCTTTCATCCACACTCACACCCCGCTGCAATAGCTGCACCCAGCAGTTAGGATGTTTCCTCATTCACTCTCAGTACAAGTTTATGTCAGTTATACTGTTCATAATCATCTCATCAAAGTGTTCGTAAAGACAAAAGGTAACAATGACATTGGACAAAGCTTACTAGTCTAGGTATCTCACACAACATGGAAGACAGACATGAAAACAAAGAAAGATGTAAATAATTCTCTGTATTCCACACAAGAAGTAACATTTACCTAAACGTTCAGACTTCCTCACCAAGGGGCTCCATTTGTTTCGGCGGTGTTGCTCCCGCACTTATTCACTTGGTTCTATACAGATTATAAATGTAATCAGTGATCACAACCTTTTGTCTATACAGGAATTCAGCCAATCCTCATCCGGATATTACCAATAGTGTTTATACCAAAGGATAACAACTGGGAAAAAAATAAAGATCTCATTTACACAGAAAAGAAGCTTGCTATGATGGAATATAACAAAATATAATGTAGCCGGTATAACTGTAAAAGTAGTAATATTACAATGCAAATACAGAATGTTACCAATACAAAGAGACTACAGGAAAGAATGTCACCGATACAAAGAGACTACAGGAAAGAGTGTCACAGATACAAAGAAACTACAGGAAAGAATGTCACCGATACAAAGAGACTACAGGAAAGAGTGTCACCGATACAAAGAGACTACAGGAGAGAATGTCACCGATACAAAGAGACTACAGAAAAGAATGTCACCGATACAAAGAGACTACAGGAAAGAATGTCACCGATACAAAGAGACTACAGGAGAGAATGTCACCGATACAAAGAGAGACTACAGGAAAGAATGTCACCGATATAGAGAGACTACAGGAAAGAATGTCACCGATACAAAGAGACTACAGGAAAGAATGTCACCGATACAAAGAGACTACAGGAAAGAATGTCACCAATTCAAAGAGACTACAGGAAAGAATGTCACCGATACAAAGAGAGACTACAGGAAAGAATGTCACCGATACAGAGAGACTACAGGAAAGAATGTCACCGATACAAAGAGACTACAGGAAGGAATGTCACCGATACAGAGAGACTACAGGAAAGAATGTTACCGATACAAAGAGACTACAGGACAGAATGTCACCGATACAAAGAGACTACAGGAAAGAATGTCACCGATACAAAGAGACTACAGGAAAGAATGTCACCGATACAAAGAGACTACAGGAAAGAATGTTACCGATACAAAGAGACTGCAGGAAGGAATGTCACCGATACAAAGAGACTACAGGAAAGAATGTCACCGATACAAAGAGACTACAGGAAAGAGTGTCACCGATACAAAGAGACTACAGGAGAGAATGTCACCGATACAAAGAGACTACAGGAAAGAATGTCACCGATACAAAGAGACTACAGGAGAGAATGTCACCGATACAAAGAGAGACTACAGGAAAGAATGTCACCGATATAGAGAGACTACAGGAAAGAATGTCACCGATACAAAGAGACTACAGGAAAGAATGTCACCGATACAAAGAGACTACAGGAAAGAATGTCACCAATTCAAAGAGACTACAGGAAAGAATGTCACCGATACAAAGAGAGACTACAGGAAAGAATGTCACCGATACAGAGAGACTACAGGAAAGAATGTCACCGATACAAAGAGACTACAGGAAGGAATGTCACCGATACAGAGAGACTACAGGAAAGAATGTTACCGATACAAAGAGACTACAGGACAGAATGTCACCGATACAAAGAGACTACAGGAAAGAATGTCACCGATACAAAGAGACTACAGGAAAGAATGTCACCGATACAAAGAGACTACAGGAAAGAATGTTACCGATACAAAGAGACTGCAGGAAGGAATGTCACCGATACAAAGAGACTACAGGAAAGAATGTCACCGATACAAAGAGACTACAGGAAAGAATGTCACCGATACAAAGAGACTACAGGAAAGAATGTCACCGATACAAAGAGACTACAGGAAAGAATGTCACCGATACAAAGAGACTACAGGAAAGAATGTCACCGATACAAAGAGACTGCAGGAAGGAATGTCACCGATATAAAGAGACTACAGGAAAGAATGTCACCGATACAAAGAGACTACAGGAAAGAATGTCACCGATACAAAGAGACTACAGGAAAGAATGTCACCGATACAAAGAGACTACAGGAAGGAATGTCACCGATACAGAGAGACTACAGGAAACAATGTCACCGATACAAAGAGACTACAGGAAAGACTGTCACCGATACAGAGAGACTACAGGAAAGAATGTTACCGATACAAAGAGACTACAGGAAAGAATGTCACCGATACAAAGAGACTACAGGAAAGAATGTCACCGATACAGAGAGACTACAGGAAAGAATGTTACCGATACAGAGAGACTACAGGAAAGAACGTCACCGATACAGAGAGACTACAGGAAAGAATGTCACCGATACAAAGAGACTACAGGAAAGAATGTTACCGATACATAGAGACTACAGGAAAGAATGTCACCGATACAGAGAGACTACAGGAAAGAACGTCACCGATACAAAGAGACTACAGGAAAGAACGTCACCGATACAAAGAGACTACAGGAAAGAACGTCACCGATACAAAGAGACTACAGGAAAGAACGTCACCGATACAAAGAGACTACAGGAAAGAATGTCACCGATACAGAGAGACTACAGGAAAGAACGTCACCGATACAAAGAGACTACAGGAAAGAACGTCACCGATACAGAGAGACTACAGGAAAGAATGTCACCAATACAGAGAGACTACAGGAAAGAATGTTACCGATACAAAGAGACTACAGGAAAGAATGTCACCGATACAAAGAGACTACAGGAAAGAATGTCACCGATACAGAGAGACTACAGGAAAGAATGTTACCGATACAGAGAGACTACAGGAAAGAACGTCACCGATACAGAGAGACTACAGGAAAGAATGTCACCGATACAAAGAGACTACAGGAAAGAGTGTTACCGATACATAGAGACTACAGGAAAGAATATCACCGATACAAAGAGACTACAGAAAAGAGTGTCACCGATACAAAGAGACTACAGGAAAGAATGTCACCGATACAAAGAGACTACAGGAAAGAATGTCACCGATACAGAGAGACTACAGGAAAGAACGTCACCGATACAAAGAGACTACAGGAAAGAATGTCACCGATACAGAGAGACTACAGGAAAGAACGTCACCGATACAAAGAGACTACAGGAAAGAATGTCACCGATACAAAGAGACTACAGGAAAGAATGTCACCGATACAGAGAGACTACAGGAAAGAACGTCACCGATACAAAGAGACTACAGGAAAGAATGTCACCGATACAAAGAGACTACAGGAAAGAATGTCACCGATACAGAGAGACTACAGGAAAGAATGTCACCGATACAAAGAGACTACAGGAAAGAATGTCACCGATACAGAGAGACTACAGGAAAGAATGTCACCGATACAAAGAGACTACAGGAAAGAATGTCACCGATACAGAGAGACTACAGGAAAGAATGTTACCGATACAGAGAGACTACAGGAAGGAACGTCACCGATACAGAGAGACTACAGGAAAGAATGTCACCGATACAAAGAGACTACAGGAAAGAGTGTCACCGATACAAAGAGACTACAGGAAAGAATGTTACCGATACATAGAGACTACAGGAAAGAATGTCACCGATACAGAGAGACTACAGGAAAGAACGTCACCGATACAAAGAGACTACAGGAAAGAATGTCACCGATACAAAGAGACTACAGGAAAGAATGTCACCGATACAAAGAGACTACAGGAAAGAACGTCACCGATACAAAGAGACTACAGGAAAGAATGTCACCGATACAAAGAGACTACAGGAAAGAGTGTCACCGATACAGAGAGACTACAGGAAAGAACGTCACCGATACAAAGAGACTACAGGAAAGAATGTCACCGATACAGAGAGACTACAGGAAAGAACGTCACCGATACAAAGAGACTACAGGAAAGAACGTCACCGATACAAAGAGACTACAGGAAAGAATGTCACCGATACAGAGAGACTACAGGAAAGAATGTCACCGATACAAAGAGACTACAGGAAAGAATGTCACCGATACAGAGAGACTACAGGAAAGAATGTCACCGATACAAAGAGACTACAGGAAAGAATGTCACCGATACAAAGAGACTACAGGAAAGAATGTCACCGATACAGAGAGACTACAGGAAAGAATGTCACCGATACAAAGAGACTACAGGAAAGAATGTCACCGATACAGAGAGACTACAGGAAAGAATGTCACCGATACAAAGAGACTACAGGAAAGAATGTCACCGATACAGAGAGACTACAGGAAAGAATGTTACCGATACAGAGAGACTACAGGAAGGAACGTCACCGATACAGAGAGACTACAGGAAAGAATGTCACCGATACAAAGAGACTACAGGAAAGAGTGTCACCGATACAAAGAGACTACAGGAAAGAATGTTACCGATACATAGAGACTACAGGAAAGAATGTCACCGATACAGAGAGACTACAGGAAAGAACGTCACCGATACAAAGAGACTACAGGAAAGAATGTCACCGATACAAAGAGACTACAGGAAAGAATGTCACCGATACAGAGAGACTACAGGAAAGAACGTCACCGATACAAAGAGACTACAGGAAAGAATGTCACCGATACAGAGAGACTACAGGAAAGAATGTCACCGATACAGAGAGACTACAGGAAAGAACGTCACCGATACAGAGAGACTACAGGAAAGAATGTCACCGATACAGAGAGACTACAGGAAAGAATGTCACCGATACAAAGAGACTACAGAAAAGAATGTCACCGATACAAAGAGACTACAGGAAAGAATGTCACCGATACAAAGAGACTACAGGAAAGAATGTCACCGATACAGAGAGACTACAGGAAAGAACGTCACCGATACAAAGAGACTACAGGAAAGAACGTCACCGATACAGAGAGACTACAGGAAAGAACGTCACCGATACAAAGAGACTACAGGAAAGAACGTCACCGATACAAAGAGACTACAGGAAAGAACGTCACCGATACAGAGAGACTACAGGAAAGAACGTCACCGATACAAAGAGACTACAGGAAAGAATGTTACCGATACAGAGAGACTACAGGAAAGAACGTCACCGATACAGAGAGACTACAGGAAAGAACGTCACCGATACAAAGAGACTACAGGAAAGAACGTCACCGATACAGAGAGACTACAGGAATGAACGTCACCGATACAAAGAGACTACAGGAAAGAATGTCACCGATACAAAGAGACTACAGGAAAGAATGTCACCGATACAGAGAGACTACAGGAAAGAATGTCACCGATACAGAGAGACTACAGGAAAGAACGTCACCGATACAAAGAGACTACAGGAAAGAACGTCACCGATACAAAGAGACTACAGGAAAGAATGTCACCGATACAAAGAGACTACAGGAAAGAATGTCACCGATACAAAGAGAGACTACAGGAAAGAATGTCACCGATACAAAGAGAGACTACAGGAAAGAATGTCACCGATACAAAGAGACTACAGGAAGGAATGTCACCGATACAAAGAGACTACAGGAAAGAGTGTCACCGATACAAAGAGACTACAGGAAAGAATGTCACCGATACAAAGAGACTACAGGAAAGAATGATACCGATACAGAGAGACTACAGGAAAGAATGTCATCGATACAGAGAGACTACAGGAAGGAATGTTACAGAAAAGAAACATAGAATAATACATTACACAGACATCCTGATGACTGGGCTTCCAAAGAGGCAGAAATGTGAGCAATGGCATACTTTATACCCCTCCCCCCTCCATTCCAGGTAGTCACACCCTTCAATAGGTTCCAGTATTGCTATTTCTGTTCAATGGGGGCTCTGTGATTTGTGAAAGACATTGGCCAACTGTAGCTCATCAGATGGAATAGGATAGGCCAATGTCCAGCGAAGCGTACCTCCTCTGAATTCAGTTCCCACAGGACAATCTATGACAATACTCCCTAGGAGGTGTTAGAAATGACGCCTCCAGGGATTATTCATCCAGATGGCCCCACTGTCATAAATCTCTACAGGAAAACATCTAAGGGGGGTGCTGAGGTGATGCAACAGATGGGAAATAAGTTACAGGAATTGAGACCCCTATCAGAAGTTCACAATAATATTACAAATTATTATAGGCCTAAAATATCTATCACATGTCTAGGAGATAGGTGGGGTGGGGGTTGTGGATTGTTTGGTGTTATGTGGTTGCATCCCATTGTTCTATTGTGTGTCTTGCTTGGGAGCAAACTATTATGGGATGTATGTGTTTATGTATTGGCTTAGTGGAGGGTGTCTGCAGCAGCCCTCCTTCCTGATGGGACTGTCTGCTAGTGTGAAGTTTGAATACCTGTGTGTCTCTTGTTACTAAATGTAGATTGCCCCACCCTGTGTCATTATGCAGGGAGGGGGGATTGTCCCCTGAGTGTATATCTTGTATCTGTGTTCAAATAAAGTAGCCTACTTTCTGGCTTACTTCAAATCTGTGGTGTCTGTTGTCGGTGTTCGGATGGGGAAGCGGTATTCTCACAGAAGTACTCAGCGCAGACTGGGACGGTTCCATTACAATGCCCATTATGGACAAGAGCCCCCCCCCCATGCTCCTTTGTATACACAGAGCTGGAGAAGGGATTTCATACATTGTCCTTCTCTTTGTCCCCCCCCCTCTAGATGGTTCTGTAAAGGGCCTACATGCTGGGACCGGACCTTTCTACTATTCATATATTGGAGGAATGTTTTGGGGTCGTCCTGACAGCTTTCTGTCGTTTGTTTTCAATTTTTGTGTCTTTATTTCCTTTTTGCATCTTCTGTTCTATTCTTTGTAATGTGTAAACGATGATCGCGTTCCTTCATTGTTATATTTAATAAAAGCTCTTTTCTTATTATCTATAGCTTTTGTAACTTTGGCCGTCAGCCACATAGGTTGGATTTGTAGCCTTTTATACTTGTTGCCCATGGGAGTATAATTTGCAGTGTGGTCACATACAGTCTTTGGGAAGAACTCCCATTTCTGTGTTGTGTTCATCGATGCCAATATTCCCTCCCAGTCTAAGTCTTGGAGAGCAGCTCTCAGCCTTGGAAAACTAGCTCTCTTAAAATTGAGCATTTATTTTTCCCGTATGTGCTCGCTGTTTAGAGCTAACAATAAATGAAATCATGTTATGGTCACGGCTACCCAGATGTTCTTTTATATGGACATTCATAATATGCTCTGCATGGTTGGAGATGACCAGGTCCAGCAGAGCATCATTCCTAGTTGGGGCCTCTATGAACTGCACCATAAAATTGTCCTGTAGTAGGTTTATACATTTTTGCCCTTTAATTGTTCCTGCAGTACCATTACTCCAGTCAGTTTCCAGATTGTTACCATCCCCCATTATTATCACTGTCCCAGCCCTTTCAAACATGTCCATATGTGCAAGGAGCTGAGTCTCCACCTCCTCGTTAACACTGGGAGGCCTATAACAAACTCCAATGTCGACCTTTGTAGTACCGCCCCCCATGTGCACTTCCACCCATAATACTTCAGCCTCATCACACTCTCCATCAACTAGGTCCTCTTTCACACTCGCTCTGAGATGACTTCTCACATAGAGACAGACACCACCACCTTTCCTCTTTCCCCCGTCTCTCCGAAAGAGAACCTAGCCAGGAATATGAATGGCCCAGTCATGTGAGGAATGAAGCCAAGATTCAGCAATACCAATTCAATCCTAGTTCTCTTCATGCACCAAACCTTCCAACTCACCTATTGTGCTGGGCACACTTCTGACATTGGTGAGGAAACACTTTCATTCACTGACACCTTGTTCATTCACTGACACCTTGTTCATTCACTGACACCTCGTTCATTCACTGACACCTTGTTCATTCTCTGACACCATGTTCACATGGATTTTGTGTATTTTTTATTTTCATACAAATGGTACCAATTCCACTGGTTGTTTGTAACATGGGAACCTTCTTATCATCTGCCATAGCCCTCCCCCCATCTTTCCCCATTCCACCCCCCAATAAGTACTGACCCTGTCTGATCTTTCTACCCCATTATAATTGAATTCTCCCTTCCCCCCTCAATCCTACTTTATATAGTCCTCCAGACTTCCCATAAACCCCTCCCCCAGCACAGCAGACCCCCTTCCATGTAGGTGCAGACCATCTCTAGTATATAGGCTGCACCCCAATGAAAAGTCAGCCCAGTGCTCTAGGTCAGGACTCCATTTTTATTTTCTCCTGCTATCAATGGCTGTCCTAGTCCCACACTTCATCCATGTCTTTGGGGGCCTCTGGTCTCCTTATGGACTGTTTCTTCCATGATGAAGATCAGCCATGGAGTATATCTGAGGTGTATATCAGGGTGTGCTTCTTCCCCACATGAGAGCTGGGATGTCCAGCAACATTCATCTAGAAGACATTTCCCGCACTCAAGGCACTAATACACCTCCAGGGTTGTGTGGCACCCCTGATGTACAGGAAGAAAGGACTTCAGTGAAGAACATTTCCTTCACTCAGGAAAAGAAAGTGGCTTCTCTCCTGTGTGATATCTCTGATGTCTGTAAAGACTGGACTTCGTTGAAAAACATTTTCCACACTCAGGACAGGAATATGGCTTCTCCCCGGTGTGAGATCTCTGATGTGTGTAAAGACTGGACTTCACTGAAAAACATTTCCCACACTCAGCACACGAATATGGCTTCTCCCCTGTGTGAGATCTCTGATGTTTGTAAAGATTGGACTTCACTGAAAAACATTTTCCGCACTCAGGACAGGAATATGGCTTCTCCCCCGTGTGAGATCTCTGATGTGTGTAAAGATGGGACTTCACTGAAAAACATTTTCCGCACTCAGGACATGAATACGGCTTCTCCCCCGTGTGAGATCTCTGATGTGTGTAAAGATGGGACTTCACTGAAAAACATTTTCCACACTCAGGACAAGAAAACGGCTTCTCCCCTGTGTGATATCGCTGATGTGTGTGAAGACTGAACTTCCGTGAAAAACTTTTCCCACACTCAGGACAGAAATACGGCATCTCTCCCGTGTGAGATCTCTGATGTCTGTTAAGATGGGACATCTGTGAAAAACTTTTCCCACACTCAGAACAGGAATACAGCTTCTCTCCCGTGTGAGATCTCTGATGTTTGTAAAGATTGGACTTCCTTGAAAAACATTTCACGCACTTAGGACAGGAATACGGCTTCTCCCCCGTGTGAGATCTCTGATGTGTGTAAAGATTGAACTTCACTGAAAAACATTTCCCGCACTCAGGACAGGGATACGTCTTCTCCCCTGTGTGAGATCTTTTATGCACATTAAGTTTGGATTCATAGCAGAAACATTTCCCACACTCAGTACAAGAAAATCTCTTCCCTGTTGGAAGGCCGGCCCGGTCCCGCACAGTCTGAGGTTCCTCAGGATACGAGGAATCCGATGGTCCATCTACACTGGGTGGTGCCGGATGGACATTGGAGGGAGCCGGGTTTTCTCCTGGACTATACTGTGTGATGTCCTCATTTTCTACTTTCCAGTCTGGAGACAAAGTGAGACAATCCTCGGAGGATTTCCTCATCTCCCGGCCATGGACTAAAATACAAAGACAAAGAGGATTACTAGACAGGAGCTGATTGGTTCCCCCAAACCAGGACTCCGCCCACATCAGGCAGCATGGTCTCTGAGGAGCTTACAATTCCACCATCAAGGGAACTAGGAAATGGCTCCTCTGATCTCCTACCAGGTCATTTCTTTATTCATGGACCTTAGTCAGAGAGTGAGGAAACAACCAGAACTGTCTTTTATAGGAGGGACAGTGATGAGGGGATTATAGGACGAGGGTCCCCACCCCCTCTATCACTCATCGCCATCTTCCCAACACAAGAAGTACTGCACTTCCTTATTTACTCCACGATTTAGTCATGAATAAAAGCGGGGCTGAGCCCCACCAGAGGTCAGAGAGTGAGGATGGGGGGAGAACAACCAAGATGGAGACTGGACTGATCCTGAAGACCACCATCATTGGGGTATTGACTCCTCCCTCATTATCACTTTCTGTTTAAGGGTCCAAAGTTAGAGAATGTTATCACATTATTATCACCATGTAAACATCTGTGCTCCAATCACATAATCCGATATAAAATGTCCAGCTGGGAGGAAATGGGTGTAACAAAAGAGAATCCATATTATGTGTATATATAGCAGTGGGGGGAGGGGGGAGAAAAGAAGTCAGGACTATGTAATGTACACAATAAATAGTGCAGGGGTCAGGAGTATGTAATGTACAACATAGGGTATATAGTGCAGGGGTCAGGAGTATGTAATGTACAAAAGAGTATATAGTGCAGGGGTCAGGAGTATGTAATGTACAACATAGAGTATATAGTGCAGGGGTCAGGAGTATGTAATGTACAACAGAGTATATAGTGCAGGGGTCAGGAGTATGTAATGTACAATATAGAGTATATAGTGCAGGGGTCAGGAGTATGTAATGTACAACAGAGTATATAGTGCAGGGGTCAGGAGTATGTAATGTACAACATAGTGTATATAGTGCAGGGGTCAGGAGTATGTACTGTACAACATAGAGTATATAGTGCAGGGGTCAGGAGTATGTAATGTACAACACAGAGTATATAGTGCAGGGGTCAGGAGTATGTAATCTACAACATAGAGTATATAGTGCAGGGGCCAGGAGTATGTAATGTACAACATAGAGTATATAGTGCAGGGGTCAGGAGTATGTAATGTACAACATCGAGTATATAGTGCAGGGGTCAGGAGTATGTAACGTACAACATAGAGTATATAGTGCAGGGGTCAGGAGTATGTAATGTACAACATAGAGTATATAGTGCAGGGGTCAGGAGTATGTAACGTACAACATAGAGTATATAGTGCAGGGGTCAGGAGTATGTAATGTACAAGTTATATAGTATAAGGGTCAGGACTCACAGTATTAGTATTCTGTAATCAGTAGAAGCTGAAATGTTTACTGTAGACAACATGTAGAGGTGAGCTGGGATTAAACCATCAAGAAACAGGTTAGATTGGAGGTGGGAAAATCCTTGGACAGAGAGGTGGCGGTGAGCGTGGTATACTTGGACAGAGGGGTGGCGGGGGACGTGGTATACTTGGAAAGAGGGGTGGAAGTGGTATCCTTGGACAGAGGGGTGGCGGTGGACGTGGTATACTTGGACAGAGGGGTGGCGGGGGACGTGGTATACTTGGACAGAGGGGTGGCAGTGGATGTGGTATACTTGGACAGAGGGGTGGCAGTGGACGTGGTATACTTGGACAGAGGGGTGGCGGTGGACGTGGTACACTTGGACAGAGGGGTGGCGGTGGACGTGGTATACTTGGACAGAGGGGTGGCGGTGGACGTGGTACACTTGGACAGAGGGGTGGCGGTGGACGTGGTATACTTGGACAGAGGGGTGGCGGTGGACGTGGTATACTTGGACACAGTTCCCCACACATGGCTAATGTGTAAGGTAAAGTCTATGGGCTGGAAAAATCTGAATGTAAATGGATAGAAAACTGGATAAAAGATGGTATTCAGAGAGTAATGGTTAATGATTCATACTCTGAATGGTCTGGGGGTGTCATTGGTGTACTCCAAGGTTCAGTGTTATTAGTGGGGTACCCCAAGGCTCAGTGTTATTAGTAGGGTACCCCAAGGTTCAGTGTTATTAGTGGGGTACCCCAAGGTTCAGTGTTATTAGTGGGGTACCCCAGGGTTCAGTGTTGGGACCCTTACTTATTAATATATATATAAACAATATGGGGTGTGAGATTATAAATCCCATTCCAGTCTTTGCAGATGACACCAAGCTGTGCCGGGGAATAACGTCCTTACAGGATGTCTCCAACTTACAAGCCGACCTCAATGCTCTGTGTAATTGGGGGGCTATGGGGCCAATGAGGGCTAATGGTGATACATGTAAGGTTCTGCACTTGGGGGGGCTAAGAATATGCATGCATCATACATACTAGGGGGGTACAACTGGGGGGGCAATGGTGGAGAAGGATCTGGGGGGGTCAATGGTGGAGAAGGATCTAGGGAGTCAATGGTGGAGAGGGATCTTGGGGGGGTCAATGGTGGAGAAGGATCTAATAGATCACAAGCTTAATAATGGCAGCAATGCAAAGCTACGGGTTCTAAAGCGAGCAAAATCCTCTCTTGTATTAGGAGAGGTATAGACTCCAGAGAGAGAGATATCACCCCCCCCCCCGGTACAAATCATTAGTAAGACCTCATCTGGAATATGCAGTTCAGTTTTGGGCTCCAATTCACAAAAAGAACATTGGGGAACTGGAGAAAGTACAGAGAAGGGCAACCAAACTGATACGAGGCATGGAGGAGATCAGCTATGAGGAAAGATTAGAGGAACTGAATGTATTCTCTACTGAGAAGAGGAGATTAAGGGGGATATGATCTCCATGTATAATACATAAGGGGGGGATATGATCTCCATGTATAATACATAAGGGGGGGATATGATCACCATGTATAATACATAAGGGGGGGATATGATCTCCATGTATAATACATAAGGGGGGGATATGATCACCATGTATAATACATAAGGGGGGGATATGATCTCCATGTATAATACATAAGGGGGGATATGATCTCCATGTATAATACATAAGGAGGAGATATGATCTCCATGTATAATACATAAGGGGGGATATGATCTCCATGTATAATACATAAGGGGGATATGATCTCCATGTATAATACATAAGGGGGGATATGATCTCCATGTATAATACATAAGGGGGGATATGATCTCCATGTATAATACATAAGGGGGAATATGATCTCCATGTATAATACATAAGGGGGGGATATGATCTCCATGTATAATACATAAGGGGGGATATGATCTCCATGTATAATACATAAGGGGGATATGATCTCCATGTATAATACATAAGGAGGAGATATGATCTCCATGTATAATACATAAGGGGGGATATGATCTCCATGTATAATACATAAGGGGGATATGATCTCCATGTATAATACATAAGGGGGGATATGATCTCCATGTATAATACATAAGGGGGGATATGATCTCCATGTATAATACATAAGGGGGAATATGATCTCCATGTATAATACATAAGGGGGGGATATGATCTCCATGTATAATACATAAGGGGGGATATGATCTCCATGTATAATACATAAGGGGGATATGATCTCCATGTATAATACATAAGGGGGGATATGATATCCATGTATAATACATAAGGGGGGGATATGATCTCCATGTATAATACATAAGGGGGGATATGATCTCCATGTATAATACATAAGGGAGGGATATGATCTCCATGTATAATACATAAGGGGGATATGATCTCCATGTATAAAACATAAGGGGGGATATGATCACCATGTATAATACATAAGGGGGATATGATCTCCATGTATAATACATAAGGGGGGGATATGATCTCCATGTATAATACATAAGGGGGGATATGATCACCATGTATAATACATAAGGGGGGGATATGATCTCCGTGTATAATACATAAGGGGGGATATGATCTCCATGTATAATACATAAGGGGGATATGATCTCCATGTATAATACATAAGGGGGATATGATCTCCATGTATAATACATAAGGGGGATATGATCTCCATGTGTAATACATAAGGGAGATATGATCTCCATGTATAATACATAAGGGGGGATATGATCTCCATGTATAATACATAAGGGGGGGATATGATCTCCATGTATAAATACATAAGGGGGGATATGATCTCCATGTATAATACATAAGGGGGATATGATCTCCATGTATAATACATAAGGGGGGATATGATCTCCATGTATAATACATAAGGGGGATATGATCTCCATGTATAATACATAAGGGGGGATATGATCTCCATGTATAATACATAAGGGGGATATGATCTCCATGTGTAATACATAAGGGAGATATGATCTCCATGTATAATACATAAGGGGGGATATGATCTCCATGTATAATACATAAGGGGGGGATATGATCTCCATGTATAATACATAAGGGGGGTATGATCTCCATTAGAGATGAGCGAATCGAAGTATCCGAAGTGGAATTCGAGTCGAATATCGGAAAAATTTCGATTCGTGCCGAATCCGAAAAATAGCCTAATTCGGACGCGCGAATCGAAATTTTTCAGAAAATGGCGGCTGACATGTGCGGCGACGGAGCGGGGATGTCTGGGAAGGCGCGCAGACAAGGCGCGCTGACCCATAATGCATTCCTCAACTACATGTGATCGCATCAGCCAATCAGCAGCCAGCCAGCCAGCACTGTGTAATGGTCGAGCTATAAATAGCGGCCATTTTGGAATTCTTCATTTGCCTGCAGTCATTGAACAGAGGCAGACCGCTCTGTACTAGGAACAGGGACAGAGTTAGGGCCACAGAAACGATAATTGGGGACAGAGAAAAGTTACTTAGGGACAGAGAACCATTACTCAGGGACACAGACTTGTTAATGAGGGCCACAGAATCGTTATTTAGGGACAAAGAAACGCTAGTTAGGGCCACAGAATTCATAATCAGGGACAGACAGAATTGTTACTCAGTGCCAGAGAATTGTTACTTAGGGCCACAGAAACGTTATTAGGGCCACAGAATTTTTACTCAGGGACAGACAGAATTGTTACTGAGTGCCAGAGAATTGTTACTCAGGGACAGACAGAATTGTTACTGAGTGCCAGAGAATTGTTACTCAGGGACAGACAGAATTGTTACTGAGTGCCAGAGAATTGTTACTTAGGGCCACAGAAACTTTACTTAGGGCCACAGAATTGTTACTCGCACAGACACAGAATTGTTACTCGCACAGACACAGAATTGTTACTGAAGGCCACAGAACTGTTACTTAGGGCCACAGAATTGTTACTCGCACAGACACAGAACTGTTACTGAGGGCCACAGAACTGTTACTTAGGGCCACAGAATTGTTACTCGCACAGACACAGAATTGTTACTCAGGGCCACAGAACTGTTACTTAGGGACAAAGAAACGCTAGTTAGGGCCACAGAATTCATACTCAGGGACAGACAGAATTGTTACTGAGTGCCAGAGAATTGTTACTTAGGGCCACAGAAACTTTACTTAGGGCCACAGAATTTTTACTCAGGGACAGACAGAATTGTTACTGAGTGCCAGAGAATTGTTACTCAGGGACAGACAGAATTGTTACGGAGTGCCAGAGAATTGTTACTCACGGCCACAGAAACTTTACTTAGGGCCACAGAATTTTTACTCAGGGACAGACAGAATTGTTACTGAGTGCCAGAGAATTGTTACTCAGGGACAGACAGAATTGTTACTGAGTGCCAGATAATTGTTACTTAGGGCCACAGAAACGTTATTAGGGCCACAGAATTGTTACTCAGGGACAGACAGAATTGTTACTGAGTGCCAGAGAATTGTTACTTAGGGCCACAGAAACTTTAGTTAGGGCCACAGAATTGTTACTCAGGGACAGACACAGAATTGTTACTGAGGGCCACAGAACTGTTACTTAGGGCCACAGAATTGTTACTCGCACAGACACAGAATTGTTACTCAGGGACACAGAATTGTTACTCAGGGACACATAATCGTTTAATTAAAGAGTATGTCAGACAACATGCAGAGGGGTGGCAGAGGAGGCAATGTTTTAGGAGCGAGCAGACGTGGCAGCAGAGGAAGGGGTCGAGGCAGCACTATTCGCAGCCAGAGGCCAGTGCTCCCGGTGTCATCCAGCGGTCGTGTCTCCACCGACAACCCTGCCGTCATCGATTGGTTGGCTCGGTCGTCTTCCTCTTCCCAGGTCACCTCTGACACCTACAGCCAACGGTCGGTGGGTACGTCAGACACAACCGTTAGTTGGCATGGCCCGGGACCTAGCCCACTGAAATCACGTGTCCTCTACCTGCCCCTGTCCTTTGGTGTTCCCTCACCAAGCGAAGTATCGCATGCTGTGGGCTCAGCCCCACTGTACAGTGAGGAAGAGCTAACAGAGGGCGGTCAGGAACGGGGGGAGACATCCGCCTTTTCAGCAGCTAGGCGAAGAAGTAGTGGCGAGGAGAGTGGCCCGGTAGCCGGTCTAGAGACAGGTCTGTCTCCTGACCCAGACGCAGCCGAGGGGGCTAGTAGTGAGGCGGAGACCCTACTTGATGATGAGGAGGTTGATCGCACTTGGCAGCCTCGTCGTCATCAGGCAATTTCTTCCGCATCATCAGGAGAAGAGGGTGGCAGCTTGGCAGTGAGCGAAACAGTCGGTGGGTTGCCCAGGAGACAGCAGCAGGGTCGCAGCAGTGTCAGTGGAAGCAGTGTCAGTGGAGCCAAACGGCCACGGAGTAGAGCACCAGCTCCACTGCAGCCTACCACCACGGCCAGTAGTGGTGCCGGTGTGCACGGAGGAAGCAGCAGTCAGCCAGTGAGGAGTATCGGGGGCAAAGTTTCCTACTCGGCGGTGTGGCAATTTTTCGTCAAGCCGCCCGAGGAAGTAAACGTAGCCGTATGTCGACTATGTGGCCAGAAAGTCAAGCGTGGCCAGGGGGCCCATGTTGGGACTATTTGGGCCATGTTGGGACAATGGGAGACCTCCCATTGCTGCTGTCTCCATCGCCACACTCTGCCATGTGCCACTTTCAGGTCTCCTCACACACTGCTGGTGTGTTCAGTTTTTTGACATAGGGTGCTGGCAGATTACGGGCCTCCCATAGCTGCTGCCAGGCCCCTAATCTGCCATAGGCCCCTATATACCGCCTCCTCATGCTGCTGCCAGGTCCAGAGTCTCTCATGGGTCCCTGTACGGCCTCCCATTGCTGCTGTCTCCATCGCCACACTCTGCCATGTGCCACTTTCAGGTCTCCTCACACACTGCTGGTGTGTTGAATTTTTTGACATAGGGTGCTGGCAGATTACGGGCCTCCCATAGCTGCTGCCAGGCCCCTAATCTGCCATGGGCCCCTATATACCGCCTCCTCATGCTGCTGCCAGGTCCACAGTGTCTCATGCCATGTGCCACTTTCAGGTCTCCTCACACTGCTGGTGTGTTGAATTTTTTGACATAGGGTGCTGGCAGATTATGGGCCTCCTATAGCTGCTGCCAGGCCCCTAATCTGCCATAGGCCCCTATATACCGCCTCCTCATGCTGCTGCCAGGTCCAGAGTCTGTCATGGGTCCCTGTACGGCCTCCCATTGCTGCTGTCTCCATCGCCACACTCTGCCATGTGCCACTTTCAGGTCTCCTCACACACTGCTGGTGTGTTCAGTTTTTTGACATAGGGTGCTGGCAGATTACGGGCCTCCCATAGCTGCTGCCAGGCCCCTAATCTGCCATGGGCCCCTATATACCGCCTCCTCATGCTGCTGCCAGGTCCAGAGTCTCTCATGGGTCCCTGTACGGCCTCCCATTGCTGCTGTCTCCATCGCCACACTCTGCCATGTGCCACTTTCAGGTCTCCTCACACACTGCTGGTGTGTAGAATTTTTTGACATAGGGTGCTGGCAGATTACGGGCCTCCCATAGCTGCTGCCAGGCCCCTAATCTGCCATAGGCCCCTATATACCGCCTCCTCATGCTGCTGCCAGGTCCAGAGTCTCTCATGGGTCCCTGTACGGCCTCCCATTGCTGCTGTCTCCATCGTCACACTCTGCCATGTGCCACTTTCAGGTCTCCTCACACACTGCTGGTGTGTAGAATTTTTTGACATAGGGTGCTGGCAGATTACGGGCCTCCCGTAGCTGCTGCCAGGCCCCTAATCTGCCATAGGCCCCTATATACCGCCTCCTCATGCTGCTGCCAGGTCCAGAGTCTCTCATGGGTCCCTGTACGGCCTCCCATTGCTGCTGTCTCCATCGCCACACTCTGCCATGTGCCACTTTCAGGTCTCCTCACACACTGCTGGTGTGTAGAATTTTTTGACATAGGGTGCTGGCAGATTACGGGCCTCCCATAGCTGCTGCCAGGCCCCTAATCTGCCATGGGCCCCTATATACCGCCTCCTCATGCTGCTGCCAGGTCCAGAGTCTCTCATGGGTCCCTGTACGGCCTCCCATTGCTGCTGTCTCCATCGCCACACTCTGCCATGTGCCACTTTCAGGTCTCCTCACACACTGCTGGTGTGTTGAATTTTTTGACATAGGGTGCTGGCAGATTACGGGCCTCCCATAGCTGCTGCCAGGCCCCTAATCTGCCATGGGCCCCTATATACCGCCTCCTCATGCTGCTGCCAGGTCCACAGTGTCTCATGCCATGTGCCACTTTCAGGTCTCCTCACACTGCTGGTGTGTTGAATTTTTTGACATAGGGTGCTGGCAGATTATGGGCCTCCTATAGCTGCTGCCAGGCCCCTAATCTGCCATAGGCCCCTATATACCGCCTCCTCATGCTGCTGCCAGGTCCAGAGTCTGTCATGGGTCCCTGTACGGCCTCCCATTGCTGCTGTCTCCATTGCCACACTCTGCCATGTGCCACTTTCAGGTCTCCTCACACACTGCTGGTGTGTTCAGTTTTTTGACATAGGGTGCTGGCAGATTACGGGCCTCCCATAGCTGCTGCCAGGCCCCTAATCTGCCATGGGCCCCTATATACCGCCTCCTCATGCTGCTGCCAGGTCCAGAGTCTCTCATGGGTCCCTGTACGGCCTCCCATTGCTGCTGTCTCCATCGCCACACTCTGCCATGTGCCACTTTCAGGTCTCCTCACACACTGCTGGTGTGTAGAATTTTTTGACATAGGGTGCTGGCAGATTACGGGCCTCCCATAGCTGCTGCCAGGCCCCTAATCTGCCATAGGCCCCTATATACCGCCTCCTCATGCTGCTGCCAGGTCCAGAGTCTCTCATGGGTCCCTGTACGGCCTCCCATTGCTGCTGTCTCCATCGCCACACTCTGCCATGTGCCACTTTCAGGTCTCCTCACACACTGCTGGTGTGTAGAATTTTTTGACATAGGGTGCTGGCAGATTACGGGCCTCCCATAGCTGCTGCCAGGCCCCTAATCTGCCATAGGCCCCTATATACCGCCTCCTCATGCTGCTGCCAGGTCCAGAGTCTGTCATGGGTCCCTGTACGGCCTCCCATTGCTGCTGTCTCCATCGCCACACTCTGCCATGTGCCACTTTCAGGTCTCCTCACACTGCTGGTGTATTCCATTTTTTGTCATAGGGTGCTGGCAGATTACGGGCCTCCCATAGCTGCTGCCAGGCCCCTAATCTGCCATGGGCCCCTATACCGCCTCCTCATGCTGCTGCCAGGTCCAGAGTCTGTCATGGGTCCCTGTACGGCCTCCCATTGCTGCTGTCTCCATCGCCACACTCTGCCATGTGCCACTTTCAGGTCTCCTCACACTGCTGGTGGGTTCCATTTTTTGTCATAGGGTGCTGGCAGATTACGGGCCTCCCATAGCTGCTGCCAGGCCCCTAATCTGCCATGGGCCCCCGTACCGACTCCTCATGCTGCTGCCAGGCCCGTAATCTGTCATGGGCCCCTGTTGTCGCTTGTTGGCATATTCCGCTCGTTCAGATGCTCCTTCTCCTGCTACTCCTCTTCACGGATTCCGTCAGCAGTCTTTCTTGGAATCCGTTTCCAAGAGACAACAGTTTGCGAGCACGCACCAGACGGTGCAGAAACTGAACGTCCTCCTGTCCAAGTTGCTGCTGCCAGGCTTGTAATCTGTCATGCGCCCCTGTACCGCCTCCTCATGCTGCTGCCAGGTCCAGAGTGTGTCATGGGCCCCCGTACCGACTCCAAATGCTGCTGCCAGGCCCGTAATCTGTCATGGGCCCCTGTACCGCCTCCCCATGCTGCTGCCAGGTCCAGATTGTGTCATGGGTCCCTGTACGGCCTCCCATTGCTGCTGCCAGGCCTGTAATCTGCCATGGGCCCCCCTACCGACTCCTCATGCTGCTGCCAGGCCCGTAATCTGCCATGGGCCCCTGTACCGCCTCCTCATGCTGCTGCCAGGTCCAGAGTGTGTCATGGGTCCCTGTACGGCCTCCCATTGCTGCTGTCTCTATCGCCACACTCTGCCATGTGCCACTTTCAGGTCTCCTCACACTGCTGGTGGTTTCCATTTTTGTCATAGGGTGCTGCATGGCCTCCCATTGCTGCTGCCTCCACCGCCACACTGTGGCTCCACACTCTGGTTTTGGCCCCGTGACTGGCCAAATGAGTGAAGTGTGCGGTGATTCTAAGATCGACGGCACTCATCTGCATGTCATACTGACTGACAGTATTATTTCTCTTCCCCAGCAGACTCCAAGGGCATTTAAATTAAAGGTACAGTGTTCTGCACTAATAAAAAGGCTCTCTGAAGCCTAGAAACACCCTTTTATAAGTTAAATTCGCAGCGAATATATTCGACTCGAATCGAAATTTTTCCACGAATTCGCCGAATCAGTCGAATCGAATTTTTGAATACTTCGCTCATCTCTAATCTCCATGTATAATACATAAGGGGGATATGATCTCCGTGTATAATACATAAGGGGGATATGATCTCCGTGTATAATACATAAGGGGGGATATGATCTCCGTGTATAATACATAAGGGGGGATATGATCTCCGTGTATAATACATAAGGGGGATATGATCTCCATGTATAATACATAAGGGGGGATATGATCTCCATGTATAATACATAAGGGGGGGATATGATCTCCATGTATAATACATAAGGGGGATATGATCTCCGTGTATAATACATAAGGGGGGATATGATCTCCGTGTATAATACATAAGGGGGGATATGATCTCCGTGTATAATACATAAGGGGGATATGATCTCCATGTATAATACATAAGGGGGGATATGATCTCCATGTATAATACATAAGGGGGGGATATGATCTCCATGTATAATACATAAGGGGGGGGATATGATCTCCATGTATAATACATAAGGGGGGGATATGATCTCCATGTATAATACATAAGGGGGATATGATCTCCATGTATAATACATAAGGGGGGATATGATCTCCATGTATGATACATAAGGGGGGGATATGATCACCATGTATAATACATAAGGGGGATATGATCTCCATGTATATTACATAAGGGGGATATGATCTCCATGTATAATACATAAGGGGGGATATGATCTCCATGTATAATACATAAGGGGGGGATATGATCTCCATGTATAATACATAAGGGGGATATGATCTCCATGTGTAATACATAAGGGAGATATGATCTCCATGTATAATACATAAGGGGGGATATGATCTCCATGTATAATACATAAGGGGGGGATATGATCTCCATGTATAATACATAAGGGGGATATGATCTCCATGTATAATACATAAGGGGGGATATGATCTCCATGTATAATACATAAGGGGGGATATGATCTCCATGTATAATACATAAGGGGGATATGATCTCCATGTATAATACATAAGGGGGATATGATCTCCATGTATAATACATAAGGGGGGATATGATCTCCATGTATAATACATAAGGGGGATATGATCTCCATGTATAATACATAAGGGGGGATATGATCACCATGTATAATACATAAGGGGGATATGATCTCCATGTATAATACATAAGGGGGGATATGATCTCCATGTATAATACATAAGGGGGGATATGATCTCCATGTATAATACATAAGGGGGGTATGATCTCCATGTATAATACATAAGGGGGATATGATCTCCGTGTATAATACATAAGGGGGATATGATCTCCGTGTATAATACATAAGGGGGATATGATCTCCATGTATAATACATAAGGGGGGATATGATCTCCATGTATAATACATAAGGGGGGATATGATCTCCATGTATAATACATAAGGGGGGTATGATCTCCGTGTATAATACATAAGGGGGGATATGATCTCCGTGTATAATACATAAGGGGGATATGATCTCCATGTATAATACATAAGGGGGGATATGATCTCCATGTATAATACATAAGGGGGGGATATGATCTCCATGTATAATACATAAGGGGGGGATATGATCTCCATGTATAATACATAAGGGGGGGATATGATCTCCATGTATAACACATAAGGGGGGATATGATCTCCATGTATGATACATAAGGGGGGATATGATCTCCATGTATGATACATAAGGGGGGGATATGATCACCATGTATAATACATAAGGGGGATATGATCTCCATGTATATTACATAAGGGGGATATGATCTCCATGTATAATACATAAGGGGGGATATGATATCCATGTATAATACATAAGGGGGGATATGATCACCATGTATAATACATAAGGGGGGGATGTGATCTCCATGTATAATACATAAGGGGGGGATATGATCTCCATGTATAATACATAAGGGGGATATGATCTCCATGTATAATACATAAGGGGGATATGATCACCATGTATAATACATAAGGGGGGATATGATCTCCATGTATAATACATAAGGGGGGATATGATCTCCATGTATAATACATAAGGGGGATATGATCTCCATGTATAATACATAAGGGGGGATATGATCTCCATGTATAATACATAAGGGGGGGTATGATCTCCATGTATAATACATAAGGGGGGATATGATCTCCATGTATAATACATAAGGGGGGATATGATCTCCATGTTTAATACATAAGGGGGGATATGATCTCCATGTATAATACATAAGGGGGGATATAATCTCCATGTATAATACATAAGGGGGATATAATCTCCATGTATAATACATAAGGGGGGGGTATGATCTCCATGTATAATACATAAGGGGGGATATGATCTCCATTTATAATACATAAGGGGGGTATGATCTCCATGTATAATACATAAGGGGGGATATGATCTCCATGTATAATACATAAGGGGGGATATGATCACCATGTATAATATATAAGGGGGGGATATGATCTCCATGTATAATACATAAGGGGGGGGATATGATCTCCATGTATAATACATAAGGGGGATATGATCTCCATGTATAATACATAAGGGGGGATATGATCTCCATGTATAATCCATAAGGGGGGATATGATCTCCATGTATAATACATAAGGGGGGATATGACCTCCATGTATAATACATAAGGGGGGATATGATCACCATGTATAATACATAAGGGGGGGATATGATCTCCATGTATAATACATAAGGGGGATATGATCTCCATGTATAATACATAAGGGGGGATATGATCACCATTTATAATACATAAGGGGGATATGATCACCATGTATAATACATAAGGGGGGATATGATCTCCATGTATAATACATAAGGGGGGGATATGATCTCCATGTATAATACATAAGGGGGGATATGATCTCCATGTATAATACATAAGGGGGGATTGCTGTAGGAAAGTCCTGGATTCTTTCTTAAATACACAGAATATAACTGGATATAACATTTATAGGGAAAGTTGATCCAGGGAATATCCAATTGCCTCTCGGGGGGTCAGGAAGGAATTGTTTCCACTGCAGGAGCAGATTGGATCGTTCTTTGCTGGGTTTTTTCCTTCTGGTGGATCAGCTGTGGGTGTAGGATTATAACTTTTATTTTTAATGGTACAACTAGATGGATGTCTTTTTTCAGCCAGACTAACTATGTAACTATGTAGGTCCCACACCGCTGCCTCCCATCTCCTGAGACTGCACTCAGTGACTTGGGTCTGAGACACTACAGACATATCCCTCCACCCGGCACAGCCAGCAGATAACAGAGAAGGTCCCCTGGAGGAGTCAGGCACAAGGCAGGAGACCCCAGTCACATGTCCTGGGTGCCTACATTATGCAATGCTTAGAGTAAAAATCAACATTTTTCTGCCAGCTGAACCCCAGAACCTCCATAAATCCAGTCTAGATACATAAATTGTGTCTGCAGCACAGAGAAGGAAGATTATCCGAGAGAAATCCAGGAATACAGGACGGGGAACACAGCTCAGGAAAGTGACCAGGGGATTACAGGCTGATATCACCCAGTCCCCGCCCTACTCTGGACCAATCAGTGAGCAGTATGGGTGGAGGAATGGATTTAGTGTTCATGACCCACCTGTGCTGATCTCTGTAGGAGTGTCCTCCTCTATAAATGTCCCCGTTATTCCATCCTCCTCCATAGACTGCTGATCATCCCTCACATACGCCTCTTCTTCTTCTGCTTTCACCTCAAATTCTATATCGATTGGATCTCCACTCTAAATCAAGGAAATGAGAGAAAATATCATCTGTAAAATATAAGGTCACATAAAACTCCACACATTGTCTCTACAAGTCCATGTTCTAGATACTCCGTCCCACCGACCTTGTAATAGTGAGGGATGGTGTGACCTTCCTGTGTGGAATCCTGGGAATACAGAGGACGGGGACATCTCTCTGGTGGGTTCCCATGACTGGATCCATCTGTAGGAAACACACACACTGACTGAATCCATTGTTTCTATGTGTTTATCAGATGATGGGGGATCTAGGTGGATCCTCCGTACTGCTCTCTCCTTTACAATAAAGTCTCCTCTTACCCGGTGATGTGAGGGGCGGCTGATTGTCCATCATGATGTCCTTGTAGAGATCCTTGTGTCCTTCTAAATACTCCCACTCCTCCATGGAGAAATAGACAGTGACACCCTGACACCTTATAGGAACCTGACACACACAATGATACAGTCACCATCCAGACACATCCCTTGTCTGTTACTGGAGAATGTCCCAGAATTCCCGGCACCGCTCACCTCTCCTGTCAGCAGCTCAGTGATCTCTCTGGTGACTTCTAGAATCTTCTTCTTCTTTCTCTCTTCTATCAGGGAGGGAGGTGGAGGCAATGTGATGTCATATGATCTCCAGACTTCACAGGAGGAAAACTCTACATCTGAACACAAATAGTCACATCAAATGATATTCCCAGAATCCTCCTCACCTCTCCATTCAGGTCTCCATTTTATTAAATCCCCACTTCAGGCTGAGGTATAATTCCCCCCACAGGACCCCCACACTACGCAGGGTATAGGCTTGTTGCAGCATTCTGATGTCATTACATACAACGCAGGACCAACAGTCCCACTTTACATGTGAGGATACCAAGGGACCCCACATCCTAAGAGCATCAGAAAAAGCCAGATGGAGGGACATTGGGGAGAGGAGCTGTGAGGTCAGTGTGATGTCATAGGATTCTCTGACTCTGGATGGAGGGACATTGGGAGGAGGAGCTGTGAGGTCAGTGTGATGTCATAGGATTCTCTGACTCTGGATGGAGGACATTGGGAGGAGGAGCTGCAAGGTCAGTATGATGTCATAGATTTCTCCATTCCCCGCCACTTATAAAAGTGGTATAATCCATTAGTATACACTGATGAGGTGAGAAGGTGACACCTCTCCACAATGAGGAAAATGTTCCGGCCCCGAAAGTGGGGGAATGATCTGCCCCTGAAGGGGTTAATCTGGGTTCCCACACTATATATGTGTGTATCATCATCTGCTGGAGATAAAAGACGTCACAGTGACTATGGAGGAAGAGGACGGACATGACTATGGAGGAAGAGGACGGACATGACTATGGAGGAAGAGGATGGACATGATGGGGGGTTACTGGGTGTAAATAGGAAATAACATCTTATTACCTCCTCTGCTGCCACTTCCAGCAACGTCTTCTCTCTGCTTCCTCCCAACTCAGCTCTCACCCGGAACTTCCTGCCTGTACCTGACATCACTTCCTGTCTGTACCTGACATCACTTCCTGCCTGTACCTGACATCACTTCCTGTCTTCCATAGAGACTTCCTGTCTGGGCAGAAGTGAGATCCCCACCTTGTGGAGCTCAGAGGAACTGCAGCCCCGAGAAGCGTCTGGTAGTGTGGCCCCGGCCTTGTGCTGGGTGTGTATGGACTGTAGATCCTTGTGTAGGGGAGGAAATGACTCCTATCTGTGACTGCTGTAACCTGCTGACTGGCATCTCCTGTGAAATCTGACACTTGCACTGGATACACACAAGGCAGTCAGGGATTTCAGCCCCTCCCTTCTCTCAGACTGTAATACAGAGAGAGCCAATCAGAAGAGGTATTAAAGGAGCCAATGACAGGGACTTTCTCAAGCAGGAGGTGCAGCTGCAAAGCATTGTGGGATATGCAGTCCTGAACAGAAATGGCCTGATAGGCTGATATGAGGGATGGAACTACAGAGACCAGCATGCTTAGTGAGAGCAGAGTGAAGGACTCCATCTTGTTTTTCCTGAGGGGAGGCAGTCTGCATGTGGCAGGAGACAGTCTGGACCTGGTAGAGAAGTGCTCAGGGTCAGTTCACTCCATGTTTAGGTATCTGCATCAGTCAGGGAACATCCAACCTGAGAGATGTGGCCTACAGTACAGTGCCTACACCGACAGTGTGAAGGGCTCATCGTGAGGTGACCACAGGAGCCGCTCATTTCCAGGACCATGGTTTGGGCCTTAGTCCCAGGATCTGGTGAGAGGGATTTTGCCCCCCTGGCAGATGACAGGAACACGGCACACAGAGACATGACACTTCTCCCATACTCACCAGGCACTGGGTTGTGTAGATGGTCCTGCTATACAGACACAGTGTTTGCTTTGCTATACAAATCCTGCCACGGGATTACAATGAACTTTACCATAGGAGTGTAAGTGCACCAATGAAAGTGTCTCGCTGAAGACCCCAACATTCATCCTGTTACCAAGAGACTGAAGTTACTGGTGCCATACGGGCACGCGCATGCGTATTCAGGCCTCTATATTGCATGGTGTGGGAGGGAATAGCTCTACCTTGGAAAGTAGCTATGAAGTATCAGTTGGGCGCAGTGTTTGCCTATTGGGCTTGTGGTGTCGGGGGTTAGAAGGGAGAAGTCTGACACCACAGAGAGTCATCCTTCTGCTCTCCTCCTGCTTGGACATCATAGAGCTGAGTTTATGTAAAGGGGTTTAGACCCACTTTGAGGGCGCCATGTAAGTGTTTCCTCTGCTCTTGGGGTTATTCACGGTTGGAATCCCCTGAAAGCAGCCTGAGTGTAAAAGTGAGTTATATTGCTTCCGGTCTCAGGATTTGCTGTTCTCTGGATTCACCAAACGTATACCTGTTGTTCATGTTTATTACTTCCCATAGAGGTCTTACAGTAAAGCTGATCTCTGTGTTTATTATACCGTGTGTGCTTTTCATTGGTCCTTGTACTTCACTATTGTCAGGGGTGTCAGTTGGGGCTGAGACAGTTCTTGGGGTTGGGAGGCAGAGTGGTGGAGTGAACAAACTTACCCCCTTTGGGGGGATCGCTACACTGATAGAGGGGTCACCTCCACTCCCACCAAGGGGGACAGAAATATATGACTGCCTAGTCCAGCCTTTCTAAGCCAGGGGTCCTCCAAAGGGTTCTCGGGGTAAAACTGCATCTTTGGAGACTGACAAGCACTAGGCTTGCTCACCCTGATAGGACAAGAAATGGCGGCTGCCCCAGTCTATAACTGGCCTTCGCAGCAAGGAGCACTTGAACGGGCAACGCATGTCACACAACAAAAGAGAAAAGTTCCCGGCTCAACTTGCCAGCCAGCCTGCAAACAAACCAAATTACCCCGTCTAACACTATGCGTTAAAAACAGGGGTTTAGTTAGCACACATTTGCAATCACATTGTAAGCTACAGAGCCACGTCACAGCACCCCGATATTCTGTAGTCCTAACTTTACAAACTAATTGAACCCCCATAGTAGAGGCACATGTATTTAATGGCTAGACCAAGGGCAGGTGGACCTGAGGGAGCCCACCCCTCTTTAACCAAAGTTCAGACACTTTCCCCCCCAGGCCAATTTTCAGCTTTCAGCGCTGTCACACTTTGAATGACCATTGCGCAGTCATGCAACACTGTACCCATATGATTTTTTTAGCATTTTTTGAGACAGATAAAACTTTATTTTGGTGGTATTTTTATTTTTTTGCTTTATAAGTGCAAAAGTCCAAAAATTTTGAAAAAAAGTGTTTTTCTTACAAAATTTTGCAAATAAATATTTCATCATACATCTTGGCCAAAATGTATTCCGTTATCTTTTTGGTAAAACAAAAAATAACCCAAATTAGTTTATAACCAAAAATTATAATTTTTAAAAAATATTTTAACATTTTTATTTTATTTTTTTTATATTATTATTATTATTATTATGTTTTTTAACATACTGTCACCATGGTGACACTGTACTACCTGTGGGGGGTGATGAAGATTTTTTTAATTATTTTTTACACCGATTGCTTTTACACCCATAAAGAGGAATAATTTCTCCTTCTCTCTGGCTGCATTCTTGCAGCCATTGAGAAATACTGTGTGAGATGTGATTGGTCACAGCTTGTCACATGGTACAAGGCTGTTGTGAATAGCCCTGTACCATGTGACCTCTGTGATCATTTACAGATTTCACACGTAGTAAGCAATGATGTCAGAAGTGACATGTGATCACTGATTGGTCAATCAGTGATCACATGATCGTGACCTCGCACAGAGGTCCCGTAAGATGAATGGTGTTCCACTGTGTCTGGAGGACACAGCGGGCACCGGATTGTGGTGCTGCATGCTCCCAGAGAGCGCACACAAGCAGGGGGCGGGGAGGCCATTTATAAATGGCCACCCACCCCTGCACTGCCACTGTCCAGCCATTTATATACAATGGCTGGACAGGAGGTGGTTAAAGGTACAGGAGTGCACCGGACACCCAGCATATAGCACAATGGCAGCCAAGGTGTCCAGTGTGTCTCCTCCCCAACAATTCAACAGAATAAAGAATGGCCACTGCCCCAGTACCCTGATAGTCAGGAATCATGTTTGTGTAGTTAGTGCCGGGACACGGCTAGGATTTTGGTTTTGAGGTTTCTGCCGTTACTTTGTGGAACATTGTACAGCACCTGTAATCAGCACCAATAAACACTGCACTGTGTGACACCACATCACTGGACTGGTATCTGTCCCTGAAAGTGTGCCCATCCCAGGGAGCTTTGTACCCGCTACCCATCCCCAGCCCACGATTCAGAAACATTGAGCTGCAATTTCCACTGATCTGACCAGTCTTCCAGCAACACCAACTCCTGTTCCATGTTACAGGTACCTCCAAGTTCTATATGTAGTCTGGGGGTCCCTGTGGAAGTCCATGTGTGGACATTTCTACCTATGATAAATGACAGGCTAAACCCACCTGGAGACTTTCTCCACACCTGGAGTGTGCTGAGTTCTTGGAGAACGTCTACACAGTGTTTCCAGATTGGCTTTATCACCCCAACGAGCTCGCTCCAGTTCATGGATGTCATCATTATGTTTGGAGGATCTCACCAGTCAGGAGCCTTTCCTGTCATCCTACATGTTCCCTTCTGAGGATTGTTCTATCCTTCCAAACAAATGTATGAAATCATGGATGAGTCCTCCTTCTATGTGATCTAGAAGATCTTCAATCACAATGTCTTTATGGATGAAGTGGATGGCCCAGTTTATATATTATTTATTGCTTTACAGCTTTATTCCCTCCAGGATTCATTCTTTATTTATAGAACCATTCAAGGAAGTGTTCTTACTTTGAGAGATCTCCACCACCATTCCTCTGTGACCATTACATCCTTGTCATTTATGTCTAACATCTTCATTATGAGTGGATTGATATATATTATTATACTTTACGATGTATTTTTGCATTTTCTTCACCAAAAGGATCAGTTTTGGTGGTATCTGTTTTATTAACTATACATTTGGTTTTTGTGTTCTATGATTTTAAGACTTTTCTATATGTAATAAAATATCTTTATTAAACATAAGAACTATTTATTATTATTATTATTTATTTTTTAACTTCCCTGGTAGCCCTGTAAGGTAGATATTTTTATGTTTCTGCAGTTCCTCTGAAATCCACAAGGTGGTGATCTCACTTACACCCAAACAGAAGGTCTCTATGGAATACAGAAAGGAAGTGATGTCAGGTACAAACAGGAAGTGATGTCGGGTAAAGACAGGAAGTCATCTGGAATAAAGACAGGAAGTTCCATATGGTAGAAACCAGCAAGGAGACGTTGGTGAAAGTGGCAACAGAGGAGGTAATAAGATGTTATTTCCTATTTACACCCAGTAACCCCCCGTCATGTCCGTCCCCTTCCTCCATAGTAACGTCCATCCTTTTCCTCCATAGTCATATCCGTCCTCTTCCTCCGTAGTCACATCCATCTTTTTCCTCCATAGTCACGTCCGTCCTCTTCCTCCATAGACACGTCCGTCCTCTTCCTCCATAGTCACGTCCGTCCTCTTCCTCCATAGTCACGTCCGTCCTCTTCCTCCATAGTCACGTCCGTCCTCTTCCTCCATAGTCACGTCCGTCCTCTTCCTCCATAGTCACGTCCGTCCTCTTCCTCCATAGTCACGTCCATCTTCTTCCTCCATAGTCACATCCGTCCTCTTCCTCCATAGTCACATCCGTCCTCTTCCTCCATAGTCACGTCCGTCCTCTTCCTCCATAGTCACGTCCGTCCTCTTCCTCCATAGTCACGTCCGTCCTTTTCCTCTATAGTCACGTCCGTCCTCTTCCTCCATAGTCACTGTGATGTCTTTTATCTCCAGCAGATGATGATACACACATATATAGTGTGGGAACCCAGATTAACCCCTTCAGGGGCAGAACATTCCCCCACTTCCGGGCCGGAACATTCTCCTCATTGTGAAGATAAATTCTAGTAATATGGTCCTCTAAGGGTTCTGATGGATGAAGGGGAGCTGAGGGGTCTCTTTTGGGGTACAGAGGATGGAGGACTTTGGGGCCCCTTGGAGAGTAGTGGAGTTCAAGTTCTCTGAGGGGGTAGAGTAGCTGAAGGACTTTGGGTCCTTGATAGGAGATCTCTGAGAGAAGAGGAGGTACTATGTCTCAGGGAGTCGCTGAGTTAGGGAGGGGCTGTTGGTCTATGATGGTCCTCCTACCTGAACTTACTTTCAGACCTCCTTACAGAACTCCAGCCAAGAAAAGAAGGCAACCTTCACCTTCTTACCATCTCACTGGTCAAATAATATTGTCCAAGTGGAATGAAGGACAGTTCTTCACCCCTTGGTGGGCATTTGTTTCTAAAGGAGGTCTGTATGCTCAGCATAGACAAAAGGTAGTCAGGGATCAGTGCTATACATCTTCAGGAGACACTCCCATACCTTCCCATGACACAGGCTCTGGCAGTGCCCGGTGCTGGAATTCAGAGCCCCAGGAACCCACCACCACTCTGTACAATGTCCTGGATATTACGGTATATTTGGCAAACAAAGGTCTTCCCCCTGTTGTCCACCCTCCTACCCACACTGAGCTGCCATTGGAGGGAGGAGAACAGAGTCCTCCCCCAAAGCTCTCTCTGCTCCACCAGCAGCATTCTCCTGCTATCCAATCCCTTCTCTTCCTGCAGAAAGTGACAGTGACATCACTCCTGTCAGGCAGCAGGCTGCTGGAGATTGGGGCCTTGCAGCCGGATATCGGGCAATTATCCTGATTATCCAGCAACTCCAATCAAGTCATCAAGTTCCCCTTCCTGGACCTCATGATGAGCCGACATTGACCTCACAGCACTGCCTCAGAGCAAACAAGTCATAGGAAGGATCGTATTTATCATTCCTTGTCTGCAGATCTAAAACTCATCAAAACCAGTTCAGGGACCAAACAAACCCAACAGAGAAAAGGGGATTTCTGATCCAGCAAGCCCAGGACCATGAAAATGTACTAAACGTTAAGCAGTCCCAGCGATGTGGAAATTTATCAAAAAACTATTTGTCCAAGGGACTAAATCGGGGTCCCAAACTACTTGCCCCTCATGACAATCTACTTGTCCTGATAAAAATAATAATGTAACCCAAACCATATATAAATCCGGTGTTTATTGTTCTACTATTACTGAATGAGACGTTTTATCACTAAGGACTGTCAATGGATGGATGTCCCTATAAAGCATGAAATGACTTTGCCAGGGTGGAGAATATGAAGGTTGATGCACATGGAAGCACTTGGGTGCTCAGAACAAGCACATGCTGAGCAGACAAATCAAGCTCCAGTGTCCTCCAGGATTGGATCATTTTGTTTTCTGTTCAGCCCACTGATTGGATGAACAATATGAGTAATGTATGGACTGCCTTAATGAGCCGACCTTAAAGAAGGATTTCATTCCAACCAGCAACTGTTGGGACAATGAACATCTTAGTCAGGTCTACATACAACATAATGTATAGAGTGCAGGGGCCAGGAGTAAGTACAAAACACAACATATAGAGTGCAGGGGTCAGGAGTAAGTACAAAACACAACATATAGAGTGCAGGGGCCAGGAGTAAGTACAAAACACAACATAGAGAGTGCAGGGGTCAGGAGTAAGTACAAACACAACATAGAGAGTGCAGGGGCCAGGAGTAAGTACAAACACAACATAGAGAGTGCAGGGGCCAGGAGTAAGTACAAAACACAACATATAGAGTGCAGGGGCCAGGAGTAAGTACAAACACAACATAGAGAGTGCAGGGGCCAGGAGTAAGTACAAAACACAACATATAGAGTGCAGGGGCCAGGAGTAAGTACAAAACACAACATATAGAGTGCAGGGGCCAGGAGTAAGTACAAAACACAACATAGAGAGTGCAGGGGCCAGGAGTAAGTACAAACACAACATAGAGCGTGCAGGGGCCAGGAGTAAGTACAAACACAACATAGAGAGTGCAGGGGCCAGGAGTAAGTACAAACACAACATATAGAGTGCAGGGGCCAGGAGTAAGTACAAAAACACAACATATAGAGTGCAGGGGCCAGGAGTAAGTACAAAACACAACATAGAGAGTGCAGGGGCCAGGAGTAAGTACAAAACACAACATAGAGAGTGCAGGGGCCAGGAGTAAGTACAAACACAACATAGAGAGTGCAGGGGCCAGGAGGAAGTACAAAACACAACATATACAGTTCCAAGAAAAAGTATGTGAACCCCTTGGGATTACGTGGAGTTTTGCATGAATTGGGCATAAAATGTGCTCTGAACGTCATCTAAGTCACAACAATAGAAGAACACAGTCTGCTGAACATAATACTACACAAACATTAGATGTTGCCATGGTTTAATTGCACATAACATGTAAACATTCACAGTGCAGGGAGGAAAAAGTATGTGAACCTTTGGACTTAATAACTGGTTGACCCTCCGTTGGCAGCAATAACCTCAACGAAACGTTTCCTGTAGTTGCAGATCAGACCTGCACAACGATCTGGAGTCATTTTGGACCACTCCTCTTCACAAAACTGTTTCAGTGTAGCAATATTCTTGGGATGTCTGGTGTGAATCGCTCTCTTAAGGTCATGCCACAGCATTTCAATCGGGTTGAGGTCAGGACTCTGACTGGGCCACTCCAGAAGGCGTATTCTGTGGTGTTGCAGCCATTGTTTTGTTGAATGACTTGTATGCTTTGGGTCATTGTCCTGTTGCATCACCCATCCTCTGCGGAGCTTCAGTTGGCGGACAGATGGTCGTACGTTTTCCTGCAAAATGTCTTGATAAACTCTGGAATTCATTTTCCCATCAATGACAACAATCCGTCCAGGCCCTGAGGCAGCAAAGCAGCCCCAAACCATGATGCTCCCTCGGCCATGTTTTACAGTGGGGATGAGGTTTTGATGTTGGTGTGCTGTGCCTTTTTTTCTCCACACATAGTGTTGTGTGTTCTTCCCTAACAACTCAGTCTTGGTTTCATCTGTCCACAGTATATTCTGCCAGTAGTGCTGTGGAACATCCAGGGGCTCTTTTGCAAACTTCAAACGTGCTGCAATATCCTTTTTGGACAGCAATGGCTTCCTCCGTGGTGTCCTCCCATGTACTCCATTCTTGTTTCATGTTTTCCTTATTGTAGATGTGTCAACAAAAATGTTAGCATGTGCCAGAGATTTCTGTAGGTCTTTAGCTGACACTCTGGGATTCTTCTTTACCTCATGCAGCATTCTGCGCTGTGCTCTTGCAGTCATTTTACAGGACGACCACGCCTAGGGAGAGTAGCAACAGTGCTAAACTTTCTCCATTTGTAGACAGTCTGTCTTACCGTGGACACAGGAACATCAAGGCTCAAGGAGATACTTTTGTAACCCTTTCCAGCTTCATGCAAGTCAACAATTCTTGATGGTAGGTCTTCTGAGAGCTCTTTTCTGCGAGGCATGGTTCACATCAGACAGTGCTTCTTGAAACCAGTAAACCCAAAACAGGTGTGTGTTTTTTAAGGGCAGGACAGCTGTCAGCAACACATCCAATATCATCACACTGATTGGAGTCAAGGTTGGCTCACTCCTGGCTCCAATTAGCTCTGGGAGAAGTCATTATCTAGGGCCTCTGTCAGAGATCCGGGTGTGACCAGAAATGTGTGGACTGACACAAGGAAGTAACAGGCTTCAGGAATGATATAATAACAATATAATTTATGATTAGCCACCCAAATATACAAACACACAGTAAACACACCAACCTTCCACTAATATTAGTATGTGCAGGAACACAGGCGTAGTCAGGGCTGGAGAGGTGGAATGGTCAGGCCGGCCGTATGGTTCTGTTAACAACCGTCTGGTGGTACCTCTAGCAGTCCTCAGGACAGGATTCCCCAGAGCGCGGAGTCTAAGTCCCAGTCTGCTATTTCTCCAGGGCCCCTGATGGTGGGGATGGACTTGGAGCAGACAGGAACCAGGTCACGGCCCGAGTACACCTCGTGGTAGAGGGTACCGCCAGAGGTATATGCAGGTAGAGAGCCTGATGTGAAGAGGCAGAAGGTGTGAGCCGGGATGGCAGGATTCGTGCAGGATGGATGGATGAGTAATTAGTCTGGTCAGATGGGCTGGGTCTGTAACAGCGGGTCAGCATGGTACTAAGCAGCAGGCAGAAGAGTAGTTGGGTCACTCGCTGGGGTCAGTAACAGGAGTTCAGATCAGATTAGGGATGTCCAGGAGAGTAGTCAAACAAGCCAGGGATCAAGCAGGAGAAGTCAGCAGAGGTCAGGAATCAAGCAGGGTCGGCAACAAATCAGATAGTCAGAAGAATAGGAACACAGGATACAAGGTACAGGGGCTCATGGGAAACAACACCAAGGCACTGATCACAGGCCTGGTCCTGCTTAAATACACCTCCTGCAATCAGCCTCAGGTGATGGCCTGATTGCAGGAGTGAGATTCTGGCTGCTGAGAGCACCCGCTGGCCAGCCTTGGTACTGCAGCCCACAAGGCAGGTGAGTCCCACCACCATTGGCGAGTCCATTCCTGACAGCCTCACATACTTTTTCCTCCCTGCACTGTGAATGTTTACATGTTATGTGCATTTAAACCATGGCAACATCTAATGTTTGTGTAGTATTATGTTCAGCAGACTGTGTTCTTCTATTGTTGTGACTTAGATGACGTTCAGAGCACATTTTATGCCCAATTCATGCAAAACTCCACGTAATCCCAAGGGGTTCACATACTTTTTCTTGCAACTGTAGAGTGCAGCAGTCAGGATGAGCACCATGTTCACATAAGAGTCCCCCCTTGCATCAAAGTCCCCATCTTTACCCCCTTACATCAGTGTCCAGCGGAGTCCCCCCCCCCTTACGTCAGTGTCCAGCGGAGTCCCCCCCCTTACGTCAGTGTCCATCGGAGTCCCCCCCTTACGTCAGTGTCCATCGGAGTCCCCCCCCTTACGTCAGTGTCCATCGGAGTCCCCCCCCTACGTCAGTGTCCATCGGAGTCCCCCCCCTACGTCAGTGTCCATCGGAGTCCCCCCCCCCTTATGTCAGTGTCCAGCGGAGTCCCCCCTTATGTCAGTGTCCAGCGGAGTCCCCCCTTACGTCAGTGTCCAGCGGAGTCCCCCCTTACGTCAGTGTCCAGCGGAGTCCCCCCTTACGTCAGTGTCCAGCGGAGTCCCCCCTTACGTCAGTGTCCAGCGGAGTCCCCCCTTACGTCAGTGTCCAGCGGAGTCCCCCCTTACGTCAGTGTCCAGCGGAGTCCCCCCTTACGTCAGTGTCCAGCGGAGTCCCCCCTTACGTCAGTGTCCAGCGGAGTCCCCCCTTACGTCAGTGTCCAGCGGAGTCCCCCCTTACGTCAGTGTCCAGCGGAGTCCCCCCTTACGTCAGTGTCCAGCGGAGTCCCCCCTTACGTCAGTGTCCAGCGGAGTCCCCCCCCCCCTTACGTCAGTGTCCAGCGGAGTCCCCCCCCCTTACGTCAGTGTCCAGCGGAGTCCCCCCTCCCTTACGTCAGTGTCCAGCGGAGTCCCCCCTCCCTTACGTCAGTGTCCAGCGGAGTCCCCCCCCCTTACGTCAGTGTCCAGCGGAGTCCCCCCCCCTTACGTCAGTGTCCAGCGGAGTCCCCCCCCTTACGTCAGTGTCCAGCGGAGTCCCCCCCCCTTACGTCAGTGTCCAGCGGAGTCCCCCCCCCCTTACGTCAGTGTCCAGCGGAGTCCCCCCCCCCTTACGTCAGTGTCCAGCGGAGTCCCCCCCCCCTTACGTCAGTGTCCAGCGGAGTCCCCCCCCCCCCCTTACGTCAGTGTCCAGCGGAGTCCCCCCCCCCCCTTACGTCAGTGTCCAGCGGAGTCCCCCCCCCCTTACGTCAGTGTCCAGCGGAGTGCCCCCCCTTACGTCAGAAGTCAGAACTCAGCGGAGTGTCCCATTTACATCAGAACTCAGTGGAGTGCCTTCCCTTACGTCTGAGCTCAGCGGAGTCCCCGCCTCTTACATCAGAGCTCAGCAGAGTCCCCCCCTTACATCAGAGCTCAGCTGCTAACTGGACATGGAATAGGGAAGTGTGAAGCTCCTGGAAGAACAGGGAGGGGGGAGGTAGATAAGGAGAGAAGGGGAGGAGGTGGGGAAAGCTCCATGGTAGAGCAGAGATCGCTCACCCCCAGGCTGCTCTCTGCAGGCTCAGACATCGCCAATTGTACAACCGGATGGATCTTCAAATATCCCGCCCACGGGGCAGTCACAGAGCAGAGGGGCAGGAAGAGGCGGAGCAAAACAGAATCTCTCTCCTCCCCCGTCTATGCGGGGAGGGAGGAGGGAAGTGCTCTGTCTGAACAAGTGTCACAGACACTGAGTGTGCCTAGCTGCTGCTTGCCTGCAACAGGGATAAATGTAAGAAAACATCCTGCCCTGCGCCCGGAACTACATGTCCCGAGAGTCAAGAGATAGGATTTGTAAATCCCTGAGTCAAAACTAAATGTGTTCCCATGGGGGCAGTAATTCTTCAATGTCCAGCAACCCTCCTATTCCCCCCTCACATCCACATCCTATTATTGTGTGACCAATACCATCCAAACGCCAGCCGATGCGACCGCCTCAACCTCATACATGTACCCCTCCTCCCCATACCTATCCCCCCTCTCTCGGTTGCACTCCTGAATGCTCGTTCGGTTTGCAACAAACTTACCGCCATCCACGACCTCTTCATCTCCCGCTCCCTCAACCTCCTAGCAGTCACCGAAACCTGGGTACAGGCCACCGACTCCACTTCCCCTGCGGCACTCACCCATGGAGGTCTCATCTGGACCCATTCGCCAAGACAGTGCGATCGCAGAGGTGGTGGTGTCGGCCTGCTCCTATCACCGCTGAGCACCTTCCAGGTCCTCCCTAACCCACCCTCTCTATCCTTCCCCTCCTTTGAGGCGCACTGCATCCGACTCTTCTCACCCACCCCCCTAAGGATCGCAGTGATCTACAGACCTCCTGGGTCCATACCTCACTTCCTGGACAACTTCGCCGCCTGGCTCCCCTTCTTCCTCTCCTCTGAGCTACCGACCATCATCCTCGGGGACTTCAACATCCCCATCAACGACAACAACCCAACTACTTCCCAATTCCTCCACCTAACCTCCTCCTTCGCACTCACACAGCACACGCACTCCTCCACCCACATCGGAGGGAACACCCTGGACCTCGTCTTCTCCCACCTCTGTACCCTCAACCAGTTCTCTAACACCCCCTTCCCTCTCTCTGACCACCACCTCATCACGTTCTCCATCTCCCCTTCCCCCAACTCCCCCCCCCCCCCAAAAATGCCAAACCATCACCAGCCGCAATCTCCGCAACCTGAACCCGGCCCCCCTCCACTCAGCCGCCGACCGCCTACATGACAGCATCCTCCCACTGTCATGTCCTGACATAGCCACCACCTTGTACAACGACTCACTGTCAGCTGCCCTAGACTCTCTGGCACCCCTAACCATACGCATCATCAAACCCAGACCGCTCCAACCCTGGCAGAATGACAGCACTAAACGCCTGAAACGTCGCAGTCGCGCACTGGAGAGACTGTGGCGCAAAACCAGATCCCCTCACGCATTCTCCCTCTACAAATCTGCCTTCCTCACCTACACCTCCTCCCTCCACGCCGCCAAGCAGGCCTACTTTGTTAACCTAATCAACACCCTCTCCTCCTGCCCTCGCTGACTCTTCTCCACCTTCAACTCCCTACTCTCCCCCCCCCTCCTCCACTCAGTACCTCACTCACCGCCCACGAGATTGCCACCCATTTCTGTAACAAGATTGACGCTATCCGTAAGGACATTGTCAACTCGCAATCTACCTCCCCACCTAGCCTCCCCACCCCCGTCACCCCTTCTTCTCCCCCCACCTCTGCCCTCACAACTGCACTGCCCTCCACCTCTCCCAAGGCCCCGCCCACCGTAACCCCCCCTGCACTGCACTTCCTCAGTCCTGTCACTACTGAGGAAGTCGTCAAGGTCCTCTCAGAAGCCCGCCTCACTACCTGCCCCCTGGACCCTATCCCCTCTCAACTCCTCCGGTCACCCCCCTCTTCCCTCATCCGCTCCCTTAACCACATCTTCAATCTCTCCCTCTCTACTGGCGCATTCCCCTCCCCCCTAAAGCACGCACATATCACCCCCTTCCTCAAAAAGCCCTCCCTGGATCCCGCGGACCCCAACAACCTCAGACCCATCTCCCTGCTGCCACTCACCTCCTAGCTCCTTGAGTGCATAGTCTACGATCGCCTAAGCGCCCACCTTATTGACAATAACCTCCTTGACCCATTACAGTCCGGCTTCTGTCCCCTACACTCCACCGAAACCGCCCTCCTCAAAATCATTAACGACCTACTAAACGCCAAAGCCAAGGGCGACTACTCTGTCCTCCTTCTCCTGGACCTCTCTGCGGCCTTCGACACAGTCAACCACCCCCTCCTCCTTAATAAACTACTCTCCCTTGGCATCAGAGATACCACTCTCTCCTGGTTCTCATCCTACCTATCCCGACGCTCCTTCAGCGTCACCTACAATGGTACCACCTCCCCCTCCCTCCCCCTCTCTGTTGGGGTCCCCCAAGGCTCTGTCCTTGGACCCCTTCTCTTCTCCATCTACACCTCCTCCCTGGGCACACTCATACACTCCCATGGCTTCAATTATCACCTCTATGCTGACGACACCCAAATCTACCTCTCCATCCCCCACCTCACCCCCACTATCTCCGCCCGCATCACTCACCTCCTAAACGACATCTCAGACTGGATGTCGCTCCATTTCCTCAAGCTCAACCTCTCCAAAACCAAACTCCTCATCTTTTCCCCTGCCCACACCCCCCCCCCCCCAGCCTATCCATCACCACCACCAACACCACTATCATTCCCGCCCCGCAAGCAAAGTCCTTGGCGTCATTCTTGACTCGAACCTCTCCTTCCTCCCTCATGTCAAATCACTTGCAAAAACATGCAGGCTCCACCTCCGCAATATTGCCAAGATACGTACCTTCCTCACCCCAGAAACCACCAAACTTCTTGTACACTCCCTCATCATCTCACGCCTTGACTACTGCAACTCCCTCCTCACCGGCCTACCCCAGTGCAGGCTCTCCCCGCTCCAGACCATCCTGAACTCAGCTGCCAGACTCATCCACCTCACCAGCCGCTCCACCTCTGCCACCCCCCTCTGCCTCTCCCTCCACTGGCTCCCGATTGCCCAACGCATCAAATTTGACCTTCTAATCCTGACCTACAAAGCCGTTCATAACACTGCCCCTGACTACCTCACCAACCTGATCCCCAAGTACCACCCTACCCGTACCCTTAGCTCCTCACAGGACCTCCTTCTATCCTGCTCCCTGGTCTCCTCCTCCCATGCACGACTGCAGGACTTCTCCAGGTCCTCCCCTATCCTCTGGAACTCACTGCCCCAATCCATCCGACTGTCGCCTTCCCTCCCCACATTCAGGCGCTCCCTCAAAACCCATCTCTTCAGGGAAGCCTACCCCACCTAACGGCCATCCTCCCTCATTCCTCCCACCACTTCATCCCCCCCAGCCACTTCCTACTGTACCATTACCCCCTCCCTCCTAGATTGTAAGCTTGAAAGAGTAGGGCCCTCTTACCCCTCGTGTGCTGTCTGTTTTTGTTGTACTGTGCCATGTATTGTCCCCCCTATTGTACAGCGCTGAGCAAACCCTTTGGCGCTATATAAACTCCATGTAATAAATAAATAAATAATAATCATTCTTACTTTCATTTCCCAAAGTTATCCGTCTACAATGAGACCTGTATAGATCACATGATGGCACCAATGAGGATGGAGGAGGACCGGAGTCACATGACTGAGAAGATACTAAACCTCACCCTGGAGATCATCTACCTGCTGACCGGAGAGGTGAGGAGGATTCTGGGAGGTCACATGACATCACTCTCATCTCTATTAATAAAACACAGACCTGACCGGAGAGGTGAGGAGGATTCTGGGATTCTAACATGATATTCCTATTGGTTCCTCAATACAGAGATTGAAGTCAGGTGATCATATGACCATCACAGTGCCTCCATATGACTCCCTAAACCCTGAGAGACACAACATGCAGAAGATTCTAGAAGTCACCAAGAAGATGATGGAGCTGCTGACAGGAGAGGTGAGCGGTGCCGGGAATTCTGGGACATTCTCCAGTAACAGACAAGGGATGTGTCTGGATGGTGACTGTATCATTGTGTGTGTCAGGTTCCTATAAGGTGTCAGGGTGTCACTGTCTATTTCTCCATGGAGGAGTGGGAATATTTAGAAGGACACAAGGATCTCTACAAGGACGTCATGATGGACAATCAGCCGCCCCTCACATCACCGGGTAAGAGGAGACTTTATTGTAAAGGAGAGAGCAGTACGGAGGATCCACCTAGATCCCCCATCATCTGATAAACACATAGAAACAATGGATTCAGTCAGTGTGTGTGTTTCCTACAGATGGATCCAGTCATGGGAACCCACCAGAGAGATGTCCCCATCCTCTGGATTCCCGGGATTCCACACAGGAAGGTCACACCATCCCTCACCATTACAAGGTTGGTGGGATGGAGAATCTAGAACATGGACTTGTGGAGATGATGTGTGGATATTTTATGTGACCTTATATTTTACAGATTATATTTTCTCTCATTTCCTTGATTTAGAGTGGAGATCCAATCGATACAGAATTTGAGGTGAAAGCAGAAGAAGAAGAGGCGTATGTGAGGGATGATCAGCAGTCTATGGAGGAGGATGGAATAACGGGGACATTTATAGAGGAGGACACTCTTACAGAGATCAGCACAGGTGGGTCATGAACACTAAATCCATTCCTCCACCCATACTGCTCACTGATTGGTCCAGAGTAGGGCGGGGACTGGGTGATATCAGCCTGTAATCCCCTGGTCACTTTCCTGAGCTATGTTCCCCATCCTGCCTGATGGGGGTGGAGTCCTGGTTTGGGGGAACCAATCAGCTCCTGTCTAGTAATCCTCTTTGTCTTTGTATTTTAGTCCATGGCCGGGAGATGAGGAAAACCTCCGAGGATTGTCTCACTTTGTCTCCACACTGGAAAGTAGAAGATGAGGACATCACACAGTATAGTCCAGGAGAAAACCCGGCTCCCTCCAATGTCCATCCGGCACCACCCAGTGTAGATAGACCATCGGATTCTTCGTATCCTGAGGAACCTCAGACTGTGCGGGATTGGGCTGGCCTTCCAACAGGGAAGAACTTCTCCTGTCCTGAGTGCGGGAAATGTTTTTCATGGAAGTCCGATCTTTACATACATCAGAGATCTCACACGGGGGAAAAGCCGTATTCCTGTCCTGAGTGCGGGAAATGTTTTTCACGGAAGTCCAATCTTTACACACATCAGAGATCTCACACGGGGGAAAAGCCGTATTCCTGTCCTGAGTGCGGGAAATGTTTTTCACGGAAGTCCGTTCTTTACACACATCAGAGATCTCACACGGGGGAGAAACCGTATTCCTGTCCCGAGTGCCGGAAATGTTTTTCACGGAAGTCCCATCTTTACACACACCAGAGATCTCACACAGGGGAGAAGCCATATTCCTGTCCTGAGTGCGGGAAATGTTTTTCAGAGAAGTCCACTCTTTACACACATCAGAGATCTCATACGGGGGAGAAGTCATATTCCTGTCCTGAGTGCGGGAAATATTTTTCACAGAAGTCTAATCTTTACACACATCAGACATCTCACACGGGGGAGAAGCTCTATTCTTGTCCTGAGTGTGGGAAATGTTTTTCACGGAAGTCCGATCTTTACATACATCAGAGATCTCACACGGGGGAAAAGCCGTATTCCTGTCCTGAGTGCGGGAAATGTTTTTCACGGAAGTCCAATCTTTACACACATCAGAGATCTCATACGGGGGAGAAGCCGTATTCCTGTCCTGAGTGCGGGAAATGTTTTTCAGACAAGTCCAATCTTATTGCACATCAGAGATCTCACACGGGGGAGAAACCGTATTCCTGTCCTGAGTGCGGGAAATGTTTTTCACGGAAGTCCCATCTTTACACCCACCAGAGATCTCACACAGGGGAGAAGCCATATTCCTGTCCTGAGTGCGGGAAATGTTTTTCAGACAAGTCCAATCTTATTGCACATCAGAGATGCCACACGGGGAGAAGCCGTATTTCTATCCTGAGTGTGTGAAATGTTTCTCAGAGAAGTACAGTCTTTCCAAACATCAAAGGTATCACACGGGAGAAGCTGCTTTCCTGTCCTGAGTGAGGGAAATGTTCCTCACTGAAGTCCTGTCTTCCCATACACCAGGGGTCCCACACAACCCTGGAGGTATATTAGTGCCTTGAGTGTGGGAAATGTCTTCTAGATGAATGTTGCTGGACATCCCAGCTCTGATGTGGGGAAGAAGCACACCCTGATATACACCTCATATACTCCATGGCTGATCTTCATCATGGCAGAAACAGTTCATAAGGAGATCAGAGGTCCCCAAAGATATGGATGAAGTGCAGTAAATGTCGGGGTACAGAGTGGTCAGTAGATCCTGGAAATGAAGGACACAACTTCAGCCCTTCTTGGGTGTCGGAGTTGCGTTTCCTGATAATGATATAGCGGGTTACAGAGCTAGAAGCTGGGAGAGCCCAGATCTCGTTATCGGGGAACTTTACACAGACAACAAGAACTTCTGAAGTTGATGTCCTTCATTTCAAGGCTCTACAGAACAGTGGTGACCCCGAAGCGTCTCTCTGTCTTCAGTCCATCCTTCTCCCATCCCCCAACAGGAGGGAAGGAGAACTCCGCCCCAAACTAGGGGGGAACTTTCATTATTTCCCTTTGCTTCTGTGTGGGTTTGGGTGGTTGGAGGAGTGCGGCACGAGAGGGAACACAGCTTGTTGTTCTATGTCTACATATGGGGTCTGGGTAGAGGGGATCCACCAGAAAATATTTTTACTCTTTGATTTTGTGCAAATCGTTTCTGTTTTCACTTTGAAGGGCGATATTATGTGTGCTTTGTAAAAGGGATTGGCCCAATAGATACCACCCCAATAGATGAACTAATATGACCAGCATTCATTCAGCCATGTCCCATGTTGGTCTTTTCATACAGTGATTTCCTATGATCATTGGCTCCATCTAGTGGCCATAATGCGGTATTGAACTTTTTCCTGATTGAGGCATTTTGGAAGTAATACATCATTATGGCCACTAGAGGGAGCTGATGATTATAGGAAGTCACTGAGTTTATTAAAATAAGGCCAGAATTTGTCACGGCTGGACACATGCTTGCCACACTCCCCCAACATATTTTTCACATAGACCCCTTAGTTTACTGTGTCAGGGGTGGTGTCATACAAATACCTGAGATCACACTCATACATTTTCAAGTACAGTAGACATTGAAGACATAAATTACATAAAACCACAGAATTAAACCAACCATTGATTTTAACCAAAAATACCTCAATTGGTTTTTAGATGACGCTAAGTATCCTATCAATTAGTACATCTAGTATCCAAATTGTCAGGGAACACCCGAACAATGGATTTAGTCAGATAAATCAATCAAATCACAGTGTCTCCAATACAAAAAATGATTTACAAAAATAATTTGACTTAATTAATCTGAAAACTTCTTTAAGAACTCAAACAAGATCTGTGTCGGTATAGACTGCTGATTATGAAAATCAATATTTGTTTACATGAGTCACTTACAAACACCATAAACAATAGTCAGATTGTGATTTACACTGACACTAAGATGTTTCTGTAAAAGCTCTAAAATAGAGTGAATTAAATTCAATAATCAGTCTCCCTGTAAACAACATAACCAATGAAAACGGACAATAATCTGTCTCCTGCAGAAGGAATAAACTGCAGAATAGTTCACCAGTATGGCCTAAGAACAGGAACATTTTTATAAATGACTTAACTTGAAGTGATGTTATCATGGGGAGAGTTATTAGGTTACAAAGGAATGTGGCAATTGACTTTCTAGTCTAAGCAAGCAAAATCAACAGAAAATATGTAATTACCCTCCAAGTATCAGGTCATCTTTTTGGAGAACTGATGATCAGCCTTAAAGATGGCTGCCGATCAATGGGTGGATTTGAGCTTCCACAAAATGGTGTCTCTTCTTCAGTTGAGTGTCAGTGAGATGAGTGTCTTTAGATGATCTGAGTCTGAGATGATGTCTACCTTCCAGATGGCTGTGAAGATGGTCCTCCCTCTGTGAGTGTTCCTGCCGGTTTTATCTAGTTATGATTAATAGACTCATCAAATCTGAATAAACCTGGCCCAGAAGGAGGAACCTTCTCTGTGATTGGGGAATCTGATTCTCTAACCCATGTTTACTCAAGCATTACCTCCCTTGGCCACTGGGTGTCATCCTTGGATAAGAATTGTCTGGTCTGAGTTTATTTGGGGATGGAAGTAACTAATCTGTGATCGGGAAAAATGAATATTTCACTATAACAGATTGGCCCTTGTGAAATCTATAGAATGCCTTGGAGAGTAAATATTATTCCTCATTTACAATCATTACGTTTTGGTGTAACAGTGATTAAATGGAGAATTGTAACTATCAGGAGGTTGGATTACATAAAGCGATTAGAATAATAGTTGTACACACAGAGGAGAGATAATAAAAGAATAATTTGTATACTGATTTACTGATTGATTACGGCTTTGGTAGCATGCATACAATATTCCTAACAATACCGATAAACTCCAACACACCAAATATATATCATGGGATTACAAATCAGCAAACATACCATAATATACTTCCTACATTCTTAGGAGACAATCTGGTATTTTATCCCCATCACGTCTTTTCGTATAATCTGAAATATATGGAAACAGGGAGGTTTCTTTTTATACCTTTTCACCAAAACGAAATGAGTCTCAGCAGTGTTACTGGAGTCACCTTGTTACAGAGTTCATCTGGATGGAAAAAAGACACCAATCCATCCAGTCCAACCAACAGAAAAAACAAAACACACAAATAGAACATTACATGAGGAAATGCACATCTTACTGTAAAGGTCTCAGTAATCTATAAACAGAAGAATCCAGAAAAGAACTCTCACAGATCTGCAGCTTTGTAGAGTTAGCATTCATAATACGCGGCTCAAAAAATGAAAGAAAGACTTATTAATCAGAGTCTAGCATCAAGTCAATGAGACTCCTGAGATACTGATCTGGTCAGGTAAGTAGCAGAGGGGGTTGTTCATCAGTTTCAGCTGCTTTGGTGTTAATGAAATTATCAACAGGTGCACTAGATAGGCAACAATGAGACAACCCTCAAAACAGGAATTTACAGGTGGAGGCCACTGACATTTTTTCCCTACTCATCTTTTCTGACTTTTTCACTAGTTTGGCATTTGGCTAGGGTCAGTGTCACTACTGGTAGTATGAGGCCATACCTGGACCCTACAGAGGTTGCACAGGCAATCCAGCTCCTCCAGGATGGCACATCAATACCTGTCATTGACAGAAGGTTTGCTGTGTCTCCCAGCACAGTCTCAAGAGCATGGAGGAGATTCCAGGAGACGAGAGCATGGAAGAGATTCCAGGAGACGAGAGCACGGAGGAGATTCCAGGAGATGAGAGCATGGAGGAGATTCCAGGAGACGAGCACGGAGGAGATTCCAGGAGACGAGAGCACAGAGGAGATTCCAGGAGATGAGAGCATGGAGGAGATTCCAGGAGACAAGAGCATGGAGGAGATTCCAGGAGACAGGCAGTTACTCTCGGAGAGCTGGACAGGGCCGTAGAAGTTCCTTAACCCATCAGCAGGACCTCTATCTGCTCCTTTGTAAAAGGAGGAACAGTCCTGCCCTACAAAATGATCTCCAGCAGGCCACTGGTGTGAATGTCTCTGATCAAACAATCAGAAACAGACTTCATGAGGGTGGCCTGAGGGCCCGACATCCTCTAGTGGGCCCTGTGCTCACTGCCCGGCACCATAGAGATCCATTGGTATTTGCCATTGAAAACCAGAATTGGCAGGTCCACCACTGGCACCTCATACAGGTGAAAAGCCACACTCCTGTTCTGAGTGCAGGAAAAGTTTTTCACATAAATTTAATCTTTACACACATCAGAGATTGCACACGGGGGAGAAGCCTTATTCCTGCCTTGAGTGCGGGAAATGTTTTTCAAGGAAGTCCCAACTTTACATACATCAGAGCTCTCACGTGGGGGAAAAGCCGTATTCCTGCCCTGATTGCGGGAAATGTTTTTCACAAAAATATAGTCTTTACACACATCAGAGATCTCACACAGGGGAAAAGCCGTATTCCTGTTCTCAGTGCTGGAAACGCTTTTCACAGAAGTCAGATATTTCCAGATATCAGAGATCTCACACTATTGAAAAGCCATATTCCTGTCCTGTGTGCTGGAAATGTTTTAAACAGAAGTCTAATCTTTACATACATCAGACATCTCACACGGGGGAGAAACCGTATGCCTGTCCTGCGTGCGGGAAATGTTTTTCAGACAGGTCCAGTCTTTGTAAACATAAGAGATCTCACACAGGGGAGAAGCCACTTTCCTGTCCTGAGTGCGGGAAATGTTTTTCAGTGAAGTCCAGTCTTTACAAACATCAGAGATCTCACACAGGGGAGAAGCCATATTCCTGTCCTGAGTGAGGGAAATGTTTCTCACTGAAGTCCTGTCTTCCTGTCCATCAGGGATCCCACACAACCCTGGAGGTGTATTAGTGCCTTGAGTGTGGGAAATGTCTTCTAGATGAATGTTGCTGGACATCCCAGCTCTCATGTGGGGAAGAAGCACACCCTGATATACACCTCAGATATACTCCATGGCTGATCTTCATCATGGAAGAAACAGTCCATAAGGAGATCAGAGGTCCCCAAAGACATGGATGAAGTGTGGGACCGGGTTGGCCATTGATGGCAGGAGAAGAAGTTTTCAATGTATTTTCCATCAATGGAAGACATTCCAGCAGCTCAGATGTGATCCTAATAACATTGGTTCCCCCATTCACACAGGAGGAATGGACATGAACTCTCACTGAGGGAATTGCTATACAAACATTCTTTGAATAGACCCCCAAATGTCTGGAGACGTTTCTATAAAGACGGGAAGTATGGAGCAGAGAAATGAAGAGACCTCCCAGCAATGTTATTACCAGGCTGCAGCTAGGGGGAGCTCTAATGTCACCCCAGCAGAGGAATCCCATCTAGCCCACATTAACCCTCTCACTGCCAGAGCTGTTTCTGCATGATTTTGCACACATGGGAAAATGCAGATTTTGGTCCTGAAGATGAGATAAACCCCCAAACATCTATTCTGTGACATCAGAGGCCCTGGAGAATAAAATGGTGGTGATTGTTAAGGTGTTCCCCGTACACAGATTCCCCTTCATATCCGCCTTTATTTCCTCCTTTCCCCCATTTTCTATGTTGGGATCTTTTCTACAATACTTTGTTATAATAATGGAACACGTTGTGTATTGTATTGTACACCAATAATAATGACTCCGCCCCCACATTCCAGACAAGGGATCTTCCTGACCAATCGGATTCCTTCCTTTACTGTTTCCTGATTTTTATGCTTCAATCTTGTTAAATGTAAAATTATAATAAAACATTTATTGAACAAAAACTATTGTGTGTGTCGGTGCAATGACGGCAAACTTCAATATAGAACATTGCTCCTCGGTGACACCTCACACCCTTCAATAACGGGGCAGAGTGCGGGGGTCAGCAGTATATCATATACAGCCCACCATACAGAGTGCAGAGGGGGGCTGTAGTGTCCCCCCCTCCTGATCCATACCAGGCCACATGTCCACAACATGGGGGTCACCTTACAAGGGGGGATTCCCCCAGGCATAGCACCTTGGCTGGTGGCTGTGGGGATCTGTGGGTGGGGGTCATATTGGATTCTGGAAACCCCCTTTAATAACAAGGGGCCCCCATATACCATCCCCCCATGTGAATGAGTATGGGGTATATAGTACCCGACAATAGCACCAGCCCAATGACAGCTCCCTAAACTGTCTTCATCTACATAAGGGAAGGGACAGGGATGGTGGGACCTCACTACCCAAATGTGACCATATTTGGTCAGTGATGTCACTGCTATCCCCCCCCCCCTTCCTTACATGGCAGGGATTCCCAATGACATCATTGATTCCTGGAGGTGTGGCCGCTGTACCCATCCATGTCTTCCTCAGGCACCAGTGACAGCGGGAAGCTGTTATATATAGAAGTGGTAGAAATGTCTCTTCTATATGTGATGATCGGCTCCTGCAAAACACGGGACCGGAACAGGCAAAGTTTGGTTTGTACTGTCGTCTCATCCCTACTCTCCGACAACTAAACCCAGAGATCATCCCAAGTGGTCAGTGTATTTGTCCCTTACATTGGTGACCAATGGGAGAAGGACCCCCTTATATCAGTGGTCAGTGTAGTGGTCCCTTACATTGGTGACCAATGGGAGAAGGACCCCCTTATATCAGTGGTCAGTGTAGTGGTCCCTTACATTGGTGACCAATGGGAGAAGGACCCCCTTATATCAGTGGTCAGTGTAATGGCCCCTTACATTGGTGACCAATGGGAGAAGGACCCCCTTATATCAGTGGTCAGTGTAGTGGTCCCTTACATTGAGGACCAATGGGAGAAGGATCTCCTTATATCAGTGGTCAGTGTAGTGGTCCCTTACATTGGTGACCAATGGGAGAAGGACCCCCTTATATCAGTGGTCAGTGTAGCGATCCTTTACATTGGTGACCAATGGGAGAAGGACCCTCTTATATCAGTGGTCAGTGTAGTGGTCCCTTACTTTGGTGACCAATGGGAGAAGGATCCCCTTATATCAGTGGTCAGTGTAGTGATCCCTTACATTGGTGACCAATGGGAGAAGGACCCTCTTATATCAGTGGTCAGTGTAGTGGTCCCTTACTTTGGTGACCAATGGGAGAAGGACCCCCTTATATCAGTGGTCAGTGTAGTGGTCCCTTACATTGGTGACCAATGGGAGAAGGACCCCCTTATATCAGTGGTCAGTGTAATGGCCCCTTACATTGGTGACCAATGGGAGAAGGATCTCCTTATATCAGTGGTCAGTGTAGTGGTCCCTTACATTGGTGACCAATGGGAGAAGGACCCTCTTGTATCAGTGGTCAGTGTAGCGGTCCCTTACTTTGGTGACCAATGGGAGAAGGATCCCCTTATATCAGTGGTCAGTGTAGTGATCCCTTACATTGGTGACCAATGGGAGAAGGACCCTCTTATATCAGTGGTCAGTGTAGTGGTCCCTTACTTTGGTGACCAATGGGAGAAGGACCCCCTTATATCAGTGGTCATTGTATTTGTCCCTTACATTGGTGACCAATGGGAGAAGGACCCCTTATATCAGTGGTCAGTGTAGTGGTCCCTTACATTGGTGACCAATGGGAGAAGGATCCCCTTATATCAGTGGTCAGTGTAGTGGTCCCTTACATTGGTGACCAATGGGAGAAGGACCCCTTATATCAGTGGTCAGTGTAGTGGTCCCTTACATTGGTGACCGATGGGAGAAGGACCCCCTTATATCAGTGGTCAGTGTAGTGGTCCCTTACATTGGTGACCAATGGGAGAAGGACCCCCTTATATCAGTGGTCAGTGTAGTGGTCCCTTACATTGGTGACCAATGGGAGAAGGACCCCTTATATCTGTGGTCAGTGCAATGGTCCCCTACATTGGTGACTAATGGGAGAAGGACCCCTTATGTCAGTGGTCAGTGTAGTGGTCCCTTACTTTGGTGACCAATGGGAGAAGGACCCTCTTATATCAGTGGTCAGTGTAGTGGTCCCTTACTTTGGTGACCGATGGAGAAGGACCCTCTTATATCAGTGGTCAGTGTAGTGGTCCCTTACTTTTGTGACCAATGGGAGAAGGACCCCTTATATCAGTGGTCAGTGTAGTGATCCCTTACATTGGTGACCAATGGGAGAAGGACCCCTTATATCAGTGGTCAGTGTAGTGGTCCCTTACATTAGTGACCAATGGTAAAATGATTCCCTTACATCAGTTGTCAGCATAGTGGTCCCTTACATTGGTGACCAATGGGAGAAGGACCCCTTATATAAGTGGTCAGTGCAATGGCCCCCTACATTGGTGACCAATGGGAGAAGGACCCCTTATGTCAGTGGCCAGTGTAGTGGTCCCTTACTTTGGTGACCAATGGGAGAAGGACCATTTTATATAAGTGGTCAGTGTAGTGGTCCCTTACTTTGGTGACCAATGGGAGAAGGACCCCCTTATATCAGTGGTCAGTGTAGTGGTCCCTTACATTGGTGACCAATGGGAGAAGGACCCCTTATATCAGTGGTCAGTGTTGTGGTCCCTTACATTAGTGACCAATGGGAAAAGGATTTCCTTACATCAGTTGTCAGCATAGTGGTCCCTTACATTGGTGACCAATGGGAGAAGGACCCCTTATATCAGTGGTCAATGCAATGGTCCCCTACATTGGTGACCAATGGGAAATGGACCCCTTATGTCAGTGGTCAGTGTAGTGGTCCCTTACTTTGGTGACCAATGGGAGAAGGACCCTCTTATATCAGTGATCAGTGTAGTGGTCCCTTATTTGGTGACCGATGGGAGAAGGACCCTCTTATATCAGTGGTCAGTGTAGCGGTCCCTTACTTTGGTGACCAATGGGAGAAGGACCCTTTTATATCAGTGGTCAGTGTAGTGGTCCCTTACTTTGGTGACCGATGGGAGAAGGACCCTCTTATATCAGTGGTCAGTGTAGTGGTCCCTTACTTTGGTGACCAATGGGAGAAGGATCCCCCTTACATCAGATGTTAAACTATTGGTTCTTTACATTAGGGACCAATGGGAGAATTCCCTTCTATCAGAGCAGTGGTCCCTTACATTTGTGACTGATTGGAGAATTTCTGACTGATTGGAAGACCTCAGTTATGAGGAATGACTACAAACATGACATGTATTCTCCTTGGAGACGAGATCCTTCAGAGGAGATATGATAATGATATAGAAATATATTTGTAACATAAATGTGGGAGTCGGGTAGTTCTGCCAGTAGCTGAGATGTGACGTAATCTGTAGAAGGATGTGATTGTAGATCTGGTTTCATTCCGTGTTATTAGACATACAGTATTCAGTAATCAGTCAGAGACATATGGTCACCAATTAGCATGTGAAAGGACAGAGCTGCTTCTAGGCCAGGAGAGACACCGAGATGCCAATAGAACTCATCCATGTAGACATGGATTTCTCACCTTCCTGAACCTGAGACAAGAGCTGTAGCCTGATCAGGAGAAGGCTCCAAAATGTCTGCCAGCTCTGATTTATACCAACAGATCAGAGGAATCTATTTCATCTCTCATAAAAGCTAAAATATTAGTTGCAGAGAGATGAAAATACTTCTGATTGGACACATTTTAGGCTCCATGTCCATATAAAACTGAATATGTATCCTCTGTAGAATCCCAGGGAAACACACAAAAATGGCACCTGATTGTGACAGCTGAACAGTGATTGGTACTGTCATGATCGGACTGATGCGCTGGTGTCAAAAATCCTATCTCTGACCCAACGATCAGAGTCATTCCTGGTCCATTGGATCCAGGTCACTTCAGAACACAGAACGCCCTGTAGGCTGATACAGAAACATCCCGCAGGGTTGATTGGACAAGGGCTAAAGTCCCACCCACATTCAAATTTCAATAAATTGAGGAGCCTGAGATATGGACGGGGTGATTCCTATGGAACCAGTACAATTGGGGAATTGCAGACAATTCTGACATGCTTCTGTCACAGGATAAACCTCGATAAAGTTTATTTCTGTTTTTATCCCTTTTATTTTCCTAGTGAATAGCCAACTCTGTGGGTCTTCTTGTCTTTTTTGTAATTCCTTTTCTTTGTATATATTTTATGCACCGCTCACTTCCAGGATAATAAATCTAAAATGAATAAGTGACTTCTGTGCACTAAGCTCGGGCTCATATCTCCGGAGAGATTGTTGTATTGTAGCGTCTATGTGCTCGGTCTAAGTTCATTGAATTCTGTATGCAATTGTACTGTGTGTTGGCAGATTGCATGCAGATTGTAAAGTAGCAGAACTGCTAAATGGAGATCGGTGTGTGTGTGGTGGCCCAGCAGACCAGTCTGTGGACAAACTGTTGGGTGGTGGCAAGCTACTGTTTGTGGTGTGTCTGGTGTGGGGGTGTGTGGACAGTGGAAGAGTGATTAACACCAGGGTTCTAGCTTGTAGGATAGCTGGAGGAATCCTAGAAGGGTGTGCCATGTGCTAGATTGCTCCTCAGAGCCGTGGGCGTGTGTTCCATGACAGTGTCATATTAATCTGGTGGTGTGCACTTCTGGGGCCTGGAGTGTTCTGATTGGACCACCAGTACCCGTGTCGTATTAATCTGGTGGTGTGCACTTCTGGGGCCTGGAGGGTTCTGATTGGACCACCAGTACATGTGTCGTATTAATCTGGTGGTGTGCACTTGTGGGGCCTGGAGTATTCTGATTGGACCACCAGTACCCGTGTCGTATTAATCTGGTGGTGTGCACTTATGGGGCCTGGAGTGTTCTGATTGGACCACCAGTACCTGTGTCGTATTAATCTGGTGGTGTAAACTGCTCTGGCCTGGAGTGTCCTGATTGGACCACTGGTACCTGTTTCATATTAATCTGGAGGTGTGCACTACTGGGGCATGGAGAGTTCTGATTGGATCACAGGTACCTGTGTCATATTAATCTGGTGGTGTGAACTGCTGGGACCTGGAGTGTTCTGATTGGACTACCGGTACCTGTGTCATATTAATCTGGTGGTGTGCACTGTTGGGACCTGGAGTGTTCTGATTGGACCACCATATTAATCTGGGGGCCGTGTGTTCCATCAGTGGAATGATTCTGGAAGGATGAGCTCCAGCTATGTATATGGGTGATGTCCAGGGGTGGTTATCATGCTTCCATGATCCTAAATGCTGAGCATGCCCAGTGCACTCCCTTCCCTAACAACACTGAGCTCAGTCGCTGCTCCTATAGATGAAAGCACACGTGTATGTGCGACATTTGGACACGGATATGAGATCACTCCTGTGTTGCTGGATATAATATAGGCAGTGTGGGAATTTCCCATCTGGAATGGCCTACAGGTATGGCGGCTACATGAAGCAGCATTTTATAAAACTGCACAGTGTATGTCATCTACGTGGACCCCTTGTCTGCTCAGAGTATTCTACCCAAAAAGCAAGTACATCTTTAACCCCTTCCTGATACGGCATATACTCGGCCACAAGAAACTGGGTCATAACCACCTGCCCTCCGGAACATTTTATCCCTTCCTGACCAGGCCATTTTTTGCTATACTGCACTGCGCTACATTAAAGGGTAATTGCGCACTAATGCAATGCAGTACCCAAACAAAATTCATATAATTTTTTTCCCACAAATAGAGCTTTCTTTTGGCGGTATTTGATCACCTCTGGGTTTTTAATGTTTTGTGATATAAACAAATAAATACCAAAAATTTAGAAAAATTATATTTTCTACTTTCTGTTATAAAAAAATCCAATACATTTAAATGTCTTCATAAATTAAGATTAAAGTGTATTATGCTGGATGGTAAAAGAAAAAATCTGAGTAAGTGTATATTGGTTTCTGTAAAAGTTATAGAGTCTACAAACTATGGTACATATACCGGAATTTATGCAACTTTTACTTTCTGACTATCAGGTGCTAAAATGCCAGGGCAGTATAAACTCCCCCCAAATAACCCCTTTTTGGAAAGACACCCCAAGGAATTTGCTGAGGTGCCTGTTGAGTCCATGAAAGATTTTATTTTTTGTCACAAGTTTTTTTTTAAAATTACGAAATCCTTTTTTTTTTTTTGTTTACACAAAATTGTCATTTTAATAAGATCTTTCTCATACATGCCTTGGTTGTATGTGAAATTACACCCCAAAGCACATTCTGCTACTTCTGAGCATGGAGCTATCACTTGTGAGACTTTTCTATTGCCTAGCTGCATACAGAGGCCAAAAACCAATGACCACCTTCAGGCTTTCAAGAGCTGGAATTTTCTCATGTCACTTCCTCCCTACCTATCACAGTTTTGGAGGCCCTGAAATGCCAGGATAGTAGAAGCACCCCCCAAAAGACCCATTTTTGGAAAGTAAGCACCCCAAGGTATTTGCTGAGAGGCATGAAGATTTTATTTTTTGCCACAAGTTTTTGGGAAATTACAAAAAAATTTTTATATATATATATATATATATATATATATACACAGTTGTGTTTAAAATAATAGCAGTCAGACATCACTAACCAGATCAATCACTGTTTTTGGTAGAAATGATATTTCTACATGGCAAATAATTTCCTAGCAGGTGTAGTAGAGTAATAGAAATCCAACAGACCCAACAGTCATGACATGCATGCTGCTGATTCTGTGTCATTGAATCACTCATTGAAAGGGGCGTGTTCAAAATAATAGCCGTGTGGAGTTCTATTAGTGAGGTCATTCATTCTTTGAAAAACAGGTGGCAATTATTGCCCTTATTTAAGGAAGGAAGGCAGCAAATGTTGTACATGCTGGTTACAGTGCATTTCTCTCTGAAATTCTGAGGAAAATGGGTCGTTCCAGACATTGTTCAGAAGAACAGAGTACCTTGATTAAAAAGTTGATTGGAGAGGGGAAAACATATAAAGAAGTGCAGAAAATGATCGGCTGCTCAGCTAAAATGATGGCAAATGCTTTAAAATGGCAACCAAAACCTGAAAGACGTGGAAGAAACCGAAAAACTACCATTGGAATGGATAGAAGAATAGCCAAAATGGCAAGGACTCAGCCAACAATCAGCTCCAGGAAGATGAAAGAAGGTGTGACGTTCCCTGTGAGGACTCAGACAACAATCAGCTCCAGGAAGATGAAAGAAGGTGTGACGTTCCCTGTGAGGACTGTTACAATTAGAAGACGCCGATGTGAAGCCAAGCTATCTGCAAGAAGTCCCCGCAAAGTCCCACTGTTGGGAAAAAGACGTGTGCTGAAGAGGTTACAATCTGCCAAAGAGCACATTGACTGGCCTAAAGAGAAATGGCGCAACATTTTGTGGACTGATGAAAGTAAGATTGTTCTTTTTGGGTCTAGTGGGCGGAGACAGTTTGTCAGACGACCCCCAAACACTGAATTCAAGCCACAGTACACTGTGAAGACCATGAAGCATGGTGGTGCAAGCATCATGATATGGGGATGTTTCTCATACTACGGTGTTGGGCCTATTTATCGCATACCAGGGATCATGGATCAGTTTGAATCCATCAGAATACTTGAAGAGGTCATGCTGCCTTATGTTGAAGAGGAAATGCCCTTGAAATGGGTGTTCCAACAAGACAACGACCCCAAACACAGCAGTAAATGTGCAACATCTTGGTTCCAGACCAACAAGATTGACGTTATGGAGTGGCCAGCCCAATCCCCGGATCTTCATCCAATAGAAAACTTGTGGGGTGACATCAAAAATGCCGTTTCTGAGGCAAAACCAAGAAATCGAGAAGAACTGTGGAATGTGGTCCAATCATCCTGGGCTGGAATACCTGATCACAGGGGCCAGAAGTTGGGGGACTCCATGCAACACAGATGTACAGCAGTTCTCAGAAACAGTGCGACTACAACCAAATATTCATGAAGTCGTTCAAAGGAAAGCAAAATCTTCAAACATTTCTCAGTTTATATAGTGAATGTTTGAGTTTGTAAAGAAGAATACGAACACTATGATTTTTTTTTAACCATCTAATATTCACTTTTCTTCAATTTTTTTAGAGGAACAACACAAATTTGATGTATTTTTCTTCATGTTGTGATTTGGAATAGAATGTATCGTGTTCCCAATGCATTTGTGTGGATGGAAATAAAAGTTATTAGAGGGATTTTCAGCTTTATTCACTTTTTTCAACACACTGCTATTATTTTGAACATAACTGTATATATATATATATATATATTTTTTTTTTTAGAAGAAAAAATAGAAAAACTATTAATATTGAAATAAAAAAATAAATAAATAAATAATAATAAAATATATATATATATATATATATATATACATATACACACACATACAGCGAGGAACAGAAGTATTTGAACCCCCCGCGATTTTGCAAGTTCTCCCACTTAGAGATCATGGAGGGGTCTGAAATTCACATTGTAGGACATTCTCACTCTGAGAGACAGAATTCAGGAAATCCCATTGTATGATTTGTAAAGAATGTATTTGTCTCGCATGGCTGAACAGAAGTATTTGAACCCCTGAGAAGATCCGTGTTAATATTTGGTACAGAAGCCTTTGTCTGCAATTACAGAGGTCAGACATTTCCTGTAGTCCTTGGCCAGGTTTGCACTGCAACAGGGATTTTGGCCGACTCCTCCACACAGATCTCCTCTAGATCTGTCAGGTTTCGGGGCTGTCGCTGAGCAACACGGAGTTTCAGCTCCCTCCAAAGATGTTCTATTGGATTTAGGTGTGGAGACTGGCTAGGCCACTCCAGAACCTTGATATGCTTCTTACGGAGCCACTCCTTGGTTCTCCTGGCTGTGTGCTTCGGGTCATTGTCATGTTGGAAGACCCAGCCACGACCCATCTTCAATGCTCTGACTGAGGGAAGGAGGTTGTTGCTGAAAATCTCACAATAAATGGCCCCATTCATCCTCTCCTTAATACAGTGCAGTCGTCCTGTCCCCTTCGCAGAAAAGCACCCTCAAAGCATGATGTTACCACCCCCATGCTTCACAGTAGGGATGGTGTTCTTGGGATGCAACTCATCCTTCTTTTTCCTACAAACACGACGAGTGAAGTTTAGACCAAAAAGTTCTACTTTGGTCTCATCTGACCACATGACTTTCTCCCATGCCTCCTCTGGATCATGCAGATGGTCATTGGAAAACTTCAGACGGGCCTGGACATGTGATGACTTGAGCAGGGGAACCTTCCGTGCAATGCATGATTGGAAACCATGACAGCGTAGTGTTCTACCGATAGTGACCTTTGAAACCGTTGTCCCAGATCTCTTCATGTCATTGACCAGCTCCTCCCTTGTAGTTCTGGGCTGATTCCTCACCTTTCTTATCATCAGTGATACCCCACGAGGTGACATCTTGCATGGAGCCCCAGTCCGAGGGAGACTAACAGTCGTCTTCCATTTTCTAACAATTGCTCCAACAGTTGATCTATTTTCACCAAGCTGCTTGGCAATTACCCCATAGCCCTTTCCAACCCTGTGGAGGTCCAAAATTTTGTCTCTGGTGTCTTTTGATAGCTCTTTAGTCTTGCCCATGGTAGTAGTTGGCGTCTGACTGACTGTGGGGTGGACAGGTGTCTTTAAAGAGCTCAGACAGGTGCTACTAAGTTAGATGAATGAGTGGAGTAGAGGTGGACTTTGTAAAGGCGCAGTAACAGGTCTTTGAGAGACAGAATTCTTGCTGTTTCTTAGGTGTTCAAATACTTATGTTCAGCAGTGCAAGACAAATACATTCTTTACAAATCATACAATGTGATTTCCTGATTTTTTTTTTTAAATTCTGTCTCTGAATGGGAATGTACCTACAATGTGAATGTCAGACCCCTCCATGATTTCTAAGTGGGAGAACTTGCAAAATCACAGGTGGTTCAAATACTTTTGTTCCTCACTGTATGTATATATATATATAGTGGGGCAAAAAAGTATTTAGTCCCCACCAATTGTACAAGTTCTCCCACTTACAGAGATGAGAGAGGCCTGTAATTGGCATCATAGGGAGACCTCAACTATGAGAGACAAAATGAGAAAACAAATCCAGACAATCACATTGGCTGATTTGGAAAGAATTTATTTGCAAATTATGGTGGAAAATAAGTATTTGGTGAATATGAAAAGTTCATGTCAATACTTTGTTATATATCCTTTGTTGGCAATGACAGAGGTCAGACGTTTCCTGGAAGTCCTCACAAGGTTGGCACACACTGTTGCTGGTATGTTGGCCCATCCTCCATGCAGATCTCCTCTAGAGCAGTGATGTTTTGGGGCTGTTGCTGGGCAACACGGACTTTCAACTCCCTCCAAAGGTTTTCTATGGGGTTGAGATCTGGAGACTGGCTAGGCCACTCCAGGACCTTGAAATGCTTCTTACGAAGCCACTCCTTCGTTGCCCGGGCGGTATGTTTGGGATCATTGTCATGTTGGAAGACCCAGCCACCTTTCATCTGCAATGCCCTTGCTGATGGAAGGAGGTTTGCACTCAAAATCTCACGATACATGGCCCCATTCATTCTGTCCTGTACATGGATCAGTCATCCTGGTCCCTTTGCGGAGAAATAGCCCCAAAGCATGATGTTGCCACCCCCATGCTTCACAGTAGGTATGGTGTTCTTTGGATGCAACTCAGCATTCTCTCTCCTCCAAACACAACGAGTTGTGTTTCTACCAAACAGTTCTATTTTGGTTTCATCTGACCATATGACATTCTCCCAATCCTCTTCTGGATCATCCAAATGCTCTCTAGCAAACTTCAGACGGGCCCCGGACATGTACTGGCTTAAGCAGGGGGACACGTCTGGCACTGCAGGATCTGAGTCCCTGGCAGCGTAGTGTGTTACTGATGGTAGCCTTTGTTATGTTGGTCCCAGCTCTCTGCAGGTCATTCACTAAATCCCCCCGTGTGGTCCTGGGATTTTTGCTCACCGTTCTTGTTATCATTTTGACCCCACGGGGTGAGATCTTGCGTGGAGCCCCAGATCGAGGGAGATTATCAGTGGTCTTGTATGTCTTCCATTTTCTAATTATTGCTCCCACAGTTGATTTGTTCACACCAAGCTGCTTGCCTATTGCAGATTCAGTCTTCCCAGCCTGGTGCAGGTCTACAATTTTGTTTCTGGTGTCCTTCGACAGCTCTTTGGTCTTCACCATAGTGGAGTTTGGAGTGTGACTGTTTGAGGTTGTGGACAGGTGTCTTTTATACTGATAACAAGTTCAAACAGGTGCCATTGATACAGGTAATGAGTGCAGGACAGAGGAGCCTCTTAAAGAAGAAGGTACAGGTCTGTGAGAGCCAGAAATCTTGCTTGTTTGTAGGTGACCAAATACTTATTTTCCACCATAATTTGCAAATATATTCTTTCCAAATCAGCCAATGAGATTGTCTGGATTTGTTTTCTCATTTTGTCTCTCATAGTTGAGGTCTACCTATGATGCCAATTACAGGCCTCTCTCATCTTTTTAAGTGGGAGAACTTGTACAATTGGTGGCTGACTAAATACTTTTTTGCCCCACTGTATATAAAACAAAAATCACACAAAAAATGTATTATATTTTTAAGCTTGAATCAAACAAAAGTCATTCAAAAAATCAAGTTCAATCAATAGTGTTCATTCAGTGAACCTTCCTTTGGATAATGAAAAATATATGCATCTGTCATCAATTCCCGTGCAGAGACATCCTCCACCATGTATCTGCTCACCGTCCTCCGCCGTGTATCTGCTCACCGTCCTCCGCCGTGTATCTGCTCACCGTCCTCCGCCGTGTATCTGCTCACCGTCCTCCGCCGTGTATCTGCTCACCGTCCTCCGCCGTGTATCTGCTCACCGTCCTCCACCGTGTATCTGCTCACCGTCCTCCACCATGTATCTGCTCACCGTCCTCCACCATGTATCTGCTCACCGTCCTCCACCATGTATCTGCTCACCATCCTCCACCATATATCTGCTCACCTATAATGTGACCGCACATTGTACAATGTTACCGTCTAACTGCACTTTTGGTCCCATATGGACTCAGAAGATCAGCTTGCTGAATGAAGACTCCAAAGTAATCTCCCTCCTGATAAGCGTCTTTGTATCAGCCGTATTCCTCATTAATAAGAACTCCACATGGTGCTTTATCCTTTTATACTTTAATTCATCAATTACACATAAGAAATGCCCTCATGTTCCGGAGGTGTATATTGCACCATGTATGATGAACATCCAGTGATGTACTGATCAGACACAAGGTGGCAGTATCATCTCAGCAGCAGAGTCCTGCACATGCTTAAAAGAGATACCATCCATCGGAGAGGAGTGTGCGGATGATGTCATCGGGACAGCGGTTGTAGTACTCTACAAATGGCTCTTGGAAGGACATTACAGCAGGCAATAGCATTCACTAAGGGGCCCCGTGCTTTGCCTTGCATCATATGATGGATGGTGTCTGTTCTGAGCATGTGCAGGACTCTGCTGCTGAGATGATACTGCCATCTTGTGTCTGATCAGTACATCACTGGATGTTCATCATACATGGTGCAATATAAACCTCCGGAACGTGAGGGCATTTCTTATGTCTAATTGATGAATAAAAGTATAAAAGGATAAAGCACCATGTGGAGTTCTTATTAATGAGGAATACGGCTGATACAAAGACGCTTATCAGGAGGGAGATTACTTTGCAGTCTTCATTCAGTAAGCTGATCCTCTGAGTCCATATGGGACCAAAAGTGCAGTTAGACGGTAACATTGTACAATGTGTGGTCACACTGCGTGAGGTGAGCAGATATATGGTGGAGGATGGTGAGCAGATACACGGTGGAGAATGGTGAGCAGATACATGGTGGAGGATGGTGAGCAGATACATGGTGGAGGATGGTGAGCAGATATATGGTAGAGGATGGTGAGCAGATACATGGTGGAGGATGGTGAGCAGATACATGGTGGAGGATGGTGAGCAGATACATGGGGGAGGATGGTAAGCAGATACACGGTGGAGGATGGTGAGCAGATACATGGTGGAGGATGGTAAGCAGATACACGGTGGAGGATGGTGAGCAGATCCACGGTGGAGGATGGTGAGAAGATACACGGTGGAAGATGGTGAGCAGATACACGGTGGAGGATGGTGAGCAGATACACGGTGGAGGATGGTGAGCAGATACACGGTGGAGGATGGTGAGCAGATACACGGTGGAGGATGGTGAGCGGATACACGGTGGAGGATGGTGAGCAGATACACTGTGGAGGATGGTGAGCAGATACACGGTGGAGGATGGTGAGCAGATACACGGTGGAGGATGGTGAGCGGATACACGGTGGAGGATGGTGAGCAGATATATGGTGGAGGATGTCTCTGCATGGGAATTGATGACAGATGCATATATTTTTCATTATCCAAAGGAGGGTTCACTGAATGAACACTTTATTGATTGAACTTGATTTTTTGAATGACTTTTGTTTGATTCAAGCTTAAAAATATATTTAATTTTTTGTGTGATTTTTGTTTTATATATATTTATACATACAGTATGTGTGTGTGTGTGTATACAGTGGGGATCGAAAGTTTGGGCACCCCAGCTAAAAATTTGTATTAATGTGCATAAAGAAGCCAAGGAAAGATGGAAAAATCTCCAAAAAGGCATCAAATTACAGATTAGACATTCTTATAATATGTCAACAAAAGTTAGATTTTATTTCCATCATTTACACTTTCAAAATAACAGAAAGCAAAAAAATGGCGTCTGCAAAAGTTTGGGCCCCCTGCAGAGTTAATATCTTGTACTGCCCCCTTTGGCAAGTATCACAGCTTGTAAACGCTTTTTGTAGCCAGCCAAGAGTCTTTCAATTCTTGTTTGAGGTATCTTTGCCCATTCTTCGTTACAAAAGTCTTCCAGTTCTTTGAGATTTCTGGGCTGTCTGTCACGCACGGCTCTTTTAGGGTCTATCCATAGATTTTCAATTATGTTGAGGTCAGGAGATTGTGAAGGCCATGGCAAAACCTTCAGTTTACGCCTCTTGATGTAATCCCCCGTGGATTTCGAGGTGTGATTAGGATCATTATCCATTTGTAGAAGCCATCCTCTCTTTAACTTCAGCTTTTTCACAGATGGCATCATGTTACCATCCAAAATTTGCTGAAATTTTATTGAATCCATTTTTCCTTCTACTCGTGAGATGTTCCCTGTGCCACTGGCTGCAACACAACCCCAAAGCATGATTGATCCAACCCCATGCTTAACAGTTGGACAGAGGTTCTTTTCATTAAATTCTGTGCCCCTTCTTCTCCAAACGTACCTTTGCTCATTCCGGCCAAAAAGTTCAATTTTAACCTCATCGGTCCACAGAACTTGTTTCCAAAATGCATCAGGCTTGTCTATATGGTCATTTGCAAAGTTCTAACGATGATTTTTGTGGTGAGGACGTAGAAGGGGTTTTCTTCTGATGACTCTTCCATGAAGACCATATTTGTACAAGTATCTCTTTATAGTGGAATAGTGTACCACAACTCCAGTGTCTGCCAGATCTTTCTGGAGGGATCGTGCAGTCAAACGTGGGTTTTGAATTGTTTTTCTCACAATCCTGCGAGCTGTTCTGTCTGATATTTTTCTTGGTCTTCCAGATCTTGCTTTAATGTCCACTGTTCCTGATGACTGCCATTTCTTAATTACATTCCGAACAGAGGATATTGACATCTGAAAACGCTTTGCTATCTTCTTATAGCCTTCTCCAGCTTTGTGAGCATCAACTATTTTCAGTTTGTTTTTCTAGACAACTGCTTAGAAGAACTCATGGTGCTGATTGTTGGGGCAAGGTCAGATGAGTCGGGGCATTTAAAACCTTTGAGATTGACATCACCTGGTCTTCCTAGACGATGATTGAGAACAATCCATGACACTGGCAGGTCTCAGCTTTGCAAAGGGGGCAGTGCATGCTATAAATTCTGCAGGGTGCCCAAACTTTTGCAGACGCCATTTTTTTGTTTTCTGTTATTTTGAAAGTGTAAATGATGGAAATAAAATCTAACTTTTGTTGACATATTATAAGAATGTCTAATCTGTAATTTGATGCCTTTTGGAGATTTTCCCATCTTTCCTTGGCTTCTTTATGCACATTAATACAAATTTTTAGCTGGGGTGCCCAAACTTTCGATCCCCACTGTATATATATAATTTTTTTTTTTTAATTTCAATATTAATAGTTTTTCTACTATTTCTTCTTCTAAAAATAAATATATATACAGTTGTGTTCAAAATAATAGCAGTGTGTTGAAAAAAGTGAATAAAGCTGAAAATCCCTCTAATAACTTTTATTTCCATCCACACAAATGCATTGGGAACACGACACATTCTATTCCAAATCACAACATGAAGAAAAATATATCAAATTTGTGTTGTTCCTCTAAAAAAATGGAAGAAAAGTGAATATTAGACGGTTAAAAAAAATCGCAGTGTTTGTATTCTTCTTTACAAACTCAAACATTCACTATATAAACTGAGAAATGTTTGAAGATTTTGCTTTCCTTTGAATGACTTCATGAATATTTGGTTGTAGTCGCACTGTTTCTGAGAACTGCTGTACATCTGTGTTGCATGGAGTCCCCCAACTTCTGGCCCCTGTGATCAGGTATTCCAGCCCAGGATGATTGGACCACATTCCACAGTTCTTCTCGATTTCTTGGTTTTGCCTCAGAAACGGCATTTTTGATGTCACCCCACAAGTTTTCTATTGGATTAAGATTCAGGGATTGGGCTGGCCACTCCATAACGTCCATCTTGTTGGTCTGGAACCAAGATGTTGCACGTTTACTGGTGTGTTTGGGGTCGTTGTCTTGTTGGAACACCCATTTCAAGGGCATTTCCTCTTCAGCATAAGGCAGCATGACCTCTTCATGTATTCTGATGGATTCAAACTGATCCATGATCCCTGGTATGCGATAAATAGGCCCAACACCGTAGTATGAGAAACATCCCCATATCATGATGCTTGCACCACCATGCTTCATGGTCTTCACAGTGTACTGTGGCTTGAATTCAGTGTTTGGGGGTCGTCTGACAAACTGTCTCCGCCCACTAGACCCAAAAAGAAGAATCTTACTTCCATCAGTCCACAAAATGTTGCGCCATTTCTCTTTAGGCCAGTCAATGTGCTCTTTGGCAGATTGTAACCTCTTCAGCACACGTCTTTTTCCCAACAGTGGGACTTTGCGGGGACTTCTTGCAGATAGCTTGGCTTCACATAGGCGTCTTCTAATTGTAACAGTCCTCACAGGGAACGTCACACCTTCTTTCATCTTCCTGGAGCTGATTGTTGTCTGAGTCCTCACAGGGAACGTCACACCTTCTTTCATCTTCCTGGAGCTGATTGTTGGCTGAGTCCGCGCCATTTTGGCTATTCTTCTATCCATTCCAATGGTAGTTTTTCGCTTTCTTCCACGTCTTTCAGGTTTTGGTTGCCATTTTAAAGCATTTGCCATCATTTTAGCTGAGCAGCCGATCATTTTCTGCACTTCTTTATATGTTTTCCCCTCTCCAATCAACTTTTTAATCAAGGTACTCTGTTCTTCTGAACAATGTCTGGAACGACCCATTTTCCTCAGAATTTCAGAGAGAAATGCACTGTAACCAGCATGTACAACATTTGCTGCCTTCCTTCCTTAAATAAGGGCAATAATTGCCACCTGTTTTTAAAGAATGAATGACCTCACTAATAGAACTCCACACGGCTATTATTTTGAACACACCCCTTTCAATGAGTGATTCAATGACACAGAATCAGCAGCATGCATGTCATGACTGTTGGATTTCTATGACTCTACTACACCTGCTAGGAAATTATTTGCCATGTAGAAATATAATTTCTACCAAAAACAGTGATTGATCCGGTTAGTGATGTCTTGACTGCTATTATTTTGAACACAACTGTATTTCATATCCCACTCAGGATCTGGACCAAAATAGGGAAAGTCAGTTTTGTCCCCTAAACATATCCCCTTTATCATATCCATGTGAAAATCATCATTGTCCCCATCTCTGGGAAAAGGACTGGCACTCCGCATGGTTGAACTCCACCCCACCAGACTGTCCACTCATGGGACAACACAATTCCAAGGTGACACTCAGACAACATATTCTTTACATGTCTCATTAGCTGGTAGTTGGGATTTTTCTAGAGCTGATCCGTCTTCCTTAGTAAATTTCTTTAACAGTTTTCTTCCTCTGAATACTTTACACGATGGCTCCGGAGGGTCTGGGTACTTCCCCTTACCTTGGGAGTTTCCCATCATCACTGCAAAGCAAAGAAGCAATATTATGTGAGCTGGCCTATGTGTTTCTGTCCCGGTGATGACTCTTTGTGCCGGGTGAAGATGGACTGAACTCACGTAGATCTCCGACAAAATTCTTCTCAACTGCACAAGTGCTTCAAGGCTGAAAATCCCCTGGACAGGTACACCCCTATTGTGACTCCTTCAGACTGTCACCATGCTTTCACCTATCCCAGGTCAATGGAGAAATCTCCTCGCTGAGTAGATGGGACGTCTCACAGTCCTACAGAGACTTAGAATACATCTACTGAACAGTTTCTCTAGTTACAAGCGTACATAATCACTGAACACACTGCTCTGTATGATTGTATGGAGGACATACACACATTTCTTATACATCAACCTAGGTTCTGTTTAACCCCGCGAGCTCCCAAAGCTCCAGCGGACAATTGCTCATGCTACCGCAGCACAGAGGCTTGGTGGAGATAGGGGGCAATCAGGGCAAAGGAAGACAACAAATGCTCACTTACCTCCGATGGCCGATCCTATCCCACTTCTGACACCACTTCTGTCAGGAACATCAATTTATGCCGGCCTCCTCCTCCATACAAACATCCAGTTCAAAGTACTTTGGGAATAATGCAAGTCAGACATCTGGATGTGTGATGCAAAATGTGACTTCTTTATTATTCATCAAGCTTTAATAATAAATGAGAATGCGGAATATTTAAGGTGGTTTCCATAAAGCACCAATCAGAATACAGAATAGAGATTTCAGTAAACTACTCCATGGCGCGTCATAACAAAAATACAACAGGATAGTGACTTCTGTGATCTCTATAAACAAGAAATGTGTGCATGGATACCAGCATTCACATCCCACGGGAACATCTTGTATGTACAACAAACCAGTTAGTAGGCACAGAGCAAAAGTGAGTGAACTATGAACCCTTTCATATAGTAGGTGGAGCTAATTACTGATTCTTAGCTCCATCTAAAGGACAAATAGGGTTTTATTTGTTTAAAATCAATGGTTGGTTTAATCCTGAGGTTTTATTCAATGTATGTTCATTAATATCTAGTGCTCATAAATGTAGCTCCAACTAGTGGCCATAGTGAGGTATTGGTTCCAAATGCCTCAATCAGCAAAAACCGTTCAATACATTATGGCCACTAGATGGAGCCAATGATCATAGGAAATCACTGTGTGAAATAAAATAAGACCAACATGTGACATGGCTGAATGAATGCTGGTCATATTAGTTCATCTCTTTTTTAAAAGGGGTGGTATCTATTGGGCCAATCCCTTTTACAAACCACACATAATATCGCCCTTCAAAGTGAAAACAGAAACGATTTGCACAAAATCAAAGAGTAAAAATATTTTCCGGTGGATCCCCTCTACCCAGACCCCATATGTAGACATAGAACAACAAGCTGTGTTCCCTCTCGTGCCGCACTCCTCCAACCACCCAAACCCACACAGAAGCCAAGGGAAATAATGAGAGGAAAGTTCCCCCCTAGTTTGGGGCGGAGTTCTCCTTCCCTCCTGTTGGGGGATGGACTGAAGACAGAGAGACGCTTCGGGGTCACCACTGTTCTGTAGAGCCTTGAAATGAAGGACATCAACTTCAGAAGTTCTTGTTGTCTGTGTAAAGTTCCCCGATAACGAGATCTGGGCTCTCCCGGCTTCTAGCTCTGTAACCCGCTATATCATTATCAGGAAACGCAACTCCGACACCCAAGAAGGGCTGAAGTTGTGTCCTTCATTTCCAGGATCTACTGACCACTCTGCACCCCGACATTTACTGCACTTCATCCATGTCTTTAGGGACCTCTGATCTCCTTATGAACTGTTTCTTCCATGATGAAGATCAGCCATGGAGTATATCTGAGGTGTATATCAGGGTGTGCTTCTTCCCCACATGAGAGCTGGGATGTCCAGAAACATTCATCTAGAAGACATTTCCCGCACTCAAGGCATTAATACACCTCAAGGGTTGTGTGGGACCCCTGATGTACAGGAAGACAGGACTTCAGTGAGGAACATTTCCTTCACTCAGGACAGGAAAGTAGCTTCTCCCCCGTGTGAGATCTCTGATGGTTGGAAAGACCGTACTTCTCTGAAAAACATTTCCCACACTCAGGACAGGAATACGGCTTCTTCGCCGTATGAGATCTCTGATGTGTGTAAAGACTGGACTTCTCTGAAAAAAATTTCCCACACTCAGGACAGGAATATGGCTTCTCGCCCGTGTGAGACCTCTGATGTCTGTAAAGATGGGAATTCATTGAAAAACATTTCCCGCACTCAGGACAGGAATACGGCTTCTCACCTGTGTGAGATCTCTGATGTATGGAAAGTCTGTACTTCCCTGAAAAACATTTCCCACACTCAGGACAGGAATATGGCTTCTCCCCCGTGTGAGATCGCTGGTGTGTGTAAAGATTGGACTTCCTTGTAAAACATTTCCCACACTCAGGACAGGAACATGCCTTCTCCTCCGTGTGAGATCTCTGATGTCTGTAAAGATTGGACTTCCTTGAAAAACATTTCCCGCACTCAGGACAAGAATACGGCTTCTCCCCCGTGTGAGATCTCTGATGTCTGTAAAGATGGGACTTATCTGAAAAACATTTCCCGCACTCAGGACAGGAATACGGCTTCTCACCCGTGTGAGATCTCTGATGTTTGTAAAGACTGGACTTCTCTGAAAAACATTTCCCGCACTCAGGACAGGAATACGGCTTCTCCCCTGTGTGAGATCTCTGATGTTTGTAAAGACTGGACTTCTCTGAAAAACATTTCCCGCACTCAGGACAGGAATATGGCTTCTCCCCCGTGTGAGATCTTTTATGCACATTAAGATTGTATTTACATTGGAAACCCTTCCCGCACTCAGTACAGGAGAAGCTCTTCCCTGTTGGAAGGCTGGCCCGGTCCCGCACAGTCTGAGGTTCCTCAGGATACGAGGAATCCGATGGTCCATCTACACTGGGTGGTGCCGGATGGACATTGGAGGGAGTCGGGTTTTCTCCTGGACTATACTGTGTGATGTCCTCATCTTCTACTTTCCAGTCTGGAGACAAAGTGAGACAATCCTCGGAGGTTTTCCTCATCTCCCGGCCATGGACTAAAATACAAAGACAAAGAGGATTACTAGACAGGAGCTGATTGGTTCCCCCAAACCAGGACTCCACCCACATCAGGCAGCTTGGTCTCTGAGGAGCTTACAATTCCACCCTCAAGGGAACTAGGAAATGGCTCCTCTGATCTCCTACCAGGTCATTCCTGTATTCATGGACCTTAGTCAGAGAGTGAGGAAACAACCAGAACTGTCTTTTATAGGAGGGACAGTGATGAGGGGATTATAGGACGAGGGTCCCCACCCCCTCTATCACTCATCGCCATCTTCCCAACACAAGAAGTACTGCACTTCCTTATTTAGTCCATGATTTATCACATTATTATCACCATGTAAAAGTCTGTGCTCCAATCACATCATCCGATATAAAAAATGTCCAGCTGGGAGGAAATGGGTGTAACAAAAGAGAATCCATATTATGTATATATATAGCAGTGGGGGGAGGGGGAGAGCAGAAGTCAGGAGGATGTAATGTACAACATAGAGTATATAGTGCAGGGGTCAGGAGTATGTAATGTACAACATAGAGTATATAGTGCAGGGGTCAGGAGTATGTAATGTACAACATAGAGTATATAGTGCAGGGGTCAGGAGTATGTAATGTACAACATAGAGAATATAGTGCAGGGGTCAGGAGCATGTAATGTACAACATAGAGTATATAGTGCAGGGGTCAGGAGTATGTAATGTACAACATAGAGTGTATAGTGCAGGGGTCAGGAGTATGTAATGTACAACATAGAGTATATAGTGCAGGGGTCAGGAGCATGTAATGTACAACATAGAGTATATAGTGCAGGGGTCAGGAGTATGTAATGTACAACATAGAGTATATAGTGCAGGGGTCAGGAGTATGTAATGTACAACAAAGAGTATATAGTGCAGGTGTCAGGAGTATGTAATGTACAACATAGAGTATATAGTGTGGGGGTCAGGAGTATGTAATGTACAACATAGAGTATATAGTGCAGGGGTCAGGACTATGTAATGTACAACATAGAGTATATAGTGCAGGGGTCAGGAGCATGTAATGTACAACATAGAGTATATAGTGTGGGGGTCAGGACTATGTAATGTACAACATAGAGTATATAGTGCAGGGGTCAGGACTATGTAATGTACAACATAGAGTATATAGTGCAAGGGTCAGGAGCATGTAATGTACAACATAGAGTATATAGTGTGGGGGTCAGGACTATGTAATGTACAACATAGAGTATATAGTGCAGGGGTCAGGAGCATGTAATGTACAACATAGAGTATATAGTGCAGGGGTCAGGGGGATGTAATGTACAACATAGAGTATATAGTGCAGGGGTCAGGAGTATGTAATGTACAACATAGAGTATATAGTGCAGGGGTCAGGAGTATGTAATGTACAACAGAGTATATAGTGCAGGGGTCAGGAGTATGTAATGTACAACATAGAGTATATAGTGCAGGGGTCAGGAGTATGTAATGTGCAACATAGAGTATATAGTGCAGGGGTCAGGAGTATGTAATGTACAACATAGAGTATATAGTGCAGGGGTCAGGAGTATGTAATGTACAATATAGAGTATATAGTGCAGGGGTCAGGAGTATGTAATGTACAACATAGAGTATATAGTGCAGGGGTCAGGAGTATGGAATGTACAAGTTATATAGTATAAGGGTCAGGACTCACAGTATTAGTATTCTGTAATCAGTGGAAGCTTAAGTGTTTACTGTAGACAACATGTAGAGGTGAGCTGGGATTAAACCATCAAGAAACAGGTTAGATTGGAGGTGAGCAAATCCTTGGACAGAGGGGTGGCGGTGGGCGTGGTATACTTGGACAAAGGAGTGGAAGTGGGCGTGGCATACTCGGACAGAGGGCTGGCGGTGGGCGTGGCATACTCGGACAGAAGGCTGGCGGTGGGCGTGGCATACTCGGACAGAGGGGTGGCGGTGGGCGTGGTATACTCGGACAGAGGGGTGGCGGTGGGCGTGGTATACTAGGACAGAGGGCTGGCAGTGGGCGTGGCATACTCGGACAGAGGGCTTGTGGTGGGCGTGGCATACTCGGTCAGAGGGCTGGTGGTGGGCGTGGCACACATGGACAGAGGGCTGGTGGTGGGCGTTGCATACCCGGACAGATGGTGGCTGTGGACATGGTATACTCGGACAGAGGGGTGGCGGTGGACGTGGTATACTTGGACAGAGGGCTGGCGGTGGGCGTGGCATACTCAGAGGGCTGGTGGTGGGCGTGGCATACATGGACAGAGGGCTGGTGGTGGGCGTGGCATACTCGGACAGAGGGGTGGCGGTGGGTGTAGTATTCTTGGACAGAGGGGTGGCGGTGGACGTGGTGTACTTGGACAGAGGGGTGGTGGTGGACGGGGTGTACTTGGACAGAGGGGTGGTGGTGGACGGGGTGTACTTGGACAAAGGGGTGGACGTGGTATACTTGGACAAAGGGGTGGATATGGAATACTTGGACAGAGGGGTGGTGGTGGACGTGGTATACTTGGACAGAGGGGTGGCGGTGGATATGATAGACTTGGACAGAGGGGTGGTGGTGGATGTGGTATACTCGGACAGAGGGGTGGCGGTGGACGTGGTATACTTGGACAGAGGGGTGGCGGTGGACGTAGAATATTTGGACAGAGGGTGGCGGTGGACGTGGTATACTTGGACAGAGGGTGGCGGTGGACGTGGTATACTTGTACAGAGGGGTGGCGGTGGACGTGGTATATTTGGACAGAGGGGTGGCGGTGGACGTGGTATACTTGGACAGAGGGGTGGCTCTTGACGTGGTATATTTGGACAGAGGGGTGGCTCTGGTTGTGGTATACTTGGACAGAGGGGTGGCGGTGGACGTGGTATACTTGGACAGAGCGGTGGCGGTGGACATGGTATACTTGGACAGAGGGGTGGCGGTGGATGTGGTGTACTTGGACAGAGGGGTGGCGGTGGACGTGGAATACTTGGACAGAGGGGTGGCGGTGGACGTGGTATACTTGGACACAGTTCCCCACACACGGCTAATGTGTAAGGTAAAGTCTATTGCCTGGAAAAATCTGAATGTAAATGGATAGAAAACTGGCTAAAAGATCGTATTCAGAGAGTAGTGGTTAATGATTCATACTCTGAATGGTCTGGGGGTGTCAGTGGGGTACCCCAAGGCTTAGTGTCATTAGTGGGGTACCCCAAGGTTCAGTGTTATTAGTGGGGTACCCCAAGGTTCAGTGTTATTAGTGGGGTACCCCAGGGTTCAGTGTCATTAGTGGGGTACCCCAGGGTTCAGTGTCATTAGTGGGGTACCCCAGGGTTCAGTGTTATTAGTGGGGTACCCCAGGGTTCAGTGTTATTAGTGGTGTACACCAAGGTTCAGTGTTATTAGTGGGGTACCCCAGGGTTCAGTGTTATTAGTGGGGTACCCCGAGGTTCAGTGTTTTTAGTTGGGTACCCCAGGGTTCAGTGTTATTAGTGGGGTACCCCAGGGTTCAGTGTTAGTGGGGTACCCCAAGGTTCAGTGTTGGGCCCCTTACTTATTAATATATATATAAACAATATGGGGTGTGAGATTATAAATCCCATTCCAGTCTTTGCAGATGACACCAAGCTGTGCCGGGGAATAACGTCCTTACAGGATGTCTCCAACTTACAAGCCGACCTCAATGCTCTGTGTAATTGGGGGACTATGGGGCCAATGAGGGCTAATGGTGATAAATAGAAGGTTCTGCACTTGGGGGGGCTAAGAATATGCATCATACATACTAGGGGGGTACAACTGGGGGGTCAATGGTGGAGAAGGATTTGGGCGAGTCAATGGTGGAGAAAGATCTGAAGAGGTCAATGGTGGAGAAGAATTGTGAAGGTCAATGATGGAGAAGAATCTGGGGGGCAATTGTGGAGAAGAAGCTGGAGGGGTAGGGGTAAGTGGAGAAGGATTTGGGGGTTCTAGTAGATCACAAGCTTAATAATGGCAGCAATGCAAAGCTGCGGGTTCTAAAGCAAACAAAATCCTCTCTTGTATTAGGAGAGGTATAGACTCCAGAGAGAGAGAGATATCACCCCCCCTCCCCGGGTACAAATCATTAGTAACACCTCATCTGGAATATGCAGTTCAGTTTTGGGCTCCAATTCACAAAAAGAACATTGGGGAACTGGAGGAAGTACAGAGAAGGGCAACCAAACTGATACGAGGCATGGAGGAGATCAGCTATGAGGAAAGATTAGAGGAACTGAATGTATTCTCTACTGAGAAGAGGAGATTAAGGGGGGATATGATCTCTATGTATAATACATAAGGGGGGATATGATCTCCATGTATAATACATAAGGGGGGGATATGATCACCATGTATAATACATAAGGGGGGATATGATCACCATGTATAATACATAAGGGGGGATATGATCACCATGTATAATACATAAGGGGGGATATGATCTCCATGTATAATACATAAGGGGGGATATGATCTCCATGTATAATACATAAGGGGGGATATGATCTCCATGTATAATACATAAGGGGGGATATGATCTCCATGTATAATACATAAGGGGGATATGATCACCATGTATAATACATAAGGGGGGATATGATCTCCATGTATAATACATAAGGGGGATATGATCTCCATGTATAATACATAAGGGGGGATATGATCTCCATGTATAATACATAAGGGGGGATATGATCTCCATGTATAATACATAAGGGGGGATATGATCTCCATGTATAATACATAAGGGGGGATATGATCTCCATGTATAATACATAAGGGGGGATATGATCTCCATGTATAATACATAAGGGGGGGATATGATCTCCATGTATAATACATAAGGGGGGATATGATCTCCATGTATAATACATAAGGGGGGATATGATCTCCATGTATAATACATAAGGGGGGGATATGATCTCCATGTATAATACATAAGGGGGGGATATGATCTCCATGTATAATACATAAGGGGGGATATGATCTCCATGTATAATACATAAGGGGGGATATTATCTCCATGTATAATACATAAGGGGGGATATGATCTCCATGTATAATACATAAGGGGGGATATGATCTCCATGTATAATACATAAGGTGGGATATGATCTCCATGTATAATACATAAGGGGGATATGATCTCCATGTATAATACATAAGGGGGGGGGATATGATCTCCATGTATAATACATAAGGGGGGATATGATCTCCATGTATAATAGATAAGGGGGGGATATGATCACCATGTATAATACATAAGGGGGGATATGATCTCCATGTATAATACATAAGGGGGGATATGATCTCCATGTATAATACATAAGGGGGGATATGATCTCCATGTATAATACATAAGGGGGATATGATCTCCATGTATAATACATAAGGGGGGATATGATCTCCATGTATAATACATAAGGGGGGATATTATCTCCATGTATAATACATAAGGGGGGATATGATCTCCATGTATAATACATAAGGGGGGGATATGATCTCCATGTATAATACATAAGGTGGGATATGATCTCCATGTATAATACATAAGGGGGGATATGATCTCCATGTATAATACATAAGGGGGGATATGATCTCCATGTATAATACATAAGGGGGGATATGATCTCCATGTATAATACATAAGGGGGGATATGATCTCCATGTATAATACATAAGGAGTATATGATCTCCATGTATAATACATAAGGGAGGATATGATCTCCATGTATAATACATAAGGGGGGATATGATCACCATGTATAATACATAAGGGGGGGATATGATCTCCATGTATAATACATAAGGGGGGATATGATCTCCATGTATAATACATAAGGGGGGGATATGATCTCCATGTATAATACATAAGGGGGGATTTCTGTAGGAAAGTCCTGGATTCTTTCTTGGATACACAGAATATAACTGGATATAACATTTATAGGGAAAGTTGAACCAGGGAATATCCGATTGCCTCTCGGGGGGATCAGGAAGGGATTGTTTCCCCTGCAGGAGCAGATTGGATCGTGCTTTGCTGGGTTTTTGCCTTCTGGTGGATCAGCTGTGGGTGTTGGATTATAACTTTTATTTTTAATGGTTCAACTAGATGGATGTCTTTTTTCAGCCAGACTAACTATGTAACTATGTAGGTCCCACACCGCTGCCTCCCATCTCCTGAGACTGCACTCAGTGACTTGGGTCTGAGACACTACAGACATATCCCTCCACCCGGCACAGCCAGCAGATAACAGAGAAGGTCCCCTGGAGGAGTCAGGCACAAGGCAGGAGACCCCAGTCACATGTCCTGGGTGCCTACATTATGCAATGCTTAGAGGAAAAATCAACATTTTGCTGCCAGCTGAACCCCAGAACCTCCATAAATCCAGTCTAGATACATAAATTGTGTCTGCAGCACAGAGAAGGAAGATTATCCGAGAGAAATCCAGGAATACAGGACGGGGAACACAGCTCAGGAAAGTGACCAGGGGATTACAGGCTGATATCACCCAGTCCCCGCCCTACTCTGGACCAATCAGTGAGCAGTATGGGTGGAGGAATGGATTTAGTGTTCATGACCCACCTGTGCTGATCTCTGTAGGAGTGTCCTCCTCTATAAATGTCCCCGTTATTCCATCCTCCTCCATAGACTGCTGATCATCCCTCACATACGCCTCTTCTTCTTCTGCTTTCACCTCAAATTCTATATCGATTGGATCTCCACTCTAAATCAAGGAAATGAGAGAAAATATCACATTAAAAAATTCACACATCACCCCTACAAGTCCATGTTCTAGATACTCCATCCCACCAACCTTGTAATAGTGAGGGATGGTGTGACCTTCCTGTGTGGAATCCCAGGAATACAGAGGACGGGGACATCTCTCTGGTGGGTTCCTGGTATTTGGTGGCTCCATCATATCCTTGTGTCCTTCTGAAAACTCCTCCATCACTCCATACTCCTCATCCTCCTCTTTATACTCTTCTTTAACATCAATATTCTCATCCCCGAGGATTCCACTCTGAAAGATATAATAAAACATTCATTGTAACAAACATGCTGTGTATAAATCACAACTACCAATAATTGTCATCATCTACCTGATGATGGTGAGGGATGGTGTGACCTTCCTGTGTGGAATCCCGGGAATACAGAGGACGGGGACATCTCTCTGGTGGGTTCCCATGACTGGATCCATCTGTAGGAAACACACACACTGACTGAATCCATTGTTTCTATGTGTTTATCAGATGATGGGGGATCTAGGTGGATCCTCCGTACTGCTCTCTCCTTTACAATAAAGTCTCCTCTTACCCGGTGATGTGAGGGGCGGCTGATTGTCCATCATGACGTCCTTGTAGAGATCCTTGTGTCCTTCTAAATACTCCCACTCCTCCATGGAGAAATAGACAGTGACACCCTGACACCTTATAGGAACCTGACACACACAATGATACAGTCACCATCCAGACACATCCCTTGTCTGTTACTGGAGAATGTCCCAGAATTCCCGGCACCGCTCACCTCTCCTGTCAGCAGCTCAGTGATCTCTCTGGTGACTTCTAGAATCTTCTTCTTCTTTCTCTCTTCTATCAGGGACGGAGGTGGAGGCAATGTGATGTCATATGATCTCCAGACTTCACAGGAGGAAAACTCTACATCTGAACACAAATAGTCACATCAAATGATATTCCCAGAATCCTCCTCACCTCTCCATTCAGGTCTCCATTTTATTAAAGCCCCACTTCAGGCTGAGGTATAATTTCCCCCCACAGGACCCCCACACTACGCAGGGTATAGGCTTGTTGCAGCATTCTGATGTCATTACATACAACGCAGGACCAACAGTCCCACTTTACATGTGAGGATACCAAGGGGTCCCACATCCTAAGAACATCAGGGAAAAAGACAAGATGGAGGGACATTGGGGGAGGAGCTGTGAGGTCAGTGTGATTTCATAGGATTCTCTGACTCTGGATGGAGGAACATTGGGAGAGGAGCTGTGAGGTCAGTGTGATGTCATAGATAAAATGCACGCCCACGGTGACTAGCTAACTGAAGTGTGGTCCGCCCATGACTGGGGTAAAGAGGGAATGAGGGGACTTTGAGCATATAAGACTGACCGTGATATACTTTCACAGCCTTCACTATCTTTGGTCACCACTAGAGGGAGACTCCACTCCAATCCAGCTGGCTGACCACACACAGGCAAACACAAATCTTACATAAAATCTTGTGCAAAGGTTGGGGAGCAATCTAGCAACTGGCACACCTTTCTAGGATTCCTCCAGCTATCCTACAAGCTAGAACCCCATTGTTAATCAGTCTTCCACTGTCCACCCCCCCCCCCCACTCCGGACACACAACAAACAGTAGCTTGCCACCACCCAACAGTTTGTACGCAGACTGGTCTGCTGGGCCACCACACACACACCGATCTCCGTCTGGCAGATCTGCTACTTTACAATCTGCATGCAATCTGCCAACACGCAGTGCAATTACATACAGATTGGCAATGAACTTAGAGCAAGTACATAGACACTACAATACAACAATCTCTCTGGAGATATGAGCCCGAGCTTAGTACACAGAAGTCACTGAATAATTTTGTGATTGAATACAAAAAGACACACAATTGGCTATTGACTATAACATAAAAGGGAATAAAAACAGAAATAAAACCTTACCAAGATTTATCCTGCGACTGGAGGAAGTCAAAGAAAGTCTGCAATTCACCAGTCATATTGAACCGACTCCGTACGAATCACCCCGTCCATATCTCAGGGCCCTCAATTTATTATTAGGACTTTAACCCTTGGCCAATCAACCCTGAGGGGTGTTCCTGTACCAACCCACAGGATGTTCTGTGTTCTGAGGTGCCCAATCTTGAATGGGCAAGAAACGATTTGGATCAATGAGTCAGGAAAATGATTTCTGACACAAGCGCATCAGTCCGATCGCAACAGTACCAATCACTTTTCAGCTGTCGCAATCAGGTGCCATATAACCATTTTGTGCATTTCTCTGGGATTCTACAGAGGCTACAAATACCTTTTTTACATGCAGATGTAGCCTACAGTGTGTCCAATCAGAAGGAAGTATTTTCATCTCTCTGCAACTAATATTTTAGCTTTTATGAGAGATTAAATAGATTCCTCTGATCTATTTCCTGCTGACTCTTGTAGCCAATATGACTAGGATTATTCTTTTAGGTTCAAGAAGGTGGCAAAGTCTGGCTACATAGGTGATGTTTTATTGGCATTCAGGTGTCACCTCCAGGTAAGAAGCTGCTCTGTCCTTTCAGATGCTAATTGGTGAACATATGTCTCTGACTGAATACTGAACACTTATCTGTAATAACATAGAATGAAAGTTGTGATGGACAGCAGAAATATTCTTTTTTTGTGTGTTGTCTGAAGTTCCTGGGCCTCAGAGGGGGAGGGGAAATGGGATGTATCTCCATATAGAACAAAGGCAGCATGGCTCTGTGTGGCTGAGGAAAACCAGTCCAGGCCACTTCTTAGCAGCAAGTTGGGGGTGGGGACAATTGCAGAGCCATGTGGACTCGTTGTTGGGAGAGCTGGAGTCGTGATGGACAGGGCTACTCCTGCCTGAGCCTTAACTAAGAGATGCTTGGAACTGTACTTTGCTTTGTACACTGCTGGCTGGTGAGTCCCTGGATCGCTACCCTGTGAACTGCCCTCTGCTGTGCCCGGACCTCCTGCCTGCCAGAGCTACATTCTGCTGTGGGCCCTGATTACCTTGCCTGCCTGAATTGCCCTCTGCTGTGCCCGGGCTCTCTTTGCCTCAACTGCCCCTCGGCTGTGTGCTAGAACTACCCACTGTTGCTGTGTGCTGAGCAGGGTCACCCCTGCTGCTGTCCGCTGTGAACCAGGACATCCCTGTCGGACCCGTGAGTTTATGCTCTCCTGTTTTCCCTGAACTGTTCTTGTACTCCCACTCCACCTACCTGTTGGATTACAACTACTACAAAGACTCACACCGCCCCCCCTGTTTGGATTACAAATTGCTGTAGAGACTTTAACTTTGCCTTGGGGCTGGACTACAAGTATTTTGGACTGTCTCTCCCTGCACTACTCCCCATTGAGTGACTGTTGTCTGTTTTAGTAAATCTTTAAGTGTTTGCTGTCTGCCTTGTGTGTTCTGACCCGCTTACCCTCCGTCACACTGGTTGGCAGTGGTGGGATCAGGACACTGAGATGGCGGACAGCGAAAGCCAGCTGATGGAGAAACAGGCCCGGCCCAGTGAATACAGGAAGTGGACTATGTTGTGCCTGCAGGAGAGGGCTGAGGAGCTGTCCCTTACCTGGAAGGGCCTAGTCAAAGAGGATCTGGTCGCAGCCATTGAAGAAGCTGACCCCCAAGACACCCCAACAAGAGAGGTGAGCAGACCAACCTCAGCCTCCCCAGCACGCCATGACCCAAGATCCAAAATCTCCTGGCTTACTCGTGTGGAGGAGGAGATGGCCCTCCTGGGGTCAGACGCCACAGTAGAGGACAAGCAAGAGGCTATCCGGAGGGCGCACGAGAGAGAGAGCCAAGGGAGCCGTCGTGATCTAAGTTGTCCTTCTAGCCCCAGGGTCGTGGGCTTCCCCCCTCCCCAGGTCAGCCGCAAAGACTTTAAGCCCTTTAACGAAGCCGCCGGGTTTGTGGAGGGTTTTTTTTCAGGACTTTGAGCATTTGTGCCAACTCATGGAGGTGCCGCACACGGATTGGCTACGGCACCTCGTGGGTCTGCTAGAAGGGGGTGCAGCTGCAGCCAACCACACACTGGATTACCCAGACAGCTGAGATTATGCGCAGATCAAACAGACGGTGCTTCAGTACTATGCGGTGACCCCGGAAACCTACAGGATTCAGTTCCGAGACTTATCCTGCAACTCAGAGCCCTCCTTCAAGATGTATGCTCACAAAATGTCACAGGCCTGTCGTTGCTGGCTGGAGGGTGAACAGGCCCTCTCAGTGGAGAGTATTATCCAGACTTTCCTGAAGGAACAATTTTATGACAAATGCCCCTCTGAGGTCAGGGAGTGAGTGAAGGAGCGAAGTTCAGCCACCCTAGAGAAGGCCGCTGCGCTAGCAGACGAAGTTCTCACAATTAAGCCCACTGGAAAAAACTGATGACAGAACCCGCAGGGACCCTGGGTGGTGCCTCTCCCCTGCAAAGCCATACCGCCCCCATGTCTATGGCCGCGCCACCCAGGGTCACGATGGAACGCCGGTGCTATGCATGTGGACAACCCGGGCATCTTATGGCTAGATGCTCCAAGAACATCCACCCCCCACAAACCCAAACCCCTCACCCTGACCACGATGTGCCATTGGTGCCAGGAGAGCGGAGCCGATCTCTTTCCCCAAATGAATGGATGCCTCCGACAGAAATCAACACCCCTCTAGGAGTCTACGGAGTTCGCCAGCTTACCCCAAGCTACCCTGAGAAAAGGCAGCAGTACCTGCAGGAGGTTTCCATAGATGGCAGAAAGGCTACAGGGTTCTGCAACACAGGTACGTTCCTGACCCTTGGTGACCCCTGCGTATTAGATCCTGCAGTGAGCAAAAAGGACCCTGACTTTTCTATTGAGCTAGCGGGGGGTGCCATGAAACATACCCCGGGGGCTATGGTTCAGCTAGATTGCGGGTTTGGGGAAAAACCTTCCCCGGTTGGGGTAATGCCAGGCCTGCCGGCTCAAATTCTACTGGGGAACGATCTTGGGGACAGCGATTGCCAATTTTTGGAGAGAAGGACCTTGAACCACTAAAGGCTAAAACAGAGTTGAGGCCAGACCCCCAGTTGTTGAGGGCTTATCCTGTTAGCTATGTACGGCCACATGTAACCCCTCCTGAAGGCCCAAGGTTTTGGGGAGCTTCCCATTGTCCTCCAAACAGGTGGAGGGGTACCAGAAGGACCCATGAGCCCTGATGTCACACTTGCAAACAGAGGGGGCACATGCAGGCCAATTGTTGAAGGGGGCGTAGGAAGAACCCCACGGCTTCCCTCTGGTGGAGAGGTAATGTCAGTAGCCCCAGCTATCCTCCCTGGCCTGTAGGCCAGCAATCTCCATATGCCCACAGGATGCCCTGCTGGAATGAGCCTCAGTACACCCTTGACCACTAAATAACAAGCCGTTATATGGACACTTACATGGTTCTGCTGGGAAACTGCTACATGTACCATGCACAGAGCCTGTTCAGGCCTCATGCAGGTACATGTTATGTAAAAGGGGGAGGAGTTGTGACAGACAGCAGAAATATTCTTTTTTTGTGTGTTGTCTGAAGTTCCTGGGTCTCACAGGGGGGAGGGGAAATGGGATGTATCTCCATATAGAACGAAGGCAGCAGGGCTCTGTGTGGCTGGGGAAGTCCAGGCCACTTCTTAGCAGGAAGTTGGGGGTGGGGACAATTGCAGGACCATGTGGACTCTTTGTTGGGAGAGCTGGAGTCATGATGGACAGGGCTACTCCTGCCTGAGCCTTAACTAGGAGATGCTTGGAACTGTACTTTGCTATGTACACTGCTGGCTGGTGAGTCCCTGGATGGCTACCCTGTGACCTGCCCTCTGCTGAGTGCCCGGACCTCCTGCCTGCCAGAGCTACCTTCTGCTGAGTGCCCTCTCCTGCCTGCCTGAATTGCCCTCTGCTGTGCCCGGACCTCCTGCCTGCCAGAGCTACCTTCTGCTGTGGGCCCTGATTACCTTACCTGCCTGAATTGCCCTCTGCTGTGCCCGGGCTCTCTTTGCCTCAACTGCCCCTCGGCTGTGTGCTAGAACTACCCGCTGTTGCTGTGTGCTGAGCAGGGTCGCCCCTGCTGCTGTCCACTGTGAACCAGGACATCCCTGTCAGACCCGTGAGTTTATGCTCTCCTGTTTTCCCTGAACTGTTCTTGTACTCCCACTCCACCTCCCTGTTGGATTACAACTACTACAGAGACTCCCACCACCCCCCCTGTTTGGATTATAAACTGCTATAGAGACTTTAACTTTGCCTTGGGGCTGGACTACAAGTATTGTGGACTCTCTCTCCCCATTGAGTGACTGTTGTCTGTTTTAATAAAGCTTTAAGTGTTTGCCGTCTGCCTTGTGTGTTCTGACCCGCTTACCCTCCGTCACAAAACTAAATCTACAATTTCAAATTTCTACTGATCACCTCACATCTCAGCTACTGATAACATGATTCTACTCTTACATTTATGTTACAGTGACATCATAGGATTCTCTGACTCTGGATGGAGGGACATTGGGAGGAGGAGCTGTGAGGTCAGTGTGATGTCATAGGATTCTCTGACTCTGGATGGAGGGACATTGGGAGGAGGAGCTGTGAGGTCAGTGTGATGTCATAGGATTCTCTGACTCTGGATGGAGGGACATCGGGAGGAGGAGCTGTGAGGTCAGTGTGATGTCATAGAACATATAGACTCTGGATGGAGGGACATTTGGATGGGGAGATTTGAGGGGTCCTCTATATGAGGCTCCTGTATAAACCAAATCCTTGTTCCTGGGTGCGTCCTACCTCTCCTAAACTGAAGAGTGACCTTTGACCTTTACCATCCAGAACTCTGTCCGGAATCTGTGGAAGTAAGCTGTCATGTGATCAGGTGACGTGCGGAGGAACGGAGTGTAAATAGCAGACAATTGTCTCCAGAGCCCCTAATGGTGGGGATGGATTTGGCGGCGTGCTGGTGCCAAGTTTCCTCCCCCCAGGGTCACTGCAGGTGTGGAGAAAAGCTGTGTAAGAGGATATGGAGGAGAGATGAGGAGGAGATCCAGGAATCAGGAGAAAGGTCAGGGCAAGCAACAGACGAGCGCATCCAAGAGACCAAGCCGGGGTCACTACACAGAAAATCAATCCAAGGAAACAACAGGCAGGACGAGGAATAGCAAGAAGGAGCTGAGAGACAAATGAGAATATTGCTCAGCCAATGGGAGATGATCTCAGCATGACTTCCATCATGAAGGAGATGAGGGGGAGGGGAGGAAGTCACTGAAGGTGACCATAGATCCATGGAAATTCAGCTGGTTCAGCAGATATCGCTCACATTTCCATCCATGTGTGGCCACTGCCGGATAAAAGCCACTCCCCCAGCAGCTGCAGCCAATAGCTTCAGTGCTGATCTGTGTATTCTGAGAGCAGAGCAGTCCCCCCATTGTCAGAATACAAGAGTGCAGCGGGGAGGATTCCCCCATCCACCTCCAATGTGTGGATGGGGGAATCGCTTCAGTTTTTATGGTCATCCCGCTGGCTGAACGATAAAACTGAACCATGTAGGCCAGCTTTGGGGGCAAATATATTATCATCAACTCCTCCCCCTGAAGGGGTTCATCTGGGTTCCCACACTATATATGTGTGTATCATCATCTGCTGGAGATAAAAGACGTCACAGTGACTATGGAGGAAGAGGACGGACATGACTATGGAGAGAGAGGACGGATATGACGGGGGGTTACTAGGTGTAAATTGGAAATAACATCTTATTACCTCCTCTGCTGCCACTTTCAACAATTTCTCCTCTCTGATTCCTCCCACATGGAACTTCCTGTCTGTACCTGAGATCTCTTCCTGTCTGTACCTGATATCACTTCCTGTCTGTACCTGACATCACTTCCTGTCTGTACCTGACATCACTTCTTGTCTTCCAGAGAGACTTCCTGTCTGTGATCACCACCTTATGGAGGTCAGAGGATCTGCAGCCCTGAGAAATGTCTGGTAGTGTGGCCCTGGCTCTTTCATAGGTGCCGAGTGTCCCGGATGATGAGGGACAGTCCCGGGATTTAGTCTCCTGTCCCATCATGTCTCACAGATTCCAGGACTCCATGCAGAGTGGCAGTGAGGTGATGACACCTTGAACACTCTCTGGGTTCCATCACGTATCTCCCATATTTCTGTGATAGGAACAAGGGACACCTATTAGTGAAGGTATGACATAGGACACACCCCCTGCCACGCCCCCTAAAGGAGAATGATACAAAGAAATGATGAGATAACCCCACAAGTGCTGTTTATACTTCTATTCCTTTATACCGGCTTTAGAAATGTACTAATCCAGAAATGTAGACGTTGGAGGGAAGGTTTAGCCCCGGGAAACACTTCCTGATAGATAAATAGAGCATTTTATATCCAACTATAGAGATCCGAGCAGAATGAGGGACCAAGGAGGAGGAAGGAGGGACAGCCGGGAGTCTGCCATCACCAGGCACTGCAATGACACCCGACTGCTGGGAGCCGGCATCTCCTTTCTGACAGGGAAAGTGGAACTCCGACATCAGCAGAGAGGCAGCCGGAGGGTGGGATCAGGTAAGTACCACCACTGACCACCAATGATGGCTGGGGGCACACTTAGTTCTCATGGACACCAACAATGGGGCTTATTTTATCTCACTGACACCAACAATGGGGTTTATTTTATCTCACTGACACCAACAATAGGGCTTATTTTATCTCACTGACACCAACAATGGGGTTTATTTTATCTCACTGACACCAACAATGGGGCTTATTTTATCTCACTGACACCAACAATGGGGCTTATTTTGTCTCAGTGACACCAACAATGGGGTTTATTTTATCTCTCTGACACCAACAATGGAGCTTATTTTATCTCACTGACACCAACAATGGAGCTTATTTTATCTCACTGACACCAACAATGGAGCTTATTTTATCTCAGTGACACCAACAATAAGGCTTAATTTATCTCAAGGTTTTATCTCGATGTTATACCAATGATGGGTGTTAAGGAAATCCTGCCCATGGTGACTGGCTAACTGGAGTGAGATCTTTGATTGGCAGAGGAGGAATGAGGGTGGAGCTTTCTCTGGGAAGATAATGCCAGCAATGATACAGATCTCACAGTCTGCAATACTGCTGACCACCACTGGAGGGAGACTCTCCCACATGGGGCTGGCTGGACACGCACAGGCAGATACAAATCTTTCATACAATCTGAGGTCTGTGGAGCAGACAAGTGATCCCCACACACCTCAGAGGATCCCCGAGCTATCTTCCCATCCAGAATCCGGGTGGGATCACTTCTTAAACTTCCCACCCACCCCACACACATGATTGAGGGCAGATTAGCACAACCTGGAGTGTGTGATGTGACTGGTGTGCCGGGCAGTGACACACACACACCTACAGATCCCGATCTGGTAGATTCAATCCTTCCACACACTGACAATAATCTGCATTAGGTATGAGCTCCGAGTCTGGACAGAAGTTTGGATGAACACTGGCGGCTCCCACACTCTTCTGAACATCCAACGTTTACAGCATTTGCTGCAGACCGATGTGATGGCTTCTGGCTCTCCCTGGTTGCTAGGGAAGCAATGGCTGCCTGCAACAGCTGCGTCCATAGCAACAACTGACTTCATCCCGCCGATTCACTTACATGGCCACGTAGGCAAATGGGCGGGGAATAGAGGATGACATCATTGTGTGAATATGGCCATATATGGGCAATGATGTCACCACTATCCCCGCCCCTTCCTTTATATATCTGATGACAGCTCAGGACGCTATCAGTCAATGAGGACATTGAGGGTCTTTATCACTTTATTTCCTTTTTTAGGGGTGCTGTGTACTATGTACCCCAAACTCACTGATATGGGGGGTCGGTGTCTGAGAATTCCAGATTCTGATGGACCTCCCTGACCATAGATCCCCCACAACCATCAGGCCAGGGGTGTGGGATGAGGCCCTTGTCCTCATCTGTATGGGGACAAGGTGCATTGCCACAGGGGGTCCCCCCTGACAAGGTACCCCATATTGAGAGCACATGGCCTGGTATGGTTCAGGAGGGGGGTGGGGCCACACACTCTTCCCTCCCCCTTTCCTGGTCAGCCAGGCTGCATGCTTGGATTAAGGGTCTGCTATGGATTTTTTGTATGAGGTACCCCCATAGACTCTTAGACTCAGAGGGTCCGGTATGTATTTGGGGGACTCTATACATTTCTTCATTTTTGCTTTAGGAGGGGCTACAGAAAAAGTGACATTTACAAAGAAAAACAATTAACCGGCTTAAATTGCAGTCTTCCTTTTTTCTTTTGAAACATCATACAGACCCTTACAAGGTGATGGCGGCAGTAGCAGTGCTTGTTTCCTTCAGCCACCTCCCAGCTGCACAGTAAAAGTGATCCGGGTGGCTGTGTAACTGCCTGATCCCATTTACACTGTGGGTAGTGAGGCCCCTATCACAGCTCCCCCTTCCTCCCCACATGGTTCCAGGACTCCTTCTGGGATCAAGAGACCACATCCAGTGACTTCAGGAGGCCAAGATGGAGGAGACTGGTGAACGTCCATTCCCCGATCCCCTCTGCACTGAATGAAGCCGGCAGTCCTCAGCTCTGAGTGTTTCCCGTTTCTGAGCCGTCATTCCCCGGGTGATCCAGCCAAGGAAGCATCTAACCGAGCGCCATCTGTGCATTGGAGGGTAGAGGAGACATTGGAGGTCTAATAGAGCCCCGATGTCTCATAAAGAGGACCTGTCACCTGACCAATGATGTCACGGGGGGTTGTTAACTCCTTGTGATAGCAATGCAGCCAAATAGGAAATAAATACACAAGTACAAAAATACAAATGACAATAACATTTATTAAAAAATTAAACATAACCCCCGTTGCCCTGCAAACACAAAAGTACACAAAGGGTGTGTATGTAAAGCGTGATTGCACCACACATGTGAGGTATCGCCATTAATGTCGCAGTGAGAGGAATCATTCCACCACCACAGATCACAGTTGTCTCTATACTGATGAGCAGTAAAGGCTTTAAAGTGTCTCCTATGGAGATTTTCAGGGGCCGTCATTCTTTGTCATGTCTCAGGTGCACACAATTGTAAGACTTGACTTGTTTGGTATCTATTTGTTTGGTATCTATTTGTTTGGTATCTATTTACTCGACAAAAATGCAGATTTATACATGTGTACAAAAAGGAAAACATTTCTCCAGAGATGAAGAGGTTAAAGGAATTGGACATTTTATTATTTAAGAAAAATTCCCGCTCCTGGCTGAATGTGGAATTTTTGAAAAACTTTTTTTGCACTGGTACATGTTCCCCATGACAGTGCCCCTCCCTTCCCCATGCTATTTTCTCACACCTATTGGCCTAGAAAATGGGCCTTTTGATTTTGCTCCCATTGATTTTGATGGGATTTGGAATTGGCATGGAAACTTCTCTAAACCTTGCTTGGACTGAACCCCGGGCAGTTGGGCTCATCTCTAGTAGAGAACCAGCAACCCCAGGCATCCTGACAACCAGCAATAAATTCCTGCTCATTCCATTCAGGTGTCAGCTGCGGTTTTCTGGGGTGGCATGGGTGTCACCCATAAAATTCATACCAGGCCTTTCAGGTTTAGAATGGATTTCAAGGGAGACACCATGTAAAAAAATGGCACGTGGTCTCCACCAAAATTATTATTACTATATTATTATTATACAGGATTTATATCGCGCCGAAAGGTTTGCTCAGCGCTGTACATTATAGTGGGGGACAGTACATGAGACAGTACAGTAACAAGACAAAACACGAGGGGTTCAAGGGCCCTACTCTTTTGAGCTTACAATCTAGGAGGGAGGGGATAAATTCATACCAAATCCTTAAAACAAAACCCCAAAACTTATGGGGTCCCCCACAAAATCCATCCTAGACCCATATCCCAGTCTGCAGCCTGCCTGGCCAGGAAAGGGGAGGACATGCATGCACTTCCCCCACCTCCACAACCATACCAGGCCACGTGTCCTCCACATACGGAGAGTATCTTGCCAAGTCCATTCACTCCTGGTTGGAGAAAGTAGGACAAGTCCAATGTATGAGCTCATATCTGGGAACACGAGGAATCTGTACAACATAAGTCATCAGGAAATGTCTATCTGTCTGCAGAACACCGGGGAGATATTGGAACTCTTATTCATGGTCACCTGGAAATGCCTGTGTTGAGGGTTAGGCCCAAAAAGATTTACATTTGTAAACCATGATAGGTTTCTATGCAAATATTCTGACAAGGTTTGAATTTGAGTTGGTGGCCATGTACTGGTCAGCATATAAATTGCTTGGACCCACAATCAAATTATACAGATCTTCTGAGAGAAACTGCTCAACGGAATCAAGGGGAGTAGTTACATTTGCTGTTTCCACCTAAATTTCTGGTTGGGCAGTGAATGGGGGAAGTATGGGTGCTGCAGAATTTGTGGGCTGCCAATTAGGATTTGTAAGCACATCCAGAAGGACACTATGGGCTCTACGTTCCTGTCTGCAAATTCTTGGTGGCTACTAGTTCTAGCCACTGCACCAGCTTGGACTGCACTTATGGGACTCGCCACCTCACCAGCTTGGACTGCACTTATGGGACTCGCCACCTCACCAGCTTGGACTGCACTTATGGGACTCGTCACCTCACCAGCTTGGACTGCACTTATGGGACTCGCCACCTCACCAGCTTGGACTGCACTTATGGGACTCGCCACCTCACCAGCTTGGACTGCACTTATGGGACTCGCCACCTCACCAGCTTGGACTGCATTTATGGGAATCGCCACCTCACCAGCTTGGACTGCATTTATGGAACTCACCACCTCACCAGCTTGGACTGCACTTATGGGACTCACCACCTCACCAGCTTGGACTGCATTTATGGGACTCGCCACCTCACCAGCTTGGACTGCATTTATGGGACTCGCCACCTCACCAGCTTGGACTGCATTTATGGAAATCACCACCTCACCAGCTTGGACTGCACTTATGGGACTCGCCACCTCACCAGCTTGGACTGCACTTATGGGACTCACCACCTCACCAGCTTGGATTGCTGGAGTGTAAAATGCCAGGATGTACTAAGCTGCTGGTGACTGCCAGTTCACCAAAAGGTAGTCATGCGTTCTTAGTACTTCAGCTACCTGGGGTCTGATTTTAACAAGGACCTCTTCTCCATTATCAGAGCTTTCTGGGAGCGACACAACTCTCTACAGGTTCATATTCTGAAGCAGAATCTGTCAGAGAGGCTTCCCCTTCACTCTCATCTGACAAGCTCAGTCCTGTAGGCCTCTTCACTAGAGTACTTTTGTTGGAACATTTTAGGCACTACATTTACAGGTACCTAGTGCGATCCATGGGAAGAAGAGCTCTGAAAAAGAGCTCCTGGCTGACAGGGACTGCTTGAACCGCTACTAAAAAAAAAATCATGTGCTTGTGCTAGCAGAGATCAAGCCAGATCTTTCTAACACTGTTGTTATCACAGATAACAATGATGTACTGACACTGCACTTGTTGTGGGGGCAGAGGGGCTAAATGCAGGTGCTGGGAGTGAACGGGCTGATCCTGATAACACTTTGTTTTTGGGGACACTATACTAAGGGGGATTAGTATAGTTCTGTTTGTGATCAATAGATTGATCTGTATAAACACTCTCCTAGTAATGGCAGTGATCAGCGATATATAACGTGGGTGCGATAGTTGACCCTGATGCTATCCGCAGTGGCGGTAATACGGTGATCAGCGACCTATAACGTGGGTGTGATAGTTGACCCTGATGCTATCCGCAGTGGCAGTAATACGGTGATCAGCGACCTATAACGAGGGTGCGATAGTTGATCCTGATGCTATCCGCAGTGGCAGTAATACGGTGATCAGCGACCTATAACGTGGGTGCGATAGTTGACCCTGATGCTATCCGCAGTGGCAGTAATACGGTGATCAGCGACCTATAACGTGGGTGCGATAGTTGACCCTGATGCTATCCGCAGTGGCAGTAATACGGTGATCAGCGACCTATAACGTGGGTGCGATAGTTGACCCTGATGCTATCCGCAGTGGCAGTAATACGGTGATCAGCGACCTATAACGTGGGTGCGATAGTTAACCCTGATGCTATCCGCAGTGGCAGTAATACGGTGATCGGCGACCTATAACGTGGGTGCGATAGTTGATCCGATGCTATCCGCAGTGGCAGTAATACGGTGATCAGCGACCTATAACGTGGGTGTGATAGTTGACCCTGATGCTATCCGCAGTGCCAGTAATACGGTGATCAGCGACCTATAATGTGGGTGCGATAGTTGATCCTGATGCTATCCGCAGTGGCGGTAATACGGTGATCAGCGACCTATAACGTGGGTGCGATAGTTGACCCTGATGCTATCCGCAGTGGCAGTAATACGGTGATCAGCGACCTATAACGTGGATGCGATAGTTGATCCTGATGCTATCCGCAGTGGCAGTAATATGGTGATCAGCGACCTATAACGTGGGTGCGATAGTTGACCCTGATGCTATCCGCAGTGGCAGTAATACGGTGATCAGCGACCTATAACGTGGGTGCGATAGTTGACCCTGATGCTATCCGCAGTGGCAGTAATACGGTGATCAGCGACCTATAACGTGGGTGCGATAGTTGATCCTGATGCTATCCGCAGTGGCGGTAATACGGTGATCAGCGACCTATAACGTGGGTGCGATAGTTGACCCTGATGCTATCCGCAGTGGCAGTAATACGGTGATCAGCGACCTATAACGTGGGTGCGATAGTTGATCCGATGCTATCCGCAGTGGCAGTAATACGGTGATCAGCGACCTATAACGTGGGTGTGATAGTTGATCCTGATGCTATCCGCAGTGGCAGTAATACGGTGATCAGCGACCTATAACGTGGGTGCGATAGTTGACCCTGATGCTATCCGTAGTGGCAGTAATACGGTGATCAGCGACCTATAACGTGGGTGCGATAGTTGATCCTGATGCTATCCGCAGTGGCAGTAATACGGTGATCAGCGACCTATAACGTGGGTGCGATAGTTGACCCTGATGCTATCCGCAGTGGCAGTAATACGGTGATCAGCGACCTATAACGTGGGTGTGATAGTTGACCCTGATGCTATCCGCAGTGGCAGTAATACGGTGATCAGCGACCTATAACGTGGGTGCGATAGTTGACCCTGATGCTATCCGCAGTGGCAGTAATACGGTGATCAGCGACCTATAACGTGGGTGTGATAGTTGATCCTGATGCTATCCGCAGTGGCAGTAATACGGTGATCAGCGACCTATAACGTGGGTGCGATAGTTGACCCTGATGCTATCTGCAGTGGCAGTAATACGGTGATCAGCGACCTGTAACGTGGGTGCGATAGTTGACCCTGATGCTATCTGCAGTGGCAGTAATACGGTGATCAGCGACCTGTAACGTGGGTGCGATAGTTGACCCTGATGCTATCCGCAGTGGCAGTAATACGGTGATCAGCGACCTATAACGTGGGTGTGATAGTTGACCCTGATGCTATCCGCAGTGGCAGTAATACGGTGATCAGCGACCTATAACGTGGGTGCGATAGTTGATCCGATGCTATCCGCAGTGGCAGTAATACGGTGATCAGCGACCTATAACGTGGGTGTGATAGTAGATCCTGATGCTATCCGCAGTGGCAGTAATACAGTGATCAGCGACCTATAACGTGGGTGCGATAGTTGACCCTGATGCTATCCGTAGTGGCAGTAATACGGTGATCAGCGACCTATAACGTGGGTGCGATAGTTGATCCTGATGCTATCCGCAGTGGCGGTAATACGGTGATCAGCGACCTATAACGTGGGTGCGATAGTTGATCCTGATGCTATCCGCAGTGGCAGTAATACGGTGATCAGCGACCTATAACGTGGGTGTGATAGTTGATCCTGATGCTATCCGCAGTGGCAGTAATACGGTGATCAGCGACCTATAACGTGGGTGCGATAGTTGACCCTGATGCTATCCGCAGTGGCAGTAATACGGTGATCAGCGACCTATAACGTGGATGCGATAGTTGATCCTGATGCTATCCGCAGTGGCAGTAATATGGTGATCAGCGACCTATAACGTGGGTGCGATAGTTGACCCTGATGCTATCCGCAGTGGCAGTAATACGGTGATCAGCGACCTATAACGTGGGTGCGATAGTTGACCCTGATGCTATCCGCAGTGGCAGTAATACGGTGATCAGCGACCTATAACGTGGGTGCGATAGTTGATCCTGATGCTATCCGCAGTGGCGGTAATACGGTGATCAGCGACCTATAACGTGGGTGCGATAGTTGACCCTGATGCTATCCGCAGTGGCAGTAATACGGTGATCAGCGACCTATAACGTGGGTGCGATAGTTGATCCGATGCTATCCGCAGTGGCAGTAATACGGTGATCAGCGACCTATAACGTGGGTGTGATAGTTGATCCTGATGCTATCCGCAGTGGCAGTAATACGGTGATCAGCGACCTATAACGTGGGTGCGATAGTTGACCCTGATGCTATCCGTAGTGGCAGTAATACGGTGATCAGCGACCTATAACGTGGGTGCGATAGTTGATCCTGATGCTATCCGCAGTGGCAGTAATACGGTGATCAGCGACCTATAACGTGGGTGCGATAGTTGACCCTGATGCTATCCGCAGTGGCAGTAATACGGTGATCAGCGACCTATAACGTGGGTGTGATAGTTGACCCTGATGCTATCCGCAGTGGCAGTAATACGGTGATCAGCGACCTATAACGTGGGTGCGATAGTTGACCCTGATGCTATCCGCAGTGGCAGTAATACGGTGATCAGCGACCTATAACGTGGGTGTGATAGTTGATCCTGATGCTATCCGCAGTGGCAGTAATACGGTGATCAGCGACCTATAACGTGGGTGCGATAGTTGACCCTGATGCTATCTGCAGTGGCAGTAATACGGTGATCAGCGACCTGTAACGTGGGTGCGATAGTTGACCCTGATGCTATCTGCAGTGGCAGTAATACGGTGATCAGCGACCTGTAACGTGGGTGCGATAGTTGACCCTGATGCTATCCGCAGTGGCAGTAATACGGTGATCAGCGACCTATAACGTGGGTGTGATAGTTGACCCTGATGCTATCCGCAGTGGCAGTAATACGGTGATCAGCGACCTATAACGTGGGTGCGATAGTTGATCCGATGCTATCCGCAGTGGCAGTAATACGGTGATCAGCGACCTATAACGTGGGTGTGATAGTAGATCCTGATGCTATCCGCAGTGGCAGTAATACAGTGATCAGCGACCTATAACGTGGGTGCGATAGTTGACCCTGATGCTATCCGTAGTGGCAGTAATACGGTGATCAGCGACCTATAACGTGGGTGCGATAGTTGATCCTGATGCTATCCGCAGTGGCGGTAATACGGTGATCAGCGACCTATAACGTGGGTGCGATAGTTGATCCTGATGCTATCCGCAGTGGCAGTAATACGGTGATCAGCGACCTATAACGTGGGTGTGATAGTTGATCCTGATGCTATCCGCAGTGGCAGTAATACGGTGATCAGCGACCTATAACGTGGGTGCGATAGTTGACCCTGATGCTATCCGCAGTGGCAGTAATACGGTGATCAGCGACCTATAACGTGGATGCGATAGTTGATCCTGATGCTATCCGCAGTGGCAGTAATATGGTGATCAGCGACCTATAACGTGGGTGCGATAGTTGACCCTGATGCTATCCGCAGTGGCAGTAATACGGTGATCAGCGACCTATAACGTGGGTGCGATAGTTGACCCTGATGCTATCCGCAGTGGCAGTAATACGGTGATCAGCGACCTATAACGTGGGTGCGATAGTTGATCCTGATGCTATCCGCAGTGGCGGTAATACGGTGATCAGCGACCTATAACGTGGGTGCGATAGTTGACCCTGATGCTATCCGCAGTGGCAGTAATACGGTGATCAGCGACCTATAACGTGGGTGCGATAGTTGATCCGATGCTATCCGCAGTGGCAGTAATACGGTGATCAGCGACCTATAACGTGGGTGTGATAGTTGATCCTGATGCTATCCGCAGTGGCAGTAATACGGTGATCAGCGACCTATAACGTGGGTGCGATAGTTGACCCTGATGCTATCCGTAGTGGCAGTAATACGGTGATCAGCGACCTATAACGTGGGTGCGATAGTTGATCCTGATGCTATCCGCAGTGGCAGTAATACGGTGATCAGCGACCTATAACGTGGGTGCGATAGTTGACCCTGATGCTATCCGCAGTGGCAGTAATACGGTGATCAGCGACCTATAACGTGGGTGTGATAGTTGACCCTGATGCTATCCGCAGTGGCAGTAATACGGTGATCAGCGACCTATAACGTGGGTGCGATAGTTGACCCTGATGCTATCCGCAGTGGCAGTAATACGGTGATCAGCGACCTATAACGTGGGTGTGATAGTTGATCCTGATGCTATCCGCAGTGGCAGTAATACGGTGATCAGCGACCTATAACGTGGGTGTGATAGTTGATCCTGATGCTATCCGCAGTGGCAGTAATACGGTGATCAGCGACCTATAACGTGGGTGCGATAGTTGATCCTGATGCTATCCGCAGTGGCAGTAATACGGTGATCAGCGACCTATAACGTGGGTGTGATAGTTGATCCTGATGCTATCCGCAGTGGCAGTAATACGGTGATCAGCGACCTATAACGTGGGTGTGATAGTTGATCCTGATGCTATCCGCAGTGGCGGTAATACGGTGATCAGCGACCTATAACGTGGGTGCGATAGTTGATCCTGATGCTATCCGCAGTGGCAGTAATACGGTGATCAGCGACCTATAACGTGGGTGTGATAGTTGATCCTGATGCTATCCGCAGTGGCAGTAATACGGTGATCAGCGACCTATAACGTGGGTGTGATAGTTGACCCTGATGCTATCCGCAGTGGCAGTAATACGGTGATCAGCGACCTATAACGTGGGTGCGATAGTTGATCCTGATGCTATCCGCAGTGGCAGTAATACGGTGATCAGCGACCTATAACGTGGGTGCGATAGTTGACCCTGATGCTATCCGCAGTGGCAGTAATACGGTGATCAGTGAACAATACTGTACACTGACACTGTACTAATGGCATTGTCTGGGTGTCGGGGCAATCAAAGGGTTAAATGTGCTAATCTAACGTGTGTGTAAAATGTGCTTTTATCTACAGTGTGTCACAGTGTCTCTCTTATCTCTTCTGGGACCAAAAGGGTCCATGAAGAGGAGAATCAGCTAGATCCCGTGTTTACTAACATAGGCTCATGACTGCTTCTCCAATCATTGCAGGAGACCAGCAGGGTGCCGGGCAAAGTCATTGGCTGGGACCCGCTAATGAACTGTTCCTGCATAGAATGGCAGCGGGGTCAGCGAGGGGGTACGCACATGTGCGCTTTGAACCCGCAAGTATTGAGCACCTTACAGGAGTCGCTGCTCGTCCGCAATACATTGTGGATGGGAGGTCACCAACTAGTTAAATGAACGACTCCTGACATTTAGGGGCCAATCATAAACACTTTGCTTAGCAATTCCCCCAGTGAAAGTCCCTGTACATTCCACCTGTGTGAATGGGGGTACAAATATAATTGTATCAGACTGCTGAGCTGATCGAATGTTCTTCATTGATTTACAATGGCAATAAAATATCACATAGAAGTGATTGGAGGTTCTATACAGCTGCAGATCACTTTTACAGCATATGAAGGGCCCCCTCCCACCACCAGTCCCGGGCTCTTCAGTTCCACCAGGGACCCTGGGACCACTGTAAGCGGTCAGCTGCACACAGTGGAGAAGGAGGAATATCCATTCCTCCGGCTCCTCTGGGCTGAATGAAGCCAGAAATGACAAGGATTTCATCTCTTCCTGTGTTGGTTCGGTGTTTACCCGGCACATACACCAGGGATGCAGCTCATCCAACACATTTCTCATTGATCGGCTGCTTGGATGGATCAGGGGTGTTTAAGACCTCCATCTCTTAATAAAGAGGACCTGTCGCTGTCCAAGCTAACAGATGGGATATTGGTAAACACCATGCAATTCTACATGTAAGTCCAGCACACGTATGTAAACAGCAATTGCATGAAACATGTGAGGTATCGCAGCAAACGTCAGAGTGAGAGCAATAATTCCAGTTTACTGTAAAACAATAATTTCCTTTGATCATCAGCTCCATCTAGAGACCACAATGGGGTATGAGTCCTGAAAATACCTCACTGAATACAAATATTACAATACTGTATTATGGCCACTAGATGGAGCCAAGGAAATCAGTGTGAGATAAAATACACCCAATATTCATCACAGCTGGGTGAATGCCGGTCACATTCGTTCCATTAATGATTTTTAAAAAATAGACTACAAAATCTCCCACCACAAAATGTACTCAGCCAATCACTGAGTTCTTCTCCTGCCATCAATGGCCAACCTGGTCCCACACTTCATCCATGTCTTTGGGGGCCTCTCATCTCCTTATGAACTGTTTCTTCCATGATGAAGATCAGCCATGGAGTATATCTGAGGTGTATATCAGGGTGTGCTTCTTCCCCACATGAGAGCTGGGATGTCCAGCAACATTCATCTAGAAGACATTTCCCGCACTCAAGGCACTAATACACATCCAGGGTGGTGTGGGACCCCTGATGTACAGGAAGACAGGACTTCAGTGAGGAACATTTCCCTCACTCAGGACAGGAAAGTGGATTCTCAACCGTGTGAGATCTCTGATGTGTGTAAAGATGGGACTTCACTGAAAAACATTTCCCACACTCAGGACAGGAATACGGCTTCTCCACCTTGTGAGATCTTTATTGTATGACAAGTTTTTTTTACAATTTCCCACACTCACTTGTAAGTAGCCTCCGTGTGAGACCTCTGATGATGTTTATAAAGAGTGACCTTCTGTGAAAAACATTTCCCGCACTCAGAACAGGAGTATGGTTTTTCCCCTGTGTGAGACCTCAAATGTATGACAAGTTCTGATTTTCGTATAAAACATTTGCCGCACTCAGAACAGGAATACGGCTTCTCCCCTGTGTGAGATCTGTTATGTTTGTAAAGACTGGAATGCGTTGTAAAACATTTCCCACACTCTGGACAGGAATATACCTTCTCCCCAGTGTGAGACCTTTGATGTACGGCAAGTTCTGATTTTTGTACAAAACATTTCCCACACTCAGTACATGAATACGGCTTCTCACCTACATGCAATCTCAGATGTCTGGAAAGATGTGACTTGTATGAAAAACACTTCCCGCACTCAGGACAGGAATACGGCTTCTCCCCCGTATGAGATCTCTGGTGACTGTAAAGAATGAACTTTTGTGCAAAACATTTCCCGCACTCAGAACAAGAATATGGCTTCTCACCTGTGTGAGACCTTTCATGTTTGACAAGATCTGATTTTTGTGCAAAACATTTCCCGCACTCAGGACATGAATATGGCTTCTCACCCACATGCAATCTCTGATGTCTGGAAAGATGTGACTTGTCTGAAAAACATTTCCCACACTCAGGACAGGAATATGGCTTCTCCCCTGTGTGAGATCTTTTATGCACATTAAGATGGGATTTATAACAGAAACCCTTCCCGCACTCAGTACAGGAGAATCTCTTCTCTGTTGGAAGGCCGGCCCGGTCCCGCACAGTCTGAGGTTCCTCAGGATACGAGGAATCCGATGGTCCATCTACACTGGGTGGTGCCGGATGGACATTGGAAGGAGTCAGGTTTTCTCCTGGACTATACTGTGTGATGTCCTCATCTTCTATTTTCCAGTCTGGAGACAAAGTGAGACAATCCTCGGAGGTTTTCCTCATCTCCCGGCCATGGACTAAAATACAAAGACAAAGAGGATTACTAGACAGGAGCTGATTGGTTCCCCCAAACCAGGACTCCACCCACATCAGGCAAGATGGGGAACACAGCACAGGAAAGTGACCAGGGGATTACAGGCTGATATCACCCAGTCCCCACCCTACTCTGGACCAATCAGTGAGCAGTATGGGTGGAGGAATGGATTTAGTGTTCATGACCCACCTGTGCTGATCTCTGTAGGAGTGTCCTCCTCTATAAATGTCCCCGTTATTCCATCCTCCTCCATAGACTGCTGATCATCCCTCACATACGCCTCTTCTTCTTCTGCTTTCACCTCAAATTCTATATCGATTGGATCTCCACTCTAAATCAAGGAAATATATTATCTGTAAAAAAAACTCACATAAAAAACTCCACTCATCATTTTTACAAGTCCATGTTCTAGATGCTCCATCCCACCAACCTTGTAATGATGAGGGATGGTGTGACCTTCCTGTGTGGAATCCCGGGAATACAGAGGATGGGGACATCTCTCTGGTGGGTTCCTGTAGCTGGATGACTCCACCATGGTGTCCTGGTACAGATCTTTGTGTTCCTTTAGAAGCTCTGACTCCTCCATCCCCCCATCCTCATCCTCCTCCTCTTTTATCTCTTCTTTAACCTCAACTTTAGGATCTCTCAGGTTTCCACTCTGAATATATAATAAAAATGACATCAATGGTAACAATGCAGATAATGTACAGATCCTAATGATACTATCAGTGATTGTTCCTCATCTACCTGATGATGGTGAGGGATGGTGTGACCTTCCTGTGTGGAATCCCGGGAATACAGAGGACAGGGACATCTCTCTGGTGGGTTCCCATGACTGGATCCATCTGTAGGAAACACACACACTGACTGAATCCATTGTTTCTATGTGTTTATCAGATGATGGGGGATCTAGGTGGATCCTCCGTACTGCTCTCTCCTTTACAATAAAGTCTCCTCTTACCCGGTGATGTGAGGGGCGGCTGATTGTCCATCATGACGTCCTTGTAGAGATCCTTGTGTCCTTCTAAATACTCCCACTCCTCCATGGAGAAATAGACAGTGACACCCTGACACCTTATAGGAACCTGACACACACAATGATACAGTCACCATCCAGACACATCCCTTGTCTGTTACTGGAGAATGTCCCAGAATTCCCGGCACCGCTCACCTCTCCTGTCAGCAGCTCAGTGATCTCTCTGGTGACTTCTAGAATCTTCTTCTTCTTTCTCTCTTCTATCAGGGAGGGAGGTGGAGGCAATGTGATGTCATATGATCTCCAGACTTCACAGGAGGAAAACTCTACATCTGAACACAAAGAGTCACATCAAATGATATTCCCAGAATCCTCCTCACCTCTCCATTCAGGTCTCCATTTTATTAAAGCCCCACTTCAGGCTGAGATATATAGCGCATCCAAGAGACCAAGCCGGGGTCACTACACAGAAAATCAATCCAAGGAAACAACAGGCAGGACGAGGAATAGCAAGAAGGAGCTGAGAGACAAATGAGAATATTGCTCAGCCAATGGGAGATGATCTCAGCATGACTTCCATCATGAAGGAGATGAGGGGGAGGGGAGGAAGTCACTGAAGGTGACCATAGATCCATGGAAATTCAGCTGGTTCAGCAGGGATCGCTCACATTTCCATCCATGTGTGGCCACTGCCGGATAAAAGCCACTCCCCCAGCGGCTGCAGCCAATAGCTTCAGTGCTGATCTGTGTATTCTGAGAGCAGAGGAGTCCCCCCATTGTCAGAATACAAGAGTGCAGCAGGGAGGATTCCCCCATCCACCTCCAATGTGTGGATGGGGGAATCACTTCAGTTTTTATGGTCATCCCGCTGGCTGAACGATAAAACTGAACCATGTAGGCCAGCTTTGGGGGCAAATATATTATCATCAACTCCTCCCCCTGAAGGGGTTCATCTACGTATTACCTCCTCTGCTGCCAGATCCAGGAATGTCTCCTTACTTCCTCATTCATAGAATTACCTGTCTGCATCTGACATCACTTCCTGTCTGCACCTGACATCACTTCCTGTCTTCCATAGAGACTTCCTGTCTGGGTAGAAGTGAGATCCCCACCTTGTGGAGCTCAGAGGAACTGCAGCCCTGAGAAGCGTCTGGTAGTGTGACCCCGGCCTTGTGCTGGGTGTGTATGGACTGTAGATCCTTATAGAGGGGTCACCTCCACTCCCACCAAGGGGGACAGAAATATATGACTGCCTAGTCCAGCCTTTCTCAGCCAGGGGTCCTCCAAATGTTTCTAGGGGCTTCTTCAACAATGAACAATTCCTGTCTCAATCTGTTAAATATGGATGGACTAGATGTTCTAGTGGTTTCTAGGGGCTCCTGGAAAATCAACAATTTATGTCTCTCAGTAACAACTGACATCAATGATCTGTAAGAGGGGGCAGTCTTCCCACTGATCAACATTAAGAATGTCCTACTGATCACTGATATAAGGGGTCCTTCTACTGACAACTGATATAAGGGGGTCCTTCTCCTACTGACAACTGATATAAGGGGTCCTTCTCCTACTGACCACTGATATAAGGGGGTCCTTCTCCTACTGACCACTGATATAAGGGGGTCCTTCTCCTACTGATCACTGATATAAGGGGGTCCTTCTACTGATCACTGATATAAGGGGGTCCTTCTCCAACTGACAACTGATATAAGGGGTCCTTCTCCTACTGATCACTGATATAAGGGGGTCCTTCTACTGATCACTGATATAAGGGGGTCCTTCTCCTACTGATCACTGATATAAGGGGGTCCTTTTCCTACTGATCACTGATATAAGGGGGTCCTTCTCCTACTGACAACTGATATAAGGGGTCCTTCTACTGATCACTGATATAAGGGGGTCCTTCTCCTACTTATCACTGATATAAGGGGGTCCTTCTCCTACTGATCACTGATATAAGGGGGTCCTTCTCCTACTGATCACTGATATAAGGGGGTCCTTCTCCTACTGACAACTGATATAAGGGGGTCCTTCTCCTACTGATCACTGATATAAGGGGTCCTTCTACTGACCACTGATATAAAGGGGTCCTTCTCCTACTGACAACTGATATAAGGGGGTCCTTCTCCTACTGACCACTGATATAAGGGGGGTCCTTCTCCTACTGACCACTGATATAAGGGGGTCCTTCTACTACTGACCACTGATATGAGGGGGTCCTTCTCCTACTGATCACTGATATAAGGGGGTCCTTCTACTGATCACTGATATAAGGGGGTCCTTCTACTGATCACTGATATAAGGGGGTCCTTCTACTACTGATCACTGATATAAGGGGATCCTTCTACTACTGAATACTGATATAAGGGGGTCCTTCTACTACTGAATACTGATATAAGGGGGTCCTTCTCCTACTGATTACTGATATAAGGGGGTCCTTCTCCTACTGATCACTGATATAAGGGGTCCTTCTACTGACCACTGATATAAAGGGGTCCTTCTCCTACTGACAACTGATATAAGGGGGTCCTTCTCCTACTGACCACTGATATAAGGGGGGTCCTTCTCCTACTGACCACTGATATAAGGGGGTCCTTCTACTACTGACCACTGATATGAGGGGGTCCTTCTCCTACTGATCACTGATATAAGGGGGTCCTTCTACTGATCACTGATATAAGGGGGTCCTTCTACTGATCACTGATATAAGGGGGTCCTTCTACTACTGATCACTGATATAAGGGGATCCTTCTACTACTGAATACTGATATAAGGGGGTCCTTCTACTACTGAATACTGATATAAGGGGGTCCTTCTCCTACTGATTACTGATATAAGGGGGTCCTTCTCCTACTGATCACTGATATAAGGGGTCCTTCTCCTACTGATCATTGATATAAGGGGGTTCTTCTCCTACTGATCACTGATATAAGGGGGTCCTAATCCTACTGATCACTGATATAAGGGGGTCCTTCTACTACTGACCACTGATATAAGGGGGTCCTTCTACTACTGATCACTGATATAAGGGGGTCCTTCTCCTACTGACCACTGATATAAGGAGGTCCTTCTACTACTGATCACTGATATAAGGGGGTCATTCTCCTACTGATCACTGATATAAAGGGGTCCTTCTACTACTGACCACTGATATCAGGGAGTCCTTCTACTGATCACTGATATAAGGGGTCCTTCTCCTACTGATCACTGATATAAGGGGGTCCTTCTACTACTGATCACTGATATAAGGGGTCCTTCTCCTACTGACCACTGATATAAGGGGGTCCTTCTCCTACTGATCACTGATATAAGGGGGTTCTTCTCCTACTGACCACTGATATAAGGGGGTCCTTCCCCTACTGACCACTGATATAAGGGGGTCCTTCCCCTACTGACACTGATATAAGGGATCCTTCTACTGATCACTGATATAAGGGAGTCCTTCCCCTACTGACCACTGATATAAGGGGTCCTTCTCCCACTGATATAAGGGGTCCTTCTCCTATTGATCACTGATATAAGGGGATACTTCTCCTACTGATCACTGATATAAGGGGGTCCTTCCCCTACTGACCACTGATATAAGGGGTCCTTCTCCCACTGATATAAGGGGTCCTTCTCCCACTGATATAAGGGGTCCTTCTCCTACTGATCACTGATATAAGGGGGTCCTTCCCCTACTGACCACTGATATAAGGGGTCCTTCTCCCACTGATATAAGGGGTCCTTCTCCTACTGATCACTGATATAAGGGGTCCTTCTCCCACTGATATAAGGGGTCCTTCTCCTACTGACCACTGATATAAGGGGTCCTTCTCCCACTGATATAAGGGGGTCCTTCTCCCATTGGTCACCAGTAAGGGATTAATAAACAGACCACTTGGAATGAGCTCTGGATTTGGACTGAACCCATGTTTGTACAGAATTTGGATTTTGGGGGTCGGAGAATTGCTGAACTAAAGGAGTATTCAGCCAAGTTGAACCTCCAGTTGCAGTATTACTATCACTGCTAAATGTGGCAGCTTCCCCCTCAGGCTGGTTGATAGGGAGTCAGGAGCTGTAGGTGCCCTAAGACCGGGTGATATACAACACTCTCCACCCCCCTCCTATTTAGTTGTCAACTGGGGAATCCCAACTGACAGGTGAATGTAAAAAAAATGCAAGGGACCCTTAATAGTTCATACTAGGCCCATCCAAGAATGCACCCTGGCTGCCCAGGATAGGGTGGGGGATGGGGAGTGAGCATTCCCCTCCTGAACCATACCAGCCTACATACCCTCAACATGGAGAGAGTATCTTGCCAAGCCCATTCCCAAGTGGTTGGAAAGTTGAACAAGTCCAATGTATGAGCTCGTATCGGGGAACATGAGGAATGTGTACAACATAAGTCATCGGGAAATGGATATCTGTCTGCAGGACAAACTCTAATCCATGGGAACTAGTGATGACTGAACTGTCCTGGGTTTGGTTTGATGTTGAACCCCAACCCCATTGAAAGCTACAGAAGCCAAATCTGTCAAATGAGAAATTCCTTTTTTCTGGGCTAATAGGCAAGGGAGTGTCAAACATATCATGGGGAAGGGAAGGGCGCCCTGGAGAACATGGACCAATGCTAAATATCTGTAAACATTCCATGCAGCCGGGAGCAGTGATTATTTTAGCTCTGACATTTAGAAATCTAAAAACATTTTTACATTTCCAGCAAATGACATTTCCCTCCGGATTCTTTTATGAAAGCAGAAAACATCACATAGACCCTCCAGAGTTCCCCCACCATACATGAGGGGTCTGCGATGTATTTGGGGGTCTTCCTGTTTACTTCCTGCGTGTGTTCCATAGATCAGAAGTGATGTAGGCGGAGATGACATCACAATGAGTAGCCCCGCCCCACCATTTCCACCTACATCTGGGTCAGCGGTGGCCATCTTGGATCCATGTAGTAGAGCTGAATGCCGCCATTTGTATTATTGATGTGAGTGCGCACTTGGAAGGGATTTATTGTCACGATTCCAATAACAATGACTGCACTGTGACTTCTATGTTCTTGTTTCTTCATGATGGACACAATGCATTTGGAGGATCAGAAGCTGGAAGGAGGTGACTTGGAAGGCTGCCTGGAAGGACAGGGCCAATCTGATCTATTGTGAAGCCACTTATTAGTAGGGTGATGGAGGTGTGGTGAGCTCACAATGTGAGTGAGAGCATGGGATCTGGGTTTGGGGAAGGAGGTGTTTTGTAGTCCACTACGCACGGTTGGCTGGAGCATATACTGAGATTTGGAGGAAGAAGCTCTGGAGGGTTTGGAGACATTTCTTGGTGGTGATCTCATTTATTGAAGTATAAAGGACACGTTGGATGGACTTTTATTTCACTTTCTGGTGAGGAGGGACTGATCAGGAGGGACCTTGTTGTCTACCAGTAGAGTCCGAATGACTTGTATTCCCAGATGGTGGGGACTGGACCTCCTGAATGAGGAATAGGGAATGTCATGTCTCTGAAGATCCTCCCCCAATATACAGTCCCACTTCTTCCAGCTAAAGCAACATGCTATTGATCTCCTGGGATTGGGTGATCTCCAGAAATCAGACAGATGTGATTGGTGGGGACATGATAGGAAATCAGCTGACATGTTTTTTTCTTCTGTAGTCCAGACCTTCCTGGGAAATGTTATTGTGTCAACAATCTCTCCAGGAACTTCAAGGAACTCCACAAATGAGTCAAGTTGATCAGGAAGGGGGTGGGGTGCTTCGGGAGGCTGGAGGATCTGATATCCATGAAAGAAATAGTCCTCATTCATGTTTTCATTCATCATCTACACTTCCTGACATGATAAAGGGAAATGGGTGCTAATAGAATGCAGGAGATCTGCCGACTGAAAGAAAGTAGAAATGGATACTAATAGGTTACAGGAGATTGGCTGAAGGGAAAAGGGGAAATGGGTGCTAATAGGATGCAATAAATCTGCTGGGTCAAAAAAAAATGGGTGATAGCTGACAACATAGATCTGCTGAGACAAAGAAAGGGAACAAATGCTAATAGGATGCAAGAGATCTGAGAAGAAAAAGGAGGGGGATGAATAGATGCAGATCTCCTCCAGCTCATTTGCACCTGCCGCTCCTTTTTTCAGAAGATCTCCTGCATCCTATTAGCATCTATTTCCTCTGCTGAGAATAAAATGGTAATGGATTTTTTCTCCCTTTTCATTTTATTTTTCTTACTAAGTTGTGTGTTCATGTACTAACCACCAGAACATGAGAACACCCCCCAGAATATTAGGACCGCCCACCAGAGCACTCTGATCACCCCTCTAATATTGGGTAGGTCCCTCTTCTGCTGCCATCAAGGCCTGGACTCCACTAGTCATCTCTTCCCCAGGTAAGTGACACCCCCCCCCCCGCCATCCACATGATGGAACAGAAAACGTCATTCATCAGACCAGGCCACCTCCTTCCATGGCTCCTTGGACCACTTCTGATGCTCACATACCCAATGCAGGTTCTTTTGGCTGTAGACACGGGTCAGTATAGGCACCCTGATCGGTGTGCAGCTACACAGCCCCATATACAACAAACTGACCTTTTTTTTTGCTTTCAACACATCAACTTCAGGGACCACATGTTCACTTACTTCCTAATATATCCCACCCACTCTCAGATGTCATTGTAATGAGATAGTCAGTGTTATTCACTTCACCTGTCAGTGATCATAATGTTATGGCTGATCAATGTATAGTCCATACACAGCACAGGGCCGGGGTCACACTATGAGATGGATCTCGGGGCTGCAGTTCCTCTGAGCTCCACAAGGTGGTGATCTCACTTCTACACAGACAGGAAGTCTCTATGGAAGACAGGAAGTGATGTCAGGGACAGACAGGAAGTGATGTCAGGGACAGACAGGAAGTGACCTGGAATAAAGACAGAAAGTTCCATGTGGCACAAAGAAGAGGAGACATTGGTGGAAGTGGCAGCAGAGGAGGTAATAAAATGTTATTTCCTATTTACACCCAGTAATCCACTGTCATGTCCGTCCTCTTCCTCCATAGTCACGTCCGTCCTCTTCCTCCATAGTCACATCTCTTCCTCCACAGTCACGTCCGTCCTCTTCCTCCACAGTCACGTCCGTCCTCTTCCTCCATAGTCACATCTCTTCCTCCACAGTCACGTCGGTCCTCTTCCTCCACAGTCACGTCGGTCCTCTTCCTCCACAGTCACGTCGGTCCTCTTCCTCCACAGTCACGTCGGTCCTCTTCCTCCACAGTCACGTCGGTCCTCTTCCTCCACAGTCACGTCGGTCCTCTTCCTCCACAGTCACGTCCGTCCTCTTCCTCCACAGTCACGTCCGTCCTCTTCCTCCATAGTCACTGTGACGTCTTTTATCTCCAGCAGATGATGATACACACATATATAATGTGGGAACCCAGATTAACCCCTCGCCCTCCAGAGGATTTACCCCCCTTAATGACCAGGTCTCTTTTTGCTATTCGGTGCTGCACTATTTCAGCTGTTATCAGTTGAATAACAGTTGCACGATCATGCAATACTGTACGCAAAATAAATTTGCATCCTTTTTTGCCACACAAATAGAGCTTTCTTTCCGCTTTTTATATTTTGCGCTATAAACAAAAAAAGACCCAAAATATTGAATAAAAATTTATATTTTTTACTTTCGGCTATAAAAAATATATATCGTAAACTCGAAGTTAGGCCAAAATGTATTCTGCTCCATGTTTTTGGTTAAATAATCCCAATAAGTGTATATTGATTGCTTTGTGTGATAGTTATAGCGTCTACAAACTATGGGAGAGATCATGGAATTTACAGCTTTTACTTTCTGACTGCCATCACATTTCTTGAGGTGCTAAAATACCAGAACAGTACAAACACCCCCAAATGCCCCTTTTTTTTGGAAAGTAGACACCCTAAGCTATCTTCTGAGAGGCATATTGAGATCCCCCCCCCCCCCCCAAGTTTTTGGAAAATAACTTTTTTTTTTTTACACAGTTGTAATTTAAGTTATTTATTTCTCGCACAAGCCATGGGTATATGTGGAATTACACCCCAAAATACATTCTGCTACTTCTACGGAGTATGGGGGTACCACATGTGTGAGACTTTTTGGGAGCCTAGCCACATACAGGAGCCTGAAATCCAATGACCACTTTGAAAGCCTGAAAGTGTGTAGCTTCCTCATTTCACTTCCTCACTACCTATCACAGTTTTGGAGGCCCTGAAATACCAGGATAGAACCAACCCCCCACCCAAATGACCCCTTTTTGGAAAGTAGACACCCTAAGCTATCTGCTGATAGGCATATTAAGTCCATGGAAGATTTATTTTTTCCACAAGTTTCTGGAAAATGACAAAAACTTTTTTTTTTACACAGAGTTGTCATTTAAATGATATATTTCTCACACAAGCCATGGGTATATGTGGAATTACACCCCAAAATACATTCTGCTACTTCTGCCGAGTATGGGGATACCACATGTGTGAGACTTTTTGGGAGCCTAGCCATATACAGGAGCTTGAAATCCAATGACCACTTTGAAAGCCTGAAGGTGCGTAACTTCCTCATTTCACTTCCTCACTACCTATCACAGTTTTGGAGGCCCTGAAATACCAGGATAGAACCAACCCCCCACCCAAATGACCCCTTTTTGGAAAGCAGACACTCCAAGGAATTTAAAAAGAGGCATGGTGAGCAGAGGCATCCCTAGGGTTGGTGTCACCCAGTGCGGTAACACTTGGTGACACTCCTCCAACGATCCCCGCAGAATGGATCGGATCTGCGGATTGAGCATAATGGATCGGACTCTGATCCATCCTGCGGGGATCACTGGCTTGCTTTACAACTTACCTTTTTGTGGATCAGGTCCAGTGTCACCCCATGCGGTCAGTGTCACCTGGTGCGGGCCGCACTCCCCACACCTGCCTCGGGATGCCACTGATGGTGAGTATTTTGCAGATCTCATTTTTTTCTCACAAGGTTTAGAAATATAAAAAAATAAACAGAAAAATATGTTTTTGTTTTCTTCATTTTCCAAAAAATTATGGCAACAAACGAGATCTGCAAAATACTCACCATGCTTCTTATCAAATTCCTTGGGGTGTCTACTTTCCAAAAAGGGGTCATTTGGGGGGGTTAGGTGCTATCCTGGCATTTCAGGGCCTCCGAAACTGTGATAGGTAGTCTGGAAGTGTAATGAGGAAATAAAGCCCTTTAAAAGCCTGAAGGTGCTTATTGCATTTTGGGGTCCTGTACTTGGCTAGACTGACAAAACGTCTCACATGTGGTACCCCCATACTCGGGAGACGTAGCAGAATACATTTTGGGGAGTAATTCCACATATATCCATGGCTTGTGTGAGCAATAAATCATTTATGTGACAATTTTGTGTAAAAAAAAAAAAAACCTGTAAAAAAAATAATTTTGTCTATTGACTCAAGATGCCCCTCAGCAAATAGTTTGGGGTGTCTACTTTCCATAAAGGGGTCGTTTTGGGGGGTGGGGGCATTTTATTCCCAGCAGTAGAAGTTTATGCCACACATCATTCACTGTTCTAACCACCTGAAGACCAAGCCTTTTCTGACACTTTTTGCTCACATGAAAAAAAATCAGTATTTTTTACTAGGAAATTAATTTAAAGCCCCAAACATTATATATTTTTTTTAAAGCAGACACCCTAGTGAATAAAATGGTGGGTGCTGTAATTTTTATATCATATAGTACTCATGCAGCGATTTTAAATGGATGGCATGGTACTGCCCAAGAAGGCCATGGAAGGCAGCGGGGGAGGGGGGACATCATCCTCTGCTTCTTGTAAAGGCAATCATACAGCTAATTAGCCACTAGGATTGCTTTTACATGAAAGCCGATCGCTGGCTGAAATAAACAACACCAGGATGATGCCTGCAGCTGTAGGCATCATCCTGGTATAACCATTGAAAGTCCAGTGATATACCAGTACGTCGCTGGTCCTTGTTGGGTATATATGTTATGTTCTTTTTATTTTTGTATGCAGCCTGTGGACTGAATGAAAAATAGAGAACAAATCTCTGCCAGAAAAAGTGTGTGGTATGCCCACCATTAGAATATACCACCCTGCATCCACCCACTTCTAATGGTGGGCACACATTAGGTCACACGGTGCCACATGAGCCAGTTCCAAGATTGTACAAATGTCTAAATAGTGGCACGCTTGAATAAAAATTGTCCACGTATAAGTGGTACCCCATATGGAGAAATGATGACACCAAGTCCCAAACTATCTTGCCACTGCTCCCCATGTAGTCTGGGCATCCAGGGGGCTCCACGTGACTATCTTTTCCTTCGTAAATCCAAAACATATAAGTATAGCCTGTTGTCCTCTCACACGTCTTCTACATCTTGACCCCATATCTGGCACGCTTGCTGGGGAGATATTGTTTGAATGCAAGGCGGCCAGAAAAATGAATGAGGGACTCATCAACGCAGATGTTTTGCTGGGGAGTATAGACATCTGCAAATTTTTGGTTAAGGTGATTTGTGACGGGCTGAATTTTGTGGAGCCGGTCAAATTCAGAGTCACCCCGAGGACGACAGAGTGTATTGTCATTGAAATGCATAAAACACATTATACTCTCATATCTATGCCTGGCCATGGCAGCAGAGAACATGGCATATGATGAAACAGGTCTGTGGACCAATACAACACAATTCATTTCTTTTAGTAATGCCCATGTTGAGGGTTAGGACCAAAAAAATGTAAATTTGGAAACTGTAATGGGTTTCCATGCGAATGGTCTGGAAAGGTTTGAATTTGGGTTGGTGGCGATAAATTGTTGTGCATATAAATTGCTTTGATCCACAATCAACGCATACAGATATTCCATGAATAACAGCTCCAAAAATCAAGGGGAGGAGTTAAATTTGGTGTTTTCACCTGAGTTTCGGGTTGGGTAGTGAATGGGGGAAGTACGGGTGCTGATTCTGCCAACACTGCGGTTTTGTGTGCAATGTATCCTGTGACAGTGACCTACTGACACTGCACTTGCTGGGGGAGAAGGGGGGTAAGCGTAGGGGCTAAACGCAGATGTTGGCAGGTGCCGGGGCTGATCCCGCTAATGCTGTGTTTTTGGGGACACTATACTAATGTGAACGCTGGTATAGTGCTGATCTGATCAAAGATATTGACCCGTTCAGACACTATACTAGCAATGGAGGTTTATTATGCATAAGCGTGTTCCTGGCAATCAAGGGGCTAAATGTGATGACTGGTGCACTGACGGGCAATCTGCCGCCACCTGGGAGGGGCGTGAATACCACCGGAGTGGGAATCGCGTATATATATATATGTGATTTTGTGCACCCATGCCGCCCTGTAGCAGTATTTCTGCTATAGGGCGGTCAGGAAGCAGTTTGTGATACGGTGCTGTGTTACTTTCACTGACAATTGCGCGGTCACGCAATGCTGCACCAAAATTAAATTTACATCCTTTTTTCCCCACAAATTAGCTTTCTTTCTCTGGTATTTGATCACCTGTGCAGTTCTTATTTTTTGTGCTATAAAAAAAAAATCTACAATTTTGAGAAAAAAACAATATTATGGATTTTTGCTATAAAACATGTCCAGTAAAAAAAATTAAAAATAAAATTTTGTCATAAATTTAGGCCAAAATGTATTCTGTGACATTTCTTTGCTAAAAAAATCCCAATACGTGTAAATTAATTGATTTACTTGAAAGTTATAGTGTTTGCAAATGGCGGCATAGATACTGGGATTTGTATTTTATTTCTACTAGTAATGGCAGCAATCAGTCACTTATGGTGGGACTGCGGCGGACATTCTGACACTGGGGGGGAACTGACTTAGGGTCACTGACATCCCCAGTGACACCAATACAGTGATCGGTGCAAAAAAAAAGCACTGACACTGTACTAATGGCACTGGGGAGGGAGGGGTTAACATTTTTAGGAAATCAAAGGGTTAACTGTGAGGGGAGTGTTTTACTAGAGGGCGGGGGTGTGTGCTTCACTGTTGCATGCTGTGCCAGAAAGCTAAGCTCTGCTCTCTGGGACAGTGTGCTGGAAACTGACAGGGAGGAGAGCTGAATTGAAAGCAATGCAGCTGTGCTCTGTGTCACTGTTTGCCAGCAATCACTGGGATCTGGTGGGTAATCACCGGCCGGGACCTGATGATTGACACCCACGGCCGTGATCGGTGCCCCAGGCAGGGCAGTCATTTGCCTAGCGCACGCCCACTGCCATGTAAACAGGATGAGATTTAGAAACATGAACCTGCCTACAGGGGCCGCTTTGCCACAGTAAATTTACCACAGTGGGCCGTCCCCTAGTGGTTACACTGAAGAGGCCCAAAAATCCAAAGTGACTTCCAGGTGTCAGTTCCAGCCGGATACAATCTCCTTCCCAATAGTCAGAGTTACATTGTTTGTTTTTGTTTTTTTGCAAACAAAGCTATTTTATGGAGCTCACCTAGAACAATGGATCTCTCCCCACATGAAGTCTAGGAGATTGTCCTCTGATTGTCATGTATATAGTATCTATTGGACAAGTACAGAATTGAGGAAAGCGAGGACACCTCAGTGCAGGAACAATGGGATTCTGTCCTATCTCCTGCACCCGGGGCAAATGAACAACATGTACCAGCCTTCCCAGCCCCATCAATGTACACTGTGGAGGCATCTTGTATGTAGACTCTGGATTCAACAAACCAGCAGCCTGGCCATTCAGGAACGTACCATTGTTCAGCTCTGGGGGGGAACAAACATCTCTCATGGGAAGGAGCTCTGGGGAGTCAACAGACCAATCTTTCATCTATACATATGTTTCCATCTCTCCACATCACTCCATTCTTTTTCTGGACAAAACCATTATAAATATCAGCGACAGATTTACAAATCTAGGATTTTACAATGAGAACACAATGTCACAAGGGATCTATAAAAGATTTTATCCGGACACAAGATCCCATTGTAAGAAAGGAATTCTGAATATGAACAGCGACTGTTATGTGGGATCCCATTATATTCAGGGCGGGGAAATGTATCTGATTGTAGAAATAGTGTGTGTGATGTCATATCTCCCACCAATCAGGAGTGATAGAAATAGTGTGTGTGATGTCATATCTCCACCAATCAGGAGTGATAGAAATAGTGTGTGTGTGATGTCATATCTATCACCAATCAGGAGTGATAGAAATAGTGTGCGTGTGATGTCATATCTCCCGCCAATCAGGAGTGATAAAAATAGTGTGCGTGTGATGTCATATCTCCCACCAATCAGGAGTGATAGAAATAGTGTGCGTGTGATGTCATATCTCCCACCAATCAGGAGTGATAGAAATAGTGTGCGTGTGATGTCATATCTCCCACCAATCAGGAGTGATAGAAATAGTGTGTGTGATGTCATATCTCCCGCCAATCAGGAGTGATAGAAATAGCGTGTGTGATGTCATATCTCCCACCAATCAGGAGGGATAGAAATAGTGTACGTGTGATGTCATATCTCCCGCCAATCAGGAGGGATAGAAATAGCGTGCGTGTGATGTCATATCTCCCGCCAATCCGGAGTGATAGAAATAGCGTGCGTGTGATGTCATATCTCCCGCCAATCCGGAGTGATAGAAATAGTGTACGTGTGATGTCATATCTCCCACCAATCAGGAGTGATAGAAATAGCGTGTGTGATGTCATATCTCCCGCCAATCAGGAGTGATAGAAATAGTGTGCGTGTGATGTCATATCTCCCACCAATCAGGAGGGATAGAAATAGTGTGTGTGTGATGTCATATCTCCCACCAATCAGGAGTGATAGAAATAGTGTGTGTGGCTGTCAGTCATCGGATCCTGGCCAGTAATTACCCGCCGGCACCCAGTGATTACCGAGTATCTCCGATGGGGAGGAGGACTGTTTTGTTTACTAACAATCCTCCTCCCTGTCAGCTGGGGCACACTGCACAGCACAGCCATCCAGAACAGTGCACTTACAGTGATGCACCCCCCCGCCCCCTAGTAAAACATTCCCAGCACACAGTTAACCCTTTGATCGCCCTTTGATGTTAACCCCTTCCTGCCCAGTGCCATTAGTACAGTGTCAGTGCTTTTTTTAGTACTGATAACTGTATTGGTGTCACTGGGGATGTCAGTGACACCAAGTCAGCCCCCCCCCCCCAAGTCTCAGAATGTCTGCCTCAGTCTTGCAGTCCTGCAATAAGTTGCTGATCGCTGCCAATACTAGTAGAAAAAAAACCCCATTATCTATACCGCCATTTGTAAACATAACTTTCACGTAAAGCAATTAATTTACACATATTAGGATTTTGTAGCAAAGACCTGTCCCAGAATACTTTTTTTGTACATTTATGATGAAATTTGATGAAATTTGATTTTCAACATTTTTTTGTTTACTGCACATGTTTAACCCCTCGCCTACCAGGCACTTCTACCCCCTTCCTGCCTACCGGGCACTTCTACCCCCTTCCTGCCTACAGGACACTTCTACCCCCTTCCTGCCTACCGGGCACTTCTACCCCCTTCCCGCCTACAGGGCACTTCTACCCCCTTCCTGCCTACAGGGCACTTCTACCCCCTTCCTGCCTACAGGGCACTTCTACCCCCTTCCTGCCTACAGGACACTTCTACCCCCTTCCTGCCTACAGGACACTTCTACCCCCTTCCTGCCTACAGGGCACTTCTACCCCCTTCCTGCCTACAGGGCACTTCTACCCCCTTCCTGCCTACAGGGCACTTCTACCCCCTTCCTGCCTACAGGGCACTTCTACCCCCTTCCTGCCTACCGGGCACTTCTACCCCCTTCCTGCCTACCGGGCACTTCTACTCCCTTCCTGCCTACAGGACACTTCTACCCCCTTCCTGCCTACCGGGCACTTCTACCCCCTTCCTGCCTACCGGGCACTTCTACCCCCTTCCTGCCTACAGGACACTTCTACCCCCTTCCTGCCTACCGGGCACTTCTACACCCTTCCTGCCTACAGGACACTTCTACCCCCTTCCTGCCTACCGGGCACTTCTACACCCTTCCTGCCTACAGGACACTTCTACCCCCTTCCTGCCTACCGGGCACTTCTACCCCCTTCCCGCCTACCGGGCACTTCTACCCCCTTCCCGCCTACCGGGCACTTCTACCCCCTTCCCGCCTACCGGGCACTTCTACCCCCTTCCCGCCTACCGGGCACTTCTACCCCCTTCCTGCCTACAGGGCACTTCTACCCCCTTCCTGCCTACAGGGCACTTCTACCCCCTTCCTGCCTACAGGACACTTCTACCCCCTTCCTTACCAGGCCAATTTTCAGCTTTCAGTGCTGTTGCACTTTGACAATTGCGCGGTTATGCAAGATTGTACCCATATGAAATTTTTATAATTTGTTTCTCACAAATAAAGCTTTCTTTTGGTGGTATTTAATCACCGCTGGGCACTTTATTTTTTGTGCTATAAACAAAAAAAGTGCAAAAAATTTGAAAAAAAAAAGTTTTTGTTTCTATTATAAAATTTTTAAAACAGGTAATTTTTCTACTTCACTGATGTGCGTTGATGAGGCAGCACTGATGGGCACTGATAGGCAGCACTAATGAGGTGGCACTGACTGGCATCACTGCTGGGCACTGACTGGCAAAACTGCTAGGCACTGACTGGCACAACCAATGGGCACTGACTGGCACAACCAATGGGCACTGACTGGCACAACCAATGGGCACTGACTGGTGGCACTGACTGGCTGCACTGCTGGGCACAGGTGGGTGGCACTGCTGGGCACAGGTAAGTGGCACTTCAGGGCACAGGTGTGTGGCACTGCTGGGTGGCACAGGTGGGTGCACTGCTGGATACAGGTGGGCACACTGCTAGGCACAGGTGCGTGCACTGTTGGGCACAGGTGGGCAGAACTGGTGGGTGGCACTGCTGGGCACCAATCATCAGGGCACTAATGATCGGTGCCGATCCTCGCTCTGACAACTGCCAGTTCTCGGCAGTACTTTCCTCATGCTCTGACAGTGTGAGGAAAGTGCAGCCGAGAACGGCACTTGCATTTCCCGGTGATCAGCGTGTCATTGGACACCGCTGATCACGTGGTAAAAGGCCGCTGTGATTGTCCTTTTACCACAGCATGTGATCAGCTGTGTCCGTAGGACAGAGTGATCATGGAGATCGCTGGGTGTGCGCCCCCTGGGGGCACGCAGGAGAGCGCGTTCTTTGCGGATGTCATATGACGCCCTCCCAGAACTGGCCGGATGCAGTGTAGCCGTCATTCAGCTATCTGCGGTCAGCAATTAGTTAATAGCAAAAAGTCCAAAATATTGTTTTTTCTCAAAATTGTCAGGTTTTTTTTATAGTGGAAAAAAAACGCACAAATACCACAGAAATCTATATTTGTGGGGAAAAAAATGACATAAATTTAATTTGGGTGCAGCGTTGCATGACCGCGCAATTGTCAGTTAAAGTAACACAGCGCTGTAACACAAAAAATAGCCTGGTTAGGAAGGAGGGGGAAATCCTCAGGAGGGCGAGGGGTTAATTAATTGACTTTATCCATCCTATATATATATATATATATATATATATATATATATCTATACTAGAGATGAGCGAATCGAAGTAGCCGAAGTGGAATTCGAGTCGAATATCGGAAAAATTTCGATTCGCGCCGAATCCGAAAAATAGCCTAATTCGGACGCGCGAATCGAAATTTTTCCGAAAATGGCGGCTGACATGTGCGGCGACGGAGCGGGGATGTCTGGGAAGGTGCGCAGACAAGGCGCGCTGACCCATAATGCATTCCTCAACGACATGTGATCGCATCAGCCAATCAGCAGCCAGCCAGCCAGCACTGTGTAATGGTCGAGCTATAAATAGCGGCCATTTTGGAATTCTTCATTTGCCTGCAGTCATTGAACAGAGGCAGACCGCTCTGTACTAGGGACAGGGACAGAGTTAGGGCCACAGAAACGAGAATTGGGGACAGAGAAACGTTACTTAGGGACAGAGAACCATTACTCAGGGACACAGAATTGTTAATGAGGGCCACAGAATCGTTACTTAGGGACAAAGAAACGCTAGTTAGGGCCACAGAATTCATACTCAGGGACAGACAGAATTGTTACTGAGTGCCAGAGAATTGTTACTTAGGGCCACAGAAACGTTATTAGGGCCACAGAATTGTTACTCAGGGACAGACAGAATTGTTACTGAGTGCCAGAGAATTGTTACTTAGGGCCACAGAAACTTTAGTTAGGGCCACAGAATTGTTACTCGCACAGACACAGAATTGTTACTGAGGGCCACAGAACTGTTACTTAGGGCCACAGAATTGTTACTGAGGGCCACAGAACCGTGACTTAGGGCCACAGAACCGTGACTTAGGGCCACAGAACCGTGACTTAGGGCCACAGAACCGTGACTTAGGGCCACAGAACTGTTACTTAGGGCCACAGAATTGTTACTCGCACAGACACAGAATTGTTACTCGCACAGACACAGAATTGTTACTGAGGGCCACAGAACTGTTACTTAGGGCCACAGAATTGTTACTCGCACAGACACAGAATTGTTACTGAGGGCCACAGAACTGTTACTTAGGGCCACAGAATTGTTACTCGCACAGACACAGAATTGTTACTCAGGGACACAGAATTGTTACTGAGGGCCACAGAACTGTTACTTAGGGCCACAGAATTGTTACTCGCACAGACACAGAATTGTTACTCGCACAGACACAGAATTGTTACTGAGCGCCACAGAACTGTTACTGAGGGCCACAGAATTGTTACTCGCACAGACACAGAATTGTTACACAGGGACACAGAACCGTTACTTAGGGCCACAGAACCGTTACTTAGGGCCACAGAACCGTTACTTAGGGCCACAGAATTGTTACTGAGGGCCACAGAACTGTTACTTAGGGCCACAGAATTGTTACTCGCACAGCCACAGAATTGTTACTCGCACAGCCACAGAATTGTTACTCGCACAGCCACAGAATTGTTACTGAGGGCCACAGAACTGTTACTTAGGGCCACAGAATTGTTACTCGCACAGACACAGAATTGTTACTGAGGGCCACAGAACTGTTACTTAGGGCCACAGAATTGTTACTCGCACAGACACAGAATTGTTACTCAGGGACACAGAATTGTTACTGAGGGCCACAGAACCGTTACTTGGGGCCACAGAAACGTTAATCAGGGACACAGAATTGTTACTGAGGGCCACAGAACCGTTACTTGGGGCCACAGAACCGTTACTTGGGGCCACAGAATTGTTACTGAGGGCCACAGAACTGTTACTTAGGGCCACAGAATTGTTACTCGCACAGACACAGAACTGTTACTGAGGGCCACAGAACTGTTACTGAGGGCCACAGAACTGTTACTTAGGGCCACAGAATTGTTACTCGCACAGACACAGAATTGTTACTCGCACAGACACAGAATTGTTACTGAGGGCCACAGAACTGTTACTTAGGGCCACAGAATTGTTACTCGCACAGACACAGAATTGTTACTCGCACAGACACAGAATTGTTACTGAGGGCCACAGAACTGTTACTTAGGGCCACAGAATTGTTACTCGCACAGACACAGAATTGTTACTGAGGGCCACAGAACTGTTACTTAGGGCCACAGAATTGTTACTCGCACAGACACAGAATTGTTACTCAGGGACACAGAATTGTTACTGAGGGCCACAGAACTGTTACTTAGGGCCACAGAATTGTTACTCGCACAGACACAGAATTGTTACTCGCACAGACACAGAATTGTTACTGAGCGCCACAGAACTGTTACTGAGGGCCACAGAATTGTTACTCGCACAGACACAGAATTGTTACACAGGGACACAGAACCGTTACTTAGGGCCACAGAACCGTTACTTAGGGCCACAGAACCGTTACTTAGGGCCACAGAATTGTTACTGAGGGCCACAGAATTGTTACTCGCACAGCCACAGAATTGTTACTCGCACAGCCACAGAATTGTTACTCGCACAGCCACAGAATTGTTACTGAGGGCCACAGAACTGTTACTTAGGGCCACAGAATTGTTACTCGCACAGACACAGAATTGTTACTCGCACAGACACAGAATTGTTACTGAGGGCCACAGAACTGTTACTTAGGGCCACAGAATTTTTACTCGCACAGACACAGAATTGTTACTCAGGGACACAGAATTGTTACTGAGGGCCACAGAACCGTTACTTGGGGCCACAGAAACGTTAATCAGGGACACAGAATTGTTACTGAGGGCCACAGAACCGTTACTTGGGGCCACAGAAACGTTAATCAGGGACACAGAATTGTTACTGAGGGCCACAGAACTGTTACTTAGGGCCACAGAATTGTTACTCGCACAGACACAGAATTGTTACTCAGGGACACAGAACTGTTACTGAGGGCCACAGAACTGTTACTTAGGGCCACAGAATTGTTACTCGCACAGACACAGAATTGTTACTCGCACAGACACAGAATTGTTACTGAGGGCCACAGAACTGTTACTTAGGGCCACAGAATTGTTACTCGCACAGACACAGAATTGTTACTCAAGGACACAGAACTGTTACTTAGGGCCACAGAATTGTTACTCGCACAGACACAGAATTGTTACTGAGGGCCACAGAACTGTTACTTAGGGCCACAGAATTGTTACTCGCACAGACACAGAATTGTTACTGAGGGCCACAGAACCGTTACTTAGGGCCACATAAACGTTAATCAGGGACACAGAACCGTTACTGAGGGCCACAGAACCGTTACTTAGGGCCACAGAATTGTTACTGAGGGCCACAGAACTGTTACTTAGGGCCACAGAATTGTTACTCGGACAGACACAGAATTGTTACTCAGGGACACATAATCGTTGAATTAAAGAGTATGTCAGACAACACGCAGAGGAGTGGCAGAGGAGGCAATGTTTTAGGAGCGAGCAGACGTGGCAGCAGAGGAAGGGGTCGAGGCAGCACTAGTCGCAGCCAGAGGCCAGTGCTCCCGGTGTCATCCAGCGGTCGTGTCTCCACCGACAACCCTGCCGTCATTGATTGGTTGGCTCGGTCGTCTTCCTCTTCCCAGGTCACCTCTGACACCTACAGCCAATGGTCGGTGGGTACGTCAGACACAACCGTTAGTTGGCATGGCCCGGGACCAAGCCCACTGAAATCACGTGTCCTCTACCTGCCCCTGTCCTTTGGTGTTCCCTCACCAAGCGAAGTATCGCATGCTGTGGGCTCAGCCCCACTGTACAGTGAGGAAGAGCTAACAGAGGGCGGTCAGGAACGGGGGGAGACATCCGCCTTTTCAGCAGCCAGGCGAACAAGTACTGGCGAGGAGAGTGGCTCGGTAGCCGGTCTAGAGACAGGTCTGTCTCCTGACCCAGACGCAGCCGAGGGGGCTAGTAGTGAGGCGGAGACCCTAATTGATGATGATGAGGCTGATCGCACTTGGCTGCCTCGTCGTCATCAGGCAATTTCTTCCGCATCATCAGGAGAAGAGGGTGCCAGCTTGGCAGCGAGCGAAACAGTCGGTGGGTTGACAAGGAGGCAGCAGGGTCACAGCAGTGTCAGTGGAGCCAAACGGCCACGGAGTAGAGCACCAGCTCCACTGCAGCCTACCACCACGGCCAGTAGTGGTGCCGGTGCGCACGGAGGAAGTAGCAGTCAGCCAGTGAGGAGTAGCGGGGGCAAAGTTTCCTACTCGGTGGTGTGGCAATTTTTCGTCAAGCCGCCCGAGGAAGTAAACGTAGCCGTATGTCGACTATGTGGCCAGAAAGTCAAGCGTGGCCAGGGGGCCCATGTTGGGACTACAGCGTTGCGTCAGCATATGCAGCGTCGCCATTCGGTGGCCTGGGAAAACCGTGATAAAGATACGGCGGTTCTGCCTGCCCCAGCCCCCGCTCCATCACCCGCTCCGTTACTTGCTCCGTCACCCGACGTCGTCAATCACCCTCTATCAGCCAGTCAAGGCTCCAACACCTCTGTTGAGGGGAGTTGTCGCTCGTTGGCATCTTCCGCTCGTTCAGATGCTCCTTCTCCTGCTACTCCTCTTCTCGGATTCCGTCAGCAGTCTTTCTTGGAATCCGTTTCCAAGAGACAACAGTTTGCGAGCACGCACCCGACGGTGCAAAAGCTGAACGTCCTCCTGTCCAAGTTGCTGGTGCTGCAGTCCCTCCCTTTCCAACTGGTGGACTCAGCACCTTTCCGAGAAATGATGGCTTGTGCCGCGCCGCGGTGGAGAGTGCCAAGCCGTCATTTCTTCGCCATAAAGGCAGTGCCAGCCCTGCATTCACATGTAGAAGAGATGGTGGGCCAGTCTTTGAGCATGTCGGTCTCTGCCAAAGTGCACGGCAGCGCCGAAGTGTGGAGCTGTAACTACGGTCAGGGACAGTACATGTCATTTACGGCCCACTGGGTGAACGTGGTGCCGGCACAGCCGCACCAGCAACTTGGACAGGTCACGACGCTTTTGCCTCCACGTTTGCGCGTCCTTGGTCCAGCAAACATGTCCGCCTCTACCACCTCTTTTTCCGCCGTGTCCTCAGCCGCCACCTCCGTGCCAAGTCCCATTACCCGACCGGCATATCACATGTGCAGGGCGCAACGGTGTCACGCTGTGCTGCACCTGGTATGCCTTGGCGAACGTAGTCACACAGGGGAGGAACTTCTGAGTGTAATGAACAGATAAATCGACAGATGGCTGTCTCCGCGCAAACTGAAAATCGGAACCATGTTGACCGACAACGGAAAGAACATGGTGTCTGCTCTGCGTCAAGGAAGGTTGTGCCATGCGCCATGCATGGCTCACGTGTTCAATCTGGTTGTCAAGCGGTTCCTAAAATCCACCATCCCACTGCAAGACATCCTTAAAATGTCATGTAAACTGTGCATGCATTTCAGCCATTCCTACACCGCAAAGCACACCCTCCTTGAGCTGCAGCGGCAGAACGGAATTCCACAGCATCGCCTGATCTGCGACGTTGCAACAAGGTGGAATTCAACCCTACACATGTTAGACCGCCTTTACGAGCAGCGAAAGGCCATCACCGATTTCCTGATGTTACAAGCGGATAAAGGTACTCCCCTGTGTAACTTCGATGTCAGCCATTGGCAGCTCATGCGTGACACCTGCCGCTTGCTCAGGCCCTTTGAGGAGGCCACGCTATTCGTGAGTCGGCAGGACTATGGGATGAACGACGTCATTCCTCTGTTGCACGTCCTTGAACAAATGCTGTTAACAATGGCTGGTCAGGGTGCGGTAGACGTGGCGCACAGATCTCAACGCCACGTGACCCCTGTGGGGGCAGGACAGGAAGAAGAGGAGGAGGTAGAGGAGGACATTTGTGCTCAGGAATTATTGAGTGAAATGGGTGGTTTTTCCACTCAGCGGACAGGAGTGGAGGAGCAGGAGCATCTGGTAGAGGAGGAGGAGACAGAGGACCCAGACGCACCGTGGCAGTATGCTGTGGAGATGGAGGCAGGGAGTCCCTCGCATTCCTTGGCACAAATGGCCCATAGCATGCTCGGTTGCTTGCGTAGCGACAGCCGAATAATAACCATCAGACAGAGGGATGACTTTTGGCTGTCCACCTTGTTGGACCCTCGCTACCGTTCCAAAATGGTGGCCTTTTTCACACCTGCTGAGAGGGAGGCCAAAATTACATACTATAAAAACCACCTATGTAGTCAGTTGGTCTCTGCCTTTGTGCGCCAACGTCCATCCTCAGACACTGTGGGCCCTGTGCGCTCGCGTTCCGCTGGCATGGCAGCAGGGGAGGGGTGGGGTGGTAGGAGCAGTGGCAGCTCCACCAGCAGCGGCTGCCTCAGTCTGCAGTCGATGATGAGTAGCTTTCTTCACCAGCGCAGTGAGGAAACTACTAACCAGCCGCAGCAGCAGCAGCAGCATCAGGTGGACCTGGAGCAGGAGCTCAAACAACAGGCTTGGGCCTACTTGGACAGCACCCTGCCAACCGAGGTAGACAATGCCCTTGACTACTGGGCAACGAAACTTGACCTTTGGCCCCAACTAGCTGAATTTTCCCTTGAAAGGCTGTCATGCCCGGCCAGTAGCGTGGCATCGGAGCGCGTGTTTAGTGCGGCAGGAGGTATTGTAACTCCGCGGAGGACACGACTGTCCACCCAAAGTGTGGAGAGACTCACGTTTGTGAAAATGAATCAGGCGTGGATTAGTCTGGATTTCAAACCACCAGTTCCTGACACAACTGACTAAATCCGCCATGAATCATGCCTCAAACATGTGCCACTTTCAGGTCTCCTCACACTGCTGGTGTGTTGAATTTTTTGACATAGGGTGCTGGCAGATTACGGGCCTCCTATAGCTGCTGCCAGGCCCCTAATCTGCCATAGGCCCCTATATACCGCCTCCTCATGCTGCTGCCAGGTCCAGAGTCTCTCATGGGTCCCTGTACGGCCTCCCATTGCTGCTGTCTCCATCGCCACACTCTGCCATGTGCCACTTTCAGGTCTCCTCACACTGCTGTTGTGTTGAATTTTTTGACATAGGGTGCTGGCAGATTACGGGCCTCCTATAGCTGCTGCCAGGCCCCTAATCTGCCATAGGCCCCTATATACCGCCTCCTCATGCTGCTGCCAGGTCCAGAGTCTCTCATGGGTCCCTGTACGGCCTCCCATTGCTGCTGTCTCCATCGCCACACTCTGCCATGTGCCACTTTCAGGTCTCCTCACACACTGCTGGTGTGTTGAATTTTTTGACATAGGGTGCTGGCAGATTACGGGCCTCCCATAGATGCTGCCAGGCCCCTAATCTGCCATGGGCCCCTATATACCGCCTCCTCATGCTGCTGCCAGGTCCAGAGTCTCTCATGGGTCCCTGTATGGCCTCCCATTGCTGCTGTCTCCATCGCCACACTCTGCCATGTGCCACTTTCAGGTCTCCTCACACACTGCTGGTGTGTTGAATTTTTTGACATAGGGTGCTGGCAGATTACGGGCCTCCCATAGCTGCTGCCAGGCCCCTAATCTGCCATGGGCCCCTATATACCGCCTCCTCATGCTGCTGCCAGGTCCAGAGTCTCTCATGGGTCCCTGTACGGCCTCCCATTGCTGCTGTCTCCATCGCCACACTCTGCCATGTGCCACATTCAGGTCTCTTCGCACTGCTGGTGTGTTGAATTTTTTGACATAGGGTGCTGGCAGATTACGGGCCTCCTATAGCTGCTGCCAGGCCCCTAATCTGCCATGGGCCCATATATACCGCCTCCTCATGCTGCTGCCAGGTCCAGAGTCTCTCATGGGTCCCTGTACGGCCTCCCATTGCTGCTGTCTCCATCGCCACACTCTGCCATGTGCCACATTCAGGTCTCTTCACACTGCTGGTGTGTTGAATTTTTTGACATAGGGTGCTGGCAGATTACGGGCCTCCTATAGCTGCTGCCAGGCCCCTAATCTGCCATAGGCCCCTATATACCGCCTCCTCATGCTGCTGCCAAGTCCAGAGTCTCTCATGGGTCCCTGTACGGCCTCCCATTGCTGCTGTCTCCATCGCCACACTCTGCCATGTGCCACTTTCAGGTCTCCTCACACACTGCTGTTGTGTTGAATTTTTTGACATAGGGTGCTGGCAGATTACGGGCCTCCCATAGCTGCTGCCAGGCCCCTAATCTGCCATGGGCCCCTATATACCGCCTCCTCATGCTGCTGCCAGGTCCAGAGTCTCTCATGGGTCCCTGTACGGCCTCCCATTGCTGCTGTCTCCATCGCCACACTCTGCCATGTGCCACATTCAGGTCTCTTCACACTGCTGGTGTGTTGAATTTTTTGACATAGGGTGCTGGCAGATTACGGGCCTCCCATTGCTGCTGCCAGGCCCGTAATCTGCCATGGGCCCCTGTACCGCCTCTTCATGCTGCTGCCAGGTCCAGAGTGTCTCATGGGTCCCTGTACGGCCTCCCATTGCTGCTGCCAGGAGGCAGCAGGGTCGCAGCAGTGTCAGTGGAGGCAAACGGCCACGGAGTAGAGCACCAGCTCCACTGCAGCCTACCACCACGGCCAGTAGTGGTGCCGGTGTGCACGGAGGAAGTAGCAGTCAGCCAGTGAGGAGTAGCGGAGGCAAAGTTTCCTACTCTGCGATGTGACAATTTTTCGTCAAGCCGCCCGAGGAAGTAAACGTAGCCGTATGTCGACTATGTGGCCAGAAAGTCAAGCGTGGCCAGGGGGCCCATGTTGGGACTACAGCGTTGCGTCAGCATATGCAGCGTCGCCATTCGGTGGCCTGGGAAAAACATGATAAAGATACGGCGGTTCTGCCTGCCCCAGCCCAGGGTTCCATTTTGTCATAGGGTGCTGGCAGATTACGGGCCTCCCATAGGTGCCGCCAGGCCCCAAATCGGCCATGGGCCCCCGTACCGCCTGGTCACGCTGCTGCTGAGCCCACAGTGTGACCTGGGTCCCTGTACGGCCTCCCATTGCTCCCACTCTGCCATGTGCCACTTTGAGGTCTCCTCACACTCCTGCGGTTGTCCATTTTCTCATAGGTTGCTGGCAGATTACAGGCCTTCCATAGGTGCCACCAGGCCCCAAATCAGCCATGGGCCCCCGTACCGCCTGGTCACGCTGCTGCTGAGCCCACAGTGTGACCTGGGTCCCTGTACGGCCTCCCATTGCTTCCACTCTGCCATGTGCCACTTTGAGGTCTCCTCACACTCCTGCGGTTTTCCATTTTGTCATAGGTTGCTGGCAGATTACAGGCCTCCCATAGGTGCCGCCAGGCCCCAAATCTGCCATGGGCCCCCGTACCGCCTGGTCACGCTGCTGCTGGGTCCACAGTGTGACCTGGGTCCCTGTACCGCCTCCCATTGCTCCCACTCTGCCATGTGCCACTTTCAGGTCTCCTCACACACTGCTGTTGTGTTGAATTTTTTGACATAGGGTGCTGGCAGATTACGGGCCTCCCATAGCTGCTGCCAGGCCCCTAATCTGCCATGGGCCCCTATATACCGCCTCCTCATGCTGCTGCCAGGTCCAGAGTCTCTCATGGGTCCCTGTACGGCCTCCCATTGCTGCTGTCTCCATCGCCACACTCTGCCATGTGCCACTTTCAGGTCTCTTCACACTGCTGGTGTGTTGAATTTTTTGACATAGGGTGCTGGCAGATTACGGGCCTCCCATTGCTGCTGCCAGGCCCGTAATCTGCCATGGGCCCCTGTACCGCCTCTTCATGCTGCTGCCAGGTCCAGAGTGTCTCATGGGTCCCTGTACGGCCTCCCATTGCTGCTGCCAGGAGGCAGCAGGGTCGCAGCAGTGTCAGTGGAGGCAAACGGCCACGGAGTAGAGCACCAGCTCCACTGCAGCCTACCACCACGGCCAGTAGTGGTGCCGGTGTGCACGGAGGAAGTAGCAGTCAGCCAGTGAGGAGTAGCGGGGGCAAAGTTTCCTACTCTGCGGTGTGACAATTTTTCGTCAAGCCGCCCGAGGAAGTAAACGTAGCCGTATGTCGACTATGTGGCCAGAAAGTCAAGCGTGGCCAGGGGGCCCATGTTGGGACTACAGCGTTGCGTCAGCATATGCAGCGTCGCCATTCGGTGGCCTGGGAAAACCGTGATAAAGATACGGCGGTTCTGCCTGCCCCAGCCCAGGGTTCCATTTTGTCATAGGGTGCTGGCAGATTACGGGTCTCCCATAGGTGCCGCCAGGCCCCAAATCGGCCATGGGCCCCCGTACCGCCTGGTCACGCTGCTGCTGAGCCCACAGTGTGACCTGGGTCCCTGTACGGCCTCCCATTGCTCCCACTCTGCCATGTGCCACTTTGAGGTCTCCTCACACTCCTGCGGTTGTCCATTTTCTCATAGGTTGCTGGCAGATTACAGGCCTTCCATAGGTGCCACCAGGCCCCAAATTGGCCATGGGCCCCCGTACCGCCTGGTCACGCTGCTGCTGAGCCCACAGTGTGACCTGGGTCCCTGTACGGCCTCCCATTGCTTCCACTCTGCCATGTGCCACTTTGAAATCTCCTCACACTCCTGCGGTTGTCCATTTTGTCATAGGTTGCTGGCAGATTACAGGCCTTCCATTGGTGCCCCCAGGCCCCATATCGGCCATGGGCCCCCGTAACGCCTGGTCACGCTGCTGCTGGTCCCACAGTGTGACCTGGGTCCCTGTACGGCCTCCCATTGCTTCCACTCTGCCATGTGCCACTTTGAGGTCTCCTCACACTCCTGCGGTTTTCCATTTTGTCATAGGTTGCTGGCAGATTAGCGGCCTTCCATAGGTGCCGCCAGGCCCCATATCGGCCATGGGCCCCCGTACCGCCTGGTCACGCTGCTGCTGAGCCCACAGTGTGACCTGGGTCCCTGTACGGCCTCCCATTGCTTCCACTCTGCCATGTGCCACTTTGAGGTCTCCTCACACTCCTGCGGTTTTCCATTTTGTCATAGGTTGCTGGCAGATTACAGGCCTTCCATAGGTGCCACCAGGCCCCAAATCGGCCATGGGCCCCCGTACCGCCTGGTCACGCTGCTGCTGGTCCCACAGTGTGACCTGGGTCCCTGTACGGCCTCCCATTGCTTCCACTCTGCCATGTGCCACTTTGAGGTCTCCTCACACTCCTGCGGTTTTCCATTTTGTCATAGGTTGCTGGCAGATTACAGGCCCTCCATAGGTGCCGCCAGGCCCCATATCGGCCATGGGCCCCCGTACCGCCTGGTCACGCTGCTGCTGAGCCCACAGTGTGACCTGGGTCCCTGTACGGCCTCCCATTGCTTCCACTCTGCCATGTGCCACTTTGAAATCTCCTCACACTCCTGCGGTTGTCCATTTTGTCATAGGTTGCTGGCAGATTAGCGGCCTTCCATAGGTGCCGCCAGGCCCCATATCGGCCATGGGCCCGCGTAACGCCTGGTCACGCTGCTGCTGGTCCCACAGTGTGACCTGGGTCCCTGTACGGCCTCCCATTGCTCCCACTCTGCCATGTGCCACTTTGAGGTCTCCTCACACTCCTGCGGTTGTCCATTTTCTCATAGGTTGCTGGCAGATTACAGGCCTTCCATTGGTGCCCCCAGGCCCCATATTGGCCATGGGCCCCCGTACCGCCTGGTCACGCTGCTGCTGGTCCCACAGTGTGACCTGGGTCCCTGTACGGCCTCCCATTGCTTCCACTCTGCCATGTGCCACTTTGAGGTCTCCTCACACTCCTGCGGTTGTCCATTTTGTCATAGGTTGCTGGCAGATTACAGGCCTTCCATTGGTGCCCCCAGGCTCCATATCGGCCATGGGCCCCCGTACCGCCTGGTCACGCTGCTGCTGGGCCCACAGTGTGACCTGGGTCCCTGTACGGCCTCCCATTGCTTCCACTCTGCCATGTGCCACTTTGAGGTCTCCTCACACTCCTGCGGTTTTCCATTTTGTCATAGGTTGCTGGCAGATTAGCGGCCTTCCATAGGTGCCGCCAGGCCCCATATCGGCCATGGGCCCCCGTAACGCCTGGTCACGCTGCTGCTGGTCCCACAGTGTGACCTGGGTCCCTGTACGGCCTCCCATTGCTTCCACTCTGCCATGTGCCACTTTGAGGTCTCCTCACACTCCTGCGGTTTTCCATTTTGTCATAGGTTGCTGGCAGATTACAGGCCCTCCATAGGTGCCGCCAGGCCCCATATCGGCCATGGGCCCCCGTACCGCCTGGTCACGCTGCTGCTGAGCCCACAGTGTGACCTGGGTCCCTGTACGGCCTCCCATTGCTTCCACTCTGCCATGTGCCACTTTGAAATCTCCTCACACTCCTGCGGTTGTCCATTTTGTCATAGGTTGCTGGCAGATTAGCGGCCTTCCATAGGTGCCGCCAGGCCCCATATCGGCCATGGGCCCGCGTAACGCCTGGTCACGCTGCTGCTGGTCCCACAGTGTGACCTGGGTCCCTGTACGGCCTCCCATTGCTCCCACTCTGCCATGTGCCACTTTGAGGTCTCCTCACACTCCTGCGGTTGTCCATTTTCTCATAGGTTGCTGGCAGATTACAGGCCTTCCATTGGTGCCCCCAGGCCCCATATTGGCCATGGGCCCCCGTACCGCCTGGTCACGCTGCTGCTGGTCCCACAGTGTGACCTGGGTCCCTGTACGGCCTCCCATTGCTTCCACTCTGCCATGTGCCACTTTGAGGTCTCCTCACACTCCTGCGGTTGTCCATTTTGTCATAGGTTGCTGGCAGATTACAGGCCTTCCATAGGTGCCGCCAGGCCCCAAATCGGCCATGGTCCCCCATACCGCCTGGTCACGCTGCTGCTGGGCCCACAGTGTGTCCTGGGTCCCTGTACGGCCTCCCATTGCTGCTGCCAGGAGGCAGCAGGGTCGCAGCTGTGTCAGTGGAGGCAAACGGCCACGGAGTAGAGCAGCAGCTCCACTGCAGCCTACCACCACGGCCAGTAGTGGTGCCGGTGCGCACGGAGGAAGTAGCAGTCAGCCAGTGAGGAGTAGCGGGTGCAAAGTTTCCTACTCGGCGGTGTGGCAAGTTTTCGTCAAGCCGCCTGAGGAAGTAAACGTAGCCTAATGTCGACTATGTGGCCAGAAAGTCAAGCGTGGCCAGGGGGCCCATGTTGGGACTACAGCGTTGCGTCAGCATATGCAGCGTCGCCATTCGGTGGCCTGGGAAAAACGTGATAAAGATACGGCGGTTCTGCCTGCCCCAGCCCAGGGTTCCATTTTGTCATAGGGTGCTGGCAGATTACGGGCCTCCCATAGGTGCTGCCAGGCCCCAAATCGGCCATGGGTCCCCGTACCGCCTGGTCACGCTGCTGCTGGGCCCACAGTGTGACCTGGGTCCCTGTACGGCCTCCCATTGCTTCCACTCTGCCATGTGCCACTTTGAAATCTCCTCACACTCCTGCGGTTGTCCATTTTGTCATAGGTTGCTGGCAGATTACAGGCCTTCCATTGGTGCCGCCAGGCCCCATATCGGCCATGGGCCCCCGTACCGCCTGGTCACGCTGCTGCTGATCCCACAGTGTGACCTGGGTCCCTGTACGGCCTCCCATTGCTCCCACTCTGCCATGTGCCACTTTGAGGTCTCCTCACACTCCTGCGGTTTTCCATTTTGTCATAGGTTGCTGGCAGATTAGCGGCCTTCCATAGGTGCCGCCAGGCCCCATATCGGCCATGGGCCCCCGTACCGCCTGGTCACGCTGCTGCTGGTCCCACAGTGTGACCTGGGTCCCTGTACCGCCTCCCATTGCTCCCACTCTGCCATGTGCCACTTTCAGGTCTCCTCACACTCCTGCTGGTTTCCATTTTGTCATAGGGTGCTGTATGGCCTCCCATTGCTGCTGCCTCCACCGCCACACTGTGGCTCCACACTCTGGTTTTGGCCCTGTGACTGGCCAAATGAGTGAAGTGTGCGGTGATTCTAAGATCGACGGCACTCATCTGCATGTCATACTGACTGTCAGTATTATTTCTCTTCCCCAGCAGACTCCAAGGGCATTTAAATTAAAGGTACAGTGTTCTGCACTAATATTAAGTCTCTCTGAAGCCTAGAAACACCCTTTTATAAGTTAAATTCACAGCGAATTTATTCGACTCGAATCGAATATTGTCCACGAATCAGTCGAATCGAATTTTTCATTTCTTCGCTCATCTCTAATCTATACATAAAAACTATTGCTATGTAAAAATTTTGCAACATTTATGCAAATGATCTTGGTGTCTGTGTGCATCACAATCGATAAATAATCATTTATTTCATAACCCGTAGTCCATATTTCCACTGATCTAATCTGTGTTTTTAAAGGATTTTTGTTGGCTCTAAATTACTCAGAATTATCAATTAAGTCAGATAAATTATTTTATAATTTATTATTATATCTGCAAGCACCTTTAGCTGACTTTATTTGCCCAGGCATTACCTGGCAGAACATACAATTTTTGGTGGCATTGCTAGATTAATTATTAAAAATTCTTCAAAGCACAACACCCCCCATGGTTCCTCTCTCCTCCCCTCTGAGTGACACCACATTGCCCCCCATGGTTCCCCTCTCTCCCTTCAAAAGCTGCTGTCACCCCAGTAGTCTCCCTCTATGGCTCCTCACATCCTGACTTCCCCAGACATTTCTCCTTCAGCTTCTTGTTTGTCTCTGGCTGCAGCTCCATGCAAGAGGGGGAGGGGGACCTCAGTTCAGGAAAGTAGGGGGAGGTGATCTCAGTGGAAAGAGTGTCTTGAGTGGGGGAGGGGCATCAACACTAAGGGAGAGGGGTGTCCTCAGAAGGGGAGGGGGAAGGGTGTCCCCAATGCAGGAAAGGAGGGGGAGGGGTGTCTTCAGAGGAGGAAAAGAGGGGAATGGAGTATCCTCAGTGGAGAGGGTGTCTTTAGTGGGGGAGGGGTGTCCTCTGTGGGGGGAGAAAGGGGGTATTCTTAGTGGAGGAGGGGAAGGTTTTTTTGGGCAAATGACACCAGATCAAAGTCCTCCTGAGAAGTTCCTAAAAAAAAAGCTGTCTTGTCTATGTAAAAATATAACTTTAGCTGAACATTAGAAAGCACAGCGTATTCTGAGGGGTCTATGGGGTAAAGTGACCCCAGCTTTGTTTGTGGACAGGGAGGAGTCTAATGGTCTGTTTGTGGACAGGGAGGAGTCCAGTGGTCTGTTTACACAAGTCCTAAACAAGAGCTCCATTGTTCTCGGAGTTTCATTTCTCCAGAAGGAAGAAGCTGCTCTGGCTGTACAGATCACAGATGTGGAGTCTACACTACAGTCTGCATTGTCAGCCGAGCAGCTGAAGGAGTCCAACATCTAACCGTCTACTAATCAGGCGTACTCTTGGAGCACCACCTACACAAGACTCACCTCCTCCATCTAGACTGCTCACTAGAGCTTCTTCTACAGCCTCTGACCCATCACTTCCCTCCTCTGCTGGAGGCACTTTATTAGGATCTATAGAGGGACAACACCGGCCTCATATTGTCCATCAGACTCAAGGAAACAGCAGAGATCCGGCCACAGGGGAGGAAACATCAACGCTGCAACAAGGGATCTCCCACTCATCCAACCATCCCAACAGATGATTCATCATCAACAGAAATAGATGGAATTGTCACCTTCTCCTCAGCTGGACTGACATCGGGTAAGATGGACCTTCTGGGGAAAGGTTTGGGCTTTAGCACTAAAGGTATCATGAAGAAGTTTTTGTTGGCTCAGGACTTGTATAGATGTTTCAGGAATATTAGATAGAAGGGACATTATTCTTGGAGAGGCGATATTGAGGGATCATCTGTAGTCACACCACTGAGTAGGTCTGTCTGAGGTTTACAGACAAAATGGAAGTTTCCACCACCCACTACATATGCAGCAGCAGAAATGTTTCTTCATTTGGATGATAAAGATGGTGACGTATGACAGTCTATAATCAGGAACTCTGGGGTCATATCCTAATAATGGGACCATTGAGGAGAAAGGTGCATTGCCATCATTAGCAGCAAGGGGAGATATAACACTGAAGCCAGCTGATAAGGGGGGATGGGTGGTCATTCTGGACACAGTCTATGATGACAATGAGACCCTGGAGAGAGCAAAGTCTGGTGCAGCTCTGCATAGGAACCAATCAGCTTCCAGGTTTTATGTCAAAGCTTAATTGAACAAGCTGAAGTCAGAACCTGATTGGCTCCCATGCACCGCTGCCCCAGATTTTGCACACTCCAGTTTTAGTAAATCAGCCCCATTGTGTCCATCTGAGATGGTTTGTGGCAGATCCCGGGTTGTGGGTTCCATTCAGTACAATGTCTTTGGGTTCTCTTGCTAGTTGACTGCCCCCTTGTTAGTTGAGGTGTTTGTAGTCATAGAGGTGTTGGGTCATGATGGGATGATGTTGTGTCAGGTGAATGGTAGGCTCTGACCTGGTTTTATCTGCCAGCTCTGTGTTGATTCGCTGAGTTTTCTATTGTTTGTTATGTCCATCCTTGGAATTAGGGAGGACAGTATGATGTTGGAGTGAGGACATATTTGTTGTGCGGTCTCTGTTAGTTGTAATAGTTTATTCTCAGAGGCTTCCTTTTGTCCCTGGAGGATGTTTGGGTCGGTGTGTATGATGATATGTTTGGGTCGGTGTGTATGATGATATGTTTGGGTCGGTGTGTATGATGATATGTTTGGGTCGGTGTGTATGATGATATGTTTGGGTCGGTGTGTATGATGATATGTTTGGGTCTGTGTGTATGATGATATGTTTGGGTCGGTGTGTATGATGATATGTTTGGGTCGGTGTGTATGATGATATGTTTGGGGTCGGTGTGTATGATGATATGTTTGGGTCGGTGTGTATGATGATATGTTTGGGTCGGTGTGTATGATGATATGTTTGGGTCGGTGTGTATGATGATACGTTTGGGTCGGTGTGTATGATGATACGTTTGGGTCGGTGTGTATGATGATACGTTTGGGTCGGTGTGTATGATGATATGTTTGGGTCGGTGTGTATGATGATACGTTTGGGTCGGTGTGTATGATGATATGTTTGGGTCGGTGTGTATGATGATATGTTTGGGTCGGTGTGTATGATGATATGTTTGGGTCGGTGTGTATGATGATATGTTTGGGTCGGTGTGTATGATGATATGTTTGGGTCGGTGTGTATGATGATATGTTTGGGTCGGTGTGTATGATGATATGTTTGGGTCGGTGTGTATGATGATATGTTTGGGTCGGTGTGTATGATGATATGTTTGGGTCGGTGTGTATGATGATATGTTTGGGTCGGTGTGTATGATGATATGTTTGGGTCGGTGTGTATGATGATACGTTTGGGTCGGTGTGTATGATGATACGTTTGGGTCGGTGTGTATGATGATACGTTTGGGTCTGTGTGTATGATGATACGTTTGGGTCGGTGTGTATGATGATACGTTTGGGTCGGTGTGTATGATGATATGTTTGGGTCGGTGTGTATGATGATATGTTTGGGTCTGTGTATGATGATATGTTTGGGTCGGTGTGTATGATGATATGTTTGGGGTTGGTGAAATACGGATCATTGATGACTCCTATCGCTTGTTCAGTTGTTGGACTTGAATTTTGTTGTCTTGTTCCTGGGAAGAGCCGTTTGGTGTTTAGATATTTCCCATTGGAGTCTATTAATAACAATAAGAATCAGGAGATTGTTGCCTGTTCTTGTGGTTTGATGATTGTTTGAGTTGAACCTAAGTGTGACTGAACATGGGCCGTTCATGTGTGTGATTGGACAAAGCAATGCACCTAACCACAAGTCAGGTGTAATACTTTGACCAATCACAGTGCGTGGTGATGTCACAAGGGGCGGGGTATATAAAAACTGTTGTCAAAGGTGCAGCTGTCAGACAGCCAGGAGCCAGCATAGCTTTTTTCCCCTTTTTTGGGTAGCGATGGCGGCGGCATCGTGATTGACGTTGGATCTACTTTGGGGGACATTTTTTAAAATGTTTATTTTCAATAAAGGACTTGTTAGAGACTGTCTCCTGTCATTTTCGACACTTTTTTTGTGAATGGGTAGCAGTACCATATACCGCCTACTCATTCACATAGGCGGGGGGCCAGGATCTTTGGGCCCCCTTGTTAAAGGGGGCTTCCAGATTCCAGTAAGCCCCCCAGGCTACAGACCCCTGCAACCACAGTTTAGGGTTGTGGGGAAGAGGCCCTTGTCCCCATCAATATGTGGACAAGGTGCTTTGGGGGGCTCCTGGCCCAAGGCACCCCACCATGTTGCGGGCATGTGGCCTGGTATGGTTCAGGAGAGGAGGTGCTCACCTCCTGATATGGATTTTTGGGGGACCCCCATGCCATTTATAAAAAAAATTATTGGCATAGAGGGTTCCTCTCAAAATCCATACCAGTCTCGAAGTGCTTGGTGTGGATGAGAGGGGGACAACAAGCTGGTTTTTTTTTTAATTGCTGGGCAGTGCTGATAATTCTTTTGACATTTAGCTGTCGGCAGGAAACCCCACTGACACCAGGAACATGAATGAATGTCTCACTACTAAAATACCGCGTGACTTCATCATATAACTCATGCCGGATATTAGTAACTGAGCGGGATCTTCATACTCAGATGCGGTAAGACACCTCTCAGTCCTTTGTGTTCGACATTCACTGTAGAACATTCTGTAGGTTCGGATGTTTGACCGCGACCTGAACAGGGGGGTGTTCGGCCATCACTATTTGTGGTCTCGGGATTAGTAGAGTTGTCTTGGCTATTGCTGGTCTTTGTCTTGTTACATTTCGGAAGCTGATTGGTCTCACCGGTCTGTTGTTCCTTGATGGGTACTTTGTATAAATCATCCTCTTTGATTCTCTTTCTTGTTGAGCTCCATTTGTATCTTTGGTGTCATTATCTCTTCCCTCAGTTGAGGGTTTTCTTGTTGTAATTGTTACATTTTAGATTGAATTTCTAGGATAGATCTGGGGGGGTATTTTTAGTGTTTTTAGCTCTTCTCTAAGCTGCTCATTTACATTTTCTCACTTGTTTTTGAAGTTTTTCTTTTAATTGAACAAAATCTCTCCCTAGCTGAGATTAAGCTTGTAATTTTTGGATTCTTAGATATACTTTCTGAACGAACCTGCAAATCGAATCCAAACATTCTGGTTATCAACTCATACTCCCACCAGGCATGGATTGAGCAGGTGAACTCCATAATAATACATGAAAACCTAACTTCTCCTAGGAGACTTATGGCTCTCTGGCAGAACTGGCTGGATACTCCGGTACTCACTCCCCATACTTCATTTGTCATAGGTTTTTATAGGTTTAACTTTTTTAGGCCCCTAAAAATGGACCCGGCCAACTGTACCCTACTAAATGGTAACTACATTGGAGGCCGATACTTGGTGTATGATCCTGTAGACACAGGCCTACTTGAACGGTGTCAGCTATCTATGTCTATACTGGAGAGAGTTACTTGCCATGTACAGGTGAATTGTTCTACGTTGCTTCTTTTTTCTCTTTTCATTTGTTTATAGAAGGTAAAAGTGACACCAGAGACAAAGCAAGTTATTGTTCTGTATGATCTGTAACATTGCCACAACTGCTTATACATTAGAATGTATGACTCCATTGTCTGGGCTGGATGTTGGATATACTGTGTGCATTAAAAAAATGTCTTAAATACTATTTAATTTAATAAAAAAAATATAATCCATATATATATATATATATATATATATATATATATATATATATATATATATATATATATATATATATATATATATATATACACACACACAATGATGTACATATGCTTTCTATATATATCTTAATCTGGCACTCTAAGTTATTCCATGTAGCCCTTGCACCTCTCCTGCAGGTACCCCCTTGTCTCCTCCCCCATCTTGTATCAGCAGTTGGCAGCAGAGAAGAGAATGGAACTCCTCTGCCAAATCCTGCACCTCTCAGTGAAGGTGCATCATCCCCTCATCCTCACCTCCCTTGGTCTCAGCATTCAGCAGACTCTGGTAATTGACTCCACTCCTCCTCTGGTCCTCCTCCAGACCCTGCACTTTCTGCTTTCCAGCTCTGCCCCCAAAGGAGGTGCATGGTGATGTTGGGGAGGATGTGGGGTTCTTGGCATCTGATGTAATCAGGGGTGAGGTGCTCTGGAGATCTAGTCTTACAGTTACAACTGGCCCTTTGAGGACAACCATAATGCTGACACAGCCTGCGATGATATATAAGATATATTTATTAATGATCATTAAAAATAAAAACCAACTTTAGCCCTTTATATAGAATTCTGATTTTTTTTTTTTTGTACAGGTGGATTGACGAATCACGTTTTCGGTCATGCTGGTCTTCGTGAATACAACTCAGTCACATGGGAAACCAAACATCTGGGTGTCTTAATTGATGGAAAGTTTTTATTGCAGTTCAATGGAGGAGTCACACAGGACACAAGTCATATCCGTGTTCTAAATGTCATAAGTGCTTTGGGTCCTCTTCAACACTGATCCAACCTCAGAGGATAACATGAGAAAAGTCATTTCAGTGTTCTGGAAGTGACAATTGCTTTACAGTAAAGTCCAACCCATGTATACATAAGAGGAGTCATTTCAAGTGATTTATTGTTTGGAACGTGACAAAGATTTTACAATGGAGGCAAAACATATCACACACCAGAAGGTTCACACTGAAGAGAAGCCATATCAGTGTTCTGAATGTGATAAAACTTTTACATGGAAGTCACATCTTATCATACACAAGAGGATTCACACTGGAGAGAAGCCATATCAGTGTTCTGAATGTGGCAAAGCTTTTACATGGAAGTCATGTCTTATCACACACCAGAGGATTCACACTGGAGAGAAGTCATATCAGTGTTCTGAATGTGACAAAGCTTTTACAAAGAGGTCACATCTTATCACACACCAGAGGATTCACACTGGAGAGAAACCATATCAGTGTTCTGAATGTGACAAAGCTTTTACAAGGAAGTCACATCTTATCAGACACCAGAGGATTCACACCGCAGAGAAGTCATATCAGTGTTCTGAATGTGACAAAGCTTTTACAAGGAAGTCACATCTTATCACACACCAGAGGATTCACACTGGAGAGAAGTCATATCAATGTTCTGAATGTGACAAAGCTTTTACATGGAAGTCAAATCTTATCATACACCAGAGGATTCACACTGGAGAGAAACCACATCAGTGTTCTGAATGTGACAAAGCTTTTTTAACCAAGAAAGACCTTATCATACACCAGAAGGTTCACACTGGAGAGAAGTCATATCAATGTTCTGAATGTGACAACGCTTTTACACAGAAGTCAACCCTTATCAAACACCAGAGGATTCACACTGGAGAGAAACCACATCAGTGTTCAGAATGTGGCAAAGCTTTTACACATAAGTCAGATCTTATCATACACCAGAGGATCCACACTGGAGAGAAACCACATCAGTGTTCTGAATGTGGCAAAGCTTTTACACAGAAGTCAGTTCTTATAGCACACCAGATGATCCACACTGGAGAGAAGCCATATCAGTGTTCTGAATGTGGCAAAGCTTTTACACATAAGTCACATCTTATCAGGCACCAGAGGATCCACACTGGAGAGAATCCATATCAATGTTCTGAATGTGACAAAGCTTTTACAGGTAATGCCGGGCTAATCTATCACCAGAGGATTCACAAGCTTGAGCTGCATAAAGGAAACTCCAGAAGAAGGGGCAATATTAAAGAAGTTGCAGCTGTCCCATTAGGCTCACAGGCCCAATGTCTTCCCACAAACTAGGGAAGACATGATGCTACTTTAAAAAAAAAAAAAAAAAACTTTGAACAAACAGGACTCTATTGATCGGATGCATTGGGTTTAGTGCTTATGTCCATCAGAAATACACCTAGAAGGCCTGTGAATATTTTACCTTTGGACATTTTTAAAAACAAGCAGCAATGACTGAACTGTTTTCCTCATCATTCTCATCTTTATCCTTTTTTATGGAGCATTGACTGAACATGTAATGCATTTTCATCATTCACGAACTGAGCTATGTTCCCATGTGTTTTCTTCATTGCCAGAATCTGACCAACCAATACCTGACCAACAATGCCTCAGTACCAGAGTCTAGGATGGGGTCCAATGGCTTTAGGTTATGTTGCCCCTCCCCCTTCATATCTGCAAGGGAAAGCCTCAATTTCTCCCAATACTCCCCTGGCCTTTCAGTGAGAAGAAACATTTTCTCTGGATTGGAGATGCTTTATGCAGTGACCCCTTCATAGATGGGGAATCTAAGATAAGTAAGTTGAAATTGTGTACTGGAGTCATGGATCAGATAACCAATGACACCATTAATGTTATATCAGATCTGACACACAGAAATGGCTCCACCACTTAAGGTGGTGTCACAGAACTGCTTGGCAGCTGACTATCTCTTGGAAGACCAAAGTGGAGTCTACAAATGGTATCAGATGGAGAGTGTTGTACATTTATATTAGATCATGAGGATCTCAGAAGGGGATATCTACACAAGGTAAAGGAGTTCCAACAGGAACCTGGGTGGGAGGAGGTGGGATCCAATGTTTTGGATGGGTTTAGTTGGAACCTGGTTGAGTAATATGGTGGGTTTGCTTCTTAAGCCATTAGTTGCTACCATAGTTTTGATTTTGAAATGTTATATATTGCTGTATTTTCTTTCACTGCCAGAGTTTATTTTGCTTTTTTTAAAGTTAAATTCACATTTTAGGCCATATGATTAGATAAAACCCCAAACATTTCTTTTACTTTCTAAAAGCAGAAACTCTGGAGAATATAATGGTGGTAGTTGCCATTTTTTATGCCCCAGAATATTAGCACAGCTGTTTATCAAATGCATATTTCCTGTAAAAAACACTAAAGATAATGTTAGTGCACAAAGAACACAATATATGACCCAATTTGTTTGGTGAAATATAAAATATGGGGTTGGCATCAAGTATATAGATACCAAACATGTCAAACTTTACAAATTGTGCGTACTTGTGAAATGGTGACAAACTTCAGTACCAAAAACTGTTCAAAGGTGACGCTTTAAGAGCCTTTATAGGTTATCAGTTCAGATAGTTACCCGTGAACGATGGCCTCAGAATGATTGTTCTCACTTGTGCAATGATTTGTAAAATGTGTTGTGTGATTTTTGTGGGTTTTTATTTTTATAGTGTTACTTTAATTTTTTTTCAACTCTTCTTTTCACTTAACATGGCTTTTACCAGATGAGTTCATAGCCCCCCCGTGATACGTATTTCTGGTCACAGGTCTTCTTTAAAGAGACATCAGAACATTATTAGAACCCTAATGTCACCTCTGTACCCCAAGAAAGATGGTCAAGCACAGATCATGCCTAATCAGCTCCTTCCCAAACTATAGTGACTGGAGAATGACAGCACTGAACCCAGAAATGACATAATCTCCCACCTCCCACATCCATTCACTGAAGGGGAGATCAGATGTTTGCTGATCTTCTGCTCTCATCGCTGACACCCACCATGCCTGTCTTGGGCTTGCAGGAGGGACAGCTGAGCCCGGTATACATGGTGGGGGGAGGACCTTCAGTGCGGCTGAATCGCTTCCACCAGAAAGCTGACAGTTGGCCTAACAAATGTAGACAACCCCCGGGTGCTGTAGCTATAAGGCCGTGTTGCTGCTGATGGAAACCTTACATTGGCCGGAGTGAAAGGGTTCCACTAATGTCCATCTGCCAAATCTGTATCTGAGGAGACCATAGAAGCAGCATTAGAAAGAAATGTGAGCATGGCTTCAGTCAGGCGATGGTCCTGGTGGTCATGGTCTTGTTCTCCATCAGGTCCTCTCACCTTGTAGATGGTGACATGGACTTGTGTGGGAATGAGCAGGAGGGGCTCGGGGTTCTCTTGTACCCAATCAGCTTGTTGTGGATAAAACATGAAAGTGTCTTCTGGGAATTTACAGGGATTTGGATGTTTACAGGGTCACATAAGTGGGTGGGGCTGATATTAAATAGGGGTGTGTCATATGTTAATCAGTTTCTTAGCATAGATGATATAAATAGATCCTTGAAATGTAAACAATCTATCTCTTTTCTTCTGTTGTTAAAGTGTCACATATATATGATTAATAAAGTTGAATTATAATTTCATCACACAATACCGTGGTCTGGGTTCTTCTACAACACATCCCCCCAAATATGTCCTCTTCCAGTTATAGGGGTCTGGTGGAATGGGACACCAGCTGATGGTATCTCTTAGGCCCCTTGTACATGGGGGGGTCCAGCCCCTGTGGGTGCAATGCTGGCATTATAATACACCTGGTAGGCACAGGTACAGCGTCCAGCCCCCCTGCCTGCAGCCTGTCAAAGTCTACACTACAGCTGGACGGGGCTCAATGCTGCACCACGTTTACCTCGTGTTTAGGGGGCTCCGTGTTCAGGGAGAAATGACCGCCATCCTGATCAGACAAAGCATAAAGAAGATGTAGGCAGGTGCAGTCTGCTTCTTCTACTGTAGGGGGCACCCAACCAGGGGGACATCCCAGCCTGGAGAGGAAGTCGGGGGACACTTGGTTTCTCTGTGGTTTCCCGGTTCCTGGAGACTGTGTGGAATGAAGGGGTCCATGGAGTCCTGGAGACATTTTTAATTTTTTGTTTACATGTTTTAAAGACCATTTATACCTTAAAATTACTTAAAACCCCAAATATTATATATATTTCTTCACAACAGCAGACACACTAGAGGATGAATTGTTAGTAGTTCTGATGTTTTATGATTTTTATTATTTTACACAATATTAGTGCAATGATTTATGAAAGGTACAATTTCAGTTAAAAATACAGTAAAGTTAATTTCTGGGACATAAATGTAATTTATTATCTAAGGTTTCAGTAAAATATAAAAGATACATTTCCCCGCACTGAATATAATGGGATCCCACATAACAGTCGCTGTTCATATTCAGAATTCCTTTCTTACAATGGGATCTTGTGTCCGGATAAAATCTTTTATAGATCCCTTGTGACATTGTGTTCTCATTGTAAAATCCTAGATTTGTAAATCTGTCGCTGATATCTATAATGGTTTTGTCCAGAAAAAGAATGGAGTGATGTGGAGAGATGGAAACATATGTATAGATGAAAGATTGCTCTGTTGACTCCCCAGAGCTCCTTCCCATGAGAGATGTTTGTTCCCCCCAGAGCTGAACAATGGTACGTTCCTGAATGGCCAGGCTGCTGGTTTGTTGAATCCAGAGTCTACATACAAGATGCCTCCACAGTGTACATTGATGGGGCTGGGAAGGCTGGTACATGTTGTTCATTTGCTCCGGGTGCAGGAGATAGGACAGAATCCCATTGTTGCCGGGTGTCCTCGATTTCCTCAATTCTGTACTCACTTCATTTACAAAAGCAAACTATGTGAGTGGAGAAGGTGATTGTATCCGGCTGGAGCTCAGACCTGACAGGGACTCGGGATTTTGGGCCTCTTACGTCTAACACAAATATAGTCTGAGTTGGAGAGAAGATAAAATATCATTTCTTCTCAGAGACATTCTGAGGGGTTTTCCACAATTTGTAATTGCTGACAATTCTTTTGTGGACATTCAGCTGTCAGTGGGGAAACCTGCCGACAGATGAGGAGTCATCGGTTAGGGGTGTGACCGCCTGATTTCCAGCCAATCATTAACAACCAGATATATTTCACACAGAATTCAGATCAGTCCATCAATTGTCAACAGATGAGAATTCAGAGAAAGCTCCACCCTCATTCCTTCTCCACCAATCATGGATCTCCAGTTACCCAGTCACCGTGGGCCTGATTACCTTGACATCCATCATTGGTGTCAGTGAGATAAAAATAAGCCCCATTGTTGGTGTCAGTGAGAACAAATAAGCTCCATTGTTGGTGTCAGTGAGATAAAATAAGCCCCATTGTTGGTGTCAGTGAGATAAAATAAGCCCCATTGTTGGTGTCAGTGAGATAAGATAAGCCCCATCGTTGGTGTCAGTGAGATAAAATAAGCCCCATTGTTGGTGTCAGTGAGATAAAATAAGCCCCATTGTTGGTGTCAGTGAGATAAGATAAGCCCCATTGTTGGTGTCAGTGAGATAAAAATAAGCCCCATTGTTGGTGTCGGTGAGATAAAATAAGCCCCATTGTTGGTGTCAGTGAGAATAAAGTGTACCCCCAGCCCAACAGTAGTGGTCAGTGGTGGTACTTACCTGATCCCATCCTCCCGCTACCTCTCTGCTGATGTTAGAATTATACTTTCACTGTAGGAAAGGAGATGGTGGCTCCCAGCAGTCGGGTATAATTGCACTGCCACTCTGAAGAGTCCTGGAACCTGCCAGACATGGACATGATCATTCCAGAACACTTGGAAACAACAACAAGGTTCAAACTATGAGACTTTTCTTGGAGCTGCAGTTCCTCTGAGCTCCACCAGAGGATGAGTGCCCTTCTACCTAGAGAGAAAATGTCAGGTATAGACAGGAAGTGATGTCAGGTAGACAGGAAGTGATGTCAGGTACAGACAGGAAGTGATGTCAGGTACAGACAGGAAGCTCTGGGTGAGGTAAGTCGGGAGGAAGTAGAGTAGAGACATTGCTGTGTCTCCCAGCAGACAGAAGATGTCAGTAATGAGGCTCCACCTGATGCTGGCTGCTGGGAAGGTATATAATCCCCCCGTAGTTTTCATCAGTGCCTCAGTGTTCTTCCTGTGAGCCGATTCCCTGCTGGATCCTGTGTCCTGTATCTTGTATACTTTCCCCTGATTCTGGTTTCCTGCATCCTGTTCCCCATCTCTGCTCCCCTGATTCCCAGTCCCGGGTCTGCCCGGTGTATGTCAGCTTCCCTCCATTGTACACAGTGTATTATAGTCAGGTTGTTGGGTTGGTTATTTGCTGTCACATTTATTTGTCACTTTTGCTTTGTTTATGGTCTGTGGGTGTCGGAGGGTGTCGTGTCCATTAGTAAATGAGACTTAAAGTGATTGTAAAGGCAACATTTTTTTTCTTTTAAAACAAACATGTCATACTTACTGCTGTGTGTGATGGTTTGTACAGAGCAGCCTGGATCCTCCTCTTCTCGAGTCCCCCACATGCGCTCCTGGTCCCTTCTCCTGTTGAGTGCCCCCACAACAAGCAGCTTGTTATGGGGGCATCCAAGCAGGCTCGGGAGCGAGTCACTGCTGTGTCTCCACAGAGTCCCCTCTCCCTCCTCATTGGCTGTGATTGACAGCAGCAGGAGCCAATGGCCTCTGCTCTTGTCTCAGCCAAAGAGGAGGGAGAGTCCCCAGACTGCCAAGGATCTTGTGCACATCGCTGGATCAGGATGGGGCTCAGGTGAGTATTGGGGGGGCTGCTGCACAGAGAAGGGTATTTACCTTCATATATAGAATGCATGGAGGTAACAAACCTTCTGACTTTACACCCCCTGTAATCACACTCCTCCTACTCCGTCTTATTCCACATTTCTTAGGCATAGCCCACCGATCTGGTCCTCCCTGCTGTCACTGGATACCTGCATTCCTTACAAGGGTTTATATTCTTCACCAGTGTACTCTGTATACCGGGCTGTATACCACAACATCCTGACCATTGTACTATGCATGCTGGGCAGTATATGACATACTCCTGACCACTGCGCTCTGTACACAGGCCTAAGATATACTCCTGACCACTGCACTCTGTACACAGGGCTGTATATGATATACTCCTGACCACTGCACTCTGTACACAGGGCAGTATATGACATACTCCTGACCATTGCACACGACACAGAGGCCTAAGATATACTCCTGACCACTGCACTCTGTATATGGACCTAAGATATAAGTATATGACATGTTCCTGACCACTGCACTCTGTACACAGAGCTGCTTATGATATACTTCTGAACACTGCACTCTATACACAGGGCATGTATAGGACATGCTCCTGACCACTGCACTCTGTAATCAGGCCTAAGATATAACCCTGACCACTGCAATCTGTACACAGAGCTGTATATGATATACTCCTGATAACTGCACACTCTAAACAGGGCTGTATATGACATGTTCTTGACCACTTCACTCTGTACACAAATCTGTATATGATATACTCCTGACCACTGCACTCTATACACAGGGCTGTATATGACATACTCCTGACCAGTGCACTCTATACACAGGGCTGTATATGACATACTCCTGACCACTGCACTCTATACACAGGGCTGTATATGACATACTCCTGACCACTGCACTCTATACACAGGGCTGTATATGACATGTTCCTGACCACTGCACTCTATACACAGGGCTGTATATGACATACTCCTGACCACTGCACTTTATACACAGGGCTGTATAGGACATACTCCTGACCACTGCACTCTGTACACAGGGCTGTATAGGACATACTCCTGACCACTGCACTCTATAAACAGGGCTGTATATGACATGCTCCTGACCACTGCACTCTGTACACAGGGCTGTATAGGACATATTCCTGACCAGTGCACTCTATACACAGGGCTGTATAGGAAATACTCCTGACCACTGCACTCTGTACACAGGGCTGTATAAGACATATTCCTGACCAGTGCACTCTATACACAGGGCTGTATATGACATATTCCTGACCAGTGCACTCTATACACAGGGCTGTATATGACATACTCCTGACCACTGCACTCTATACACAGGGCTGTATATGACATATTCCTGACCACTGCACTCTATACACAGGACTGTATATGACATATTCCTGACCACTACACTCTATACACAGGGCTGTATAGGACATACTCCTAACCACTGCACTCTATACACAGGGCTGTATCTGACATATTCCTGACACACTGCACTCTATACACAGGGCTGTATCTGACATATTCCTGGCACACTGCACTCTATACACAGGGCTGTATCTGACATATTCCTGACACACTGCACTCTATACACAGGGCTGTATCTGACATACTCCTGACCACTGCACTCTATACACAGGGCTGTATCTGACATATTCCTGACACACTGCACTCTATACACAGGGCTGTATCTGACATATTCCTGACACACTGCACTCTATACACAGGGCTGTATCTGACACACTCCTGACCACTGCACTCTGTACACAGGACTGTATAGGACACACTCCTGACCACTGCACTCTATACACAGGGCTGTATATGACATGTTCCTGACCACTGCACTTTATACACAGGGCTGTATAGGACATACTCCTGACCACTGCACTCTATACACAGGGCTGCATATGACATACTCCTGACCACTGCACTCTATACACAGGGCTGCATATGACATACTCCTGACCACTGCACTCTGTACACAGGGCTGTATCGGACATACTCCTGACCACTGCACTCTATACACAGGGCTGTATATGATATACTCCTGACCACTGCACTCTATACACAGGGCTGTATATAATATACTCCTGACCACTGCACTTTATACACAGGGCTGCATATGACATACTCCTGACCACTGCACTCTATACACAGGGCTGTATCGGACATACTCCTGACCACTGCACTCTATACACAGGGCTATATATGACATGTTTCTGACCACTGCACTCTATACACAGGGCTGTATATGACATGTTTCTGACCACTGCACTCTACACACTACAGAGCGGCAGGCAAAAGGATAAACGGGTCACAGGACAAGTTCAGCAACAGGAGGTCAGACAATCAGGATCAGGCAGAGAATCGTCAGAACGAGCCAAAGGTCAGAGCAGGAGATGGTCAACAGGATCAGGGACAGGCTGGGTCGGCAACAAGGCAATCACAGGACAGAAACGAGCAGGAACACAGGAACAAGACCATACGGCAATTTGGTAATGCACAGGGCTGGTTTAAATAGTGTGCCCTGTGCTATCATTGGTGCCAGGCACGCGTCCGCGATTGCGAGTGCGCATGCGCAGCTGCCGCTGTTGCCTATGCCCTAGTGCCCGCCGGCTAATGCGCATTGGCGTTCTGTGCATGCACAGACCCGTGTGCCACCGCGATCCCTGACAGACATTGGGAGGAGGAGCTGTGAGGTCAGTGTGATGTCATAGGATTCTCTGACTCTGGATGGAGGGACATTGGGAGGAGGAGCTGTGAGGTCAGTGTGATGTCATAGGATTCTCTGACTCTGGATGGAGGGACATTGGGGGGAGGAGCTGTGAGGTCAGTGTGATGTCATAGGATTCTCTGACTCTGGATGGAGGGACAATGGGGGGAGGAGCTGTGAGGTGTGATGTCATAGGACATATAGACTCTGGATGGAGGGACATTTGGATGGGGAGATTTGAGGGGTCCTCTAGATGAGGCTCCCCTATAAACCAAATCCTTGTTCCTGGGTGCGTCCTACCTCTCCTAAACTGAAGAGTGACCTTTGACCTTTACCATCCAGAAATCTGTCCGGAATCTGTGGAAGTAAGCTGTCATGTGATCAGGTGACGTGCGGAGGAACGGAGTGTAAATAGCAGACAATTGTCTCCAGAGCCCCTAATGGTGGGGATGGATTTGGCAGCGTGCTGGTGCCAAGTTTCCTCCCCCCAGGGTCACTGCAGGTGTGGAGAAAAGCTGTGTAAGAGGATATGGAGGAGAGATGAGGAGGAGATCCAGGAATCAGGAGAAAGGTCAGGGCAAGCAACAGACGAGCGCATCCAAGAGACCAAGCCGGGGTCACTACACAGAAAATCAATCCAAGGAAACAACAGGCAGGACGAGGAATAGCAAGAAGGAGCTGAGAGACAAATGAGAATATTGCTCAGCCAATGGGAGATGATCTCAGCATGACTTCCATCATGAAGGAGATGAGGGGGAGGGGAGGAAGTCACTGAAGGTGACCATAGATCCATGGAAATTCAGCTGGTTCAGCAGGGATCACTCACATTTCCATCCATGTGTGGCCACTGCCGGATAAAAGCCACTCCCCCAGCGGCTGCAGCCAATAGCTTCAGTGCTGATCCGTGTATTCTGAGAGCGGAGGAGTCCCCCCATTGTCAGAATACAAGAGTGCAGCGGGGAGGATTCCCCCATCCACCTCCAATGTGTGGATGGGGGAATCACTTCAGTTTTTATGGTCATCCCGCTGGCTGAACGATAAAACTGAACCATGTAGGCCAGCTTTGGGGGCAAATATATTATCATCAACTCCTCCCCCTGAAGGGGATAATCTACATATTACCTCCTCTGCCGCCAGATCCAGGAATGTCTCCTCTACTTCCTCATTCATGGATCTTCCTGTCTGTAGCTGACATCACTTCCTGTCTTTACCTGACATCACTTCCTGTCTGTACCTGACATCACTTCCTGTCTGTCTTCCATAGAGACTTCCTGTGTGGGTAGAAGTGAGATCCCCACCTTGTGGAGCTCAGAGGAACTGCAGCCCCGAGAAGCGTCTGGTAGTGTGACCCCGGCCTTGTGCTGGGTGTGTATGGACTGTAGATCCTTATAGAGGGGTCACCTCCACTCCCACCAAGGGGGACAGAAATATATGACTGCTCGGGGGAGGGATTTTGGCTCCTTTGATTTTGCAGTAAATGTGATTGCATTAGTCCCGTTGATTTTCGTATTTCCATGTAAGAAAAGGTGTCACATGATGTCGGGTTCCCCTTTCTCTCCTCCCTGAGTGTGTATTTAGAGGCGGAGCTCCTGCTGGAATGGCGGTCGGAGGCGGAGTCTAGGAGGGAGACTGACAGAACCCGCAGCAGACTTGCAGGAGTGAGCGAGGAGGATCCGGTTCCTTTACCATCGGAGATGAGGAGAGTGTGAAGGATGTTTCTGACTCTGGGAGCTGAAAAGCTGGGAGTCCTATTGGTGTGGTGAGGGGGAAGCACTACTAGGGGGCGCCCTCACCATCCCGTGTACAAGAGGTGGAAGAAGGCGGGGCTACACTACAGCTGACACAGTTTGGAGGGCGGAGCACTTTCACACCTTATCAACTTTTCACTGATTGGTGGATTTTTGGAGTAAAATAAGTTGATTGAAGTAGATGCAAAGTGGAAGCGGTGGACTTGCAGAGAACACTATACTGAGCACACAATATTGTCTGTCTCCATGGATTTGCACAGGATTTGAGATGATTTCCTATAGCAGCAAATCTGATGAGATGAATGAATGTAGCGCCCCCTCCTGGTCAGGTCTAGGATGTGTAGAGTCAGGTAAAGCATAGCTGTGTTTCTCTGCTCACCAGAGAGGCTGTCAGGTAAATTCAGTCGGTATTCTGATTTACAGAGAGCTGGGATTGATTAGTCAGGTCTGCTCATGCTGCTCTGGTTCTGTTGGAGTTTGTCTGAGTTCTGCCCGCCTTCAGGAAGCTATGAGAGTCTTCCAGAACATGGGAATTGGCTAGACAAATGACCAGCATGAATATGGATACAGTCCTGGCCAATTGCAGGGGAGGGTGGCCCCATTGCATGCTGGGAGTGGTATTTATACTCTGAGAGCACATGGGTTCAGTGTCTTTCCTCGGAGAGGATTGCACCAGACAGGCTGGAGGCAGGCTGCCTCGCCTGGCACTTGCTGTTATGTGACCTGAGGGCCTGAAGTTAGAGAGAGTGACCCTGATTCTACAGTAAGCTGACTGAGGGGAGCTGTCTGCCAAAGCTCTGTCTGGTATCACTGGAGAGAGTGGCTTGGAAGATTGGAAGGAGGCAACCATTCTGTCCTTGGACCTGTGAGTGCAAACTCTGAGAGATCTGGGGGACTCTATGTGCTTGTTACCCCTCTGGTGCTTGATAATTTGCTCTCATTTTTCAGGAGTGGTACTGCTTGCGGTTGAAGCTGGTAGAAATCCACCATCACGTCCTCCACTCACCTTCACTTGTGGCCAGTGGATATTTTGTGGCCCCAGGCAAGAACTGGCATTGAGGACCTGCATAATGACCCTGGCATGCCAGAGGTGGTTTGGGAGCAGCACAGCAATTTGACCATCCCTTTCCTCTATGTTGGTTTTAGGGGTGCAGAATTGCTTCTCGTTGGTGAACGGACTGTCGCCGGATATCAGAGTCCCCATATTTTCAAGATATGTTTTAGCCATGTTGGCTTATTTTTATGTTGAGTCAATTAAAGACTATTTTTTGTTACCTTAAAAAAGTGTCAGATCCTCTTGATTGTATTCCCGAGACTTCAGATGGCCAGATAACATGCAATCTGAGGAAAAGTCAGTGCAATGTCCTCCACAAGTAACTAAAGTGTGTCATAGGAGGACCTACCAGAACAATGCATTCATTTGGAGTGGGCCAGGCCCATACAGTACATCATGGAGGCTTGCTATGAAGGAACATTCACGTTTGGATACTTGAGCTCATGTGGTTTGTTTCCAAATATTTCTGCCCATTGCAGCGTATTGACTATTGCAGCTCAATAAAGATCAGGCATACAGAAAAGTGTACCTTGTCCATAGAATGGCCACTGGGAGGTCCTATCTGGGCACACAGATCTGGCCTATGCATAATTGTGGAAAATGCCAATTCGGATGCTTTATAATATGAAGGGGTCAGTTCACGCTTGCTTCAGGGGAAACATTACAACCAATTTTGTTATTTTTCATAGGAAAACGTGGCCGATCCCTAGATGCATTGAGGTACATAGCAGAGGTTCAAGATACTCCATAGAAGAACTTATTGTTCTTCCTAACTATACAGGTGGCACAAGCATACACCCAGGGCCACTGTTAGATATCACGGGGCCCGTACAGCATACCTGACAGGCCCCCACCACCAGAGAAAATATCCAAATTATATATATGGTAACAATACACAACATTTTCTTCATGGACACAATCACAAACAAATTCCTGTTCAATCCAAATGATAAACCTGTACTGAGTTAATAAATCAAACGTTGTGTAATTGAGGGCTCATTCACATGGGTGCTGTGGCCTGTAGAGTGTGAATCAGTGTTTGGTTTTTGTGGCTGTCGCCATTAGCATGCAACCTATGTTACACTATGTGAATACTGCAGATCCTAATTTGACAAGCATATGGTTGCAGGTGTACAGCCCTGAACACACACAGTGAGCATTCAGGGCCACTTCCCCACGCCTTCACACCTGTCAGATTAAAACCTGTGTTCATACAGCTGCTGTGTCCCCATAGTGTAACAGGTGGCTCTAGCCACATAAACAACCCCCTCATTCATGCTGTACAGGACAGAGGACCTGTGTGAATGTGGCATTTTGTGTTTGTTATATTTCTTTTTTTCCCTCAGCCCATTGAATTTAATGGGCTGCTTAACATGTGGAAACATACCAAAATACTGCAGGCATGTTATTTTCCAAGTGTGTCGCACCTAACCGCACAGTAGTGTGGTGCCATGCGTTTTTGTGGCTGTGAATGGGGCTGTTTTTAATAGACGTGTGTAGGTGCAACAACGTTTTCATCATGGTACCTGCGCACATCTACACAGGGCATTGCATTTCTTTGCTGTGCTGAAAAATGTGTGTTCTTGCATGCGTTTCTGCACCACCAATGGTGTGAACAAGTCCTAAGGGCCGGTTCACACTATAGAAACAGTCTAGATGTGTTCCTGATGGGTTTTTTTCATGCCCTTTTGGCATGCATGTTTAGTGTGTTCCAGTACATTTTGGATGCATTTTGGACATGTTTACATTGCATTTTTGTATCCCTTCCACTTATTTTTTTCTATTTTCTTTGTATTCAATGTAGTTAGGGACATGTGCGCTTTAGTACATTCAAGGACGTTTCAATGTGTTCCAGTACAGTTCTGTGCAGAAACAATGCAGCGTGGTCAACTTTGTTTACAGCACCTGCAATGCATTGAAAATGCAAGCGCTGATGTGAACTATGACATTGACAACCATATAACCTTCTTTCTGTGCGTTTGTGATGCCGAAAAAGCAACTGAAACACATGTAGTGTGAACTGGCCCTAAAGGTTATTAGAGGTCAGGGAACGGGACTGACCAGGAATTGTGAATTCAATCAGACTAGTGGTGAGATACAATCAGGAATCGTATAATAATGTGAGATCTGAGCTGTAGCTGATAGAAAATGAGACACATTCACTTGATCAGTAAATAGATAGTTAAAGAGTGGGGCGGTGATCCATAGATTTGCATATGGGACAGGTGATGATGGGGTGGGGGAGGGGGTCAAGTTGTATAAGGAGACGGTTTTAAAAGAGAAAAAAGTTACAATGAAATATACACGGCATGAAACTTGCACATTTCATAATTGGCAGAAGAACAGTACATAGGTAACATTCATCTCTATTTTTCAGGATGTAGCTATGACTGGGATTAGAACCCATGACCCAAGTGCTGTAAGTTCTGAGCTCTAACCACTAAACCACTGTGGGAGACACAGTTTGAGCTATAATGTAGAATAGTTACATTGTTTAAAAATGATAAAGCGAGCGCTGGTCAAATGATATAGACTAGTAAAATGGTATTACACAAGATAAATATAACCACGAACAGTAGTGCATGAACTCGTGAAAGGTCATCCACCCCTGTGACAGTGTACTACACTATTGAGCACCTTTCTGGCTCCTGTGGCTGAGCTAATTCCTCCCCAGGACCATTTGGGCACCCACCCTGATGGATGTATGGATGGATGGATGGATGGAGCTGGATGACGAACCCATAACTGCCAGCATACCGCTGCACCCCCAGATGTGTGATGTGTATAACCCATGCACATTAATACTTTTGTTCTGGTGAGTGTAGACCAGTCCCAAGGGTGGTTTACCTTTCACGAGTTCATGCACTACTGTCCGTCACGGAGAGAACACACGTGCCATTCATAGGCACTCTCTGAGTTGGTACTCTCACATGAAGGACATTCCATTATTCAGGAATGATTCTATGAACTTATTTTAGCACCATTTACAATTTTACATCATTGTTGCAATTCTTTGCACTTTTTGGTTTTTACATGCGTTCATTATTGATAACATGCATTTATAGCGCTGCACTTGTCTTTAACATAGAATAGTTACGTGATTACAGAGAATGAAGATATATCATTATATTGGGAAATTAGAAGTATATAAATTATTTGAGATATAAGTGTGAAAATGTTTAACATTTGAATACAGAATGTATGACATTCATTAGTAAATGCATTCGTTTCCTGATCATTTTGGAGAAACAGCAAAAAAAGAAATAAAAAAAAATAGAAAATTCTAATACAGGTGTACTATTTATTACATTCTAAGGATTCTCTTTTGCTATCAGAAAAACGCCAATATTAATAAAGCCCGCGCTTGTGCGCCATCTAGCGAACATATCCGGTATTGCACCTAAACATGTGCCAGACGGGATACCACATTTACTAATAGCAAAGTAGTCAGTAGACGCTCGTTAATGAGCTTGCTAGACGCTGGTCAGACGACTGATTGATTGACCTGAGTCTGCCTGAATGGTCAGTCTCTGCCAGTAGACTCACATCTTAGTGAATCAGGGCCAGTGAGTCTGGGAAGAAGAGAAGGATAGAGAGGGAGGGTTAGGGGGGACTTGAAAGGTGCTCAGTTATGATAGAAACAAACCAACTCCACCACATTTCTGACCACTGGGTCTGGGTGAGTGGGTCCAGAGGAGGCCTCCATAGGAAAGTGCTGCGGGAGAAGTAGAATCTGCTGCTTGGAGTCAGGTGTGTAATATATATATATATATATATATATATATAATGTATATAATGACATAATGTATAATATAATGTATATAATAATACAATGTATAATAAAATGTATATAATGACACAATGTATAATAAAATGTATATAATGACACAATGTATAATGGAATGTATATAATGATACAATGTATAATAGGATGTATATAATGATACAATGTATAATAGAATGTATATAATGATACAATGTATAATTGGATGTATATAATGATACAATGTGTAGTATAATGTATATAATGATACAATGTATAATGGGATGTATATAATGACACAATGTATAATGGAATGTATATAATGATACAATGTATAATAGGATGTATATAATGATACAATGTATAATAGAATGTATATAATGATACAATGTATAATTGGATGTATATAATGATACAATGTGTAGTATAATGTATATAATGATACAATGTATAATGGGATGTATATAATGATACAATGTATAATAGGATGTATATAATGATACAATGTATAATAGAATGTATATAATGATACAATGTGTAATGGAATGTATACAATGATACAATGTATAATAGGATGTATATAATGATACAATGTATATAATGCTACAATGTATAATAGAATGTATATAATAACACAATGTATAATAGAATGTATATAATAATACAATGTATAATAGGATGTATGTAATGATACAATGTATAATAGGATGTATATAATGATACAATGTATAATGGAATGTATATAATGATTAAATATATAATAGAATGTATATAATAATACAATGTATAATAGGGTGTATATAATGATACAATGTATAATAGAATGTATATAATGATACAATGTATAATATAATGTATATAATGAGACAATGTGTAATAGAATGTATATAATGATATAATGTATAATAGGATGTATGTAATGATACAATGTATAATAGGATGTATATAATGATACAATGTATAATGGAATGTATATAATGATTAAATATATAATATAATGTATATAATAATACAATGTATAATAGGATGTATATAATGATACAATGTATAATATAATGTATATAATGATACAATGTATAATAGGATGTATGTAATGATACAATGTATAATAGGATGTATATAATGATACAATGTATAATGGAATGTATATAATGATTAAATATATAATAGAATGTATATAATAATACAATGTATAATAGGATGTATATAATGATACAATGTATAATATAATGTATATAATGATACAATGTATAATAGGATGTATATAATGATACAATGTATAATAGAATGTATATAACGATACAATGTATAATGGAATGTATATAATGATACAATGTATAATAGAATGTATATAATGATACAATGTATAATAAAATGTACATAATGATACAATGTATAATAGGATGTATATAATGATACAATGTATAATAGAATGTATATAATGATACAATGTATAATTGGATGTATATAATGATACAATGTGTAGTATAATGTATATAATGATACAATGTATAATGGGATGTATATAATGATACAATGTATAATATGATGTATATAATGATACATTGTATAATAGGATGTATATAATGATACAATGTATAATAGGATGTATATAATGATACAATGTATAATGGAATGTATATAATGATAAATTGTATAATAAAATGTACATAATAATACAATGTATAATAGGATGTATATAATGATAAATTGTATAATAAAATGTATATAATAATACAATGTATAATAGGATGTCTATAATGATACAATGTATAATATGATGTATATAATGATACAATGTATAATAGGATGTATATAATGATACAATGTATAATAGGATGCATATAATGATACAATGTGTAAAATTGTGTATATAATGATACAATGTATAATATAATGTATATAATGACACAATGTATAATATAATGTATATAATGATACAATGTATAATATAATGCATATAATGACACAATGTATAATATAATGTATATAATGATACAATGTATAATAGGATGTATATAATGATACAATGTATAATGGAATGTATATAATGATACAATGTATAATGGATTGTATATAATAATACAAAGTATAATATAATGTATATAATGAAACAATGTATAATATATACATAATGATACAATATATTTCTCTCTTTCATTCAGAGAGAGAATACAAAGGGGTGGGCTTCATAGTGACTGATCAGTGATAGCCAATTAGAGGCTATCACAGCAATCATGTGACCCGGAATTGAGAGTTCCAGAACCCGGGGCTCTCAGTGACACCCCGGTCATTGTGCTGGGAGTGCGCCGTGCGGTGTGCTTCCGGCACAAAGACAGGTACACAAATTAGCGGCCCCACGGAACAAATCCCAGGTCTGGTCTGAGAGGTCACTAATTTGCATGCACTCGGCATCAGGGGGTTAAACCAACACTATGACACCAGCCATTGATTTAAAATGGGAAATTCTGCATTTGGCCTTTAGATGGCGCTAAGTATCCTAGGAATTCTCACCATCCAATAGACAAATGTGGTATTTTCCATGTGAAATGGATGGAAACCCTTCAAGCAGCTCAGCAAAGAGCCTCCTACCATTGGTCCCCCCATCCCATTCACACAGAAGGAATGGACTGTACCGGCACTTCTACCTGGGGGAGTTGTTGTTCCATTTATTAATAGACTCCTAAATGTCAGGAGACGATTATTTATTGTATTTATTATTAATACTTCCCTACCCGGCCAATTCTGACATTCCGACATGTAAAAGTCATTATTTGCTGGGAAATGACTGAGAGCCCCCAAATATTATATATAAGCAGAGACCCTGGAGAGGAACATGGTTGCTGGTACAATATTTGTCGCTCCGTATTTCTGCAGATTTTCTTTAATGTACATTTTTTAGAAAAGAAACTTTACCTAATGTTAGTGCAGCAAACACAATATAATACAGTTTTGGGGGTAAAAGATGATGTTATGCTGAGTAAATAGATACCTAACATGTCACGCTTTACAATTACAAATGCCAGTGGAACGGCGCCAAACTACGGGGCCTAAATACCCCCCATAGGTGTCACTCAGGTTACCAGTGTAGAGTTACACAGGAGGTCTGATGCCGGAATTATCGCTCTCACTCTGACATTTCCAGCCATACCTGTGTGGAGACACGTGTGGTGAGAACACCGTTTACAATGCGTGGTGGACTTCTATATGTGTTAGCCTTTGTGTGCAAACACGGGGGGGTGGGGGGATTTCATTTTTTTATTTTATTTTTTTTCTATTTTTGCACTGTCCCAATTTATTTATTACTTTTATTGCTATCAGACAGGTTCTCTTTACTGAGACATCTCGGGTCTATTGGACCCCAGATCTCAATCTGACCATAAAAACATCCGATCAAACCAAGATCAGTTCATTCTGATGCTTTCACAAGCTGGAAATGGCTTGTTTACATCTGAGTGACTCTGGAAGTGACACAATCCTCGTTGCTTCTACATCCTCGGGGGTTCCTTTATCCAGATCACATCTCACCTCCTCATAGATTGTTAATAGGTTGGTCTGACAAGAACGATCTTTTCCCATAAATCCATGCTGGGTACTACTAATGATACTATGTTCATCAGCAAATTCTTGGGTATGGTCCCTTATCATCCCTCCAATAGTTTACAAACTATTGATGTTAGGCTGACTGGCTTGGAGCTTCCAGATATGTATCTCGGCCCTTTCTGGAATACTGGAACCACGTTAGATTTTCACCAATCTGCTGCCACCATTCCGGTCAGTAAGCTTTCCTAAAGATGAGGAATGACAGTCTATCAATGACCTGGCTACATTCCTTGAGGACTCTCAGATCCAAGCCATCTGGTCCTGGTGATTCATTCATTTATTTTTTTTAGACCTTCTAGTCTTTTGTAAGGGACCACTACACTGACCACTGATAAAAGGGAATCCTTCTCCCATTGGTCACCAATGTAAGGGACCACTACACTGACCACTGATATAAGGGGTCCTTCTCCCATTGGTCACCAATGTAAGGGACCGCTACACTGACCACTGATATAAGGGGTTCTTCTCCCATTGGTCACCAATGTAAGGGACCGCTACACTGACCACTGATATAAGGGGGTCCTTCTCCCATTGGTCACCAATGTAAGGGACCACTACACTGACCACTGATATAAGGGGTCCTTCTCCCATTGGTCACTAATGTAAGGGATCGCTACACTGACCACTGATATAAGGGGGTTCTTCTCCCATTGGTCACCAATGTAAGGGACCGCTACACTGACCACTGATATAAGGGGTTCTTCTCCCATTGGTCACCAATGTAAGGGACCGCTACACTGACCACTGATATAAGGGGGTCCTTCTCCCATTGGTCACCAATGTAAGGGACCGCTACACTGACCACTGATATACGGGGGTCCTTCTCCCATTGGTCACCAATGTAAGGGACCACTACACTGACCACTGATATAAGGGGTCCTTCTCCCATTGGTCACTAATGTAAGGGATCACTACACTGACCACTGATATAAGGGGGTTCTTCTCCCATTGGTCACTAATGTAAGGGACAAATACAATGACCACTGATATAAGGGGTCCTTCTCCCATTGGTTACCAATGTAAGGGACCACTACACTGACCACTGATATAAGGGGGTCCTTCTCCCATTGGTCACCAATGTAAGAGACCACTACACTGACCACTGATATAAGGGGTCCTTCTCCCATTGGTCACCAATGTAAGGGACCATTACACTGACCACTGATATAAGAGGGTCCTTCTCCCATTGGTTACCAATGTAAGGGACCACTACACTGACCACTGATATAAGGGGGTCCTTCTCCAATTGGTCACCAATGTAAGGGACCACTACACTGACCACTGATATAAGGGGGTCCTTCTCCCATTGGTCACCAATGTAAGGGACCGCTACTGTAAGGGACCGCCTGGCGGTACTACTAGCACTCCACTGAATAGGCGTCCCCAGCGCACGGAATCTAAGTCCCAGGGTGCTTGTTCACCAGGGCCCCTGATGGTGGGGATGGACTTGGAGCTCCCCGAGACCAGGTCGTGACTACTGGGTGCGTCCGTCAGTGGTAGTAGTATGCGCAAGGGGCTCCCACGGGGAAGAGTCTGATGTGAGGAGGTCGGAAGACCCCACTGCAAGGGATGGATGGATGGATGAGCAAGGTCAGACGGGCCGGGTCGGTAACAGAGAGGACGGCAAGGTACAAGGCAGCGGGCATAGAATGGTCAGGTCACACGCCAGGTCAGCAACAGCAGCTCAAATCCAATCAGGGGCATTCAGGAGAGAGGTCAGGCAAAGCAAGGGTCAGAGCAGGAGAAAGCAGCAAGGTCAGGTACAATCCGGGTCAAAACTTACAAGGGGTACAGGATCACAGGTTCACAGGATGCAGGGAAGACCAGAAGGCACTGAATGACAGCTCAGGGCCATTTAAATATCCCGCCCTGCGCTGCCATTGGTGCCCAGCGGGCGGCCGCGGCTTCTACTGCGCATGCGCGAACTCGAACGCCGCGGCCGGCCCGGACCTAGTGCCCGTGTCCCTGCACAGGGCGGTGCACTGCGCCTGCGCCGGGACCATCGCGGCAGGGATCGAGGAGATCCCTGACAGCTACACTGACCACTGATATAAGGGGTCCTTCTCCCATTGGTCACCAATGTAAGGGACCACTACACTGACCACTGATATAAGGGGGTCCTTCTCCCATTGGTCACCAATGTAAGGGACCACTAAACTGACCACTGATATAAGGGGTCCTTCTCCCATTGGTCACTAATGTAAGGGATCACTACACTGACCACTGATATAAGGGGGTTCTTCTCCCATTGGTCACCTATGTAAGGGACAAATACAATGACCACTGATATAAGGGGGTCCTTCTCCCATTGGTTACCAATGTAAGGGACCACTACACTGACCACTGATATAAGGGGTCCTTCTCCCATTGGTCACCAATGTAAGGGACCACTACACTGACCACTGATATAACGGGTCCTTCTCCCATTGGTCACCAATGTAAGGGATCACTACACTGATCACTGATATAAGGGGGTCCTTCTCCCATTGGTCACCAATGTAAGGGACCACTACACTGACCACTGATATAAGGGGTCCTTCTCCCATTGGTCACCAATGTAAGGGTCAAATACAATGACCACTTGGGATGATCTCTGGGTTTAGTTGTCGGAGAGTAGGGATGAGACGACAGTACAAACCAAACTTTGCCTGTTCCGGTCCCGTGTTTTGCAGGAGCCGATCATCACATATAGAAGAGACATTTCTACCACTTCTATATATAACAGCTTCCCGCTGTCACTGGTGCCTGAGGAAGACATGGATGGGTACAGCGGCCACACCCCCAGGAATCAGTGATGTCATTGGGAATCCCTGCCATGTAAGGAAGGGGGCGGGGATAGAAGTGACATCACTGACCAAATATGGTCACTGGTCACATTTGGGTAATAAGGTCCCACCATCCCTGTCCCTTCACTTATGTAGATGATGACAGTTTAGGGAGCTGTCATTGGGCTGGTGCTATTGTCGGGTACTATATACCCCATACTCATTCACATGGGGGGATGGTATATGGGGGCCCCCTGTTATTAACGAGGGCTTCCAGAATCCAATATGACCCCCACAGCCACTAGCCAAGGAGACAAGGAGCTATGCCTGGGGGAATCCTCCTGGTAAGGTGACCCCCCTGGTAAGGTGACCCCCATGTTGTGGACATGTGGTCTGGTATGGATCAGGAGGGGGGGGCACACTACAGCCCCCCTCTGCACTCTGTATGGTGGGCTGTATATGATATACTGCTGACCCCCGCACTCTGCGCCGTTATTGAAGGGTGTGAGGTGTCACCGAGGAGCAATGTTCTATATTGAAGTTTGCCGTCATTGCACCGACACACACAATAGTTTTTGTCCAATAAATGTTTTATTATAATTTTACATTTAACAAGATTGAAGCATAAAAATCAGGAAACAGTAAAGGAAGGAATCTGATTGGTCAGGAAGATCCCTTGTCTGGAATGTGGGGGCGGAGTCATTATTATTGGTGTACAATACAATACACAACGTGTTCCATTATTATAACAAAGTATTGTAGAAAAGATCCCAACATGGAAAATGGGGGAAAGGAGGAAATAAAGGCGGATATGAAGGGGAATCTGTGTACGGGGAACACCTTAACAATCACCACCATTTTATTCTCCAGGGCCTCTGATGTCACAGAATAGATGTTTGGGGGTTTATCTCATCTTCAGGACCAAAATCTGCATTTTCCCATGTGTGCAAAATCATGCAGAAACAGCTCTGGCAGTGAGAGGGTTAATGTGGGCTAGATGGGATCCCTCTGCTGGGGTGACATTAGAGCTCCCCCTAGCTGCAGCCTGGTAATAACATTGCTGGGAGGTCTATTCATTTCTCTGCTCCATACTTCCCGTCTTTATAGAAACGTCTCCTGACATTTGGGGTCTATTCATAGAATGTTTGTATAGCAATTCCCTCAGTGAGAGTTCATGTCCATTCCTCCTGTGTGAATGGGGGAACCAATGTTATTAGGATCACATCTGAGCTGCTGGAATGCCTTCCATCGATGGAAAATACATTGAAAACTTCTCCTGCCATCAATGACCAACCCGGTCCCACACTTCATCCATGTCTTTGGGGGCCTCTGATCTCCTTATGAACTGTTTCTTCCATGATGAAGATCAGCCATGGAGTATATCTGAGGTGTATATCAGGGTGTGCTTCTTCCCCACATGAGAGCTGGGATGTCCAGCAACATTCATCTAGAAGACATTTCCCGCACTCAAGGCACTAATACACCTCCAGGGTTGTGTGGGATCCCTGATGTACAGGAAGACAGGACTTCAGTGAGGAACATTTCCCTCACTCAGGACAGAAAAGTGGCTTCTTCCTCGTGTGAGATTTCTGATGTTTGGAAAGATGGGACTTCCGTGAAAAACATTTCCCACACTCAGGACAGGAATATGGCTTCTCCCCCGTATGACATCTCTGATGTGTGTAAAGACTGGACTTCCGTGAAAAACATTTCCCACACTCAGGGCAGGAATACAGCTTCTCCCCTGTATGAGATTTCTGATGGTTGTAAAAATTGCACTTCACTGAAAAACATTTCCCGCACTCAGTACAGGAATATGGCTTTTCCCCTGTGTGAGATCTCTGATGTGTTTGCAGACTGGACTTCTCTGAAAAACATTTCCCGCACTCAGAACAGGCAAACGGCTTCTCCCCTGTGTGAGATTTCTGATGCCTGTAAAGAACAGACTTCACTGAAAAACATTTCCCACACTCAGGACAGGAATATGGCTTCTCCCCTGTGTGATATCGCTGATGTGTGTGAAGATAGGACTTTTTTGAAAAACATTTTCCGCACTCAGAACAGGCATACGGCTTCTCCCCTGTGTGAGATTGCTGGTGCCTGTGAAGAATACGCTTCTCTGAAAAACATTTCCCACACTCAGGACAGGAATATGGTTTTTCCCCTGTGTGATATTTCTGATGTGTGTGCAGACTGGACTTCTCTGAAAAACATTTCCCGCACTCAGGACAGGAAAATGGCTTCTCCCTTGTGTGAGTCTTTTTATGACGATTAACACGGAATTTAGAAGGAAACCATTTCCCACACTTAGGACAAGAATACGGCTTCTCCCCTTTGTGAGATCTCTGATGTGTGTGAAGACTGGACTTCACTGAAAAACATTTTCCACACTCAGGACAGGAATACGGCTTCTCCCCTGTGTGAGATCTCTGATGTGTGTGAAGGCTGGACTTGTCTGAAAAACATTTCCCACACTCAGGACAGGAATACGGCATCTCCCCCGTGTGAGATTTCTGATGTCTGAGAAGAATAGAATGATCTGAAAAACATTTCCCACACTCAGGACAGAAATACGGCTTCTCACCAGTGTGAGTTCTTTTATGCACATTAAGATTGTATTTAGTATGGAAACCCTTCCCGCACTCAGGACAGGAATACGGCTTCTCCCCCGTGTGAAATCTCTGATGTGTGTGAAGACTGGACTTGTCTGAAAAACCTTTCCCACACTCAGGACAGGAATGCGGCTTCTCCCCTGTGTGAGATCTTTTATGCACATTAAGGTGGGATTTATAACGGAAACCCTTCCCACACTCAGTACAGGAGAACCTCTTCCCTGTTGGAAGGCCGGCCCGGTCCCGCAGAGTCTGAGGTTCCTCAGGATACGAGAAATCCGATGGTCCATCTACACTGGGTGGTGCCGGATGGACATTGGAGGGAGCCGGGTTTTCTCCTGGACTATACTGTGTGATGTCCTCATCTTCTACTTTCCAGTCTGGAGACAAAGTGAGACAATCCTCGGAGGTTTTCCTCATCTCCCGGCCATGGACTAAAATACAAAGACAAAGAGGATTACTAGACAGGAGCTGATTGGTTCCCCCAAACCAGGACTCCGCCCACATCAGGCAGCTTGGTCTCCGAGGAGCTTACAATTCCACCCTCAAGGGAACTAGGAAATGGCTCCTCTGATCTCCTACCAGGTCATTTCTTTATTCATGGACCTTAGTCAGAGAGTGAGGAAACAACCAGAACTGTCTTTTATAGGAGGGACAGTGATGAGGGGATTATAGGACGAGGGTCCCCACCCCCTCTATCACTCATCGCCATCTTCCCAACACAAGAAGTACTGCACTTCCTTATTTAGTCCATGATTTAGTCATGAAGAACAGCGGGGCTGAGCCCCACCAGAGGTCAGAGAGTGAGGATGGGGGGAGAACAACCAAGATGAAGACTGGACTGATCCTGAAGACCACCATCATTGGGGTATTGACTCCTCCCTCATTATCACTTTCTGTTTAAGGGTCCAAAGTTGGAGGATGTGATCACATTATTATCACCATGTAAAAGTCTGTGCTCCAATCACATCATCCGATATAAAATGTCCATCTGGGAGGAATGTACAACATAGAGTATATAGTGCAGGGGTCAGGAGTATGTAATGTACAACATAGAGTATATAGTGCAGGGGTCAGGAGTATGTAATGTACAACAGAGTATATAGTGCAGGGTCAGGAGTATGTAATGTACAACATAGAGTATATAGTGCAGGGGTCAGGAGTATGTAATGTACAACATAGAGTATATAGTGCAGGGGTCAGGAGTATGTAATATACAACATAGAGTATATAGTGCAGGGGTCAGGAGTATGTAATGTACAACATAGAGTATATAGTGCAGGGGTCAGGAGTATGTAATGTACAACACAGAGTATATAGTGCAGGGGTCAGGAGTATGTAATGTACAACAGAGTATATTGTGCAGGGGTCAGGAGTATGTAATGTATAACAGAATATATAGTGCAGGGGTCAGGAGTATGTAATGTACAACATAGAGTATATAATGCAGGGGTCAGGAGTATGTAATGTACAACACAGAGTATATAGTGCAGGGGTCAGGAGTATGTAATGTACAACATAGAGTATATAGTGCAGGGGTCAGGAGTATGTAATGTACAAGTTATATAGTATAAGGGGTCAGGACTCACAGTATTAGTATTCTGTAATCAGTGGAAGCTTAAATGTTTACTGTAGGCAACATGTAGAGGTGAGCTGGGATTAAACCATCATGAAACCAGTTAGATTGGAGGTGAGCAAATCCTTGGACAGAGGGGTGGTTGTGAACGTGGTATACTTGGACAGACGGTTGGCGGTGCATGTGGTATACTTGGACAGAGGGGTAGTGGTCAACGTGGTATACTTAGACAGAGGGGTGGCGGTGGGCGTGGTATCCTTGGACAGAGTGGTGGTGGTGGACGTGTATACTTGGACAGAGGGGTGGTGGTGGACGTGGTATATTTTGACAAAGAGGTGTCAGTGGATGTGTTATACTTGGACAGAGGGGTGGCGGTGGACGTGGTATACTTGGACAGAGGGGTGGCGGTGAACGTGGTATACTTTGACAAAGAGGTGTCAGTGGATGTGTTATACTTGGACAGAGGGGTGGCGGTGGACGTGGTATACTTGGATAGAGGGGTGGCTGTGGACGTGGTATATTTGGACAGAGGGGTGGTGGTGGACGTGGTATACTTGGACAGAGGGATGGCGGTGGACGTGGTATACTTGGACAGAGGGGTGGTGGTGGATGTGGTATACTTGGACAGAGGGGTGGTGGTGGATGTGGTATACTTGGACAGAGGGGTGGCTGTGGACATGGTATACTTGGACAGAGGGGTGGCGGTGGACGTGGTATACTTGGACAGAGGGGTGGCGGTGGACGTGGTATACTTGGACAGAGGGGTGGCGGTGGACGTGGTATACTTGGACAGAGGGGTGATAGTGGACGTGGTATACTTGGACAGAGGGGTGATAGTGGACGTGGTATACTTGGACAGAGGGGTGATGGTGGACGTGGTATACTTGGACAGAGGGGTGATGGTGGACGTGGTATACTTGGACAGAGGGGTGATGGTGGACGTGGTATACTTGGACACAGTTCCCCACACACAACTAATGTGTAAGGTAAAGTCTATTGGCTGGAACAATGCAAATGTAAATGGATAGAAAACTGACTGAAAGATCGTATTCAGAGAGTAGTGGTTAATGATTCATACTCTGAATGGTCCAGGGGTGTCAGTGGGGTACCCCAAGGTTCAGTGTTATTAGTGGGGTACCCCAAGGTTCAGTGTTGTGTACCCAAAGGTTCAGTATTAGTGGGGTACCCAAAGGTTCAGTGTTATTAGTGGGGTACCCAAGGTTCAGTGTTATTAGTGGGGTACCCCAGGGTTCAGTGTTATTAGTGGGGTACCCCAAGGTTCAGTATTAGTGGAGTACCCCAAGGTTCAGTGTTATTAGTGGGGTACCCCAAGGTTCAGTGTTATCAGTGGGGTACCTCAAGGTTCAGTGTTTTTGTTGGGTTCCCCAAGGTTCAGTGTTATTAATGGGATACCCCAAGGTTCAGTGTCATCAGTGGTGTACCCCAAGGTTCATTGTTTGTGGGGTGCCCCAAGGTTCAGCATTCTCAGTGGTGTACCCCAAGGTTCAGTGTTATTAGTGGTGTACCCCAAGGTTCAGTGTAATTAGTGGGGTACCCCAAGGTTCAGTGTAATTAGTGGGGTACCCCAAGGTTCAGTGTTATTAGTGGGATACCCCAAGGTTCAGTGTTATTAGTGGGGTACCCCAAGGTTCAGTGTTAATAGAGGGGTATCCCAAGGTTCAGTGTTATTAGTGGTGTACCCCAAGGTTCAGTGTTATTAATGTGGGACCCAAGGTTCAGTGTTATTAGTGGGGTATTACGGGGTTCAGTATTATTAGTGGTGTACCCCAAGGTTCAGTGTTATTAGTGGGGGACCCCAAGGTTCAGTGTTATTAGTGGGGTATTACGGGGTTCAGTATTATTAGTGGTGTACCCCAAGGTTCAGTGTTATTAGTGGTGTACCCCAAGGTTCAGTGTTATTAGCTGGTTCCCTCCCGGCCTATGGCCAGATGGTGGCCGGGCGAGCTCCTCGTGCCTCCGGTTGGAAGCCAAATGGCACCCTTCTAGGCATGCGCAGTTTGCATGCCCACAGAGCCACGCAGTGGTGCAACCTGTCACCGGCCATATACCTTGGACACGGCCAATGACAGATCTGTGTACTGGCTCCTTTGTCAGTACCATGTGACCTGCTGTGACCAATCACTGCAGGTCACATGACAATTGTATACAATGGATGGCTTCATTTTCTTCCCAAAAGAAGATCAAAAATTTTGAAAAAAAAAAGTTTTTCTTTGTTTCTGTTATAAAAGTTTGCAAATAAATAATTGTTCTTCATAAATTTAGGCCGAGATGTATTCTGCTCCATGTCTTTGGTGAAAATAACCCAAATTATGATTTAGTTTGTAGGAAAGTTATATATAGAGTTCACAAAGTATGGGAGATATCTGAAAATTGATCAATCCTGAAGTACTGACAGCCAATCTAATTTCTTGAGGTCCAAGAATGTCAGGACAGTACAGATATCCCCCAAATGTCAGGACGGTACAGATATCCCCCAAATGTCAGGACGGTACAGATATCCCCCAAATGTCAGGACGGTACAGATATCCCCCAAATGTCAGGACAGTACAGATATCCCCCAAATGTCAGGACGGTACAGATATCCCCCAAATGTCAGGACGGTACAGATATCCCCCAAATGTCAGGACAGTACAGATATCCCCCAAATGTCAGAACAGTACAGATATCCCCCAAATGTCAGGACGGTACAGATATCCCCCAAATGTCAGCACAGTACAGGTATCCCCCAAATGTCAGCACAGTACAGGTATCCCCCAAATGTCAGGACGGTACAGATATCCCCCAAATGTCAGAACAGTACAGAATCCCCCAAATGTCAGAACGGTACAGATATCCCCCAAATGTCAGAACGGTACAGATATCCCCCAAATTTCAGAATGGTACAGATATCCCCCAAATGTCAGCACAGTACAGATATCCCCCAAATGTCAGGAAGATACAGATATCCACAAATGTCAGAACGGTACAGATATCCCCCAAATGTCAGGACGGTGCAGATATCCCCCAAATGTCAGGATGGTACAGATATCCTCCAAATGTCAGGACGGTACAGATATCCCCCCAATGTCAGGACAGTACAGATATCCCCCAAATGTCAGGACAGTACAGATATTCCCCAAATGTCAGGATGGTAAAGATATTCCCCAAATGTCAGGACAGTACAGATATCCCCCAAATGTCAGGACGGTACAGATATCCCCCAAATTTCAGGACGGTACAGATATTCCCCCAAATTTCAGGATGGTACAGATATTCCCCCAAATTTCAGGATGGTACAGATATCCCCCCAAATGTCAGGATGGTACAGATATCCCCCCAAATGTCAGGATGGTACAGATATCCCACAAATGTCAGGACGGTACAGATATCCCACAAATGTCAGGACGGTACAGATATCCCCCAAATGTCAGGACGGTACAGATTTTCCCCAAATTTCAGGATGGTACAGATATCCCCCAAATGTCAGGACGGTACAGATATCCCCCAAATGTCAGGACGGTACAGATATCCCCCAAATGTCAGGACGGTACAGATATCCCCCAAATGTCAGGATGGTACAGATATCCCCCGAATGTCAGGACAGTATAGATATCCCCCAAATGTCAGGAAGGTACAGATACCCCCCAAATGTAAGGACGGTACAGATATCCCCCAAATGTCAGGAAGGTACAGATACCCCCCAAATGTAAGGACGGTACAGATATCCCCCAAATTTCAGGATGGTACAGATTTTCCCCAAATTTCAGGACGGTACAGATTTTCCCCAAATGTCAGAATGGTACAGATATCCGCCACATTTTATTTGGGTACAGTGTTGTATGACTGCGCAATTGTCATTCAAAGTGTGAGAGCGCTGAGACCTGAAAATTGGCCTGGGCAGGAAGGGGGTAAAAGTGCCCGGTATGGAAGGGGTTAGTGGGATATTACGGGGTTCAGTGTTATTAGTGGGGTACCCCAAGGTTCAGTGTTTTTAGTAGGATACCCCAGGGTTCAGTGTTATTAGTGGGGTACCCCAGGGTTCAGTGTGATTAGTGGGGTACCCCAAGGTTCAGTGTGATTAGTGGTGTACCCCAGGGTTCAGTGTTATTAGTGGTGTACTCCAGGGTTCAGTGTGATTAGTGGTGTACCCCAGGGTTCAGTGTTATTAGTGGGGTACCCCAAGGTTCAGTGTTATTAGTGGGGTACCCCAGGGTTCAGTGTTTTTAGTGGTGTACCCCAAGGTTCAGTGTTTTTAGTGGTGTACCCCAGGGTTCAGTGTTATTAGTGGGGTACCCCAGGGTTCATTGTTTTTAGTGGTGTACCCCAGGGTTCAGTGTTATTAGTGGGGTACCCCAAGATTCAGTGTTATTAGTGGGGTACCCCAGGGTTCAGTGTTATTAGTGGGGTACCCCAAGGCTCAGTGTTATTAGTGGGGTACCCCGAGGTTCAGTGTTATTAGTGGTGTACCCCAAGGCTCAGTGTTATTAGTGGGGTACCCCAAGGTTCAGTGTTATTAGTGGGGTACCCCAGGGTTCAGTGTTGGGCCCCTTACTTATTAATATATATATAAACAATATGGGGTGTGAGATTATAAACCCCATTCCAGTCTTTGCAGATGACACCAAGCTGTGCCGGGGAATAACGTCCTTACAGGATGTCTCCAACTTACAAGCCGACCTCAATGCTCTGTGTAATTGGGGGGCTATGGGGCCAATGAGGGCTAATGGTGATAAATGTAAGGCTCTGCACTTGGGGGGGCTAAGAATATGCATCATACATACTAGGGGGGTACAACTGGGGGGGCAATGGTGGAGAAGGATCTGGGGGGGGGGGGTCAATGGTGGAAAAGGTTCTGGAGGGAAATGGAGAAATATCTGGGGGTCAATGGTGGAGAGGGATCTGGGGAGGTCAATGGTGAAGAAGGATCTGGGAGGTGAATGGTGGAGAAAGATCTGGGGGGCGAATGGTGAAGAAAGATCTGGGGGGCCAATGGTGGAGAAAGATATGGGGGGCCAATGGAGGAGAAATATCTGGGGGGGTCAATGGTGAAGGATCTGGGGGGGTCAATGGTGGAGAAGGATCTGGGGGGGTCAATGGTGGAGAAGGATCTAGTAGATCACAAGTTAATATTGACATGCAATGCCAAGCTGCGGGTTCTAAAGCGAACAAAATCCTCTCTTGTATTAGGAGAGGTATAGACTCCAGAGAGAGAGAGATATCACCCCCCCCGGTACAAATCATTAGTAAGACCTCATCTGGAATATGCAGTTCAGTTTTGGGCTCCAATTCACAAAAAGAACATTGGGGAACTGGAGGAAGTACAGAGAAGGGCAACCAAACGGATACGAGGCATGGAGGAGATCAGCTATGAGGAAAGATTAGAGGAACTGAATGTATTCTCTACTGAGAAGAGGAGATTAAGGGGGGGATATGATCTCCATGTATAATACATAAGGGGGGGATATGATCTCCATGTATAATACATAAGGGAGGGATATGATCTCCATGTATAATACATAAGGGAGGGATATGATCTCCATGTATAATACATAAGGGGGATATGATCTCCATGTATAATACATAAGGGGGGAGATGATCTCCATGTATAATACATAAGGGGGATATGATCTCCATGTATAATACATAAGGGGGGATATGATCTCCATGTATAATACATAAGGGGGGATATGATCTCCATGTATAATACATAAGGGGGGATATGATCTCCATGTATAATACATAAGGGGGATATGATCTCCATGTATAATACATAAGGGGGGATATGATCTCCATGTATAATACATAAGGGGGGATATGATCTCCATGTATAATACATAAGGGAGGATATGATCTCCATGTATAATACATAAGGGGGGATATGATCTCCATGTATAATACATAAGGGGGGGATATGATCTCCATGTATAATACATAAGGGGGATATGATCTCCATGTATAATACATAAGGGGGATATGATCTCCATGTATAATACATAAGGGGGGATATGATCTCCATGTATAATACATAAGGGGGGATATGATCTCCATGTATAATACATAAGGGGGGATATGATCTCCATGTATAATACATAAGGGGGGATATTATCTCAATGTATAATACATAAGGGGGGGATACGATCTCCATGTATAATACATAAGGGGGGATACGATCTCCATGTATAATACATAAGGGGGATACGATCTCCATGTATAATACATAAGGGGGATACGATCTCCATGTATAATACATAAGGGGGGATATGATCTCCATGTATAATACATAAGGGGGGGATATAATCTCCATGTATAATACATAAGGGGGATATGATCTCCATGTATAATACATAAGGGGGGATATGATCACCATGTATAATACATAAGGGGGATATGATCTCCATGTATAATACATAAGGGGGGATATGATCTCCATGTATAATACATAAGGGGGATATGATCTCCATGTATAATACATAAGGGGGGATATGATCTCCATGTATAATACATAAGGGGGGATATGATCTCCATGTATAATACATAAGGGGGATATGATCTCCATGTATAATACATAAGGGGGGATATGATCTCCATGTATAATACATAAGGGGGGGATATGATCTCCATGTATAATACATAAGGGGTATATGATCTCCATGTATAATACATAAGGGGGGATATGATCTCCATGTATAATACATAAGGGGGATATGATCTCCATGTATAATACATAAGGGGGGTATAATCTCCATGTATAATACATAAGGGGGATATGATCTCCATGTATAATACATAAGGGGGGATATGATCTCCATGTATAATACATAAGGGGGGATATGATCTCCATGTATAATACATAAGGGGGATATGATCTCCATGTATAATACATAAGGGGGGATATGATCTCCATGTATAATACATAAGGGGGGATATGATCTCCATGTATAATACATAAGGGGGGATATGATCTCCATGTATAATACATAAGGGGGATATGATCTCCATGTATAATACATAAGGGGGGGATATGATCACCATGTATAATACATAAGGGGGATATGATCTCCATGTATAATACATAAGGGGGGATATGATCTCCATGTATAATACATAAGGGGGATATGATCTCCATGTATAATACATAAGGGGGGATATGATCTCCATGTATAATACATAAGGGGGGATATGATCTCCATGTATAATACATAAGGGGGATATGATCTCCATGTATAATACATAAGGGGGGATATGATCTCCATGTATAATACATAAGGGGGGGATATGATCTCCATGTATAATACATAAGGGGTATATGATCTCCATGTATAATACATAAGGGGGGATATGATCTCCATGTATAATACATAAGGGGGATATGATCTCCATGTATAATACATAAGGGGGGTATAATCTCCATGTATAATACATAAGGGGGATATGATCTCCATGTATAATACATAAGGGGGGATATGATCTCCATGTATAATACATAAGGGGGGATATGATCTCCATGTATAATACATAAGGGGGATATGATCTCCATGTATAATACATAAGGGGGGATATGATCTCCATGTATAATACATAAGGGGGGATATGATCTCCATGTATAATACATAAGGGGGGATATGATCTCCATGTATAATACATAAGGGGGATATGATCTCCATGTATAATACATAAGGGGGGGATATGATCACCATGTATAATACATAAGGGGGATATGATCTCCATGTATAATACATAAGGGGGGATATGATCTCCATGTATAATACATAAGGGGGATATGATCTCCATGTATAATACATAAGGGGGGATATGATCTCCATGTATAATACATAAGGGGGGATATGATCTCCATGTATAATACATAAGGGGGGATATGATCTCCATGTATAATACATAAGGGGGGATATGATCTCCATGTATAATACATAAGGGGGGGATATGATCTCCATGTATAATACATAAGGGGTATATGATCTCCATGTATAATACATAAGGGGGGATATGATCTCCATGTATAATACATAAGGGGGATATGATCTCCATGTATAATACATAAGGGGGGTATAATCTCCATGTATAATACATAAGGGGAATATGATCTCCATGTATAATACATAAGGGGGGATTGCTGTAGGAAAGTCCTGGATTCTTTCTTGGATACACAGAATATAACTGGATATAACATTTATAGGGAAAGTTGATCCAGGGAATATCTGATTGTCTCTCGGGGGTCAGGAAGGAATTTATTCCCCTGCAGGAGCAGATTGGATCGTACTTTGCTGGGTTTTTGCCTTCTGGTGGATCAGCTGTGGGTGTCAGATTATAACTTTTATTTTTAATGGTACAACTAGATGGATGTCTTTTTTCAGCCAGACTAACTATGTAACTATGTAGGTCCCACACCGCTGCCTCCCATCTCCTGAGACTGCACTCAGTGACTTGGGTCTGAGACACTACAGACATATCCCTCCACCCGGCACAGCCAGCAGATAACAGAGAAGGTCCCCTGGAAGAGTCAGGCACAAGGCAGGAGACCCCAGTCACATGTCCTGGGTGCTACATTATGCAATGCTTATAGTAAAAATCAACATTTTTCTGCCAGCTGAACCCCAGAACCTCCATAAATCCAGTCTAGATACATAAATTGTGTCTGCAGCACAGAGAAGGAAGATTATCCGAGAGAAATCCAGGAATACAGGACGGGGAACACAGCTCAGGAAAGTGACCAGGGGATTACAGGCTGATATCACCCAGTCCCCGCCCTACTCTGGACCAATCAGTGAGCAGTATGGGTGGAGGATTGGATTTAGTGTTCATGACCCACCTGTGCTGATCTCTGTAGGAGTGTCCTCCTCTATAAATGTCCCCGTTATTCCATCCTCCTCCATAGACTGCTGATCATCCCTCACATACGCCTCTTCTTCTTCTGCTTTCACCTCAAATTCTATATCGATTGGATCTCCACTCTAAATCAAGGAAATGAGAGAAAATATCATCTGTAAAATGTAAGGTCACATAAAATATCCACACATTGTCTCTATGAATCCATGTTCTAGATGCTCCATCCCACCAACCTTGTAATAGTGAGGGATGGTGTGACCTTCCTGTGTGGAATCCCGGGAATACAGAGGACGGGGACATCTCTCTGGTGGGTTCCTGGTATTAGGTGGCTCCATCATCTCCTTGTGTCCTTCTGAAAACTCCTCCATCACTCCATACTCCTCATCCTCCTCTTTATACTCTTCTTTAACATCAATATTATCATCCCCGAGGATTCCACTCTGAAAGATATAATAAAACATTCATTGTAACAAACATGCTGTGTATAAATCACAACTACCAATAATTGTCATCATCTACCTGATGATGGTGAGGGATGGTGTGACCTTCCTGTGTGGAATCCCGGGAATACAGAGGACGGGGACATCTCTCTGGTGGGTTCCCATGACTGGATCCATCTGTAGGAAACACACACACTGACTGAATCCATTGTTTCTATGTGTTTATCAGATGATGGGGGATCTAGGTGGATCCTCCGTACTGCTCTCTCCTTTACAATAAAGTCTCCTCTTACCCGGTGATGTGAGGGGCGGCTGATTGTCCATCATGACGTCCTTGTAGAGATCCTTGTGTCCTTCTAAATACTCCCACTCCTCCATGGAGAAATAGACAGTGACACCCTGACACCTTATAGGAACCTGACACACACAATGATACAGTCACCATCCAGACACATCCCTTGTCTGTTACTGGAGAATGTCCCAGAATTCCCGGCACCGCTCACCTCTCCTGTCAGCAGCTCAGTGATCTCTCTGGTGACTTCTAGAATCTTCTTCTTCTTTCTCTCTTCTATCAGGGAGGGAGGTGGAGGCAATGTGATGTCATATGATCTCCAGACTTCACAGGAGGAAAACTCTACATCTGAACACAAATAGTCACATCAAATGATATTCCCAGAATCCTCCTCACCTCTCCATTCAGGTCTGTTTTAGTGAAGCTCCACTTCAGCGCTTAGTATATGAATTCTGACATCATTACATAAAATGAAGGATCAACAATTCTGCTTTGGTTGTGAGGATGCAAAGTGTCCACCCACATCCTAAGAGCACAGGTTAAAAGAAAGAAGAGCTGGATGGAGGGAAATAGGGAGGAGGAGCTGTGAGATCAGTATGATGTCATAGGATTCTCTGACTCTGGTTGGAGGGACATTGGGAGGAGGAGCTGTGAGGTCAGTGTGATGTCATAGGATTCTCTGACTCTGGATGGAGGGACATTGGGAGGAGGAGCTGTGAGGTCAGTGTGATGTCATAGGATTCCCTGACTCTGGATGGAGGGACATTGGGAGGAGGAGCTGTGGGGGCACTCTATGAGGTTTCTGTACATTGCTCCCAGGTTCATCCCACCTCTCCAAACATGAAAGATGAACTTTATCTTTGGGCTTGCCAGGACACATCATATTTCTCATTTTAGATGAATATCTGAGACTTGGATCATTATGAAGAAATATGGTTTCAGGACATTATTATTATTATACAGGATTTATGGCGCCAACAGTTTGCTCAGCACTTTATAATATAACGGGAGACAATACAGCAACAATACAGTTCAATACAAGAGGGTTAGGAGGCCCTGATCCCGGGAGCTTACAATCTAGGAGGGAGGGGCTAGTGGTACAAATGGTTGTAACTGTGGGGGATGGAGTGGTTGGAAGAACAGAAGATTCCGTTATTAGCTGAGGACAGGATAGGCTTCCCTGAAGAGAGAGGTTTTCAGAGATCGCCTAAAAGTGAGCAGAGTAGGCGATAGTCTGATAAATTGGGTTAGAGAGTTCCAGAGGATGGGGGAAGTGCTGAAGAAGTCCTAGAGGTGAGCATGGGAGGAGGAGACAAGGGAGCTAGAGAGCAGAATGTCATGGGAGGAGCAGAGAGTACGGTTTGGGTGATATTTAGAGACAAGATTGGTGATGTAATTTGGGGCGGAGTTATAAATGGCTTTATATGTTAATGTTAATGTTTTGAATTGTATCCATTCGGCAATGGGAAGCCAGTGGAGGGATTGGCAGAGAGGGGTGGAAGACATTGAATGGAGGCTAGTGGAGGGATTGGCAGAGAGGGGTGGAGGACACTGAATGGAGGCCAGTGGAGGGATTGGCAGAGAGGGGTGGTGGATATGGAACGGTTAGTAAGGTGGATAAGTTTGACAGCAGCATTCATGATAGACTGAAGAGGGGATAGCCTGCGATGAGGTCGGCCAATGAGGAGGGAGTTACAATAGTCAAGGCGAGATATAACAAGGGAGTGAATAAGTTGCTTAGTGGTTTCCGAGGTTAAGAACGGGCGTATCTTGGAGATGTTGCAGAGGTGAAGTCTACAAGATTTGGACAGTGATTGGATTTGGGGCTGAAAGGACAGATGGGAGTCTAGGATTACACCTAGTACCCTGGCATGAGGGGAGGGACTGATGGTTGTATTATTGATCTTGATGGAAAAATCAGGGGAGGGGGCAAAGACTGGGGGGAATACTAAGAGCTCAGTTTTGGAAAGATTGAGTTTGAGGAAGTGGAGTGACATTGTCAGGGATCTGGGTATGACCAGAAATGTGTGGTAATACAGGCGTAGTCAGGGCTGGAGAGGTGGAATGGTCAGGCAGGCCATATGGTCCTGTAATGCACCACCTGGCGGTACCTCAAGAAACAACGGAATAGGATTCCCCAGAGCATGGAGTCTAAGTCCCAGTCTGTTTGTTCACCAATCCCCCAGATGGTGGGGTTGGACTTTGAGCAGACAGAGACCAGGTCGCGGCCCATGAGTACACCCACCCATGGTAGAGGGATCTGCCAGAGGTATATTCTGGAGAAGAGCCTGACGTGAAGAGGCGGATGAGTACGTGCAGGATGTATGGATGGATGGCTGAGCAAAAGCGTGGTCAGACAGGCCGGGTCGGTAACGGTGGGGACAGCGTGGTACAAGGCAGCAGGCACAGAATAGTTGGGTCACTCGCCGGGTCAGTAACAGGAGATCAGATCCAATGGGGGTATCCAAAAGAAGTCAGACAGGCCAGGGATAAGGGCAGGAGAAGTCAGCAGATCGGATAGGCAGATATGCAGGCCAACAGGTACAGGGGCTTATGGGAAACAACACCAAGGAACCGACTGCAGGCCTGACCATTGCTTAAATACACCTCCTGCAATCAGCCTCAGGTGATGGCTTGATTGCAGGAGTGAGACTCTGGCTGCTGAGAGCATCCGCTGGCCAGCCTTGGTACTGCAGCCCACAAGGCAGGTGAGTCCCACCACCATTGGCGAGTCCATTCCTGACAGACATCAATGCCAATATGTCACTCAGTAGGTTAGTAATGTGAGAGGAGACTGAAGGGGTGAGGTGAGGGATAGAAAGATAGATTTGTTTGTCATTAGCATAGAGATAATGGGAGTTTATTAAGTGACCAAATGAGGAGGTGTAGATGGAAAAGAGAAGGGGTCCAAGGACAGAACCTTGAGGGATCCTTACAGAAAGAGGGAGTATAGAGGAGCAGCCAGAGTTATAGGTAATGCTGAAGAAGCGCTGTGATAGATAGGAGGAGAACCAGGAGAAAGTGGAGTCTCTGAGGCCAAGAGAGTGGAGTTTTTTGAGGAGGAGGGGATGGTCAACAGTATCAAAAGCCACAGAGACGTCAAGCAGTAACAGTACAGAGTAGTGGCCATTGGTTAGGATGAGTATGGAGTAGTGGCCATTGGTTGGGATGAGTACGGAGTAGTGGCCATCGGTTGGGATGAGTACGGAGTAGTGGCCATCGGTTGGGATGAGTATGGAGTAGTGGCCATTGGTTGGGATGAGTACAGAGTAGTGGCTATTGGTTGGGATGAGTACGGAGTAGTGGCCATTGGTTGGGATGAGTACAGAGTAGTGGCCATTGGTTGGGATGAGTACAGAGTAGTGGCCATTGGTTGGGATGAGTACAGAGTAGTGACCATTGGTTGGGATGAGTACGGAGTAGTGGCCATTGGTTGGGATGAGTTCTGAGCAGTGGCCATTGGTTGGGATGAGTATGGAGTAGTGGCCATTGGTTGGGATTAGTATGGAGTAGTGGCCATTGGTTGGGATGAGTATGGAGTAGTGGCCATTGGTTGGGATGAGTATGGAGTAGTGGCCATTGGTTGGGATGAGTATGGAGTAGTGGCCATTGGTTGGGATGAGTATGGAGTAGTGGCCATTGGTTGGAATGAGTACGGTGTAGTGGCCATTGGTTGGGATGAGTATGGAGTAGTGGCCATTGGTTGGGATTAGTATGGAGTAGTGGCCATTGGTTGGGATGAGTATGGAGTAGTGGCCATTGGTTGGGATGAGTATGGAGTAGTGACCATTGGTTGGGATGAGTATGGAGTAGTGGCCATTGGTTTTAGCAGTTAGTAGATCATTAGTGAGGTTTAGTAGGGCAGTTTCAATGGAGTGTAGCGAGTGAAAGCCAGACTGTAAAGGGTCGAGAAGGTTGTTGTCGGTGAGGTGGGAGCTCAGGTGATTGTAGACTAAGCGTTCTAGGAGTTTAGAGGGAAATGGCAGCAGGGAGATGGGTCTTAAGTTGTTAAGGTTGAAGGGGTCCAGGGAGGGCTTGTTAAGTATGGGAGTGATGTGCGCATGCTTTAGAGGGGAGGGGAAGGCACCAGTAGAGAGGGAAAGATTGAAGATGTGAGTGAGGGAGCATAGGATGGAAGAAGAGGGTGACCGTAGTAGTTATGAGGGGACAGGATCCAGGGGGCAGGTGGTGAGACGGGCTTCTGAGAAAACCTTAGTGACCTCTTCAGTAGTAGCGAGGTCAAAATGAGGAAAGTGTTGAGGGAGGTTTAGTATAAGGTATGCTAAGTGGGATGGATGTCTGTGCAGTGGAGAGGCCCCTACAAATTGCATCAATCTTGTTTTTGAAATGATTTGTAATCTCATAAGCAGTGAATGAGGTGCTAGGTGGAGGTTGAGCTGCTTGTACTGGGTGGAGGTGGAGAAAGTAGAGAGTTAAAAGTGGAGGAGAGACAACAAGGACTGGATGACAAGCTATTAATAAGAGTGACAAAGTCGGCTTGTTTGGCAGCATGGAGGGAGGAATTGTATGTGAAGAAAGCAGATTTATATCGGTTGAATGCTTGGTGGGATTTGGTTTTACGACACAATCGCTCCAACGCACAACTATGTAATTTAAGATTTCTGGTGTGGTCAGTCTGCCATGGATGTAATGGTCGGGGCCTGATGCTTCGTGTTGTTAGAGGAGCAAGTGAGTCCAGTGTGGATGACAGTGAACTGTTGTAGACAGCAGTGGCCAGGTCAGGGCAGGACAGGGGAGAGATTCTGTCATAGAGGAGGTCAGTTGCAGAGTGGAAAGGAGCCGGGTTCAAGTTGTGAAGGTTTCTGCGGGTAATTGTTGGCTGCTTGGAGGGATAGGTGTTTGAAGACGAGGAGACTGTGAAGGTGATGAGATTGTGATCAGAGAGAGGAAAGGGGGTGTTTGTGAGGTTGTAGGGAGTGCAAAGATGGGAGAAAACAAGGTCTAATGTATTCCCATCAGAGTGAGTGGAGGACGTGTCCATTGTGTTCAGGACATTTACTACAAATGACATTTTTCTCTCTTTCTTCCTATTTGAATCTTATAAAACAAAGACATAGATATTCCAATCCCCCTAAATATCCCCCCATCCCCCGCCACTAATTAAAGTCATAAAATCCATTAGTATAGACTGATGAGGTGAGAAGGTGACACCTCTCCACAATGAGGAGAATGTTCCGGCCCTGGAAGTGGGGGAATGTTCTGCCCCTGAAGGGGTTAATCTGGGTTCCCACACTATATATGTGTGTATCATCATCTGCTGGAGATAAAAGACGTCACAGTGACTATGGAGGAAGAGGACAGACATGACTATGGAGGAAGAGGACAGACATGACTATGGAGGAGGAGGACAGACATGACTATGGAGGAGGAGGACAGACATGACAGGGGGTTATTGGGTGTAAATAGGAAATAACATCTTCCTACCTGCTCTGCTGCATCTTCCAGCAACATCTCCGATATGGTTCCTGTTTGTACCTGACATCACTTCCTCTATGTACCTGACATCACTTCCTCTATGTACCTGACATCACTTCCTGTGTGTCTTCCATAGAGACTTCCTGTCTGGGTAGAAGTGAGATCCCCACCTTGTGGAGCTCAGAGGAACTGCAGCCCCGAGAAGCGTCTGGTAGTGTGACCCCGGCCTTGTGCTGGGTGTGTATGGACTGTAGATCCTTATAGAGGGGTCACCTCCACTCCCACCAAGGGGGACAGAAATATATGACTGCCTAGTCCAGCCTTTCTCAGCCAGGGTTCCTCCAAAGGTTTCTAGGGGCTCCTTCAGCAATGAACAATTCCTGTCTCTTAGTAACAAATGGCATCAATGATCTGTAAAATCCATTTCTTGGAATACATCACAGGACACAAAGCATCTTTATAAATCCTTCCTAACACTGTTATGCCCACCTACAGGTGATCGGACATTGGCAAACAATAGACAGGACGTCCCCTTGTAGAGCAGATCTCCCACATAGGAAAGGTTTGTAGCAAGCCATAGCCCATAACAGGAGGGGACGGATCTCTGGGATTCCTGAGGGACTCCAAGAAATGGATTTTACAGGTAAACCACAAATGTCATTTTCTTTGTCGCCCATCACAGGACACAGAACATCTTTTACATTCCTTACTATCAGGGATGTCCCACCTAGAACATGAGGGGAGGACAACAAGCCAACAGGTCCCAAAAAACAACCAGAAATAGGAAAGAACCTCATGCAGCAGCCTGCAAAAACCAATGTGTCCAAAGGGAAGAGTCCTTAGTGACTCCAACATCCACCTGGTAACATCATAAAGAGTGCACCGAAGACCAGGTAGAGGCTTCACCAACATGATACACTGAAGGTAGGTAGTGTCATCCCTTATAAAGGGGGAACCTGTCCTTTCATACTGGAAACTGGAGCAACAAGCCGACAAATTCAGGGAATAAACGTAGACATGGAAGCTGCGGGATCCTTCTATTCGGTCCTCAGGAGCCACAAAGAGAAATCCTGTTGCCAAATTGCGGCTGTCAACTACAGGTAACCTGATAGACAAACAAATACCCAACGTGATAAAAACCTATTCCCCCAGTTACTGAGCCTGAGGGTAAAGGGAGGTAATACGCTGTCCTGGCTGAGATGAGGGTAAAGGGAGGTAATACGCTGTCCCGGCTGAGATGAGGGTAAAGGGAGGTAATACGCTGTCCCGGCTGAGATGAGGGTAAAGGAAGGTAATACGCCGTCCCGGCTGAGATGAGGGTAAAGGGAGGTAATACGCTGTCCCGGCTGACATGAGGGTAAAGGAAGGTAATACGCTGTCCCGGCTGAGATGAGGGTAAAGGGAGGTAATACGCTGTCCCGGCTGAGATGAGGGTAAAGGAAAGTAATACGCCGTCCCGGCTGAGATGAGGGTAAAGGAAGGTAATACGCTGTCCCGGCTGAGATGAGGGTAAAGGGAGGTAATACGCCGTCCCGGCTGAGATGAGGGTAAAGGAAGGTAATACGCTGTCCCGGCTGAGATGAGGGTAAAGGGAGGTAATACGCTGTCCCGGCTGAGATGAGGGTAAAGGGAGGTAATACGCCATCCCGGCTGAGATGAGGGTAAAGGAAGGTAATACGCTGTCCCGGCTGAGATGAGGGTAAAGGGAGGTAATACGCCGTCCCGGCTGAGATGAGGGTAAAGGGAGGTAATACGCTGTCCCGGCTGAGATGAGGGTAAAGGGAGGTAATACGCCGTCCCGGCTGAGATGAGGGTAAAGGGAGGTAATACGCTGTCCCGGCTGAGATGGGGGTAAAGGAAGGTAATACGATGTCCCGGCTGAGATGGGGGTAAAGGAAGGTAATACGATGTCCTGGCTGAGGGTAAAGGAAGGTAATACGCTGTCCCGGCTGAGATGAGGGTAAAGGGAGGTAATACGATGTCCTGGCTGAGATGAGGGTAATGGAAGGTAATACGATGTCCCGGCTGAGATGGAAAGGTACAAACCCCTTTAGGTAAAAAAAAATAATAAATAAAAAGCTAAGGTAAAAAAGCCATCTTTGTGAAAGAAGAAAGGATACAAAAGGAAGGTCCTGAATGGACTCAAATAGAGAATTCTCTAAAAACAGAAAGAGATCCCATAGAAACAATGACAGGCTGACCGGAGGAACAACATACATGACATCTAGTACCAACGCATGCAACTAGAAAGTGTAATGTAATCAGCCCCTGAAAGAAGAGACTGCCAAGGCTGAAATCTGACTCTTGATTATACACAAGGCCAGGCACACATTCACCCCCCACCCCAAGAAGGAAACCAAGACACGGACCAAAACAAGGAGGAAACCTCTTAGGTCAACAAAACACAAAATATGATTGTAAAGACCTGCGGGAAGTCTCCCTAATTTAGAATTCCTAGCCTTCAAAAGAGCAGAAACAACAAAAGGCCTCGATACTTCTGTCTCTCAAAACCTTTTTCAGCTGCAACAGTCAATCCAGTATGCCCACTGACACCATAAGGCTGGAAAAATCAGGCTTTGTAACAGCAGGGCTTGACTATCTGGAGATCCAAGGACTTGTGTAGAATCAAAGAAAAAACATGAAGCATGAAGTAAGGAGGGGAACAGTTCCAAAATTCTAAGGCCTGGTTCACATTGCAATGAACAGCTACTATGCTCAGCTTTTGGGCTGGGTACATTCCCCTTGCCATACCATCTGGTAGCCTGGTGTACCAGTTCCTCAATTTGCTGGACCATCCTATGTTTGGAAGGGGCAGGGGTTGTAGCGGAGGGCAGCATTGTGTCCTGTAGCTGGATAAAGCCAGATGGGCCAGCAGCAGGTTTGGATGCTTAAGGCTTGGCTGGATTCAAAGGACAATATAATAACCCTATGCTGGCAGAAAGGGTCAGACGTTTCTGAGTTTACTTCTGTGATGGACACACAGGACTGAGGGCTGCATGTCGTATTAGAAAGAGGTTACCTGGTGCACTGAATTGCTGAGACAGATAGCTACCTGGACACTGGGACTCTGCTCTACTCTCTGATCTTCCAGAAACTTCTGTCTGTGTGGTCCGGATACTGCGGCCAGGACACACAGCCTTCTGAGGACCTGTGATGTGCATATGAAGAACCTCTGCGCACCAGACTATCTGTTTCCCTGACTTGCTGCCTGGACTTCCTAAGTTGGAGCCACTGTTGACTGGTGAGTCCTTGAACCTATGCTCTGTCTATTGCTGCTCATCCCTCATTGTGCCTGGACTATGGTCCTGGACTCTGGAGTAAGTGCCTGCTGGATCCAATTGCTGCCCAGTTCTCTATCCTGTGTTGACTTAGCTCCTTGTCTGCCTGGATCCCTGCCCTGTGCTGGACTCAACCACATGTACACCCGGATGCCTGCCCTGTGCTGGACTCAACCACATGTCTGCCCGGATCCCTGCCAAGTCTGCTGGATTTGACCCTTGCTACATCCTACCCTGGTCCACCTGGATCACTGCATTGTGTGATGGACTTACCCACTGCTACACTATACTCTGGTCTCTCCAAATCCATGCGTTGTGGGCTGTGTACATTTCCCTTGCCATACTGCCCGGTGGCCTGCTGTACTGGTTCTCCATTTTGCTTGGCCATCCTACATGGACTATCTATGTGGTATTACATTGCTACCCGGTGGACTATTTTGTTGTGCTTTGTCTTGTTATCTGTAATGTGCCTTCACATTCCCCAATAAACCCCTATATGTCGGTTTTGTGTGATCTGCCTCCATGTGCTCTCTCTCTGCACTTCTAGTTTAAGACTAGTGATGGGCTGAACACCCCCGGTTCGGCTCCCGGTAGAATATTTGAACAGACCAAAAGTTTTCCGCGAACATCAATCCAATCCTAATCGTCTATGGGACTCGAACTTGCAAATTCAAAAGTGCCCATTTTGATGGCTTATATGTAAGGTATTGGCCGTAAAGTGGTATGGGGACTCGGGTGCTGCCCAGAGGGACATGAATCAGGGGGAAAAAAAAATTAAAATAGTACAATTTTAAAGGGGCAGTCATTTTTTTTTGCTTAAAATAAAAATAATAATTAAATATTCCTTTAAATATCATGTCTTGGGGGTCCCCTTAAACTACGTGCAAAGTTGCACATATGTACAATGTATAGAACCTGCTAAAGCAGGACTCGCACCGTAACCCTTCAGTTATTCTTGATGAGTGCAGGATTGGACCCAGCTCTAAAAAGTCTAATTATATGCACCTATCATACAGGTGCAGAAAAATTTTGCCTTGGGTGTTGATGGTGCCTGAACACTGTAACCCCTCACACCTACTTTTGCTGGGTGCAGGAATGGGCCCTGCACTTATAAACTGATAACAATTATAGATAAATGGTTAAAAGAATTGAAATGCCATGCTCTTGTTAAACTTGGGGGTTGGTGGTGCCCTAAACCAAAAAATTGTTCAAAGCTAGCAGGATTGAGGAATAGGATAGGCAACATAGGCAGTCTTCCAGGGATCCCAGATCCCTAACAAATGTAATCAGTTACATCAGCATCAGGGGCAAAATAGTTGCTGTTGATCCAGGACTGATTCCTTTTGATAAATGTCAGCTGGTCAATGGAGTCTGTGGACAGACGCACTCTTTTATCCATCACAAAACCTCCAGCAGCACTGAATGTCCGTTCGGAAAGCACGCTGGATGCAGGAAAGGCCAGTAGCTTGATGGCATATTGAGCAAGTTCTGGCCAGTGATCCATCCTCAAGACCCAGTAACCCAGTGGATGATCAGTTGGAAAGGTCTCCAAGTCTGTCCTTGCCCCTAGATAATCCTGCACCATATGATGCAGACCCTGCCGATGGGTGCTTAAACCTAACAGCCCTGGGTGCTGAGGACTAAAGAACTGTTTAATCGGTCAGCTGGCCGCCTTCTCCACCGCTCTTCCTTTGACAGAATGAAGCCTCAGAAACACGTTGTCCAGGAAATGGTAACCTCCCAGTGTCTGGAGAGGTGTTACACAATTTCAAGGCATCCTCAGGATGTTTCATCCTCTGCTCCCTCTGGGAAGACTGGATGAGCTCTGCACCTTGACCCTTGTAACGTGGATCAAGAAGGGTTGCCAACCAGTATTGATCCCTCTTCTTGATAACACAAATCCTCAGGTTCTGGCGCAGGCTTTGCAGAATCAGGGAGCCCATGCAGTGTAAGTTTGAGGAGGCAGGAGATTCTGAGTCCTCTGGGTCACTGAGGATGACATTGTCAGGAACTACCTCCTCCCAGACATGTACTACTCCAGGCTGGGTTTCTGGGGACTGAAAAGTGTCCCTTGAAGACTGCTCTATGTGATCCTCTACTTCCATGCTGCTGCAATCCTCCTTCACTTCCTCCTCCTGCTGTGTGTTCTGTGGCCCCACAGGAATGGTTTCTGCATAAAGGGGGCCTTGAGAGGACAGGACATCCTCCTCTTCCTCTCGCTGTTCTGCCTCAAGTGCCCTGCCCATGATTCCACATAGTGTGGAACACTAGAGGGATAGTGTCACTTATGCATGCAGTTTCACAGCTCCCCATCCTTGTGGCCTCCTCAGATGGTGACAGGACAGTGCATGCATCCATTATCAGCAGCCACTGGCGAGGTGAGAAGAAGCCAAGCTCCCCTGAGCCTGTCCTTGTGCCATTTTCACACAGGTACTCATTGATGGCCCTCTGCTACATGTGCAGCCACTGCAGCATTGCCAATGTGGAGTTCCACCGAGTGGACATGTCACAAATGAGTTGGTTGGTTGGTGGGCAGATTGAATTCCCATTGAATTTCAGCCAGCCGAACACTGGCCATGTATGACTGCTGGAAATGGCCACAGACTTTTCTGGCCTGCCTCAGAAGATCTTGAAAGCCTGGGTACCTGTTCAAGAAACACTGCACCACCAAATTCAGGATGTGTGCCAAGCATGGAACATGTGTCAAGTGTACCTGTAAGAAGACGGAGAGAAGGTTGGTGCCATTGTCATATACAACCATTCCTGGCTCAAGCTGTCGTGGCATCAACCACTTCTGAGCCTGCCCCTGCAGAGCTGACAGAATCTCTGGCCCGGTGTGGCTCCTGTCCCCTAGACAGACCAGCTGAAGCACCACATGGCATCTATTAGCCTGACTGCTTATGTAGCTCCTTGAACGCTTATGGAGCACTGCTGGTTCAGAGGACAATTCAGCAGAAGAGGCCATAGAGGAAGAGGAAGGGGAGGGGGTGGAACATGTTGGTTATGTGTTATAGAAGACACTGGTAGTGATAGCAGAATTCAGACTTTACTTGTGTGGCTTAAGTTGCAAACATACAGAGCACATTTCTCAGCAGACATATTACAGACACATTACTTCCAGAAGATGATAGAGAAGAACAGGAAGAACCAGCAAGTATTACATATATACAACTAGTAACCTTTAGTGTACAGTGCCATCTACTGGTCAAGTGACATTAACAGAGAATACTGTATATAGTACATTATAGTACATGCTGTTGCATTCCCAACACCCCTTCTCAACGGCATGTGCATAATTATATGACATTTAGTCTCTTTTGTAGAAAACAATAACGTTCCCTTGTTTTTGGATAATCTGGTTCCATTGGTGTTTTCACTTCCTTTGCATCTTGCATGTGAAACTGTTGTAACATTTCTGTAATTTTCTGACTTCGGTTAAGAAGATAGCTTCCATCCTCTTCCCGCTCTATTTGAATTCCTAGGTAGTGAGTAATGTTCCCCAACTCTTTAATTTCAAAATTTTGTTTCAGTTTGTGAACTATTTGGTCATAGTCCCCTTCTTGTTCAAAACACGTCAAGATGTCATCGACGTATATTAGGATGTATGTCCATTTGCTTCCGATGGTTTTGCGACCAGGAGGGAGTTCTGTTAGTGACCAAGTTTTATTTTCTTGAAGTGATTTTATTTCTTCTTCAGCTGCTTTTCTCCACTGATCTGCTTCCCTTCTCGGCAAAGTTTCTATGTCTTCCCAGGATGTTGGCTCCTGTGTTTGATGTGTTTTAGCAGCGTATGATAACCTGTGGGGTGGTATCCCTTTTGTCATTCGTGAGGATCTTCTGATTTCTTGTTGTTCAGTGGGTTCTATTGGCTCGTTGATTGTAAGTTCCACTTCTTGTTCTGGCTCTTGTCCTGCTTCGCATGGGTCAGTGTCTCTTGCCGATTCAGCGTGTAAATCCTCTCCATATTTTTCAAGAATTGTATTATCTGATGCTTCACTTTCATCAAAATAAACACTGCGGCTTACTGTGACCTTGTTGGTCTTTGGACAAAGGATTCTATATCCCTTACTCTGCTCACTGTAGCCCACCAGAATGCCTTCTATGGCTTTGTTCTCCAACTTGGAGAGTTTCTGACTTGGAATGTGGGCATATGCTTTACAGCCGAACACTCTGATGTGTCCTACGTTAGGTTTTGATCCATTCCACAGTTCATATGGTGTACTCTCAATAGGTTTTGATGGGAGCCTGTTTTGTAGGTATGTTGCAGTGATTATTGCTTCTCCCCAGTATTTGTTAGGTAAGGCAGCGTCCGTAATCATTCATCTGGTCATTTCTACAAGAGTGCGATTCTTTCTTTCAGCTACACCGTTTTGCTCAGGAGTGTATGGTACAGTTGTTTGGTGTATAATACCTTGTTTCTTTAGGTATGATTCCATCTCTTTATTCATATATTCCCCTCCATTGTCAGTGCGTATTATTCCAGGTTTCCTTTGAAACTTGTTGCTTGTCATAGCTACAAACTCTTGAAGTTTTTCTAATGTCTCACTTTTGTGCTTCATTAGATACGTTATTGTGTACCGGGAATAATCGTCGATGAAAGTCAGTAAATATCTGTTCCCGCCAGGTGTGATGGTTTTCATTGGTCCGCACACATCACTGTGTATCAGTTCCATGGGTTTAATGGTTTTACTCTGACTGGTCTGTGGAAGAGAGGTTCGGGTGGCCTTTGCTTTGATGCAACACGTGCACTTGCTGAGTGTGTGGCAAGGCAATATTTTCATGTCTTCTGATAGACCTCTCTTTGCAAAATCCTTTATAGCTTCTGGGTTTGGATGCCCCAATCTTCTATGCCACAGGTGGATGCACTTGTCATGTGGGTTATGAGTTGCCGCATTAGCCTTCTCACTTTCAGTGATGATTTTGTACAGATGTTCATTTAATCTTCCTCTTGCTAAAATTTGCTTTCCATTTTGAATTGTGCATTCATTACCTCTGAACTGGACAGTGAGTCCATTGCTTGCAAGGGTTTTAACTGATAGGAGGCTTCCTTCTAGGCTTGGAACATATAGAACATTCTTTACAAGGATGCTCTGCTTGCCCCCTGATGGCGTTTTGCAGTTCAGAAATCCCTGATCATTACCTTCCGCTGTAATACTTTTCCCATTTGCTAGGAAGACTTTATCTTTTACACTAAAATCAATTTCTGTGAAGAATGTCTTGTCGCTTGTCATGTGACTTGTTGCCCCTGAATCAATGTACCATCCGTGTGGGGTACTATTCTGAGTCACTTTAAAGTACCATTCCATGATGTACTTTCATTTTCTTTCATGACTGCTTTAGCTCTTTCTCTTGTGGGTAGCTCCCGCTTTCGCTGTTCAGCTTTCCAGATTGAACAGTTCTTTTTCAGGTGACCGGCCTTTTTGCAGCGAAAACATACCCTGGTTTCTTTGCTTTGTCTTCTGCCTTCATGCACCTTCAGAGCTGCCTCTGGTCTCTCGTTCTCTTCACTATGCAAATGTTTCTTTCTTCTGCTGTATTCATCAATTAATTTTCCCTTAACATATTCTAGCGTCAGTTCAGCTTCCGGTCTAGTTTCTAGAGCATTTATAAGGGCACTGTATGATTCTGGAAGGCTGCACAGAAGTATTGACACAACATGGTTGCTTTTTAATTCTTCACCTATTGCACCCAGCTGGTCCACAATTTCTAGCATAGCATTTACAGTCATGGCCGAAATTGTTGGCACCCTTGATATTTTTCCTGAAAATCAAGTATTTCACACAAAAAAGGTATTGCATTAACACATGTTTTGCTATACACATGTTTATTCCCTTTGTATGTATTGGAACAAATATAAAACAGAGGCAGAAAAGCAAATATGACATAATGTCACACAAAACCCCAAAAATGGGCTGGACAAAAGTATTGGCACCCTTAACTTAATATTTGGTTGCACACCCTTTGGAAAACATAACTGAAATCAGTCGCTTCCTATAACCATCAATAAGCTTCTGACACCTCTCACCCGGAATTTTGGACCACTCTTCCTTTGCAAACAGCTCCAGGTCTCTCTTATTGGAAGGACACCTTTTCCCAACAGCAATTTTAAGATCTCTCCACAGGTGTTCAATGGGATTTAGATCTGGGCTCATTGCTGGCCACTTCAGAACTCTCCAGCGCTTCTTTGCCATCCATTTCTGAGTGCTTTTTGACGTATGTTTGGGGTCATTGTCCTGCTGGAAGACCCAGGATCTTGGACGCAAACCCAGCTTTCTGACACTGGGCCCTACAGTGCGACCCAAAATCCTTTGGTAATCCTCAGATTTCATGATGCCTTGCACACAGTCAAGGCACCCAGTGCCAGAGGCAGCAAAACAACCCCAAAACATCATTGAACCTCCACCATATTTTACCGTAGGTACTGTGTTTTGTTCTTTGTAGGCCTCATTCCGTTTTCGGTAAACAGTAGAATGATGTGCTTTACCGAAAAGCTCTATCTTGGTCTCATCTGTCCACAAGACGTTTTCCCAGAAGGCTTTTGGCTTACTCAAGTACATTTTGGCAAACTGTAGTCTTGCTTTTTTATGTCTCTGTGTCAGCAGTGGGGTCCTCCTGGGTCTCCTGCCATAGCGTTTCATTTCATTTAAATGTCGACGGATAGTTCGCGCTGACACTGATGCTCCCTGAGCCTGCAGGACAGCTTGAATGTCTTTGGAACATGTTTGGGGCTGCTTATCCACCATCCGGACTATTCTGCGTTGCAATCTTTCATCAATTTTCCTCATCCGTCCACGACCAGGGAGATTAGCTACAGTGCCATGGGTTGCAAACTTCTTGATAATGTTGCGCACTGTGGACAAAGGCAAATCTAGTTCTCTGGAGATGGACTTGTAACCTTGAGATTGTTGATATTTTGCCACAATTTTGGTTCTCAGGTCCTCAGACAGTTCTCGTCTCCTCTTTCTGTTGTCCATGCTTAGTGTGGCACAGACAGACACACAATGCAAAGGTTAAGTGAACGTCTCTCCTTTTTATCTGCTTTCAGGTGTGATTTCTATATTGCCCACACCTGTTACTTGCCCCAGGTGAGTTTACAGGAGCATCACATGCTTGTAACATTCTTATTTATCCGCAGTTGTGAAAGGGTGCCAATACTTTTGTCCAGCCCATTTTTGGAGGTTTGTGTGACATTATGTCGAATTTGCTTTCTTTCCTCCCTTTTTTTGTTTTGTCCCAATACACACAAAGGGAATAAACATGTGTATAGCAAAACATGTGTTAATGCAATACGTTTCGTGAGAAATACATGATTTCCTGGAGAAATATCAAGGGTGCCAACAATTTCGGCCATGACTGTACATGTTCACCCATTTCCTGCCCTTTTTCCAGCCTCATCTTATACAGTTTGCGTAGTAGATATAGTTTACTGTTTAGGTTTGCACGTTCATGCAGTCTTTGTAATGCAGTCCACATACCTTTAGCTGTGCTTTCTTTCCTTATATGAATGAGCTGATCGTCCTCCACTAACAGGCTTATGACTGCTTTTGCTTGTCTGTTTTTTCTGTCCCATTCTTCCGGGTTGTCATTGGGTCTGTCCCATTCTTCCGGGTTGTCATTGGGTCTGTGTATATCTAGTACCGGCCACAAGTCATCTTTGGATAACAGCATTTCAAGCTTAAACTTCCATACCTGGTAGTTGGTGTTGTTGAGCTTTGCTATTGTAAACTTCATATCTGAAGCACTTGCCATCTTTCAGTGAATTGGTAGGATTGTAAATGCAGCACTTACTTGCTTGTAGTTTTCCTTTTTCCAGTGTCTGGAGCTGGGCCCATAGCCTGTTGGTTATGTGTTATAGAAGACACTGGTAGTGATAGCAGAATTCAGACTTTACTTGTGTGGCTTAAGTTGCAAACATACAGAGCACATTTCTCAGCAGACATATTACAGACACATTACTTCCTGAAGAGATGATAGAGAGGAACAAACAAGTTTTCAGATATACACAACTAGTAACCTTTAGTGTATAGTGCCATCTACTGGTCAAGTGATAATAACACACAATACTATATATAGTACATTATAGTACATGCTGTTGCATTCCCAACACCCGGCACCCCCCTACTCACGCCAACCACCACAACCCCCTCAATCTCATATCTGTCCCCCTCCTCCCCACATCCACCCCTCCCCTCTCGGTTGCACTCCTGAATGCCTGTTTGGTTTGCAACAAGCTCACCGCCATCCACGACCTCTTTGTCTCCCACTCCCTCAACCTCCTAGCGGTCACCGAAACCTGGATCCAAGCCACTGACTCCACCTCCCCTGCTGACCTCTCCAACAGAGGCCTCGTTTGGACCCATTCACCCAGACCGAGCGGACGCAGAGGCGGAGGGTTTGGTATGCTCCTACCACCGCGGAGCACCTTCCAGGTCCTCCCTATCCCCCCTCCCTATCCTCCTCCTTCGAGGCCCACTGCATCCGGCTCTTCTCTCCCACCCCCCTAAGGATTGCGGTAATCTATCGGCCTCCTGTTCCGCATCCCTCTTCCTAGAGGACTTCGCCGCCTGGCTTCCCTTCTTCCTCTCCTCCGAGCTACCGACCATCATCCTAGGCGACTTCAATATCCCGATCAACGCCAACAGCCCGGCTACTTCCCAACTCCTCCTTCTAACCTCCTCCTTCGCGCTCACACAGCACACTCAGTCCTCCACCCACTCCAACGGAAACACCCTGGACCTCGTTTTCTCCCACCTCTGCACCCCCCATGACTTCACTAACACCCCCTTCCCCCTCTCTGACCACCACCTCCTCACATTCTCCATCTCCCCCTCCCTCAACTCCCCCCCAAAGCATCTAACCATCACCCGCAACCTCCGCAATCTGGACCCGACCCATCTCCACCCAGCAGCTGACCGTCTGTATGACAGTATCCTCCCTCTGTCATGCCCTGACCTGGCCACTACTGCATACAACGACTCACTGTCAGCTGCCCTTGACTCCCTGGCACCCCTAACCACACGTAGCATTAACCGCTTCAACCCTGGCAAAACGACCACACAAAATGCCTCAAACAACGCAGTCACGCCCTGGAGTGCTTATGGTGCAAAACCAGATCCCCTCCCGGGTTCTCCCTCTATAAAGCTGCCTACCTCGCCTACACCACCTCCCTCCACGCTGCCAAGCAAGCCTATTTCATAACCCTCATCAACACCCTCTCCACCTGTCCTCGTCGGCTCTTCTCCACTTTCAAATCCCTGCTCTCTCCCTGTGGTGGTTTATGTAAGAATTTATTCTACTTATGAAGGGCGGTGTCCTTTTCCCTTAAACAAAATATTACAGTGCCTCCAGCCGTTAAAATACGGCAATTATTTAATGAACCAATAATTTGGACACCTTGATAATTTGATCACCACTTATTAATATACCTTGAGTCCTTTTAGCCAGTATGATTTCGTACCATACACACAAAAATTGCCTTTATAATAAATAAATAGATAAATTTATTTATGTACAAAAATTATATATATATTAACACAAAGCGCAAAAGACTGGTGATGAATGGATACTGGTACACACGATCAAAGATATACTATACCAATTCTATACACCAAACAATTCTTCTAGATAGTAATAAAGATTAAAATCAAATTTAGTGATAAGTGTTAATTTATAGTACTTCAGAGGTCATTTCTCCCAAAACGTGGCCATAGAAATGTGAGAAAATATTCCCTGATAAATCGTACTATAACCAATTAAAAATTAATTAATTATGCAATATCTATAATTTCAATATTACACCAAACAATTCTTAGCAGTAATAATATGGATCTCTCTATATATATATGAACACCCAATGCAATTACTATCACCCCAATGCAATTATTATCACCCCAATGCAAGAGAGGAAATATAAAATACAATATTAATTCTTAACAATCTCACCACACCCAGAACCTGGATTATGACGCCTCCCCAGTGCATTCAGCTGGCAATTGAAGTTCCTGCAGAAGAATGGCCGCAGGGAGCAAGTGAGAGATAGTGCAATAGGTGGTAGTGTTTAAGAAAAAGTGTAGGATGGTAGAAGTTCAGAGATTTAGGAGTCTAGTAGAAGTTTTAGTAGTTTGAAAATATTGAGAAATAGTGTTAAAAGGTCTTTAAGTTTTTCAGATGGGATAGATTTCAGCCTCGTCAGATTTCTTCAGCTTTTCAGATCTCCTTCCGATTGTTGATTGGTTTTTCTTTAGCTTTCTTATTTTTCTTAGCATGAGTCTTTTAGTATATGTTTTTTTTTAGATGAGGTGCATGGCTTTTTTATACCATCCAAACCATTGTTTTAAAAGACCCTCCCAACAGGCTTTTTGATTGGCCGGTCGAGAAGTGTATGTACCTAAGATATCTCTCACCTGTCCACTGGGGGGTCAGTCAGGGATCACAAAACAATTTGAGTATTAATGATGACTCATGCCTCGGGTGGAAACCAAGGTAATTTTAGATATTAAATATACGTCTTATCCAAATATATTTGATTTTACCACTAATGTTTCGGATAGGAACCATAGAAAGATATATGTGCATTCAGTTTTTCATTTCCCTGAGATTCAAACTTGTGTGAAACATTTGCTTTCTGATGGAAACATACAACTGATACCAATTCACAAAATATCTTACTTTTCACCATTTCATACTTAATTTAGTGGTATGCAATCCCCAACTCTGCTGAATAGATTTTGTGTGTGGAACCCTTTATAACATCCCATTGAGATCCCCCACACTTTCCTTGGCTGGGAATATAGTTCATGGGAATATGACAGAGAACCTTATCCATTGTTGGGTGCTTAAAGTACATAGACTGGCCTGTAGTTAAACCTGAATTCAATAGCCTATTGTGACAGTCCATAAAGTTTCCTCTGGGAATCCACACTTTCAAGGTTTTATTTAATCTTCTCAGATCTACAAGTATCGTCTCACCATTGTCATTTTGGTCAGGTGTGATGACTCACTGTTTGGAAGTCCAACGGTGGTATTTTACTTTGTAATTAACTTTTTTCAGGTGAAATCTCATTTTCAACAGACAATGGTAATTGTTGAGAAAACATACTTTGCCAGTCTTCGAGTCACCGACATCAGATCCCACTATTATCTTTCCTGGGACTTGTTTGACCACCTGTAGAGATTCAAATAGTATATTGTCTCTGGAACAAGTCTCTTCCACTCATTGTGTGTGTGATTTCACGAGAAGGTCATTTGAATTCTCACCAAGAAAGATTAACCCTTAACAGACGGCTGGGCTTGTTACTGTTGGATTGAAATCATATTTTTAATAAATATTCCCCCAAAAGTCACTACATCCCCCCCACCCCCACCCAGCACCTCACTCACCGCCCACGAGATTGCCAATCACTTCCAAAACAAGATTGACGCAATCCGTAAGGACATTGTCAACTCGCAATCCACCTCTCCACCCAGCCTTCTGCCCTCCTTCAACCGTCCCCTCCCCCGACCTCATAGCCGCACTACCCCCCACTATACCTAATGCCCCACACATCATCACCTCGCCAACACTCCGCTCCTTCAGCTCAACTACCCCCTAGGAGGTCTCTAAGGTCTTCCCTGAAGCCCGCCTCACCACCTGCCCCCTAGACCAAATCCCCTCACAGCTCCTCCAGTCACCCCCCTCCATCATTCGCTCCCTCACCCACATCTTCAATCTCTCCCTCTCCACTGGCACCGTCCCCTCCCCTCTAAAGCATGCACACATCACCCCCATACTCAAAAAACCCTCCCTTGACCCCACCAACCTTAACAACCTTAGACCCATCTCCTTGTTGCCCTTCACTTCCAAGCTCCTTGAGCACCTGCCCTACAATCGCCAAAGCCAATGGCCACTATTCTATCCCCCTGCTCCTCGACCTCTCCGTGGCCTTCAACACTGTTGACCACCCTCTCCTCCTTGCCAAACTGCACTCCCTTGGCATCAAGGACGCTGCTCTCTCCTGGTTCTCCTCCTACCTTTCCCAACGCTCCTTCAGTGTCACCTACAACACTGCCACCTCCCCCTCTCTGTCGGGGTCCCCCAAGGCTCTGTCCTCGGGCCCCTCCTCTTCTCCATCTATACCTTCTCCCTTGGCAAACTTATTCACTCCCACGGCTTCAATTACCACCTCTATGCTGACAACACCCAAATTTACCTCTCCACCCCCCCACCTCACTCCCTCATTCTCTGCCCGCATTGCCCACCTCCTAAACAACATATCAGACTGGATGTCGCTCCACTTCCTCAAACTTAACCTATCCAAAACCAAGCTCCTGGTCTTCCCCCCACCCCGTGCCCCCCCCATCCTCTCCATCACTACTAACAACGCCACCATCTCTCCCACCCCACACGCCAAAGTCCTGGGTGTCACCCTGGACTCCCACCTCTCCTTCCTACCCCATATCCAACTGCTATCTAAATCTTGCAGGCTCCACCTCGGCAACATCTCCAAGATACGCACATTCCTCACCCCAGACACCAAACAACTCGTACACTCCCTCATCATCTCACGCCTGGACTACTGCAACTCCCTCCTCACTGGCCTCCCTCATCATCTCACGCCTGGACTACTGCAACTCCCTTCTCACTGGCCTACCCAAACGAACACTATCCCCACTCCAGTCTATCCTGAACTCAGCGGCGAGACTCATCCACCTCACCAAGCGCTCCACATCTGCCTCCCCCATCTGCCAATCCCTTCATTGGCTCCCAATTGCCCAACCCATCAAGTTCAAGCTGCTAACCCTGACCTACAAAGCCATTCACAACGCCGCCGCAAACTACATATCTGACCTTATACCCAAATACTATCCTACCCGTGCCCTCCGCTCCTCTCAGGACCTTCTGCTCTCTAGCTCCCTGGTCTCCTCCTCCCACGCCCGATTGCAGAACTTCTCCAGGACATCCCCCATCCTCTGGAACTCCCAACCCCAATCCATCAGACTGTCGCCTACCCTCCTCACCTTCAGGCGCACCCTGAAAACCCATCTCTTCAGGGAAGCCTACCCCAACCTCACCTAACACCCGACCTCACCTAACAACTAACCTCCTCCACTCCTCCCACCACTCCATCCCCCACAGCCATCTCCTCCTGTACCACCTTCCCCTCCCTCCTAGATTGTAAGCTGGAAAGAGCAGGGCCCTCGATCCCCTCGTGTATTGTATTGTTACCATCTTGTCTCATGTTCTGTCCCCCCCCGCTACTGTACAGCGCTGAGCAAACCCTTTGGCGCTATATAAATACTGTATAATAATAATAATCCTAACAGGAGTTCTGTCATTTTTCAGGATGTCAGGAAAAACATGTCCTCCGTCAGTAAATGTTCATGTTGTGTCAGTAATAAAAGTCACGGAGGGTTGGGAACCCTGCAAGGGGGGCAGAGATATGTGACTGCCTAGTCCAGCCTTTCTCAGCCAGGGTTCCTCCAAAGGGTTCTAGGGCTTCCTTGTCACTTCATTGGGCTGTATATGGAAGTGTCACCGACCAGCCGTTTCTGGATACACAGCTTTGTCATCATTGCACACACACAGGATTTTGTTTTCATTCAATACATTTTTATTACAATTTCACTTTTAACAAGATTACAAAAATAACCAGGAAATAGTAAAGGCAGAAATCCGATTGGTCAGGAAGATCCCTTGTCTGGAATGTGGGGGCGGAGTCATTATTATTGGTGTACAATACAATACACAACGTGTTCCATTATTATAACAAAGTATTGTAGAAAAGATCCCAACATAGAAAATGGGGGAAAGGAGGAAATAAAGGCGGATATGAAGGGGAATCTGTGTACGGGGAACACCTTAACAATCACCACCATTTTATTCTCCAGGGCCTCTGATGTCACAGAATAGATGTTTGGGGGTTTATCTCATCTTCAGGACCAAAATCTGCATTTTCCCATGTGTGCAAAATCATGCAGAAACAGCTCTGGCAGTGAGAGGGTTAATGTGGGCTAGATGGGATCCCTCTGCTGGGGTGACATTAGAGCTCCCCCTAGCTGCAGCCTGGTAATAACATTGCCCTCCAAATATTGGACATAATGGGGGATTTTTCCTGAAATACAGCAATCAATAACAGCAGCACAATACCACATTATGGCCACTAGATGGAGCCAAAGGAATCAGAGTGTGAAATAAAGTATGCCTAATATTCGTCATGGCCGGGCGAATGTCACTCACATTCCTTCTAACTTTTTTTTTTTTTTACTAAACCTCTAAGTGTTTGTGAAAGCTTCCACCATAAATATACTCAGCCAATGAGAGGCGATGACTCCATATTTATTACAGGTACTTCTATAGCACTGTCCATTTATACATAAATTGTTCATTCCCATCAGTCCCCGCCCCCGAGGAGCGTACAATCTAAGGTCCCTAACTCACATTCATACATACACATACTAGGGGACAATATACCTACCAGCATGTCTTTGGCATGTGGGAAGAAACCAGAGTACCTGGAGGAGACCCATGCAGGCACAGGGAGAACATGCAAACTCCAGGCAGGTGGTGCCATGGTTGGGATTCAAACTAATGACCCGAGTACTGCCAGGCAGAAGGGCTAACCACTGAGCTGCTATCAATAGCCAACCCGGTCCCACACTTCATCCATGTCTTTGGGGACCTCTGATCTCCTTATGAACTGTTTCTTCCATGATGAAGATCAGCCATGGAGTATATCTGAGGTGTATATCAGGGTGTGCTTCTTCCCCACATGAGAGCTGGGATGTCCAGCAACATTCATCTAGAAGACATTTCCCGCACTCAAGGCACTAATACACCTCCAGGGTTGTGTGGGACCCCTGATGTGCAGGAAGACAGGACTTCAGTGAGGAACATTTCCCTCACTCAGGACAGGAAAGTGGCTTCTCCCCCGTGTGACATCTCTGATGTTTGTAAAGATTGGACTTCACTGAAAAACATTTCCCACACTCACAACAGGCATACGGCTTCTCCCCCGTGTGAGATCTCTGATGTGTGTAAAGATTGGATTTCTGTGAAAAACATTTCCCACACTCAGGACAAGCATATGGCTTCTCCCCCGTGTGAGATCTTTGATGTGCGTGAAGATTAGACTTCTCTGAAAAACATTTCCCACATTCAGGACAGGAAAATGGTTTCTCCCCCGTGTGCAATCTCTGATGAATACGAAGACTGGACTTATCAGAAAAACATTTCCCGCACTCAGAACAGGAAAGTGGCTTCTCCCCTGTGTGAGTTCTCTGATGACTGTAAACATGGAACCTCATTGAAAAACATTTCCCGCACTCAGGACAGGCATATGGCTTCTCCCCCGTGTGAGATCTATGATGTCTGTAAAGACTGGACTTGTCTGAAAAACATTTCCCACACTCTGCACAGGAATATGGCTTTTCCCCTGTGTGAGATCTCTGATGTCTGTAAAGATCAGACTTCTCTGAGAAACATTTTCTACACTTAGGACAGATATAAGGTCTTTTCCCTGTGTGAGATCTTTGATGCTTAACAAGATCTGATTTTGCTACAAAACTTTTCCCACACTCAGGACAAGAAAATGGCTTCTCCCCCTTGTGAGATCTCTGATGTCTGGAAAGATTGCACTTCTGTGAAAAACATTTCCCGCACTCAGGACAGGAATGTGGCTTCTCTCCTGTGTGAGATGTTTTATGCTCATTAAGACGACATTTAAAACGGAAACATTTCCCGCACTCAGGACAGGAATACGGCTTCTCCCCCCTGTGAGTTCTTTTATGCACATTAAGATGGGATTTATAACAGAAACATTTCCCGCACTCAGTACAGGAGAAGCTCTTCCCTATTGGAAGGCCGGCCTGGTCCCGCACAGTCTGAGGTTCCTCAGGATACGAGGAATCCGATGGTCCATCTACACTGGGTGGTGCCGGATGGACATTGGAGGGAGCCGGGTTTTCTCCTGGACTATACTGTGTGATGTCCTCATCTTCTACTTCACAGTCTGGAGACAAAGTGAGACAATCCTCGGAGGTTTTCCTCATCTCCCGGCCATGGACTAAAATACAAAGACAAAGAGGATTACTAGACAGGAGCTGATTGGTTCCCCCAAACCAGGACTCCGCCCACATCAGGCAGCTTGGTCTCTGAGGAGTTTACAATTCCACCCTCAAGGGAACTAGGAAATGGCTCCTCTGATCTCCTACCAGGTCATTTCTTTATTCATGGACCTTAGTCAGAGAGTGAGGAAACAACCAGAACTGTCTTTTATAGGAGGGACAGTGATGAGGGGATTATAGGACGAGGGTCCCCACCCCCTCTATCACTCATCGCCATCTTCCCAACACAAGAAGTACTGCACTTCCTTATTTACTCCATGATTTAGTCATGAAGAACAGCGGGGCTGAGCCCCACCAGAGGTCAGAGAGTGAGGATGGGGGGAGAACAACCAAGATGAAGACTGGACTGATCCTGAAGACCACCATCATTGGGGTATTGACTCCTCCCTCATTATCACTTTCTGTTTAAGGGTCCAAAGTTGGAGGATGTTATCACATTATTATCACCATGTAAAAGTCTGTGCTCCAATCACATCATCCGATATAAAATGTCCAGCTGGGAGGAAATGGGTGGAAAATAATTAAGGCCTAAAGTGAAGGAAATGTGTATTTGCTCCCCTGCTGATGTTGAATGTTCGCCCCTCACACAGAAATGATCGGTCTAACAATTGAATGTTCGGTGTAACACCGAGAGACAGAATACAACAAATTCAGCAGAAATGTGTCTAACAAATGATGACTGATCTGCATGTTCATGAGGGAAAGAAGGATTGGATCCCCTTCACAAAACATGACTTAGTACTTGGTGGCAAATCCCTTGTTGGCAATCACAGAGGTCAGACGTTTCCTGGAGTTGGCCCCAGGTTCGCACACATCTCAGGAGGGATTTTGGCCCACTCCTCTTGGCAGATCCTCTCCAAGTCATTAAGGTTTGGTGTATGACGTTTGACAACTCGAACTTTCAGCTCCCTCCACAGATTTTCAATCGGATGAAGGTCTGGAGACTGGCTAGGCCACTCCAGGGCCTTAATGTGCTTCTTCTTGAGCCCCTCCTTTGTTGCCTTGGCCGTGTGTTTTGGGTCATTGTCATGCTGGAACACCCATCCACCACCCATTTTCAATGCCCTGGCTGAGGGAAGAAGGTTCTCACCCAAGATTAGACTGTACATTGCCCCATCCATCGTCCCTTTGATGCGGTGCAGTTGTCCTGTCCCAAAGCAGAATGTTTCCACCACCATGTTTCACAGTTGGGATGGTGTTCTTGGGGTCATAGGCAGCATTCCTCCTCCTCCAAACAATGAGTTGAGTTGATGCCAAAGAGCTGGATTTTGGTCTCCTCTGACCACAACACTTCCCACCAGTCCTCCTCGGCATCATTCAGATGTTCAGTGGCAGACTTCAGACAGGCCTGGACATGGGCTTTCTTGAGCAGAGGGACCTTGCGGGCACTGCAGGATTTCAGTCCTTGTCAGAGTAGTGTGTTACCAATTGTTTTCTTGGTGACTGTGGTCCCAGCTGCCTGGAGATCATTGACAAGATCCTCACGTGTAGTTCTGGGATGATTCCTCACTGTTCTCATGATCATTGACACCCCACGAGGTGAGATCTTGCATGGTGCACCAGACCTAGGGAGACTGACACTTGTTTTGTGTTTCTTCCATTTGTGAATGATTGCACCAACTGTTGTCACCTTCTCACCAAGCTGCTTGGCCATAGTTTGGTAGCCCAGTCCAGCCTTGTGTAGGTCTACCATCTTGTCCCTGACATCCTTGGACGGCTCTTTGGTCTTTGCCATGGTGGAGAGTTTGGAATCTGATGGTTTGATGGCTCCTGTGGACAGGTGTCTTTATACAGGTAACACAATGAGATTAGCAGCACTCCCTTTAAGAGACTGCTTCTAATCTCAGCTTATTAGCTGTATGAAAGACACCTGGGAGCCAGAAATCCTGCTGAATGATAGGGGATCAAATCCTTCTTTCCCTCATGAACATGCAGATCAGTCATCATTTGTTAGACGCATTTCTGCTGAATTTGTTGTTGTATTCTGTCTCTCAGTGTTACACCGAACATTCCATTGTTAGACCGATCATTTCTGTGTGAGGGGCGAACATTCCATTGTTAGACCGATCATTTCTGTGTGAGGGGCGAACATTCCATTGTTAGACCGATCATTTCTGTGTGAGGGGCGAACATTCCATTGTTAGACCGATCATTTCTGTGTGCGGGGCGAACATTCCATTGTTAGACCGACCATTTCTGTGTGAGGGGCAAACATTCCATTGTTAGACCGATCATTTCTGTGTGAGGGGCGAACATTCCATTGTTAGACCGATCATTTCTGTGTGAGGGGCGAACATTCCATTGTTAGACCGATCATTTCTGTGTGCGGGGCGAACATTCCATTGTTAGACCGATCATTTCTGTGTGAGGGGCGAACATTCCATTGTTAGACCGATCATTTCTGTGTGAGGGGCGAACATTCACCATCAGCCGGGGAGCAAATACGCATTTCCTTCACTGTATGTAATGTACAACTTATCATACGGGATACAAAAGTTAGGACTGAACAGTATTCGTTTTCTTCTATATTCATCTGGTGATCTAGCCAGTAAATCTGTTTTATAAAACTCTGCAGCAGAATGTATCAGTTCCAGGGATGAGGCAGACCATTTACCACTGACAGGGGGCTTACAATGATCAGCTTTTATTTATTCATGTAAAACTTTTATCCCAAAAGAAAAAAACTGTTTGATGAAACTGATTATGAAGTGTGATCTGGAGTTTGGCTTCAATTAGTTACTGTTTTAAATCTGCTAATACATCTAACACTCCCCTCCCCCCAGACTGACCATGCTGCTGCCTCCACAGCGGGGGCGCTCTAATACAGAAGGTGTGTTACTGGCCAGATCACCAGGAGAAAACAGGGAAAAAAGCCAAAGAAAAGGAATGCAGCCGCCACCTCATCCTATGTCCAGTGATAGCAGTGACATCTACTGGCCACAGTGAGACATCACAAGACAACCTAAACTTAGGGAGAAACCAAGTGAAGAACTATACAATCAGCCTGAGCCAAGTACAGCCCAGCCACAAACTAACACCCACATAGTACCTCTATTCAGGACAAGGGGGCCACACTAATAAATAGTGTAAGGATCACATCAAATTGGTGTTTAGTAATCAGAGATCACTTACAGGGGTTGTAACCCTCAGACATGGAATATGGACAAACATATCCCTCTATAGTGTGTACTTGTCTCACTCCAGAGCAATAAGAGCCACTTCTGTCTGCTGTCTCCTTCCTCTGCGATCAGCATGAATCACTTCTGACAAGTCTTCCTGACACCAAGAGAAAAAATGTGAAAGGGGAGAAGCTCCAGCACACAGCCTGTGATTGACAGCCTCAGCTCTGTTCCTGTGTGCTGTGTGTACCTTCCCTCCAATCACCTTTAGAGCTCACCTCACTGAACTCTGCAGAATGTGACTTTATCTCTCTGTCTCTTTTTTTCTGACTTCTCAGACAAGCTGTATACATTCTGGGCTTTGAACAGTTGTAGAGAAGAGATTGCTGCAGATAAAAAGGTGCAACATATGTAGGATTTGTTTTATCTCTGTGTATCACCTGAGGCCAGTCACTGCACTGAGTATATGGAGGGTTTACAACCACTTTAAATGTTTACTGTAGACAAGTTGCAGAGATCCCACACCGCTGCCTCCCATCTCCTGAGACTGCACTCAGTGACTTGGGGCTGAGACACTACAGACATATCCCTCCACCCGGCACAGCCAGCAGATAACAGAGAAGGTACCCTGGGAGAAATGTTCTGTCAGAGATCTTACTAGACCCGGGCATGGAGCAGAAGACCCAAAGCACACACCCCAGGTGCCTAGGTCTAGTAACGTCTATGATGAAAATGAACATTTTTCTGCCAGCTGAACCCCAGAACCTCCATAAATCCAGTCTAGATACATAAATTGTGTCTGCAGCACACAGAAGGAAGATTATCCGAGAGAAATCCAGGAATACAGGACGGGGAACACAGCTCAGGAAAGTGACCAGGGGATTACAGGCTGATATCACCCAGTCCCCGCCCTACTCTGGACCAATCAGTGAGCAGTATGGGTGGAGGAATGGATTTAGTGTTCATGACCCACCTGTGCTGATCTCTGTAGGAGTGTCCTCCTCTATAAATGTCCCCGTTATTCCATCCTCCTCCATAGACTGCTGATCATCCCTCACATACGCCTCTTCTTCTTCAACCTCAAATTCTCTCAGGTTTCCACTCTGAATATATAATAAAAATGACATCAATGGTAACAATGCAGATAATGTACAGATCCTAATGATACTATCAGTGATTGTTCCTCATCTACCTGATGATGGTGAGGGATGGTGTGACCTTCCTGTGTGGAATCCCGGGAATACAGAGGACGGGGACATCTCTCTGGTGGGTTCCCATGACTGGATCCATCTGTAGGAAACACACACACTGACTGAATCCATTGTTTCTATGTGTTTATCAGATGATGGGGGATCTAGGTGGATCCTCCGTACTGCTCTCTCCTTTACAATAAAGTCTCCTCTTACCCGGTGATGTGAGGGGCGGCTGATTGTCCATCATGACGTCCTTGTAGAGATCCTTGTGTCCTTCTAAATACTCCCACTCCTCCATGGAGAAATAGACAGTGACACCCTGACACCTTATAGGAACCTGACACACACAATGATACAGTCACCATCCAGACACATCCCTTGTCTGTTACTGGAGAATGTCCCAGAATTCCCGGCACCGCTCACCTCTCCTGTCAGCAGCTCCATCATCTTCTTGGTGACTTCTAGAATCTTCTGCATGTTGTGTCTCTCAGGGTTTAGGGAGTCACATGGAGGCACTGTGATGGTCATATGATCACCTGACTTCAGAAGCGGAAATCTCTGTATTGAGGGACCAATAGGAATATCATGTTAGACTCCCAGAATCCTCCTCACCTCTCCGGTCAGGTCTGTGTGATGTCATGTGACCTCCCAGAATCCTCCTCACCTCTCCGGTCAGGTCTGTGTGATGTCATGTGACCTCCCAGAATCCTCCTCACCTCTCCGGTCAGGTCTGTGTGATGTCATGTGACCTCCCAGAATCCTCCTCACCTCTCCGGTCAGGTCTGTGTGATGTCATGTGACCTCCCAGAATCCTCCTCACCTCTCCGGTCAGGTCTGTGTGTAGGAATCGTGCACACAGAGACTGACACGGCCCTCCGTTTTCTTAAGAATTTTCTATGTTATACCATTTCTAACTCCCAAAGCAGGCTACCCCCTCCATCTTGTAGATCTCTCATCCCCCTCCCGTGCTGTGGGGTGACATGTGGCCTGAGTGATGAGAAGGGTCACTGAACTTCAAAAGACCTTCCAAGGGGTTGTAAACACAGACTTACTTTTAAAAACTCACTTTACATATAAGTTGATATCTTCACGTAGGACATAACTACCTAAACATGGAGCCTATATTCAGAAGGCTCAGTTTGAGACCATTCTCCTGGTATGTGACACCCCTTAGCTGACCTACAGAGAAAAGCAGAAAAGTATATCTCTTGAACCATTTAAGTGCATATTTCATGTTTCATCTCTAACCATTCCGCAGATGCGGCTGAGTATTAATATACTAGTGACCAGGCCGGCAAATGTACCTAGGAAAAGTTATGAGCCAAAATATAAGCTAGGAGAGATTCTGCTTGTAACTTAGGTCTCCACCCAACACCCCTCCCCAAAAGGAGACCATTGGTTACTACTCCAAAGAGACACCCTGCTGGGATTTGCTAGAAAAAGGCTGTTATGCTTGGAGTGTGGATGAGAGAAGAGAAGATTCTCCTGCTTTTAACATCGAGACTAGCAGTAGAGCCAAGAAATTGGCTCATGAGACTTGAAACTGCATAACCCAAGGCTTTTTGGCTAGTACTTATCTACCTAAACTTCTGTTATCTCTTTGCTTTGTTATTGCTCTCTATATATTTATATATATATATTGGTTACATCTTTTTTCTGTAAATCTTTTTATTGCACCCTTTTGACCTTTTAGTAATAAAACTTACTTTCTGAAAGTGTTGAACTGTTTCTAAAGCTCTTTAATGCAACTTAAGAATTCCTGCCGCTGAAGAGCGCTACTGTGTGTTTTTAACCCTCTGTATAACCTGTCTGCAGTGAAAGTGGTATACAGATGAATATTTCAACCACCCTAGTGTTATTGCTGATATTGCCGAGTTTCCTCTTTCTCTGTACAAAAAGTAGGTGGCGGCAATGTGAAGGGTTAATTGCGTAATTAACCTGACCCAGTAACTATCGTGCTCAAGATGCCGGTACATAGATTTGTGGTCCAGTTAGCTGGAAAATCAATGTGCAGGGTGCAGCTGGGCGTGGCATTGTTACGCACCTGACATCGCAGTTTTAGATTGGCTAGTCCTTTGGTCACGAGTCTGGTGAGAGGGGCAGAGATTTGATATCGCAATCCTCACACTGTGTATTATTAATAGACATAAGAGTGCTGTCATGTGACCTCCCAGAATCCTCCTCACCTCTCCGGTCATGTCTGTGTTTTTTTTAATACAGATCAAAGTGATGTCATGTGACCTCCTAGAATCCTCATCTCTCCGGTCAGGTCTGTGTTTTATTAATAGAGATGAGAGTGATGTCATGTGACTTCCCAGAATCCTCCTCACCTCTCCGGTCAGGTCTGTGTTTTATTAATAGAAATGTGAGTGATGTCATGTGACCTCCCAGAATCCTCCCCACCTCTCCGGTCAGGTCTGTGTTTTATTAAAAAAGTTGAGTGATGTCATGTGACCTCCCAGAATCCTCCTCATCTCTCCGGTCAGGTCTGTTTTATTAATAGAGATGAGAGTGATGTCATGTGACCTCCCAGAATCCTCCTCACCTCTCCGGTCAGGTCTGAGTTTTATTAATAGAGATAAGAGTGATGTCATGTGACCTCCCAGAATCCTCACCTCTCCGGTCAGCAGGTAGATGATCTCCAGGGTGAGGTTTAGTATCTTCTCAGTCATGTGACTCCGGTCCTCCTCCATCCTCATTGGTGCCATCATGTGATCTATACAGGTCTCCTTGTAGACGGATAACTTTGGGAAATGAAAGTAAGAATGATTTGGATGGTATTGGTCACACAATAATAGGATGTGGATGTGAGGGGGGAATAGGAGGGTTGCTGGACATTGAAGAACTACTTCCCCCATGGGAAGACAGTAGTCTGGACTGTTTAGCATTTGCTACATTTTGGAGGTCCCGGGACCCTCTTGGTCTGCCAGATCAGAAATCTCCTTTTCTCTGTTGGGTTTGTTTGGTCTCTGAACTGGTTTTGATGAGTATTAGATCTGCAGACAAGGAATGATAAATACGATCCTTCCTATGACTTGTTTGCTCTGAGGCAGTGCTGTGAGGTCAATGTCGGGTCATCATGAGGTCCAGGAAGGGGAACTTGATGACTTTTGGCCGGAGTTGCTGGATAATCAGGACAATTGGCAGAACTCCGGCTGCAAGGCTCCAATCTGTGGCAGCCTGCTGACTGACAGGAGTGATGTCACTGTCACTCTCTGCAGTAAGAGAAGGGATTGGATGGGATAGCAGGAGGATGGTGTTGGTTGAGTATAGAGTTGTGAGGAAGGAGCCTATTCTCTTCCCTCCAATGACAGCCTAGTGTGGTGTGGCAGTGCGGTATCCTGCCACGGTGGAAAGCACGATGGAGACCCAGGATTCTCAACCATAGAGGTTGAGGGGCTCCAGGCAGATCTCCTAATGCAGAGGAAACTGGTTTATCAGTTTCCTCTTTGGTTGGTAAAGCCTGTTTTGGGACCTGTAGCCTGGAGATTTCTTAGAGATTTGGGAGGGATGAAATCTCCAATCCTGGGCCCATATTTTGGGAGCAGCCAGCGTGCTGATTGCACAGGTGTGTGCAGGCCTTTTAGTGGAGGCCAGGCCATGATTCTGGGCTCCACCCCGGCAGACGGAGTCAGGAGGGCTCCATCCCGGCAGACAGGAGGTCTCTGCCTTGGAGTTAGGTGAAAGCCAGACTAGCTGTGTGCTAGTGGCCATAATTTGGGAAGAGTCTGCAGGAGACAGACAGTGAACTGTGTACAAGCCAGGAGGCTGAATCTTTGTTGGTATTTCTTGATGGTGGATACCCCTGCGTGGGAAGCATTTGTGTTATTTGAACTTTCTTTAAATAAAAGTGGGCAAAAAAAGCCCTTAAAGAAGCGAGTTGCTGTGTGGTTAAACAAGAAAAGCTCTACCAGTTGAAGCGAGTTCCCACATATGGTGGAGGATGCGGGCAGAACTAGAGATCCCAGCAAGGAAGTAAGTTCATGTGTTGAACTGTGTTTGGTGCATGACTCTGCACTATCTGTGTGTGCAGGTGAGGAGATCCTGCAGAGAAAAGGAACTTTCCTTAAAGAGACAGTGCTCCATTGTGTTGCTGGACTGTGCAAAAGTGTTGTGGAGTGACTGCAAAGATGGGGCGGTCAAAACTCAAAGAAGCAAGATTTTCTGAAATGAGAGACAGAGCCCTGTGGCTGGAGGGGTTATCACCAGAACAAGCCCCCTATATGGCTGCACAGAGTTTGCCACAGTGGGAAGTGCATGCTGTTGTCCCTGGCAATGCTGCTGAAAGGAAACCAGTTTTCTGTGTGCAGAGTACTAAGCCTGAAAGAGGATGCAGTGTTGGAAGTTCGGCTAAGATACTGCCGCAAGAGCGCTGTTTGCGGTGCAGTGAATGGGGGCACACTGTCTCCAAATGCCCTTTATCCCAGCTTCCAGTGCAAGGTGACAGAACCAGACAAAGGTCTGGGTATGCAATTGGGAAGCCTGCTTGGAGTTCCAGGAAGGAGCAGCAGGCTGCCCAAAAATTTCAGAAGAATGTGGTTGCCCATAGCAACACAGGTGACTTCAGGCCTGCGGACCCTGTGAGAGGAGTGTCGTCTGCACAGGATTGTGGTAACGCAGAGATGAGAGTTCAGCGCATCTGGAGGAACCCACAAAGTTCAGCTGGGAGAATGCCATCTCTCATAGCAACAGGAGAAAGCCTGCCAACCAGGAGAAGGGGCTACAAGGGAGATGTGGTTCCTTATCCCAAGAAGGGTATCTGTGGAACCATACCCTGCCTGGAATGTGGTCAGTTTGGGCATGGTATCTTTACCTGCCCCAGATTATGGAATACCACTGATGATGGTGCTACTGGGCAAAAGTCTTCATCTGCAAGCCCAGATTCATGTTTAAAAATGTTGGCAGCCACCTCTAGCAACAGTGAGGAAGTACCTGTTGTGCCTGCAGGGGGTGCCAAGGAGTCAGAAGGGCCTGCCACAGTATCATCCTATAGCTGCATGGATGAACTGGCTGGCCAAAGCCAAGCAGAGGAGATGACAGAAAGGATCCAGATCCCACGCACTCAAGTGAAGGTGAAGCCTGTTGCAGTGGTGGGTAAGACTGGTACTTTTGAGATAAATGTGAGAGATACTAATGCACTGATTGAGACTGACTTTGAGACTCTCTGCTATAAATATGGGATACTCCCAGTTGGGAAACCCACTGCTGGTGATTGTGAGAAAGACTTGCCTCTGTATAATGCTTTTAGTAGGGAGGCAACGGTTAAAAATGTCAATGCGAAGAGTACTGATATTGGGGTTGCACCAATGTCATCTAAAGAGAATGCTGAATTAAATGTAGTAGGGGTGACCACTAAACAGGATGTGTTCTCTCCCCTAGCAACGGTGGTTAAGGTAACCCAGGATAACTATGATGTTGCTCTGGTGGACCAGACTGTATCTGAAGTGAGTGTTGAGAATTTGTTATTTCAGTCTGGCAATGGTGAATCTAAAAGGAATGAACGTATTCATAATGATGGGTTAATGCAATCCACTAATGCAAAAGTTTTTGTAGTGAATGGCAAGCACCTAGTGCACGGTGGTGAGAGTAAGAAATTGCAACCTGCTGTGCCTAGAAATGGAGTCTCCCATTGTGATATGGATAATGAAGATATAGGTAATGGATCTGATACAGAGCCACTCTGTCCCTCTGTGTCTCCTTCAGCGGCTGGAGTGGTACTGCGTAGTACCTCTGATGGGATCACAGGGAAGATGGACTGGGACAGATGGGCAACAAGCTTGTTGGCAATAATAAAAGATGCCTCTGTGGGTAACAATGGGGTGGACATGGTTTCTGCTGTGCTGAATAGAGGGACTGTGGAGCAGCTATTAGTCCAGGGCGCTCCTGTCGCTGCCAAAATTAATCCACCACTGGAAAAAGGCACCATTGAGGATAAACACTCAGCAGAAGTTTTGCCCACAGCCCATAAAGGAGTTAATGGTGTGGTGTACCAAACTGATATCCATAGAGATGTGGAAGAGCTCATTGACACTGAGCCTCAGAGTATTTGGGTGAATCCCACACCTGGTTACGCTCTGGGAGAGCCCCAGGTTATTGTGTTGGGTACCTTGAGCCGAGAGGAAGCCTCTTTAAGAAGCACCACCTCTGAGGCATCAGTAAATGAGTGTCTCCATGTCTCCAGGAAGGTCTTATGTGTGGAATCCGGCTGTATTTTTATAACAGACCTGCTGAAGGAAATGTTAGTCTTCTGGAGTGTACAGCCGGTGTATACCTTGCTGTCTCTTCCATGTTCGGGAGAGCTGGTACAGCGGAGTACCGCTAATCGGAGCTGGGTATTACAGGCTATACAAGACAAAGATGGTCAATATAGGAATTCTGTGATACCATCCTTGTTGGTAATGGTGAAAATTGTCTTTCAGTGCATGGCTGGGTTGCTTCATAGCAGTAATCGGTATGAGAGGCACACCAGAGTACTGTTGGACAGGACAGAGGTTTGGCCAGAAGACACATGTATATGTGATGTGGTTGGGGTCGTCAACCCTAATGTAGCATTATGTAAGGATGGTTTGGTATCAGGACAGTTGCTGGCAGAGTCTTTTGTGACAGCGAAGTCAGTGGGTAGTGAAGTTTCCATGGGAGACACCCACTCTGCTGTGTGTGATTCCTCTCCAGAAACGGCCCTGCCAATTACTAGTGAAATGAGTTCTGACAAGAGTAATTTTGATAATGATAAAAAGGGAAATGTGTTGACGAATTTGGATTGTCTGATTACTGTGTGTGATAACAAAAAATAGTAGACCAGGTAGTCAGGTTGACATGGTAGCTGGTTCTCCTGAAAGAGGTAATGAGTACTTAACAGACACAAGAGAGGTTAAGAGTCTGGAAATAGGCCCCGTACAGGTTCAGGAAGGTCACTCTGGAAAAGTTTTCCAAAGGTCCAGTAAACGCCCAAGTTGTAAGAATGAACGGTCTAAGGGAACTGTCCCAAAGCTTAACAAGGGGATGTTAAAAGTGTTTGATTCCCAAATAAAAGAGCCCACCTCTATTACTAAAGGGTCTAAAAATATAACCCCATCAAAATTAAATAAAGCAAAAAGGGATGGTCTAGAGGAATTTGAGGGAGCACGTTGTAATGTTACAGGTACCAGGCATTTAAAACTCAGGCGTCAACCTCATCCTCAGAAAGGTCCCAAGTTTTGGAAATTCCTTAATGGGAAGGTGACTTGGGTGGCCCCAAGGAAAATAGAAAGGCAACGCTTTTGGAAGCGAACCCGTAAAAAGGCGCAGTGTCTTTTTAAAGCCCTAGTCCGTGTAGTAGGAGAACACAGGGAAAGTTGCCTCATAAGACAGGAAGGAAAGTTTCCCTTTGAAAGTGATGTCGGTCAGGAATGGGCTCATATAGGTGAAAGCTGGCACAGAGGTGCCAAAGTAAAGAGTTTGGGCTTGTGTGTTCTGCCCCCTACGGGATCAAAACAAAGGGGGGGGATATGTGGCAGTGCGGTATCCTGCCACGGTGGAAAGCACGATGGAGACCCAGGATTCTCAACCATAGAGGTTGAGGGGCTCCAAGCAGATCTCCTAATGCAGAGGAAACTGGTTTATCAGTTTCCTCTTTGGTTGGTAAAGCCTGTTTTGGGACCTGTAGCCTGGAGATTTCTTAGAGATTTGGGAGGGATGAAATCTCCAATCCTGGGCCCATATTTTGGGAGCAGCCAGCGTGCTGATTGCACAGGTGTGTGCAGGCCTTTTAGTGGAGGCCAGGCCATGATTCTGGGCTCCACCCCGGCAGACGGAGTCAGGAGGGCTCCATCCCGGCAGACAGGAGGTCTCTGCCTTGGAGTTAGGTGAAAGCCAGACTAGCTGTGTGCTAGTGGCCATAATTTGGGAAGAGTCTGCAGGAGACAGACAGTGAACTGTGTACAAGCCAGGAGGCTGAATCTTTGTTGGTATTTCTTGATGGTGGATACCCCTGCGTGGGAAGCATTTGTGTTATTTGAACTTTCTTTAAATAAAAGTGGGCAAAAAAAGCCCTTAAAGAAGCGAGTTGCTGTGTGCTTAGACAAGAAAAGCTCTACCAGTTGAAGCGAGTTCCCACAGTGGGTAGAAGGAGGACAGGAGGGGGAGCTGTTTGGTTCCCAAGTATACTGTAATATCCAGGACATTGTACAGAGTGGCGGTGGGTTCCTGGGGCTCTGAATTCCAGCACCGGGCACTGCCAGAGCCTGTGTCATGGGAGGTATTGGAGTGTCTCCTGAAGATGTTCAGCACTGACCCCTGACTACCTTTTAGTAAAAAATGCACCAACAGACCTCCTCAAAGAACAAGTGACCACCAAGGGGTGAAGGATTGTCCTTCTGCATTCCATTTGGTATCTTGGAATACATTATTTGACCAGTGAGATGGTAAGAAGGTGAAGGTTGCCTTCCTTTCCTGGTAGGAGTTCTGTAAGGAGGTCTGGAAAGTAAGTGCAGGTAAGAGGACAATCAGAGACCAAGAGCCCCCCTCCCTGCCTCAGTGTCCCCCTGAGCCTGACAAACTTCTCTTTCCTCAGAGCTCTGCTCCCCACCAACCCTATCAAGGACCCAGATTCCTTCAGCTACTCTACCCCCTCAAAACCCTTGAACTCCACTGCCCCCTAAAGGCCCCCAAAGTCTCTCATCCTCAGTAATCCCTGAGAGACCCCTCAGCTCCTCTACTTCCCTCAGACCCCTCAGTATTTTCCTCCCTCTGACACCAATCATGGAACATATTCTTCATGGCAGGCTGGGGAATGTTTTCTTCCTCCTGAGCAGCAATGTAAGGGGCTCTATGCTCCATACTCCTGACCCCGGCACTCCATCATTGTGTTGGCTGCATAGTGTAATGATTGCCCATTGGCTGCCTGTGTAGTGTCATCATTGCCCTTTGTAGGCCATGTATGGTCAGGATGGTCCTTGTCTTGTCTATTTATTGTCAGTGCTGTTTGTTTAGAGGACCATATTACTAGAATTTATCTCCACAATGAGGAGAATGTTCCGGCCCCGGAAGTGGGGGAATGTTCTGCCCCTGAAGGGGTTCATCTGGGTTCCCACACTATATATGTGTGTATCATCATCTGCTGGAGATAAAAGACGTCACAGTGACTATGGAGGAAGAGGACGGACGTGACTATGGAGGAAGAGGACGGACGTGACTATGGAGGAAGAGGACGGACGTGACTATGGAGGAAGAGGACGGACGTGACTATGGAGGAAGAGGACGGACGTGACTATGGAGGATGAGGGCGGATGTGACTTTGGGGGAAGAGGACGGACGTGACTATGGAGGAAGAGGACGGACATGACTATGGAGGAAGAGGACGGACATGACTATGGAGGAAGAGGACGGACATGACTATGGAGGAAGAGGACGGACATGACTATGGAGGAAGAGGACGGACATGATGGGGAGTTACTGGGTGTAAATATAAAATAACATCTTATTACCTCCTCTGCTGCTGCTTTGACCACTGTCTCCTCGCTGCTTCTTATGGTATGAAACTTCCTGTCTTTATTGCAGATGACTTCCTGTCTTTACCTGACATCACTTCCTGTCTCTGCCTGACATCACTTCCTGTCTGTGCTCTATAATAACTTTCTTTCTGGATAGAAGTGAGATCACCACCTTGTGGCGTTCAGAGGAACTGCAGCCCCGAGAAACATTAAAATATCCGTTCCTGTGGTTTCCATGAAAGATCAAAAATAACTAAAAAATAACTGAGAAAAAATAAATCTATCTCTTATGCAACCAACTATTTATTTTCCAATATTTTTATTGAAATGTTTCAAGTTACAGAAAATGTAATAGACAAGTGTCATGTTATAAGGTATGAAATCTCCCCAACAAACAGGCGGATGAATAAACAACAGACATCCCGCAGGGAAGCAGGAAATGTGTGCAATAATGACTGGAGACGTCACATAGAACATTCCCAACATTAAGTCCACCTTGTACAGGGGTAGCAATAATAGGAGACATATGGATCACACAGAGCATTCATCATACACACCACACATAGTGCACAACACATACAACATGGAACTCAACTAGCACCAGAACATGGAAAATAAAAGAGACAGCAGAAAGGAAGAAAAGAGGGTAACAGTAATGAGAGGAGAGGAGGAGGAGAAGAGAGGGGAGGGGAGAGGAGGATAGAAGAGGAGAGGAGGAGGAGAGGAGGAGGAGGAGAGGGGAGGGGAGAGGGAGAGGGGAGGAGGAGGAGGAGGAGAGGGGAGGAGAAGGGACAGGGGAGGGGAGAGGGGAGGAGGAGAGGAGAGAAGAGGGGAGGAGGAGAGGAGAGAAGAGGGGAGGAGGAGAGGAGAGGAGAAGAGAGGAGGGGGAGGAGGAGGAGAGGGAAGGGGAGAAGAGAGGGAAGGGGAGAGGAGAAGGGAGAGGGAAGGGGAGAGGAGAAGGGAGAGGGGAGGGGATGGGGGAGGGGATGGGATGGGAGAGGAGAGGAGAGGAGAGGAGAGGGGAGGGGAGGGGAGAGGAGAGGAGAGGAGAGGGGAGGGGAGGGGAGAGGAGAGGGGAGGGGAAAGGAGGGGAGCGCAGGGGAGAGAGGAGATGGGGAGGGGAGGGAAGGGAAGGAGAGGGGAGGGTACAATTGCTAGTTATCAGCAGTACTTTCCTCATGCTGTGACAGTGTGAGGAAAGTGCAGCCGATAACTGGCAACTTCATTTCCTGGTGATCTGCTGTGTCATTGGACACAGCTGATCATGTGGTAAAAGGTTGCTGTGATTGGCCTTTTATCGCATCACATGATCAGCTGTGTCCGTAGGACACAGCGATCATGGAGATCACAGAGTGCACGCCTCCGGGGGTACGCGGGAGGGCGTGTTGTGGGAGGACGTCATATGACACTCCCAGAACTAGCCGGCCACAATGAAGCCATCATTTGCCTATATGCAGTTGGCAAGTGGTTAAGGGTCTTCTTTTGGTACTGTAAGTGGAAATTTATGGAAGAGGGCCGTTTCCGGGGCCCTACCAACATTAACCCCCATCACCCTGTACATAAGGTTAAACATGTGGGTCCAAAATCTAGTAACTATCAGACATTATACAAAAATCTTATTTGTGCCAGTCAATGTTTAAAATCCAAAATTATAGTCCAAATAAATTAAAGTCCAAATAAATTAATCCTCCGTGTCCAACTTCAACATCCCCATAAATCCAGATAAGATGTGTACCTCAAAAAAACGGAAAAACGAAATAGTGTATTACCTTCAATATCATCTGGTATATATTTTACCAACAATAATATATACTTAACAAAATATGCACAAAATAAAAACAAGATTCAAATCGTGAGCAACACGTGAATCATGAAATCACTCCGTGTACACTATAAATATATATAAATGTGAACAATCAGTGTACACTCATAAAACAAAAAAATGAATAAAGTTAAAATAAATAAATAAAATAAAGGAAATAAATAAATAAAATGATATAAATTGTGAAAAATTCTAAATAGCTGAAATGCATACAATTACCCTCATTAGAGTAATAGCAAGCCTTTAAAGAGTACACCCTGGACTGTCACTCCAGTGTTGTAGTCGCTCCCCGGACTGTCGCTCCAGTGTTGTAGTCGCTCCCCGGACTGTCACTCCAGTGTTGTAGTCGCTCCCCGGACTGTCACTCCAGTGTTGTAGTCGCTCCCCGGACTGTCACTCCAGTGTTGTAGTCGCTCCCCGGACTCTCACTCCAGTGTTGTAGTCGCTCCCCGGACTGTCACTCCAGTGTTGTAGTCGCTCCCCGGACTCTCACTCCAGTGTTGTAGTCGCTCCCCGGACTCTCACTCCAGTGTTGTAGTCGCTCCCCGGACTCTCACTCCAGTGTTGTAGTCGCTCCCCGGACTCTCACTCCAGTGTTGTAGTCGCTCCCCGGACTCTCACTCCAGTGTTGTAGTCGCTCCCCGGACTGTCGCTCCAGTGTTGTAGTCGCTCCCCGGACTGTCGCTCCAGTGTTGTAGTCGCTCCCCGGACTGTCGCTCCAGTGTTGTAGTCCCTCCCCGGACTGTCGCTCCAGTGTTGTAGTCGCTCCCCGGACTGTCGCTCCAGTGTTGTAGTCGCTCCCCGGACTGTCGCTCCAGTGTTGTAGTCCCTCCCCGGACTGTCACTCCAGTGTTGTAGTCGCTCCCCGGACTCTCACTCCAGTGTTGTAGTCGCTCCCCGGACTCTCACTCCAGTGTTGTAGTCGCTCCCCGGACTGTCACTCCAGTGTTGTAGTCGCTCCCCGGACTGTCACTCCAGTGTTGTAGTCGCTCCCCGGACTGTCACTCCAGTGTTGTAGTCGCTCCCCGGACTGTCACTCCAGTGTTGTAGTCGCTCCCCGGACTGTCACTCCAGTGTTGTAGTCGCTCCCCGGACTGTCACTCCAGTGTTGTAGTCGCTCCCCGGACTGTCACTCCAGTGTTGTAGTCGCTCCCCGGACTGTCACTCCAGTGTTGTAGTCGCTCCCCGGACTGTCACTCCAGTGTTGTAGTCGCTCCCCGGACTGTCACTCCAGTGTTGTAGTCGCTCCCTGGACTCTCACTCCAGTGTTGTAGTCGCTCCCCGGACTCTCACTCCAGTGTTGTAGTCGCTCCCCGGACTCTCACTCCAGTGTTGTAGTCGCTCCCTGGACTGTCACTCCAGTGTTGTAGTCGCTCCCTGGACTGTCACTCCAGTGTTGTAGTCGCTCCCTGGACTGTCACTCCAGTGTTGTAGTCGCTCCCTGGACTGTCACTCCAGTGTTGTAGTCGCTCCCCGGACTGTCACTCCAGTGTTGTAGTCGCTCCCTGGACTGTCACTCCAGTGTTGTAGTCGCTCCCTGAACTGTCACTCCAGTGTTGTAGTCGCTCCCTGGACTGTCACTCCAGTGTTGTAGTCGCTCCCTGGACTCTCACTCCAGTGTTGTAGTCGCTCCCTGGACTCTCACTCCAGTGTTGTAGTCGCTCCCCGGACTGTCACTCCAGTGTTGTAGTCGCTCCCCGGACTCTCACTCCAGTGTTGTAGTCGCTCCCCGGACTGTCACTCCAGTGTTGTAGTCGCTCCCCGGACTGTCACTCCAGTGTTGTAGTCGCTCCCCGGACTCTCACTCCAGTGTTGTAGTCGCTCCCCGGACTCTCACTCCAGTGTTGTAGTCGCTCCCCGGACTCTCACTCCAGTGTTGTAGTCGCTCCCCGGACTCTCACTCCAGTGTTGTAGTCGCTCCCCGGACTGTCACTCCAGTGTTGTAGTCGCTCCCCGGACTGTCGCTCCAGTGTTGTAGTCGCTCCCCGGACTGTCGCTCCAGTGTTGTAGTCGCTCCCCGGACTGTCGCTCCAGTGTTGTAGTCCCTCCCCGGACTGTCACTCCAGTGTTGTAGTCGCTCCCCGGACTGTCGCTCCAGTGTTGTAGTCGCTCCCCGGACTGTCGCTCCAGTGTTGTAGTCCCTCCCCGGACTGTCACTCCAGTGTTGTAGTCGCTCCCCGGACTCTCACTCCAGTGTTGTAGTCGCTCCCCGGACTCTCACTCCAGTGTTGTAGTCGCTCCCCGGACTGTCACTCCAGTGTTGTAGTCGCTCCCCGGACTGTCACTCCAGTGTTGTAGTCGCTCCCCGGACTGTCACTCCAGTGTTGTAGTCGCTCCCCGGACTGTCACTCCAGTGTTGTAGTCGCTCCCCGGACTGTCACTCCAGTGTTGTAGTCGCTCCCCGGACTGTCACTCCAGTGTTGTAGTCGCTCCCCGGACTGTCACTCCAGTGTTGTAGTCGCTCCCCGGACTGTCACTCCAGTGTTGTAGTCGCTCCCCGGACTGTCACTCCAGTGTTGTAGTCGCTCCCTGGACTCTCACTCCAGTGTTGTAGTCGCTCCCCGGACTCTCACTCCAGTGTTGTAGTCGCTCCCCGGACTCTCACTCCAGTGTTGTAGTCGCTCCCTGGACTGTCACTCCAGTGTTGTAGTCGCTCCCTGGACTGTCACTCCAGTGTTGTAGTCGCTCCCTGGACTGTCACTCCAGTGTTGTAGTCGCTCCCTGGACTGTCACTCCAGTGTTGTAGTCGCTCCCCGGACTGTCACTCCAGTGTTGTAGTCGCTCCCTGGACTGTCACTCCAGTGTTGTAGTCGCTCCCTGAACTGTCACTCCAGTGTTGTAGTCGCTCCCTGGACTGTCACTCCAGTGTTGTAGTCGCTCCCTGGACTCTCACTCCAGTGTTGTAGTCGCTCCCTGGACTCTCACTCCAGTGTTGTAGTCGCTCCCCGGACTGTCACTCCAGTGTTGTAGTCGCTCCCCGGACTCTCACTCCAGTGTTGTAGTCGCTCCCCGGACTGTCACTCCAGTGTTGTAGTCGCTCCCCGGACTCTCACTCCAGTGTTGTAGTCGCTCCCCGGACTCTCACTCCAGTGTTGTAGTCGCTCCCCGGACTCTCACTCCAGTGTTGTAGTCGCTCCCCGGACTCTCACTCCAGTGTTGTAGTCGCTCCCCGGACTGTCACTCCAGTGTTGTAGTCGCTCCCCGGACTGTCGCTCCAGTGTTGTAGTCGCTCCCCGGACTGTCGCTCCAGTGTTGTAGTCGCTCCCCGGACTGTCGCTCCAGTGTTGTAGTCCCTCCCCGGACTGTCACTCCAGTGTTGTAGTCGCTCCCCGGACTGTCGCTCCAGTGTTGTAGTCGCTCCCCGGACTGTCGCTCCAGTGTTGTAGTCCCTCCCCGGACTGTCACTCCAGTGTTGTAGTCGCTCCCCGGACTCTCACTCCAGTGTTGTAGTCGCTCCCCGGACTCTCACTCCAGTGTTGTAGTCGCTCCCCGGACTGTCACTCCAGTGTTGTAGTCGCTCCCCGGACTGTCACTCCAGTGTTGTAGTCGCTCCCCGGACTGTCACTCCAGTGTTGTAGTCGCTCCCCGGACTGTCACTCCAGTGTTGTAGTCGCTCCCCGGACTGTCACTCCAGTGTTGTAGTCGCTCCCCGGACTGTCACTCCAGTGTTGTAGTCGCTCCCCGGACTGTCACTCCAGTGTTGTAGTCGCTCCCCGGACTGTCACTCCAGTGTTGTAGTCGCTCCCCGGACTGTCACTCCAGTGTTGTAGTCGCTCCCCGGACTGTCACTCCAGTGTTGTAGTCGCTCCCTGGACTCTCACTCCAGTGTTGTAGTCGCTCCCCGGACTGTCACTCCAGTGTTGTAGTCGCTCCCCGGACTCTCACTCCAGTGTTGTAGTCGCTCCCTGGACTGTCACTCCAGTGTTGTAGTCGCTCCCTGGACTGTCACTCCAGTGTTGTAGTCGCTCCCTGGACTGTCACTCCAGTGTTGTAGTCGCTCCCTGGACTGTCACTCCAGTGTTGTAGTCGCTCCCCGGACTGTCACTCCAGTGTTGTAGTCGCTCCCTGGACTGTCACTCCAGTGTTGTAGTCGCTCCCTGAACTGTCACTCCAGTGTTGTAGTCGCTCCCTGGACTGTCACTCCAGTGTTGTAGTCGCTCCCTGGACTCTCACTCCAGTGTTGTAGTCGCTCCCTGGACTCTCACTCCAGTGTTGTAGTCGCTCCCCGGACTGTCACTCCAGTGTTGTAGTCGCTCCCTGGACTCTCACTCCAGTGTTGTAGTCGCTCCCCGGACTGTCACTCCAGTGTTGTAGTCGCTCCCTGAACTGTCACTCCAGTGTTGTAGTCGCTCCCCGGACTCTCACTCCAGTGTTGTAGTCGCTCCCTGGACTCTCACTCCAGTGTTGTAGTCGCTCCCCGGACTGTCACTCCAGTGTTGTAGTCGCTCCCCGGACTCTCACTCCAGTGTTGTAGTCGCTCCCTGGACTCTCACTCCAGTGTTGTAGTCGCTCCCTGGACTCTCACTCCAGTGTTGTAGTCGCTCCCCGGACTGTCACTCCAGTGTTGTAGTCGCTCCCTGGACTCTCACTCCAGTGTTGTAGTCGCTCCCCGGACTGTCACTCCAGTGTTGTAGTCGCTCCCTGAACTGTCACTCCAGTGTTGTAGTCGCTCCCTGGACTCTTACTCCAGTGTTGTAGTCACTCCCTGGACTGTCACTCCAGTGTTGTAGTCACTGCCTGGACTCTCACTCCAGTATGTTACAGACGGGGTTCCAATCCTTAGGCAAACATCTCATGACTCCATCATCCCCAAGTTTAGCCCAGTTCATCTCTGGCTACTTGGCAGCTCTCAGCACATGGGCAGAACCAGGGGTGGACTGACAACTCATGGGGCCCCCCGGGCAATAGGGGATCATGGGGCCTCTGTGTCCTTGCCCAAACTCAAAAAAGCCTATGAAAAAGGTACCAGGGGCATCTCATGGGGCCCCCTACTGACCCCGGGCCCTCGGGAAGTGCCCACGTTTCCAAATGGTCAGTCCGCCCCTGGGCAGCCCTCCAACAAGTCTCTCTCAACACTCTGGTTTGTCTCGCCATGTGAAGAATTTATGATTCCTCCATCGTAGCTGTTTTTCTGTTTTTGTGGGGAGACAAAGATTAAGCTCCAAACGAGCCTGTTGTACCTTAAGTAACAAGTCGGGGGTTGGAGTCATTTTACGTTGGGCCAGTAAAGCCTCGTATTCCTTAGTTTGGGCAGAGATCAACTCTTCACGAGATCACTTTAGTCTAGAGGCTCATTGGATACAAAAACCTCTGATAGAAGCTTTATGGTTGTGAGCTCTAGAGAAATGAGAGTAGTCTCTAGAGGTAGGATTGGCCTCTCTCCATGCATCCACCAAATTATAGCCATATAAAGGTTGAGCAAATTTGCGACTTTGTTTCGGGGGACACAAGTTTGGTTGCACGTGATTTATCAAGCGTTTGATCTAAAGCCAAATTCGAATCCCCCACTAAAATGACATCACCTTCCAGTTCCGGAGCTAAAGATTTAAACAGGGATCGAAAAAAGGCAAATTGATTCACATTAGGGGCGTAGTAAATCAGGAAAGTCACTAAGTTTCCCCCCAAGTGGCCTTTAACCAATAGATATCGCCCTTCCTTGTCCCGTATCACTTTAGATTCAGTAAAGGATAACCGCCGGGCCAAACAGAGCGCTACCCCTCATTCTTTCTCAGATGCAATAGCAAAAAGCACACAGGGAAATCTCTATGAATATAACGTGGTGTGAAAGAGGAGACAAAATGGGTTTCCTGCAGAGCAACTATATCAGCTTCCAGGGACTCCAAGGGAAAAAACCTTGAGACGCTTAGAGGGGATCCCAAACCTGCACATTATGGGAGAGTAAGGGAACAACAACACTATTAGGTCTTAAGGTGGACATAGAAAAATGCAAGACAGCGATGGGGAGACCCACACATCCCCTCGTAGGGGAGATCGAGAATCCAGGACCAAATAAAAATTCCCGAGATGACCCTCAAAGAAAAACAATTTAAAAAAGTGAGGAAAATAAGGAAGAAATAGGGGAGAGACAAAAGACAACGAGCCCAGAAAATGGCTAGCGTCAGTTCAAGTGGTAAAACAACAATATGCAGCATAAAACAGTAAAACACCAAATAACCCAGACACAAGGTCAAGGACTGGAAGAGTCTCCACCAAAGCATAGCAGTGGGGAGAGTCTTCCAATTAGGAGGAGCACATAGACGCTTCCCGGCACCATGGGGTCTGTAACAGACATGTATAAGAAAGGTTCCTAACCCCAGAGAAATAGAATACCTGACATATATCCAATCTAGCCAGGTAAAAAGCAATAAAATTAAAAACATAATATTTGGAATAACAATTCAAAGAAGAACAAGAGTGGAGGCCAATGTCTCATAACAAGACCATGTAGAGGTCCCCGCCGGATAGAAAACAGCTAGTAGCCAGCAGGGTCCTCAAGGGACCTAACATGGAGTAGCAGGTTTCTTCTTCCTTGAAGAGGGGGACCACAGAGGTGAAAGCGGGGGAGGAGGGCTGTCAACCCTGGGCTGGTTTTGTGGGGAGGGGCTAAGGGAAATAAAGCCCAGATTCAGCAAGTTTCTCTCCTTCAGAAAATGTAGAAAAGGCGTAGGATTTGCCATTGTAAGTAAATTGTAAGCAAAATGGATATTTCCATTGATAACGAATGTCCCTTTGAATTAAAGATGAAAGCAACGGCTTGAACTTCCTCCGTTTCAGGATAGTAGCTTGAGAAATATCTGCAAAGACTTGAATCTTGTGCCCATGGATTTCCAAATCTGGATGTTCCCTGACGTATCGCATCACCGCCTCCTTAATTTAAAAAAAATGGGGTTTAATGATTATGTCTTGAGGAGGCCCATCCAGTTTTACAGGGACCAGAGCTCTATGGATACGATCTATTTCCGTTGTCACGATCAGGGGTCAGGATCAAAGGCCAGAGCTCTATGGATACGATCTATTTCCGTTGTCACGATCAGGGGTCAGGATCAAAGACCAGCAGTGTAAGGCTTACCTGAAACCAGCAGGATAGGTACACAGGCAGGTCCCCCTGGGAATGACGCGGGCTCACCTGAGGTGCGGGGTCTAAGTACTAACTGGTATCACCAGAGCTCCTAATGGTGGAGATGGATTTTGCTGGTGTTAGTACCAGGTCGCAGTTCTCAGGATCATGTCACCAGGAAGTGAGCAAGCCAGGAACCAGTAGCAGATATGGAAGGTAGGGATCTACCAGAAGCATGTGATCTGGGACTTCAGCATAGTAAAACTTGAGGTCAACATCAAGAAATGTAGCTACTCACCCAATTGTCAAGTTCCAATTGACGGCAACCATTTTCCCATTGCTCCAAATGTAGAGGCCAAATCAAATACATACCATGACTGAGTATTCTTGGGGCCATTTTCCCGGAGTCCAAAAACCCAGCCAGATCCCAAATAAAATCACACAAAAATGTCAATTTTCTAAGTCCCAAAAAAGGAATTCTCAGGGGCAAATCATTTTACAGGGCCCTCCCCCCCAAAAACAAATGAATCTAAATAATGCTTTTGACCTCTCATGTAAAAAAATTAGACTGCTTCGTTTTGGCACATCACATGACTAGCAGGAAGATCTATCCCTTTGCCAGACTTATCCACCGAGTATCTCAGGATTTAAGTTACCTAAAGCCCAAAAGGCATCATAAAGACTAATCTATTGTTCATTGACAAATACACTATATTGCCAACACTGCTGGGATGACTTCCTTTCCACACACATGAACTTGAATGGCATCCCAGTCTTAGTCCGTAGGGTTCAATATTGAGTAGTCCCGCCCTTTGTAGCTCAGCTTCCAATCGTCTGGCAAGGCTGTTTAATGTTTTTGGATATTCTGAGACTGCCACATGAGTTCATTATTTTCTTTTTCACATTGAGTTTGCAGGAGACCTGCGGTTTAAAAGTGATTAAAGGAGTTTTGGATGCATTGCTCTTGGTCTCCTCAGATCCACAGTTATATCAACAATTCTTTTGGATGCATTTACATGCGTTTGGCTTTGGAAATATTTTGGGGAACATTTATATTTGTGTCGACCCATTTTTTGCCCTGGGTGACCCTTCTATAACCTATTGACTCCTTTTTGGAATGTTGCCTTAACGACAAATGTTATATATTTTGCTTTAATGTTTGAAGCCCATGGTCAAAATGGCTGCAGTAGCTTATGGGCATAATGGAGCCATCCTAACACATCTGCCTCCTTGTTTGGCAGGAAAGGTGGCCCCTCATTCTTGTGGCCCCTGCTCCTGAGCCTTACCATGCCTCTTTCTACTCCCAAACAGTCTCCTGGGCTGTGGCTGCCAGTGTCCTATTTGTCTGGATAAACTTGGGTGAAGAACATACCAATGAGCAATCCCTCAAACCTTGGTCACAAATGTCACATCATACATACAGCCTAACTAGTATCTGTTACTAATCAGCATCTTGAACTCTATTTGCAGATCATCTTTTGCCCCTGGAGGCCCCAGCTGTTGGAGTGGGAGAAGAATCTGCATCTGATGTTGGGGTACAGGAACTGCTGTAATGGGGTGGGGGATGTACAAATGCATGTTACATGTGTATTTGGGAAATGTCATGCATTTTTTTTGTTTTGTGGTGCAGGGAAGTTCAGGCACTCCAAACTTGTGTGAAATGCCGTCACCTCCACCTGAGTTGCCTGAACATCCGGTAAGAGATGCTAAAGATGTTCTCCCTAATGAGTCACCCATTTAGAGTATAACTCCGTTCCTGGCTGGGCAGGACTTGGCAACGTGATGTGTAACTTACTTTTTTTGGATCCTTGCTTAGTCAGGAGCTGGAGGAAGTGATGTGCATGTGACAAATCAGCAGGAAGGTATCAGTCTGGGGAAAGATGCCAAACCATTCATTTCGGTCAAATGCTGATCCAGTGTAATGTGTCAGGGAAAGGCATTCACCAATACCTGGTCCTAGGGGTGGAACAAGAACATGACCTAGTGTTTGGTGTCAGACGAGCCCCCTGTCCTACTGTACCCTTGTGCTGTGTGTTACACACTTTAATAAGAAAATAAGAAGAAGGCCTTCTGTTGTTTGGACTATCATTATGCTGGACTAACTGGACCCAGACTAAGTTTGCTTTACACCCCGTGTGACATCTTGCCCCGAGATTGGTTGGGGAGCATAGGATCTTTAGCTGCCTGATTCTAGACGTGTGTGCCTATGGAATTTATGTGCCCAGTGGACACTTGTTCCTCACTTCATTACCTCCCCACCTCTTGTTGTCAAAACACTGACATGTGAATGAGCAAAAGTTGGATCCAAGTGGTGTGTGGTGAGCAGATAGACAATTTGCCCATTAGGGCCCCTTCTTTTCTGGGGGACATTGCATGTAACTGGTCTCATCCATAACTGATAGTCCATCCAAGAGCAGCTTTCAAGTCATGTGACTTCTGTGTAATGCCAATCCCAACTAGAGATGAGGTGATGGGAGACATCTTGACAGAGTTGGGCCACAGGATCCCACCACACATTGTCTACTTGGCTGCACCCCCCTTTTGGCAGTCTGCACAACTCCACTCCACCAAGCTATGTAGAAGTCCCTGGATGGAATGAAGAGCTACTCCAAACGTGAACAATGTAACGTGAATGGAGTGTTCTGTGTAAAGTGTTGCAGCATTTCACAAGAGGAAGCAAACCAAGATTGGGAGTAGCTGCAGACAGCAAGCAGACAACTTCAATCTTTATGTATCCCAGCTTAGGATTGAAGGAGCTGGTTTACCTCTCGGAAACATGCAATCCTATCTGCTACAGTCCTAAAGCTGGACTTGCCAGAAAACACTTCGTTTGGACATTACCAGAAATTCCAGGTAAGCAAGATTGTCCAGTGCAGCTGGAGCTAGCAGAGTCCTGCAATGCTTTAGGGACATGCAGATCAGCTCCAACTGCAATGAAGAAGATTGCCGACCTGCAAAGGCTGAAGAAGGCCACAACACAGGGCACTGTCCAAGAGAAATAGAACATTTATTTACAAATTTATAAAAATCTAAAAACCAAAAAACTAAAAATATTGCTTAATATAGACCACAAGTCCAGGCTGGTCCTCGGCTGGGTCCACCTCCAAGGCTTGCTCCAGGGTCTGGATGTGTCGGCACACCCAGCACAGGAGGCCATGAATGTCTGGATTGGGGAACACTGTAGAAAAAGCCAAACAAAATGTATTAGCTGTAATAAAAACCAACAACAGCATGCAATACTTGTCTACCTTTGTCTATTATCCTGAAAGCACTGTTGTGGTGGTTTATGTAAGGATATATTATTTATAAAGGGCGTGTCCCTTTCCCTTAGATGAAATATTACAGTGCCTCCAGCCGTTAAAATACGGCAAATATTTAGTAAACCAATAATTTGGACACCTTGATAATTCGATCACCACTTATTATTATACCTTGAATTCTTTTAGCCAATATGATTTCGTACCATACACACAAAATTTGCCTTATAATAGATAAATATAAAAATTTATTTATGTACAAAAATTATATATATATTAACACAAAACACAAAAGACTGGTGATAAATGAATATTGGTACACACAATCAAAAATATATCCTACCAATGTAAGACACACTAATAATGTCTCTAACTAATTACATCAATCACAAATTTAAATGATATGATATTTATTAAATTTATTAATAATTAATAATTTCGAATATCTCAAAGGTTATATTCTTACATGCCGTGGCCATAGGCTTGCAAGAAGTAAGCCCTTGATATATGATACTCTGGTTATTAATATTCAATAAATTATGAAATATGGAAAAATTTATAATATGGCAATCAACAATTTTTCTTTTTAACAGTAACACAGTATCTGACTACATATATCTAACTATCCAATATTGTTGTAATACACTACGGTAATTTTTATGATTCTACACAACAGAGGAAATAATTAATACAAAATCAAATAAACATCTCACCACACCCGGACGTCAGACTAGGCAACTCTCCCGTGGATTTAGCTGGCAGTGGAACGCCTTTAGACTGATATATAGGCAAGTGAGAGATTCAATAGGGGAGAATGTAGGAAGTTATAAGTTTAGAGGTTTAAAGTTTTAGGAAGTTTGAAAAGATGGAAGAGTAGTTATTTCAGCAGAGATCTTCTTCAGATGTCAGGTCTTTCCATGAGGTCTTATGAGGGTTCTTCTTTTTCATGAGGTTTTTTTTTTATGTTACAGCACATGGGCTTTTTATATCCACTAGTCCATTGTTCTAAGATACCTTCCCACCAGGCTTCCTGATTGGCTAGTTGAGAAATGTGTGTACATAAGCTATTTCTCACCTGCCCGCCAGGTGGCGGTCATGTATCACAGAACAATGTGAGTATTTGAGATGACTCATACCTTGGGTGGAATCTTCAGGTAATTTCAGGAATAAAATATACGGCTCTATCCAGATATAGCAGTGATCATACCTATGATATTCTAAATAGGGACCATGGAATATAGGTGTATATTTGGTTATTCCTCCTTGAAGTATCATCCTGTTTGTTTCCTGATAAGACATGTAACTAATGCTAGTTTATAATACATCTTACTTCCCATCATCTCAATACTCAAGTTAGTGATATATAGTTCCCATTGCTGAGTATTTAGTGGTGTTTAAAGTCTATGACATCTTATTTATAATCTGTTTTTGTAGTACATTTTTGTAATGATATACAGTGAACTTTTAAACTTAAATGTCCTGAATTTCACCCCTTGGTTTCAGCATCAACATTTCCTCTGTGTAGGGAAAAAATCTCTGTTTGCCTAGCCCTTGTATCGGACTCATGGTAAACAATTGTTAATGCTTTCACCCTTGGTGAACAATAGTAGATAGTAATAGTTTCAGAGGTTTGTTGGTTCATCACACTCTACAGGTTTTGGTTAAGCTTTCAAACAGTTGAGTTCCCGTCTCATTATTGTTGAAATGTTTACAAGTCAGAGTCCTATGTGTTTGACTTTCTGTAGATGCATTCTTCTCACTTCCATATACAAATAGTCCTTGTTGACAGTTTAAACAATCCCATTGTCTTGGAAAAGTCTTAATTCCCTGTTCTCTTCAGTTCTTTAACTAGAATTCTTGAAGGTTTAACCAAGACAAAATTAACTCTTAACATCCGGTTCTGCTGAGCTGTTTGCTATATAACATTATGTCTTGATAAAAGTCATATTTTTGACATGATTCCAAAAGCCCACAACAAAATCCCCCTTTGTTTTTGGGGTACAGGCACGTGTATAGGGGTGTCTGTATCGAAAAACATGAGTGAGGCTTTTGGCTAGGGTGATTGTTCGTCTTCTCCGGTGAAGGGAATGAAATAATAAAAAAAAATTTCCGATAATAAAATGGCAGCGGTCATGCTGGTTGTTCCTCAACTTGACTCGGCGTCTTTAGATGGACACTTCCGATGACGATCCTGGTCTTGTGATGAGGCCGGCCTGGCCTGACACATCCACCTTGGGGTCCATGGGTCCTCCGCACGACAGGTCTCTTAGACGGTCTCCTAGGCGGGTCTTTTCCTCTGGACTGGCCCTTGGTGGCCTGGGACATCAGGTTATCGTCTCCGGATCGATCTCTGGCATCTGGTCTTTCCCACAGGACATTATAGCTTCCTTCTAGGGTCCGGTCATTGACACCTCCGATCGCCGGTCTGGTCATAGTCTGGGCCTTCCTTTCTAAATTATTAAAATGAACAGTTTGAGTAATGGATATACATAAAATTATATTACCGGATCCTGTAAGGCCAAATATGAATTATATGTTTAAAGGAAGTTTAAGAATGATCTCAATATCTCCAGATAGGAATTGGTGGGTTTAGTCTTCCAACAACTGCAATTGAGACTTCGGATGGCAAGCACGTAATTGGTTGATGTGCACCCATCTATCACTGATTTCACCATACCGTGTCACCTGCAATTTATATGCGACCGGAGAGATTTTATCAATGATAGAGAACGGACCTTTCCAAGATGGAAGGAATTTCCGTTCCTTGATCTGGTCTCTTGCAAAGTTGTATAGATAGACCTTGTCACCAATCTCATATTCCTTCTTGGAGGTTTTGAGATCATAGTATGTCTTAGCACTAGTTGCAGCTCTTTCCAAATTTCGCTGGGCAAAGGCAAAAGCATATTGCAGATGTTTACGTAAATCCTCTATGTACTGGTGTGTGGTGGTAGCATTGATCAAATTTTGATCTGTAGTGCGATACAATAAGTGCTGGGGCAGTACCATCCGTCTACCTGTCATCAGTTCAAAAGATGACATTTTTGTAACTGTATTCGGAGTAGCCCTCAACGCCATCAGGACCAGCGGGAGTTTGACATCCCAATCTTTACCTGTTTCCTTAACAAATTTCTTAAGGACATTAACGATGGTCTGATTGTATCGTTCTACACCACCACTAGAGGCTGGCCGATAGGCGATATGCAATTTCCTTTTAACCCCCAAAATTTTCCACAATTTGGCCATCACTTCGCTAGTGAAGTGCGATCCTCTATCAGACTCTATCCTCTGAGGTAAACCAAAACGAGAAAATACATGATTTATTAGCAATGCAGCACATGTCTCGGAGCTATTATTTGGTGCTGGTATACATTCGACATACTTGGTGAATAAACATGTAACTGTTAACATATACCGATTTCCTCGTGAAGATTTTGTTACTGGCCCAATAAAATCCATCTGAAGGTCTGACCAAGGCATACATATCCCCCTCTTCTGGAGAGGTGCTCTGTGAGTTGGCTTGGTAGGTTGAAATTGGGGACATATTAGGCAACCTTGGCAGTATTCCTTCACATCACGTAACATATGAGGCCAGTAGGCATAATCCCGCAGGATCTCATACGTGATCTTCTCTCCACGATGACCGGAAGTGGGAGCATCATGGGCATGCTGTAGCATCAAACCTCTAAATTTAAGTGGGACGACCCATTGTTGTACGCCACCCTTTGAGGTTCGTATCAACAATCCCTGGTATAAAGAGAATTGGGATTTGGATTTCATTAAGATACGTAAATCCTCCTTCCCACTATATACTTCCTTATTTATGGGATTTTGGTTGGGATCTTCTATATGACTATAAAACAAGCCAATTATTGGGTCTTCTTTTTGGGCAGTAATTAAATCCTCACTAGGAGAATCGTGACTCCACTGTAATGCATTCGGATCACCAGCTGTTCTGGCCTGTTGCCTGGTGACAGCTTCAATCTGTACGGTACCTAAAAATTGGTCAATGTCTATCAGTTCACCGGTGATTGCCCCTTCCTTGGCTAGAGAATCGGCCAGATCGTTCCCTTCTTTCTCGGCACCTAGAACCTTGGAGTGGCCTTTGGTCTTCTTGAAGTGCAGGGTGAGATCATTGGACCTTACCAGTTCATCGATGTGACAAAAGAGCTTACCATGTTTCACGGGTTTGTGATTACTCTTGTTCATGTTGTTTCGCTTCCACCTAGGAAAATACTCCACAAAACTATTCCTGACATAATTGGAATCGGTTATGATGGCACACTCTTTGATGTTGAACTCTATAGCCATCTCAACTGCTCTAAGAATTGCAGTAAGTTCAGCAACCTGACTGCTTTTTGGTCCAAGTTTGTATCCCACAGAAATTGGGATGACACCTTGGGTCCAAACGATTCCAATACCTGCCACTAGTTGGAGCTGTTCCCCATCCTTGTGATGAAAAGCACAACCATCCACATATACACACGGCAGCTGTTTACAGTATTCTTCATCATAAACCTTGTAGGGAGAGAACAGTTGTTCTTCCAGAAAGTCAGTGTCCGGGGCCTCCATAGCAGGCGTAGTTGCGGAACAATCATGGAGCTCGGCTAGGCCCTGGGCTACTGGACTTTCCTTGTTCTGTTTGTACCGAATTTCAAGAGGCCACCCTTGCAAAGACAAAGTCCAAGCAGTGATGCGGCTATTAGACACATTTCCTCCCTTGATACGTTCACTCTTTAAATACTGTAAAGGCTGGTGGGCCGTTTCAACAATGATTCTCTCTCCCTGAATGTAACTGCGGAAATTCTGTAATGCCCACACGGTGGACAATAGAGCTTTTTCACAGTCACTGAACTTTACTTCAACCGGGGACAAAGTTTTACTGGCATAGGCAATCACCTTACTGACATCATCACGTTTCTGGTAAAGAACAGAACTCATACTTACCTGCGTAAACCCTGTCTCTAGATAGAAATTTTTACCCCCTTCGGGATATCCGAGACACGGCGCTTGTGTGAGACGTTCCTTTAATTCCTTCATGGCGTCCTCCTGTTTCTTACCCCACGACCATTCGACATCCTTCTTCAGTAGGTGAAGCAGTGGCTTGCTTATCTCGGCGTAATTGTCAATAAACTTACGCGAGTAGTTTACCATACCTAGGAATGATCTCAATTCTTTAAGGTTAGTAGGGACTTTACAGTTCAGAACCGCCTCAACTTTCTTCTTTTGTGGGTTCAAACCTTCAGCAGTAACTTCATGGCCTAGGAAGTTTACCTTCGTGCGACACCACTGGGCTTTTTGTAAGGACAGTTTTACTCCTGCTGCTTTTAATTGGCCCAGGACATGCCGAAGTTCTGTAATGTGTTTGGCCATATCAGTACTTTTGATCAGGATATCGTCCACATATGCCAACGTCCCCCTTTCGAAGGCGTCTGGCATGGCCTTGTGCATGAACACAGCAAATTCATGTCCGGAATTTATGAATCCGAAAGGCATTCTCACCCAACAATATTGTCGATTCCCAAAACTGAAGGCCAGTTTGTATTGGTCTTCCTCGCTCACCTTTATGGTCCAATACCCCTGTGCACAATCCAAGGCTGTAAAAACTTGGGATCCTTGGAGCTGGGCTAGACATTGGTCTATGTATGGGACAGGCCATCCTGACATGTACACACGCTTGTTTAGCTGACGGAGGTCAGCGCACAAACGCCATTGTCCATTGGGTTTTAAAATACCCAGGATCGGGTGGTTGTAGGAGCTGTGGATGGGCCTAATTATACCCCTTTCATGTAACTTCCTAATAATCTCAGCTAGAGATTCATAGGAAGCTAATGGTAACCTATACTGTCTTACGAATACTGGTGGGGCATCTGGATCTGTTTGGATCCTAGCAATGTGTAGGTCAGTAGTCCCACAATCATAAGAATCCTTGGCAAAGATCTCTTGGAATTCAAGGAGAAGCTCTCGGAGCAATTGTCGGTCGAGATCACTGGCACACGCGTCGGCGAGGGCCACCATCTCTTCCACTAACTCCTTGAATCCAGGAAAGCTTTCCGGCTGACCTATCTCATATGCCTCCTCAAGTTTCGTGGTGAGGTCATTGGGTATGTGATGTGTGTGTGTGTTCTCCTGCCATCCAGGTTCTTTGGGGTACTCTTGTTCTTTGATTGGGTGATCAAAGACAATTGATGTCTCTTCGATTCGACAGGTGCCATCTTTAGAATCGAATGGATAAATGGACTCTATGGTGAAAATACCCTCTGGTAATGAATGGAATGTTTGTTCAATTAATTGTTCCTCCGACAAATATTCATCGGGGATGAGTCCAATCACCTGGTTAGTAACCCCAAAGGTATAATATTCAGTCTCTACCGCTAGACCAATAAGGGTCTCTTTGGGTAAGACGATGTCCTGATTGGACAGATTATGTACGTAAATGTACATCGGGGATTGATGTGTGTTGACTAGGGGCGTGTGTGTAATGTTCAGTCCCTCCCCCTGCATTTTATGGGAGAGGCATACTAATGCATCTGACCCCTTCAGTCTATGTCCCTTTTTAACTTGGATGGGGAGTATGAAATTATTTATGCCCTTAGGAATTGTAATCTTTTGGGCTACCTGGACTTCAACAGCATAAGGCATCTGTTGCTGGGATTTTAAAGCTAAGTCCAGATTTTGGTATTTTTCGGGGTCCCCCTTTAGTCGACTCCATAAACAGTCATTAATTAGGTCGACTTGCATTGCAAAGCGATGTAATATATCGTTGCCAAAATCAATTTTAGTTTGGGAATTATCCAAGACTAGGAACACATGGGCGGCTGTTTTGTTTCCTACAGTGACGTTTAAGAGACACCTAGCCATTGAATTGTGATCATCAGAGTCATCAAGGGAGTCTGAATTCCAATGACGCTGAGGTGTGGAGAAACGGATCATTTCCATTTCGGTCAGGTGTTTTATCAACCCATGGCTTACAAAGCTGTGTTCCTGTCTCAAATCTAGTTTGGCATATTTTGACCTATTAAGACCATTTATCCGGATGGGGATAAACAAGTCGCTGTTAACCCTTTCAATACCTGTCAAGAATTGGGTGTGATCTCCCCCTTTTCTTGGTTTATCCTCCTGATGAAAAGATATCGTAAGGATGTCATCTTGGAGGGAAATATCTTTTATTTTATCTTGGGGAATTCTATAAATGTGTTCCTCATCTCTTCTGATAGGGTTACAGTCATCAGGTTTGATAACCGTTACATCAGGAAGTTGGCTGTTCCTGAAATGGATTTCTAATGATCCAGGCCTTTCTTCCACCAGGTGGCAGTGTTGTCGGGAATGGGGAGTTTTAAGTTTCCCATATTTAATTGGGGTATTTACCTGTGACCACAGGACTTGGTTCACACAATCAACTATGGTGTTCAGCCTTTTTAGGAAGTCCATCCCAATTATCATGTGGTGCTGTGATATGCTAGCAATGATGATGGGGTGTCTCAGTTCCTTATTACCCAGTTTTAGTTTCAGCCAGGCGGTACCCATGACTTGTAAAGGGTCTCCACCTACACCAATCAATGAGCTGTCAAAACTTTTAAGTCTTGGCTTGGTGGGCATGACATTAGCCACTTTGTCAAAATGCTCCTGTGACATGATGGTTGCTTGGGATCCAGTGTCTATTAAGCCGACAATCGAAAGATCACTGGCATCCTGCACCTGCACCGTGGCATAATATCTCCCATCAGATTCAGTCAGCTCACACATGAAATTAGTGTGGTTGAAGATCTGTGGGCCCTTCAATAACATGTGACTGGCTCTTATCTCACCGCATGTGGTGGACACATTACCCTTATCCTCCCTGGTGGGATTCTTGGACTGTCTCAAGACAGAAGCACAACTAGAAGTTGGTGCTCCGTCTGGCTTGTCAATCCTGACGACTTCCGATGCCGCGACTATATTAGGGGCAATAGATGGACACTGAAAAACAGGAGAATCATTAATAACCAACAACTGGTCCCCCTTTGCCTGAGAACTAGCTTCTCCATTAGTAGGCGTGTCAGGGACGGGGCACACATCTCCTGTCATTTGACTCAGTGTCCTCCCCTGTTGGTTTAAGGCTTGGTTGCCTGTTAATTCTGTGACCCTTGGTTGGTCACAGGAGCTGCTCCTAAAAAAGGATTGGATGGAAATTGAGTGGCAAGCCTGTCCATCTGTTCAGCCATTTTGCTGACCTGTGCCTCTATTTGTCCAATACGCTCAGAGGAGTCATTCTGTTGATTCTCCCTCTTCCTATACTTGCGCTTGTATTTTGGACGAGACTGGTAATGAGACTCAGAGTCAGAACTACTGCTCTGGTCCCGACGCCATTGTTCTCTCTGAGGTTTTGGGGTCTCCCTGTTATTAAAGGGAGCCTGGGGTACTGTATCCCCCCTTTGAGCCTGAGGGTGTTCTTGGCGTGGAGGAAATCTTTGGAAATCGGAGTTTTTATTAAAATTGGGATTCTTATTGTAATTATGGGGCCTGTTGAAATTGGGGTTCCCATAAAAATTCCCATGTTGGTTTTGGCGAGGATAATAGAACCTCTGAGGATACCATTGCCTCCTTTGATTCTCATCACTGTACTGCCCTTTACCATACTTTTTATTCTTCTCACTTCCACTACCGTAGTTCCCTGGCTTTTGTCTATCCTTTCTCACCCACTGGTTTTGGGGTGCAAAGTTATGGACCTCCTTCACTTGCTGGGCTTGAGGTACAAATCTAGGGGAACCATTGGTTTTACCCCCACGGACTACTTCCGCATATGATTTCTTCTCTGCCTGCACATTTGGATTTGGAGGGGAAACGGTAGTGGCTGCTACTATCTTGGGGCTATTTTTAGGTTCTCTTTTTATCCCGCCCTCACTGGACTGTTGGATCGAGAATAAATAGTCACTCTCTCTCACCAACCAATCAAGAGAGCATCCCTTTCTGTAATCCTTTGCAAGTCCCAATTTTATGTAAGCAGGTAATGCTTCATAGAATAGTGTCTTGAATTCTGGCTGGTTAGGATTGGGATCCTTTTCAGCCAGGAAATAGGCATTTCCGAGGACAGCCAGAAATTCTGCAGGGCTTTGGTGAGGACCACACTTTAAATTGTAGGCCGCAGCCTTGGCAGAGGTTACAGTTTTATAAGGCCCAAATTCCATGTGGCACTTATGTTTAACCTCTCTCCAGGACTGATTGGAATAGGCCCTCAAGGTCTCAAAGAATTGCCGGTATTTCTCCTCAAACACCCATGGCAGCAATTCTATTTTGGTGTGGTCATCTCTAATGCCCAGAATCTCTAACGTCTGTTCATATGTTTTCATGTGTTCGGTGATTTCAAGGGACCCTTTCTTAGAAAACATAGGAACAGTGTCCTTCAGGAACTTAATGACCTTTGGGGTGTCATATCTCCTGAATGACCCCTGGGATTTCCCTTCCTGCCTATATGAAACCTCATATCTTTCTTCAGAGCGCTCTGGAGTGTATCTTGAAAGCTTAGGAGGTGACCTATATTCTGACCCTGACTCACTATCAGATACTTCGCTGTGATGCGGGTATCTCCGCTCATCAGCCTCTGGCTTGACTGGGTTGGTCCGTCTTTGGACCCCAGAATTTATTTGGGCCGTCAACCTTATAATCTGCTCTTCCAGAGTTTTCTGCTCAGATTTTATCAAGGTAAGTTCTGACTGGTCATGCTTATCCCCTGGGTGAACTTTAATTTTGACAGGAGATAACCTCTCTGATCTGAAGTACTCCACCTCATCTTTCAAGTCCTGATACTTCTTTTGAAGTTGTTTTAATTCCTGAAAGTTTCTTTCATACAGGTCCTGAGCACTTCGAAAGTCTCCGACCAATCTATCATAATGTTTCTCGGATTCGTCTAAACGAATACCGGCATGACCAAGCTTCCCTTTCAAAGACTCAATGTCCTGATTTTTGCTTTCTAACAAGAGGCGGGCCTCTGACAACTCTTCCCTTAGAGTCATGGTCCGCTGGGCAGCTCCAGCGGTCATGAACCATAACATGGGCCAAGCTTCTAGGAGAAGTCTGTCACGGCCTCTATCACTTTCTGCTCCAGCAAATGCCATTAAAAACCCAACAACCTGGCCCTTTTGGTTAAACAGGTCCTCAAAGGTGCTCATAGCCTGTTTTTTTTCTTCATCCACAAACTCATTATGGCTATCCCCCAGACCTAATCTCTTGCGGAGATAATCTATTACTCCACATTCAACATAATTCTGCCAAGCACCGGCAGCTTTCCGGGCTGGCTTCAGAGTTTCTTCCTCAACACCTTGGGCCGCCATATTTTCCTCGTTATGCTTGGAAGAGGTGGATCCGTGATTACTGGATGCCATTTTGATACAAAATATATGTTTGATAACGTGTACAAATATACAATCACCAGTGCGTTTTGTGTTATGGTACGATTTCTATGGATCTCAGCAGTGCCTCCAAATTTATGTTGTGGTGGTTTATGTAAGGATATATTATTTATAAAGGGCGTGTCCCTTTCCCTTAGATGAAATATTACAGTGCCTCCAGCCGTTAAAATACGGCAAATATTTAGTAAACCAATAATTTGGACACCTTGATAATTCGATCACCACTTATTATTATACCTTGAATTCTTTTAGCCAATATGATTTCGTACCATACACACAAAATTTGCCTTATAATAGATAAATATAAAAATTTATTTATGTACAAAAATTATATATATATTAACACAAAACACAAAAGACTGGTGATAAATGAATATTGGTACACACAATCAAAAATATATCCTACCAATGTAAGACACACTAATAATGTCTCTAACTAATTACATCAATCACAAATTTAAATGATATGATATTTATTAAATTTATTAATAATTAATAATTTCGAATATCTCAAAGGTTATATTCTTACATGCCGTGGCCATAGGCTTGCAAGAAGTAAGCCCTTGATATATGATACTCTGGTTATTAATATTCAATAAATTATGAAATATGGAAAAATTTATAATATGGCAATCAACAATTTTTCTTTTTAACAGTAACACAGTATCTGACTACATATATCTAACTATCCAATATTGTTGTAATACACTACGGTAATTTTTATGATTCTACACAACAGAGGAAATAATTAATACAAAATCAAATAAACATCTCACCACACCCGGACGTCAGACTAGGCAACTCTCCCGTGGATTTAGCTGGCAGTGGAACGCCTTTAGACTGATATATAGGCAAGTGAGAGATTCAATAGGGGAGAATGTAGGAAGTTATAAGTTTAGAGGTTTAAAGTTTTAGGAAGTTTGAAAAGATGGAAGAGTAGTTATTTCAGCAGAGATCTTCTTCAGATGTCAGGTCTTTCCATGAGGTCTTATGAGGGTTCTTCTTTTTCATGAGGTTTTTTTTTTATGTTACAGCACATGGGCTTTTTATATCCACTAGTCCATTGTTCTAAGATACCTTCCCACCAGGCTTCCTGATTGGCTAGTTGAGAAATGTGTGTACATAAGCTATTTCTCACCTGCCCGCCAGGTGGCGGTCATGTATCACAGAACAATGTGAGTATTTGAGATGACTCATACCTTGGGTGGAATCTTCAGGTAATTTCAGGAATAAAATATACGGCTCTATCCAGATATAGCAGTGATCATACCTATGATATTCTAAATAGGGACCATGGAATATAGGTGTATATTCGGTTATTCCTCCTTGAAGTATCATCCTGTTTGTTTCCTGATAAGACATGTAACTAATGCTAGTTTATAATACATCTTACTTCCCATCATCTCAATACTCAAGTTAGTGATATATAGTTCCCATTGCTGAGTATTTAGTGGTGTTTAAAGTCTATGACATCTTATTTATAATCTGTTTTTGTAGTACATTTTTGTAATGATATACAGTGAACTTTTAAACTTAAATGTCCTGAATTTCACCCCTTGGTTTCAGCATCAACATTTCCTCTGTGTAGGGAAAAAATCTCTGTTTGCCTAGCCCTTGTATCGGACTCATGGTAAACAATTGTTAATGCTTTCACCCTTGGTGAACAATAGTAGATAGTAATAGTTTCAGAGGTTTGTTGGTTCATCACACTCTACAGGTTTTGGTTAAGCTTTCAAACAGTTGAGTTCCCGTCTCATTATTGTTGAAATGTTTACAAGTCAGAGTCCTATGTGTTTGACTTTCTGTAGATGCATTCTTCTCACTTCCATATACAAATAGTCCTTGTTGACAGTTTAAACAATCCCATTGTCTTGGAAAAGTCTTAATTCCCTGTTCTCTTCAGTTCTTTAACTAGAATTCTTGAAGGTTTAACCAAGACAAAATTAACTCTTAACATCCGGTTCTGCTGAGCTGTTTGCTATATAACATTATGTCTTGATAAAAGTCATATTTTTGACATGATTCCAAAAGCCCACAACAGCACTCTATGCTGTTGTCACCTCATAACTGGAACACAGAACTTACATTTCTTGCCTGGGAGGATTTCATGGCCCAGGGAGTGAGCTTGGAATCCTTAGGCCTAGATTAAAGTGTTTGCTCACTGACTGCAAATATATCTGTAGGCAACAGTGAAAAGGGCAATCTCATCAGTAAAGACAACAGATGACTTTGTCACACCTATCTCCTCCACAGAGTTCCCAAAGACATCTATCCTAGCTTTCTATTAGCTGCAGGGGGGGGATCCCTACACACATTATACACAGCCAGAGCACAGAGCTGAGCAAATTCTGTGAGCCTATTGGAGGGTAGTGGCCCAACTCCCTCCACACAGGTCCAGAGATTCCTATAGATCTGGCAGTGTGATTAACCAGGTGTGTCCTTGAAGGGAGGCGGTCCATCTCCCAGGAAGCTGGATGTGTCAGCTGCATCTATTAGAGTGATTATTTAAGATGGTGGAGAGACCAGAGTGGAACAAACACTTGTTACTTGAGAAGCAGGTTTTTGCTCACTGGAGTGTCAGGTTAGTGCTTGACTATTGTGTCATATTCTTGGTTTATTGTCCTTTCTTAATTAGAAAAACACTTTAATGTATTCCTATGTAGACCAACTCAGCTGTCAGGTCTAAGTGTGAAGATTAAGCCCCTATCTGCCTGATGTGTTGTTTAGTGTGAATGTTTTATTTCTTTGGGGGGCATCCGAAACTCAGGATGAGGCCAACCAATGGAGACAAGTAAGGGGAGGGGAAGTCTTCTACATACATTACATGTGCATATGTGTAAGCAGTTTAGAAACTGACCTTCAGGGACGCTGGCCTCTGCATCCAGAGGGGGCTGGAGCTCCCCCATAGCACCCCGGGCATTCTGAGGTACAAATACGTGAAGAGTAAAAAAAAGACACAGTAAAGATGCGAGCCCTGACATTCAAGAAACACATGGATGTTAAACAGTCACATAGTACAGGCCCTGGTAGTAAGTCCTAGCCCTAACCAACATAGCAAAGTCCTCTTTCAGTTTGGGTTACTAAACTAGATGACCAGAACCAGAAGGGCTTAAGGCCAATTTCATATGGCCACTTAAAAATTGGAGTATAACAGCGCTAGGTGTCTAGTAATTAATCAAATAAGTGTATGGATTATAAAGATATTGTTAGTAAAGCTGCTAGCATAGAAAGTAAACCTCAGAACACTTCGGATAATATGTCATAAAATATGCAGCGCTTATAAACAGGTCTCAAGATCCACAGAAACCTGATAACATACAATTGTTCTAAATTGAGTGTACAAATGAATATAAAACATATATAACTCGTGACTTCTGTGGTGCATCCACGGTTGGAGAACCGGAAAAAAGTTTGTGACTCTTGTGTTGGACAAGCTGAAAGAAGTTTGCACTAACCAGATATCTCAGCACATGGAGCATGGAGTAATTAAGACCTACTCCTGGTACTCTGAAAGGAAGCCACTGGAAGGGATGATGTCATCTGATATCTCGCCACTAGATGTCATGTTCCCAGGACAGCAGGACGATGATTCCAGAGATGCACATCAGCCAATAAGGAAATGAATCCAGCAAGCCAGCCAGCAACACACAGGAGACCAAGAGGAACCAGGCACCTTCAAAAAGCCCAGGCTCCCTCCAAAAAAGAGAGCCACAGGCCAGAAGCTTTGATAGTGTAGTATTGCATTTATTATGTAGTAATTCACAATGATAAGAAAAACCACACTTACAAATAAAGGTCACAGGAACAAGGGGCAGCTAACAGGTGTGTCCAGACAGTGGGGGGGCACCTCCCTGACGCGTTTCGTGTCACACACACGTTTTCAAAGGGGGTGCATTGCAGGAAAATCGATCATTTTTATAATCCGCGGTGCGCATGCGCAGTACGCACCGGTGACGTCATTGCGGTAAAGCCGCGCATGCGCAGTACGCTCATACGGCGGCCATTTTCTTGAAGAACAGTGCAGATGGACAGAAGAAGGTGAAACCCATGTTAAGGGACACAGATGGGGACAATCAAATATATGAAGCCATTAGCTTGCAATGGGGCAAAAAAAGAACACTAATCCTGTGTGCAGAGAATATATAGTTATTAAGGCATGGGGAAATAACTATAAAAATTGTCTCTGCGGACATGGCTCACAAAATTGCCTATAATAACATACATAAATATGCATATACGTTATTGTGATGGGAACTATTCAGACAGGTATTACACCCGGTGAATAAACAAATAAGCATAACGCAGGAACATAGGGTAAGTGATTAATAACGGAACCCGTCATATATGCAGCATGACCATGCATATCAAACATTCCCCAAACTGCGCCATATGTACCTGGGTCTTACTAGCAAAGACAAACTGTGGAGTCATTTGCTAGTTTTAATTTTATGTATATATTGTGGTCACATGCGTTTTTGTATCGTTAGACGTTTGTCTATTATATCTCAGTATGACTCCACAGTTTGTCTTTGCTAGTAAGACCCAGGTACATATGGCGCAGTTTGGGGAATGTTTGATATGCATGGTCATGCTGCATATATGACGGGTTCCGTTATTAATCACTTACCCTATGTTCCTGCGTTATGCTTATTTGTTTATTCACCGGGTGTAATACCTGTCTGAATAGTTCCCATCACAATAACGTATATGCATATTTATGTATGTTATTATAGGCAATTTTGTGAGCCATGTCCGCAGAGACAATTTTTATAGTTATTTCCCCATGCCTTAATAACTATATATTCTCTGCACACAGGATTAGTGTTCTTTTTTTGCCCCATTGCAAGCTAATGGCTTCATATATTTGATTGTCCCCATCTGTGTCCCTTAACATGGGTTTCACCTTCTTCTGTCCATCTGCACTGTTCTTCAAGAAAATGGCCGCCGTATGAGCGTACTGCGCATGCGCGGCTTTACCGCAATGACGTCACCGGTGCGTACTGCGCATGCGCACCGCGGATTATAAAAATGATCGATTTTCCTGCAATGCACCCCCTTTGAAAACGTGTGTGTGACACGAAACGCGTCAGGGAGGTGCCCCCCCACTGTCTGGACACACCTGTTAGCTGCCCCTTGTTCCTGTGACCTTTATTTGTAAGTGTGGTTTTTCTTATCATTGTGAATTACTACATAATAAATGCAATACTACACTATCAAAGCTTCTGGCCTGTGGCTCTCTTTTTTGGAGGGAGCCTGGGCTTTTTGAAGGTGCCTGGTTCCTCTTGGTCTCCTGTGTGTTGCTGGCTGGCTTGCTGGATTCATTTCCTTATTGGCTGATGTGCATCTCTGGAATCATCGTCCTGCTGTCCTGGGAACATGACATCTAGTGGCGAGATATCAGATGACATCATCCCTTCCAGTGGCTTCCTTTCAGAGTACCAGGAGTAGGTCTTAATTACTCCATGCTCCATGTGCTGAGATATCTGGTTAGTGCAAACTTCTTTCAGCTTGTCCAACACAAGAGTCACGAACTTTTTTCCGGTTCTCCAACCGTGGATGCACCACAGAAGTCACGAGTTATACTGTATATGTTTTATATTCATTTGTACACTCATATGGCCACTTGTTGGCACCCACACTGCAGCAAGCTGCTCATATCCTACAATGCTGACATAGTCTCTGGCTGTCCATTGATGATCATCATGTGAAGTGAAAAAATGCTGCGCTACATGAAACAATGGCACAATCCATTATATAACCAAAAAACAAAGTGAAAAAAAAATATAAATATATATATTAGAATAAAAAATAGTAGAAAAACTATTAATATTGAAATAAAAAAAATAAAATAATTTATATAAACAAAAATCACACAAAAAATAAAAAATATTTTTAAGCATGAATCAAACAAGTCATTCAAAAAATCAAGTTCAATCAATAAAGTGTTCATTCAGTGAACCCTCCTTTGGATAACAAAAAATATATGTGCATCTGTCATCAATTCCCGTGCAGAGACATCCTCCACCATGTATCTGCTCACCATTCTCCACCATATATCTGCTCATCATCCTCCGCCATGTATCTGCTCACCATCCTCTGCCATGTATCTGCTCACCATCCTCCACCATGTATCTGCTCACCATCCTCCACCATGTATCTGCTCACCATCCTCCACCATGTATCTGCTCACCATCCTCCGCCATGTATCTGCTCATCATCCTCCGCCATGTATCTGCTCACCATCCTCCGCCATGTATCTGCTCACCATCCTCCACCATGTATCTGCTCACCATCCTCCGCCATGTATCTGCTCACCATCCTCCGCGATGTATCTGCTCACCATCCTCCACCGTGTATCTGCTCACCATCCTCCACCATATATCTGCTCACCATCCTCCACCATGTATCTGCTCACCATCCTCCACCATGTATCTGCTCACCATCCTCCACCATATATCTGCTCACCATCCTCCACCATATATCTGCTCACCATCCTCCACCATGTATCTGCTCACCATCCTCCACCATGTATCTGCTCACCATCCTCCACCATATATCTGCTCACCATCCTCCACCATATATCTGCTCACCATCCTCCACCGTGTATCTGCTCACCATCCTCCACCATGTATCTGCTCACCATCCTCCACCATGTATCTGCTCACCATCCTCCACCATGTATCTGCTCACCACCCTCCACCATGTATCTGCTCACCTCACGCAGTGTGACCGCACATTGTACAATGTTACCGTCTAACTGCACTTTTGGTCCCATATGGACTCAGAGGATCAGCTTGCTGAATGAAGACTCCAAAGTAAGCTCCCTCCTGATAAGCGTCTTTGTATCAGCCGTATTCCTCATTAATAAGAACTCCACATGGTGCTTTATCCTTTTATACTTTTATTCATCAATTACACATAAGAAATACTCTCACGTTCCGGAGGTCTACATTGCACCATGTATGATGAACATCCAGTGATGTACTGATCAGACACAAGGTGGCAGTATCATCTCAGTAGCAGAGTCCTGCACATGCTCAGAACAGACACCATCCATCATGTGATGTAAGGCAAAGCACGGGGCCCCTTAGTGAATGCTATTGCCTGCTGTAATGTCCTTCCAAGAGCCGGTTAGAGAGTACTACAACCGCTGTCCCGATGAATGGCAACATCATGGCGTCATCTGCACACTCCTCCCCGATGGATGGTGTCTGTTCTGAGCATGTGCAGGACTCTGCTGCTGAGATGATACTGCCACCTTGTGTCTGATCAGTACATCACTGGATGTTCATCATACATGGTGCAATATACACCTCCGGAACGTGAGGGCATTTCTTATGTGTAATTGATGAATAAAAGTATAAAAGGATAAAGCACCATGTGGAGTTCTTATTAATGAGGAATACGGCTGATACAAAGACGCTTATCAGGAGGGAGATTACTTTGGAGTCTTCATTCAGCAAGCTGATCTTCTGAGTCCATATGGGACCAAAATTGCAGTTTGACCGTAACATCGTATAATGTGCGGTCACACTGCGTGAGGTGAGCAGATATATGGTGGAGGATGGTGAGCAGATACATGGTGGAGGATGGTGAGCAGATACATGGTGGAGGATGGTGAGCAGATTCATGGTGGAGGATGGTGAGCAGATTCATGGTGGAGGATGGTGAGCAGATATATGGTGGAGGATGGTGAGCGGATACATGGTGGAGGATGGTGAGCGGATACATGGTGGAGGATGGTGAGCAGATTCATGGTGGAGGATGGTGAGCAGATTCATGGTGGAGGATGGTGAGCAGATACATGGTGGAGGATGGTGAGCAGATACATTGTGGAGGATGGTGAGCAGATACATGGTGGAGGATGGTGAGCAGATACATTGTGGAGGATGGTGAGCGGATACATGGTGGAGGATGGTGAGCGGATACATGGTGGAGGATGGTGAGCAGATACATGATGGAGGATGGTGAGCAGATATATGGTGGAGGAGGGTGATCAGATACATGGTGGAGGATGGTGAGCAGATACATGGTGGAGGATGGTGAGCAGATACATGGCGGAGGACGGTGAGCAGATACATGGTGGAGGATTTCTCTGCACAGAAATTGATGACAGATGCACATATTTTTCATTATCCAAAGGAAGGTTCACTGAATGAACACTTTATTGATTGAACTTGATTTTTTGAATGACTTTTGTTTGATTCATACTTAAAAATATTCTTTATTTTTTGTATATATATATATAAATAACATTTTCAATATTAATATTTTTTCAACTATTTTATCTTCTAATATATATTTTTTTATTTTTTCACTTTGTTTTTTGGTTATATAAGGATTGTGCCATTGTTTCATGTAGCGCAGCATTTTTTCACTTCACATTATGAATGTATAATTTTCCGCACTGAGACATGGGTTGTGTGCACTAGCGGCTACATTATTTAATTCTAATTTTTTGTTTCCATTTCACCATAGTTAGCGCTAATTATTCAATTTATTTTAGATACCACTGCTCATGAGATTGGTCTCTTTCAGTTGGCTTTTGGGGGTGGTAAAAATGGACAGCTGAGCCACAGTGTTTCTGCCCTCGAACTGTAAAATAACAGCCAGATGGGGCTATTAACAGGCCGTGTCTGCAGCATTATTAACTCGGGGTGCAGAGTCTGACAAGCAGCACCTCTTTTTAAGCTCCCCCACTGGGCTCAATTGGGCCACACCACCACTACGTACAATGCACACAATTACAATGTGGTAGTGTCATTGTAGGGTGAAATCAGGTGGTGGGGGGTGGTAATAACATGTCCTCATTCCCTGTCAGATGTCCTCTGAAAAGCCCTGTGAATGGAAGGAGAGAGCCTGAGATGGGTACAGGGGGGATTTTTGGGGGTTCTGGCCTGGAGTGAAGGACAGGTGAACATCTCCCGGGTTTGCAGAGTGGAGGCGCTAACACAGGAAGGACTTGGCTGGGTAGCAGAGTGGAGGCGCTAACACAGGAAGGACGTGGCTGGGTAGCAGAGTGGAGGCGCTAACACAGGAAGGACTCGGCTGGGTAGCAGAGTGGAGGCGCTAACACAGGAAGGACTCGGCTGGGTAGCAGAGTGGAGGTGCTAACACAGGAAGGACTTGGCTGGGTAGCAGAGTGGAGGCGCTAACACAGGAAGGACTTGGCTGGGTAGCAGAGTGGAGGCGCTAACACAGGAAGGACTCGGCTGGGTAGCAGAGTGGAGGCGCTAACACAGGAAGGACTCGGCTGGGTAGCAGAGTGGAGGCGCTAACACAGGAAGGACTCGGCTGGGTAGCAGAGTGGAGGCGCTAACACAGGAAGGACTCGGCTGGGTAGCAGAGTGGAGGCGCTAACACAGGAAGGACTCGGCTGGGTAGCAGAGTGGAGGCGCTAACACAGGAAGGACTCGGCTGGGTAGCAGAGTGGAGGCGCTAACACAGGAAGGACTCGGCCGGGTAGCAGAGTGGAGGCGCTAACACAGGAAGGACTCGGCCGGGTAGCAGAGTGGAGGCGCTAACACAGGAAGGACTCGGCTGGGTAGCAGAGTGGAGGCGCTAACACAGGAAGGACTTGGCTGGGTAAACATATACAGTAAATTGTTCCTCTGCTGATTCACAATTGTGTAAATATGGTGATAAGGTGGGTAAGCAAAGGGTCTTTCCAACCAACTCATGTAGCCTCCCTAAAGGATACTTCTGCTGCCCTTGTCTCCTCCTCAGAAGAAACCAATAAAATACTGGAAGATATTTGTGCCGCTCTATATCTAGATCCAAGACCTTGAGGTGACCACAAAATTCCTAGACTCACTTCATTTACTCACTATTGGCCCCTCCCACCTGCAATCTGTAAATGCCCCTATTTCATTAAAGGAAGAGTCTGAGGTGATTAAAGGCTTACCTAGTGGGAAATCACCTGGTCCTGATGGCTACACACCAGCATTGTATAAGATGATGGACTCTCTTCATCCCTCAGCTACTGACAGTATATAACGAGGTTTGGGAGGGGGGCCATACCTTCCAATGGGTCACCAAGACTATATAAAACTGATTTCTAATAAGGGCAAGGACCCAACTGAACCGGAGGCATACCGACTCCTATCCCTCCTAAATGTGGACACTAAAATACTCTCTGAAATAGTAGCATCCCTCTTGGCTGCAGTATTACCCTCCCTTATGCATACTGCCCAGGCTGGCTTTATTAATGGTAGACCAGTGGCTTCCAACATTCAGAAAGTTATTGCAGTGCTGGAACAAGGCAAGGTACACCCGTCTGAGGATCGAGCTATTATTACATTGGATGCTGGAAAAGTCTTGGATAATGTCAGCTATCATTGGCTTGCTCTGGTTCTTCTGATGGGCTTTTCAGCAGTATGGATTCTGCACCTTCACCCAGGGTGGTAGCTGCAGGTCTCATATCAGGTGAAATATTGCTGCATGAAGGGTACTCACCAGGGTTGCCCCCCCTTCACCTCTTCTTTTCAACCTTGCCCTGGAACCTTTCTCCCGTTACCTTTCCTCCAGAGCCCCAATACATGGGATTCAGACAGGTCAAGAAGAACTCTGTGCAGTCCTATTTGCTGATGATATTATTTTTTATGGCAGATCCTGTGGCAGATATTCACATTCTCCATCAGGTCTTCACAAGCCTCCTACAGTGCTCTGGCCTTCCAATCAATTCTGCTAAGAGTGGAATACTTTCCTTTTCTCGAACCAACACCCTTCCCTGGGCCCAGCAGTCTCTCTTCACGTAGCAAATGTTCAGATCACATATTCAGGCATTACGATAGGGAAGGAGCCATCCTCGGTCTATCATTACTACCCTCCACTGATATCTAAAATAGGAAATGAGATGGAAACATGGATGTACCTTCTCCTATTGCTTTTTGGGGGATGCCACCTGTTCAAAATGGTGAGCTTTGCTCCCCTATTGTACCCTCTTCAAACAATTCTGTTACTGCTTAAACAGGGGGAGCAAAAAAAGAGGGTGGAACAAACTTTCCCAATATTCCATTGTATGACCTTCCTGTTTATTGTGTATAGGGACAGATTGGATACTTCAGGCTTCCTCATACAGTAATTATGATTTGGAGTTGGCAGTGGGGCAACCATATGACTTAGCTGCTCTCCTGCATTGCAAAATATAATTGTTCCCCACAAGTATTCAACACAACCTTCTGATACGGGATCTGATTCTTACATGGAGGGACATACAGAGCAAACTGGGCCTGTCACCCCATGTCTCCCAATATTTGCCCATAAGAGGCATTACAATGTTTCCACAAGCTGTTCAATATGAGGCTTTCAACATTTGGAGTTCTAAGGGGCTCTCCTGCGTTGCCTCCCTGTATGACACATATTTGAACTATCAGGAACTTTGAAATCTTTCCCAACCCTTGCATCAACTTATGACCTGCCAAGCCATCCCTCTCTCTACTACCTACACCTCTCAGGTTGTATAAACTGGTGCTGCCCAGCCAAGCAACGTTTTCAAACTTCCATATTGGATCGCTTCCTACAGGAATGGAAATACTCCATATCTGACATATATCGACCTTTACACTCTCTCTTTACTAAACCTCTACATCCCACATCTGTGAAATCTTGGAGCAAGGTCATACCGGGAGAGAACCTGGTGGGCAACATACTGGAAGGATAGAACAAAGTGCAAAGGCTTGTGGTGAATGAATCCTGGAGAGAGTCTCAATGTAAACTCTTCCTTGGGGCCATCATCCCATTTCTATCCACTAAGAACTCTCCACAAATCCACTATGTAGTGAGCACCGCCCTCTCTCTTCCACCGATTTCAGGAATGGCCCCGCATCTCAACCTTTTGGGAACAAGTGTTAGCCTACATCTCAGGAGTTTGTGGCTGCTCACTCCCCATGGACCCAGTTCTTCTACAACTCTCCATTCAGCTCAGAAAACCCACATCCACAAATCCCGCAGGAGCTTGCAGTGGATATTATTATGTTTCCTGGTGGCCCACAGGGCTATTCCTAAGAAATGGACTATCACCTTGTCCCCACCATCACAGACACTAAAAAGATCTACGTCTTCTGATTTACAGAGAGAAGGTAGACATGGAGCTCAACAACCAAGCCTCAGTCAGACATTTCCATAATAGATGGGACACTTTTATTGCAGCAACACTTACATCCTTGGAGCAATCCTCTATGTTGTCTTCTTTTACTTCTATGGATGGGTTGGTGAAGGTGGTTACATTGTAGAGATTAGACAGCCGTGTATGGAACACGCATTGAGGACACACATACATAACAGGTGTTACTTGCTCCCCATCTGGCCGTGTATATCTTGGTTTTCTGGTTCATGACGTTGTCATTCTTTTGCTCTCCTGATGTGTCTGTGCGCACTCATGGCCCAACCTTACTTCCTTGGCTTTATCATGACATCTAGGAACATTATGACATTCTGCTCCTCTCACTTATTGGAGTTGGGAACAAAGTCTCAGGAGAGAGTCCATCCATGTTTTCTGATCAGGTATCACACCCGGTCACACCTCCAGGTCAGTTCCTGCCAGAAGATTCCTTCCTCTTTCTTTATTGGAGAGATTATAATTATTTCATTGGTTACTGTGATTTATCTTTTATTCAGAAGTCATGGCAAGAAGTATGAGGTACTCGTCTCCTCTTTCACCCCAGACATATTGTTTCTTTGTATATCTCTTTAGAAAACTCAATATAGAATGTTTGAAAAAAAATGTACTCAGCCAATGAAAGGTCAGGACTCCATTTTTATTCTTCTCCTATCAACCCGGTCCCACACTTCATCCATGTCTTTGGGGACCTCTCATCTCCTTATCAACTGTTTCTTCCATGATGAAGATCAGCCATGGAGTATATCTGAGGTGTATATCAGGGTGTGCTTCTTCCCCACATGAGAGCTGGGATGTCCAGCAACATTCATCTAGAAGACATTTCCCGCACTCAAGGCACTAATACACCTCCAGGGTTGTGTGTGACCCCTGATGTACAGGAAGACAGGACTTCAGTGAGGAACATTTCCCTCAATCAGGAAAGGAAAGTGACTTCAGCCCTGTTTGACATCTCTGATGTTTATATAGATGGGGCTTCTGTGAAAAACATTACCTTCACTCAGGACAGGAAAGTAGCTTCTCCCCCGTGTGAGTTCTCTGATGTCTGTAAAGATCGGACTTCTGCAAAAAACATTTCCCGCACTCAGAACAAGAATATGGCTTTTCTCCTGTATGAAATCTCTGATGTGTGTTAAGGCCTGATCTCCCTGAAAAACATTTCCCGCACTCAGGACAGGAATACGGCTTCTGTCCAGTGTGCAATCTCTGATGTGTGTAAAGATGGGACATCTGAGAAAAACATTTCCCGCACTCAGAACAGGAATAAGGCTTCTCCCCCGTGTGAGATCTCTGATGTATGTAAAGATGGGGCTTCTGTGAAAAACATTTCCCACACTGAGGGCAGGAATGTGGCTTGTCCCCAGTGTGCAATTTCTTATGTCTGTAAAGATTAGACTTATCTGAAAAACATTTCCCACACTCAGTACAGGGAAAGCTCTTCCCTGTTGGAAGGCCGGCCCGGTCCCGCACAGTCTGAGGTTCCTCAGGATACGAGGAATCCGATGGTCCATCTACACTGGGTGGTGCCGGATGGACATTGGAGGGAGCCGGGTTTTCTCCTGGACTATACTGTGTGATGTCCTCATCTTCTACTTTCCAGTCTGGAGACAAAGTGAGACAATCCTCGGAGGTTTTCCTCATCTCCCGGCCATGGACTAAAATACAAAGACAGAGGATTACTAGACAGGAGCTGATTGGTTCCCCCAAACCAGGACTCCACCCACATCAGGCAGCTTGGTCTCTGAGGAGCTTACAATTCCACCCTCAAGGGAACTAGGAAATGGCTCCTCTGATCTCCTACCAGGTCATTTCTTTATTCATGGACCTTAGTCAGAGAGTGAGGAAACAACCAGAACTGTCTTTTATAGGAGGGACAGTGATGAGGGGATTATAGGACGAGGGTCCCCACCCCCTCTATCACTCATCACCATCTTCCCAACACAAGAAGTACTGCACTTCCTTATTTAGTCCATGATTTAGACATGAAGAACAGCGGGGCTGAGCCCCACCAGAGGTCAGAGAGTGAGGATGGGGGGAGAACAACCAAGATGAAGACTGGACTGATCCTGAAGACCACCATCATTGGGGTATTGACTCCTCCCTCATTATCACTTTCTGTTTAAGGGTCCAAAGGGTCCACATGAAGACACGTTTCTCAAACACTAATACACAAATGTAAAGGCTTAATAACACCTAGGTTCAGGGGGGATAGGTAGGAACAGACAGGAGGCAAAACCCGATGCTGGATCAATGTGAAGGAAAGCATGACAAGTATGGGTGGAGGAATGGATTTAGCGTTCATGACCCACCTGTGCTGATCTCTGTAGGAGTGTCCTCCTCTATAAATGTCCCCGTTATTCCATCCTCCTCCATAGACTGCTGATCATCCCTCACATACGCCTCTTCTTCTTCTTTAACCTCAACTTTGATGTCTATCAGATCTTCACTCTGAACCAAGAAAATGAGAGAAAATATCATCTGTAAATATAAGGTCACATAAAAGAACTCCACACATTGTCTCCATGAATCCATGTTCTAGATGCTCCATCCCACCAACCTTGTAATAGAGAGGGATGGTGTGACCTTCCTGTGTGGAATCCCGGGAATACAGAGGACGGGGACATCTCTCTGGTGGGTTCCTGGTATTAGGTGGCTCCATCATATCCTTGTGTCCTTCTGAAAACTCCTCCATCACTCCATACTCCTCATCCTCCTCTTTATACTCTTCTTTAACATCAATATTATCATCCCCGAGGATTCCACTCTGAAAGATATAATAAAACATTCATTGTAACAAACATGCTGTGTATAAATCACAACTACCAATAATTGTCATCATCTACCTGATGATGGTGAGGGATGGTGTGACCTTCCTGTGTGGAATCCCGGGAATACAGAGGACGGGGACATCTCTCTGGTGGGTTCCTGTAGCTGGATGACTCCACCATGGTGTCCTGGTACAGATCTTTGTGTTCTCTTAGAAGCTCTGACTCCTCAATCCCCCCATCCTCATCCTCCTCCTCTTTTATCTCTTCTTTATCCTCAACTTTAGGATCTCTCAGGTTTCCACTCTGAATATATAATAAAAATGCCATCAATGGTAACAATGCAGATAATGTACAGATCCTAATGATACTATCAGTGATTGTTCCTCATCTACCTGATGATGGTGAGGGATGGTGTGACCTTCCTGTGTGGAATCCCGGGAATACAGAGGACGGGGACATGTCTCTGGTGGGTTCCCATGACTGGATCCATCTGTAGGAAACACACACACTGACTGAATCCATTGTTTCTATGTGTTTATCAGATGATGGGGGATCTAGGTGGATCCTCCGTACTGCTCTCTCCTTTACAATAAAGTCTCCTCTTACCCGGTGATGTGAGGGGCGGCTGATTGTCCATCATGACGTCCTTGTAGAGATCCTTGTGTCCTTCTAAATACTCCCACTCCTCCATGGAGAAATAGACAGTGACACCCTGACACCTTATAGGAACCTGACACACACAATGATACAGTCACCATCCAGACACATCCCTTGTCTGTTACTGGAGAATGTCCCAGAATTCCCGGCACCGCTCACCTCTCCTGTCAGCAGCTCAGTGATCTCTCTGGTGACTTCTAGAATCTTCTTCTTCTTTCTCTCTTCTATCAGGGAGGGAGGTGGAGGCAATGTGATGTCATATGATCTCCAGACTTCACAGGAGGAAAACTCTACATCTGAACACAAATAGTCACATCAAATGATATTCCCAGAATCCTCCTCACCTCTCCATTCAGGTCTCCATTTTATTAAAGCCCCACTTCAGGCTGAGGTATAATTCCCCCCCACAGGACCCCCACACTACGCAGGGTATAGGCTTGTTGCAGCATTCTGATTTCATTACATACAACGCAGGACCAACAGTCCCACTTTACATGTGAGGATACCAAGGGACCCCACATCCTAAGAGCATCAGAAAATATCAGATGGAGGAACATTGGGAGGAGGAGCTGTGAGGTCAGTGTGATGTCATAGGACATATAGACTCTGGATGGAGGGACATTTGGATGGGGAGATTTGAGGGGTCCTCTATATGAGGCTCCCATGCAAACCAAATCCTTGTTCCTGGGTGCGTCCTACCTCTCCTAAACTGAAGAGTGAACTTTGACCTTTACCATCCAGAAATCTGTCCGGAATCTGTAGAAGTAAGCTGTCATGTGATCAGGTGACGTGCGGAGGAACGGAGTGTAAATAGCAGACAATTGTCTCCAGAGCCCCTAATGGTGGGGATGGATTTGGCGGTGTGCTGGTGCCAAGTTTCCTCCCCCCAGGGTCACTGCAGGTGTGGAGAAAAGCTGTGTAAGAGGATATGGAGGAGAGATGAGGAGGAGATCCAGGAATCAGGAGAAAGGTCAGGGCAAGCAACAGACGAGCGCATCCAAGAGACCAAGCCGGGGTCACTACACAGAAAATCAATCCAAGGAAACAACAGGCAGGACGAGGAATAGCAAGAAGGAGCTGAGAGACAAATGAGAATATTGCTCAGCCAATGGGAGATGATCTCAGCATGACTTCCATCATGAAGGAGATGAGGGGGAGGGGAGGAAGTCACTGAAGGTGACCATAGATCCATGGAAATTCAGCTGGTTCAGCAGGGATCGCTCACATTTCCATCCATGTGTGGCCACTGCCGGATAAAAGCCACTCCCCCAGTGGCTGCAGCCAATAGCTTCAGTGCTGATCTGTGTATTCTGAGAGCGGAGGAGACCCCCATTGTCAGAATACAAGAGTGCAGTGGGGAGGATTCCCCCATCCACCTCCAATGTGTGGATGGGGGAATCACTTCAGTTTTTATGGTCATCCCGCTGGCTGAACGATGAAACTGAACCATGTAGGCCAGCTTTGGGAGCAAATATATTATCATCAACTCCTCCCCCTGAAGGGGTTCATCTATGTATTACCTCCTCTGACACCAGATTCAGATTCACCTCTCCGCTTCCTCCCGATTCATCTCTCACCCAGAGCATCCTGTCTGTACCTGACATCACTTCCTGTCTGTCCCTGACATCACTTCCTGTCTGTACCTGACATCACTTCCTGTCTGTACCTGACATCACTTCCTGTCTTCCATAGAGACTTCCTGTGTGGGTAGAAGTGAGATCCCCACCTTGTGGAGCTCAGAGGAACTGCAGTCCCAAGAAGCGTCTGGTAGTGTGACCCCGGCCTTGTGCTGGGTGTGTATGGACTGTAGATCCTTATAGAGGGGTCACCTCCACTCCCACCAAGGGGGACAGAAATATATGACTGCTCGGGGGAGGGATTTTGGCCCCTTTGATTTTGCAGTAAATGTGATTGCATTAGTCCCGTTGATTTTCGTATTTCCATGTAATAAAAGGTGTCACACGATGTCGGGTTCCCCTTTCTCTCCTCCCTGAGTGTGTATTTAGAGGTGGAGCTCCTGCTGGAATGGCGGTTGGAGGCGGAGTCTAGGAGGGAGACTGACAGAACCCGCAGCAGACTTGCAGGAGTGAGCGAGGAGGATCCGGTTCCTTTACCATCGGAGATGAGGAGAGTGTGAAGGATGTTTGTGACTCTGGGAGCTGAAAAGCTGGGAGTCCTATTGGTGTGGTGAGGGGGAAGCACTACTAGGGGGCGCCCTCACCATCCCGTGTACAAGAGGTGGAAGAAGGCGGGGCTACACTACAGCTGACACAGTTTGGAGGGCGGAGCACTTTCATACCTTATCAACTTTTCACTGATTGGTGGATTTTTGGAGTAAAATAAGTGGATTGAAGTAGATGCAAAGTGGAAGCGGTGGACTTGCAGAGAACACTATACTGAGCACACAATATTGTCTGTCTCCATGGATTTGCACAGGATTTGAGATGATTTCCTATAGCAGCAAATCTGATGAGATGAATGAATGTAGCGCCCCCTCCTGGTCAGGTCTAGGATGTGTAGTCAGGTAAAGCATAGCTGTGTTTCTCTGCTCACCAGAGAGGCTGTCAGGTAAATTCAGTCGGGTATTCTGATTTACAGAGAGCTGTGATTGATTAGTCAGGTCTGCTCATGCTGCTCTGGTTCTGTTGGAGTTGGTCTGAGTTCTTCCTGTCTTCAGGAAGCTATGAGAGTCTTCCAGAACATGGGAATTGGCTAGACAAATGACCAGCATGAATATGGATACAGTCCTGGCCAATTGCAGGGGAGGGTGGCCCCATTGCATGCTGGGAGTGGTATTTATACTCTGAGATCACATGGGTTCAGTGTCTTTCCTCGGAGAGGATTGCACCAGCCAGGCTGGAGGCAGGCTGCCTCGCCTGGCACTTGCTGTTATGTGGCCCCTTGTGGGTGACCTGAGGGCCTGAAGTTAGAGAGAGTGACCCTGATTCTACAGTAAGCTGACTGAGGGGAGCTGTCTGCCAAAGCTCTGTCTGGTGTCACTGGAGAGAGTGGCTTGGAAGATTGGAAGGAGGCAACCATTCTGTCCTTGGACCTGTGAGTGCAAACTCTGAGAGATCTGGGGGGCTCTGTGTGCTTGTTACCCCTCTGGTGCTTGATAGTCAGCCTGGGTCTGAGAAAGGGAGCCCTGCCTAGTGTTCTGCAGAGCTTGTCCAAGTATTGCTACTGCTAATGGGACTTGGCTCTCCTACAACTACTTGCTGCTATTTGTTACTGAGAAGTCTGCTATCTACTGTCAGCCGAGACTTCACAAGTGTTCTACTAAGAGATCAGCTAGATGTCCTCAGTGTGAAGAGTTCTGATTCTGGAGGATCCGACTACATTCCCCATCCCTATCCCCAGTTCTACAATAAACTCCAAACACAAAACATCCCCTAGACTGGTCATTGGGGACAACGAGCAGAAGTGTGTGTGTTTGCCTTGCTGTGGGGCAAAGCAAAGGGGAACCGGGGGCAACATTCAGCTCCTTCTGAGGTAGTGCTACATGAAGGCGGTGTAAAGTGGAAGCAGTAGATCTGCAGGGAACTGCATCCCGAGCACAAACACTTTGTTGTATATGGATTTGCACATGGTTCAGTATTCTTAATTTACTGTCAAACACCACAAGATCAATGAAGTAGGTGTAAAGTGGAAGCAGTAGATCCACAGAGAATAATATTTTGAGTAGGGATGGGATGACGGTTTGAGTCAAACATAAGACCAACTTGAACATTAGCCGTTTGAGTGTTCACCATTATGCTGGAAGTTTGCCCGCGTGCCCAAACAATGTAAAACATGCTTTGTGATTGGCCAAAGCATTGCACCTGGCCACAGGTCAGGTGCAATGCTTCGGCCAATAACAGCTGAGTTCTCAGGAAGAGCCATGATTGGCCAAAGTGCTGGCCGTATTATTGAACCACTACATGCAGAAAAGGTGGTGGAGTAGATAAGTCAGTCATCCTCATCCTCTGTCACCCAGGCTCATACTATTTTGCCTTCCACCACAGCTGCCAAAGTGTCCTGTTCCTCCGGCTCCTTGTCCACCACAGCTGCTCCTTCCGTAGCCCCACCATCATGCATGGAGGAGTCACCAGAATGATTGGATCATAGTGTCAGTTCCATGCTGCTGGAGGATGTGCAGCAATCTGAATGCTGTGATGTTGGTTCCCAGGATGAGGAAAGGAGTGACGTGAGCCTACAGAGAGGGGGCGCCAGTGAGGGAAAAGAAATCATCAGTCCTGTTCCCCCAGCCGCAGCACACTGCCAAGTTGGCTCCATTGATGAGGAGGATGGGGATGATGAGGTCACTGACCATACTTGGGTGCCTGAGAGAACAGAGGAGGACAGTGAGGAGGAGGCAGAACTCCAACAAGGCAGGTTGTCCTCCAGGGACAGGCATAAGGGCAGCCAACCAATGGCATCACACGACAGAGCTCCACAGGTGGGGGGCGCTGCTGACTCCATGCAGACTTCCACAAGTTCTCTGGTGTGGGCTTTCTTCAACACATGTGCAGCATTGCTGTTTGCAGTCTTTGACTGAAGCAGACCAAGCGTGGCCAAAACACCAGCCACTTGAGCACCACATGCTTGACAAGACGTATGATGAGCTGCCATGCAGCCCGCTGGTAACAGCACCTGAAAGACCCAGAAAAAGTGCAGACTTCTCCTTGCTCCTCATCTGGGATCTCTACTGTAATACGTCAGGTCTTCTCAACAGCCTCCACTGAGAGGAGTGATGGTACAGCAGTGGGTGGCCCATCTGACATCAGGACACCACCTGTTCATTTCAGCAGGAACATTTCACTACCCCATTTGCTGAACCGTGAAAAAAAGACTGTCCCACCCATCCACATTCTATCCTGGCCAAATTGCTGCGTTACAACTGCTGCCTTTCCATCTGGTGGACTCTTCCCCCTTCCGGGAATTTGCAGAATGTGCTGTATCACAGTGACAGGTTCCGAAAAGACAATTTGTTTCATGCAAGGCCATTCCAGCTCTGTACCATCATGTGGAAGGTCATGTTTTGGCCTTGTTGGACAAGGCGGTCAGCAGCAAGGTCCACATTACTGACACGTGGTCCAGCAGGCACAGTCAGGGATGTTACATATCCGTCACGGTACACTGGGTAACTCTGCTAGCAGCTGGGAAGGATGCAGGACAGGGTTCAGTTCTGGAGCTTGTTCCACCACCATGCCTCCAAAAACCTGGTGGTGATTCTGCCACATCTGTCTGCTCCACTCCCTCCCCTTCCTCTTCCTCTATGGCCTCTTCTGCTGAATTGTCATCTGAAGCAGCAGTGCTCCATAAGCGTTCATGGGGCTATGCAAGCAGTCAGGCTAACAGATGCCACGTGGTGCTTCAGCTGGTCTGTCTAAGGGACAGGAGCCACACTGGGTCAGAGATTCTGTCAGCTCTGCAGGGGCATGCTCAGAGGTGGTTGATGCCACGGCAGCTTGAGCCAGGAATGGTTGTATGTGACAATGGCACCAACCTTCTCTCCGCCTTCTTACAGGGACACTTGGCACATGTTCCATGCTTGGCACACGTCCTGAATTTGGTGGTGCAGCGCTTCTTGAACAGGTACCCAGGCTTTCAAGATCTTCTGAGGCAGGCCAGAAAAGTCTGTGGCCATGTCCAGCAGTCATAAATGGCCTGTTTCCAGCTGGCTGAAATTCAATGGGAATTCAATCTGCCCACCAACCAACTCATTTGTGACATGTCTACTCGGTGGAACTCCACTTTGGTGATGCTGCAGTGGCTGCACACACAGCAGAGGACCATCAATGAGTACCTGTGTGAGAATGGCACAAGGACAGGCTCAGGGGAACTTGGCTTCTTTCCACCTCACCAGTGGCTGCTGACAATGGATGCATGCGCTGTCCTGTCACCATCTGAGGAGGCCACAAGGATGATGAGCTGTGACACTGCATGCATCAGTGACACTATCCCTGTAGTCTTCCTGCTGGAGCACACGCTGCATGGAATCATGGACAGGGCACTGGAGGCAGAACATCGGGAGGAAGAGGAGGATTTCCTGTCCTCTCAAGGCCCCCTTTATGTAGAAACCATTCCTGTGGGGCTGCAGAACACACAGAAGGAGGAGGAAGTGGAGGAGGAGGAGGAAGTGGAGGAGGAGGAGGATTGCAGCAGCATGGAAGTAGAGGATCACATAGAGCAGTATTCAAGGGACACTTTTCAGTCCCCAGAAACCCATCCAGGAGTAGTACATGGCTAGGAGGAGGTAGTTCCTGACAATGTCATCCTCAGTGACCCAGAATCTCCTGCCTCCTCAAACTTACACTGCATGGGCTCCCTGATTCTGCAAAGTCTGTGTAAGGATCTGAGGATTTGTGTTATCAAGAAGAGGGATCAATACTGGTTGGCAACCCTTCTTGATCCACGTTACAAGGGTAAAGGTGCAGAGCTCATCCAGTCTTCCCAGAGGGAGCAGAGGATGAAACATCCTGAGGATGCCCTGAAATTGTGTAACACCTTTCCAGACACTGGGAGGTCACCATTTCCTGGACAACGTGTTTCTGAGGCTTCATTCTGTCAAAGGAAGAGCGGTGGAGAAGGCGGCCAGCTGACCGATTAAACAGTTCTTTAGTCATCAGCGCCCAGGGCTGTTAGGTTTAAGCAGTCTACACTGTGGAGTCTACACTGCAGTCTGCATTGTCAGCCGAGCAGCTGAAGGAGTCCAACATCTAACCGTCTACTAATCAGGCGTACTCTTGGAGCACCACCTACACAAGACTCACCTCGTCCATCTAGACTGCTCACTAGAGCTTCTTCTACAGCCTCTGACCCATCACTTCCCTCCTCTGCTGGAGGCACTTTATTAGGATCTATAGAGGGACAACTCCGGCCTCGTATTGTCCATCGGAATCAAGGAAACAGCAGAGATCCGGCCACAGGGGAGGTAGGAAACATCAACACTGCAACAAGGGATCTCCCACTCATCCAACCATCCCAACAGAAGCCAGCTGATAAGGGGGGATGGGTGGTCATTATGGACACAGCCTGCGATGACAATGAGACACTGGAGAGTACAAAATCTGATGCAGCTCTGCATAGGAACCAATCAGCTTCCAGGTTTTTTGGCAAAGCTTAATTGAACAAGCTGAAGTCAGAACCTGATTGGCTCCCATGCACAGCTGCCCCAGATTTTGCACACTCTAGTTTTAGTAAATCATCCCCATTGTGTCCATCTGAGATGGTTTGTGCCAGATGCTGAGACATAGAGAGGGAAATGGGCACTAATAGGCTGCAGGAGATCTGAGACATAGAGAGGGAAATGGGAGCTAATAGGCTGCAGGAGATCTGAGACATAGAGAGGGAAATGGGCGCTAATAGGCTGCAGGAGATCCGCTGAGACATAGAGAGGGAAATGGGCGCTAATAGGCTACAGGAGATCCGCTGAGACATGGAGAGGGAATGGGTGCTAATAGGCTGCAGGAGATCCGCTGAGACATAGAGAGGGAAATGCGTGCTAATAGGCTGCGGGAGATCTGCTGAGACATAGAGAGGGAAATGGGCGCTAATAGGCTGCGGGAGATCTGCTGAGACATAGAGAGGGAAATGGGAGCTAATAGGCTGCAGGAGATCTGCTGAGACATAGAGAGGGAAATGGGCGCTAATAGGCTGCAGGAGATCCGCTGAGACATAGAGAGGGAAATAGGAGCTAATAGGCTGCAGGAGATCTGAGACATAGAGAGGGAAATGGGCGCTAATAGGCTGCAGGAGATCCGCTGAGACAGAGAGGGAAATGGGCGTTAATAGGCTGCGGGAGATCCGCTGAGACAGAGAGGGAAATGGGCGTTAATAGGCTGCGGGAGATCCGCTGAGACATAGAGAGGGAAATAGGAGCTGCGGGAGATCCGCTGAGACATAGAGAGGGAAATGGGTGCTAATAGGCTGCGGGAGATCCGCTGAGACATAGAGAGGGAAATGGGTGCTAATAGGATGCAGGAGATCCGCTGAGACATAGAGAGGGAAATGGGCGCTAATAGGCTGCGGGAGATCCGCTGAGACATAGAGAGGGAAATGGGCGCTAATAGGCTGCAGGAGATCCGCTGAGACATAGAGAGGGAAATGGGCGCTAATAGGCTACAGGAGATCCGCTGAGACATGGAAAGGGAAATGGGCGCTAATAGGCTGCGGGAGATCCGCTGAGACATAGAGAGGGAAATGGGCGCTAATAGGCTGCGGGAAATCCGCTGAGACATAGAGAGGGAAATGGGCGCTAATAGGCTGCGGGAGATCCGCTGAGACATAGAGAGGGAAATGGGCGCTAATAGGCTGCGGGAGATCCGCTGAGACATAGAGAGGGAAATGGGCGCTAATAGGCTGCGGGAGATCCGCTGAGACATAGAGAGGGAAATGGGCGCTAATAGGCTACAGGAGATCCGCTGAGACATGGAAAGGGAAATGGGCGCTAATAGGCTGCAGGAGATCCGCTGAGACATAGTGTTAGAAATCAAAATTATGATTTGGCACTTATACTGATGGCAAGCTTGCAAAATATTTGTTTTTTATGATTAATCATAATTAATATTAATATGTGTGAATTGTCGCCTTAAACCGATGATATTTAATTCTTCAGTAAAATAGCTGAGACCAAAAGATATAGAAGTTAAGCCGAGACAGTGAATAGGAATGAGTTGGATGAGACAGTGAATAGGAATGAGTTGGCTGAGACAGTGAATAGGAATGAGTCGGCTGAGACAGTGAATAGGAATGAGTTGGCTGAGACAGTGAATAGGAATGAGTTGGATGAGACAGTGAATAGGAATGAGTTGGCTGAGACAGTGAATAGGAATGAGTTGGCTGAGACAGTGAATAGGAATGAGTTGGCTGAGACAGTGAATAGGAATGAGTTGGCTGAGACAGTGAATAGGAATGAGTTGGATGAGACAGTGAATAGGAATGAGTTGGATGAGACAGTAAACAAGAATGAGTTGGCTGAGACAGTGAATAGGAATGAGTTGGCTGAGACAGTGAATAGGAATGAGTTGGCTGAGACAGTGAATAGGAATGAGTTGGCTGAGACAGTGAATAGGAATGAGTTGGCTGAGACAGTGAATAGGAATGAGTTGGATGAGACAGTGAATAGGAATGAGTTGGATGAGACAGTAAACAAGAATGAGTTGGCTGAGACAGTGAATAGGAATGAGTTGGCTGAGACAGTGAATAGGAATGAGTTGGCTGAGACAGTGAATAGGAATGAGTTGGATGAGACAGTAAACAAGAATGAGTTGGCCGAGACAGTAAATAGGAATGAGTTGGCTGAGACAGTGAATAGGAATGAGTTGGCTGAGACAGTGAATAGGAATGAGTCGGCTGAGACAGTGAATAGGAATGAGTCGGCTGAGACAGTAAATAGGAATGAGTCGGCTGAGACAGTGAATAGGAATGAGTCGGCTGAGACAGTAAATAGGAATGAGTCGGCTGAGACAGTGAATAGGAATGAGTCGGCTGAGACAGTGAATAGGAATGAGTCGGCTGAGACAGTGAATAGGAATGAGTTGGATGAGACAGTGAATAGGAATGAGTTGGATGAGACAGTAAACAAGAATGAGTTGGCTGAGACAGTGAATAGGAATGAGTTGGCTGAGACAGTGAATAGGAATGAGTTGGCTGAGACAGTGAATAGGAATGAGTTGGCTGAGACAGTGAATAGGAATGAGTTGGCTGAGACAGTGAATAGGAATGAGTTGGCTGAGACAGTGAATAGGAATGAGTTGGATGAGACAGTAAACAAGAATGAGTTGGCCGAGACAGTAAATAGGAATGAGTTGGCTGAGACAGTGAATAGGAATGAGTTGGCTGAGACAGTGAATAGGAATGAGTTCGCCGAGACAGTAAACAGGAATGAGTTGGCCGAGACAGTGAATAGGAATGAGTTGGCCGAGACAGTAAACAGGAATGAGTTGGCCGAGACAGTGAATAGGAATGAGTCGGCTGAGACAGTGAATAGGAATGAGTCGGCTGAGACAGTAAATAGGAATGAGTCGGCTGAGACAGTGAATAGGAATGAGTCGGCTGAGACAGTAAATAGGAATGAGTCGGCTGAGACAGTGAATAGGAATGAGTTGGCTGAGACAGTGAATAGGAATGAGTCGGCTGAGACAGTGAATAGGAATGAGTTGGCTGAGACAGTAAATATTAATGAGTTGGCTGAGACAGTGAATAGGAATGAGTCGGCCGAGACAGTAAATAGGAATGAGTCGGCCGAGACAGTGAATAGGAATGAGTCGGCTGAGACAGTAAATATTAATGAGTCGGCCGAGACAGTGAATAGGAATGAGTCGGCCGAGACAGTAATTAGGAATGAGTCGGCCGAGACAGTGAATAGGAATGAGTTGGCTGAGACAGTGAATAGGAATGAGTTCGCTGAGACAGTGAATAGGAATGAGTTGGCTGAGACAGTAAATAGGAATGAGTTGGCTGAGACAGTAAATAGGAATGAGTTGGCTGAGACAGTGAATAGGAATGAGTTGGCTGAGACAGTGAATAGGAATGAGTTGGCTGAGACAGTAAATAGGAATGAGTTGGCTGAGACAGTAAATAGGAATGAGTTGGCTGAGACAGTGAATAGGAATGAGTTGGCTGAGACAGTGAATAGGAATGAGTTGGCTGAGACAGTGAATAGGAATGAGTTGGCTGAGACAGTGAATAGGAATGAGTTGGCTGAGACAGTGAATAGGAATGAGTTGGCTGAGACAGTAAATAGGAATGAGTTGGCTGAGACAGTAAACAAGAATGAGTTGGCTGAGACAGTGAATAGGAATGAGTTGGCTGAGACAGTGAATAGGAATGAGTTGGATGAGACAGTAAACAAGAATGAGTTGGCCGAGACAGTAAATAGGAATGAGTTGGCAGAGACAGTGAATAGGAATGAGTTGGCTGAGACAGTGAATAGGAATGAGTCGGCTGAGACAGTGAATAGGAATGAGTCGGCTGAGACAGTAAATAGGAATGAGTCGGCTGAGACAGTGAATAGGAATGAGTCGGCTGAGACAGTAAATAGGAATGAGTCGGCTGAGACAGTGAATAGGAATGAGTTGGCTGAGACAGTGAATAGGAATGAGTCGGCTGAGACAGTGAATAGGAATGAGTTGGATGAGACAGTGAATAGGAATGAGTTGGATGAGACAGTAAACAAGAATGAGTTGGCTGAGACAGTGAATAGGAATGAGTTGGCTGAGACAGTGAATAGGAATGAGTTGGCTGAGACAGTGAATAGGAATGAGTTGGCTGAGACAGTGAATAGGAATGAGTTGGCTGAGACAGTGAATAGGAATGAGTTGGATGAGACAGTAAACAAGAATGAGTTGGCCGAGACAGTAAATAGGAATGAGTTGGCTGAGACAGTAAATAGGAATGAGTTGGCTGAGACAGTGAATAGGAATGAGTTGGCTGAGACAGTGAATAGGAATGAGTTGGCTGAGACAGTGAATAGGAATGAGTTGGCTGAGACAGTGAATAGGAATGAGTTGGCTGAGACAGTAAATAGGAATGAGTTGGCTGAGACAGTAAATAGGAATGAGTTGGCTGAGACAGTAAATAGGAATGAGTTGGCTGAGACAGTGAATAGGAATGAGTTGGCTGAGACAGTAAACAGGAATGAGTTGGCTGAGACAGTAAATAGGAATGAGTTGGCTGAGACAGTAAACAGGAATGAGTTGGCTGAGACAGTAAACAGGAATGAGTTGGCTGAGACAGTAAACAGGAATGAGTCGGCTGAGACAGTAAATAGGAATGAGTTGGCTGAGACAGTGAATAGGAATGAGTCGGCTGAGACAGTGAATAGGAATGAGTTGGCGGAGACAGTGAATAGGAATGAGTTGGCTGAGACAGTAAACAGGAATGAGTTGGCCGAGACAGTGAATAGGAATGAGTTGGCGGAGACAGTGAATAGGAATGAGTTGGCTGAGACAGTAAACAGGAATGAGTTGGCTGAGACAGTGAATAGGAATGAGTTGGCTGAGACAGTAAACAGGAATGAGTCGGCCGAGACAGTGAATAGGAATGAGTTGGCCGAGACAGTGAATAGGAATGAGTTGGCTGAGACAGTAAATAGGAATGAGTTGGCCGAGACAGTGAATAGGAATGAGTTGGCCGAGACAGTGAATAGGAATGAGTTCGCTGAGACCACCTAGACCAGCTGAAGACCATATTTAGACATCGCTGGTTAGACGTCTCTGGTAGTAACATGTGAAAGGCATTAGGAGGACTCATTATAGACTTACTATTACATTATGTATCTGTATAATATCTGTGTATTTAGTTACGTTTCTAATATTGATGTATATATAGATTAGTGATTATACATTGAAGTTATATTATCATTTATATATAACAAGCTGAGGTTACATCATCAGGTTACAATATTATGTACATCAGCATCCATATGTTCCTGTCCATCAAAGACATCATGTGAGTGTCCCCTCCCCCTTCTATGCCATACAAGGTATGAAGAATCTCTCACTATGACACTCATGCTGCATAAAGGGGTCTGGAGGGACAGAGGTGGTACTCTCACACGCTACACGACACTCTGACACACATACATGTCTAGGACATTCTGAGAAGCTGCAACAGGTGCGTGCTGCAAGATCATCACTTCCCTCTATTTCTGGCTTCTTCACGAAGTCTCGAGAAGGACAAGGAGAGCATGAGAAGGACAGACGTCCATGAAGGACAGGACAGCACACGGCCGGACATCTATAACAAAAATGGTGACTTATCTTTACACTTCTGCTTGATATTTCTACAGTAGTTGTATCTCCATGGAACTGTTCATGATACGCTTTACATTGTTATTTCTACAGTAGTTGTATCTCCATGGAACTGTTCATGATACGCTTTACATTGTTATCTCTACAGTAGTTGTATCTCCATGGAACTGTTCATGATACACTTACATTGTTATTTCTACAGTAGTTGTATCTCCATGGAACTGTTCATGATACGCTTTACATTGATATTTCTACAGTAGTTGTATCTCCATGGAACTGTTCATGATACGCTTTACATTGTTATTTCTACAGTAGTTGTATCTCCATGGAACTGTTCATGATACGCTTACATTGTTATCTTACACCATTGTGTGATAGAATAAAATCACACTTCATTTTTTATTTCAACGGCTCTTCATTCATAATTGCCTCAAGACACTAAAGAAGTATTGTATGTGTCTAAAATCCAACACATAGAAAGGGAAATGGGTGCTAATAGGCTGCAGGAGATCTGCCGAGACATAGAAAGGGAAATGGGAGCTAATAGGTTGCAGGAGATCTGCTGAGACAAAAGTAGGGAAATGGGCGCTAATAGGCTGCAGGAGATCCGCTGAGACATAGAGAGGGAAATGGGAGCTAATAGGCTGCGGGAGATCCGCTGAGACAAAAGGAGGGAAATGGGCGCTAATAGGCTGCAGGAGATCCGCTGAGACATAGAGAGGGAAATGGGTGCTAATAGGCTGCAGGAGATCTGCTGAGACATAGAGAGGGAAATGGGTGCTAATAGTCTGCAGGAGATCCGCTGAGACATAGAGAGTGAAATGGGCACTAATAGGCTGCAGGGGATCCTCTGAGACAATGAAATGTGTATGAAATGGATGGATGTGCAGACACTCCCAGAAGATGATGTCATTATGAGTGGATTGATATATATTTTGCATTGTCCCCCCCAGAAGGATCAGGTTTGGCGGGATCGCTCTCATTAGCTATACATTTGTATTTTGTGTTCTGTGTTTGTAAGACTTTTCTATATGTAATAAGAGATGTTTGTTGAACAGTTGGTTACATAAGAGTTACATTTATTTCTTCTTCCTTTATTCAGTAATGTTTCATCTCCCGTAGTATCCCTGTAAGGTACATATTATACAGGAAGGGGGATTATGGGATGGATCTCGGGGCTGCAGTTCCTCTGAACTCCACAAGGTGGGGATCTCACCTATACTCACACAGGAAGTCTCTATGGAATGCAGACAGGAAGTGATGTCAGGCACAGACAGGAAGTGATGTCAGGCACAGACAGGAAGTGATGTCAGGGACGGAGAGGAAGCATATCAGAGACGTTGCTGGACGTGACAGCAGAGGAGGTAATAAGATGTTTTTTCCTATTTAACCCCCGTCATGTTGGTCCTCTTCCTCCACAGTCATGTCCATCCTCTCCCTCCACAGTCATGTCGGTCCTCTTCCTCCACAGTCACATCTGTCCTCTCCCTCCATAGTCATGTCCGTCCTCTTCCTCCATAGTCACTGTGACGTCTTTTATCTCCAGCAGATGATGATACACACATATATAGTGTGGGAACCCAGATGAACCCCTTCAGGGGCACAACATTCCCCCACTTCCGGGGCCGGAACATTCTCCTCATTGTGGAGATAAATTCTAGTAATATGGTCCTCTAAACAAACAGCACTGACAATAAATAGACAAGACAAGGACCATCCTGACCATACATGGCCTACAAAGGGCAATGATGACACTACACAGGCAGCCAATGGGCAATCATTACACTATGCAGCCAACACAATGATGGAGTGCCGGGGTCAGGAGTATGGAGCATAGAGCCCCTTACATTGCTGCTCAGGAGGAAGGAAACATTCCTTTGTAACAGAAAATGTATATAAATCTGAGGCTCTTTTAGGAATGTCCGGGGGGTTAAAGAATGAAAGGGGCTTTGGTGTCTCCAGACCAATCAGGTTTTATCCCGGACAGATTTATCAGTGACAACATTCTCCTTACATTACACATTAGTCAGGACACCAATTTGCACTCCAGAGAAGTTTTGTTACTGAGTTTGGACACTAATAAGGCCTTCGATGGTGTCCTTTGGCCTTGTTTTCCTGGGTGCAGAGAATGGGTGTCAGTGATGAGTGTTTATCTGGTATACTCGCCCTCTATGACTCTCCCATAACAAGGATCAGACTTCCCGGCTGTAACTCTGACTTTGTTACATTGGGTAGAGGTACCCGTCATGGTTGTCCTCTGTCATCCCTATTGTTTGCACTGGTGTTGGGACCTTTGATGATTGCAATCAGATCACATTCGGAGATCTCTGGTTACCCTTTATTGGTTTCACCTTTCAGAATCTGTATGTATGCTGATGATGTCATGCTTTTCCTCACCAACCCGTTAGTATCATTGCCTAATCTATGGGCGGTATTGAACGACTTTGCTCTAGTGTCAGGTCTGTTCATGTCACTAAATCAGTGGTTATGCCATCAATGTTCCTGATTCCTGAGTGCCTCTCTCCGTAGCTCTTTTCCATTTCGTTGGGCCACGGATCGGATTTCCTATTTAGGTATCAACCTCACTCCCAGATACTCAGATATGTTTGCTGCTAATTACCCCCCATGTGTGTCGCCCCTCTCTACTCTACTGAAGATTTGCCATGGGTACCCCATCTCCTTCCTGGGTAGAGTCACGGCAGTCACAATGAATATTCTGCCTAAACTACCGTATTTTTCGCCAAATAAGACGCTCTGGCATATAAGACGCACCCAATTTTAAAGGAGGAAAATCTAGAAAAAAAAGGTTCTGAACCCAATACTGTAGTAAAATATTTTATATCAACTGTGTAAAGTTAACAGCAGTCTAAGAACAATTTTATGCCAACCATGTAACAAATCCAGAAATGAAAGAACTCACGGTTCAGATCGTTCCACGGATCAGGAGTCACGGATCGGATCTTTTTCGGATCAGTAAAAAAAAAACAACAAGACAAACATACCGGTACGTTTTGTCTTTTTGTTTAATACATCATCCACCATTGCCCCCACTCATCACGTAATGTCCACCATTGCCCCCACTCATCACGTAATGTCCACCATTGCCCCCACTCATCACGTGCGTCTTATACGGCGAAAAATACGGTACTTTATCTATTTACATCACTTCCAATCTCCGTCTCGGAAATGTTTCTGGATCGCTTTCAGCGGCTGATTAACAATTTATTTGGTGTAATAAACGTCCACGTTTTACCTCATCGGTTTTGTACCGGTCACAACGGACGGGGGGCCTCGGTCTTCCCAATTTTTGGCTCTTTTACCTTTCAGTGTGTTTTGCACAATTATCACAATGGGCGACTGTTAACTCCCAGATCCCGGGGGTTAGATTTGAATCTCAATCTATACGCCCATTTTATTTACCGGGTATTTTATGGTCCAAAATCCTCCCTCGATCGTTAACTTTTTCTGACTCTGTTGTGACCATTCATTGACACTTTGGTCTCGATGGAAACTTCAATGAAATCTGGTCTCTTCTGTTTCCCCGGGTGTATCGTTTTTTGGTGACCCTAACTTTAGTACAGCATTTTCTTCTCCTCAGGCGTTTCGTTGGTGGTACGATAGATCCTTTATTAGGTTGCCTGACTGTCAAAGTGGAGGATCTTATATTCCCTTTGATCTGATGCGCGGACTTTTTGATGTTCCGCTTCGTGAATATCATCGTTATCCACAGATTAGACATTTTTTAACTCACATTTTGGCCTTACACCTTCATCTCCGATTTCTGAACGTATCAGCCGTGACTCTCCCAGGGGCAAAGGTCTTATCTCTGATCTGTATCACCAATTCCTGGTCAGTCTCTCTCCCACACCTCCTTTATAGAGACACAAATGGGAGGAGGATAGTGGTATCACCTTTTCGGATGAGGATTGGGATTCCATGGTGGATAACATATGTAAGAGCTCTCCATCTCTTTCTGTCCATGAGACGGCCCTCAAGGTATTAACCAGATGGTATTATACCCGTCAAGGCTACACGTTTTGTACCCACAAACGTCCCCGTTATGTTTCCGGGGCTGCGGCCTCACCGGTACTTTGGTACATACGTTGTGGGCTTGCCCAACTTTATCCTTGGTGTGGGGCAGGATATCTGAGTTGGTGACTTCACTGGTGGGTGTTCCGGTACGTCTGACTATACAGTCTTCCTATTGGGAGCTCGTATCCCGGGGGTTCCTGATAATGTTATGACATTGATACATACTATTTGTATTTCTACTTTGTGGGCTATCGCCCTACATTGGGAATCTATCACTGTACCATTGGCCTCTGTGTTACATAGAGTAGATGCTGTGATGCTCATGGAGAGAATTCATTATAACTTACTGGACAAGATGCACTTGTCTGATAGAAAATGGGAATCATGGAAGGTTCAGAGACATTTACTACATGAATAGTGGCATTCCATGTGAAGGTTGATTGACATCTCCTGTTCACACATATATCATTCAGTCTACTTTTCCTTTATATTTCTCATGTACTTAGGATCTATTCTCCTTTCCTTTCTCTTCTTTTTTACCCTTTCTATATGATGGTGCCTTTCTGAATTGTACGATTTAAGTGTGCCTTGTTAATACTGTACACATTGTTTGACGCTGTACTGTTATTTTCAGTCTACTCTCTGAAAAATAAAATCGTTTGTAAACAAAAAAAAATGAAAGGGGTTTTATAGCAACTTAAATGTGTAATATGTGTAACATTGCGCTGTTTATCTCCTCCTCCCCTCCCCCGCCTGTCTCCAGCACCGCACCGGGACTAGCAGGGAGGGGAGAGACCTTGCAGTGTAATGAGAACCGATTGGCTGCTCCTCAGGAAAGGGGAGTGTCCGGCTTATCCTTTCTCCCTTTCACTCCGAGCTGTTTTTGCATTTTTTGCACATTTAAAAAAGAATTTTAGCCCTAAAGATGACACAAAACCCCCAAAATATTGATTTTCTGAAAGTAGAGACTTTAGAGAAAATAGCGGCAGTTCTATTTTTTTATGTCACAAAATATTAAAACAAAGTCTAGGAAATGCCAAATTTCAGCAAAAAATACACCCAAGTTAATTTCAGGGCACAAAAAAGCAATAAATGACCCATTTATGTGTAAAAATATAAAAGCCGAGGTTGCAGCGAGTAAATAGATATCCAACATGTCAAACCTTAAGTTGTGTGTGCTGAAATGGTGACAACCTTTAGTCCCCGGTATTATCTATAGGGGACACATTTATAGCCCCTTCTAGGTCATCAGTATGGAGTACGGAGGAGGTCTGCTCCTAGAATTATCCTCTCATTCTGGTGTGACCGGCGATATGTAACGTGTATCACAATCAATGTTATCACGTGTAGGCGCTCCAGCGTGTGCTCTTACGTTTGGGTGTGCATATATGTGGGGGTGGGGGGGCCACAAAATGTTTTAAAGGGAGGAGTTATGTACTTGGGTGTAACTTTAATTGTTTACAATTAAAAAAAACATTTTTACTTAAGGGGACAAAGTCCTCTATGAGATGACTTTTGATGACAGGTTCTCTTTATTGAGACATCCAGGGTCTAAAAGACCCCCAATGTCTCCCCTGTACTCCATTGGATGTAATGTAGTGCACATCGCACCGCATTACATTCTTTGCCGGCCTCGATGGTCGGGAAATCTGTCATAACGTCACTTCTGGGTCAGGACAAGAAGGGAGTGAACATGTCTGCTCTCCTCCGTCCCCTCTACCCTCCGACACCCGCTGACCCGGGCCCACAGATGGGCAAGCAGAGCCAGGGAAGCATAGCAGGTACAGGAGAGGTTCACACACACGGGGTTGCAGAGGCTGGCACCTGAAAGGAGAGCCCTGCGACTTGCCCTCAGCAGGGATAAAGATTAAACACAATACTTGCCCGGCCCCCAGAACTACATATCCCGGGCGTCGGGTGATGTAAAGTGACCATCCCTGCATGATAAGCCGACATTGACCTCACAGCACTGCCTCAGAGCAAACTAGTCATAGGAAGGATCAGATTTATCATTCCTTGTCTGCAGATCTAAAACTCATCAAAACCAGTTCAGAGACCAAACAAACCCAACAGAGAAAAGGGGCCCCGGACCTCAACAAAATGTCTTCCCATGGGGGGAGTAGTTCTTCAATGTCCAGCAACCCTCCTATTCCCCCCTCACATCCACATCCTATTATTGTGTGACCAATACCATCCAAATCATTCTTACTTTCATTTCCCAAAGTTATCCGTCTACAAGGAGACCTGTATAGATCACATGATGGCACCAATGAGGATGGAGGAGGACCGGAGTCACATGACTGAGAAGATACTAAACCTCACCCTGGAGATCATCTACCTGCTGACCGGAGAGGTGAGGAGGATTCTGGGAGGTCACATGACATCACTCTCATCTCTATAATACACGGACCTGACCAGAGAGGTGAGGAGGATTCTGGGAGGTCACATGACATCACTTATATTTCTATTAATAAAACACAGACCTGACCGGAGAGGTGAGGAGGATTCTGGGAGGTCACATGGCCACTCTCATCTCTATTAATAAAACACAGACCTGACCGGAGAGGTGAGGAGGATTCTGGGAGGTCACATGACATCACTTATATTTCTATTAATAAAACACAGACCTGACCGGAGAGGTGAGGAGGATTCTGGGAGATCACATGACATCACTCTCATCTCTATTAATAAAACACAGACCTGACTGGAGAGGTGAGGAGGATTCTGGGAGATCACATGACATCACTCTTGTCTATTCTGGTCAATAGACCATTTTATTTTTGCACACATTTAGATGATGTCAGGTGGTTGATATTGTTTTATTTGTCTCCTGATCTGTAGGATTATGTTGTAAAAAAGAAGTCTAGTGGGGAGCCAATCTCAGGAGGATGGAGCAGAACCCAGAGCCTCACCATGGTGCCTCCATCTCATTCTCTGATACCTGAGAGGGAGAAAGAGCAGAAGATTCTGGAACTGACCACCATGATGGTCCATCAGCTGACAGGAGAGGTGAGCGGTGCCGGGAATTCTGGGACATTCTCCAGTAACAGACAAGGGATGTGTCTGGATGGTGACTGTATCATTGTGTGTGTCAGGTTCCTATAAGGTGTCAGGGTGTCACTGTCTATTTCTCCATGGAGGAGTGGGAGTATTTAGAAGGACACAAGGATCTCTACAAGGACGTCATGATGGACAATCAGCCGCCCCTCACATCACCGGGTAAGAGGAGACTTTATTGTAAAGGAGAGAGCAGTACGGAGGATCCACCTAGATCCCCCATCATCTGATAAACACATAGAAACAATGGATTCAGTCAGTGTGTGTGTTTCCTACAGATGGATCCAGTCATGGGAACCCACCAGAGAGATGTCCCCGTCCTCTGTATTCCCGGGATTCCACACAGGAAGGTCACACCATCCCTCACCATCATCAGGTAGATGAGGAACAATCACTGATAGTATCATTAGGATCTGTACATTATCTGCATTGTTACCATTGATGGCATTTTTATTATATATTCAGAGTGGAAACCTGAGAGATCCTAAAGTTGAAGTTAAAGAAGAGATAAAAGAGGAGGAGGATGAGGATGGGGTGATGGAGGAGTCAGAGCTTCTAAAAGAACACAAAGATCTATACCAGGACACCATGGTGGAGTCATCCAGCTACAGGAACCCACCAGAGAGATGTCGCCGTCCTCTGTATTCCCGGGATTCCACACAGGAAGGTCACACCATCCCTCCCCATTGCAAGGTTGGTGGGATGGAGCATCTAGAACATGGACTTGTGGAGATGATGTGTGGATGTTTATGTGACCTTATATTTTACAGATGATATTTTCTCTCATTTTCTTGATTTAGAGTGGAGATCCAATCGATATAGAATTTGAGGTGAAAGCAGAAGAAGAAGAGGCGTATGTGAGGGATGATCAGCAGTCTATGGAGGAGGATGGAATAACGGGGACATTTATAGAGGAGGACACTCCTACAGAGATCAGCACAGGTGGGTCATGAACACTAAATCCATTCCTCCACCCATACTGCTCACTGATTGGTCCAGAGTAGGGCGGGGACTGGGTGATATCAGCCTGTAATCCCCTGGTCACTTTCCTGAGCTGTGTTCCCCGTCCTGTATTCCTGGATTTCTCTTCCAGGGGACCTTCTCTGTTGTCTGATGGCTGTGCCGGGTGGAGGGATATGTCTGTAGTGTCTCAGACCCAAGTCACTGAGTGCAGTCTCAGGAGATGGGAGGCAGCGGTGTGGGACCTACATAGTTACATAGTTAGTCTGGCTGAAAAAAGACATTCCATCTAGTTGTACCATTAAAAATAAAAGTTATAATCCGACACCCACAGCTGATCCACCAGAAGGAAAAAACCCAGCAAAGCACGATGTAATCTGCTCCTGCAGGGAAAACAATTCCTTCCTGATCCTCCGAGAGGCAATCGGATATTTCCTGGATCAACTTTCCCTATAAATGTTACATCCAGTTATATTCTGTGTATCCAAGAAAGAATCCAGGACTTTCCTACAGCAACCCCCCCTTATGTATTATACATGGAGATCATATCCCCCTTATGTATTATACATGGAGATCATATCCCCCCCTTATGTATTATACATGGAGATCATATCCCCCTTATGTATTATACATGGAGATCATATCCCCCTTATGTATTATACATGGAGATCATATCCCCCCTTATGTATTATACATGGAGATCATATCCCCCTTATGTATTATACATGGAGATCATATCCCCCCTTATGTATTATACATGGAGATCATATCCCCCCTTATGTATTATACATGGAGATCATATCCCCCCTTATGTATTATACATGGAGATCAAATCCCCCTTATGTATTATACATGGAGATCATATCTCCCCCTTATGTATTATACATGGAGATCATATCCCCCTTATGTATTATACATGGAGATCATATCCCCCCTTATGTATTATACATGGAGATCATATCCCCCCTTATGTATTATACATGGTGATCATATCCCCCTTATGTATTATACATGGAGATCATATCCTCCCTTATGTATTATACATGGAGATCATATCCCCCTTATGTATTATACATGGAGATCATATCCCCCCCTATGTATTATACATGGAGATCATATCCCCCCTTATGTATTATACATGGAGATCATATCCCCCCCTTATGTATTATACATGGAGATCATATCCCCCCTTATGTATTATACATGGAGATCATATCCCCCCTTATGTATTATACATGGAGATCATATCCCCCCTTATGTATTATACATGGAGATCATATCCCCCCTTATGTATTATACATGGAGATCATATACCCCCCTTATGTATTATACATGGAGATCATATACCCCCCTTATGTATTATACATGGAGATCATATCCCCCTTATGTATTATACATGGAGATCATATCCCCCCTTATGTATTATACATGGAGATCATATCCCCCCTTAATCTCCTCAGTAGAGAATACATTCAGTTCCTCTAATCTTTCCTCATAGCTGATCTCCTCCATGCCTCGTATCAGTTTGGTTGCCCTTCTCTGTACTTTCTCCAGTTCCCCAATGTTCTTTTTGTGAATTGGAGCCCAAAACTGAACTGCATGTTCAAGATGAGGTCTTACTAATGATTTGTACCGGGGGGGAGGGGAGGTGATATCTCTCTCTCTGGAGTCTATACCTCTCCTAATACAAGAGATGATTTTGCTCGCTTTGGAATCCGCAGCTTTGCATTGCTGCCATTATTAAGCTTGTGATCTACTAGAACCTTCTCCACCATTGACCCCCCCAGATCCTTCTTCTCCATTGACCCCCCCAGATCCTTCTCCACCACTGACCCCTCCAGATTCTTCTCCATTATTGACCCCCCCAGATCCTTCTCCACCATTGACCATATATAGTTAAACAAAGCCTCTTGTTACAATCAAACAGACCGTTTTTGAGAACAGCTCTTCTCCGGCTTTCTTTTTCTTCTGGACTTGCTGCTTCTTGGAGTTCCTTGAGGTAGCTTCTATCCACAGATAAGGTCTGTAAGGTGAATATTGGTTCCCACTCTCCGGTCACCTCTCCTTCTTCTATTTCTGGTGGTTTCATGGCCGCTCGTTTTGCCGCCAAATCTGCCAGATTATTGTCTTTGGCTTCTTGGGAGTTTAGATTCCCATGAGCTTTTACCTTCAGAATAGCCACTTGAGTGGGTAGAAGGAGTGCTTCCAGCAGTCGTCCAATGGCTGCTCCATGTCTTATGGATGTACCTGCCGCAGTCATATATCCTCTTGCCTTCCATATAGATCTGAAATCATGGGCCACCCTGAAGGCGTGTCTAGAATCTGTGTAGATATTGGACCTTTTTTTTTTTCCTTCCACCATCTGGCATGCTGTTGCGAGTGCTTGAAGTTCAGCTCCCTGTGCAGATATTGCTGGCGATAGGGCTCTTGCCTGTAGGACTGTGCCTGCAGTAGTGACCGCAAAGCCTGTATAATATTTGCCTCCATCATCTGCATATCTGGAACCATCAACAAAGAAAGTGAAGTCTGGATCCTGCAGAGGTGTTTCCATTTTCATCACTTCAAGATAGTTATGAGGCTCAGTGGCTCCATTATCCTCTCCACTTTCTGCATTACCTTCATTACCCCCCTCAGCAATTGGGAGGAGAGTGGCCGGATTCAGGGTTTGGCAACGTAGGAGAGTGACGTTATCAGGAAGTTGGAGGGAACACTGTAGTCTAAGATGCCTCGCTGTGGACAAATGTTTAGGTTGGACTTGGTTTAAAATGGCAGCAATGTCATGCGGCGCCAGGAGGACAAGTTCATGTCCCAGAACGATATCAGAGGTCTTATCCAGCAGAGCTTGAGCAGCGAAAACTGCACGCAGACACGAGGGTGCTCCTCTAGCCATTGGGTCTAAACGGCATGAGTAGTAGCCTACGGGTCGTAGGCAGTCACCATGGGACTGGGCCAATACTCCTGTGCCATGGCCTTGGCGTTCAGACACGAACAGTTTGAAAGGTTTCTCGTAGTCTGGTAGACCTAGGGCTGGGGCTGAAGAAAGTAAGCGTTTTAGAGCCAAAAAGTTGGAGGCGGCCTCTTTGGACAGATGGAAGGGCTCAGACTTGAGAGCATTGTAGAGTGGTTGCATAAACCAAGAAGCATCAGGAGTCCATGACCTACAGTAGGATATGAGGCCAAGAAAGGCGTGGAATGGCTTTTGGCCTAGCGGCAGTGGCAAGTTCTGGATGGCCTTAACTCTTTCCTCCGTAAGATGCCTTGTTCCATGTGAGAGGCAGTGGCCCAGGAATACGACTGTTGTAGAGCACCATTACAACTTCGGTTTAGAGGCCTTACAGCCTTGGTGTGCCAAGTAACATAGTAAACTCTCCGAGGCTTCTTCAGCCGTGGGCAGGTCATCAGCACAGAGGAGAAAGTCATCCACATATTGAAGAAGGACCACTGCCGAATGTTCCTTTTGCCACGTGTCCAGTATGGGGGTCATGGCTTTGGCAAACTGGCTTGGAGAATTTTGCGCCCCTTGTGGCATAAACTGCCCAGGTGTATTGCTGCCCCTCATGGGTAAAAATGAAGAAGTATCTGCAGGAAGGATACAAGGGAACGCTGAAAAATGCATTTGCCAGGTCCACCATGTTGAAGTATTTTGCTGTTGGAGGTACCCCTGTGAATAAAGTGTGGGGATTTGGGGCGATAAGTGTCTCTAAGACAGTGGCTTCATTCACTGCTCGGAGGTCCTGTACCATCCTGTACTTCTCTGATTCTCCTTTGGGTGTCTTCTTTTTTTTTTACCGGGAACAAAGGTGTGTTGCATGGAGAGGTGCAAGGTATGAGTGCACCATTTGCCAAAAGGGACTTGACCTGCTTTGAAATGGCCTTAGATTGCGCTGGTTTCAGTGGGTACTGTGGTTTCCTGGGTAGGGGAGCTCCAGGCTTCAGTTCCACCATAATTGGGGGTACCTTTTAAACGTCCAATATCTTCGGGTCCTGTGGACTATAGACAACTTGGGATTCTGCTCAGCACATCCGGCGGTACGTAGAATGTACCATTGACTTGTAAGACCGGACACACTGGGTAGAGGTGGCTCACTAGAGGTTGGCCTTCCAGTTGTCTAATTTGGTGTACCAATATGGCCGTCTCCAGGAAGTGTACTGGGCAGGGCACGAAGTGACAATGCAGGTGCAGCAAGATGGCTGCCATCAGGAAATGCACTGGGCTGGGCAGGAAGTGACAATGCAGGTGCAGCAAGATGGCTGCCGTCAGGAAGTGCACTGGGCTGGGAAGGAACTGGAAGGGCAGGGAAAAGGGTGGTGGATGTTCCTTTTCAATATTTAACACATTAATGGTACACAAAGTTTTTTTTTTTTTCCCTGTTGCAATACCTGTTCTGTCCACTGCTCTTTGTGGATAACTTTGGCTACATTTTACCAAACTTCTTGCTGTCTTCAGCAAATTTTTGTCAACTAAGACATCTTTCTTCTCTTTTTTTTTCCTGCCATTCCTCTGACTGTAGCCTAAACCTCCTTATCTTTAATTCCACATACTTTTCCTCTTCTCTCTGTGCAACCAGGTCACATGGTAACATTCCTTTCTAGGGGTCTTATCAGCGTCTGACCCATCTCCTCCCCCCTTGTCTGTCCTTTTTAACAGAAATCCAAAACACTTCACAGGCTGCTGTCCAGACTTTCCTTAACCCTTAACAAACCCCAACCTTCTGTTATGAATGGCAAACATTAACTCAAAGTGTCAGGGATCCCGGCTCCGTCTGCCGCAATCGCGGCTCTGTCCCCCGCGCATGCGCATTGGCGGCAGATCACGCCGGGACACAGGAACTAGGTCCCGGCGAGCCGCGGCTGACAGGACGCCGCGCATGCGCAGTAGAAACCGCGGGCGCGCCTCAGGCGTCCAATGACAGCCGGGGGCGCGTCCTAGCCAGCCAATGACAGTGCAGGGCGCACTATTTAAAGATGCCCTGCACTGTCACAAATTGCCGCAAGGTCTATATGTGATCCTGAATACCTGCTCCTGCTGTGACCCTGTTTTTTGACCCTGACTACGCTGCCTGCCCCTGAGATTGACCCGGCTTGTTCTGACTATTCTACCCGCTCCTGTGATTGACCCGGCTTTGTTCTGACTATTCTGCCTGCTCCTGCGTTTTGACTCGGCTTATCCCGACTGTTCCTACGGATTGATTTACCTGGCTGACCCTGCGTGTGACCCGACTACTCCTAGCCCGCCGATTCGGTACCCCGCTTACCCCACGGGGCCACTATCCGTACCACCCTGCTGGGGCCGCCATCCTCTTCACAGCTGGCTCTCCTGGTACCTACATACATCCCCGGAGGCCTCCTCGGCCGCTGGTGGCCCGCTCAGAGGTCGTGACCTGGCCCGGGACTGTTTCAAGTCCATCCCCACCATCAGGGGCCCTGGTGAAAGCACAGCCCGGGCTTAGACCCCACGCTCTGGGTAGGTCTACCAGCTGGCAGACGGAGGGCTCCGCCTGGCGGATCCTAACACAAAGACACACATTTAGGACATGACATAGCAGTCTATCTTGGTGGGCTATGAGTACAGATCACTGAGTAATTCTTCCTAGCCCCAAACATGGCTAAGGCACCCCGCTGCCACACTACCGTGACGTGTACACGACACCTCCCCTTGTGGTCAACACACAAGGTTACCACACCCAAGAGAAATTATGTGTCAAAACCCTCAGTAGGTCCACTCCTCTTCCACCTCAAGACTGACACATAAAAACGAACACAAACAACGTAAACCAGACAGCAGATAATCAATGCAGGTAAAGTTCAAATAATCTCCGGGCAATCAATGTTACCTGCCTTTAATGACCTTAAGCAGCCGTATTAGGCACAGGAATGAATCAACAAGGACAGGATAAGCACTGGTAAGATAGCAAAATATATCTTACCATGCTCCGAGAGTTGATCAGGCTCTCCCAGTCCTGTGAGTGATTCCTCACGCCCTGCCAGGTCGGCTGTTCGCGGGTTCATGTCCCGGGCTTCTCGGCACCAGCTGATTAAGATAAAGACCAAAAGTGTCCGTTGATTATCTGCTCCTGTCCTAATTAATCTTTGCTAGCTAGCTTTGGAATGTGCGCACACTGGAAGAGTCTCACACTGACACACAAGTTCAGTCTATGAACACTTCTAGTTTATTATAATGAGAAAGTGAACTTATATATGTAAAATGATGTGAGAGTCATGTGACAACAGCATAAGCATTATATTAGTCTTTGATTGGTCATTTCCACACGAAAACAATCTCCGTCATGGTATAGGTGTGATCTTCTTCCAGGCCTTATCTTATAGAAAGAAAACATTCCTTTGTCTCAAGTTGGCACGATGGGAGGGGGGAGGGGGGATCGGTGCCTGTGAGCAGACATTTCTTAAGCAAGAATTTCTTAAAGTACCACAAAGCCCAGCAGGCAGAAAATATTCACACAACATATGTATTCATACTAAACATTTATAAATATGAAGAAAGAAATAGTATTAAAGTATAAAAGTAAATATGTATAAAAAATATATATATTCAATAGGAAACGAAATAGGCATTTTACCAAATCCATCACACAAGTATACCACGTCCACCGCCACCCCTCTGTCCAAGTATACCACATCCACTGCCACCCCTCTGTCCAAGTATACCACATCCACCCCTCTGTCCAAGTATACCACGTCCACCGCCACCTCTCTGTCCAAGTATACCACGTCCACCGCCCCCCCTCTGTCCAAGTATACCACGTCCACAGCCCCCCCTCTGTCCAAGTATACCACGTCCACCACCACCCCTCTGTCCAAGTATACCACGTCCACCGCAACCCCTCTGTCCAAGTATACCACGTCCACCCCTCTGTCCAAGGATTTGCTCACCTCCAATCTAACCTGTTTCTTGATGGTTTAATCCCAGATCACCTCTACATGTTGTCTACAGTAAACCGTTAAACTTCCACTGATTACAGAATACTAATACTGTGAGTCCTGATCCTTATATTATATAACTTGTACATTACATACTCCTGACCCCTGCACTATATACTCTATGTTGTACATTACATACTCCTGACCCCTGCACTATATACTCTATGTTGTACATTACATACTCCTGACCCCTGCACTATATACTCTATGTTGTACATTACATACTCCTGACCCCTGCACTATATACTCTATGTTGTACATTACATACTCCTGACCCCTGCACTATATACTCTATGTTGTACATTACATACTCCTGACCCCTGCACTATATACTCTATGTTGTACATTACATACTCCTGACCCCTGCACTATATACTCTATGTTGTACATTACATACTCCTGACCCCTGCACTATATACTCTATGTTGTACATTACATACTCCTGACTTCTGCTCTCCCCCTCCCCCCACTGCTATATATACACATAATATGGATTCTCTTTTGTTCCCCCCATTTCCTACCAGCTGGACATTTTATATCGGATGATGTGATTGGAGCACAGACTTTTACATGGTGATAATAATGTGATAACATCCTCCAACTGTGGACCCTTAAACAGAAAGTGATAATGAGGGAGGAGTCAATACCTCAATGATGGTGGTCTTCAGGATCAGTTCAGTCTTCATCTTGATTGTTCTCCCCCATCCTCACTCTCTGACCTCTGGTGGGGCTCAGCCCCGCTGTTCTTCATGACTAAATCATGGACTAAATAAGGAAGTGCAGTACTTCTTGTGTTGGGAAGATGGCGATGAGTGATAGAGAGGGTGGGGACCCTCATCCTATAATCCCCTCATCACTGTCCCTCCTATAAAAGACAGTTCTGGTTGTTTCCTCACTCTCTGACTAAGGTCCATGAATAAAGAAATGACCTGGTAGGAGATCAGAGGAGCCATTTCCTAGTTCCCTTGAGGGTGGAATTGTAAGCTCCTCAGAGACCAAGCTGCCTGATGTGGGCGGAGTCCTGGTTTGGGGGAACCAATCAGCTCCTGTCTAGTAATCCTCTTTGTCTTTGTATTTTAGTCCATGGCCGGGAAATGAGGAAAACCTCCGAGGATTGTCTCACTTTGTCTCCAGACTGGAAAGTAGAAGATGAGGACATCAAAGAGTATAATCCAGGAGGAAACCCGGCTCCCTCCAACGTCCATCCGGCACCACCCAGTGTAGATGGACCATCGGATTCCTCGTATCCTGAGGAACCTCAGACTGTGCGGGACCGGGCCGGCCTTCCAACAGGGAAGAGCTTCTCCTGTACCGAGTGTGGGAAGAGGTTCAGTTCTACATACCTTCTTAATAGGCATAAAAGATCTCACACGGGGGAGAAGCCGTATCCTTGTCCTGAGTGCGGGAAATGTTTTTCAGTTAAGTCCAATCTTTACATACATCAGAGATCTCACACGGGGGAGAAACCGTATTCCTGTCCTGAGTGCGGGAAATATTTTTCACAGAAGTCCAATCTTTACACACATCAGAGATCTCACACGGGGGAGAAGCCGTATTCCTGTCCTGAGTGCGGGAAATGTTTTTTGGTGAAGTCCAAATTTCAAAGTCATAAGAGACGTCATACGGGAGAGAAGCCGTATTCTTGCCCTGAGTGCGGGAAATGTTATTTAGATGAGTCCAGTATTTACAGACATCAGAGATCTCACACGGGGGAGAAGCCGTATTCCTGCCCTGAGTGTGGGAAATGTTTTTCAGTGAAGTCCCATCTTTACATACATCAGAGATCTCACACAGGGGAGAAGCCGTATTCCTGCCCTGAGTGTGGGAAATGTTTTTCAGACAAGTCCAGTCTTAACACACATCAGAGATCTCACACAGGAGAGAAGCCGTATTCCTGTCCTGAGTGTGGGAAATGTTTTTCAGTGAAGTTCCATCTTTACATACATCAGAGATCTCACACAGGGGAGAAGCCGTATTCCTGCCCTGAGTGTGGGAAATGTTTTTCAGTGAAGTCCAGTCTTAACAAACATCAGAGATCTCACACAGGGGAGAAGCCGTATTCCTGTCCTGACTGCGGGAAATGTTTTTCACAAAAGTCCCATCTCTCCAGACATCAGAGACTGCACATGAAGGAGAAGCCACTTTCCTGTCCTGAGTGAGGGAAATGTTCCTCACTGAAGTCCTGTCTTCCTGTACTTCAGGGGTCCCACACAACCCTGGAGGTGTATTAGAGCCTTGAGTGCGGGAAATGTATTCTAGATGAATGTTGCTGGACATCCCAGCTCTCATGTGGGGAAGAAGCACACCCTGATATACACCTCAGATATACTCCATGGCTGATCTTCATCATGGAAGAAACAGTCCATGAGGAGATCAGAGGTCCCCAAAGACATGGATGAAGTGTGGGACCGGGTCAGCCATTGATGGCAGGAGAAGAATAAAAATGGAGTCCTGACCTAGAGCACTGGGCTGACTCTTATTGGGGTGCAGCCTATATACTAGAGATGGTTTGCACCTACATGGATGGGGGTCTGCTGTGCTGGGGGAGGGATTTATGGGAAGGCTGGAGGAGTATATAAACTAGGATGGAGAGGGGAGAATTCAGTTATAACGGGGTAGACAGATCAGACCGGGGTCAGTACTTATTGGGGGGTAAAAAGAAAAACTAAAAATCCTCGTTTGCTGATACGGAAATCCCCTAACCAATAGCGGCCAACACCCAATGATAATACCAATCAGATCAAGAAAACAATTGAAAAAGAATGGTGCAGCGCTAACTACAAAAGTGAATAAAAATGAATGTGTATCCAAACACTCATAAAGTGCTAATAAATCAACAAACCAAAATATACATAACAATATAGTGCTGATCAGAACCGTGATAACAACGTGGACAATACTAGTGTATGGGTCACCTTAGTGACCTAAAAATGGTGATAAACACATAATAAAATAGACTGGTGTTAAGTGTCCTTGATAGCAATCAGAAAACCTTTTATAACAAGTACTAATAAGTCCATAAAGTAACAAGTGCAGATAAAATGTGATAAAACACCATGCAATGTGTTAAACGTGAACACTTCATGCAAGTGCCGGCACACTTTAAATCCACTGCAGCTGCAGTGCCTCCTCACCTCCTTCCTGCGACCCAAAAGGACCCAACAGGTATTCAGGATCACTCTGGATCCTTTATATCTCCGGCTAATACCTCTCCAGAAAGCCAAGGATCATAAACGGTCTCCTGTTCAGCCTCCAAATGCTTCCTCCTCTGCCTTCTATAAGGATACTCTGTAGGGTATATTACTCACAATCCCAGTGAGTGATAAAAAGATCCTCCATAGTGTAGTATTATTAATTATGCAGTCCTTATTTAAACATAGGAAGTACACTCACATGAACCTGCAGTCCCTTCCTCCTGCTATATGTGGGTATGCTGCATCCATGTGGTACTTCCTGGGTGTACTAAGATGGCGTCCTCCACCGGACGTGCGTCACTCATACCGGAAGCTGCATATCGGTGTTACCTACGTGTTACGTCACGTAGTCTCGTGACTTCCTCGGGGTATCGCCAAGTAGACACAGCTGCTCCTTTTATATTGGCATTGGCGCATATCCCGCCTCCCAAGCTGATAACAGACACGTGGCCATTTTCTAGAGGCCTAAAAATGTAGATATGGCGCATACCTGGCCTCCCAGGCTAATAATTAGCCGTGACCATTGGATGGAAGCCAAAACAGTATTATATATATATATATGTTCATAATAAACTAACCTCCATACCCAGGAAAAAGACATTAGATCCAGCTAAAAACCCCAACACAGTCAGGATCCAAAATGAATGAACTATACTCACTAAAAAACCTTTATTATTAAAACAACTCTAAATAAATTCTACTAATATTAACTATTTAAAAAAGGGGAATAAACCAGGTGGAAATAAATGTATTCTAACATATACACTCCCCAGAAAGATGAAGTGTATATAAGAATAAAAATAAATAACTATATACGTAAAAATATAAGTATACCCATGTCGATGTAAAAAACTCTCAGAACACCTTTTGAAGACAAAAAATGATAAATAAAAAATAAGTATATAAATAAAATAAAAATGACCACATGTGTATGCAATATACCCACACATGAACATAGATTGATACCTAAATAAATAACATAATTCCATAAATACAATTACAATAAAAAATAAAATATATATGGAATATATAATAAAATGTATAAAAAATATATAGACAGCCAACGATCTAAAAACTAAAATATTTATTAAAAATCACTGATAAAACAATTGAGATCAAACTCAACATTCAACCCTCTAGGGACCATAGTTTTCATATAATAAATCCAACGTGACTCGGCTTGGCTGAGGGATCTAATTGTATTACTGCCTCTCCAGTGTCTCTTACATTTTTCTATCCCCCAGAATTTGATATTACTGGGATCCTTGTTGTGATGTGTGGTACATTGCCTAGAGACATTGTGCTTAGGGAACCCTTCCTAATGTTTTGAACGTGCTCCCTGAGTCTCTTCCATAGCGCTCTTTTAGTTCTGCCAATATATTGTAATCCACATTCACATTCTAAGCAGTATACTACCCCTCTGTTGTGCATGAAATGAAGTCTTTAATGATGAACTCTTGTCCAGTAGTATCAGCAATACAGTTCTTACGTCTGGTATTTGATCTTCTAGTGGCTATACAGGGGTAGCAATTTCTGCATGGGTAAAAACGTGACTTTATTCTGACTGGGAGGATCTAATACACTCTTAACCACCTTTGATTTCACCGTGGGTGCTTTTCTATACACAAATTTGGGAACAGCTGGTAAAACACCTCTTAAAATGGGATCTGCCCTTAAAATACCCCAATGTTTGCTAAAAATTCTATTTTTTTGTAATGGATATTAAAATCTAAGATTATTGATAGGTTGTTCTCTGTATTCTCTTCTTTCTTATTATCTTGTAAGAATATACTTCTATCCCTATTTCCCACTTCTACTATACTCCGGGTGATCATATCCTTAGGATACCCTTTATCCACAAATCTAGATCCCAACTTCTAAATAATCACTAACTAGGGTACAGTTCCTCCTGACTCTCACAAACTGACCCTTTGGAATATTAAACAACCAAGGGGGGAAATGACAACTCCCCATTGGTATATATCCATTACGATCCACACTTTTAAAATATGTTTTAGTTAAAAATTTTCCATTTATAATTTTAATATTTAAATCTAAAAACTGTATTTCTTCCTTGCTATGTTCCCATGTAAGTCTGATATTCTTATTATTTTCAATCAATTTGTTTAAAAACTTCAATAAGGTGTTTTCCTCTCCTTCCTAAATAATAATCACGTCATCTATATATCTTTTACACACTTTTAACTCCTTCGGATACTCTTGATATACCTCCGTTTCTTCCCTGTGTGCCATAAATATATTGGCTACACTTGGTGCAAAGCGGGCACCCATTGCTACGCCCCTATTTTGTTCATAGTTGGTGTGCTCATGCCAGAAGTAATTGTGACTCAAACCAAATTCAAGACATTCCAATAAAAACTTTCTTTGAGTCCAAGGCAGATGACTGTACTTCCTGAGCCCCCATCCAACTGCCGCTATAGCATCCTCATGCCCTATGATTGTATACAAGGAAGATACGTCCGCACTTGCTAAATAAATATTTCTTCCTCCTTTGAATTCCTTCAGCACCTGAATCAGATGTTTAGTATCACGTAAATATGCTGTAGTACTTTTTATCACTGGTTGCAAAAATTCATCTATGTAATGTCCCAATCTAGCCCCCACTGACTGTATGCCGTTTACTATGGGTCTGCCCGGTGGTTTTGTGGCATTTTTATGTATCTTAGGGACCAAATATTTTCAATTTTGTCCATGAGAAAGGACTAGAATTGGTCATGTTCCTACTTAAAAGGGAACAAAAAAAGTTGAGGAAATTAGAAGCACAAATTGGTGAAATGAAGGAAAAGATTGTATCATTTAAGGAAACAACAGAGCACCAGCGGCCTAGTACATCCTGGTCTTTCACATACCAGCACTGCAGTATGACTTGGTGACATGGCGAGTCCCATAAGTACAGTACAAGCCAGTGCAGTGGCGAGCACAAGTATTGTCCCGCAGCCACCAAGAATTCGCACACAGGCCTGTAGAACCCATGGTGTCCTTCCGGATGTGCTTGCAAATCCCGATTAGCAGCCCACAAATTCTGCAGCATCCATACTTCCCCCATTCACTGCCCAACTCGGAATTCAGGTGGAAACAGCAAATTTAACTACTCCTATCACGTACCTGGTGATGGAGGCCAATGGAGAGAGGGCTTCCCTTGCGGCTAAGTTCCAGACTACCCTGAAAGTGGGATAGCAGGATCCAGGCCCAAAGTTACACAGGTCGCCTGTAGGAGTGCTGGTTGGTGGTCCACTCAGAAGCACAGCTGGTGCACGGAGATAGGTCTGCAGACAGGAGGCACCTGTGCATGGTATGCAAGCCCTTCCGGGATTTGGATGTTTACGGAGTAGTCAGTTCAAGCCAAGGTCAGGTACGAGGTGGGAATCAGAGCAGACGTAGTCAGATGGAAAAGCCGAGGTCATACACAGAGGAGTGAGAAAGAGAGTATCCGTAAGCCAAGCCGAGGTCAGATCAGGGGTAAATCAGAGTAGACAGGTCAAGGAGCAAGCCGAGTTGGTAACAGGAGATCACAAGTCAGAAACATAGGAACAGGGCACGGGGAGCTAGAGATCATCCAGCAACCAGAGGAAGTGATGAGCCTCCTTATAAAGGCCATCTGGCACCAGACTGAGGCTGATGTATCCTTTTGTGGCCATGTAGAGTATTGGCAGAAATGCCAGATCTTCCAGAACTCCTTACGTGGACAGGACCCTGACAACTCCCCTTGATTTTTGGAGCTGTTTTTCACAGAAGATCTGTATGCATTGATTGTGGATCAAAACAATTTATATGCAGAACAATTTATCGCCGCCAACCCAAATTCAAACCTTGCCAGACCATTCGCATGGAAACTCAATACGGTTTCCAAATTAAAACATTTTTTGGGCCTAACCCTGAACTTGGGCATTACTAAAGAAAAATGAATTGCGGTTGTATTGGTCCGCAGACCCCATTCATCATATGCCGTGTTCTCTGCTGCCATGGCCAGGCATAGATATGAGAGTATAATGTGTTTTATGCATTTCAACGTCAATACACTCTGTCATCCTCGGGGTGACCCTGAATTTGACCGGCTACACAAAATTCAGCCCCTCACAAATCACCTTAACCAAAAATTTGCAGATGTCTATACTCCCCAGCAAAACATCTGCATTGATGAGTCCCTCATTCATTTTTCTGGCCGCCTTGCATTCAAACAATTGCTCCCCAGCAAGCGTGCCAGATATGGGGTCAAGATGTAGAAGACCTGTGAGAGGGCAACAGGCTATACTTATAAGTTTCGGATGTACAAAGGAAAAGATAGTCACGTGGAGCCCCCTGGATGCCCAGACTACATGGGGAGCAGTGACAAGATAGTTTGGGACTTGGTGTCATCATTTCTCCATATGGGGTACCACTTATACGTGGACAATTTTTATTCAAGCGTGCCACTATTTATACATTTGTACAATCTTGGAATTGGGGCATGTGGCACCGTGTGACCTAGTGTGTGCCCACCATTAGAAGTAGGTGGATGCAGGGCAGTATATTCCAATGGTGGGCATACCACACACTTTTTCTGGCAGAGATTTCTTCTCTTTTTTTCATTCAGCCCACAGGCTGCATACAAAAAATAAAAAAAGAGCATATACACCCAACAAAGACCAGTGACGTACTGGGACATCCCTGGACTTTGAATGGTTATCAGGATGATGCCTACAGCTGCAGGCATCATTCTGGTATCAATTTTTTCATTCGGCGATCGGTTTTCATGTAAAAGCAATCTGTAAGGGACCGCCCGGCGGTACCACTAGCACTCCACTGATCGGTCATTCCCAGCGTACGGAGTCTAAGCCCCAGAGTACTTGTTCACCAGAGCCCCTGATGGTGGGGATGGACTTGGAGTACCCTGGGACCAGGTCGTGACTACTGGGGACACCCGTCAGTAGTAGGGGTATTCACCAGGGGCTCCCACGGGAGAGAGCCAGGTATGAGGAGGTCTGGAGACCCCGTTGAGAGGGATGGATGGATGGCTGAGCAAGTGCAAGGTCAGACAAGCCGGGTCGGTAACTATGGGGACGGTGTGGTACAGAGCAGCGGGCAAAGAATAGTCGGGTCACACGCCAGGTCAGCAACAGCAGGTCAGATCCAATAGGGGGCATTCAGGAGAGAGGTCAGGCAAGCAAGGGTCAAGAACAGGAGAAAGCAGCAAGGTCAGGGCACAATCTGGGTCAGTAACTTACTTTAACAGGTTCACAGGATACAAAGAGACCAGAAGGCACTGAATGACAGCTCAGGGCCGTTTAAATATCTCGCCCTGCGCTGTCATTGGTGCCAGGCGTACGCCTGCGGTCTCTACTGCGCATGCGCGAACTTGGTTGCCATGGTCGGCCAGGTCCCGGCGCCGCGTCCCTGCACAGGGCGGTGCACTGCGCCTGCGCCGAGCCCAGCGGCGCGGCGATCCCCGACACAATCCTAGTGGCTAATTAGCTACAGGATTACTTTTACAACTATGCCCCCCCCCCCCGCTGCCTTCCACGGCCTTCTCGGACAGTCCCGTGCCATCGTGGGAACCTGAGAATGCAGCCAGTGTTTCTGCCAGCTGACCATAGAGCTGATTGGAGACCAGAATGGTGCCAATCATCTCTATAGTCTAAGAATTCGGAAGCTACGAGCATTTCATCACTTCAGTTTCGCAGGATATAAACAGCGCCATTTGTAAATTGGGAAAGCATCTGATCACCGATGTTGGTTTTATTAGATAATGTAAGAGCAGAGGAGATATCCAGAGTCTGATAGGCCCCAGATTTCTCAAAAAAATATATGACAATGCCCATTGAAGTTATCGGGGATATTTGCAATTTCTGTGATAGCATTAAAAGTGATAAAAAAAAAATGAAAGGGACAGTGTAAAATTAATAAAAAAAAATCAAAATAACTTACAAAAAAGTACCCTCGCCCCCCCCCCCCCCCCCACACACCTGCGTTTGTGAGCGATGACCCTGTGCCAGTATGTAGACAGCAGTTGCACCATGCATGTGAGGTATCACCATGAACGTCAGATGAAGGGCAGTAATTCTAACACCAGACCTCCTCTGTAAATCTAAAATGGTAGCTTGTAAAGGTTTTTAAACGTTGCCTATGGATATTAAAAATGTATGCAGTTTGTCGCCATTGCACGGGGCATGCACAGTTTTAAAGCATGTCATGTTTGGTATCTATTTACTCGACATACCATCATATTTTATATTTTACCAAATAATTGGCCAATATATTGTGTTTTTGTGCATTAAAAGTAAAAAAAGTGTATTTTTTAAAAAAAATTGTGTTTGAAAAATTGCTACGCGAGTACAATGTGCAATAAAAAATTTCAGTACTATGTGACATAAAAAATTGCAGCACCCACCATTTTATTCACTAGGGTGTCTGACAAACAATTTATTTTTTTTTTTTTTACACAAAATTGTCATTTACATGATTTATTGCTCACACATGCCATGGATATATGTGGAATTACTCCCCAAAATACATTCTGCTACTTCTCCTGAGTATGGGGGTACCACATGTGAGACATTTTGGCAGTCTAGTCAAGTACAGGACCCCAAAATCCAATAAGCACCTTCAGGCTTTTAAAGGGCTTTATTTCCTCATTACACTTCCTGACTACCTATCACAGTTTCGGAGGCCCTGAGATGCCAGGATAACACCAAACCCCCCAAATGACCCCTTTTTGGAAAGTAGACACCCCAAGGAATTTGATAAGAAGCATGGTGAGTATTTTGCAGATCTCATTTGTTGCCACAAGTTTTTGAAAATTGAAAAAAAAAAAAAAAAACATATTTTTTGTTTTCTTTTTTAATATTTCAAAACCTTGTAAGAAAAAAATTAAATCTGCACAATACTCCCCATGCCTCTTTTTAAATTCCTTGGGGTGTCTACTTTCCAAAAAGGGGTCATTTGGGGGGTTTGGTGCTATCCTGGCATTTCAGGGCCTCCGAAACTGTGATAGGTAGTCAGGAAGTGTAATGAGGAAGTTATGCACCTTCAGGCTTTCAAAGTGGTAATTGGATTTCAGGCTCCTGTATGTGGCTAGGCTCACAAAACGTCTCACACATGTGGTACCTCCATACTCGGTGAATGTATTTTGGGGTGTAATTCCACATATACCCATGGCTTGTGCGAGAAATATACAATTTAATTGACAACTTTGGGTTTAAAAAAATGTAATTTTCCAAAAACTTGTGGAAAACAAAATCTTCCATGGACTCAATATGGCTCTCAGCAGATAGCTTAGGGTGTCTACTTTCCAAAAAGGGGTCATTTAGGGGTGTTTGTACTCCTCTGGTATTTTAGCACCTCAAGAAATGTGATGGGCAGTCAGAAAGTAAAAGCTGTAAATTCCATGATCTATGCCATAGATTGTAGACACTATAACTATCACACAAAGCAATCAATATACAATTATTGGGATTATTTTTAACCAAAAACATGGAGCAGAATACATTTTGGCCCAAATTTATGATAAAATTTAGTTTTTTTTTTATATTTTTTTATGACAGAAATGAGAAAATGTTTTTTTAAAAAAAAAAAATTTCAAAAATTTTTGTTTATAGCACCGAAAATAAAAAGTGCAGAGGTGATCAAATACCACTGAAAGAAAGCTCTATTTGTGTGAAAAAAAGGAAGTAAATTTCATTTATTTACCATATTTCATGACCACACAATTGTCAGTTAAACTAGTGCAGCGCTGTACAGCAAAAAAATGGCGTAAATTCCATTATCTCTCCCATAGTTTGTAGACGCTATAACTATCACACAAAGCAATCTATATACACTCATTGGGATTTTTCACCAACACATTTTGGGGTAAATTTATGACTAACTTTGAGTTTACTATATATTTTTTATAATCAAAAGTAAAAAATGTTTTTCTTCAAAATTTTCATTCCTTTTTTGATTGTAGTGCGAAAAATAAAAAGTGCACAGGGGATCAAATACCACCAAAAGAAAGCTCTATTTGTTTGAAAAAAGGACGTACATTTCTTTTGGGAGCAGCATTGCATGACTGCGCAATTTTCAGTTGAATTAGTGCAGTGCAGAATATCAAAAAGAGGCGTGGTGAGGAAGGGGGGTAAATCCTCTGGAGGGCAAGGGGTTAAACATGTCCAGCGAAAAAAAAAAAACATTTTGTCATAAATTTTGGCCAAAGTGTATTCTGCTTCTTGTCTTTGCTAAAAATAAAATCGCAATCCATGTAAATGAATCTGTTTATGTGAAAGTTATAACATCTACAAATGGCGGGATAGATACTTGGATTGTATTTTTTGTTACTAGTGTGTAGATATTTTGGACCTACAATAATTTTTACCATCATTGTGAACTTTTGATAGAAGTCTCAGTCTCAGTTCCTGCAACTTCCCGGAACTGCACTTTCTAAGTGGACATTGACTGTATAAAAGATTTCCCATGTGTTTTATCACCCCAACACCCCCCATGAAGGTTTCCTGTAGAGGTTTATGGCAGTATGGCCACCTAGCTGATGTAAGGAATAAGCCCCGGACCCGTCATTCCTAACACCTCCTAGAGAGTGTTGTCATCCATCTTCCTGCAGGAACTGAATTCAGAGGAGGTATGATCAGCGACTGTCATCCATCTTCCTGCGGGAACTGAATTCAGAGGAGGTACGATCGGCGATTGTCATCCATCTTCCTGCGGGAACTGAATTCAGAGGAGGTACAATCGGCGACTGTCATCCATCTTCCTGCGGGAACTGAATTCAGAGGAGGTACGATCAGCGACTGTCATCCATCTTCCTGCGGGAACTGAATTCAGAGGAGGGATGATCGGCGATTGTCATCCATCTTCCTGTCGGAACTGAATTCAGAGGAGGAATGATCAGTGATTGCCATCCATCTTCCTGCGGGAACTGAATTCAGAGGAGGTACGATCGGCGACTGTCATCCATCTTCCTGCGGGAACTGAATTCAGAGGAGGGATGATCAGCGATTGTCATCCATCTTCCTGCAGGAACTGAATTCAGAGGAGGTACGATCAGCTGGACATTGGCCTATCATACATTCCATCTGATGAGTTACAGATGGCCGATATCTTTCACAAGTCACAGAGCCCCCCATTGAACAGAAATGGCAAATACTGAAATGTATTGAAGGGTGTGCCTTTACCTGGAATGGGGGGTATAAAAGTAAGCCATTGCTCTCCTTGTGGCCCTTCTTGGAGCCCAGGTGTCAGGACCCCAGGATGTCTGTGGAATGTACCACCATGATTCTATTGGGTTTATTTACTAAAGCTGGAGAGTCCAAAATCAGACTCCCTTCTGCATAGAAACCAATCAGCTTCTAACCTCAGCTTGTTCAATGAAGCTTTGGCAATGAAACCTGGAAGCTGATTGGTTTCTATGCAGAAGGGAGTCTGATTTTGGACTCTCCAGCTTTAGTAAATAAACCCCTATGTGTCTGCCCTGTAGTCCTCTCTATGTACTGGTAATATACTGTATGTTAGACTGTGACATCATTGTTTGTGTGTATCATATCCTTTATATTTTGTTATATTCCATTCATAGCAAGCTTCTTTTCTGTGTAAACCAATCAGATCTTTATTTGTTGTACAGTTGTTATCATTTGGTATAAATATTATTGGTAATAGCCGGATGGGGATTGGCTCAATTCATGTATAGACAAAAGGTTGTGATCACTTATTATATTTACCATCAAGGGAATAAGTGAGGTAATGGCGGTGATCAGAGTACTATAGTGGGACTGCAGCTGGCATTCTGACTCTGGGGGGGAGCTGACTTGGTGTCACTGACATCTCCAGTGACACCAGTACAGTGATCAGTGCTAATAAAAAGCACTGACGCTGTACTAATGGCACTGGGCAGGAAGGGGAAACATGAGGGGCCATCAAAAGGGCTGTGTGCTGTGTGTGTGCTTCACTGTAAGTACACTGCTTTGTATTGGTCTCCTATGCAGAGCCATACAAAGCAGTGTGCAGGAGTTGACAGGGGAGAGATCTGTGTTGTTTATACACAGGTCTCTCCCCCATCAGTAATACTCAGCAATCACTGGGTGCTAACAAAGAATCACCGGCTGGGACCCAGTGGTTGAGAAGAATGGCAGTGTAGGTGGGGCACACATGCACGCCCCCTACCCGGAACTGCAAATCCACACACACATATATATATACATGATTTTGCACAGCCGTACCGCCCTGTAGCTGTATCTCTGATATAGGGCGGCACTGAAGCTGTTAAAGCCTAAAGTTAGTCACACATTTCTTCAAAAAACTGCACAACAGACAGTACTTACTGTCAATATGGAATGCCCCTTGTACTGATGACTTCCTCTTTAGTTGAAGTCTTCCATCCTTCAATCCCCCCGACCTCCCCAGTGCTAACAGGCAGATGAATATTCAGAATACAATGTCCAGGAAGGGGGGATTCCCCCATCCACCTCACTTGTTTGGATGGAAAAGAGAAAAGACCCTGCCCCATCTTTGGGGACCAAAGATTCTTAGTGGGGGGAGTGTGTAGCCAGGTGCAGGCTACTAAGAGATGGAGGAGAGGAGACATTACAGAGTACACAACAGGTTGTTTCATTTCCCCTTATGTTCATGGATAGATCATTGCATCAACTTTCTGCCTCTAGAGCACGGGTGTCAAACTGGCGGCTATTGCCAAACTACACGTCCCATGAGGCATTGCAAGATTGGCAGTTACAAGCACGACTCCCAAAGGCAGAGGCATGATGGAACGTGTAGTTTTGCAATAGCTGGAGGGCCGCCAGTTTGACACCCCTGCTCTAGAGGGAGACCACTCTTACTGACCCTGAAAGCAGAGGATCCTGGGACATGTAGTCCCTCAACCAACTCTTACTGAAGAATGAATTAGCCCAGAGACTACAACTGGCTTGAGAGCCAAAGCAACAGGGGATCCTTGGAGAGTTTATGAACTTACTGTAATTGGTGGTCTCGGGGTCTTGTCCTGGGGGCTCTGGAGTGTTCAGTTGTTTGCTGCCCTTCTGCTAGTTGCTGTGGAGAGAAACAGCGACATGGGAGTTCTACATCCAGCCTTCCAGTGACTGTCCTATGTAAGCAGCCAGCAGTTCAGTGACACCGCACCTTCCAGTGACCGTCCTACGTAAGCAGCAACCAGATCAGTCACACCACATCTTCCAGTGGCAGGTACCTAGATCCACATTCATCACCAGCGGCCAGAGACACAGGGACATCCATACTGACCACAATCAGTGGTTTCCACTGCCGCCCGCTGTGCATTCTTCACATCATCCTATCTGCTCCAGAACCTGTTCACCCCCCTTTCCTGCACCACAGTTTTATCTTCAGTCATGATTGGTGGGAGGGAGATTGTCCAACCTTCACTCTGTGCCTTACATAAGGACACTGCATATTTACCCTCCCCCACTTCTGCTCTACTTCTCACACGTGGACACTGCTAGCAGACACCTTTACCCTCCCCCACTTCCGCTCTACTTCTCACACGTGGACACCGCTAGCAGACACCTCTACCCTCCCCCACTTCCCCTCTACTTCTCACATGTGGACACCGCTAGCAGACACCTTTACCCTCCCCCACTTCCCCTCTACTTCTCACACGTGGACACCGCTAGCAGACACCTTTACCCTCCCCCACTTCCTCTCTTTCTCACACGTGGACACTGCTAGCAGACACCTCTACCCCACTTCCTCCAATGAGATCCCATTGCTCCATCTTCTCTGCAGATTTGACCCAGTCATGATCATCCCCTATACTCCAACTGTTGAAGGGCCCCATCTGTAGCCGGCAGAAGATGAACTCTCCTTGATCTCCATATACTGTATATCCATCAGTAACTCAGAGATGCTCCCACTTTCCATTAGCCAATCCCTGCTCCTCATCCCTCCACACCCGCCCCATATACAGTCCAGGCGTGGCAGTCCCGGGAGTGCAGCTGTAGTTGTGTGAAGCCTGAATGTCCCAGTAGGAGGAGTTCTGCCCGCAGTGTGAGCTGCACTCCTGGAGGACCCTGTTCCAGTCTATGCTGCACCACCCCCAGCTTCATGATTGGCCTTCCTCTGCCTCATTGTCTGATATCAATTGTCCGTGTATTGCTACATGTTGGGGATTTCTGCTACAAATCTGAACTAGGAATAGAGAAAGGTAGAAAGGATGGCGCTCTACTTCCTGCTCTCTGTGCTTTCCATCCCCCATCAACCAATCACAATGTGTCCACAATCACCATGGAAATGATCAGATCAATGAAACGTTTGTCATAGACAGACCATCATGTGCCAATCATATACACAGACATTTGTATCACGGGAAACATACAAGAAACATGTATGGAGAAAGACACGGAAAAGTCCCAATATGTGCATTCACCAATCACTCCTTCATTCCCGGTATACACACAATTCCATTGCTTCCATGTGTACACCATCAGTCACTCTTCTAGAATTGGGACATTTTATTACCACCCACCTCTTCAGTGATCCCCCACCATGCAAGTATTGTCCTCACCTACAACTGTGGGCCTAATGAGTGCTTGGAACATTTGTCCACAAAGTATCAATAATAGACCTCCAAGTGTTTGTGAAATCTCCCACCACAAATGTACTCAGCCAATCACAGGGCAGGATAAAGAGAAAACAGGAGGCGCACACACCTAGCGCATTATCCAAGGTTTATTGTAAGGACTACAAGATAAAAACACTTCCAGATGAAGCATGTATCTAAAAAGCATTGACGGCCACAACGGCAGGTAAGGTGTCCTCACTGTCAGTGCGGTCAAATGGCTGACGCGTTTCGGGGATGAATCCCTTTCCTCAGAGCTAATGACCAGCCTCTGATGCAGATGTGTGATGAATGGAAAGTGGGAGCCTTGCTGGTGATGCCTGAATCACAGGGCAGGACTCCATTTTTATTCTCCTGTCATCAATGGCCGACCCGGTCCCACACTTCATCCATGTCTTTGGGGACCTCTGATCTCCTTATGAACTGTTTCTTCCATGATGAAGATCAGCCATGGAGTATATCTGAGGTGTATATCAGGGTGTGCTTCTTCCCTACATGAGAGCTGGGATGTCCAGCAACATTCATCTAGAAGACATTTCCCGCACTCAAGGCACTAATACACCTCAAGGGTTGTGTGGGACCCCTGATGTACGGAAAGATAGGACTTCAGTGAGGAACATTTACCTCACTCAGGACAGGAAAGTGGCTTCTCCCCCATGTGAGATCTCTGATGTTTATAAAGATGGGATGTCTGTGAAAAACATTTCCCGCACAGAAGACACAAATATGGTTTCTCCCCTGTGTGAGATCTCTGATGTGTGGAAAGATGGGACTTCTGTGAAAAACATTTCCCGCACTCATTACAGGAATACGGCTTCTCCCCCATGTGGGATCTCTGATGTGTGGAAAGATTGGACTTATCTGAAAAACATTTCCCACACTCAGGACAGGAATACGGCTTCTCCCCCGTGTGAGATCTCTGATGCTTGTTAAGATTGGACTTGTCTAAAAAACATTTCCCACACTCAGGACAGGAATACGGCTTCTTCCCCGTGTGAGATCTCTGATGTTTATAAAGATGGGACTTAACTGAAAAAAATTTCCCACACTCAGGACAGGAATACGGCTTCTCCCCTGTGTGAGACCTCTGATGTGTGTAAAGACTGGACGTTTCTGAAAAACATTTCCCACACTCAGGACAGGAATACGGCTTCTCGCCTGTGTGAGACCTTTCATGTTTGACAAGATCTGTTTTTTGTGCAAAACATTTCCCGCACTCAGGACAGGAATATGGTTTCTCCCCCATGTGAGATCTCTGATGCCTGGAAAGACTGAACTTCAATGAAAAACATCTCCCACACTCAGGACAGGAATACGGCTTCTCCCCTGTGTGCAAACTCTGATGTGTGTAAAGATGGGACTTACGTGCAAAACGTTTCCCACACTCAGGACAAGAATACGGCTTCTCCCCTGTGTGAGATCTCTGATGTTTGTAAAGACTGGACGTCTGTGAAAAACATCTCCCGCACTCAGGACAGGAATATGGCTTCTCCCCGGTGTGAGATCTCTGATGTGTGTAAAGATAGGACATGTCTGAGAAACATTTCCCACACTCTGGACAGGAATATGGCTTTTCTCCTGTGTGAGATCTCTGGTGTGTGTAAAGATGGGACTTGTCTGAGAAACGTTTCCCACACTCAGGACAGGAATGTGGCTTCTCCCCTGTGTGAAATCTTTGATGTCTGTAAAGGCCGGAAATATGTGGAAAACATTTCCCACACTCTGGACAGGAATACGGTTTCTCCCCCGTGTGAGATCTCTGATGTTTGTAAAGACTGGACTTCTGTGAAAAACATTTCCCGCACTCAGGGCAGGAATATGGCTTATTCCCGGTGTGAGATCTCTGATGTGTGTCAAGGTTGCGCTTATGTGAAAAACATTTCCCGCACTCAGGACAGGAATACAACTTCTCTCCCGTGTGAGATCTGTAATGTGTGTCAAGATGTGACTTATGTGAAAAACATTTCCCACACTCAGGACAGGAATACGGCTTCTCCCCTGTGTGAGATCTCTGATGTGTGTTAAGATTGCCCTTATGTGAAAAACATTTCCCGCACTCAGGACAAGAATATGGTTTTTCCCCCGTGTGAGATCTTTTATGAATATTTAGATGGGATTTATAATGGAAACCCTTCCCGCACTCAGTACAGGAGAGCCTCTTCCCTGTTGGAAGGCCGGCCCGGTCCCGCACAATCTGAGGTTCCTCAGGATACGAGGAATCCGATGGTCCATCTACACTGGGTGGTGCCGGATGGACATTGGAGGGAGCCGGGTTTTCTCCTGGACTATACTGTGTGATGTCCTCATCTTCTACTTTCCAGTCTGGAGACAAAGTGAGACAATCCTTGGAGGTTTTCCTCATCTCCCGGCCATGGACTAAAATACAAAGACAAAGAGGATTACTAGACAGGAGCTGATTGGTTCCCCCAAACCAGGACTCCGCCCACATCAGGCAGCTTGGTCTCTGAGGAGCTTACAATTCCAGCTTCAAGGGAACTAGGAAATGGCTCCTCTGATCTCCTACCAGGTCATTTCTTTATTCATGGACCTTAGTCAGAGAGTGAGGAAACAACCAGAACTGTCTTTTATAGGAGGGACAGTGATGAGGGGATTATAGGACGAGGGTCCCCACCCCCTCTATCACTCATCGCCATCTTCCCAACACAAGAAGTACATAGTGTGGGGGTCAGCAGTATGTAATATACAATATAAATGTTATAGTATAAGGATCAGGACTCATAATATTGGTATTCAGTAAGAAGATGAAATGTTTACTGTAGACAAGTTGCAGAGATCCCACACCGCTGCCTCCCATCTCCTGAGACTGCACTCAGTGACTTGGGTCTGAGACACTACAGACATATCCCTCCACCCGGCACAGCCAGGAAATAAAGCAAAGAACCCTGGGAGAATTGATCTGTCAGAGATCTTACTAGACCCGGGCATGGGGATAAAGATACAAGACTCACATCCCAGGCACCTAGGTCTAGTAATGCCTATGGTGAAAATGAAAATTTTGCTGCCAGCTGAACCCCAGAACCTCCATAAATCCAGTCTAGATACATAAATTGTGTCTGCAGCACAGAGAAGGAAGATTATCCGAGAGAAATCCAGGAATACAGGACGGGGAACACAGCTCAGGAAAGTGACCAGGGGATTACAGGCTGATATCACCCAGTCCCCGCCCTACTCTGGACCAATCAGTGAGCAGTATGGGTGGAGGAATGGATTTAGTGTTCATGACCCACCTGTGCTGATCTCTGTAGGAGTGTCCTCCTCTATAAATGTCCCCGTTATTCCATCCTCCTCCATAGACTGCTGATCATCCCTCACATACGCCTCTTCTTCTTCTGCTTTCACCTCAAATTCTATATCGATTGGATCTCCACTCTAAATCAAGGAAATGAGAGAAAATATCATCTGTAAAATGTAAGGTCACATAAAAACTCCACACATTGTCTCCATGAGTCCATGTTCTAGATTCTCCATCCCACCAACCTTGTAATGGGGAGGGATGGTGTGACCTTCCTGTGTGGAATCCCGGGAATACAGAGGACGGGGACATCTCTCTGGTGGGTTCCTGGTATTAGGTGGCTCCATCATATCCTTGTGTCCTTCTGAAAACTCCTCCATCACTCCATACTCCTCATCCTCCTCTTTATACTCTTCTTTAACATCAATATTATCATCCCCGAGGATTCCACTCTGAAAGATATAATAAAACATTCATTGTAACAAACATGCTGTGTATAAATCACAACTACCAATAATTGTCATCATCTACCTGATGATGGTGAGGGATGGTGTGACCTTCCTGTGTGGAATCCCGGGAATACAGAGGACGGGGACATCTCTCTGGTGGGTTCCCATGACTGGATCCATCTGTAGGAAACACACACACTGACTGAATCCATTGTTTCTATGTGTTTATCAGATGATGGGGGATCTAGGTGGATCCTCCGTACTGCTCTCTCCTTTACAATAAAGTCTCCTCTTACCCGGTGATGTGAGGGGCGGCTGATTGTCCATCATGACGTCCTTGTAGAGATCCTTGTGTCCTTCTAAATACTCCCACTCCTCCATGGAGAAATAGACAGTGACACCCTGACACCTTATAGGAACCTGACACACACAATGATACAGTCACCATCCAGACACATCCCTTGTCTGTTACTGGAGAATGTCCCAGAATTCCCGGCACCGCTCACCTCTCCTGTCAGCAGCTCAGTGATCTCTCTGGTGACTTCTAGAATCTTCTTCTTCTTTCTCTCTTCTATCAGGGAGGGAGGTGGAGGCAATGTGATGTCATATGATCTCCAGACTTCACAGGAGGAAAACTCTACATCTGAACACAAAGAGTCACATCAAATGATATTCCCAGAATCCTCCTCACCTCTCCATTCAGGTCTCCATTTTATTAAAGCCCCACTTCAGGCTGAGGTGTAATTTCCCCCCACAGGACCCCCACACTACGCAGGGTATAAGGAATTCTGACGTCATTACACACAACGCAGGACCAACAGTTCTGTTTTGCTTATGAGGATGCCAAGGGACCCCACATCCTAATACCATAGAATAAAAAGAAAGGAGCCAAATGGAGGGACATTGGGGGGAGGAGCTGTGAGGTCAGTGTGATGTCATAGGATTCTCTGACTCTGGATGGAGGGACATTGGGGGAGGAGCTGTGAGGTCAGTGTGATGTCATAGGACATATAGACTCTGGTAGGATGGACATTTGGATGGGGAGATTTGAGGGGTCCTCTATATGAGGCTCCTGTATAAACCAAATCATTGTTCCTGGGTGTGTCCTACCTCTGCTAAACTGAAGAGTGACCTTTGACCTTTACCATCCAGAAATCTGTCCGGAATCTGTGGAAGTAAGCTGTCATGTGATCAGGTGACGTGCGGAGGAACGGAGTGTAAATAGCAGACAATTGTCTCCAGAGCCCCTAATGGTGGGGATGGATTTGGCGGCGTGCTGGTGCCAATCCAATGTGTGGATGGGGGAATCACTTCAGGTTTATGGTCATCCCGCTGGCTGAACGATAAAACTGAACCATGTAGGCCAGCTTTGGGAGCAAATATATTATCATCAACTCCTCCCCCTGAAGGGGTTAATCTGGGTTCCCACATTATATATGTGTGTATCATCATCTGCTGGAGATAAAAGATGTCACAGTGACTATGGAGGAAGAGGATAGACATGACTATGGAGGAAGAGGACGGACTAGACTATGGTGGAAGAGGACAGACATGACTATGGAGGAAGAGGACAGACATGACTATGGTGGAAGAGGACAGACATGACTATGGAGGAAGAGGACGGACATGAATATGGAGGGAGAGGATGGACTAGACTATGGTGGAAGAGGACAGACATGACTATGGAGGAAGAGGACAGACATGACTATGGTGGAAGAGGACATACATGACTATGGAGGGAGAGGACGGACATGATGGGGGGTTACTGGGTATAAATGAGAACAACATCTTATTACCTCTTCTGCTGTTACTTCCACCAACATCTCCTCTCTACTTCCTGCCTGTACCTGACATCACTTCCTGTCTTCAATAGAGACTTCCTGTCTGGGTAGAAGTGAGATCCCCACCTTGTGGAGCTCAGAGGAACTGCAGCCCCGAGAAGCGTCTGGTAGTGTGACCCCGGCCTTGTGCTGGGTGTGTATGGACTGTAGATCCTTATAGAGGGGTCACCTCCACTCCCACCAAGGGGGACAGAAATATATGACTGCTCAGGGGAGGGATTTTAGCCCCTTTGATTTTGCAGTAAAATTGAATTGCAGTTTTTGTCACGTCATACAAGGAATACTGTTATACAAGGAGTCCCAGTTGAGAAATTGCTCCTGATCTTCATATTAGATCAGAATTTTTCTTTTGGAGGGCATTGGACTTCATGATTGACATTGATGTACAGCATAGGACTTTTTTTATACATTTTTTTCTTTACAATTTAATTTTTTTTGTAAATAAATATATATGTAATAGGAAGAGACCCTTGACCTTGTCCCCCCTGGCAAGTTCCCCCCCATGATGAGGGCATGCCACCTGGTATGGTCTAAGAGGGAGGAATTACAAACCACCCCTTTCCTGGCCTGGCCAGCATGCTCAGATAAGGGTCTGGTATGGAATGTTGGCAGGACCTTCAGGAACATATCTCAGATAGTCTCTGTAAGGTGACCATAGACATGGAGGACACCAGCAATGGTTGGGATGTAACATACCCTGTAAAGGTGGCATGATATGACAGATATTCCTGGAATTCAATGTTCAGTATTACAGATACAGTGTTCTCTTCATTTAGTGGTCAGTAGAAGACAAATGGTCACAATATAAAAATCTGAATAGTCGGCTCTGGGGTGTGAAGATTGGAGGAATGAACACCTAGATGGCAATAATGATCTGACATCCCTGTAGACATAGATACAGATGATTGGTCTGTCACCTCACTGAGCCTCAAAGGAAATATTTTCATGTGCTGACTACGACCCCAGTGGGGAGAAGAGATTTGTGCACATTGGGCTCCCCACTGGCTGAAAAGGATTGTCCTTCTTATATAAAATGGTATGTGTCAGGAGTACAGAATCCCAGAGGGGCCCCCAACATGGTTCTATGGGGTCTGCTCATGACAGCCATGCTGTGAATGAATATGTTGTGATCAGACTGAAACAATGGTGTTGGAAATCACATCACCAACCCAGACACCAGAAACGGTGAGTCCATGTAGCCCATGGCACCTTCAGAAGACAGAACCAACCCCAGGACTGAGGAGGGAACACCCCCCAGAGGTGATTGGACAGGGTTAGAGCCCCCATACTTATCTCTATAAATTAGGAAGCATGAGATATGGACTTGGCCTCCTGTGTTCTCATCTGTGACTATACCGTCTACAAGAAGATGAAGAGTCTCACTCCGTAATCAGCCCATTCTTCATATTTTATTCTGTTTCACCCCAATGGGCTCGTTCACAAGGATAGAGTGGCCCCAACCCTACTCTATGTGAGCGAGCCCATATGGGTGACACATATTTTGGGAGTTTTGTTTTTCAGGAGGAGATCATGTGTATGGAGGTATTTCATCATCAACAGAATGAAATATTAAGAGGGAGCTAATTACAGAGTGCAGCTGATGAGAATCCTTCATGTGACAAGTCTCCTCCAGGTCCAACTATGGCCCCAGGCAGAGACAATAATATGAATAGTTATTTGTTATTCTTAAGAAAGATGTAATCCTCGGGACATTGCTGCTGAGTTATGGAGGATTTTATAGGCTGATTGCCATCATAAGGATTAGATTGGATAACCCAGGTCTGTAACTTCCCCACAAAGGATAATTAATGGGCAAATGTTACAAGAAAACATTCAAAAAGCTGATCTCATAGAACAAGACCATGTTCAGGGAGACATTTCTCTGGGCTGCAGTTCCTCTGAGCTCCACAAGGTGATGTTCTCACTTATACACAAACAGGAAGACTCTATGGAAGACAGGAAGAGATGTCAGGTACAGACAGGAAGTGATGTTAAGAATTGACAGGAAGCAATATTAGTACAGACAGGAAGTGATGTCAGGTACAGACAGGAAGTGATGTCAGGTACAGACAGGAAGTGATGTTAATAATTGACAGGAAGCAATATCAGTACAGACAGGAAGTTCCATGTGGTATGAAGCAGAGAGGAGACATTGGTGGAAGTGGAAGCAGATGAGGTAATAAGATGTGATTTTCTATTTACACCCACTAACCCCCGTCATGTCCGTCTTCTTTCTCCATAGTCATGTCCGTCCTCCATAGTCCTGTCCGTCCTCCAAAGTCCTGTCGGTTCTCGTCCTCCATAATCAAGTCTGTCCTCTTCCTCCATAGTCATGTCCGTCCTCTTCCTCCATAGTCATGTCCGTCCTCTTCCTCCATAGTCATGTCCGTCCTCTTCCTCCATAGTCATGTCTGTCCTCTTCCTTCATAGTCATGTCCGTCCTTGTCCTCCATAGTCATGTCCGTTCTCGTCCTCTATAATCAAGTCTGTCCTCTTCCTCCATAGTCATGTCCGTCCTCGTCCTCCATAGTCATGTCCGTCCTCATCCTCCATAGTCACGTCCGTCCTCATCCTCCATAGTCACGTCCGTCCTCATCCTCCATAGTCACGTCCGTCCTCTTCCTCCATAGTCACTGTGAGTTGTCATTCATTGTGAGTAGTTGCTGGAAATGGATCATGTGTTTTCTCATTGGGCATCGTTCATTATTAATGATGTAGATCTGCATTGTTGGATGAGTGACGAGGGATTACTTTGGGGGAATCTTTGTTTATTAATAAAGGACTAGTCATGTGATGTGGGTGACGTCTTTATTTACTATTTACATTATTTCTTTCTGAATGATCACCCCGGGGTATACGCACCCTTACACATTCATGTGGGGGAGGTAGCTGAGGGCCCTCTTATTTGATGGGGGGATTCCAGATTCCAATATGTCCCCCACCAGGAGACCTCCCTGGGTCAGGGTTGTGGGGAAGAGGTGCAAGATACGCTCCCCATATTGAGGGCACATGTCCTGGCTTGGTTTAGGGGAGGGGTGCGTGATCTGGGGAGGACCCCCAGCCTTCTTTATTGTGTGGGCTTCCCCCATTTATATCTATACCAGACTCCCATCCAGGATAAGGGTCTGCTATGTATTTGTAAGGAGGACCCCACACAGTCTTGTTTTTGTTGTGGAAGTTCCCTATTACCATGTATCCCAGGCCGCTCTATTTACAAACTAGACTGAACCGGGTACATTTGGCTCCTCAATACCTCTCACTATCACCAGCTCCAATGTACTGACATCATGGCTGCTCTCAGACCCCCCACCGGGTATAGGGACCCCCTGTGATGTCTGCAGCTTCTGACTCTGTATTTATCCTGTTGGAGCTTCATATACACATATCTGTCTCCAGTCAAAGGACAAGAAAACAAGGAATTTCCTGATATTACAGACCTGCAGGAAACACAACAAACACTAAGTAACCTCATCTACATGTTCCATCTCCCACTGAGAGCAGCCCGTCTATTACCCCCTTATATCCCCCCCCTAATATTATACAACCAATACAGTCCAGATAATTCACCGCTATCCATCTACAGAGAAAACCACATGACCCCACCAATGAGGATGGAGGAGGACCGGAGTCACATGACTGAGAGGATACTAAACCTCACCCTGGAGATCATCTACCTGCTGACCGGAGAGGTGAGGAGGATTCTGGGAGGTCACATGACATCACTCTCATCTCTATTAATAAAACACAGACCTGACCAGAGAGGTGAGGAGGATTCTGGGAGGTCACATGACATCACTCTTATCTCTATTAATAAAACACAGACCTGACCGGAGAGGTGAGGAGGATTCTGGGATTCTAACATGATATTCCTATTGGTTTCTCAATACAGAGATTTCCTCTTCAGAAGTCAGGTGATCATATGACCATCACAGTGCCTCCATGTGACTCCCTAAACCCTGAGAGACACAACATGCAGAAGATTCTAGAAGTCACCAAGAAGATGATGGAGCTGCTGGCAGGAGAGGTGAGCGGTGCCGGGAATTCTGGGACATTCTCCAGTAACAGACAAGGGATGTGTCTGGATGGTGACTGTATCATTGTGTGTGTCAGGTTCCTATAAGGTGTCAGGGTGTCACTGTCTATTTCTCCATGGAGGAGTGGGAGTATTTAGAAGGACACAAGGATCTCTACAAGGACGTCATGATGGACAATCAGCCCCCCCTCACATCACCGGGTAAGAGGAGACTTTATTGTAAAGGAGAGAGCAGTACGGAGGATCCACCTAGATCCCCCATCATCTGATAAACACATAGAAACAATGGATTCAGTCAGTGTGTGTGTTTCCTACAGATGGATCCAGTCATGGGAACCCACCAGAGAGATGTCCCCGTCCTCTGTATTCCCGGGATTCCACACAGGAAGGTCACACCATCCCTCACCATCATCAGGTAGATGAGGAACAATCACTGATAGTATCATTAGGATCTGTACATTATCTGCATTGTTACCATTGATGTCATTTTTATTATATATTCAGAGTGGAAACCTGAGAGATCCTAAAGTTGAGGTTAAAGAAGAGATAAAAGAGGAGGAGGATGAGGATGGGGGGATGGAGGAGTCAGAGCTTCTAAAAGAACAAAAAGATCTGTACCAGGACACCATGGTGGAGTCATCCAGCTACAGGAACCCACCAGAGAGATGTCCCCGTCCTCTGTATTCCCGGGATTCCACACAGGAAGGTCACACCATCCCTCACTATTACAAGGTTGGTGGGATGGAGAATCTAGAACATGAACTTATAAAGATGATGTGTGGATATTTTATGTGAGTTTATATTTTACAGATGATATTTTCTCTCATTTCCTTGATTTAGAGTGGAGATCCAATCGATATAGAATTTGAGGTGAAAGCAGAAGAAGAAGAGGCGTATGTGAGGGATGATCAGCAGTCTATGGAGGAGGATGGAATAACGGGGACATTTATAGAGGAGGACACTCCTACAGAGATCAGCACAGGTGGGTCATGAACACTAAATCCATTCCTCCACCCATACTGCTCACTGATTGGTCCAGAGTAGGGCGGGGACTGGGTGATATCAGCCTGTAATCCCCTGGTCACTTTCCTGAGCTGTGTTCCCCGTCCTGTATTCCTGGATTTCTCTCGGATAATCTTCCTTCTCTGTGCTGCAGACACAATTTATGTATCTAGACTGGATTTATGGAGGTTCTGGGGTTCAGCTGGCAGCAAAATTTTCATTTTCACCATAGGCATTACTAGACCTAGGCACCTGGGGTGTGAGTCTTGTATCTTTATCCCCATGCCCGGGTCTAGTAAGATCTCTGACAGATCAATTCTCCCAGGGTTCTTTGCTTTATTTCCTGGCTGTGCCGGGTGGAGGGATATGTCTGTAGTGTCTCAGACCCAAGTCACTGAGTGCAGTCTCAGGAGATGGGAGGCAGCGGTGTGGGATCTCTGCAACTTGTCTACAGTAAACATTTCATCTTCTTACTGAATACCAATATTATGAGTCCTGACCCTTATACTATAACATTTATATTGTATATTACATACTGCTGACCCCCACACTATGTACTTCTTGTGTTGGGAAGATGACGATGAGTGATAGAGGGGGTGGGGACCCTCGTCCTATAATCCCCTCATCACTGTCCCTCCTATAAAAGACAGTTCTGGTTGTTTCCTCACTCTCTGACTAAGGTCCATGAATAAAGAAATGACCTGGTAGGAGATCAGAGGAGCCATTTCCTAGTTCCCTTGAGGGTGGAATTGTAAGCTCCTCAGAGACCAAGCTGCCTGATGTGGGTAGAGTCCTGGTTTGGGGGAACCAATCAGCTCCTGTCTAGTAATCCTCTTTGTTTTTGTATTTTAGTCCATGGCCGGGAGATGAGGAAAACCTCCGAGGATTGTCTCACTTTGTCTCCAGACTGGAAAGTAGAAGATGAGGACATCACACAGTATAGTCCAGGAGAAAACCCGGCTCCCTCCAATGTCCATCCGGCACCACCCAGTGTAGATGGACCATCGGATTCCTCGTATCCTGAGGAACCTCAGACTGTGCGGGACCGGGCCGGCCTTCCAACAGGGAAGAGCTTCTCCTGTACTGAGTGCGGGAAGGGTTTCTGTTCTAAATCCAAACTTAATGTGCATAAAAGATCTCACACAGGGGAGAAGCCGTATTCCTGTTCTGAGTGCGGGAAATGTTTTGTAGAAAAATCAAAACTTGTCAGACATCAGAGGTCTCATATGGGGGAGAAGCCGTATTCCTGTCCTGAGTGCGGGAAATGCTTTTCACAGAAGTTCCATCTTCATAAACATCAGAGATCTCACACAGGGGAGAAGCCATATTCATGTCTAGAGTGTGGAAAATGTTTTTCAGACAAGTCTAGTCTTCACACACATCAGAGATCTCACACAGAGGAGAAGCCTTATGCTTGTCCTGAGTGCGGGAAATGTTTTTCAGTTAAGTCCAATCTTTACACACATCAGAGATCTCACACGGGGGAAAAGCCGTATTCCTGTTCTGAGTGTGGGAAATGTTTTGTAGCAAAATCAAAACTTGTCAGACATCAGAGGTCTCACACGGGGGAGAAGCCGTATTCCTGTCCTGAGTGCAGGAAATGCTTTTCAGAGAAGTCCATTCTTCATACACATCAGAGATCTCACACGGGAGAAAAAACGTATTCCTGTTCTGAGTGTGGGAAATGTTTTGTAGAAAAATCAAAACTTGTCAAACATCAGAGATCTCACACAGGGGCGAAGCCTTATGCCTGTCCTGAGTGCAGGAAATGTTTTTCAGATAAGTCCAATCTTTACACACATCAGAGATCTCACATGGGTGAAAAGCCATATTCCTGTTCTGAGTGCGGGAAATGCTTTTTAGTGAAGTCCCATCTTTCCACACATCAGAGATTTCATACGGGGGAGAAGCCATATTCATGTCCTGAGTGCGGGAAATGTTTTTCAGAGAATTCCAAACTTTACAAGCATCAGAGATCTCACACGGGGGAGAAACCATTTTCCTGTCCTGACTGCGGGAAATGTTTTACACAAAAGTCCAGTCTTAACAGACATCAGAGATTGCACAGAGGGGAAGAAGTCACTTCTCTGTGCTGAGTGTGGGAAATGTCTTGTAAAACAAGCAGATCTTTTTCATGCATCAATGGTCTCACATAGGGAAAAGATGCATTCCTGTCCTGTGTGGAAAATGTTTTTCACAGAAGTCCCATCTTTAAAGACATCAAAGATCTCACACAGGGGAGAAGCCACTTTCCTGTCCTGAGTGTGGGAAATGTTCCTCACTGAAGTCCTGTCTTCCTGTACATCAGGGGTCCCACACAACCCTGGAGGTATATTAGTGCCTTGAGTGCGGGAAATGTCTTCTAGATGAATGTTGCTGGACATCCCAGCTCTCATGTGGGGAAGAAGCACACCCTGATATACACCTCAGATATACTCCATGGCTGATCTTCATCATGGAAGAAACAGTTGATAAGGAGATGAGAGGCCCCCAAAGACATGGATGAAGTGTGGGACCGGGTCGGCCATTGATGGCAGGAGAAGAATAAAAATGGAGTCCTGCCCTGTGATTGGCTGAGTACATTTTGTGGTGGGAGATTTCACAAACACTTGGAGGTCTATGGAGAACAATGCTGAATGGGAGGAGCTGGGAGGAGTTTTGGCCGTATTTTATTTCTTATGATCATTGGCTCCATCTAGTGACCATAATATCATATTGGGCTAGTTTTACTGATGGAGAGATTTCAGAAAAATCACCTCATTGTGGCCACTAGATGGAGCCGGCGATCATAGGAAATCACTGTGTTACTTAACATAGGGCAGGATGTTGTCACAGCTGGAGGAATGATTGTCTCATTGGTCCAATGAATGTTCTATAAATAGAGCCCTTTGTTTCCTTCATCAGACAAGGCTCCATACTAATCCCTGAGGTCACACTCCCTCACCCTTAGGTCACACTCCTGCACTCTGAGGTCACACTCCCTGCACTCTGAGGTCACACTCCCGCACTCTGAGGTCACACTCCCGCACTCTGAGGTCACACTCCCGCACTCTGAGACCCATAAAACTTTATTTTGGTGGTATTTATTCACCGCTGGAATTTTTATTTTTTTTTGCTATATAAATGAAAATCCAAAAATTTTGAAAAAAAGTGTTTTTCTTATAAAATTTTTCAAATAAATAATATTTCTTCATAAATTTTGGCCAAAATGTATTCAGATATCTTTTAGTAAAAAAAAAACCCAAAGTAGTTTATAACCAAAAATTGCAATTTTTCCATTTTTTTTACACCCATAAAGACTGTAAAAGCAATAATTTCTCCTCTCTGGCTGCATTCCTGCAGCCAAATACTGTGAGAGCTGTGATTGGTCTCAGCTTGTCACATGGTACAAGTCTGTTGGGAATAGCCCTGTACCATGTGACCTCGGTGATTATTCACAGATTTCACTAGTAGTAAGCAATGATATCAGGAAGTGACATTCTCCTTACTACTATTCATGTGATCACTTGTCTTCAGTTCACTGGTCTTCCCAGTGAATGGCTGTGCAGGGAGGGGGGATGTCAGGACAAGTCTGATGATTGGAGGAGAGCAGACTGAGCTCCCAGCACAGCTACAAAACTGACCACACTGAGCTCTCATGCCTAGTGTGGTCAGTTTTAATAGGAAATCAGAGGGACTGGCAGGATCACTGGGGATCTCACACAAAGGAAGCAATACAGAGAGAAGAGGAGATGTCTTCATACCAGGACATGGGACAGCCGGCACAGATCAGGAATAGGACATGTTGGAGGAACATATTCTTTGAAGGAGAAGTTCAGGCAAAGCTCTTTTGTCTGTACTTCTCCTGTGGATCAGAGGAGTGCAGTTCATTCTGATCTCCTGTGACCCATTTTCAGGTGAAGCCCGCTGTCAGCTGACGTCACTCAGCCGGTCCAGGCTGGGGAAAGATCCCGACATCAGAGTCTGGACCAGCCGCACCCTCCCCCTCCACAGCCCAGTGAGTGTGGGGGGGGGGGGGGCAGGGCAGAGAGCGGTGACTGACAGTCATCACTCTCTGCTCAGAACGGCTGTGAGAACTCATGGTCAGCAATCACGTGATCGCTGAGTTCTCACACTTGGAGCCGGCGGGGGATGGGTGCAGCACCCACCTAGGGGCAAGGATGATGTACAAAGTCAATAAATAAATGCCATACTTTTCTGGCCTTTAGATGGCGCTAAGTATCATAGAAATTAGAACCATCTTATTGCCAAATGTGGTATTCTCCATTTTATATCCATGGAAACCATTCACCCCGCCCAGCACAGAGCCTACTCCCTCTACTCCCCCCATCCCATTCACACAGAGGGAATGACAGGCACATTCACCGGGTGTATTGCTGTGCAATTGTTTTATGAACAGACTCCTAGATGATTACAGATACTTATATAGAGCCATCAATTTACATATTACCCATCAGTCCCCGCCCCCGAGGAGCCTACAATCTAAGGTCCCTAACATTCATACATACACATACTAGGGGCCAATATAGACAGGAGCCAAATACCTTCCAGCATGTCTTTGGAGTTTGGGAGGAAACCGGATTACCCGGAGGAAACCCACGCAGGCACAAGGAGAACATGCAAACTCCAGGCAGGTAGGGAAGTGGTTGGGATTCAAATCAATGACATTAGAGCTGCTAGGAGGAAGTGCTAACCACTGAGCCACTGTGCTGCAGAATATGTTTCTATAAAGGTGGGAAGTATGTAGCAGTGAATAGACCTCCCAGCAATGTTATTACTAGGCTGCAGCTAGGGGGAGCTCTAATGTGTACAGTGTGACCCCAGCAGAGGGATCCCATCTAGCCCACATTAACCCTCTCACTGCCAGAGCTGTTTCTGCATCATTTTGCACACATGGGAAAACGCAGATTTTGGTCCTGAAGATGAGATAAACCCCCAAACATCTATTCTGTGACATCAGAGGCCCTGGAGAATACAATGGTGAGAGTTCTGATTATTTATGTCACATGATATTATCTCCATCAGTACAAAATACACTAAATGTAATGTTTGAGATCACAAATACATTATTTTACCAATTGTTTGTAAAATATAAAAGATGAGGTTGTGCCGAGTCAATAGATACCCAACATGTCCAGCCCTAAGATGGGGTGTGCCATTGAGATGATGAAAAACGTTGTTACTGAACAATGGCCCCTAGGTGGCACTTGAACCCTTTCCCTGCCATGGATGTACTGATGTCCTACTGACCTACAGAACTGCTTCCAGCTGGTCAGGTGACTACAACATACTGTCATGGCTTCCCCCTTCTGCTATGAGTGCCTGGTCTGCTGAGCTTCCCTCCACTCCACAGCTCCTCTGCCTGTCCTGTAAGATGGCTCCCCGCAGCTCTAACATCCTCCTACAGCACTGATCCCCCCACAGCACCCATCCCCCCACAGCACTGATCCCCCCCACAGCACTGATCTCCCCACAGCGCTGATCCCCCCACAGCACTGATCCCCCCCACAGCACCCATCCCCCTCCCCCCACAGCACTGATCCCTCCACAGCACCCATCCCCCCACAGCACTGATCCCCCCATCACCGATCCATCTGTGGCTCCCCTGCATCTGGTTTCTTCTCCCCCCCTCCCACTGGCTTCAGCTGCTGCAGGGGAGCCACAAGGAGATCAAAATGTCCAAATACTTCTCCATCACTAAAACTCCCTCCCTGTGCTGGGACCTCCTACCGATGCCCCACCCCCCTCTGTGCAGTGCTGCTGTCTGACTTCCCCTCCTGCCCCCCACACTGGCTGCTGCTAGGGTTGGAGATCAGTGTGGTGTTCAGGGTGGAGAGTGGGAGGATTCGCATGTCATGTTTACCAGCCCTTCCTGAATGAACACAGTGAGTGATTGGTACTGATCACTCCTGTGGTCATTCACTGAAGCTTAGTAAAGGGTGTTTCCTGGGCTTCAGTTTTGTGAATGAATATGAGCCTCTGTACAGAATCTTCCTACAAATCCCTCCCATAGAACAATATTGGAGATAACAGCAGTATTGTCCTCACCAATCACAGCCCGGATATTTCCCAGTACATGTCAGGAGGGGGAGGGGTTATAGTACAATAAGGGGCCCATAGACATGACAGAGACCCTCATAGATACGACTTTGTCATCTGTTCTATCAGGAAATGACCAGATTGGAGGACAGTCTCATGTCTGGGGGGTACCTGCACACAGTGGGGGCTCCTCACGGGATATTGTGATTGGACAGGGCAGAATACCCTATAGGTCCCCCTCATAAACCAACACTGGGAGGAGTCTGTGTACTCCTCCCCCTCCCCTCTGCATACAATAAAGTAGACCTGTCATGAGAGCAATATGTAGAAATCCTCCAAACCATCAGGAGACGGGAAAAGAGGATAAAAGACCATGGGAGAGATGGGACTGAGTGTAGTGATGGATACCAGAAGGTGGGAGATGGTTCTAGAAGATGGGGAGAAGTACGGTGCATGTACTCACATCTGGGAGGTTGTGGGGAACCCATCCAGGGATCAGACAACCTATCTGAGGACTTGTGGAGAATATGTCTCTCTCCTCACTGAAGTCAATGGGTGGTCACCCTCCATGGTCATCGGGGAATTCCGGATCATCATATACTAAGCAGGATTTGGATCCTGGTGGAGAACTTTCACCCCAAGAAATAATGAGGGTGAGGTCAGCAGAGGAGCCCATAGTAAAGGAGGAAACTCTGAAATGTTTTCTTCAGAAGGTCGGAGTTTACTGGACAAGTGAATGTAAAATACACCATCAACGCGTTTCATGGCTTCAAAGTGTCACTTCATCAGGACAGGTGTAAGAAGACGATATAAAAATAGGGAATGAAGTAACAGTCCAGTATATGGTATTATAAAGACCCGAGTCACATACAATTCATGGACAGGACTGAGATTTATAGCATTCAGGATTTGTATGATGTTAGACAAGGTGAAGAGATATATGGAGAGGATGATCAATACATGGAGAAATCAATCTATTCTATCATAGAAGGGAATCAATAGATCAATAAATGACGTCAACCAATCAATAAGATCCATTTCATGGGATAGATTTATCATTCTGTGCACTGGTTATGTTGGAGGATCAAACCGTGATCACTGGATATTGGAAACATTCCTATTGATCTGATGATTGCTGGCATGGATTCCTGATTGATTATTGCTGGGAATAAAGTCCAATAAACACGCAGATTTGATGGGATTATTGATAGAAAAATCTCTTCATATTCCATGGAATAAATATGTGTAGAATAGTTTGGATTTGATGGAATAAATCTCTATAAAAAGACTTTGTGGGGTTTGTTGGATCTTTTCTATTCCTCTCTAGGTCTGGATTTCAGGAAGAAGAAACAATTCCTCCAATTTCTAGTGGATGGTGAGGAGGGGAGAGATTTGGGGGAGTTTTGTACATACAGGAGGTAATAGAGAGAATCCGGCTAGTAATTGATGAGAGGAGATTTCACTGGAGAGTTCCATTGGAGAGAATTCAGGGCTGGGGGCACTGCTGGGGCCTGGAGGGTTCTGATTGGACCACCAGTACATGTGTCATATTAATCTGGGGGTGTGCACTGCTGGGGCCTGGGGGGTTCTGATTGGACCACCAGTACATGTGTTGTATTAATCTGGGGGTGTGCACTGCTGGGGCCTGGAGGGTTCTGATTGGACCACCAGTACATGTGTCATATTAATCTGGGGGTGTGCACTGCTGGGGCCTGGAGGGTTCTGATTGGACCACCAGTACATGTGTCAAATAAATCTGGGGGTGTGCACTGCTGGGGCCAGGAGGGTTCTGATTGGACCACCAGTTCATGTGTCATATTAATCTGGGGGTGTGCACTGCTGGGGCCAGGAGGGTTCTGATTGGACCACCAGTACATGTGTTGTATTAATCTGGGGGTGTGTACTGCTGGGGCCTGGAGGTTTCTGATTGGACCACCAGTACATGTGTCATATTAATCTGGTGGTGTGGCCTGCTGGGGCCAGGAGGGTTCTGATTGGACCACCAGTACACGTGTTGTATTAATCTGGGGGTGTGTACTGCTGGGGCCTGGAGGTTTCTGATTGGACCACCAGTACATGTGTCATATTAATCTGGTGGTGTGGCCTGCTGGGGCCAGGAGGGTTCTGATTGGACCACCAGTACATGTGTTGTATTAATCTGGGGGTGTGCACTGCTGGGGCCTGGAGGGTTCTGATTGGACCACCAGTACATGTGTCATATAAATCTGGGGGTGTGCACTGCTGGGGCCTGGAGGGTTCTGATTGGACCACCAGTACATGTGTCATATAAATCTGGGGGTGTGCATAAATCTCCCACCTTCAGTCTAAGTTCATTGCCAATCTGTATGCAATTGCACTGCTTGTTGGCAGATTGTAAGGTAGCAGATCTGCCAGACGGAGATCTGTGTGTGTGGAGGCCCAGCAGACCAGTCTGCGACAAACTGTTGGGTGGTGGCAAGCTACCATTTGTGGTGTGTCTGGTGTGGGGGGGAATGGACAGTGGAAGAGTGATTAACACCGGGGTCCTGCTTGTAGGATAGCTGGAGGAATCCTGGAAGGGTGTGTGATTGCTGGGCTGCTCCTCACCCCTTAGAGTTCACTAGATTGTATATAAGATTTGTATCTGCCTGTGTGTGGTCAGCCAGCTGGATTGGAGTGGAGTCACCCTCTAGTGGTGAGCAGAGGTAGTGCGGGCTGTGAATGTGTATCATGGCCAGACTTATATGCTCAGAGTCCCCCTCATTCCCTCTGTACCCCAGTCACACATGTGCACGCCTCGGTTATCTAGTCACTGTGGGCATGTGTTTTATCCCTGACATACCCTCATACTGATGGCCTGGTGGGGCTTCCCCAGTCCTCTAAGGGGCACTCTCCATTTGAGTTACTCTATGGGAATCATCCTCAGAAGCTCCTAGACATAGCCAAGGAAACCTGGGAGGGGAAGCAGACACCCCACAAAGGTGTCATTGAGTATATCGCTCATATGCAGGACAGGATTACAGCGATGACATCTATTGTAGAAGAACACGAAGTTCACACCCAGGAAGCCCAACAAAGAATATACAATGGGGTTTTCTCATCTGGTGACCGGGTCCTGGCATTGGTTCCCACTGTTGAAAGCAAGTTCCTGGCTAAGTAAAAGGGTCCTTTGAAGTGGTTAAAAGAGTTGGGGAATTACAAAGTATATGAATCGGATAATAGAAATCCTGAGCAGATATACCATGTACACCTGTAAGCCCCTGGAAGGATAGGGTGGCACTGACTGTGGGGTCTGCCCCTGGAACTCCTGGGAGTACTGAGTCCCCTCTAGTCCCTGAAGTCACAATTCCAGACAGACTGTCTCATTCCCAAAAGCAGAGAGCTAGAGAGTTCCTGATAAGGAGCAGAGACACATTTTCAGAGTTACCTGGTATGACTTCAGTGGTTTAGGATGATATTATTACTGAACCTGGGGACCGTGACAAACTCAAACCATACCGACTCCTGAAGCCAGGAGAAAGGACATCAGTGACAAAGTCAAGAGGATGCTGGAGCTAGACATCATTGAGGGGTCTAATAGTGGCTGGTCTAGTCCTATCATTTTAGTCCCAAAACCAGACGGTACTTTGAGGTTCTGTAATGACTTCAGAAAGCTTAATTCAGTGACACAATTTACCACGTACCCTATCCTCAGGGTAGATGAGCTCATGGACAGGATTGGGAAGGCCCATTTCATGATCACTATGGACTTGACAAAAGCATACTGGCAAATCCTCCTGACTGAAAGTACCAGTGAAAAGATTGCATTTGTGACCCCCTCAGGGTTCGTATAATATAAATAAATGCCTTTTGGTTTACAAAATGCCCCGGAAACACTTCAGAGGGCTATGGACAGGACCCCAGGACCTCATCAACAGTATGGAGCAGTCTATCTGGATGACATAGTGATACATAGCACTGAATGGGAATCTCACTTGCCCCTTGTCCAGGTGGTCTTGGATTCTCTCTTCAAGGAAGGTTTTATGGCAAAACTTGGGCAGTGGCCATTTTTTGTTCTGTTGAATTGTTGAGGAGGAGACACACTGGACACCTTAGCTGCCATTGTGCTATACGCTGGGTGTCCGGTGCGCTCCTGTACCTTTAAAGAGGGGTGGGCTCCCTCAGGTCCACCTGCCCTTGGTCTATACAATAAACCCCTGTTTTTAATGCATACTATTAGGTTAATTTGGTTTGTTTGCAGGCTGGCTGGTAAGTTGAGCCGGGAACTTTTCTCTTTTGTTGTGTGACATGCGTTGCCCGTTCAAGTGCTCCTTGCTGTGAAGGCCAGTTATAGACTGGGGCAGCGGCCATTTCTTGTCCTATCAGGGTGAGCAAGCCTAGTGCTTGTCAGTCTCCAAAGATGCAGTTTTACAGCTTCCACCAACCTTCCATCTCTCCCAGACATGACTTGTCTGTTCCCAGGTATGAGAGATCTGACTGCATGTTTCTGGTGAGTATAAATTACACCCGGGGAGAGGTGTGAAACCTGAGCTGGACCAAGGATCAGAGATCCCTATAAGTGTATGAGAGGAGCCTGGGAGATGTGTGAACCCAGAAGAGGATTTTCCCAGCTCCCGCTGAGACACTCTGCTACATATCCCCCCTTGTTTCATCCCCAGGGTTGGCACAGCTGTGGCCCAACAGGAGTGAACCCGGGACCGGGCATCTACATTTCCCATCTTAGCCCCTGGTCTGTGTTTAACCATGAAGGAATAATCTTGAGGAGCCAAAAACCACCAGGTCACCCGTCTATTTGTCTCCTTCTTTTGGGTCATCCATTGAGGGGATCATGGTCAGCTATCAGGTCAAACTCACCCTAACAAATAGTATCTTAGAGCATCCAAGGACCACTTTATGGCTAAACATTTCTTGTCAATTACTGCATATTTCTTTCCATGTTCATTAAGTTTTCTGCTCAGGTACACTACAGGGTGTTCTTCCCCATTGTGTACCTGTGACAACACCACCCCAATACCAACATCAGATGCATCCATTTGAACCACATAAATCCTTGGAAAAATTGGGGGTGTACAGTACTGGGTGTGCACAAGGGGGCCCTCTTCAGGACTTGGGAAGACTCTTCTGCCACTGGGTACCATCTTACCATTACCAAGTCTTTCCCTTTTGTAAGGTCAGCCAGTAGAGCTGTTAGAGTTGCAAAATTTTGGATAGACCTTCTGTAGTACCCCACAATACCAAGGAAGGTTCAGATATGCTTTTTGTTTGCAGGACATGGCCATTCTTGGATGGCATCTATTTTGTTTTATGATGCCTTGTCCAATAGTTTAGCCGAAATACTTGGTTTTTGCCGTTTCTTTGTGGAACATTGTACAGCACCTGTAAATAGCACCAACAAACACTGCACTGTGTGACACTACATCACTGGACTGGTATCTGTCCCTGAAAGTGTGCCCATCCCAGGGAGCTTTGTACCCGCTACCCATCCCCAGCCCACGATTCAGAAACATTGAACTGCAATTTCCACTGCTCTGACCAGTCTTCCAGCAACACCAAATCCTGTTCCATGTTACAGGTACCTCCAAGTTCTATATGTAGTCTGGGGGTCCCTGTGGAAGTCCATGTGTGGACATTTCTACCTATGATAAATGACAGGCTAAACCCACCTGGAGACTTTCTCCACACCTGGAGTGTGCTGAGTTCTTGGAGAACGTCTACACAGTGTTTCCAGATTGGCTTTATCACCCCAACGAGCTCGCTCCAGTTCATGGATGTCATCATTATGTTTGGAGGATCTCACCAGTCAGGAGCCTTTCCTGTCATCCTACATGTTCCCTTCTGAGGATTGTTCTATCCTTCCAAACAAATGTATGAAATCATGGATGAGTCCTCCTTCTATGTGATCTAGAAGATCTTCAATCACAATGTCTTTATGGATGAAGTGGATGGCCCAGTTTATATATTATTTATTGCTTTACAGCTTTATTCCCTCCAGGATTCATTCTTTATTTATAGAACCATTCAAGGAAGTGTTCTTACTTTGAGAGATCTCCACCACCATTCCTCTGTGACCATTACATCCTTGTAATTTATGTCTAACATCTTCATTATCAGTGGATTGATAGATATTTTTTATACTTTAGGATGTATTTTTGCATTTTCTTCAACAAAAGGATCAGTTTTGGTGGTATCTGTTTTATTAACTATGCATTTGTTTTTTGTGTTCTGTGTTTTTAAGACTTTTCTATATGGAATAAAATATCTTTATTAAACATAAGAGATATTTTTTTTTATTATTATTATTATTATATATATATTATTATTATTATTTTTGAACTTCCCTGGTAGCCCTGTAAGGTAGATATTATACAGGAATGGATATTCTGAGATGTTTCTGCAGTTCCTCTGAAATCCACTAGGTGGTGATCTCACTTATACCCAAACAGAAGGTCTCTATGGAATACAGACAGGAAGTGATGTCAGGTACAGACAGGAAGTGATGTCAGGTACAGACAGGAAGTCATCTGAAACAAAGACAGGAAGTTCCATACGGTATGAAGCAGCAAGGAGACGTTGGTGGAAGAGGAGGTAATATTTATTTTTTATTTTATTTTTTGGTACTTATTATAGCGCCATCAGTTTACGCAGCGCTTTACACATATATATTGTACATTCACATCAGTCCCTAACCCTCAAGGGGTGTTCAATCTAAGGTCCCTAACTTACATTCATACATACACATACTAGGGACAATTTAGACAGGATCCAATTAACCTACCAGCATGTCTTTGGAGTAATAAGATGTTATTTCCTATTTACACCCAGTAACCCTCCATCATGTCCGTCCTCTTCCTCCATAGTCATGTCCGTCCTCTTCCTCCATAGTCATGTCCGTCCTCTTCCTCCATAGCCATGTCCGTCCTCTTCATAGCATGTCCGTCCTCTTCCTCCATAGCCACGTCCGTCCTCTTCCTCCATAGCCACGTCCGACCTTTTCCTCCATAGCCACGTCCGTCCTTTTCCTCCATAGCCACGTCCGTCCTCTTCCTCCATAGCCACGTCCGTCCTCTTCCTCCATAGTCACGTCCGTCCTCTTCCTCCATAGTCACGTCCGTCCTCTTCCTCCATAGTCACGTCCGTCCTCTTCCTCCATAGTCACTGTGACATCTTTTATCTCCAGCAGATGATGATACACACATATATAGTGTGGGAACCCAGATGAACCCCTTCAGGGGCAGAACATTCCCCCACTTCCGGTGCCGGAACATTCTCCTCATTGTGGAGATAAATTCTAGTAATATGGTCCTCTAAGGGTTCTGATGGATGAAGGGGAGCTGAGGGGTCTCTTTGGGGGTACAGAGGATGGTGGACTTTGGGGCCCCTTGGAGGGTAGTGGAGTTCAAGTTCTCTGAGGGGGTAGAGTAGCTGAAGGACTTTGGGTCCTTGATAGGAGATCTCTGAGAGAAGAGGAGGTACTATGGCTCAGGGGGTCGCTGAGTTAGGTAGGGGGCTGTTGGTCTATGATGGTCCTCCTACCTGAACTTACTTTCAGACCTCCTTACAGAACTCCTGCCAAGAAAAGAAGGCGACCTTCACCTTCTTACCATCTCACTGGTCAAATAATATTGTCCAAGTGGAATGAAGGACAGTTCTTCACCCCTTGGTGGGCACTTGTTTCTAAAGGAGGTCTGTATGCTCAGCATAGACTAACAGGTAGTCAGGGGTCAATGCTATACATCTTCCGGAGACAGTCCTATACGTTCCCATGACACAGGCTCTGGCAGTGCCCGGTGCTGGAATTCAGAGCCCCCAGGAACCCACCACCACTCTGTACAATGTCCTGGATATTACAGTATACTTGGCAACCAAAGGTGTTCCCCCTGTTGTCCCCTCCTACCCACACTGAGCTGCCATTGGAGGGAGGAGAACAGAGTCCTCCCCCAAAGCTTTCTCTGCTCCACCAGCAGCATTCTCCTGCTATCCAATCCAATCCCTTCTCTTCCTGCAGAGAGTGACAGTGACATCACTCCTGTCAGTCAGCAGGCTGCCGGAGATTGGAGCCTTGCAGCCGGATATCGGGCAATTATCCTGATTATCCAGCAACTCCAATCAAAAGTCAGCAAGTTTCCCTTCCTGGACCTCATGATGAGCCGACATTGACCTCACAGCACTGCCTCAGAGCAAACATGTCATAGGAAGGATCGTATTTATCATTCCTTGTCTGCAGATCTAATACTCATCAAAACCAGTTCAGAGACCAAACAAACCCAACAGAGAAAAGGGGATTTCTGATCCAGCAAGCCGAGGACACAGGACCTTGGAAATGTACTAAATGTTAAGCAGTCCCAGCGATGTGGAAATTTATCAAATAACTATTTGTCCAAGGGACTAAATCGGGGTCCCAAACTACTTGTCCTCATGACAATCTACTTGTCCTGATAAAAATAATAATTGAACCCAAACCATATTTATATCCGGTGTTTATTGTTCTACTATTACTGAATGAGACGTTTTATCACTAAGGACTGTCAATGGATGGATGTCCCTATAAAGCATGAAATGACTTTGCCAGGGTGGAGAATATGAAGGGTTGATGCACATGGAAGCACTTGGGTGCTCAGTACAAGCACATGCTGAGCAGACAAATCAAGCTCCAGTGTCCTCCAGGATTGGATCATTTTGTTTTCCGTTCAGCCCACTGATTGGAGGAACAATATGAGTAATGTATGGACTGCCTTAATGAGCCGACCTTAACCATTAGCCGCCCGGCCAATGGCCGTTTGGCGGCTTCAAAAGTGTTCCTGCATTCCGGGTGCACACCATTTGGCGTGCTCCCGCACATGCGCAGTTTGCGCAAATGCAGAGCGGCGCAGCAGCACGATCTGTCACCGGCCGTGCACCTCGGACATGGCCGATGACAGATCCGAGTACCGGCTTCCGTTGCTGGTACCATGTGACCTGCTGTGACCAATCACAGCAGGTCACATGACAGTTGTATACAATGGATGGCTTCATTCATGCCATCCATTGTATACTAGTGCCTAGCTGTGAATGGTCACAGCTAATCACATGCACATGTCATGTGATTAGCTGTGACTAAATCACAGCTAAGCACAAAAAAAAAAAAAAAGAAAAGCTGAATGAATCGATTTCATTCAGGTAAATGTTTGCTTATAGCAAAGTAATTCTTTGCTATAAGCAAATTGTGTAAAAAAAAAAAATACTGATCACTTCCCCAAAGTAGTACAATGTTACTATGGTAACATTGTACTACTTTGGTCATAGTAAAATATGAAAAAAAAAAATAAAAAAAATGTAATAAAAAATTAATATAATAAAAAAATAAAAAAAATATATATTTTTTTTTTCATACTGTCACCAGTCAGTGTCCCTGTTCACCGCCATGCCAGTTATATGATGACGCTGTACTGCACTGGTGACAATATATAAAAAAAAATAGTGAAAATAATTTTTTTAATTTTTTCATTTTCCGAAAAAACTTCAAAAAACTCGCCATGCCTCTTATGAAGTACGTCGGACTTTCTACTCTGCAAAAAGGGGTCATTTGGGGATATCTGTACTGTCCTGACATTTGGGGGATATCTGTACCGTCCTGACATTTGGGGGATATCTGTACTGTTCTGACATTTGGGGGATATCTGTACCGTCCTTACATTTGGGGGATATCTGTACTGTCCTGACATTTGGAGGATATCTGTACCGTCCTGACATTTGGGGGGATATCTGTACTGTTCTGACATTTGGGGGATATCTGTACCGTCCTGACATTTGGGGGATATCTGTACTGTCCTGACATTTGGGGGATATCTGTACCGTCCTGACATTTGGGGGATATCTGTACCGTCCTGACATTTGGGGGATATCTGTACCGTCCTGACATTTGGGGGATATCTGTGCCGTCCTGACATTTGGGGGATATCTGTGCCGTCCTGACATTTGGGGGATATCTGTACCGTCCTGACATTTGGGGGATATCTGTGCCGTCCTGACATTTGGGGGATATCTGTACTGTTCTGACATTTGGAGGATATCTGTACCGTCCTGACATTTGGGGGATATCTGTACCGTCCTGACATTTGGGGGATATCTGTACCGTCCTGACATTTGGGGGATATCTGTACTGTCCTGACATTTGGGGGTATCTGTACTGTCCTGACATTTGGGGGATATCTGTACTGTCCTGACATTTGGGGGATATCTGTACTATTCTGACATTTGGGGGATATCTGTACTGTCCTGACATTTGGGGGATATCTGTACTGTCCTGACATTTGGGGGATATCTGTACCGTCCTGACATTTGGGGGTATCTGTGCCGTCCTGACATTTGGGGGATATCTGTACCGTCCTGACATTTGGGGGATATCTGTACCGTCCTGACATTTGGGGGATATCTGTACTGTTCTGACATTCTTGGACCTCAAGAAATTAGATTGGCTGTCAGTACTTCAGGATTGATCCATACTCAGATCTATACCATAGTTTGTGAACTCTATAACTTTCCTACAAACTAAATAATACATCCTAATTTGGGTTATTGTCACCAAAGACATGGAGCAGAATACATCGCGGCCTAAATTTATGAAGAACAATTATTTATTTGTAAACTTTTATAACAGAAACAAAGAAAAATGTGTTTTTTTTTCAAAATTTTTGGTCTTTTTTTGTTAATTTAGCAAAAAATAAAAACCCCAGCGGTGATTAAATACCACCAAAAGAAAGCTCTAGTTGTGTGAAGAAAATGATAATATTTTAGTTTGGGTACAATGTTGTATGACCGCGCAATTGTCATTCAAAGTGTGAGAGCGCTGAAACCTGAAAAATGGCCTGGGCAGGAAGGTGTAAAATTGCCCGGTATTGAAATGGATAAAGAAAGATTTCATTCCAACCAGCAACTGTTGGGACAATCAACATCGTAGTCAGGTCTACATACAACATAATGTATAGAGTGCAGGGGCCAGGAGTAAGTACAAACACAACATAGAGAGTGCAGCAGTCAGGATGAGCACCATGTTCACATAAGAGTCCCCCCTTGCATAAAAGTCCCCATCTTTACCCCGTTACATCAGTGTCCAGCAGAGTCCCCCCTGATGTCAGAGCTCAGCGGAGTCCCCCCCTTACGTCAGAGCTCAGCAGAGTCCCCCCCCTTACGTCAGAGCTCAGCGGAGTCCCCCCTTACGTCAGAGCTCAGCGGAGTCCCCCTTACGTCAGAGCTCAGCGGAGTCCCCCCCCTTGCGTCAGAGCTCAGCGGAGTCCCCCCCTTACGTCAGAGCTCAGCGGAGTCCCCCCCTTACGTCAGAGCTCAGCGGAGTCCCCCCCTTACGTCAGAGCTCAGCGGAGTCCCCCCCTTACGTCAGAGCTCAGCGGAGTCCCCCCCTTACGTCAGAGCTCAGCGGAGTCCCCCCCTTACGTCAGAGCTCAGCGGAGTCCCCCCCTTACGTCAGAGCTCAGCGGAGTCCCCCCCTTACGTCAGAGCTCAGCGGAGTCCCCCCCTTACGTCAGAGCTCAGCGGAGTCCCCCCCTTACGTCAGAGCTCAGCGGAGTCCCCCCCTTAAGTCAGAGCTCAGCGGAGTCCCCCCCTTACATCAGAGCTCAACTGCTAACTGGACATGGAATAGTGAAGTGTGAAGCTGCTGGAAGAACAGGGAGGGGGGAAGTAGATAAGGAGAGAAGGGAAGGAGGTGGGGAAAGCTCCATGGTAGAGCAGAGATCGCTCACCCCCAGGCTGCTCTCTGCAGGCTCAGACATCGCCAATTGTACAACCGGATGGATCTTCAAATTTCCCCCCCCACGGGGCAGTCACAGAGCAGAGGGGTGGGAAGAGGCGGAGCAAAACAGAATCTCTCTCCTCCCCCGTCTATGCGGGGAGGGAGGGGGGAAGTGTGCTGTCTGAACAAGTGTCACAGACACTGAGCGTGCCCAGCTGCAGCCTGCCCCCCCCCCCCGGAGTCTACCAATCACTTTCTTCAGTAAGCCCTGCTGCTTTCCTGCAACAGGGATAAATGTAAGAAAACAACCTGCACAGCGCCCAGAACTACATGTCCCGAGAGTCGGGAGATAGGATTTGTAACTCCCTGAGTCCAAACTAAATGTCTTCCCATGGGGGGAGTAGTTCTTCAATGTCCAGCAACCCTCCTATTCCCCCCTCACATCCACATCCTATTATTGTGTGACCAATACCATCCAAATCATTCTTACTTTCATTTCCCAAAGTTATCCGTCTACAAGGAGACCTGTATAGATCACATGATGGCACCAATGAGGATGGAGGAGGACCGGAGTCACATGACTGAGAAGATACTAAACCTCACCCTGGAGATCATCTACCTGCTGCCCGGAGAGGTGAGGAGGATTCTGGGAGGTCACATGACATCACTCTTATCTCTATTAATAAAACACAGACCTGACCGGAGAGGTGAGGAGGATTCTGGGAGGTCACATGACATCACTCTCATCTCTATTAATAAAACACAGACCTGACCGGAGAGGTGAGGAGGATTCTGGGAGGTCACATGACATCACTCTCATCTCTATTAATAAAACACAGACCTGACCGGAGAGGTGAGGAGGATTCTGGGATTCTAACATGATATTCCTATTGGTTCCTCAATACAGAGATTTCCTCTTCTGAAGTCAGGTGATCATATGACCATCACAGTGCCTCCATGTGACTCCCTAAACCCTGAGAGACACAACATGCAGAAGATTCTAGAAGTCACCAAGAAGATGATGGAGCTGCTGACAGGAGAGGTGAGCGGTGCCGGGAATTCTGGGACATTCTCCAGTAACAGACAAGGGATGTGTCTGGATGGTGACTGTATCATTGTGTGTGTCAGGTTCCTATAAGGTGTCAGGGTGTCACTGTCTATTTCTCCATGGAGGAGTGGGAGTATTTAGAAGGACACAAGGATCTCTACAAGGACGTCATGATGGACAATCAGCCGCCCCTCACATCACCGGGTAAGAGGAGACTTTATTGTAAAGGAGAGAGCAGTACGGAGGATCCACCTAGATCCCCCATCATCTGATAAACACATAGAAACAATGGATTCAGTCAGTGTGTGTGTTTCCTACAGATGGATCCAGTCATGGGAACCCACCAGAGAGATGTCCCCGTCCTCTGTATTCCCGGGATTCCACACAGGAAGGTCACACCATCCCTCATCATTGCAAGGTTGGTGGGACAGAGCATCTAGAACATGGACTTATAAAGATGATGTGTGGATTTTTTTATGTGAGCTTTTTTTTACAGATAATATATTTTCTTGATTTAGAGTGGAGATCCAATCGATATAGAATTTGAGGTGAAAGCAGAAGAAGAAGAGGCGTATGTGAGGGATGATCAGCAGTCTATGGAGGAGGATGGAATAACGGGGACATTTATAGAGGAGGACACTCCTACAGAGATCAGCACAGGTGGGTCATGAACACTAAATCCATTCCTCCACCCATACTGCTCACTGATTGGTCCAGAGTAGGGCGGGGACTGGGTGATATCAGCCTGTAATCCCCTGGTCACTTTCCTGAGCTGTGTTCCCCGTCCTGTATTCCTGGATTTCTCTCGGATAATCTTCCTTCTCTGTGCTGCAGACACAATTTATGTATCTAGACTGGATTTATGGAGGTTCTGGGGTTCAGCTGGCAGCAAAATGTTGATTTTTACCATAAGTGTTGAGTTATCTGGGACGTGTTCTGTGGGTCCTCTTCCTCATGCCCAGGTAAAATCTCTGACAGAACAATTCTCCCAGGGTTCCTTGCTCTGTGTTCTGCTGGCTGTGCCGGGTGGAGGGATATGTCTGTAGTGTCTCAGCCCCAAGTCACTGAGTGCAGTCTCAGGAGATGGGAGGCAGCGGTGTGGGATCTCTGCAACTTGTCTACAGTAAACATTTAATCTTCCACTGATTACTGAATACCAATATTAGGAGTCCTGACCCTTGTATACCCTATGTTGTGCATTACATCCTCCTGACCCCTGCACTATATACTCTATGTTGTACATTCCATACACCTGACCCCTGCACTATATACTCTATGTTGTACATTACATCCTCCTGACCCCTGCACTATATACTCTATGTTGTACATTACATACTCCTGACCCCTGCACTATATACTCTATGTTGTACATTACATACTCCTGACCCCTGCACTATATACTCTATGTTGTACATTACATACTCCTGACCCCTGCACTATATACTCTATGTTGTACATTACATACTCCTGACCCCTGCACTATATACTCTATGTTGTACATTACATACTCCTGACCCCTGCACTATATACTCTATGTTGTACATTACATCCTCCTGACCCCTGCACTATATACTCTATGTTGTACATTACATACTCCTGACCCCTGCACTATATACTCTATGTTGTACATTACATACTCCTGACCCCTGCACTATATACTCTATGTTGTACATTACATACTCCTGACCCCTGCACTATATACTCTATGTTGTACATTCCATACACCTGACCCCTGCACTATATACTCTATGTTGTACATTCCATAGTCCTGACTTCTGCTCTCCCCCTCCCCCCACTGCTATATATACACATAATATGGATTCTCTTTTGTTCCCCCCATTTCCTCCCAGCTGGACATTTTATATCGAATGATGTGATTGGAGCACAGACTTTTACATGGTGATAATAATGTGATAACATCCTCCAACTTTGGACCCTTAAACAGAAAGTGATAATGAGGGAGGAGTCAATACCCCAATGATGGTGGTCTTCAGGATCAGTCCAGTCTTCATCTTGGTTGTTCTCCCCCCATCCTCACTCTCTGACCTCTGGTGGGGCTCAGCCCCGCTGTTCTTCATGACTAAATCATGGACTAAATAAGGAAGTGCAGTACTTCTTGTGTTGGGAAGGTGGCGATGAGTGATAGAGGGGGTGGGGACCCTCGTCCTATAATCCCCTCATCACTGTCCCTCCTATAAAAGACAGTTCTGGTTGTTTCCTCACTCTCTGACTAAGGTCCATGAATAAAGAAATGACCTGGTAGGAGATCAGAGGAGCCATTTCCTAGTTCCCTTGAGGGTGGAATTGTAAGCTCCTCAGAGACCAAGCTGCCTGATGTGGGCAGAGTCCTGGTTTGGGGGATCCAATCAGCTCCTGTCTAGTAATCCTCTTTGTCTTTGTATTTTAGTCCATGGCCGGGAGATGAGGAAAACCTCCGAGGATTGTCTCACTTTGTCTCCAGACTGGAAAGTAGAAGATGAGGACATCACACAGTATAGTCCAGGAGAAAACCCGGCTCCCTCCAATGTCCATCCGGCACCACCCAGTGTAGATGGACCATCGGATTCCTCGTATCCTGAGGAACCTCAGACTGTGCGGGACCGGGCCGGCCTTCCAACAGGGAAGAGCTTCTCCTGTACTGAGTGCGGGAAGAGGTTCCGTTCTACATACCATCTTAATGTGCATAATAGAACTCACACGGGGGAAAAGCCGTATTCCTGTCCTGAGTGTGGGAAATGTTTCCGTTTGAAACGGCATCTTAATGAGCATAAAGTAACTCACACAGGAGAGAAGCTGTATTCCTGTCCTAAATGCGGGAAATGTTTTTCACAGATGTCCAATCTTTACAGACATCAGAGATCTCACACGGGGGAGAAGCCATTTTCCTGTTCTGAGTGTGGGAAATGTTTTTTACAGAAGTCCCATCTTTGCACACATCAGAGATCTCACACGGGGGAGAAGCTGTATTCCTGTCCTGAGTGCGGGAAATGTTTTTCAGTGAAGTCCCATCTTTACACACACCAGAGATCTCACACAGGGGAGAAGCCGTATTCCTGTCCTGAGTGTGGAAAATGTTTTTCAGACAAGTCCAATCTTTACACACATCAGAGATCTCACACAGGGGAGAAGACGTATTCCTGTTCTGAGTGCGGGAAATGTTTTTTACAGAAGTCCCATCTTTGTACACATCAGAGATTTCACACGGGGGAGAAGCCGTATTCCTGTCCTGAGTGCGGGAAATGTTTTTCAGTAAAGTCCCATCTTTACACACACCAGAGATCTCACACGGGGGAGAAGCCATATTCCTGTCCTGAGTGCGGGAAATGTTTTTCAGAGAAGTGCAGTCTTTACACACATCAAAGATCTCACACTGGGGAGAAGCCTTATTCCTGTCCTGAGTGTGGAAAATGTTTTTCAGATAAGTCCAATCTTTACAGACATCAGAGATCTCACACAGGCGAGAAGCCACTTTCCTTTCCTGAGTGAGGGAAATGTTCCTCACTGAAGTTCTGTCTTCCTGTACATCAGGGGTCCCACACAACCCTGGAGGTGTATTAGTGTCTTGAGTGCGGGAAATGTCTTCTAGATGAATGTTGCTGGACATCCCAGCTCTCATGTGGGGAAGAAGCACACCCTGATATACACCTCAGATATACTCCATGGCTGATCTTCATCATGGAAGAAACAGTTCATAAGGAGATCAGAGGTCCCCAAAGACATGGATGAAGTGTGGGACCGGGTTGACCATTGATGGCAGGAGAAGAATAAAAATGGAGTCCTGACCTGTGATTGGCTGAGTACATTTTGTGGTGGGAGATTTCACAAACACTTAGAGGTCTGTTTTAAAAATAAATATTTCTACCTCCTGTATACCGGACACTTCCCCCCCTTCCTGCCCAGGCCGACTGGTAACTATCAGCACTCTCACACTTTGAATGACAATTACACAGTCATGCAACATTGTACCCAAATTATATTTTTGTAATTTTTTCACACAAATAGATATTTATTTTGGTGGTATTTAAACACCACTTTTTACCATTTTTCTTGTTTTTACAAATAAATCGTCTTTCCTTATAAATGTAGACAAAGGTGTATTCTGCGCCATTTCTTGGGTACAATAACCCCAATCAGTGTCTATGATTCAGTGTGTAGGAGAGTTATAGAGTCTACAAACTATGGGATAGATGTCTGAAAATCCATCATGTCTGATGACGGCAGATCTCATTTCTGAGGACCAAAAACACCAGAACGGTACAAATTGTCAGAACTTTATCTGTGAGGAAATAATCCGTATACAATTCATGGAAACAGGCGGGATCTGGAATGAAGGAGATTCCCTACTAATTCTCACAAAGTAACCGACATCCCAGTTCTGTATTTGTGATAATTGGAAGACAAAATAAAACGCAATAATGTGCAAAAATATATATTTATTAATAATATAAATCAGTAGAAAATGGGGATGAAATATAATAGGTGATGATAAATAATAAACAATACAAGATAACAGTACAATGATCTAATCCACAATAATGGGGAGAAATACAAGCCAGCAATTACTGCCAAATATTAATGAATTACATCCAACTGTCTGGAAATGTCGTGTAAGAAATCAGTAACTCAGCAACATGTGACAACAGATATACAAATCCCCCCCGTGATCTCTCTACAACCAGATATTCAACGCTCAACGTGTACCTTGGCATGACTTGATCTGGAATCCCATACACAGGCCAATCCAATCCGCTTACAATCTGAGATGAAGATGTAATGTTACATGAAGTAGTCTGCCTTGTCATATATATACTGTATACATCCCGATAAACCAGGGCTTACATTTTTGAGTCTAGACCTACTAGCCAGGCACAATCCTTACTCTCCACCAGTTGCCCCACCCAACCTTGCCCAGATCCACCTCCAACCCCACCCCCGGCCCATCCCCCAATGCTGTCCCTAGCCCTGCCCCCAACCACACCCCCTTAAAGCTTATGAAATTACATTTTTCTTTAGAATAAAGAGTCCAAAATATAAAAAACTGCAATTATAACTTTATTATGTCAATTTAAACATCACAGCAATAGCTTAATAGCAATCGGGTGCAATCAAAACATCAAGTTTTACAGCTTTAAACCTGGAATGAACATTTTGTATTTTTTTGTTTATCTCCGGCATCTTCAGTAACTACAGTAAAGTCTCTTTTAAAGGATGTAAGTTTAGTTTATAGAAGTATAGCATAAAAAAGTGCTTATTTTGATGCCAAAAAACATGGAATAATAATTACTGTAAATTTTGGTTTTTTTATCTCCAGCAGAGACCTTAGAGAAGTGCAGCATTAAGAAAAAAGAAAAAAGTGCCTTTATTGATGGCCAAAAAACATAAATAACAATAGTAAACATTTTGCATTTTTTATCTCCAGCATCTTATTAAAAGAGAGCTTAGAGAAGTAGTGCATTAAGAAAAAACAAAGAAGTGCTTATTTAGATGCCAAAAAACATGGCATAACAATAGTAACCATTGTAACATAGAGCAGCCATGGTTTGTGTTGTACAGCAGGACCAAGACTTGTGTAATACTCTTTTTCTGATACAAAATACCACTTCAATGGCTGTGTGTGGATTGCAATCTATTCAATTAAGAAAAAAAAAACACCAAAAAATGATTTTTTGGATGCCAAAAAGCAGTAGGAAGCCAGTTTCACATCAAGATTTGCTATGGTTTTCATTGTACAGCAGGACCAAGACTTGTGTAACGTCCCCTTTCTGATACAAAATACCACTCCAATGGCTGTGTGTGGATTGTAATCCTTTAGTGGTGGTCCATTAACAGCAATCATCAGAAGATCATCCAAAGTCTCCCGTGTCAGTGATGAACGATAGACCGTCTTTATTCTGATTTGGTAGCTATAGCCACGTTCACATGAGGCGGTTGTTGGGGAAGTACGGCACAGAAATTGAACAGAGGGAGTATGTTGCTGAATCTTTCTGCTGATTCAATCTTTTCAGAGTCTCATTAAAAGAGTCCATTTGGAATGGAGAGTTTGAGGTCAGCCCACTCTGCTTCTAACAGCTCAATTTTGTCTTCAAACTGATTATCAAAAACATGTTTTGCAATTCTGTGCAACTCAGTCCATCCAAAGTTGGGGATGTGAGCTTTGTCTGGCCAAGACACGCTGTTCAATATATGGACAGATTGTACAATATCTGAGGAGAACGAGGAAAGCCTCAAAATGAAATCTCTTTCTGCTTTGGCCAATACAGATTGGCGTATAGACTGAAATTCTGTCACCAGCTTGAAGGTTGGTCAGCTGCAGCCCATGTCGTTTTCCATCTTCTGTAAACTTACTAAGAAATTCAAGTTCGTTTTTTTCTTTCCCATCAGAAAGATCCTGAAGAGTTTTAGCTGCTTGTTCTAGTTTGTTTTTTACCTGACAGATCATAAGTTCCTTGTTCTGAAGACCCTCTGACAAAGGTTTCAGCTTGCTAGAAAATCGAACAGGAAATGCAAAAGTTTCACAAACGTCATCTGTTTCAGGTCTTTCAGGATGCCTTTAACTTTAGCAGTCACATGATCCCTCAGATGATATCTGCTCAGAATGGCTCCCTACTGTCTTCCAGTGTTGCAGAAAAGCACACAAGGCCTCGACTTTGCTGCATAACCAGCGCACTGTGTGTACATCTTTCATTTTCAAGATTTCCTCAAAGTGTCTGCGAGATCTTTACTGGTTGGCAACCCTTCTTGATCCACGTTACAAGGGTGAAGGTGCAGAGCTCATCCAGTCTTCCCAGAGGGAGCAGAGGATGAAACATCCTGAGGATGCCTTGAAATTGTGTAACACCTTTCCAGACACTGGGAGGTCACCATTTCCTGGACAACGTGTTTCTGAGGCTTCATTCTGTCAAAGGAAGAGCGGTGGAGAAGGCGGCCAGCTGACCGATTAAACAGTTCTTTAGTCCTCAGCGCCCAGGGCTGTTAGGTTTAAGCACCCATCGGCAGGGTCTGCATCATATGGTGCAGGATTATCTAGGGGCAAGAACAGACTTGGAGACCTTTCCAACTGAACATCCACTGGGTTACTGGGTCTTGAGGATGGATCACTGGCCAGAACTTGTTCAATATGCCATCGAGGTACTGGCCTGTCCTGCATCCAGCGTGCTTTCTGAACGGACATTCAGTGCTGCTGGAGGTTTTGTGACGGATAAAAGAGTGCGTCTGTCCACAGACTCCGCTGACCAGCTGACATTTATCAACATGAATCAATCCTGGATAATTTTTCTATAATTTTTAACAGTTTTTAACTGCAGGGCCCATGTCTGCACCCAGCAATAGTAACTGTGAGGGGACACAGTGTTCAGGCACCATCAACACTGAAGGCCACATTTTTCTACACCTGTATGAGAGGTGCATTACATATAATTTGAATTTTTAGAGCCGGGTCCAATCCTGCACTTGTCAAGAATAACTGAAGGGTTACGTGTCAGTCCTGCTGCAGCAGGTTCTATACATTGTACAGATGTGCAACTTTGCAGGTAGTTTAAGGGGCCCCCAGGCATGATATTTAAATTAATATATATTTTTTTTTTTTTACTTTAACCCCTTGCCTACCAGGCACTTATACCCCCTTATTTACCAGGCCAATTTTCAGCTTTCAGCGCTGCCGCACTTTGATTGACAATTGCGCGGTCATGCAACATTGTACCCATATGAAATTTTGATCATTTTTTTTCTCACAAATAGAGCTTTCTTTTGGTGGTATTTAATCACCACTGGGCGCTTTACTTTTTGCACTATAAATAAAAAAAGTGCAAAAAATTTGAAAAAAAAAAAAAAGTTTCTTTGTTTCTATTATAAAATTTTTCAAACAGGTATTTTTTCTCCTTCACTGATGTGCGTTGATGAGGCAGCACTGATGGGCACTGATAGGCGGCACTGATGGGCACTGATAGGCAGTACTAATGAGGTGGCACGGATAGGCGGCACTAATATGCAGCACTGATAGGCGGCACTGATGATGGGTACTGATAGACGGCACTGACTGGCATCACTGCTGGGCACTGACTGGCTGCACTGACTGGCACAACCCCTGGGCACTGACTGGCATCTTAAAGTGAATTGATGCTTCCAACAACAACTGGTGCCCTTCTAGGAGTTTATGGAGTCCAGCCACTTACCCCAAGATAAGGCAGCAGCAGTTACAGGAGCTCTGCATAGATGTACAAAAAGTCCTTGGTTTCTGTGATACAGGTGCTTTCCTGACCATCATTGATCCCTGTGTGGTGAATTCTACAGGGAATTACTTCTGTTGGGGTCATGGCAGGACTTTCTGTTGACATTCTCCAAGGGAATGACCTGTGAGAATTTAATAGTCTGTTTGTAAGAAGTGTGACCCAGAGCGCTAGGAGTAGAACACAAGTCTGGGACAGGCGTGATGCAAGATGCAAATTCATCAAGGATCTACCCTGTTAACTATGTAAAGGTTCAGGTCAATCCCACCAACACCCCAAGGTTTAGGGGGGGATCTCTTGGTTTGGAAAACAGGTGGAGACATTTATGGAAGAGCACCCCAGACTGGATGCTGTAGATGAAGACAGCGAGGTCACATGCAGGCTATCTGTCCCAAGAGTTGTAAGGAGATGTCCAACTTTACAGCCACGGCTGGAACACATCTCACAGCCGTCCTTCCGGGATGTCCGGAGTGCACTCCACTAGGTAAATGATAAGCTGACTTTGGCTTGCATGTGTGATAGCCCTTCGGAGGCCCATCTCCATGAGTACTCCAGCCTGCCGTCTCCTCACTGCACATGTACGATAGCCCGTCGGAGGCCCATCTCCATGACTACTCCAGCCTGCCGTCTCCTCACTGCACATGTACGATAGCCCATCGGAGGCCCATCTCCATGAGTACTCCAGCGTGCCACCACCTCATTGTGCATGTGCGATAGCCCGTCGGAGGCCCATCTCCATGACTACTCCAGCGTGCCGCCGCCTCACTGCGCATGTGCGATAGCCCGTCGGAGGCCCATCTCCATGACTACTCCAGCCTGCCGTCGCCTCACTGCGCATGTGCGATAGCCTGTCGGAGGCCCATCTCCATGACTACTCCAGCGTGCCGTCGCCTCACTGCGCATGTGCGATAGCCCGTCGGAGGCCCATCTCCATGACTACTCCAGCGTGCCGCCGCCTCACTGCGCATGTGCGATAGCCCGTCGGAGGCCCATCTCCATGACTACTCCAGCCTGCCATCGCCTCATTGCGCATGTGCGATAGCCCGTCGGAGGCCCATCTCCATGACTACTTCAGAGTGCCGTCGCCTCACTGCGCATGTGCGATAGCCTGTCGGAGGCCCATCTCCATGACTATTCCAGCCTGCCGTCGCCTCACTGCGCATGTGCGATAGCCCGTCGGAGGCCCATCTCCATGACTATTTCAGCGTGCCGTTGCCTCACTGCGCATGTGCGATAGCCTGTCGGAGGCCCATCTCCATGACTACTCCAGCGTGCCGTCGCCTCACTGCGCATGTGCGATAGCCCGTCGGAGGCCCATCTCCATGACTACTCCAGCGTGCTGCCGCCTCACTGCACATGTGCGATAGCCCATTGGAGGCCCATCTCCATGACTACTCCAGCGTGCCATCGCCTCACTGCGCATGTGCGATGGCCCGTCGGAGGCCCATCTCCATGACTACTCCGGTGTGCCACCACCTCATTGCGCATACGCCCCCATAGCCACGCACCTATTGGCGTGCATTCCAATTCACCTCCAGAAGCCATATTTGGCAATGGCAGCACTTGACCTCCCTCTGCTGCCAGTATAGTAACATTACTCATGAATACTCCATACATCTAAAGACAAAGATCTGCCCAATGACCCCACTGACAGCCCACACAAAGCAAGGACATTCTGGCTGCCATTGAAATGTATGTGTATACCTACTTTGTGTTCACATTTATCTCCATGGAAAGAAGCCAACAATTGAGGAACCAGCAGGCTTTTATCCAAAGGAATTATGTATTCAATTCATTCATTTTTACTTTTTATACATTCTGCTGATCCAACAATATTATCCCCATGAACCCCAATGCAGCATTCCCAATATGTCATTATTTATTATATGGGGATATATATATATACACAGACTATATGACCTCCTCATGTATATATTACACTGCCCTGCGTTTCTTACAGCTTTAATGCCGGTGAATGTTTCTAATGTCTCTTACTATACCTCTTGATGTGTAATGTATTGTTGCTTGTGTGAGCATGTTGTGATGTCACCTTTGTCCCGCCTCCTTTCCCGGGACTGCCCAACCCGAGTGGGAGGGTCCAACCTCTGTCCCAGGGTATATATTGAAGAGGGCTGTCATTGCCAAGTCAGCTCTGATGAAGAAGGGACTCCCTTCGAAACGCGTCAGACTGACTCTGAGAACCTTCCCTCGTGTTTAGACTCACGCTGGTCTCTGATTGGTCAAGTCTCACTAAGGACTTTACACGCTTGTTATACTTCTCTGTTTGTGAGGATATTTTCACATCCAATAAAATCACATTTTACTGAGGTAATGCACAAGGTTGGTGCGCTTTTTGTTTCGCTTTCCAGTATTGGTGGGACTTCCCCAGCCTTGTTTAGAGCCGCACAACCTTTGATGCCTTGGTGGGGAAGTTCTTCAAGTTCCGGGTCCATCTATCCACCCTTGTTCTGGGCCATAGAGGGCAGGAGGGGTTGTTTTGTGTTTACACCGGCAGTACCATTACTCCAGTCACTTTCCGGGACGTTACCATCCCCCATTATTATCACTGTCCCAGCCCTTTCCATCTGTGGGAGGAGCTGAGTCTCCACCTCCTCATTAACACTGGGAGGCCTATAACAAACTCCAATGATGACTTTGTAGTACCGCCCCCCCATGTGCAGTTCCACCCATAATCCTTCAGCCTCATCACACTCTCCATCAACTAGGTCCTCTTTCACACTCGCTCTGAGATCACTTCTCACATAGAGACAGACTCCACCACCTTTCCTATTTCCCCGTCTCTCCAAAAGAGAACCTAGCCAGGAATATGAATGGCCCAGTCATGTGAGGAATGAAGCCAAGATTCAGCAATACCAATTCAATCCTAGTTCTCTTCATGCACCAAACCTTCCAACTCACCTATTGTGCTGGGCACACTTCTGGCATTGGTGAGCAAACACTTTCATTCACTGACACCTTCTTCATTCACTGACACCTTCTCCATTCACTGCCACCTCCTTCATTCACTGCCACCTTGTCCATTCACCGACACCTCGTTCATTCACTGACACCTCGTCAATTCACCGACACCTCGTTCATTCACCGACACCTTGTCCATTCACCGACACCTTGTCCATTCACTTACACCTTGTTCACACGGATTTTGAGTATTTTTTATTTTCATACAAATGGTACCAATTCCACTGGTTGTTGGTAACTCCAACAAGTACTGACCCGTCTGATCTGTCTACCCATTAAAACTGAATTCTCCCTCCCCCCTCCATCCTAGTTTATATACTCCTCCAGCCTTCTCATAAACCCCTCCCCCAGCACAGCAAACCCCCTTTCATTTATATGCAGACCATCTCTAGCATATACAGTGAAGGAAATGTGTATTTGCTCCCCGGCTGATGTTGAATGTTCGCCCCTCACACAGAAATGATCGGTCTAACAATGGAATGTTCGGTGTAACACTGAGAGACAGAATACAACAACAAATTCAGCAGAAATGCGTCTAACAAATGATGACTGATCTCCATGTTCATGAGGGAAAGAAGGATTTGATCCCCTTCACAAAACATGACTTAGTACTTGGTGGCCAATCCCTTGTTGGCAATCAGGTCATATGTTTCCGGGAGTTGGCCCCCAGGTTCGCACACATCTCAGGAGGGATTTTGGCCCACTCCTCTTGGCAGATCCTCTCCAAGTCATTAAGGTTTGGTGGATGATGTTTGGCAACTCAAACTTTCAGCTCCCTCCACAGATTTTCCATCGGATGAAGGTGTGGAGACTGGCTAGGCCACTCCAGGACCTTAATGTGCTTCTTCTTGAGCCGCTCCTTTGTTGCCTTGGTCGTGTGTTTTGGGTCATTGTCATGCTGGAACACCCATCCATGACACATTTTCAATGCCTTGGCTGAGGGAAGAAGGTTCTCACCCAAGATTTGATGGTACATTGCCCCATCCATCGTCCCTTTGATGCGGTGCAGTTGTTCTGTCCCCTTAGCAGAAAAACACCCCCAAAGCAGAATGTTTTCACCACCATGTTTCACAGTTGGGATGGTGTTCTTGGGGTCATAGGCAGCATTCCTCCTCCTCCAAACACGGCGAGTTGAGTTGATGCCAAAGAGCTGGATTTTGGTCTCCTCTGACCACAACACTTCCCACCAGTCCTCCTCTGCATCATTCAGATGTTCAGTGGCAGACTTCAGACGGGCCTGGACATGGGCTTTCTTGAGCAGAGGGACCTTGCGGGCACTGCAGGATTTCAGTCCTTGTCGGCGTAGTGTGTTACCAATTGTTTTCTTGGTGACTGTGGTCCCAGCTGCCTGGAGATCATTGACAAGATCCTCACGTGTAGTTCTGGGATGATTCCTCACTGTTCTCATGATCATTGACACTCCATGAGGTGAGATCTTGCATGGTGCACCAGACCTAGGGAGACTGACACTTGTTTTGTGTTTCTTCCATTTGTGAATGATTGCACCAACTGTTGTCACCTTCTCACCAGGCTGCTTGGCCATAGTTTGGTAGCCCAGTCCAGCCTTGTGTAGGTCTACCATCTTGTCCCTGACATCCCTGGACAGCTCTTTGGTCTTTGCCATGGTGGAGAGTTTGGAATCTGATGGTTTGATGGCTCCTGTGGACAGGTGTCTTTTATACAGGTAACACAATGAGATTAGCAGCACTCCCTTTAAGAGACTGCTTCTAATCTCAGCTTGTTACCTGTATGAAAGACACCTGGGAGCCAGAAATCCTGCTGAATGATAGGGGATCAAATCCTTCTTTCCCTCATGAACATGCAAATCAGTCATCATTTGTTAGACGCATTTCTGCTGAATTTGTTGTTGTATTCTGTCTCTCAGTGTTACACCGAACATTACATTGTTAGACCGATCATTTCTGTGTGAGGGGCGAACATTCACCATCAGGGGGGAGCAATTACGCATTTCCTTCACTGTAGGCTACACCCCAATGAAAAGTCAGCCCAGTGCTCTAGGCCAGCACTCCATTGTTATTCTTCTCCTGCCATCAATAGCCAACCTGGTCCCACACTTCATCCATGTCTTTGGGGGCCTCTCATCTCCTTATGAACTGTTTCTTCCATGATGAAGGTCAGCCATGGAGTATATCTGAGGTGTATATCAGGGTGTGCTTCTTCCCCACATGAGAGCTGGGATGTCCATCAACATTCATCTAGAAGACATTTCCTACACTAATACACCTCCAGGGTTGTGTGGAATCCATGATGTACAGGAAGACAGGACTTCAGTGAGGAACATTTCCCTCACTCAGGACAGGAAAGTGGCTTCTCCCGCATGTGAGATCTCTGATGTCTGTAAAGATTGGCCGTCTGTGAAAAACATTTCCCGCATTCAGAACAGGAATACGGCTTCTCCCCAGTGTGAGATCTCTGATGTGTGTGAAGCAAGACCTTGCATAAAAAACATTTCTTGCACTCTGGACAGGAATACAGCTTCTCCCCTGTGTGAAATCTCTGATGTCTGTGAAGATCAGTCTTCTGTGAAAAACATTTCCCGCACTCAGGACAGGAATACGGCTTCTCCCTCATGTGTGATCTCTTGTGTCTATGAAGACTGGACGTATCTGAAAAACATTTCCGGCACTCAGGACAGGAATACGGCTTCTCCCCCGTGTGAGTTCTCTGATGTATATGAAGATTGTACTTTTTTGAAAAACATTTCCCGCACTCAGGACAGAAAAATGGCTTCTCCCCCGTGTGTGATCGCTGATGTAAATGAAGTTTGGCTGTATCTGAAAAACATTTCCCGCACTCAGGACAGGAATTTGGCTTCTCCCCTGCGTGAGATCTCTGATGCATGTAAAGATTGCACTTCCTTGAAAAACATGAATACGGCTTCTCCCCCATGTGAAATCTCTGATGATTGTAAAGATAGGACTTCTGTGTAAAACATTTCCCACACTCAGGACAGGAATACGGCTTCTCCCCCGTGTGAGATCTCTGATGTTTATGAAGACTGGACTTGTCTGAAAAACATTTCCCACACTCAGGACAGGAATACGGCTTCTCCCCCGTGTGAGATCTCTGATGTTTATGAAGACTGGACTTGTCTGAAAAACATTTCCCACACTCAGGACAGGAATGTGGCTTCTCCCCCGTGTGAGATCTCCGATGTTTATGAAGACTGGACTTGTCTGAAAAACATTTCCCACACTCAGGACAGGAATGTGGCTTCTCACCTGTGTGAGATCTCTGATGTGTGTTAAGACTGGGCTTACTTGAATAACATTTCCCACACTCAGGACAGGAATATGGCTTCTCCCCCGTGTGAGATCTCTGATGTATGTGAAGACTGAACTTCCTTGAAAAACATTTCCCACACTCAGGACAGGAATACGGCTTCTCCCCCGTGTGAGATGTTTGATGTTTGGACAGACTGGACTTATCTAAAAAACATTTCCCGCACTCAGAACAGAAATATGGCTTCTCTCCCGTGTGAGATCTTTCATGCACATTAAGATGTGATTTATAATGGAAACCTTTCCCGCACTCAGTACAGGAGAACCTCTTCCCTGTTGGAAGGCCGGCCCGGTCCCGCACAGTCTGAGGTTCCTCAGGATACGAGGAATCCGATGGTCCATCTACACTGGGTGGTGCCGGATGGACATTGGAGGGAGCCGGGTTTTCTCCTGGACTATACTGTGTGATGTCCTCATCATCTACTTTCCAGTCTGGAGACAAAGTGAGACAATCCTCGGAGGTTTTCCTCATCTCCCGGCCATGGACTAAAATACAAAGACAAAGAGGATTACTAGACAGGAGCTGATTGGTTCCCCCAAACCAGGACTCCACCCACATCAGGCAGCTTGGTTTCTGAGGAGCTTACAATTCCACCCTCAAGGGAACTAGGAAATGGCTCCTCTGATCTCCTACCAGGTCATTTCTTTATTCATGGACCTTAGTCAGAGAGTGAGGAAACAACCAGAACTGTCTTTTATAGGAGGGACAGTGATGAGGGGATTATAGGACGAGGGTCCCCACCCCCTCTATCACTCATCGCCATCTTCCCAACACAAGAAGTACTGCACTTCCTTATTTATTCCATGATTTAGTCATGAAGAACAGCGGGGCTGAGCCCCACCAGAGGTCAGAGAGTGAGGATGAGGGGAGAACAACCAAGATGAAGACTGGACTGATCCTGAAGACCACCATCATTGAGGTATTGACTCCTCCCTCATTATCACTTTCTGTGTAAGGGTCCAAAGTTGGAGGATGTTATCACATTATTATCACCATGTAAAAGTCTGTGCTCCAATCACATCATCCGATATAAAATGTCCAGCTGGGAGGAAATGGGGGGAACAAAAGAGAATCCATATTATGTGTATATATAGCAGTGAGGGGAGGGGGGAGAGTAGAAGTCAGGAGTATGTAATGTACAACATAGAGTATATAGTGCAGGGGTCAGAAGTATGGAATGTACAACATAGAGTATATAGTGCAGGGGTCAGGAGTATGTAATGTACAACATGGAGTATATAGTGTAGGGGTCAGGGGTATGTAATGTACAACATAGAGTATATAGTGCAGGGGTCAGGAGTATGTAATGTACAACATAGAGTACATAGTGCAGGGGTCAGGAGTATGTAATGTACAACAGAGTATATAGTGCAGGGGTCAGGAGTATGTAAGGTACAACATAGAGTATATAGTGCAGGGGTCAGGAGTATGTAATGTACAACATAGAGTATATAGTACAGAGGTCAGGAGTATGTAATGTACAACAGAGTATATAGTGCACGGGTCAGGAGTATGTAATGTACAACATAGAGTATATAGTGCAGGGGTCAGGAGTATGTAATGTACAACATAGAGTATATAGTGCAGGGGACAGGAGTATGTAATGTACAACATAGAGTATATAGTGCAGGGGTCAGGAGTATGTAATGTACAACATAAAGTATATAGTGCAGGGGTCAGGAGTATGTAATGTACAACATAGAGTATATAGTGCAGGGGTCAGGAGGGTGTAATGTACAACATAGAGTATATAGTGCAGGGGTCAGGAGTATGTAATGTACAACATAGAGTATATAGTGCAGGGGTCAGGAGTGTGTAATGTACAACATAGAGTATATAGTGCAGGGGTCAGGAGTATGTAATGTACAACATAGAGTATATAGTGCAGGGGTCAGGAGTATGTAATGTACAACATGGAGTATATAGTGCAGGGGTCAGGAGTATGTAATGTACAATATAGAGTATATAGTGCAGGGGTCAGGAGTATATAATGTACAACATAGAGTATATAGTGCAGGGGTCAGGAGTATGTAATGTACAACATGGAGTATATAGTGCAGGGGTCAGGACTATGTAATGTACAACATAGATTATATAGTGCAGGGGTCAGGAGTATGTAATGTACAACATAGAGTATATAGTGCAGGGGTCAGGAGTATGTAATGTACAATATAAATTATATAATGTAATGGTCAGGACTCATAATATTGGTATTCAGTAATTTAAGGTCCTTAAAGGGTTGCTTGCCTCCCATCTCCTGAGACTGCACTCAGTGACTTGGGTCTGAGACACTACAGACATATCCCTCCACCCGGCACAGCCTGCAGATAACAGAGAAGGTCCCCTGGAAGAGTCAGGCACAAGGCAGGAGACCCCAGTCACATGTCCTGGGTGCCTACATTATGCAATGCTTAGAGTAAAAATCAACATTTTGCTGCCAGCTGAACCCCAGAACCTCCATAAATCCAGTCTAGAGACATAAATTGTGTCTGCAGCACAGAGAAGGAAGATTATCCGAGAGAAATCCAGGAATACAGGACGGGGAACACAGCTCAGGAAAGTGACCAGGGGATTACAGGCTGATATCACCCAGTCCCCGCCCTACTCTGGACCAATCAGTGAGCAGTATGGGTGGAGGAATGGATTTAGTGTTCATGACCCACCTGTGCTGATCTCTGTAGGAGTGTCCTCCTCTATAAATGTCCCCGTTATTCCATCCTCCTCCATAGACTGCTGATCATCCCTCACATACGCCTCTTCTTCTTCTGCTTTCACCTCAAATTCTATATCGATTGGATCTCCACTCTAAATCAAGGAAATGAGAGAAAATATCATCTGTAAAATGTAAGATTTATGATTGTGACATCACACACAAAATCCACACATTGTCTCCCTTCACAGAAGCAGATCACATGTGATATGTGGGTACATTTCCCCTAAATACCGCATGCCATCCTGAAACTGTCCATTTCCTATCCCGTGTTGCGGTATTGACCACAAACACTGAACACGCTCAGTAAATACCGCATGAACAGGCGTTACATTCACAGAAGGAAATAAAGAATGAAATGCATGCGGTCATTAATTAGTGGTGGAGACATGCGGCATTCAGGAAATGTGTACTGCTTGGTAAAGAGTGGGCGGCCGCTGGCATCCTTAACAACCAGTAAACAACATGGTTGTTAGGGAGCGAGCGGCTGCCGCATCCAAACCAACCGATAAATCTAAAAAAAAAGAATTACCAGCAAGGAAATATTAAGAAAATGGCGTAGGATTCCCTCCTTGGGGGGTCTAGTATGGATTTTGAAAGGGGGCCCCTTGCCAAAATGAAAGAAATACATACCAGACCCCTATCTGAGCATGCAGCACAGCAAATCAGAAAAGGGGGGACAAGCAAGTGACCCCCCCCTCCAGAAACATACCAGGCCACGTGCCCATAACATGGAGTGGATGCTCTGGGGCGGGGGGGGGAGCTTTGCTCCCCCAGAGCACCTTGTCCATGTTGATGGAGACAAGGGACTGTTCCCTACAACCCAGCCTAGTGGCTGTGGGGGTTTGCAGGCAGGAGACTTACAAAAAGTAACAAGGGGGCCCTCAGATCCCTCACCCCATGTGAATGAGTATGGGGTACATGGTACCCCTAATTATTCGCCCCAAAAAAGTATTCTGTTATATAGACAGCAGGCAGTTTTTGACAAGTCCTTTATTAACCACTTGCCTACCAGGCACTTATAGCCCCTTCCTTACCAGGCCAATTTTCAGCTTTCAGCGCTGCCGCACTTTGATTGACAATTGCGCGGTCATGCAACATTGTACCCATATGAAATTTTGATCATTTTTTTCTCACAAATAGAGCTTTCTTTTGGTGGTATTTAATTGCCACTGGGCGCTTTACTTTTTGCGCTATAAATAAAAAAAATGCAAAAAATTTTTATTATAAAATTTTTCAAACAGGTATTTTTTCTCCTTCACTGATGTGCGTTGATGAGGCGGCACTGATAGGCGGCACTGATAGGTGACACTGATGATGGGTACTGATAGACGGCACTGACTGGCATCACTGCTGGGCACTGACTGGTGGCACTGACTGGCACAACCCCTGGGCACTGACTGGTGGCACTGCTGGGCGGCACTGGTGGGTGGCACTGGTGGGCAGCACTGGTGGGTGGGCACAGGTGGGTGGCACTGGTGGGTGGGCACAGGTGGGTGGCACTTCTGGGCACAGGTAGGTGGCACTTCTGGGCACAGGTGTGTGACACTGCAGAGGGGCACAGGTGGGTGCACTGCTGGGCACAGGTGGGTGCACTGCTGGGCACAGGTGGGTGATCTGCTGGGCACAGGTGGGCGGAGCTAGTGGGCACACTGCTGGGCACAGGTGGGCGGAACTTACGGGTGGCACTGCTGGGCACCGATCATCAGGGCACTGATCATCAGTGTCCTGATGATCGGTGCCGATCCCCGCTCTGACAACTGCCGGTTCTCGGCAGTACTTTCCTCACGATCTGACAGCGTGAGGAAAGTGCAGCCGAGAACCGGCACTTGCATTTCCCTCTGATCAGCGTGTCATTGGACACCGCTGATCACGTGGTAAAAGGCCGCTGGGATAGGCCTTTTACCACATCACGTGATCAGCTGTGTCCGTAGCACACAGCGATCACGGAGATCGCCGGGTGCGCGCCCGAACGCGTTCTGGGGGGACGTCATATGACGTCCACCCAGAACTGGCCAGCCGCAGTGAAGCCGTCATTCGGCTATCTGCGGTCGGCTACTAGTTAAAAAAGAAAAATAAAGCAAAATGTCCCCCCCGGTGTAGATCCATCATCAATCACGATGCTCGCTGTCACGGAAAGAAAAGCTCCGCTCCCAATGAAGACTCCCCTCTGTCTGACAGCTCTGCTGCCTCCTGCCACTAAATATACTAAGAGACGGTGTCACTCGGTGACGTCACTGACTGAGGCATGTTGTATTGGTAACGTCACTGACCGGGGCATGTTGTATTGGTGACGTAACAAGAGGGCAAGGCCACCCAGTGATGTCACAGGGTAGTAGCATTCCTTAGTTTATTTAGAAGTGGGAGGCGACAAAGCTGTCAGATGTCAGGAGGGGAGCTTTGTTTTTTCAGCGATGACAGCGAGTATCGTGATTGGATCATCGATGGATCTACATCAGGGGGATATTGTTCTTTATTTTTGTTTTGTCAAAAATTTATTCCAGTGTTTTTTTTTACACTACACTGTTTGGTGAATGAATAGGGGTACTATGTACTCTAAACTCATTCACATTGTGGGGGGGCGGGATCTGGGGGCCTCCATGTTAAAGGTGGCTTCCAGATTCCAATAAGTCCCCCACCCAAAGCCCCCCCACAACCACTGCCCAGGGTTGTGAAGAAGGGACCCTTGTCCCCATCGCCATGGGGACAAGGTGCTTTTGGGGGCGCAGAGTGCCCCTGCCCTGAAGCACCCACCCAATGTTGAGAATATGTGGCCTGGTATGGTTCAGGAGGAAGGTGGGCACTCACTAAGGGTCTGGTATTGATTTTGGAGGGGAACTCACTCCTTTAATTTTATTTTTTTGGCATCGGGGTTCCCCTCAAAATCCATACCAGACCTGTCACAGCTGTCAGCAGGGAACTTGGCGGCCGTCCGCTCCTTGTTTACTGGTTGTTGGGGACACTGGCGGCTGCCCTCTCCTTAACAACAAGCTATTTACAAGTGTTGCTATGGACACCAGTGGTAAATTCCCCGCAGGATTCACTACTAAAAAACAGAATGCAGCATCTTACTACATACTGGGATACGGGAAGATACCGCTTTGTGATTGGAGCCCATAGTCTCTACAAGTCCATGTTCTAGATTCTCCATCCCACCAACCTTGTAATAGTGAGGGATGGTGTGACCTTCTTGTGTGGAATCCCGGGAATACAGGGGACGGGGACATCTCTCTGGTGGGTTCCTGGTATTAGGTGGCTCCATCATCTCCTTGTGTCCTTCTGAAAACTCCTCCATCACTCCATACTCCTCATCCTCCTCTTTATACTCTTCTTTAACATCAATATTATCATCCCCGAGGATTCCACTCTGAAAGATATAATAAAACATTCATTGTAACAAACATGCTGTGTATAAATCACAACTACCAATAATTGTCATCATCTACCTGATGATGGTGAGGGATGGTGTGACCTTCCTGTGTGGAATCCCGGGAATACAGAGGACGGGGACATCTCTCTGGTGGGTTCCCATGACTGGATCCATCTGTAGGAAACACACACACTGACTGAATCCATTGTTTCTATGTGTTTATCAGATGATGGGGGATCTAGGTGGATCCTCCGTACTGCTCTCTCCTTTACAATAAAGTCTCCTCTTACCCGGTGATGTGAGGGGCGGCTGATTGTCCATCATGACGTCCTTGTAGAGATCCTTGTGTCCTTCTAAATACTCCCACTCCTCCATGGAGAAATAGACAGTGACACCCTGACACCTTATAGGAACCTGACACACACAATGATACAGTCACCATCCAGACACATCCCTTGTCTGTTACTGGAGAATGTCCCAGAATTCCCGGCACCGCTCACCTCTCCTGTCAGCAGCTCCATCATCTTCTTGGTGACTTCTAGAATCTTCTGTGTCTTCTGTCTTGTAGGGATCAGGGATGGAGGTGGGGGGATGGTGATGGGATTCTGGATTCTCGAGGATCTTGTGGTCATACGATGAGATCTCCTTCTGGTGTCATTGTCGGTAGATTTCTTCATGACTCCTGTACAGTTCTGTGTGATACAAAGATAAATCTCACTCTCCCATAATCCCTCCCTTCTATGGTCAGCTCTAGATTTATTCTCCAGGGATTGGCCACAATGTGCCGACTCAGCAAAGGACAGACATCTCCATCCAATGATACGATGACAATGGGGTCAGATTTATAGCTCCTTCTAGAAGTCATATAATAGAGTCACTAATGGTTTACTAGTAAGGCTCACTGACCCACCAGGAAATGTCACCCATGGATTTAGTGGTCAGTGGGCGTGGCATGCTGGTAATCATGGGTCTCTCTGATTGGACTAAAGCTGAGATTGTTCTCTTCTATAACCAATGCCGCCATCTTGTGCTATAACCAAATCTCATAGAGTCCGGACACTTTATGTATTCATAGTACTTGTGTGGATGTCGTTATTGATTACAGATCATCAGAAGACTTCAAGTGACTCTGAATCCCTCCCAGTGTACAGCCCAGTCAGATTTAACCCCTTCATTACACTCACCTCTCCAGTCAGCAGGCTGAGGATCTCCAGGGTGAGCTTCAATATCGTCTCATTCCGGGGAAATTCCTTCCTTACAATCTTCACAAAACCCAAAGTCTGCTGATTGTCCATCATGACGTCCTTGTAGAGGTCCTTGTGTCCTTCTAAATACTCCCACTCCTCCATGGAGAAATAGACAGTGACACCCTGACACCTTATAGGAACCTGACACACACAATGATACAGTCACCATCCAGACACATCCCTTGTCTGTTACTGGAGAATGTCCCAGAATTCCCGGCACCGCTCACCTCTCCTGTCAGCAGATGGACCATCATGGTGGTCAGTTCCAGAATCTTCTGCTCTTTCTCCCTCTCAGGTATCAGAGAATGAGATGGAGGCACCATGGTGAGGCTCCGGGTTCTGCTCCATCCTCCTGAGATTGGCTCCCCACTAGACTTCTTCTTTACAACATAATCCTACAGATCAGGAGACAAATAAAACAATATCAACCACCTGACATCATCTAAATGTGTGCAAAAATAAAATGGTCTATTGACCAGAATAGACAAGAGTGATGTCATGTGACCTCCCAGAATCCTCCTCACCTCTCCGGTCAGGTCTGTGTTTTATTAATAGAGATCAGAGTGATGACATGTGACCTCCCAGAATCCTCCTCACCTCTCCGGTCAGGTCTGTGTTTTATTAATAGAGATAAGTGATGTCATGTGACCTCCCAGAATCCTCCTCACCTCTCCGGTCAGGTCTGTGTTTTATTAATAGAGATAAGAGTGATGTCATGTGACCTCCCAGAATCCTCCTCACCTCTCCGGTCAGGTCTGTGTTTTATTAATAGAGATGAGAGTGATGCCATGTGACCTCCCAGAATCCTCCTCACCTCTCCGGTCAGTGTTTTTTTAATACAGATCAGAGTGATGTCATGTGACCTCCCAGAATCCTCCTCACCTCTCCGGTCAGCAGGTAGATGATCTCCAGGGTGAGGTTTAGTATCTTCTCAGTCATGTGACTCCGGTCCTCCTCCATCCTCATTGGTGCCATCATGTGATCTATACAGGTCTCCTTGTAGACGGATAACTTTGGGAAATGAAAGTAAGAATGATTTGGATGGTATTGGTCACACAATAATAGGATGTGGATGTGAGGGGGGAATAGGAGGGTTGCTGGACATTGAAGAACTACTCCCCCCATGGGAACACATTTTGTTTGGACTGTTTAGTGTTTACTACAATTTTGGGGTCCGGGGCCCCTTTTCTCTGTTGGGTTTGTTTGGTCTCTGAACTGGTTTTGATGAGTTTTAGATCTGCAGACAAGGAATGATAAATCTGATCCTTCCTATGACTAGTTTGCTCTGAGGCAGTGCTGTGAGGTCAATGTCGGCTCATCATGCAGGGATGGTCACTTTACATCACCCGACGCCCGGGATATGTAGTTCTGGGGGCCGGGCAAGTATTGTGTTTAATCTTTATCCCTGCTGAGGGCAAGCCGCAGGGCTCTCCTTTCAGGTGCCAGCCTCTGACACCCCGTGTGTGTGAACCTCTCCTGTACTTACTATGCTTCCCCGGCTCTGCTTGCCCATCTGTGGGTCCGGGTCAGCGGGTGCCGGAGGGTAGAGGGGACGGAGGAGAGCGGACACATTCACTCCCTTCTTGTCCTGACCCAGAAGTGATGTTATGACAGATTTCCCGACCATTGAGGCCAGCAAAGAATGTAATGCGGTGCGATGTGCGCTACATTACATCCAATGGAGTACAGGGGAACATTGGGGGTCTTTTAGACCCTGGATGTCTCAATAAAGAGAACCTGTCATCAAAAGTCATCACATAGAGGACTTTGTCCCCTTAAGTAAAAATGCTTTTTTTTAATTGTAAAGAATTAAAGTTACACCCAAGTACATAACTCCTACCCCCCACCCCCACATATATGCACACCCAAACGTAAGAGCACACGCTGGAGCGCCTACACGTGATAACATTGATTGTGATACACGTTACATATCGCCGGTCACACCAGAATGAGAGGATAATTCTAGGAGCAGACCTCCTCCGTACTCTATACTGATGACCTAGAAGGGGCTATAAATGTGTCACCTATAGATAATACCGGGGACTAAAGGTTGTCACCATTTCAGCACACACAACTTAAGGTTTGACATGTTGGATATCTATTTACTCGCTGCAACCTCGGCTTTTATATTTTTACACATAAATGGGTCATTTATTGCTTTTTGTGCCCTGAAATCAGCTTAAGTGTATTTTTTACTGAAATTTGGCATTTCCTAGACTTTGTGATAATATTTTGTGACATAAAAAATTAGAACTGCCGCTATTTTATTCTCTAAAGTCTCTACTTTCAGAAAATCGATATTTGGGGGGTTTTGTGTCATCTTCAGGTTAAAATGATTTTTTAAATGTGCAAAAAAGGCTCTGGGAGTGAAAGGAGGAAGGATAAGCCGGACACTCCCCTTTCCTGAGGAGCAGCCAATCGGTTCTCATTACACTGCAAGGTCTCTCCCCTCCCTGCTAGTCCCCGGGTGCAGTGCTGGAGACAGGCGGGGGAGGGGAGGAGGAGATAAACAGAACAATGTTACACATATTACACATTTAAGTTGCTATAAAGCCCCTTTCATTTTTTTAAAGCCACAAACATTCCTAAAAGAGCCTCAGATTTATATACATTTGTTGTAAATAGGAAATTACATCTTATTACCTCCTCTGCTGCCACTTCCACCAACGTCTCTGATATACTTTTTCCCGCCTCACCTCTCATCTGGAACTTCCTGTCTGTGCCTGACATCACTTCCTGTCTATACCTGACATCACTTCCTGTCTATCCTTGACATCACTTCCTGTCTGCATTCCATAAAGACTTCCTGTGTGAGTATAGGTGAGATCAGCACCTTGTGGAGTTCAGAGGAACTGCAGCCCCGAGATCCATCCCATAATCCCCCTTCCTGTATAATATGTACCTTACAGGGATACTACGGGAGATGAAACATTACTGAATAAAGGAAGAAGAAATAAATGTAACTCTTATGTAACCAACTGTTCAACAAACATCTCTTATTACATATAGAAAAGTCTTACAAACACAGAACACAAAATACAAATGTATAGCTAATGAGAGCGATCCCGCCAAACCTGATCCTTCTGGGGGGGACAATGCAAAAATATATATCAATCCACTCATAATGACATCATCTTCTGGGAGTGTCTGCACATCCATCCATTTCATACACATTTCACTGTCTCAGCGGATCTCCCGCAGCCTATTAGTGCCCATTTCCCTCTCTATGTCTCAGCAGATCTCCTGCAGCCTATTAGCTCCCATTTCCCTATGTCTCAGCAGATCTCCCGTAGCCTATTAGCGCCCATTTCCCTCTCTATGTCTCAGCGGATCTACTGCAGCCTATTAGCACCCATTTCCCTTTCTATGTCTTAGCGGATCTCCTGCAGCCTATTAGCTCCCATTTCCCTTTCTATGTCTCAGAGGATCTCCTGCAGCCTATTAGCTCCCATTTCCCTTTCTATGTCTCAGCGGATCTCCTGCAGCCTATTAGCTCCCATTTCCCTTTCTATGTCTCAGCGGATCTCCTGCAGCCTATTAGTGCCCATTTCCTTCTCTATGTCTCAGCGGATCTCCTGCAGCCTATTAGCTCCCATTTCCCTTTCTATGTCTCAGCGGATCTCCTGCAGCCTATTAGCACCCATTTCCCTTTCTATGTCTCAGCGGATCTCCTGCAGCCTATTAGCGCCCATTTCCCTCCCTATGTCTCAGCAGATCTCCTGCAGCCTATTAGCACCCAGTTCCCTCTCTATGTCTCAGCGGATCTCCTGCAGCCTATTAGCTCCCATTTCCCTCTCTATGTCTAAGCAGATCTCCTGCAGCCTATTAGCTCCCATTTCCCTCTCTATGTCTCAGCGGATCTCCTGCAGCCTATTAGCTCCCATTTCCCTTTCTATGTCTCAGCGGATCTCCTGCAGCCTATTAGCTCCCATTTCCCTTTCTATGTCTCAGCGGATCTCCTGCAGCCTATTAGTGCCCATTTCCTTCTCTATGTCTCAGCGGATCTCCTGCAGCCTATTAGCTCCCATTTCCCTTTCTATGTCTCAGCGGATCTCCTGCAGCCTATTAGCACCCATTTCCCTTTCTATGTCTCAGCGGATCTCCTGCAGCCTATTGAAGGAATTAGCCTTTCAGCATTACCATACCGCCATTTTGTCTCTTGACCTGAGATCTGCCATTTTAAGATAAGAATCCATTTTGAGATTTATGTCAGTACTTAAAGATGAATTTGTGTTTTAAGACTGTTTCTTACTTTCGATAAGAGTCTGAGGTTCCTCTTTTCCCTTCAGATGTAACTTCCTTTTTTCCTCTACCGAGCACAAGACTGAAAGTCTGCGGTGGGCTTTTTTCCTGTTGCAAGAGTATTAATAAACTATAGCCAGCGCTAAAAGGGAAGTTGTCTACTTTCTATATTAATGTTTGACGTATATAATAATAATTAACATAAATGCTAAATGATTGGGCATTACTGACGTATATAATATTCTGATTGGTCAATGCATACCTGTCAATTGATTGGTTCTTATATTTCCATGTATTGTTTTAAGTTTCATATATAAGTTTGAACACGGAAGAATAAATTCAGTTCCTTCTGAGATACCACCTTGTGTCTGTGTGCAATTTCCTGTATCTCAAAGGGGACTCCAGGCCTGTAGACAGACATTGATCAGGGCCAGGGGACTGACGGGAGTCGGTAGCTACAGGAAGGAACGAGAGGAGCCAATTCCTTTCAATTGGGGGCTCGTCCGGGATGAGATAATCATCCTTTTCGGTAGGTAAGATTTTTTGTCATTCTGTCAATTAGTCTGTCTTGCCGGAAGGGCTCTGATTAAAATCTCATGCCCTTAGGTAGCACCGGGCTTCGCGTCTAAAGACGCTAGTGGCCAGGCGCAAAGTGCTGTGGGAAGCACAAGGTCTTTTGGAAAAGACCAGGAGCAGTTTTGGGAACTGCACAGTCTCTTATGAGAAGGGGCTGAAAAGAGTTTCTCTGAGAAGAAACCAGGAAAAGTCCGGGGCTGATCAATTCTGTCCTGCAACTCTTTGCTTTTCTTCCTATCGCATAGAAGTATAAGATAATTTGTTTGTGTGACACAAGTGCCCAGTTGGTAAGTGTATGGGCCAGAGGTCACTGAAGGTATTGTCAACTTCCGTTGTAAGACGCACCACCCCTTTAGCTAGGCCTTATTGGCTGATGACCTAGAGAAGGTGATAGCATGGTGACACGGAGTTGGGTGCCTATGTGAATGTCTTGTTCAAATTGTGTTGTAGGCTTATTGTTAGAAAAGTGGGAGTTAGTCAGAGTCAGGATATTATTAGAAGTATTGTATATCCAGGTTATAATCTCCACTTTTGGTCAACCACTAGAGAAAGACCCAATAAATATCTTAAGTCCAGACATTTTTATAAAGTAAATTGTCATTTGGAAGTTGACCCCTGTTTTTTGGGACAGCCTATAGGACAGATTTGTAACACAGACCTTTGTAAGTGTAAAAATGGGAAGTGGTCAAAGTAAGGATAAACTCCCCCCCCAAATGTTGGTGAGACATGTAAAGATTATGTAGCCCGTATCTGTGGGACAGATTACTATCTAGTTAACCCCTGGGTGGATAAATTAGCAGACTGGAGTGAATTCATGGGAAGTGTTGACCCGTTCCCCCGTGATGGGAGTAATGATATTTTTCATATGGATATGATTAGGGGTCTCTGTCTGGGAGATAAACAGGCTTTTCCATGGTATAAGGGAGATCCTGTGTGGGATCAGAAATACATGACCAAAGGTGGACAAAATTGGTTAGAATTTGCCCCTCTCTGGTTTCATAGACAAACTGGGAAACAAAATAAAGCCAAAGCTAGAAATGTAGATGCCACTAAAATACATGCATTAGAGTCAGAAATAGACAGACCCACACACCCTCTCATGCCATTCCCTCCCCCATATGTCCCATCTGTCCCACAGCCCACAAAACTTTATCCATCTCTTACTGAAGAAGATATTGATTTTTTAGCCGGACATTATGCAGTCCAACACCCCACTGCACCTCCAGCACCACCAGCACCAACACTTCCACAGACCCCTCAAATACCTAGTGCTGTTCACATTTCTACCACACAGCCTAGTACAGTTCAAACTCCCGCGCCCTCCCAGGGTGTGGTTCAAAGTCCTACCACACAGGGAGCGACAGGGGGAATAACTGTTTCTTCAACTACTGAAGCAGATGACTCACTTGTTGATGAATCCGCTAGTTCAGGCTCTCTGCTGTTCAGAGCAGCTAATAGTCTAGGTATAGTGGACATGCTAAGTCCATCACACACACGCCATAATATCCAATATGGTATTGATTCCAATACACAACAGATGCCCTTCATGACAATAGGAGACAATCTATTAAAGAAACCCATTGAGATAGAAGACATAAATAGGATTGTCAAACATTGTCCAAGACCCACTGTTTCTTCAACGGCTACTGTGAGCTATTTGAAGAAAGCATGTAAAGGTAGAAACTACACACAAGAGGATATGCGTCTTATCCTCGATGGAATATTGGGACAAACTTCCCCTTGGAATTGGGGTAATGTTATGACCATATCCATCTTAGAAGCAGGTGACACTACTGCCACAAATTATAAATTAAACACAGAAGATGGTAGGGACAATATGTGGAGAGAGGTCTCAGCAGAAATGGAACGAGCTTTCCAATCTAGATCCTCCCTCCCTACCGCAGTAGCCTGCAAGCAAAAGTCAGGAGAAACTGTGTTAGATTTTTGGAAAAGATTTAATGAGACATGGACACAAGAGGCAGGACTGACATTGCAAGACACCATGCATAGTCTACTGATTCAGACTTTCCTGTCCAATCTAAAACCCAGTGTCATGTTAACTGTAAAACAGATGATTTCTGAATGGCCCACTTGTACCAGAGAACAATTTCAATTGAAATTGACTGAGAAAGATGCTGCCGGATGTCTAGAGATACCCAAGGCGGTGGCCACTCATTTTCAGGAAGATCCCTTTCCCCACACAAACCCACCGTACAAGAGAAGGGGGGGTTTCAATAACCGAGGCAGAGGCCGGTCTAGGGGAAGAGGGAGGAATAATAGGGGACGGGACACGGGTTGTTTTAACTGTGGGGCTGAGGATCATTGGAGAAATCAATGTCCATATGAAACTCAGGACCACGCCCAGCATAGCCCCTCCCCAGGCCAACCACAAAGGGACCTCCCACAGCAGAATGTGAGGTTTCCTATCTCTTGGCAGACACAATCACAAAATAAATGAAGGTGCGCAGAAGGTGGTATCCCAGCATTCCCGCTTGTCTCTCACTCTTATAAGGAACAACCCCTTGTATCCTTGCATATACAGGGCAAATTAACCCCATTCTTGTTGGACTCTGGGGCAACTCGTTCGAGTCTGAGTGAGGATTATTATAAGGGAGAGGTAATGAATGCTGAACCTTCCATGGGAATAAATGGGATACTGACCAAAACTTATAAAACACCGCCTCTTCCAATTTTTGACCCCATACAGGGAATCACTCTGCTAGATCACTCATTCAGAATCATACCCAATTGTCCAGTTAATTTGTTAGGGAGAGACCTCCTGGGAGAGTTGAACATCAACTTGAAATCCACAAGGAGAGGTGGTATTGTGGCTCACTCTGCCAAAATGCCAATCATCCCTGCCATGACAATGATTACTAAAGAAGACCCCTCATTTCCTGCTGGAACAATCAATGATAAAGTTTGGGCAGAAAGTTCCTTGGATGTGGGATCCATTTCCTGCACTCCATATAAGGCCACACTGAAGCCATGGGCTCAACCTGTGTTTCACAAACAATACCCTTTGTCAAAAGAAAAGGAGGAAGGAATAGCGCCCATGGTGGAACACTTTCTCAAGGAAGGAGTCCTTGAAGAGGTGATTTCACCATACAACAGCCCAATAAATCCAGTTAAGAAGCCGGACGGCTCTTACAGATTTGTGCAGGACCTGAGGGCCATTAATGATCTTGTGATTCCCATTGCCCCAATAGTGCCTGATGTACCAACACTCATTTCCTCCATCCCAGCTGATGCTGAGTTTTTCACAGTGATTGATCTGACAAATGCATTTTTTTCAATCCCTGTTGCCAAGGAGACACGCCCAATTTTTGCGTTTCATTACAGGAGAAAGACCCTTACTTGGTGTAAATTACCGCAAGGGTATGTAGATTCGCCTGTGGTCTACTCTGTTGTCCTCCAGGCTACCTTAAAGCCATGGACTCCTCGCCATGGTTCAGTTTTGGTTCAATACGCAGATGATTTGCTTCTCTGTAGTGTTAATCGGGCAGCCAGCCAAGGGGATAGTGTAGATCTCATGAACTGGTTATGTGAATGTGGTCATAAAGTGTCTAAGAAAAAGCTACAATGGTGTCAGAAAACTGTTGAATACCTTGGTTTTGTTCTCACAAAAGGTGAAAGGAAAGTCAGCCACAAAAGAGCTGCGGCTCTTATGGGTCTGCCCTGCCCATTGACCAAGAAAGACATGCTCACCTTTCTTGGTATGATTGGTTACTGCCGCCAATGGATACCTGACTGTTCCTACTATGATAACATTTTGAGACAAGCCACAGGTTCAGAAATGTCAGATCTTGTGAAATGGTCAGATGATATGTGCAATGCTTTTGTGTATCTGAAAAATGCTATGGTAATAGCCCCTGGTCTTGGTCTGCCTGCATATAATCAAATGTTTCATCTGTATGCTAGGGAAAATTGTAAAACTATGGCAGGGGTCCTGGCCCAGGAGCATGGAGGAAAACTCCGCCCTGTTGCTTTTTTCTCAAAAATGGTTCCAGTACAGGTCCAAGGCATGCCTGCGTGTCTCAAAGCACTAGCATCATGCGCTATGGTGGTCCAAATGGCTACGTCACTCACTCTGGGACATGAGACCACCTTACATACCACCCACAATGTGTCTATTCTACTCAAGAATATACATACCCAACACATGTCAGCCCAGAGACTTAGTGGATATGAGGTTATACTGTTGTCAAACCCTAAGTTGAGAATAAAATATACCTCTCCCACTTCAGGTCCAGCTCCAATTTTGAATGCCTTATTAGGCTTAAAGGGAGAGCAGGATGAAGTTGTTCCACAGCATGATTGCCTGGAATTGATTCATCAGGACACCTCCCCAAGACAGGATATGTCTTCTGTGGCTCTTCCAGAGGCACAGAATGTTTTTGTAGATGGCTCTTGCTCGAGACCCACTGACACTGTTTACCATGCAGGATATGCGGTGGTGCAGTTGCCAGATAAAGTACTTGAAGCAAAACCCATCCCATACCAGTCAGCTCAGGCCGCTGAACTGATAGCCCTTACAAGAGCATGTCAGCTTTTTGAGGGTCAGGATGTAAATATTTACACAGATTCCAGATACGCGTTTGGCGTGTGCCACGATTTTGGAATAATTTGGGAAAAGAGAGGATTCATTGCAGCAGATGGAAAATCCATCTCACATTCATCTCTGGTGAAGGCTTTACTCAAAGCCATACAACTGCCAAGATCCCTTGCTATCCTACACTGTAGGGCACACACAAATGAACAAACTGATATTGCAAAGGGAAATGCTTTAGCTGACAAAGTAGCAAAAGAGGCGGCCCTTACCCAGCCTGCCATGATCCAAATGCCAATGCTCACCCCTGAAATGCCACTGTTGGATCAAACATTGCAGGATTTACAGACATATGCTACCTCAGAAGATATTAAGCAGTGGAATGCAGCTGGTGTGACCAAAGATCCACACACTGGACTTTGTGTCACAGAGGGGAGACCATGCATTCCAAAGGCAAGTGCACCTCTGTTCATCTCACAGTATCATGGAGTAGGTCACAGGGGATGGCAGGTTACATGTGAACTGCTGGATAATGATTTTTTCATTCCTGGCCTTCCCTCTTTGGTAAAATCATATGTGTCTAGATGCATTACATGCATAAGGAATAACCCAAACAATCCTCACAAGGCAAGACATGAACACCTGACATACCCATCAACACCTTTTACCCACCTACAGGTAGACTTTACACACATGCCAAAGGAAGGAAAAAGACAGGAATATCTTTTGGTAATTGTGGACATGTTTAGCCGCTGGGTAGAAAGATTTGTAACCACAAAAGAAGATGCCCAAACTGTAGTGAGGATCCTTACACGGGAAATTATTCCCAGGTGGGGATGTCCACTCCAGATTAATTCTGACAACGGCCCAGCATTTGTGGCCAAGGTATGTCAGGATTTGGTGAAAACACTCAAAATTGAGTGGAAGTTTCACATTCCTTACCACCCTCAGAGCTCAGGTATAGTGGAAAGGATGAATAGGACCATCAAGGATAAAATTAGGAAGGCTACTGGAGGTACCTTTGCAAACTGGAAGAAAATACTGCCTGCAGTCTTGGCAGAGGTAAGGATGACTCCTTCTAAAAAGACAGGTTACTCCCCCTTTGAGGTTCTAATGGGTAGGCCCTTTCCCACTCCCTGGGCCAGACAGCCACTCATGGTAGAAAGAGGGGATTTGGAATTGATTCAGGAGGAATATGTGAGAAAACTTATTGAAACTTTGGACAAGGTTGAAAGAAATGTCGCTCGCACCTTTCCTCTTTCTTCACAGGAACCAACTCACTCTTTCCAAGTCGGGGACCGTGTGGTGATACAAGCCCTCCATAGGAATCGGAAGCAAGAGTATCCCTTTGGGCCCCCCACTTCTGTGATCGCTGTCACCAGGACCGCTGTCCTGACTGAGGATTCCAAGGCCTGGATCCATGCCAGTCGTGTAAAAAGGGTGAACCAAGCCCCTAAGAAGCAAGACAAAGGCAAAGACACAGATACAGAAGAAGAAAAAGGAAGTGAAGCCGGTGTAAAAGTCTTTGAAGAAGATGACCTTTCTGATGCTCTCACAGAACTCTGGGCAGACATTTTGCTTCCTCATACTAGCAGCCCTGACTGTGTTCCTCCCAGTATGGACAATAACTAACTGCATTTATCACCCAGATGATTTTGGAGTGATTAGGAGTATATGTAATACCTCCATCCAAGCTAGTGACCCAGATAATGCAGAACCAGTGCACACACAAAACCATAGTACACAACATTCTAGTGTCAGAAAGAAACGAGGTCTAACCCGCACTAAGAGAAGGTTGAGAAGAATGTCCTTTGTACAAGATAAGGGATGGGGGTTACAGGAAACACCAGTCTTGACTACTGAGGATTCAAACCAGACCATAGTGTTTACTCTGACTAAAAACCAGGTGTTTGACCCGACTAAAGTTACTTATGATATTGGACCTTATAATGTGTACATGTGTGGGAGGAATAAGCCCTGTGGTTACTGGGAGAATATATGGTGGACAACAGACCCTCATAAATGGGAGACCCAATCAGCTAGAATTCCCCTAGAGGACATAGGCACCTATCAAAGAATCTCTATAGCAAAAGGCCAAGGGAATATCATTTTCACAATAAGGAACACACAGATCAGAGATAGTGGGGAATATAGGTTGGGAATAACTGTGTCAGGAACAGACCCCTGGGCCAACCTCAGATTACAGGTAAAACCCTCCCCAAGAGTCCATGTCAATACCATAGACAATTCATTCCCCAAAGTTAGGGATCGACTGGATAATGAGGTGACAGGAGTAGTGATGCAATCAGAAGACAGATTAAGCATTGAAACTGGTTACTCTGACAAAAATGAATGGATAGAATGGGTGAGATGGACCACTAAAAGTAAGGGACAGGGAGACTGTGTTTCATGTGCCAATCCCCGCCCCCTACTTGCCACAGTTCCTTTGTTAGAAGAAGAAACTAATATGTCCTGCCTAATTAGAATGTATAAAGATAACATCACTGAGAAGGAATGTTCTGATTTTGTTAAGAAGTTCCCTGTTACCGGATTACGAAATTTACCTTTGGCCTCTAAACCGGTACCAGGAAATTTCACCTGCTTTGAACATGATGATGCTGAGGGTAAAGATTTAGGTACATTCCCACCTAATTACTGTGTTAAGACCATCCGCACCTCCGCAGAAGGCTACCGGAAGGAATGGTTTCAGGACCACCGGCAGCAACTGTCAGATGTGTGGTAGCTGTGTGGAGATATGAGACTCAGAGCCAGACTCCCCAGCAGATGGAAGGGAAGCTGCGCTCTGACCCATCTTCTCATGCCTTTCTTTATGGTCAAAGTAGAAGATGGGATAAGAAGCTTGCCCATCTTGGAAAAATCCAGATCTAGAAGGTATAAAAGAAGTGCACCCCGTGGTTCCTTTGATAATAGAGTTTACATAGATGCTATAGGTGTACCAAGAGGAGTCCCTGATGAGTTTAAAGCTCAGGACCAGATTGCTGCAGGGTTTGCCTCTAATGCTTTATGGGTACAGCCTAACAAAAATGTGGATTGGATTAATTACATTTATTATAATCAACAAAGGTTTGTTAACTATACTAGAGATGCTCTAAAGGGGGTCTCTGCCCAACTTGATGCAACATCCCTTACTGCTTGGCAAAACCACATTGCTCTTGATATGTTATTAGCTGAGAAAGGAGGGGTATGTAAAATGTTTGGTTCCTATTGGTGTACTTTTATCCCCAATAACACCGCTCCTGATGGAAGCATTACTAGAGCCCTTCAAGGCCTCCAAATGTTGTCTGAAGAATTGGCTGAAAACTCAGGAGTAGAAAATCCACTAGCTGGTTTATTTGAAAATTGGTTTGGTAGATGGGGAACTCTGATGAAAACTATGCTGATTTCTATAGTAATGGCTGCTGCAGTATTAACTCTGTGTTGTTGCTGTTGTATCCCCTGCATCCGAGGTTTAATGCAGAAACTTATTGACGCCACCATTACTAGAACCATGTGGACCTAACCAAAGGTGTAAGGTCACGTGCGTGACCTAAGAGGGGGTTTGAAGGAATTAGCCTTTCAGCATTACCATACTGCCATTTTGTCTCTCTGAGCCAAAGCTCCTCCATCTTAGAATCAGTATCCATCTTAAGACTTAAGTCTGTATTTTAAAAGAATTGATTTTCTTGTCTTAAACTGTATTCTTGTCAGGAGTTAAAGTTCCTCTTTTTTCTCCAGGTGTAACTTCCCTTTTATCCTTTAGCTAGCACAAGACTGAAAGTCTGCGGTTGGATATATCCTGTTGCAAGATTATTAATAACTTTAGCCAGTGTGAAATAGGGAAATTGTCTACTTTCTATACTAATGCTTGACGCACTTAATAATAATTTACATGAATGCCAAATGATTGGGCATGACTGACGTATGTAATATCTTGATTGGTTAATGCATACCTGTCAATTGATTGGTTCTTCTATTTCCATGTATTGTTTTAAGTTTCATATATGTTTAAACACGGAAGAATAAATTCAGTTCCTTCTGAGATACCACCTTGTGTCTGTGTGCATTTCCTGTGTCTCAAAGGGGGCTCCAGGCCTGAGGACAGACACTGATCAAGGCCAGGGACTGACGGGGGTCAGTGGCTCGAGAGGAACGGGAGCCAATTCCTTTCACATCACACTCTCCAAGGTTTTGGGTGAACCTTCAGCCAGTTAGGTTTCCGTCTCATCATTGTTCTTGTTTAGGTGTGATGACTCACTGTTTGGAGTCCACATAGTAGTGTTTGATTTTATAATTAACTTTCTTGCAGGTGAAATTTCCTAATTTTCCACAGACAATGGCAATTGTTTAGAAAACATACTTTTGTCAGGTCTTAGAGTAACCAACATCAGATCCCACCATTATCTTCCTCGGGGACTTTGTTTGATCACCTGGAGGCATTTCAATAGTATATTGTGTCTGGAACAAGTCTCTTCCACTCATTGTGTGTGATTCACTAGAAGGTCACTTGAATTCTACCCAAGAAAATTTAACTCTTAACAGGTGGCTAGGCTGGTCTGCTGTTGAAATAAAGTTATGTTTTTGATAAATCTCTTCAAGAGGCACTACAAGATGTACTACCAATCATCTGGAGAATCAGCCTTTTTTTTCCAGGCCTTGGGGTTTTTTAAGTCCCATCATGCCTCTGCCTTTGGGAGTCATGCTTGTAACTGTCAATCTTGCAATGCCTCATGGGACATGAAGTTTGGCAACAGCTGGAGGGTCATCAGTTTGACACCTGTGCTTTAGGGTTTAATTCCTCCCCTTATAAGTCAGGATCATTCTCCCTTCCTCATTTTTCAGTAATCCAAGGGATTACTCTCACAATTTAGACTCCCTTTTTCAATTGTAACTCAGTCCTTGTCATCAATCCCTCATGCCTGGGAGCCTGAACTTGGGGCAAAACATCCAAATGGTCTCTCTAGACCAAGTACTTCCAGATATTACTTGTCTGCCTTTTTGTCTGAAAGGGGTATTTTCTTCCCTTCACCATGAAGTCTTGGGGCTCCAATCTGTTTTCTGAGAACAGTTCCCGTCTCATCAAGCATCCCCTCCATGACTTGGTACTCTGACCTGAGCTCCACTGGAAATCCCTCACTTGTTGAAGAGTCTTCCCCTATGGAACGGTCTGGGAGTTTTCTCTGTGGCAGGTCTAGTGGCCTAGTCCCTATGCTGTACTACACTGAGAGTGTTATGTTTTATTACTGTCCTCTTTGGAGATAAGAATTTGCCGTCTGGTACTCTTCTGATTCAGTACCTGAAAGCTGTTGATTTCCCACCTGGCAGGAAGATTTAATTGCTGGATGGCCCTGTGCTCTCCACATTATCAGCAAGAAGATCATGCTTGGGTCCTGCTGCTAGCCCCCTCAGCAGGTAGGGGGTCTGCCTGGAGACCTTTGTGGGACCTGGTCACTGGAGCTTAAGTTCTCATTTGAAGACAGATGTGCAGTTCCTCCAGACTCCTTCCCTTGCTCCTGTTCCTAATCAGGTAGACAATCTAGGATCCTTCCCCCTTCCCCTCTCCTCAGCTGAGGATGCTTTGTTGGACCATGCTCCGTGATTAGATGTCGGCAGTTTTTCTTAGAGGCAATGATGGGTGTTTAGGCACATGGGTCCCTGTGCATCCTTATGACCTGCTGGTGTTTTGTGCACCATATGGGTTGCGCCATATTTCTTCTCACTGCTTACCCCTGTGGAGGTGTCTTGGCACTTTTTCCACTTCTAGTCAAGCCCTTAAGAACTCTTAGGGTTCTTTCCTATCCTCAAGAGCTGGCTGGCTGTCTGATATGAAGGATGGGACATTCTGGGTAGTCTGTCTCGGTCTCTGATATGAAGGATGGGACATTCTGGGTAGTATGTTTCTCTCTGACAGGAAGGATGGAAGATTCTGGGTAGTCTATCTCGGTCTCTGATATGAAGGACGGGACTTTCTGGGTAGTCTGTCTCTCTCTGATAGGAAGGACGGGACATTCTGGGTAGTCTGTCTCTGACTGATAGGAAGGATGGGACATTCTGGGTAGTCTGTCTTGGTCTCTGATATGAAGGATGGGACATTCTGGGTAGTCTGTCTCGGTCGCTGACATGAAGAACGGGACATTCTGGGTAGTCTGCCTCTCTCTGATATGAAGGACGGGATATTCTGGGTAGTCTGTCTCGGTCTCTGCTATGAAGAAGGGAGATTCTTGGTAGTCTGTCTCAGCCTCTGATACGAAGGATGGGACATTCTGGGTAGTCTGTCTATCTCTGATATGAAGGATGGGACATTCTGGGTAGTCTGTCTCTCTCTGATAGGAAGGACGGGACATTCTGGGTAGTCTGTCTCTCTCTGATATGAAGGACTGGACATTCTGGGTAGTCTGTCTCTCTCTGATAGGAAGGATGGGAGATTCTGAGTAGTCTTTCTTGGTCTTCTGATATGAAGGACAGGAAATTCTGGATAGTCTGTCTCTCTCTCTCTGATATGAAGGATGGGACATTCTGGGTAGTCTGTCTTTCTCTGAAATGAAGGATGGTACATTCTGGGTAGTCTGTCTCGGTCTCTGATATGAAGGACGGGACATTCTGGGTAGTCAGTCTCTCTCTGATATGAAGGCTGGGACCTTATGGGTAGTCTGTCTCTCTCTCTGATATGAAGGACAGGACATTCTGGGTAGTCTGTCTCGGTCTCTAATATGAAGGATGGGACATTCTGGGTAGTCTGTCTTTCTCTGATATGAAGGACAGGACATTCTGGGTAGTCTGTCTCTCTCTGATATGAAGGACGGGACATTCTGGGTAGTCTCTCTCTTTGATATGAAGGACAGGACATTCTGGGTAGTCTGTCTCGGTCTCTAATATGAAGGACAGGACATTCTGGGTAGTCTGTCTCTCTCTGATATGAAGGCTGGGACATTATGGGTAGTGTGTCAGATTTTAGAGGTCTCTGTTTTATTATGCATTTTGTTTTTATCTTGTGTTCTCTGTCTTTAAGACTTTTCTATCTGTAGTAAAATATCTTTGTTAAACAGTTGGTTGCATAAAAGTTAGGTTTATTGTTTCTTACATTTTTTAGTTGTTTTTGATCTTCCCTGGTATCTCTGTAAGGTAGATACAATGCAGGTATTGGTATTAGGAGACATTTCTTGGGGCTGCAGTTCCTCTGAACTCCACAAGATGGTGATCTCATTTCTACTACCCAGACAGGACTTCTCTATGGAATATGAACAGGAAGTGATGTCAGGAACAGACAGGAAGTGATCTGGAATAAAGATAAGAAGCTCCATGCGGTCTGAAGGAGATCGGAGAGGTTGGTGGATGTGGCAGTAAAGGAGTACTTATTATAAAGGATTTATATAGCGCCAACAGTTTGCTCAGCGCTTTACATAATGGAGGGAGACAATACAGCAACAATACAAACAAGATTGCAGATGGATTCTTGCTGGAATATAGATACTTCTATGCGCTCACCTTCCATTCAGCCCACTGCTGAGCTAACACAGCTTTGTGATGTTTATCCTTCATGGAGATCTTTAGAGACTCCCTTGGATACTCCTGATGGTTGATTATCCACTTGCCCTCCTGAGGATTTACCCCCCCCCGTAATGAACACGCCTCTTTTTGCTACTCGGCGCTGCACTAATTCAACTGATAATTGCGCGGTCATGCAATGCTGCACCCAAACAAAATTTACGTCCTTTTTTCACACAAATAGAGATTTCTTTCGGTGGTATTTGATCACCTTTTTATTTTTCACGCTATAAACAAAAAAATTTTTTGAAGAAAAACAATATGTTTTACTTTCAGCTATAAAAAATATATAGTAAACTCAAAGTTGGTTATAAATTTAGGTCAAAATGTATTCTGCTCCATGTTTTTGGTAAAAAAAATCCCAATAAGTGTATATTGATTGCTTTGTGTGACAGTTATAGCGTCTACAAACTATGGTATAGATACTGTAATTTACACCATTTTTCTGCTATACAGCGCTGCACTAGTTTAACGGACAATTGCGCGGTCATGCAATATGGTACATAATGAAATTTATGTCCTTTTTCATCCACAAATTGCGCTTTCTTTCGGTGGTATTTGATCGCCTGTGCATTTTTTATTTTTTGCGCTATAAAAAAAGGCTGACAATTTTGAGGAAAAAAAACAATATTTTGGACTTTTTGCTATAAAACATGTCCAGTAAAAAAAAATAAAATTTAGTCATAGATTTCTGCCAAAATGCATTCTGTGACATGTCTTTGCTACAAAAAACCCCAATACGTGTAAACTAATTGGTTTACGTGAAAGTTATAGTGTTTACAAATGGCGGGAAAGATACTGGGATTTTTACTTTTTTTTATACTAATAATGGTGGCGATCAGCGACTTATGGTGGGACTGCAATGGACATTCTGACACTGGGGGGGAACTGACTTGGGGTCACTGACATCCCCAGTGACACCAATACAGTGATCAGTGCAAAAAAACAACTGACACTGTACTAATGGCACTGGGGAGGAAGGGGTTAAGTTTATTATTCAGGGAAAGGGTTATCTGTGTGAGGGGAGTGTTTTACTAGGGGGCGGGGTGTGTACTGCACGGGACACCGCTAATCAGGACACATAAACTCTTCTGTCCCGATCAGCTTTGTCAGGAGCTGTCAGGGAACTGACAGAAAGCACAGCTACTGCAGCTGTGCTCTCTGTCACTGATTGCCACTAATCGCCAGGACATAGCTGATAACAACCGGCTGTGACCCGTCGAGTGTCATCCGTGGCCATGATCGGCGGGACATGTAGGGTGGCGGCGCACCTCTCACGTGCCCCCTACCTGTTTTAAAAACACATGTTTTAAAACGTGGTTTTGCCTGGCCGTGGTGCCCTGCCGCCGTATTTCTACAGTGGCTGGGCGGCATGTGGTTAAAGATGATTGTGGGTTAGTTTTTTCTCATGGCAATAAAAAGTGCTCCATCTCCTTGTATTATTCCTCGTTGGTATAGTGGGAAAGAGAAAGATACATGGTGCCTTATCGTTTATTAAAAGAACAATTTTATTCACAACTTCTTCTTATGCACTCACAAGTATTCAGTATAAAAAGAGCTGAGTTAAAATCAGTGAAACCGCTACATGCGTGTGTGACAGGTCTCCTGCGTGGTTGCTCACACTCGTCACATAGACTTACACTCGCCGTGAAGTCGGGTTGCTGTGGTGACGTCAAAGCCCCTCCCCAACGCGTTGCGCCATAGGGACACGTGGTCCCTGTGATCACCCCCCGGATGAAGCCACGTGTCCCTGTGGCGCAACGCATTGGGGAGGGGCTTTTTTACGTCACCGCAGCAACCCAACTTCACGGCGAGTATAAGTCTATGTAACGAGTGTGAGCCGCCACGCAGACCTGTCACACGCATTTAGCGGTTTCACTGATTTTAACTCAGCTCTTTTTATACTGAATACTTGTGAGTGCATAAGAAGCAGTTGTGAATAAAATTGTTCTTTTAAAAAACGATAAGGCACCATGTATCTTTCTCTTTCCCACTATACCAATGAGGAATAATACAAGGAGATGGAGCACTTTTTATTGCCATGAGAAAAAACTAACCCACAGACCCACAATCATCCATTATCAACCATCAGGAGTATCCAAGGGAGTCTCTAAAGATCTCCATGAAGGATAAACATCACAAAGCTGTGTTAGCTCAGCAGTGGGCTGAATGGAAGGTGAGCGCATAGAAGTATCTATATTCCAGCAAGAATCCACCTGCAATCTTGTTTGACTAATCAACTTTAATCGAATTTGTGTTGATTTTTTTGGACACTATTCATTTCTTATTTAAATTACTAATATTATGATATTTT